>NC_057865.1:156662802-157911969 GCF_019393635.1 Dromiciops gliroides | reverse complement strand
TTCTCTTAATACATATGGGGGGGGTGGGGATTAAGACTATGTAGCTTAATAGACTGTTCATTGAGCTAGTCTATAAGTAAATATATCTTCAACAGATTATTGAAAAATTACCTAGGTCCAGATCCAAACAGAAAAAAGAGAATAGCTTTGATTGTATTTGGGAAATGGTATTGTGCTTTTATTTATCAAATACCTCTCTCTCAAACAAATTTTTCCATCTATATATTAGAAAAGGTACACATGTATTATGTGTATATATGTGTATATGTGTGTATGTGTGTTTATGTAGATGTTTTTGCTTATATCTCTAACCAACTAATAGTCAAAGGGCAAAGTAAAACAATGTCAGATAAATATTCTGAATTTGAAGAATTTTGATGCTTTAAAGCATTATGATATCATTAGTGTCTTGGTACAGAGTATAGTAATAATAGCCATTTATATAGTGCTTTAAAGTTGGTAAGTCTCTATTCCTACCTTACCTTTTGAAAACTTTTTCCTCCTGACAGACGAACTTCATTCATGGACTCAAACAGTTCAAGTTTAGAATGGCCACTTTAGTGTGTACAACACATTCTCCCCAGGCCTTGGACCCTAAGGGGTTGACTAAACCTTACAGCCTATTTAGAAGTTGAAAGCCTTAATTACAGTCATAAAGCATAGAAGGAGACAAGAAACAAGAATAGAGATAGCATCCTAATAGGCTATCATTATACATATATGGGACCAGTATGTATCAGTCCTAAAATGGGACATAATATTTTTTTTACAAAAGGAATACCCAAAGATGGAAACCCAAGTGAACTATCAAGACTCATCATCTCCATGAAACTGACTACTCTTGTCACTTAGGAACATGAAGAAAAGGATTAGAGGAAGAGCTAGATATTTGGGACTTCAAAAATAGAAGGAAAAAATAGGGTAGTACAGGGATAAATATATATTTCTCCTCACTAAGGTCCACCATTAGTCCTTGTTCCCTGAAATAATTAGGTATTCTTGATAACCTGGAATTTTGCTACACAGGTTTGTCTACATGTCTTGTAGATCTCATGTCACATCCTAGACTTCAGTTCTTTCTGGTCCTGGATATTGCAGACAACTATGGTCAAAGCAGCAGCAGCAATGAGGGGAGGGAGAGGAGTAGATGCTTAGTACCGTAGAAGTTCACAATCTTTCCTGTTCTCCTGGCTTTCCAGTGCCAGGACTGCCACACAAGTGTGTGTGTGGGGGGGTGGATAATGGTGGACCACGTATGATTTAAATAGTAAACCTTAACTCTCCAGGGTAAATGAAGTAACAGTCAAGGAAGAAGGACCAAGATGTTTGACCTTAAATAAAATCTCATCCAATCTCCTAACCCCTAGCTTCATGCCAATCTAGAACTAATACTTAGGTGGTCCCACTTTTCAAATGTCAAGAAGACTCTGGTTCCCCTGTGGCAGGTCATGGGACTTCTCAAACTCCAGTAGGCATTAAATAAACTGCAAACTCCTCTAATATTATCATATGAGAGCATTGAATCTTAGCTCATATTTATGCATTCCTCTCTCAGGGGCACTATCATTATTCCACTCACCTGTGTTCACTACACCAATCTCCCTTATCCACAAATTCAGTTGCCAAGTCTTGCCATTCCTATCTCCACAACAACTCACAAACTTGTTCCTTTCTGTCTACTCACATAACCACCATCACAGTTCCTTCATCACCTTATTGAAATTGACTCAAGTAGTTTCCCAGACTTGCCTCTCCCAACTAACTCCATTCTGTCCTCCACATAGCTACTAAAACAACTTTCCTAAATTATGGGTCTGACTATGCCACTCAAACTCCAATAGCTCCTTATTTCATTTGGGATCGAATAGTAGCTCTTTTGTTTGGCTTTTAAAGTCATTCACAATCTGTTCCCAAGCTATCTTTCAGACTAATTTTATGTTACTTCCCTTCATCCACTGTGGTCCAGACAGATTCACCTTTCATTTCCTCACTAAGGACACTCCTGTCTCTACACCTTTTCAGTGGCCTGGGATGAACTGTCCTGGAATGCATCCTTTGACTAGACTTCTTTCTCATCTCAACCTCTTACAGTGCCTTGTTACTTTCAAAATTCACCTCAAGCACCACTTTCTTCCTCAATTAGGAAACCTGAAGAATTTCCTGCTCCACCTAGCTTCAAATAACCTTCTTTAAAAGGTTATTGTATATCTAATTTATAAGTATGTGTGTAACATATCATATATGTGTGTATGTTTATATATACATGCACAAACACACATGCATGCATAAATGTATGTATGTGTGTTTGTGTGTATGTATAAATATTAGCAAATGTTGTGTTTCCAAATGAAAGTGTCTACTTAGGGCAAGGATTGTTCTTATCACAGTCCCTGCCACATAGCAAGTGCCTAATAAATGCTTTTTGATTAATTTATTGACTGGTTTATTGGGGAAATAAGATGTTCTATACACTAATTCATTGGGGGTAGGGGTGTTCACAAATGAGGAACAATTTGTAGCAGCTATAGCTGTTGTAAATAGCTATCACTAATTAATGATTTATAGGTGGAAAACACAAGGCATTAGTATGTTCAATGGTGTAGGTAAGAACCTTGTTGCATTCCACACTGCTGATGCTAGCATTACAGGTCAGCAGTGTGGAATGTATTTTAAGTCTGCAGCAAACCTTTCTGACAGAGCAGAATTTTAATCTGCTAAGGTAGATAGTAGCAATGGAAAGGTCTGTTAATCTCTTCATACTGCTCTTGCTGTGCAGAAGTTGGCAGCTGAGGTCACAGTTGCAATAACAGTGCACTTTGCTGGTATGGAAGTACACAAAGTCTTATCACTTATGGAATATTCTATACCACCAAGTGTAATGTGATCTCTCTCCAAACTAGATTGAAGAGCTTTAAAGATCCTAATGGCCTCAGTAGTATTCTGCTATTACCTTCTCAGTTACCACCCCTATAAAACATTATAATAATAGTTGCTGGAGACATTAATATTTTTTTTAATCCATATGAGTTAAGAGATTTAAAGGTCAAAGAAGAGAGACAAGAACACACACACACACACACACACACACACACACACACACACACACACACACACACGAACTTTTTCCCCTGTATTTATTTTCCTTGTAACTCATTTCAACCTTGATGAATATTTAATTTTCCTACCCAGTGGCTGTGTGGGTAGTCAGTGATTCTTTTAGAATATAATAATATTATTTTGTGGCTCTTGAACCAGAGGATGTGGGTTTCACTAGGGGTCCCTTATGGTCATTTTTTCTATGTTGAAGTAATGGAGAGAGTCATATTGCGAATCCTATCAGAGAATTTTTCTTAAACAGTATAATCACAAAGTATGTATACATTATTCAAAATATTCAAATGAAAATTGACTAGCATAGACAGAAGTTAGACATCTAAACATCTTGGAGCATAGGCAAACATACACACATTTTGCTAATTTTTTATTGTTCATCTGGACATTTACTGTTTTATAAACACAAAGTGAAGACCAATGAAAAGCTATCTGAATATTATATATAGGCTGTCCCCAAAGTCTTAGTGAATGTCTAAGTTTTAACAGTTTAATATTACACTATGACTTTTGAAACACCAGGTGTTTATGTTTATATTCACAAACACATCTTGTTCATTTGAGTCCTCTTCATGACCCTTTTTGGGGTTTTCTTTTTTTTTTGTTCCCCCCCTTTTTTCTTCATTTGGGGTTTTCTTGGCAAAGATATCAGAGTGGTTTGCCATTTCCTTCTCCAGCTCATTTCCTGCTTGAAGAATTGAGGCAAATGGGGTTAAGTGACTTCCCCAGGGTCACAGAGGTAGCAACTATATGAGACCAGATTTGAAGTCATGAAGATGAGTCTTCCTGATTCCAAGCCCTGTGCTCTATCCACTGAGCTACATAGCTGCCTCCATTTACACATAGACACATATGTAGATATACATACATAGATATAAGAGATATGTTTGGCCTATATTTATGATTTCATCTATGTAAGGAATAGCTGCTGAATAAAACTTCCTCCATGACAGATTGGCAAAAAACCTTTGTAACATAGTCTTCGAGACCTACCTGGGGGCACTGAAATGTTACATGATTTACCCATCTTCACTTAGGAACTGTGTCAAAGGCAGCACTTGACCCCATGTCTTTCTGATTCTAATCTTGACCCATTTCCCCCTTTATGTCACACTGCCTCTCATTTAATATAGTCAAATACTCAGATGGATAAGTGATTTCATTGTTATGGATGACACAATCGTGCCTGTTCATCTTATGCAACTGCTATCCATATCTTCCCCCAAATTTACCAAAGCAAGTCCTCCCAATGTGCTAGGGACCTTCCTTGCTTTCTCTTGATTACAGAATACCATTGGAGCAATCTTCAGTTGTCTCTCACTCTTGTCACATGAACACCCCATTTTCTTTTTAGCTTGTATATTTATTTGACAACATCTGTCACTTTGAATCTTCATAATTCTTCATTTTTAATAAATTGCAGCATGTTTGAACATACTCAAAGGCCTTTCATTGACCTTGGGCAATAATACCCATATTTAATTCTTCAGAAACTGTACTGTCCCATGACCTAAATGCATCATATTTAAATAGATTAATGCAATCTTATTTTCCAATACTATTGGAAACTACCAGAAGCTTACAGATTCTTACAGTATTTACACACTACTACAGAGTTTACAAAGTGTTTATATTTATATATATATATATATATATATGTGTGTGTGTGTATATAATATGTATATATACATATATAGCCACACACATAAACACATACACATATATGTATGTATTGTTAACCTGGGAATTATATATATGTATTGTCAACCTGGAAATTAATTAAATAATCAATATAGAAGAAATAAGGTCTTTAATTGGGCAAAGGAACTATAGCTCCTGGTATTGCAAAGCAAGATGATAGGAATACCCAAAGATGGAAACCCAAGGACAGGGTTTATATTGGATAAAAGAACAAAAGGAATATGGCAATTGTATAATTATCATGCTGAATTTTAATTTTCATAATTAAATTATATTATTAACATGTAGCATTTTCATTTGAGGGGCTAAGTGGTGAAGTGGATAGTACACCAGGCCTGGAGTCAGGAAGACCTGAGTTCAAATCCAGCCTCAGACACTTACTAGCTGTATGACTCTGGGCAAGTCACTTAATGCTGTTTGCCTCAATTTTCTCATCTATAAGATGAGCTGGGGAAGGAAATGGCAAACCACTCCAGTCCCTGCCAAGAAAAACCCAAATGGGGTCCTGAGGAGTCTGATAAGACTAAAAGAACTGAATAACAATAAATCCCTACTATATCTTTATTTGGTGCTTCCCTCCTTTCCCTTTTCAGTTTCCTTTTGTGATTTATCTTTCACCTTTACATTGTAAGTTCCCTGAGGGGAGGGATTGTCTGTTTTGTTTTGTTTTTGTATTTATATCTCCAGCACTTAGTAGGCACTTACCCAAAAATTACTGCCTCACTATAATTTACCCAATTAGCATTGATTAGTTTTTAGAAAGGGATATTTACAGAAAAGATATAACAAGAAGAGAAATATAAACAAATTACCCTCTGTCTCTTTCCCTATACCATTTTGGCTCCTGTGGGAACAGACTCAAATTTAAATTGGTTGCTGCAGTCTTTACCCTGACTAAGGTCACTTCTGGAAACAGCATAGCCACTAGATAGTCACTCCCAGGCTTAAGGACACAGGGTATTATCTGCTATTGATCCATAGCTACACTGGTACCATTTGGTCTCTCCTTGCTGAGCTTGGCTGCATTACGGTGTACCTCTGTGAAGTATCACAAGACCTTTTACCAAAGGGAACAAAACAAAACAAAACACCAAGACTAGCTGTGTTAATCTCAGATATGGGCTTTTCAGGAGAACAAGTTCACAGCAACTTCATGGCAACTCTGTGTGAAGGAGGGTCACAATGCTCCTTTACACCCGCAGCAATTTATTCTCCTCATCTCTCAAATAGTCACCAGAATGACAGAGATACATTTGGCCCAATAATACCTTCTGGATGCATTCTCAGTTCAACTCACCAGCCAATCAAAAGTTTCCTTTTCACCACACAGTAAAAAGAGAAGAAACAGACTACCTTCACATGCTCCAAAATCCAGATGGAGGCTGGCATCAGGCAAAGCATTTTGTGAATGCTCATAAAAAAAACCAGTACATGAAGAAACTACTTTGCAAACTCCAGACTATCATGTAAATATGCATTTTTTTTTTATTATTTCCTGGAACTCCTATAAAGGAAACTCTTTTTCAGTGTAGATTGTCACAACTTAATAGAGTTCCCTGGGTCACTGAACAATTAAGTGACTTTCCCAGGGTTGCATAATCAGCATGTGTTGGCAAAAGAATTTAGGCCCTCATCTTCCTGACCCTGAGGCTAGCTCTCTATCAACTATGCCAGGCCCCACATAATAAAAATATGGATTACTAATATTGTTATTGCTGTTGTTGACATGCCCTATCCTCAATCAATCCTCTGAAGTGTTCAATATTCAGAATGCTGATAGAAATTATGAACTAGAGATATGGGTCTGTGGTAACTGTTCTTGAGAAGCTAAACTAAAGGACAGACACACCTAAGAAGTAAGGGAGATAAACTCATTAGGTGTGGCTGCTGCCTGATCAGGGGACAGAGTTAACTCCAGAGGTCAGGACCACCACTTCTCATTCAAGCTTTTTCTACCCCCAAGGGGAACTTTCCATAGTCGGGTGGTCACCCTGATGTAGGAGGCAAAAAACTTGGGAAACTGGACAAAAAAATGATGTGGGATGGGATTTGGGGTTAAATTGATTGTCGCAAAAGAATTACAAGACTCAGTGACTCAGTTTCTGAAGTTTTATTGCAATACTGTGAGTGACCACAGGGAGAGAACCAAAAGAATGGAAAGGTATCTCTCAAATAAGGAAAGGTAGAAAGTTATATTTATAGTATGGATAAATTGATTACCAGTCTCATTATAATAATCTCCACCTTTTGGAGGTACAGGGGAAGGCCCATCCTAATTTGGAGTTCCTGGGGTCCTAAGCCAACCCCAGAGGCGGGTACCTTTTTCAGTGTGATATAGGAGGCAAAAAAGGGTTAATAGAAAAATATAAGACCTAAGCTCTAGTACAGATATTAGCTCTAAAAGGGAGTCAGATCACTGTTAATGGATAACTTATGTTAGGTTCTCATACCCATAGTGATCAACATCCATAATGGACCAGAACGGGTCAGGTCAAAATAACAATAAAGGAAAAAGACAACCTATAGAAATTCTAATGAAAAATGATTATATTTTGAAACTAGTCATGGGAATCAGAAAGAGACATGCGCAGAAAAGGCCAAATTTGTCCCCAGGTTCACCTTATGACATGTAAACCCCAAAAACACACCTCCACTGAAAAAGGTACCTGCCTCAGGGGTTGGTTTAGGACCCCAGGAACTCCAAATTAGGATAAGCCCTCCCTTGTAACACCCCTAGGTGGAGATTATTATAATGAGACTGATAATCAATTTATCCATACTATAAATATAACTGTCTTTCCTTTCCTTATTTGAGAGATACCTTTCCAATATTCTGGTTCTCTCCCTGTGGTCACCCACAGTATTGCAATAAAACTTGGGAAACTGAGTCACTGAGTCTTGTAATTCTTTTGGGACGACTCACAATCAATTTGACCCTAAATTCCATCCCACATCAAGTGGAGGTGTGTTTTGGGGTTTACACGTCATAAGGTGAATCTGGGGACAAATTTGGCCTTTTCTGAGCATGTCTCTTTCTATTTCCCATGACTAGTTTCAAAATATCTTCATTTTTCTTTTATTTCTAGTCTAAGTTTCTATAGCCTGTTAATTCCTTTATTGTTATATTCTTAGGCCTTCAAGGCCTACCTCTCTCTGTTCCTTTTATGGGTACTGATAATTGTGGGTGAGAGAACCTAGCATCCTGACTCATGGTCTAACTCCCTTTTGGAGCTAATATCTGAATTAGAGCTTGGATCTTATGTTTTTCTATTAACCCCTTTTTGCCACCTACATCAACCCTATCCATCCCCTCACCATCCTTCCTCTATAAAGGCTTTGGCCTCCCTCCCAGTTGGGGTGAAAGATGACTCAGACAATCATATTGTCTCAAAGTCACCTCCTTTCCCCTTGAGGTGAGGTCTTTGACTTCCCTCTTGGTCACTTTTTCTAAGTGCCCAAATAAAAGATTACTTTATTCTAATTGTATTGTGTGGAAGAGAGTGTAATTCTTTAAAGAGGAATACCTAAGGACCCCCACTACCTATTTCCCCTGTGATACTAGTATATAAAAAATTATCTTTCTTGCTTTAGATTTCTCATATGTTCATATATACTCCATTTTAGGGAATATTGATTTTGAGTCCAGCTGCTGTTTGTCTAATCTTATTTTTCAATAGTAAATGTTATCAGTAAATACTGAAAGGCATTTGGCAGTACACACACTTTAGGAATGAAAATAATAAATGCGTGAGATCTCATGCAAAAATTGATATGACTTCATTGCTGTCATTCTGAGATCATAACTTTGGATTTGATGCTTTATGTATTCAAAAATAGTAACCATATTGCAGTATTTAATTAGTGGTTTAAAAGTTATTATAATTAAAAGAAAACTTTGCTCAAAATGCATAAATAGATCATAAAGCTACTTTGACTGTATATGCATGACTATAAACATATGTTTTGGCAGTGAACCATTTCATATGATATGAACACCAATGTTTTAACATCAAAATTCCTTCATCTTTTATTTCAAAATAACTGTGGTGAATTTTCCATTTCACTGCTGCCTCCTGATTGGGTTTTAATGATTCAGGCTCCTTCAAAAGACGGTCCTGTGGAAAGTGCCTAAGGCTGGGAACTAGGACACCTGCAATATATGTAGTCCTAGTTCCAGATGTTCCTCAAAGTCTTAACTGTCAAGTAGGGATCATTATAATTACCCTCTGGATTTTTATGACGATTCACTGGGATGATATGAAGATCCTTCCCAGGTTAAAAGTCTTATACAAAGGCAGTGTCTGTTTCTCCCTGGCTTCTTCTCAGAAAAACAAACAAGAACAACAAAAAATATAACAGTAAAAAGGAAGAACAAAACTTTTTTGTCAATATCAAATTCACTTAAGAAGTATTTTCAGTATATGTAATAAGTTGCATACTGGCAACATTCATAGAAATATTGGACCTCAAAAGTATTTTCCAATGACTAGAATAATTTCAAGAGTTCTAAAATTGGAAGTCATTAAAATTCTATGTATAAGCAATGTAGATGGGTTAGAGTGACATTCTTGAGGTCATCACATAGGTAGTAATGAAAAAAGTAGGGAGTTGAACCTGATTCCTCTAACTCCGAAGCTAGTACTTTTTCCAGCATACTGACCCAGTAACCTTTTATTCTTCAAATCGAGAAGGAAACAATTATTAAGTACTTTCTGTGTTCCAGGAATTGTGCTAAATGCTTTGCAAGTATTGTTTCATCTGATCCTTGCAACAACTCTGCAAAACAGGTGCTTTTTATTATCCTCATTTTTACAATTGAAGAAAATGAGGCAGGCAGACATTAAATCATTTCCTCAGGATCAAACAATCAATATACCAAGTAGGTGAGCTCAAATTTGAACCCAGGTTTTTCCTGACTCCAGGCCCAGTACTCTATCCATTGTGCCACCTAACTATCTAACTGAATTGCTAGTACAGATTATATTAGATTATATTCTGGGTTTTCTGTTATCTTAAAATGTCCTTAGAAACTCACGAAATTGATCCTATCAATTGCCTAACAGTTATAAAAATTCTTTCCTTCCTCTAAAACCTCCCCTCTTGGTATCTCCTTTGGGATAAGTTTTTGCATTTAAGAAGAGAAGGTAAATTTTCCTTTTGACTTTTATTTGTTTATTATTTGAGGTTTGAATTCAGCCTTTCCAAGGACCAAGACAGGTAGAAATGTATGAATATTTTGTCATATTGTTTGTTAAATTGTTTAATCATGTATTAAGACATGAGTATAATCTCCAGACCTGGAGCTTCATGAAAGACTGTTAATTTTCAGTTTATCTGAGAATGATACCACATGGTATTTGATGAGAATCTTGAATACAAAATGCTAGATAAAGGAGTTCAAAAGGATAATGCATGAGCCTCTACAAATAACTAAAACAAAACTATTCAGAATTGAGAAAAGAAACCCACAGCATCCCCAAAGATTTTCTGGAGTCTGCAAAAGTTTAACTGAAGAAGAGTTGTAGTAAGACAGTAAGGTTTATCAGGGAATTCTTGATCAATGGATATATTCCCAGCCTATATAATGACATTACAGAATATGATGAGCAAGGGGCAGCTAGGTGATGCAGTTGATAGAGCATTGACATGTTGATGAAACTTAAAAATAATAGGAGTGCTAGCTAACATTTATGCAGCAAAGTTTGCAAAGATTATATATATATATATATGCACATATATGTGATATATGTTGTCATGTTATCCTCAACCTATATAGTAGGTGCTATTCTCATCTCCATTTTATAGTTGCAGAAAACAGGCTCAGAGAGGTTTCCATAGCTAGTAAGTATGGCATGATTTGAACTTATTTCCTGACTCTATGTTCAGTGCTCTATCTACTATACCACCAAGGGAAGGTTACAAAGACAAAGAAACATTAAAGTCTTTTATTTTTTAAAAAGTCTTTATACTTTGTTTTAGAAGGAAGAAAAATTTCAATTAAACTTACATACAATTAAAAAAAATACTCTACTTTTTTTTGTGTGTGTGTGAGAGAATTATGGTTAAGTGACTTGCCCAGGGTCACACAGCTAGTAGGTGTCACGTGTCTGAGGTGAGACCTGAACTCAGGTCCTCCTGATTCCAGGGCCAGTGCTCTATCCACTGTACCACCTAGCTGCCCCTTCAATTAAACTTAATGGAATTATAGGGCATGTATTCATCAGGTAGTCAAAAGATCAGTCATGATGTTGGTAGCCTTTATTTTTTTTTTGTTTTTTGTTTTGCGGGGCAATGGGGGTTAAGTGACTTGCCCAGGGTCACACAGCTAGTAAGTGTCAAGTGTCTAAGGCTGGATTTGAACTCAGGTACTCCTGAATCCAGGGCCGGTGCTTTATCCACTGCTCCACCTAGCTGCCCCTGTTGGTAGCCTTTAGAAAGCAGGAGAAAGAGTCAGTCAAGATAGGCTGCTCTTAGGATTTCTAGAAGAATTTGGTAAAATCCAGGAGGATAAGGGGGTGGAGTCAAGATAAGGAAAAAAAGGCAGGGACTCACCTGAGCTGTCCTGAATTTCCCTGCAAATGAATTGTAAATAACACCACAAGGGTGGCAAAGAATTGGAAATTGATGGGATGTCCATTAATTGGGGAATGGCTGAACAAGTTGTGGTATATGAATGTAATGGAATATTATTGTGCTGTAAGAAATGATGAGCAGAAGGATTTCAGAAAAATCTGAAAAAACTTATAGGAACTGATGCTGAGTGAAGTGAGAAGAACCAGGAGAACATTATACACAGTAACAGCAACATTGGGCAATAATCAACTATGATAGACAACCCTTCTCAGCAATATAGTGATCCAAGACAATTGCAAAAGATTTATGATGGAAAATACTCTCCACATTCAGAAAAAACTATGGAGTATGAATGCAGATTGAAGCATACTATTTTCACTTTGTTCCCCCCACCCCTTCTTATATTTTTCCCTTTTGTTCTGTTTCTTCTTTCATAACATGACTAATGTAGAAATATGTTTAACCTGGTTATACATATATAACCTATATCAGACTGCTTGACATCTTGGGGAGGGAGAAAAATTTGGAACTCAAAATCTTAAAAAATAAATGTTGAAAACCATTGTTACATGTAATTTGAAAAAAATACTATTAAGGAAAGAAAGTAACATCCCAAAGCGAATTCTGGAGCAGCAGAAACCACAAAAGGATGGGGTGAAACAGTTTTCCAGGCCAAGACAACTTAGAAGATTGGCAGAAAATTTCTTCCACACCTGGGTGAGTGTAGAGAACAGTCCAGAGCAGGTATGAGTGCAGGTGCCTGAGCAGGCCATGCCCCAACAAACAAGAAGCAGGCCTTGGGAGCGACTGAATCAGCTCCAGTGGCAGTGGCAGTATCTGGAGTTCTCAGCTCACAGATATTGAGGGGGGTCAGACAACTGGTTTACAGGGGTCCCTTTGCCAGTACTGGATATAGTACACCATTCCATTGCCCATATGCAGATCTGGCCCACAATGGTAGCAGACCCAGGGTGAAGAGGAGCACTAGCACACAAGAGTCCCTGTCTTCAGGGGAGTTGGGACCTGGTCACAGTTCCAGGGCATAGAAGAGTGCTTGTGGTCACTCACAGGATAGAACACCAGACAAGTAAACAATGACCATACTTCTCCTTAGGTGATAACACTTTGGAAGAATTGAAACCTTACTGACTCCCAGAACTACCTCTGAGAACAGCAGCATGAAAGGCCTGAAGCTTGGGGCAGTGCACCCTCCACCCCGGGAGTGGAGCCCTACTTTAATATAGAATTAAAAGTAAAAATAGGCTGGAGAAATGAACAAACAAATCAACACACAAAAAAAGAACCTTACCATAGAAAAAGAATCTGGTGACAGAGAAGATCAAAAGAACAAAACACAAACTCAGAAGAAAACAAAGTCAAAACTGTTATATAACAGAGAATTGAGTCAAATTAATAGAAATAAGAACCATTCCCCAACTGATAAATAGTCAAAGAATATAAATGGGTAGGGGCAGCTAGGTGGTGCAGTGGATAGAGGCCCTGGATTCAGGAGGACCTGAGTTCAAATCTGACCTCCAACACTTAACAATTACTAGCTGTGTGACCCTAGGCAAGTCACTTAACCCCAATTGCCTCACCAAAAAAAAAAAAGAAAGAAAGAAAGAAAGAAAAAAAAAAGAATATGAATGGGGCAGGTAGGTAGTGCAGTGGATAAAGCACCAGCCTGGGATTCAGGAAGACCTAAGTTCAAATCCAGCCTCAGACACTTGACTTGTACTAGCTGTGTGACCCTGGGCAAGTCATTTAACCCTCATTGCCTCACCAAAACAAAACAAAACAAAGAATATGAATAGACAGTTTTCAGAAAAGGTAATCAAACCTATCTAGTCATATGAAAAAATGCTGTAATCACTATTGATTAGAGACACACAAATTGAAACAACTCCAAGGTAGCATCCCACACCAATCAGATGGGCTAATATGACAGAAAAGAAAAATGACAAATGTTGAAGAGGATATGGAAAAATTGAGACACTAACGCACTGTTGGTGGAGTTTGAACTGATTCAACCGCTCTGTAGAGCAATTTGGAAGTATGTCCAAATGATATAAAACCATGCATATTCTTTAACTTAACAATCCTGCTAGGTCTATATGTCAAACAGATTTATAAAAAAAAAGAAAAGAAAGGAAAAACATATTTATAGCAGCTCTTATAGTGGTGCCAAAGAATTGGAAATTGGGGAGATGCCAATCAACTGGGAAATGACTGAGCAACTCGTGCTGTATGATTGTGATGAAATACTATTACATATAAGAAATGACTGGCAAAATGCTCTCAGAAAAAAGCTCAAAAGATTTACCTGAAATGAGTAGAACATGGAGAACATTGTACATAGTATCCTTGTACAGTAATCAACTGTGAATTACTCATCTATTCTCAGCAATACAATGATCCAAGACAATTCCAAATGACTTATGATGAAAGATTCATCCATCTCCTGAGAAAGAACTGCAGGAACATGAATGCAGATAAAAGCAGACTTTTTGTTTTTACTTTATTCTTTCTTTTTGTGTGTGTGTTGACTAATATGGAAACATGTTTTGCATGACAGCACATGTATAGCCTATATCAAATTGTTTGCCTTCTCAGTGAGGGGGCTAGGGGCAAGGGAGAGAATTTATAACTCAGAATTTTTTTTAAATGAATGTTCAAAGTTGTTTTATATGTAAACAGGGAAAATAAAATAGTATATATATATATATATATATATATATATATATATATATATATATATATATATATATATATATATATATATATATATATATATATAAAAGGGAACAAGTTTTTTTTTTCCTTCTCTTACCTCCCCTCCATCACTCTAGCAGTATCTAGTATAGGTCAAAGTTGAGGTAGAAGATTGGCTGAAAAGTATGAGCTTTGGTAGGTTAAAAGGTACAAATATTCAGAAAAAAAAAAAGAGCTCTTGAGGGAGAATAACTATTTCCTGCTTTGGGGAGATGAGACAGATTTCTTTATCTTCTCTTTCCTTTGCCCTCATTTGCCACAGCATCTTGTACCAGAGCTAATTTGCCCAGTACATGACACCATGCCCAGTGGGCAGCAGGTCCAGGGAGCCCAGTAGAGTGGTATGCTTTGCAGAAACTTTCCCCTCTCTTCTTTTTTTTGTTTTTTTTTGTTTGTTTTTTTGCGGGGCAATGGGGGTTAAGTGACTTGCCCAGGGTCACACAGCTAGTAAGTGTCAAATGTCTGAGGCCGGACTTGAACTCAGGTACTCCTGAATCCAGGGCTGGTGCTTTATCCACTGTGCCACCTAGCTGCCCCCTCTGCTGTATTTTTTTTTTTTAAGAGTGGATATAATGCCAAGGAAATGTGCAAAAGTTGTATCTTTTAAAAAGCACACTTCAATGGTGGTTAGAGATATTATAGAAAAGGTTGGTGTAGGAAAAATCAATCTTTTCAAGGATCATTTCTCTTTCATCTTCCCCTTAAATTCTATAATTTTATCAAGTAAACTGGGGGAAATCAATTAATCAAGGATCCCTTGACCAATAGCCAGCTCCCCAAACCATCCCACACAAACATATACACTATACCTAAATACACATACATATGTCTATAATATATAAAAATGCACTGTAGATATATGTATGTATATGGAGAGAGAACTTCTATAAGATTAACACTATCTCCTTAGCGATATCTGGATATGCTGACATTGTAAAACTCTAATGTATGTAATAGATGTTTGTTTACAATTATTAATATTCTCAATATGACTTGTCTATGACTCAGCTTCTAATGTTAGTAAATATAATCGTATTTGTGTTTTTTGTGTATAGATAATGGCCTATAAAAATTATTGTTAATAAAAACCTATCAGAAGCAATTTTACTCTTTTAGATCTTAGGATCATGTGTGTGTTCATGAGTGAAAAAGATGTGAATTTAGTAGGTTAAGGCAGATCTCAGATATGTGAGAAATCAGATATCAGGGAAGTAATTCTGCTTTACAGAATTGCTTTTTGATACAACATGAAGTCATGATAAGAGTTTAGAATTACATGACTAAAAGCAATAATGCTGAAGCAACTAAAATAAAAACAAAATCTTACCAAAAAGTATCTCAACATGACAAATTAGGTTATTCATGATTATTGTACCTCTATGTCTCTTATTTTAAGGATTATAGTCTTAAAAAATGAAGGGTTGTTATATTTCCATAGCAGTATTAAAACAATATTTAAATAGTATAAATAATTGAAACAATATGCTATCAAATAAAACTATTTAATGTTATCTATCATATAGCTACATGGTTAAAAAGAATAATCCCCTATGTTGTGTTAGTGGTTATTAATTAGTCCTGTTTTTACTTAATGCTTCTTTAATTCAAACTTCAATATAAATTTCCATATTTAGTGGCTGAAAAAAAGCTAAATATTTTTGTCTCTGTTCTCATTTCCTATATATCTGCTTTTAAATAATACTTTGATATTTTGTTATATTTGTGATATTATCTCTATAGCATTCTCTACTTTTGGAAAAATCATTGTATATGGACCTTTATATACATCTATCTCTTGAGATCACCTCAATTTAAAATCCATAAAATAAACTAATTTGTCATAATTTAGATAAAATTTTACTACTGTCTGTATTTATTGCCATATATATTATAGCATATATAAAGGCAAGTTGTTTTATTCTAGTATCCAAGTATACTTATTCTCTCACAGCACATTTTCAAAACAGTTAATATCAGTGTTAATATCACTATCATTAGTAATTTCCAGGCTTGTTAAATAGGGTAACTGTAGTAGAGTGTTTTCATTGCAAGGCTTCATACTTTATAAGTTTCTCACTTCCCCTTACTCTTTAACTTTTCCATTTAGTATATATATATATTTGATGGTCATTTAAATTGTGTCTATCACAAAAGAAACTATCTGTTAGCAAGATTTCAAATGGCTTTATTATGCTGTCATATTTACCTTCTTGTCCTTTTCGATCTGTTTCCCTCTTCACCTTCCTTTAAAAAGTGGGGCAGAAAATCAATTGTGTCAGCCTGTCCTGGAAACATACAAACCTCTTAAAGTTAACACACTAGATTTTTTAAAAAATGCAGAATAAGTTTCACGAATAAAACTAAATTGACACCTCTATGCTGTATTTAAAATGTGAAATGTGAAAAAAATCACACTCAGAATTATAGGCCATATGGGAGTCAGAAATTATAAACCCATTTCCATCCCTATTAAATAGTGTTTTCCCACAATTGGGAAGGAAACTTCTGACTATATCTAAGGATGATGTTGGTTTAAAAAAATAAAATTCTATTTTATTGTCAGATATATGATAGAATAAAAATTATTTATAAATTTTAAAGTGTTCACAGAAGTGATGTTAACTGCTAGAACAGATTTTGAAAGTCATTTAAAACTCTTTTTCTTTCTAACTGTTTTTAAAATGTAGGATTGCTCTTCAAGAAGCAAAAGTAAGATGGTTTTTACTCTGTGACCTTTGGTAAAGCAATACCAGCTAAATGCTTAACCAATGTTATATAATATGATGCATTATTCATAGCATAGTACAATTCAAATTGAAGTGAATTTCCATTCTGCTTCTACTTCAATTATCAGTAAGTCAAAGTTTCATCTTTCAGCAAATCTTGTATGATTTTGATAGGTACATGGGCAGCGTCATATTTGAGAACAATCTGATTGTTACTATCAAGTAAGACTCAAAACAGGGGATGCATGCTCCCCAAAGATCACTGAATCATTGATTTAGAGCTGGAAAGGACCTTGCCAGCCATCAAGACCCACTCCCACTCCTCATTTTATAGATGAGGAAACTGAGGCATAGAAAGGATAAATGATGTATCCAAGGTCACACAAGTTCACAGAGCTTCAAGTGTGGGGATGGGACTTGTGATTTCCTCCTGAGGATCTCCTTCAACCATTTCAAGTTGCCTGGGCACAGAGAGGTTAGGTAACCTGTGAATTCTGGGAATTCACTAAGCTTTTGTCATATTGTGGTACTTAATGCAATTATTATAATGTAATTTGAGAATAGGGGCATTTGGAGGCCTTTTCCATCAGTAAAGAATACTTCCTTTTTTGGGATTTACACAAGGTATCTGTTTCTTTTTGTTTATTTGTTTATTTGTTTTGTTTTGTTTGTATGTATCCTTCAAGAGATGCTACAGAAAGACAAAGACCCGAACCCAGAATGGAGTGGAAGTGAGTATGTTAGCTTATATTTGGAAATTTTCACTATTCTTTCCATGAAACCAAACTTTTCATTGAGTCAAAAGGCCTTTTACATTCCAGTATTCCTTCAGTGATATTACATAACTACAGTAGAATGAAAATTATGGACAATATAAAAGAAAGACAGATGGCCACAACATGTTTCCAAGGATAAACTATTTGTAAGAAGTGGAATGAAAAAATAATTATAATAATAGTATCAATAGTAGTACTAGTAGTAACATTTATATAGCATTTAACTAGGTACCTGGGACTATGCTTAGCACTTTGAAAATATTATTTAATTTGATTCTTGCAACTCTGAAGTACTATTATTTAACCCCATCTTACCGATGAGGAAACTTAGGCAAATCAATTAAATGACTTGACCAGGGTCACACAATCTAGTAAGTATCTAAGGCAGAATTTAAACTCAGGTCTTCTTCACTCTAGGTACAGAGCTAAAAGAAGCACTGTTATGCATGAGTGAGGGGCTGCTAGGTGGCACAGTGGATAGAGCACAGGCCCAGGAGTGAGGAGTACCTGAGTTCAAATCCTGCCTCAGACACTTAACACTTACTAGCTGTGTGACCCTGGGCAAGTCACTTAACCCCCATTGCCTCACACACACACACACACACACAAATATATATATATATATATATATATATATATATATATATATATATATATATATATATATATATATATATATATATATACATGTGTGGAAAAGGAGGTGGGCCTAGATAAAAATTGGTTAGCCTGAGTAGTACCTTGGAATCTTTCAGAAACTGTAAGAACAAGAAAGCCTCCATTGTGGTTCTCTATCATAAAGATTTTTAAAGAAAGATGAATAAGAAGTACATAAGATGAGAAGGAAAGGATGCCTTCAAAACAGGAGCATTCATGCTGATGAATATATCATGGTAACACTGAAGTACAGTCATTTTTGCTATAACCATATATAGTCCTAAATAAAATCACTGGTCCATGGGAAACTGAGTAATAAAAAACCACTGCAATTGGAGGGGAAATGGGGTTGGAACACAATATTCAAAAACTTCCTCAGTGACACATTAATTTAAAGAAAAAAGAGAGGAACCTAATAAAAAACAAGGACACTTTTACACATGTTAAATGGTTAAGAAATTCATAAATACTACAATAAATAATGGCTACCTCTTCAGGCTGGGGTTGCTGCTTGGCCTGTGCCTAGATTTCCGCAGGGCCAACGCTGACAAAGTTGATGGACACAGGTAAAAAGGCAGGGGTGGGGGCGTGATGAGAGAGGGGTTGGCAGGGGAAGTATAAAGATTTGGGTTTGAGTGTGTGGATTCAGCCTAGGCCTCCTTCACCCACAACATTTACTATATCATAAGCTTATAATACATTTTACATTTTGCCTTGAAAAAGACCTGAAATTTACACGTGAAAGTAGATTTCAGAAAAAGTTGGAGCTTATGAGTTACTGTGAAGTATTGCAGTTTTCTTCTTTCTTGCTGTTTCTCAGAAATGACATCATGTATGAACAAACCCCAAATTTGGTTAAGTTCTAATTGTTTCCTCATATATTAATCCATGTTGCAACAAGTTCCTGTTTTTAGCAGAACTGACTGAACCAAATTTTGAATACTTTCTGATAAATGTCAATTTACAAAAGAAAATGTTTCCTTTTTTTAAAAGAAAATGTTATTTTCACTTTCAATATGGATGCTTAGATAAGTTATTTCAGTAAAAGGTGTTTACTTCCATATCCCCATGTGCAAAAATGTACACATTTCAGTAGTTAACTAATTTTAATTTACTCTGAGAATAACCATATTGTTTCTTAAATATTTTAAGATGCTCACTAAAATAAATGTGTTGATAATGGAGTGCTTATATTCTGAGAAAGCATCTGGGTAATATAACCTTTTTCTGCTTTATAAATTTATGAGGTGCTATTGGGAATATAATTCATGTTCTGGCATAGAAAATATTGAAATAATATGTGATTTAATGAAACACATGGATTATATAATGTAGTACATATATTATCTATTATATAGTATATATAAAGTCCCCAAACCACTAATTCTTTGTAGTATATTGAAATATAAATATAATTGAATTGATATCATGCTTTATACAATGATTAACTTACCAATAAGCTATCATAAGAATGAAACTAGTATAGAATTCCACATAAAGGTCATTTGGAAAATAGAATATTTGCTAATGAAATATAGACATAAAAACAATATAATCTGTGGATTAAATTAAAAAAATTACCACCCTGAAAATTAAGATTTACATATGAATTTATTCTTTGAAAAAATTTATTCTAATTTTTGAAACTGAATTTTTAGGGAATGAAATTTTAAAAGTAAAAGGGGAACTAGTCGCATTACCAAGTAGATAAAAGAGTGCTCCTTTAACAAATTAAGTAGAATTAAAGGATTTAGCAGCTCAAATGATGTACTGTATTAAAAAATTAAAAATTTTAGTGAACGGATGTCATCTTACTTTCTATGATACAGTCAGGTCACTTTATGATCAGATCATTAACCCTGAGTGTTTCCAATACAGAATGCAGAATAAACATACTCCCATAAATACTATTACAAATCATGAAAATATTGCATTCTCCACTTGTTCTTATAATTCTGATAAATTTATATAATTAACCCACTCTCATATGTAAAAACAAAAGAAACCCAAACCTTTCTATATGAAGTCTTGTTTCCCCTTCCACAATCATCCTCCTTCCCAGCCCTCAGTCCATATGTTTTTGATGTCTGAAAACCCCTAGCTATGTTTTATCTAATTTGAATTAAACATATAAGGTGCTTTCAAATTCTCCAATTTATTTAGTATATTCCTAAACATGGGAATTGATATGTAACTATTGTGTGGAAAACTTTTTTGGCAGAAGGAGCCTAAGTATAATTTGGGGGATTTTCTTAGTAGCTTGGCTCATATGCCTGAATACCAGGAAACCTGGCAAAAATCTAAATGCTCCAGATTTTTTTCATGCAAACTGTTATCCAGTATCTATTAACACCATGTTTGGCACATGATAAGTGATTAAGAAATGCTCTATTTATCTATTGATCACCATTTATCCTCTGTCTATAGGGTGGGTCAAAAGTCATGAAGGGGTTTTGATATTTAATAACGCCTTCTTTTTTTGTTTTTAATTTACAATACTATATCATCATATACAGTATATATAGGACATGAATTTACAATATGTGTGAATAATCAAATCTCATAAATGGTGAAAAATAAAGAAAAAATAATTTTCAAAAAGTTATTAAAACATCATGACGTTTGTTTCACCCTGTATATATCACAGAGCCTAGTATATACTATCAAGATAATGTTAGGAGACATTCTATTTTCCAGAGATAAGGCTGAGCAAGCAAGCTGGTCCCTGAGCTTGAATGAGCACCAAGAGACCCAGACAGGAAGCGCTGTTATGAATGGACTTTTTGTCTCTAGATAACCTTGCTTCAGTGTTGTTCTAGTGCCTCAAAACTGCTGCCACACTATACTCTTTGTCTAGTCACAAGTATATAAATCAAGGTTCAGTCAAACTAAAGTGGGTCCCCCAAATAGGATCAGAGGTCTTGGCATATGTGTCTACCCTCCATGCTTTCAGGTCATTTTCCTCACTTAGAAATTAATCTTCTCTTTGATTTCTGACTCTACTATCTCTAGCTTTCTCTGTTTGACTCCAGCTATTCACAGGTGAGAGGCAGATTCTGCCCAGTTGATATTGATTGGTATAAGAAGTAGCATTAGACATGGAACTGGGCCAAGTGGACTTTCTGGTACTAGCAGGGGTAGACAAGGCACCACCACAGATTTCTCTGTAGTCCGGCTCCCCCTCATCTGGTGCATGCGCCAGACTTTTTCCTGCTCCAATTCTGAGCTCATGTCTTGACTGACCTTGCCATTCTTTGTGAGGAAAACTCTAGGCCCTGTGGTGATCTGGTTCATCTGGGATCACTCTGGTAAGGATATCCTTTCTTAAATGGCACACCTCTGATTCTCTGAATGGCTTTGGTGTTTTTTTCTGCATGACTTTGGGAAACTTGTAATCATGTGTTTCTGGTATTATTTTTGCATGCTGCTAGTAACTGTGTGCCTTTGTTGAACCAGTCTAAATTAGAATTTCAATTGCACTCTTTCTTAGAATTATTTGTGCTTGTAGCGGTATTGTCATTTTTGTCTGTGTGTGCCTATGTAAAATATAAAATGTCTGTGTCATATCAAAGGTCTGTGTAAATTCTGTTACCTTGAAATATTTAAAATGCAGATAATCATTAAAACATCTAAGGGCTATAGCTAAAGAGTTTAGAACACCAGAAAAGTTTAATGAATTTTCATATTTGAAGCAATTGCCCCAGTAAAGTTTTCTGTAGATTAGGCTATAACAAAGAATATAAAAACCCACAAGAGACTTTTTTTCCCCCTGTCATTTCAACATTGGCCAAGTTGGAATTACAGAAATAAAGTCAGATAATTATAGTTTGTACAACTGCTAAAAACATCTTAGCAGATTCTAGAGGTTTGGATATTAATCATTAAGGAGTTCGAAGATTAATCATTTTAAGATTGCAAAGGAAAACTCCTGGGACTTGGGGGCAATTCCAAGAATTCACTCCTTTCTGAACTATCTCACTAAATTTGGGGTACCACTCTCTAGAATTTGATTTAAGGAAAAATAAGAATTAAAATTTATAAAATTTAAAAGTAGATGGCACTTCCCCTGAATATTGATAACTTCATTGTTCTAGGGCAATGAAGGAAGAAGGCAGCTAGTTTGGAAATAATCCCAGAGTGAAAAAACAAAGAAAATAATAGGTAAATGGTTTGCATCTTAAAGGAACCTCTTGTTAACCCTTCCTTGACATTAAAGATAAAAGATTGTTTCAACCAAAGATCTCTTGTTAGACATCATCTCCCTCTTGTTCTGTTAACACCTCTCATCACAGATCAGTGTTCCAAATGCAGGTGTTGAAAAAATGCTGGAAAAATTTAGGGAAACTTTAATTATTCCGTGGTTGCAGAAATTTATTAGCTATGTAATCTTTTGTTGTTGTTTTGTTGTGTTGTTGTTGTTGTTGGTTTTTGCAGGGCATTGAGGGTTAAGTGACTTGCCCAGGGTTACACGGCTAGTGTCAAGTGTCTGAGGCTGGATTTGAACTCAGGTCCTCCTGAATCCAAGGCCAGTGCTTTATCCACTGTGCCACCTAGCTGCCCCATTAGCTTTGTAATCTTAAGCAAGTTATCTTATTTCTCTTTGCCCCAGTTTACTGATCTGTAAATAGAAAAATAATGATGTTCCCCTCTCCATGGTTATTTTGAGGACAAAAATAATATAATGATTGTGAAGTGCTTAAGACAGTGACCAGCATATGCTGAGAACTACATTATTATTATTTCTTTAATGGAATGTGATTGTTCAGTGCCTGATAACTTTAAAAGTGGTTTTAAAATGACAAAGGTAATAAGGTCAATGATTTTTATATGCAATAATTTGGAAATGCAATTGATGTCATTTGAAGTTTTGTTTCATGTTTTAAATACATGATATTATTTGTGTTATTATTATATTTCTTAATTATCTTATATTGTGAGATTTGAGACACCATTGTAATAGAAATGCTGTTAGACAAAACTTTTTTTATTCTGGATGCTGTTGCATATGAATTAGGTTTTAAAAGGTTGTGATTATAAAATAGCTATTTGAAAACTATTAAATATGTAATGAGGTAAATTTTGTAATAAAACAGATAAGTTTAATAGCACATTTTTATTTGAAAATCTTGGCTATTATGAAAGTATATATAGTGGTTTGAAGATGTATTAATTAATGGTGAGTCAATGATCAGGTATTTGCAGTATGTCTGAAGCACCAGAATATGGATAGTTTAAATTTTTAAGTAAAAGATAAGAGAAATGTTAACTGTTAGAGAAACATCAGGAAAGATATTCAAGCTCTAAAAAGTTTTCTAAATAAATGGAATAGTAAATTTTGAGAAAGCAACAGGATTAGACTGTGTTTTTTTTCTAAGATCTATATACAGATATGTATGATTGACTTTCAAATTTAACCATCATGAAAATTAGGTTTTGAATATGTTTTGATAATAAATTCTCAAAGTTGGATTAAGGGTTTATTAATTAAGGGTTAATTGGATTTTACACCTAAATTATATTGATAATGGTAAAGAAAATGAAATTATTTTCCCATTTCAAATGTATTTGTTTGATAATATTAAAAGGCAAGATAGCTCATTTTATATTTGGACCCTTATAAATTTCAAAACATTTTTATATCAGGTAAGGATAGAAACAACAAATGGCCTATTTTCTAGAGCTAAGGCCCAGCAAACAAACGGGTCCCTGAGCTTGAGCAAGTACCAACAGATCCAGACATAAAACCCTGCTAGGAATGTATTTTTTGTCACTAGACAACCTTGCTTCACCACTGTTGCTACACTACACTGTGACTCTTTGTCTAGCCAAAAATATATAAATCAAGGCTCAGCCACACTAAAGCGGTTCCCTCCTCTAGGGGTAGGGCCCCAGCCCATGTGTCTACCCATCTTGCTTGAAAACAGATTTCCTCACTTTGAAATTAAACTTCTCTTTGATTTCTGACTCTCCTGTCTCTGGCCCACTCTTCATCTCTGGCCATTCACAGATTAGAGGATGCTTGCTTGATTAATCTAGTCATACTCTTGGGAAGCATAGCAGGTATATTTTAAGTTTTGATTAATATTGATAATTGAGTGATTTTTGAAACTTATACTTTCCCTCTTCTAAATTGACCAGTTTCTGTTGAGGGTTATAACCATCCTAACAATCACTGAGTTTTTAAGTCATCCTTGACTCTTCCCTCTCCCCATCTCCCATATCCAAGAAGTTAGCAAATTATGTTGATTCTATCTCTAAAATATCTCTTTCATCTATCTCATTTTCTCCTCTCACACAGCCACCAGCTTTGTTCAAACCTTTATCATTTTTACCTGGTTAACTGTAATAGACTCTTAATTGATCTTACTGCTTCCGATCTCTACCCTTTCCAATACATCCTTCATTCTACTGCCTAAATATTTTTTCTTTAGGTACAGGTCTTATCATGTCTTTCCTCTTTTGAATAGTTCTTATTCTTTTAGTTTATATGCCTCAAATCAGGAGAGCAGGCATGGGGAGGGGCTTTGTTCTGTGCATTGAGGTGGGAGATGAAGTATTGAGTTTAGCAAATGCCTAATAGTCCAATTTGAGTGAGAAGTCAGGATTATGGAACTGAGTCATGCAAAACAAAGCTAGGAAGGTAGGTGGAAGTGAAGGTCTTAAATGACAAACTAAGGAATTCATATTTCATAATAAAGGCAATGAGGAACTATTGAACCTCTCAGTTCTCTAGGCAATTCCCCAAGTGTAGAATAAGTTCCAACCTGTACTTGGCTGAGGAAGTTTTCTCATCCACTACTTCCTTCAATCAATCATATAACTTGTCCCCAACTCTATATCTTTTTATTTTTTTTTCCCCTCATGAAATAATTCATACAGGTTCCTTTAGGGAAATCAATATGCAAACAAGTTAGGCATTCTGAAAACACCTTCTCTAATGTTATGTATATTAAGACAACATGAAGATGTTTGGAGGCTGTGCGGTACTTCTTCAGAAATTACATTGGGTTTTGATGACAGAGACTTTTCCTTAAATATAGTTTTCACAAAACACATGAAATCTCCTTTTTTAAAAAAATAAGAATGCAAAATTCCAGAAGACATTCTGAATATAGACAACTACTTGCCTATGGAAATAATAATAGAAAGTCAAGAATATGTATCCTCTGAAGCTATTGCTGTTGCTGCTTTGGGTTGGTGAGTATACGATATCAACAAGCTAGAGGGCAGGAGTTGTTGTTTTTGTACTCCTAGCACCTCTCATAGTGTCCTGTATTTAAGAAATGCTGATTGATTGGTGATTGAGAAATCAGTTGCATGAGAAAGGTGTATGTGAGTATCACATACAGTGTCTAGGATTAGGAAATAAATTTTGAATTGATAGGAGCAGGTCTTATTCTGAAACTATAGAAGAACCAAGATGTTGTTTCCAGAGTAGTGTAGGCCAGGGTGTGCTGGTGAATGTTTAAGAATTGGCTCTCCAACCCCTGTGCCCCACCCCCCTGAAAAAAAGAAAAAGGCATCACACTTTTTTGGGGGGTAGTTGGGGTGGAGCAGTGAGAGTTAAGTGACTTGCCCAGGGTCACACAGCTAGTAAGTGTCAAGTGTCCTAGGTGAGATTTGAACTCAGGTCCTCCTGAATCCAGGGCCAGTGCTTTATCCATTATGCCATCTAGCTGCCCCTACATCACACTTTAAAATAAAATCTGCACTCAATATTATATCTATCATTTTCTCAAGTCTAGACAAATAAAACAATAAATCAATTTCTATTTTGTAGCATTTGCTGATTTCTGAAAAGTAAATGATCCTACTGCAAATTTGATAATCACCACTTCTGAGATTGTTTGAGCTTTCTCTAGCACACCCCTGGATAGATCAAGTGCAGTGCCCATTATAAAACTATTGTCATCATTGATTTGCAGAGACATCTTATTATTCCTGATTTTACATATTATGCTAGGTGGTGTGAGAATATAATTTGAAATGTGTAAAGAATTAATCATTATTTGAGGTTTTTATGCCTCGGAGCACACTGGCCTGGGACTCCACAAACCTCATGGTGCTCCATCCACTGGTTGTAGCCATTGCCAGGGCTCTGGCACCTGGCGTCATCACCACTCACCAACGCCTACATGGGCCTGGCAAAATTATAATGATTGGAAGCCTAGTAAGGGCAGTCATGTGACTGTCAGAGCGGCCATCCCATTGGCTGGGGCTGTGTGGGGGGTGTTTCTGCATTTCGGGGAAGAGAATTGGGGATTTCTAGGTGGAAGCTGGAAAGCAACTGGCGTTCTGCTGTGTATTTTCAGCTGATTCCTGGGTGGTGGTATTTTTTCAGGTATTATAATTTCCCTTTCCCCATTTTATTTCCTTTCCCTTGATCCTACTGATCCTGTTTGTGGTGTTTTTTTTTTTTTTAAGTTCGTTCTTGTTAAAATAAATCTTGTTCTGTTTTGAGGGAGGCTGCCGGTCTCCTTCCTTGCCCCAATATTGTGGCGAGCTGCTTAGTTAGCACTCCCCAATTAAAAATTGGTCCCCACAAATGGATATGCTAGAAGATGGACTGATTAATCCTCTAATAGATCATGTAATATGTGATTGTGAGAAAATAACTATCCTTACCTAACACACTAACAAGAATACTTTAATTGTGCTATTTTCACTATTAGAGAGAGAGACAGAGACACAGATAGACAGAGAGATAGATAAAAGATAGATGATAGATGATAGATAGATAGATAGATAGATAGATAGATAGATAGATAGATAGATAGATAGATAGATAGATGATAGCAACAGGAACTATGGTTTCATTGATATAGGAAATGACCATATGACAAAATAGCTATCTACTATGTGGGTTGACACTTTTTCTGAAATTTACAAAGTTGCCAAAAACACTGAGAAGCTCATTGACTTGTTGGGATCATAGAGCCAATACATATTAGAGGCAGGGCCTGAACCCAGGTCTTCCTGTTCTATCCAGTACAAAAAGCCATACCACCATTCTTTTCCTTTATTCTTTCAAGAGCAGGGATTCTTATCCTGGCATCTTTGGACTTGTGTATATTTTTTTAATACTTTGATAATTATATTTCAATATAATTGTTTTCCTTTGTAATCCTATTTCTTTGATTATATGCTTTTTATATCCATGTTTAATATTTTCCCAGAAGATATTTCACATTGCCCTCTATTTTTTTATTCATTTGGATTTGCTTTATTGTGCCTTGGTTTCTCATAAAGTCACTGGCTTCCATTTGTTCAATCCTAATTCTTAGGCAATTATTTTCATCAGAGAGCTTTTGTACCTCCTTTTCCATTTGACTTTTCAAGCTATTGACGTTTTTCTCATGTCTTTCCTGCATCACCCTCATTTCTCTTTCCATTTTTTCCTCTACCTCTCTAATTTTATCTTCAAAGTCCTTTTTGAGCACCTCTATGGCCTGAGACCAATTCATATTTTTCTTGGAAGCTTTAGATATAGGGGCCCTGATGTTGACATCTTCCTCTGAGGGTGCCCCTTGGTTTTCCTTGTTACTGAAGAAACTTTCTATGGTCTTCACCTTTCTCTGTCGGCTCACCTTGCCTTTCTTTTACTAGACTTTTAGCTCCTTAAAGTGGGGCACTGTTTCCAGGCTGCAGTATCCCAAGGTTAAGAAGTCCCAGGTGGTATGATTTAAGGAGAATCAGGTTCTTCCCTCGCCTGGCCTGTTTCCTGGTCCTAGATGACCCCAGACCAACTTGCTAATCAACCAGCTTTGTGTGTTTTGGTTGTCAGCTCCGAGGAACCTGTGCCCCTCCCCCACCTGTGCCACTTCTACTGGAGCCTACCACCTGGTTCTCAGTAGGGGTGTAAAATCCAAGTTCTGCCTTAGCACCAGTATAGACCCCTGTAGTCTCTCCCCTGCCCAGCGCTCAGCCCACTCACCAGACTGTGAGCTTAGTTCCAGACAACACTGGTACTTCAGCTGATTCAGAGGCTCTGGGGGTCTCCTTCTCTGGTGAGGACTTCCTGAGACTGGATCTGTGTCAGGGTGACTGTGGGGTTGGGCCTGACTCCTGTATCAGCACAGCAGCTCCCTCCTTCTGACCTTCCAAGCTGTTCTTGGTTAGAAGATGATTTTAGCACATTCTTCTGTGAGTTCTATTGTTCCGGGCATTTTCCTGTGACCTTATTTGGATGTTTTTTGGAGTGATCGTGTCATGAGTTCAGGAGCTCACTGCTTTTCCTCTGCCATCTTGGCTCTGCCCCGGAAGTCCATGTTTAATATTCATGGATAGTCACAGAGAATTTAAAATGATAACCAAATAACTTCATTGTGAAAAAAGAGAACAATACTAGTAACTAACAATATGGGACTTAAAGGCCTTTGGCCAGGTTATGATTATTTTTAGATAAGGAAATTCATGAAGACTTTCTGCTAAAAGGTACCCGATAGGCCTAACATGAGCTAATAGCCTTGGATGAAAAAATCAGTTTTTTTACAAAGAACCATAAAAGTACCTCATACCTGATAATTAATATTCAATAAATGGGAGTCAGTCATCTTCTTAAGGAGAAGACAAACCAGGAACTCAATTCTAGATATACTATGGGTAGTAGTAGATATATAATAGGCATTTACTGAATACTTGGTGAATCTAAATTTTATCTTTTGCATTTTTCCTTAGCAGAGGGAGTACCTACACTGAGAAAATCTATAATTGCAGATCCTTAAATCATGGAAATAATTTCATTTAACTATTCAATGCAATTTATTTTTTCCATTAAAATTAATTTTTCTCCCTCATCAAAAAAAATGAAAAGCAAAATATTTGCAAGAAATATAAATAAGCAAAATTAATCCCCACATTGACTGTGATATGTGTGTATACATACATCTCTGAGTCCATTATCTGTCTTTGAGGAGGTGATGAGTAGCTTGTTTCCTTATAAGTCCTCTAGAATCACATTTGCTAATTTTATTAATCGGAGTTCTTAAGCCTTCCAAAACTGTCTTTACAATGCTGCTGTTATTATATAAAGTGTTCTGCTCATGTTCACTCTACATCAATTCAGAACTGTTTTCCCAGGTTTCTCTGAAACTTTATTATTTCTTATAGTATACCAGCATTTCATTACATTGCAGCCAAGTTCCTCTCTACATAACTCCTCCAAAGAGATGTAGAAAATGCATCAGACCAAATTCTTGTGAGGAAATTCAGAAAAAATCACAGTTTCATATGTCCAGCTCAGCTCAGCAAAAGGAAATGGGTACAGTCAGAGAAATCTGCAGATAGTGGGGCCAGGTAGGGTAAGAAGCACTCTGTAGGCATACTCATCCAAATGGCCTGGGAGAGGTTGTGCATCAAGGGCAACAGAACATCCTAGACTCATGCTAGATCCATGCTAGAGCACCCCAATGGGGACAAACACCAACTTGCTGCTTTGTTTACCACTATCTAGGTCTGGGTAACAGAGGGCAGAGAGAGAAGGGGACCTGTGAATGTATAACCAGAAAAACAATATATGATAAATACAAGATATAAAAAGAAAAAAAATGCAGTGATAACAATATGGTAAAGGTGAACAATTGTGAAAGAATTAGGAACTCTTATGAGCATAATTAAAGGTTACAGTTCCAAAGGAGTAGTAATGAAACATGCTATTGCCTTCTGATAGTGGAAAGTTTTAGAATGCAGAATGATACAAAAAAATTATTTTGAAATGCCAATGTAAAATTTTGTTTTGAATGACCATATGTGTTTATAATAGATTTTGTTTTTCTTTTATTCTCAATTAGGGAATGGGAGTTGTGGTGGTGATGATGGGGTAATAATGTAGATTTTTGCTGATCAAAACAAATAAATGATGCCCAAAGGGCTATAAAGATTTGCATACCCTTTGACCCAGCAATACCAGTATTAGGACTTTTCCCCAAAGAGATCATAAAAAAGGGAAAAGGACCCACGTGTACAAAAATATTTATAGCTGCTCTTTTTGTGGTGGCAAGGCATTGGAAATTGAAGGGATGCCCATCAATTGGGGAACAAGTTGTGGTATATGAATGCAATGGAATACTTATATGCTATAAGAAATGATGAGCAGGCAGATTTCAGAGAAATCTGGAAGGACTTGCATGAACTGATGATGAGTGAGATGAGCAGAACCAGGAGAACATTGTACACAGTATCAACAACATTGTGTGTTGATCAACTGTGATAGACTTGATTCTTCTCAGAAATACAATGGTCCAAGATAGTTCCAAAGGATTCATGATGGAAAATGCTCTTCAAATCCAGAAAAAACAAGAACTGTTGAATCTGGATACATGTTGAACCATACTATTTCTATTGTTTTTGTTGTTGGGTTTTTTTTTCTTTTTTGAGGTTTTTCCTTTTTGCTCTGATTCTTCCCTCATTACATGACTAATGAAGAAATATGTTTAATGTGATTATACATATATAACCTATATCAGATTACCTGCTGTCTTGAGGAGAGGGGAAGGGAGGGGAGGGAGGGAGAAAAATTTGAAACAAGAAATCTTATAAAAACAAATGTTGAAAACTATCTCTACATATAACTGGAAAATAATAAAATACTTATATGGAAAAAACTCATAAAAGGGGGCAGCTAGGTGATTCAGTGGATAAAGCAGCAGCCCTGGATTCAGGAGGACCTAAGTTCAAATCTGGCCTCATACACTTGGCACTTACTAGCTATGTTGCCCTGGGCAAGTCACTTAACCCTCATTGCCCCACAAAAATAAAAAATTTTAAAAAACCAAATAAAATATATTTTTAAAATAGAAAGGAAAGAAAGAAAAGCAAAACCCTTGTATCATATAAGCATAATCAAGCAGTCCACATTCATTAAACACTATATGCCAGGCACTAGTAAGCATCTAGTTAAGCAAAACAAAATCCAACACTGACCACTTCCAATAAAATGTTTCTCATTCTGCATATTAATCTGCCACATGTGAATTTTTTTAAAAAAGCCTATTTTCTAATTTTAGTAGTCACCTTCAAAGATTATAATGACCATATTTCAATAGAAATAAATTCATTTCTTCATTGTCTGTCAGTCTTTCCTGACATACTATTCAAAAGCCCTTGTCCAAGGTACTTTTTTCTGGCTAAAAATAAATAATCCACTTTATATAAGAATTCATTTTAAATATAAACTATTAACTCCAAGACTTTTCATCACTTTGTGATCCACAGATAATCATTCTAAAATATAAAGAAAAAGATGTGAATCCAAAGAAGCACTAGGGGTCACAAAAGCCAGGCAATTAAAATCTAAACAGACTTGAAAACCTTTTCCAGGACCTACAGAAATATATAAGCTGTTTTAAAAGTAATTTTGGCTAAACTAATTAATATGAGTTGTATAGTATAAAAGTACTGGGATTGAGCATGGTGCTCATTAGGCCAAAAATTTTATATTTAAAAAATTCAATTAATTTTACACAAAGACATACAAGTTTCATGCTTACTAAGCACCCTACTATTACCTAAGTGACTACCAAATATGCATCCATCATTAGTTACTGAAGGCTACCAGACCAAATGTTCTTTTCCCATCATAGGTGTGGGTTAGGTATGCTGGCACACCCTGAAGCAGGTATTCTCCCACAGGCTTCACCCTTTACATCAAACCCACTCTCTATACACCCTTTGTTTCCTATAAGGACAACAATCAGCCAATCAAGTAACTGGTCAAAAAATACTTGCTGAGAATTTTCCTCAGTGCTGTGAATGATACCAAAAAAGTATAAATGCCACATAAGTAGGAACAAAATAATCAGTAAAATTTAAAGATTTAAAGCAATTAGGATCTTTAGATACCATCTAGACCAACATCTTCATTTTACAGATGAGGAAACTGAGGCCCAGAGAGGTAATGGAGCTGGTTCGAGGTCACATATGTATTTATCGCCTTAGATGAGATTCAAACTAATATTGACTCCAAAGTCTATGTTCTTCCTATTATACCACATTGTTTGAGTTCAGCAGAAATTATTTTCTTGCCCCAAAATAACACAGAAAGACCTGTGTAAGGAGCTGGATCTGCAATGAAGGGTATATTTTAATAAGTAGCGAACAAGGTGGATACTGGAGGCATTGTAAAAATGAAGGTGGGAGAGTGTCAGTGTGAACAATGTACCAAGAGAAAGACAATAACATGAACTTTTCAAGCAAATGATTTTTAAAAAAAATTTTAACTGAAGAAAAATATTTGTTACATACTTGACAGTGACAGTGACAGGAGTCTCAATCTAGATAGAATGAAGTCATTATAAATGTTAATTAATAAATTAGAATTGTATGAATTCCTCCCCCACCTAAAATATGTACTCCTCTCTCTCTCTCTCTCTCTCTCTCTCTCTCTCTCTCACACACACACACACACACACACACACACACACACACACACAAGAAAACCAGCATTTTCATATATAAAGTATATCTTATTTTTCTCTTAAAGTTCCCAGACTTTTTAAAAAGAAATGGGAACTCCTGTGATTAGGATGTTCAAGAGAATGCTTAGACTATTTTTTTCTCTAATAAAGGTCTTTTATTGAATAGGTATAGGAAACCACTATCAACATATAAGGACAGAAACTATTCCCCAGTAGAGAGACAGAGGCATCTTCCAAAATAAAGAATGTATCTATAAACAATCATTTGAAAGAATATTCCAGTATACTAGTAATAAGAGAAATAGAAATAAAAACAACTTCAAGGTTTCCACTTCATGCAAATAAGATCAGCAAAGATGACAATGGATGAAAATGGTAAATGTACAAAGTATCATGAGAACACTAGTGCCTTCTCTCTGTTGATTGTTTCCAATTTATATTGTGTAAATCTTGCTAGTACATAGTCATTTGTGTGTGGTGTCCTAGCTTTAGATTGAAAGCTCCTTGAGTACAGGGACTATCTTTTGCCTGTGGTTCAGAATGAATGTAAATAGCAATCATTCCTCTTCTGGACAGAAACCCTGAGGGTCATCCCCTCCCAAATTTGGGGGTTTTTGTTTGTTTGTTTGTTTTTTGGGTGTTTATTTATTTATTTATTGAATAGGCAAAGAAAGCCATCTTTTGTTTCATTTCTTACCCACGCTGAATGGGCATTGCCTCAGACAAACTGAGGAAGCATGATGCTCTAGGATGTGTCCAGATTGACTGTATTGGAAACCATGCTCAATGGTCATTTTTTAGTGAGTGATGCAATCTATAGAACTACTTTCCAACCCAAACTTATGGCTTTTATTTTTTTTTCTTTTTAAGTGGATTGATTCTATTAATAAACCTTTCTGTATAAACTACAGGGGGAAAAAGTTTCTGATGCTGAGTATTCACAAGAAATGTTAATCTGCACTCTGGCAATAGCCAGTTGGTTATAAAAATTTATGGCAAGGCACAAAATTGGCACACAAATGAATGGTAAGGCTCTCTGAAAACATTATGAGGTAGAAGGAGGTAAAATAGAAAGCATGACTGAATATATTTAATTTGTAAATGTTCCCTGAGGAAGGCTTCATTATAAAAAGGTCAGTTTGTCATTTTCCATGATTTCCATTTGGTTTCCAATACAGTCAATCTGGACACATCCTAGAGCATCATGCTTCCAGTTTTAAGATTGAAACTAGAATTTGGCATAAATTACTTACTTTCTAAAGAGATGAAAAAAGACATTTACTCTCATATTCTACAGCAAAAGCTGTGTATTCCTAAGCCACGTTCCTCATACCCTGTGGTATTTTTTTTTAAATTTTGGCATATGAAGACTAAAATTAGTATTTGAGGGTAGGTATAGTCCAATATTTAATTTGAATCACCATAATTTATGTTTTCTACAATTAACACTTTTCACTTATACCCACTGTATTTTATTTTTAAATACATTTTTATAATTTGCAATGCATTTCCAGGAAATTCTAATTTCGTGGTAATGTCTAGTGGATGCTTACTAATTTGCAAAAGGTAACAGATTTGACTTGAGCTGCTAAAAAGAAATGGAATGACATCCTTTCTCCATTCCACCAAGGTTTCTTCATTAAAGTAGGCAAAAATTTTCTATAGAATTACTAATGAGATCCCTTCTTTGAAAAATCCATAGTTCTTATGGAGCAATCCAATTTTATTCATTACTAATAATATGTTTCCATGGAGTATTTATATAAATAGCAATATCCAAGAGGCAGCTGGGTGGTGCAGTATGTGGCCCTGTGTTGGCCATACGGCATTGGCCCCAGTGATAGGAAAACCTGAACTCGAATTTGGCCTCCAATACTTACTAGCTAGCTGTGTGTCCCTTAGTAAAATTATATAACTTCTGTCTGCCTCAATTTTTTATTCTCTCTAATCCATTCTTCAGTCAGTCATTAAAGAGATTTTCCTAAAGCATAGACTTGATCATGCCATCCCCCAATAAACTCTTTAAAATGGGGATAGTAATGGTACCTTTTCCCCAGGATTGTTGTAAGGATATAATAATTATAATATTATATAAATGTTATATTGATACTATGACATCTAAATATCCTCATTATTTTTAGTGTTCTTTTCATCTGCAAGAATATATAGGAGTTGTTTCATATCTGAAAAATAAATTTCTGAACTGTGTTCAAAAGACCTGTTTTATTTTAAAAGATCATGTATGGGGCAGCTAGGTGGCACAGTGGATAGAGCACTGGCTCTGGAGTCAGGAGTACCTGAGTTCAAATCTGGCCTTAGACACTTAACACTTACTAGCTGTGTGACCCTGGGCAAGTCACTTAACCTCAATTGCCTCACTAAAAAAAGAAAAAAAGAAGATCATGTGCAATTTTTCCCGTTTAGAAATTGATGAAACTTTTGTATGATCAGAGATGAACTGCAATCTTGGAATTAATTTCTCAGAGTTGAGAGAATCCTGCAATCAGAAATTCCTAACAATTTTTCCTAATAAGGTCTTCAGATCACTAAACTCTACTGATGGGCAATTTCTTTTATAGAGAAAGAGTAGCTTTAATTTATTTTTCAGAAAACCAGAAAATACAGGATAGTGTCTGTCATAGGAGCTAAAAGATTATGATTCAAAGTATTTTTTAAGTTATTTTACTATTATTTTTCCAGAGTTTTATTTGTACTGTTGGCCAAGAAAGGCAAAAATAGATGAAGATGCTCTATTCCATGGATCACATGAGTCCAAAGTTCAGGTGAGAACCATAGAAGGGAGAAGGTGAACTGTGATGTGCAGGGAGCTAGGCCTCCTCCAGAGAGTGTGCCATTATTGGGTGAGAACTTTTTATATTGACTTGTTTCTCCTTATCTAAGTTATCTTTACATAACTGGCAGTGAGTCAGTGCATGATAAAGAACTATGAAAAATTAATACAGACCAGCCAGTAAGGTTATAATCCCAAGGGTCTAGAGTCTTGTTCTCTTAAGAACAGCCTTTCTCAGATACTTAAATGGATCTATAATTACTGGTTTGGGAATTCCTTCTAGTGAAGCAGACTGAAGCCCATCCATATCTGTCCATAGCCTCCTGGAAATTTGCCACTGAGGAGAAGGGACACTTAGAGTGCTAAAGGCCTTTTTTATCCTCTCCTGACATTGTGAAGATACCAATAGAATACTCTGTTGATTTGTCATCCCTTCCTCTTGCAACAGAACTAGCCTATCTCTTCTCATTACACATTTCCTTAATGGCGTATTTTACTTCTATTTTTCTCTGATAGTTTTATGTTATAGCCTGCTTATACTAATATGTTCTTTCTTCTCCATCACCCTCTGTGTCATATTAATTTTTAATTCTTCAGAGGTGGTAATATTGTGTGTGTTACTGTCATATAAGAGCAATTGGTGAATGTTGGCATTAATTTTCATTTTAATATTGGCATTATTTGTTTCAAAGGGAAGTTTAAATAGTATTAACAGTCCCTTTTGATATCCCAAGGCAATTTAGCTTGTTCTCTTCCTGGTCAACTCTGGGTTCAACTCATTGTTAATCTTTAAAGTCTATCCTATATTTCAGTCAATAAACATTTATTAAGCACCTATTATGCATCAGGCACTGTTCTAAGCAATGTGGTTACAAAAAGAGGCAAAAGACAGTCCTCAAGAATCTTAAAATCTAATAAGGGAGAGAACATGCAAACAAATATATATATATATATATATATATATACACACACACATATCTATATATGTATATATATAGATATGTATATGTATGTATATATACACACACGTATATATACAGATATATACACACACACACATAAAGCAAGTTATATACAAGATAAAAAAGAAATTATTAACAGAGGGAAGGTCATAGAATGAAAAAGAATTGGAAAAAGGTTTCATGTAAAAGATGGGATTGAGAATGAAAGGAAGCCAAGGAGATCAGTAGTCATAGGAGAGCAGGGGAAGCCTTCCAGACCCGTGGGACAGTCAGAGAAAATGCCCAGAGCCAAGAGAAGGAATGTCTTATTTGTGGAATACTCAGGAGGTGAGTGTCCCTGGATCTAATAGTATGTGGTAGGGAATAAGGTATAAGAAGACTGGAAAAGTAGGAGAGGACTGGATAATGAAGGGCTTTGAATGCCAAAGAGAATATTTTGTATTTGCTTTGGGAAGTAATAGGGAACCACTAGAGTTTATTGAGTAGGGAGGTGACATGATCAGACCTGTGCTTTAGGAAAATCTCATTAGTGGTCATACGATGGATAGATTGGAGTGGGGAGAGCCAGGAATCAGGCAGACTCACCAGCAATAATTCAGGCATGAGGTAATAAGGGCCTGCATTAGAGGTGTGGTAGTATCAGAGGAAAGAAGAGGATATGTATGAAAAATGCAACAGACCTTGACAGTAGCTTGAATATGAGGCATAGTGTGAAGTCCAGGATTAATCTTATATGGTGAAGGGGAAAGACTGGGAGTATAGTGTTCCCCTCTACAAGAATAGGGAAGTGGGGCAGCTAGGTGGCTCAGTGAATAAAGCACTGGCCCTGGATTCAGGAGGACCTGAGTTCAAATCCAGCCTCAGACACTTGACACTTACTAGCTGTGTGACCCTGGGAAAGTCACTTAACCCTCATTGCCCTGCAAAAAAAGAAAGGAAGGAAGGAAGGAAGGAAGGAAGGAAGGAAGGAAGGAAGGAAGGAAGAAAGAAAGAAAGAAAGGAAGAAAGAAAGAAAGAAAGAAAGAAAGAAAGAAAGAAAGAAAGAAAGAAAGAAAGAAAGAAAGAAAGAGAATACGGAAGGGGAGGTGTGTGCAGGGGTTAAAGGGAAAGATAGTGAGTTCAGTTTTGATGTATTGAGATTAAGATGTCTATTGGTTATCTAGTTCAAGATGTCTAACAGGCAGTTGGGGATGAAATATTGGAGGTCAGCAGAGAATTTGGGGTAGGATGGGTAGATTTGAGAATAATCAGCAGAGAGATGATAATTAATCTATGGGAACTGACAAGATCACCAAGCGAAATGTGGGAAGGAAAAGAGAAGAGGGCCTGCAACAGAGCCTTGAGAGATATCTGTCGTTAGAGGGCATGATCTGGATCAGGATCCAGAAAAGGTGACAGAGATAAGTAGGAGGAGAAATAGGAAAAAAATGGTGTTTTGAAAACATAAAGAGAATAGAGTATCAAGGATGAGAGAGTGATCAATAATGTCAATAGCTACAGAGGTCAAGGAGAATAAGAATTGAGAAAAAGTCATTGATTTGCCAAGTAACAGATCGTTATTAACTTTAAAGAGAACAGTTTTGGTGGAATGATAAGCTAGAAAGGAGTTAAGAAAAGAGTGAAAGGAGAGAAAATGGAGGTACCTATTGTAAATAGTCTTTTTAAGAAGTTTAGCTACAAAGGGCAGAAAACATGTAAGATGATAGTAGGAATGGAAGTTTCAAATGAGGTTTTTTCAGATATGAATTCTGATGGACAAACTCTAATGGTTTTCCAACCATGTGCATAGTATGGGCAATATACATCCTTCATCTACTTGGACTTTCCTGTTGTGTAGAATGTAGAGAACTCCCAACTTCTGAGAAAATTTCAGAAGTTGGAGCTGTGCAATCTAGCACTATACCAGACTGAAAGACTGATTCTACTTTTAAATGAATGCATGAATGAATGAATGCATGAATGATGAAAACATTCCTCAGATACCTACTGTGTTCTAAGATTGTCCTAAATCCTAAGGATACACATAGAAAATCAAGACAGATCCTACTATCAAGAAACTCACATTTTTTTTTTTCAGGGCAATGAGGGTTAAGTGACTTGCTTAGGGTCACACAGCTAATAAGTGTCAAGTGTCTGAGGCTGAATTTGAACTGAGGTCCTCCTGAATCCCGGGCCGGCACTTTATCCACTGCGCCATGTGGCTGTTCCCCCAAGATTAACATTCTAATAAAAGAAACAATACATATGTGTAGTTCAACTCTAAGACCAAAGGAAAGTTCCAGTGGTCCTTAAAGGTTGTGAAGATGGAAGGCAATATATCTTTGATATCATTTCCATTTTTCAAACCATCTCAATTCCTTGACATTCAATAATTTGACAATTCCAAGGACATTGATTTCCAAAAACCTTCTTTTCCAGGTCTTCAGCAGCTGTGGCTGCTGAGGATGTGGGAGCCTGCAGTGCCTGCAGAACAAATCAACAGCAGGTCAGGTCTTGATGTGGATAAAGTCGGGGGATATAAATCTGGAAGCAGGCCATACAAGCTATTGAATGACAAGGTATTTTGTTCATCATGAAAACACATTGTAACTTTTTACAGGTAAAGTGAGAATACTTGAACTAGTAAGTGTATTCTGCTTGGCCAAGATAGCAGCATATACCTATAAGAGATAAAAAACTAGTATTTGAAAAAAAATTAAAATAAAAATAATAAAAAAGAAACTAGTATTTGATGTTTTCAAAGGAAAGTGTTAACAACTCATCTTCATTTCAATTCACCAAGCACTTATTAAGTGCCTACTATGTTCCAGGAACTTTGCCAAGTGCTTGGGATATGTGGCTAAAAACAAAACAAAAAAACAAACAGACAAAACCCATGTGCACAGTTCCACAGACCACATGAGGACTAAGTTATGATAATATCCATAGAATTGTGAGAGTAACCTGTGATACAACTCCTATCCTCACTCAGGTTACATTGAGATGGGGTGAAACAGCACGTACAAAAATAAGTAAATACAATATCTGTTTGTATGTATGTATGCATGCATGCATGAATGTATGTATATACAGAGAGAGAAAGAAAGAAGAGATAGAGACAGAGAGAAAGAGATGAATAAAGACAGAGACAAAGGTTAGAGACAGAAAGACAACAGGCAGGGGAGTGCCTGGCACAGAGTAGGCCCTTAATAAATGTTTATTGAGTGAGTGAATGCTATATACTGGAGAGAGGAGGTTAGGAAAGGCTTCTCATAGGAGGAAGGTTGCATTCTCCCACAATGCAACCTATTGATTAAAAATACTAATACAGTAACTGTAAAGATAGAAGGGATAGAGGTTGTACCAAGTCAGAGAAAGATAATTGTTAGGACTAGAATTCAAAGCTGCTATACACTTTTAAGAATAAAAATAGAGAAAATAGCTACAACTAGGAGAGAAAAAAAAAAGATTAAAGCCTAGAACCAGTAGGAAAACATGGCAGCCATTGTCAAAGAGGTGAATGTGTGAGGTCCTTTCCAATAATTCCTTTTATTCTCCTGAAGATGTTACTGTGAATACCTGACCAACAACAATGTCCTTGTGGACATCTGACAACCATTTGATTTCATTAAAAATTTATAATAATAATAATAATAATAATAATAATACACTAGCTAAAATTTATATAACACTTTGATTTTTGCAAAGTACTTTACAAATATCATCTCCATTTATCCTCACAACTACTCTGAGAAATAGGTGATATTTTACTTTACAGATGAGGAAATCCAGGCAGACTGTGGTTAAATGACTTGCTCAAGTAGACAGCTAGTAATCGAGGCCAAATTTGAACTCATCTTCCTGACTCCAGGCCCAGTGTTCTATTAATGACATCTATCACCTAACTGCCTATGTTTCTTCTTTTCTTCTCTTTCCTTGGTGGAAACATTTTCTAATTCTAGGACCAATAGACTATACCTAAATCAAAGGGTTAAAGTCCCTACTCAACAAATCCTAATAGGAATACAACATAAAATAAAACAAAATATAAAAATGTCTAGCTTTTTCACAGTGATTTCAATTTCACTTTTAGATTAGTAGTTTGACTTAAAGGGAACATTTTCTCCTCTCCACAGCTCTATATAGTATATAAAATTGTGCTTTAGAGAACAGGAAAGTGATAGAATATCATGTGTATTGAAGTTATTCTGCTCATAGTTAAATTTAATATGCCAATGAGATCAATGAAAATTTTTTTTCTTTTCAATAAAATTTAATTAATCACCAATATTTTATAAGTCAAGTAAACAAACATTTATTATGCTTCTATTCATCAGAAATCATGCTAAACACTGATGATACCAAGTAAGACTGATAGGACCAATGTTTTTCTAACATAGCCTTTCTGACAGCTCCAGCTTCCATGATTCAGTCTCCTTTCTGAGAATATAAAACATCCCAGCCACATGTCTTAGAAACCTCTCAGACTTGGTAGGTACCTGAGATCATATGTGTCTCTTTATACCATTGACTTATTTATCAGATGCTTTTCAAGATGGAGATAAGAGGGGCTGTGTACAGAGAAGCTAGGTGTCACTGTATCTTTGTTCTGTTCTTGGTGTATTAGGAAAAAGTTAGCCTCCTCCTTTGTTGTGTTCAGTGATTTGCAAATGCCTCATTTCATCCCTACATCAAACTTGAACTAAGAGAGTAGGTTAGAGATTTGCCTACAATTTTTTTTAAACGCCTACTTTTAAGGAACTTACCATATAATGAAAGTGACATGTAAACAACTACATAGGAAGACTAAATATATATGTATACATATATGTAATAAATTGGAGATAACTATAGAGGGAAAGCACTGACATTAATGGAGATAAGAAGAGGCATCTAGCAGACTGAGCTTTTACCTGAGATCTGAAAGACTGGAAAAGCCAGGAGGCAGAGGAAAGGAGGGAGAGAATTCCAGGATTTGGGGGAAGGCAATGAAAATTTAGAGTCCATAAATGGAGTGATTTGTTTGGGGAACAACAGAGGCAAATATCACTGCATTTCAGAGTACGTGGTGTATCAGAGTAAGGTTAGAAGGAGCTAGATTACAATGAGCTTTAAAAATCAAATGAGGAATTGCATATTTGACCCTAGAAATAATAGAGAGTCACTGGAGTTTATTGAATAGGGGACTAATGTAGTGATATTTGAGCTTTAAGAAGATCACTTTGATACATGAGTGGAAGATAAATAGGAGAGGAGTAAGGAGACCAACAAGAAGCCAACTTTTATAATAGTCCAGGCATATTTTACAAATATGAAAGATTAAGTAGCAACGTGTTATGTTTTTTATTATTTTATCGAGGATGCATAGTTTCCTGATCAAGGCACTAGGCATTTCAAAGGATTTGATCCCTCTAAAGAAGATAAGAGAAAGACCAAGAAACATGCTAAAGGTATTTCAAAAGATCAATAGTTTCATCATTATGTTAATTCCACTGACTCAGATCATCACCCTTTATAGAATTTAGTGAGTGGTATTTCATGACTTATTGAAGCCAAAAAAAATTTCTTAATACACCAAATAACCTTCTGGTAATGAACATCTTCAAGCTTATGAAGACTGGTCCTTGGAAAACAAATCCATGTTTTCATAGGATCCACAGCCAAGGTTATACTCAAAGACATTGCATTTTGATAAAACCTGCCATGACTTGCATGAAGCTGGGCTAACCTTTGAAAAGTCAGGTATGGTCAATTCCCTACCACAATGAGGCATCTGAAAAGGCCTGTCCTAGAAACGTTATCATTATCATTATTATTATGTATTGTAAGGAATTATAATTAAAAGTTATCTTCACACAACTTTGGCTTAATATGTCAGTATATCATCTTTCTGTAATATTGCTATCATTCAAGTTTATTTGCTAGCTTTCATTTTTTTTCACCTGCAAAATGAAGGGGTTGGATAAGATAATATCTAAGGTGCCTTCCAGCACTAAATCCCAAGATAATACTTATGCAATTGGCTAGATTTCTGAGAAGTTTTTGCACTAAATTGCAAATTAGTGTTATGGAATGATAGCATGTTGAAATGGATTACAGTCATCACAATTGTTGTGTAGCCTAGGGGCTAGAGAATGAATTTCCAAATATTCAGGGTGGCATTTGTAATTTGTATCTTTAGAGAAAAGAGATTCTATTTATTTTCAGAGAGAGTGAATCTTTTTTGTTTTTTAATGCTCAGACAACTCACCCCAAAAACAAACAACAAAAACAAACCTTTGCAAGGGATACATTTGATTACATAACAGGAATAATTGAGCAGTCATTGTAATTTAAATTACAGAAGTATTCTTCAGTGGCAATACAAAACAAAACAAAACACATTGGATCATTGCAGCAAACAGGTGATAGTCTGTGACCATGCAATTATGAATTGTAGATTTAGAAATGAAAGGCCCCTGAAGATCAGCTGTCCAATCCTTTAATTTTACAGTTGGGCAAACCAAGGCCTATAAGTTGAGTAGTTTGTCCAAATCATACTCATAATAAGTGGCAGAGCCAGGATTTTAAAGCAGACCTTTGACAAAAATCCAACCCTGTGTGAAAATGTGTGTCTTGATTTGCTTCAGCCCCCCCAATTATCATGGTAACCAGAACAAACAACTGTAGAAGAAATTGTGGAGTTTAAAATTATATGGGGTTGCCCTATTTCTGTCCCTGGTTTTAGGGAACTTAGCTGGGGTTTCTAATATATTGCTACTTATAAATTAGAGGCTATAGCACCAGTTTGGGGCATTAAGCATTTATTAAAGCATATTAAATATTAGTAAAGAGATAACACGAGGTTCTGAAAGTTCAGAAGCCCTACGTATCAAGGATAGAACAGAGAGAGAGCAAGGCTCCTCCATCTCCTCTGAGTCTCAGGCCAAGAGAGTGAGCTTCTGAGTGAGTGTGTGAGAGGAAGCTTCCTGTGGGTTCAAAGGAGAGGCGGCCCTTCCACACTGCTCAAAGCTAATGGGCTAGCATCATTCAAATCTGTTGGTTTACTGGATTTGAGGGTGGTTTGGCACAGTACATGCTGATGTCAAAGTAGAGTCCTCTCAGGGGAAAAAGCCTTCAAGTAGGTGTACTTTTGAGTGAGGTAACTTCTATTGTCTGTATTCACAATCCAAAGTCAAACTACATATCCTTTGAAATTCTCCTGACTCTGGATTGGCCTTAAGAAATGTCTGGCCAGGCTCTCTGGGTCTCATAGAACCCCATTATTTTCTCACAAACTGATTTCATTGGCTAACACACCAATAATCCCCTGCATGACCAAGAATAAACCCAACTGCAGGTGGAGGGAATCAGTTACCATAAAGACAATTAAAGACTTATCTGACTACAGGTATGTACCTTATCTTCAGCTATTCCCCAAATTTGGAATAATCCTTTTTATTTTTTATATCTCCTCAGAACCTTGAACTTAACTGCCTATTACCAAATCTGCCTTCTGATTTGGATATCAAAGGTCACATTGTCCACTACTATGTTCACACACACACACACACACCTCCCTTTGGGAGTGGGCATTTCTAAGCCCACCTTTCTTCCAAATTCCTTACCTGTCTTTGTTTAAACTGTATATAAACACTTGCAATCTATTGCATGGTGTCTTATTCAGCAATAGGCTGAACAGCACCCATGATCATGCTAGATTTTCTTCCCTGCTTAATAAAGCCTTTATTTTAATTTTTAATTTTTACAGGCATTCTCTTTCTCTGGTTCTCTTTCCCTTTAGCAAGAAGGGGATTTAAATCTCTAGAACTGTCCTTTGCTTTCTCTGGAGAATTGGCCTTAGCATTCTCCGGTCTTCCCTTTTGGGGAAAAAGAGATCTAAATTCCATTTAAGAGGGCATTTGCCTTGGTTTATACCTCTTTTTGCTGTGCCACATGTAGCAATGATTTATGACTACAAGTCATAATTTAAAAATCTACTTAAAATACAAACCCTGAAAAATTAAGTATTTGAAAAGAAACCATATTTTTCACAACTTCCATAAAATGCAAGCTTCTCTAGTGCTTTTTGTTGATTCATCCTTAATATCTAGCACAGTATCTGATTCTGATATTAAAATAAGGCATTATGAAATGTGAGAGATGGAAATCAACTTAGCTAACAGTAGTTGAACTCCCTGTTTTCATATATGAATTAAATGAAGCAAAAAAAAGATGATTCATCAAGTAGTGGGATATCTGGTATTAGAACACAAGTCTTTTGATTTCCTACCCAAAGTGTTTCTACTATACTATTCTATAACACTATATTTATATAGATAGATTAGATAGATAGATCTAGATATATATTATATACATATATAGATGTCAATATAATATATACACATATAATATACATATATATGTTTGTATATATAAATATATGTGCATGTGTGTATATATGTATATAATTGCCTCAATATAGAAGCCATACACATAGTAAGGTAAGATGAGATTACTTTTTACCATGTATTTCTTTAACTATACTGATATATGATTCATTATAATGTAGAAACTTTCAATTAATAAGCAGATAGAGTGAAAATCATGGTTCATTTACAAAAGCAAAATAACCCACTGGGGTCTATTAAAACTCCTCAGGAATAAGTTTTATGTTGTCTTGGCAGATTCTAGTGAGACATAATGAGTAGGCTTTGTGAAAGAACTATTGTGCTCTATCTGTCAAGGGGGAAACTATAATTCCAAAACACTAATTAGAATGAAATCATAATATATAAAGATTGTGAATCCAAACTGATGGAGTCTGTAGGGATTGGAGTCTGTTCCTAATCTAGGTTTGACATAAATTTTTGCCACATTTCCTATACAACTAAGGACATGCTTTCTGCACAAAAAAAGTCCACATATTCAGCTCTAACTACAGTAGCAATTTTTAATAGATGTGGAATTTTGCCTCTGGCAGTAGCAATTAATTAGCTTATCCAAGAGTCCTGAATTAATACAATATGAAAAAGACATTTTCAAAAATTTTAGAAAATGTTCATTCAACTAACTTTAGCCTAAATACATCCTTGTGTACCTCAAAATCTACTTTTCTGGTAAACAAAGAAAATGGACCCACAGTTTAACCTTCAAGGAGGAGAAAAAAAGAAAAGAAAAATGCATTAAATGAAATTGAACCACCTTCAGGGCTATGAACTCTGAAGTCTTACAGCCTTTTGGATATGGTTTGCATCTATAAACTCAAAAGCAGGAGATAAAACCTAAAACTGCAGCACACTGTTTGCTAACTGCAGTTGTTGGTTGTTTTTTAATTTATTTTGTGGGGCAGCTACGTGGCACAGTGGATAAAGTACCGGCCCTGGATTCAGGAGGACCTGAGTTCAAATCCCGTCTCAGACACTTGATACTTACTAGCTGTGTGACCCTGGGTAAGTCACTTACCCCCAATTGCGCCCCCCCAAAAAAAAAAACCAAACTAATTTTGCTCAAACATTCACTGAAGTCCCAACAATATACAAAATCTGGCACTTCACTGGTGGTCTGTGAAAGGATTACATATCTGTCATCTGAGTTGAAAAGTCAAACTAAGTTTGCTACAAGGTAATGATTTTGTTTTTTGGTCCAGAATCTCTCAAAGGCCATCAAAGTCCTGTGATTCTTAGAATACTCATACTGATGAAATCACAAGCTCTTGAAGTTTCTACCTTGGACATTTAAATATATATGTTGTTCAGTCATTTTTCAGTTGTGTCTGACTCTTTGACGCCCCATTTTAGGGTTTTCCTAGCAAAGATATTTGAGTGGTTTGCCATTTCCTTCTTTAGCCCATGTTACAGATGAGGAAACTGAGGTAAAAAGGGTTAAGTAATTTGCCCAAGGTCACACAGTTAGTGTCTGAAGCCAGATTTTAAATGAGAAAGATAAATCTTCCTAACTCCAGGCTGGGTACTCTACTCACTGTGCCACCTAGCTGCCCCTCTGTGTGTGTATTCACACACACACACACACACACACACACACACATATACATACAGATACAAACATATATGCATATATACATACATATATTTAACATAACATATGTAACCTGTGCCCTCAACTTTTGGTTAACATGGACTATAATCAAAATTAGAAAGGTCACTTTAAAATCACACCTCTTTGATTGATTTTCCCTTCCCTGTTTTACCTAGGAATCATCTCCCTTAAAAAAACCCCAACAATATTGGATGTATATTTTATTTCACCCCACAGAAAATGCAAAGCAGCATAAAATGCAAAGCAGCATAGTAACCCTAAATTTATATGGGACCTTCAGATTCATAGCACTGTAATGTAGTTTGGACTTTTCAAAAAGATGAATTAATTCAAAATTGCCATAAAGCCAACCTCTTGTTTTCCATTGAGTCCTACTTCCTACCTGAGGAATCTCCAGCCTTATAGTACCACCCTACATATTTGGACTCCCCTTATATCTCTGTTATTGTTCTCACTAATTTGGTGTCTTTCCATTCTTAGCTATGTACCTATTTTTGTTTATATCTACAGGGGCTCATTCAGGATGTGAAAGACTGACTTTAGTAATCTTTGGTTCAGGAGCAGCTAGGTGGCTCAGTGGATAAAGCACTGGCTCTGGATTCAGGAGGAACTGAGTTCAAATCTGACCTCAGACACTTGACACTTACCAGCTGTGTGACCCTGGGCAAGTCACTTAACTCTCATTGCCCCACCAAAAAAACACCTTGTTATAGTAATCTTTGGTTCATTTGTTTTTTTTGGGGGGGTCCAAATCTTTCGAGTAGTACTATAAAACAAAAGGCCTGTTTAGGTACATGGGATAAAGATGGAACTCTTGAGTTCAGGCTTTTTTTTTTTTTTTTTTGGTGAGGCAATTGGGGTTAAATGACTTGCCCATGGTCACACAGCTAGTAAGTGTCAAGTGTCTGAGGCCGGCTTTGAACTCAGGTCCTCCTGAATCTGGGGCCAGTGCTCTATTCACTGCACCACCTAGCTGCCCCAAGTTCAGGCATTTTTGTTAGTTAACTCCCTAGACTTCTCTACCTCATCATTTTGACTTTTTGGTTTTCCTGAAATCTCAGCTAAAATACTAGATTCTACAGGAATTCTCAATCCTCTATATTTTTCAATAGTAGTTTATTTTACTTACTCCAATTACAGGTAAAGATAATTTTCAACATTCAGTTTTGTAAATTTTTGAGTTCCAAATTTGTTTCCTTCCTTCCCTTCCCTCCCTCCATCCCAAGACAGCAAGCAATCTGATATGGGTTATACAGTACAATCATATTAGACATATTTCTACCTTAGTCATATCGTGAAAGAAGAATCAGAATAAAAGGGGAAAATTAGAAGAAAATAGAAAGAAAGGAAAGAAAGAAAAGAAAAAAGAAAGAAAGAAAGAGAAAGAAAACAACAAAAGTGAAAATAGTATGCTTCAATCTGCATTCAGATTGTATAGTTCTTTTTTGGATGTGGAGACCATTTTCTATCATGAGTCTTTTGGATTGTCTTAGATCATTGTATTGCTGAGAAGAGCCAAGTCTGTCTTAGTTAATCATCACGCAATGTTGCTGATACTATGTACAATGTTCTCCTGGTTCTGCTCACTTTACTCAGCATCAGTCCATGTAAGTCTTTCCAGGTTTTTCTGAAATCTGCCTGCTCATCATTTCTTGTAACACAATAGTATCCCATTACATTCATATACCACAACTTGTTAGGCATTCCTCAATTGAAGGGCATCCCCTCAATTTCCAATTCTTTGCCATCAATCCCCTTTAATTCTAGTGTCTTCTCTCTGCTGATTATTTCCAGTCTATCTTCTATATAGCTTATTTGCATGTAGTTGTTTGCATGTTTTATTTCCCATTAGGCTATGAACTCCTTGAGATCAGAGACTATCTTTTTTTTTTTTTTTTTTTTTTTTTACGGGGCAATGGGGTTAAGTGACTTGCCCAGGGTCACACAGCTAGTAAGTGTCAAGTGTCTGAGGCCGGATTTGAACTCAGGAACTCCTGAGTCCAGGGCCGGTGCTTTATCCACTGCGCCACCTAGCCGCCCCTAGAGACTATCTTTTGCCTTATCCACAGTGCTTAGCATTGTGGCTGGCATATAGTAGGAATTTAATAAATGTTTACTGACAAACTGATTTGGAGAGTTGAATTTCTATAATGCCCAAGATTGTTTCCCTTCATTGGAAAGTCCAAATTAGACATATGTTTAAGAAATAACTAGGAAATTCAGTAAATTATCTGAGTATTTTAAAACACAGAGGCTGTTGAAAAATCTCAGTTGAAATAGTAAGGTAATTAATTAAATTTTAGACTTCTCACCTGGATTTTCTTTATTGTAGTATAAGAAATGTATCCTTGAACAGCTATTGGGCATGCAATAGTGGAACAAGGGCTCAGCAACATTTTGCCTTCTTAATGAAGTTCGTTTTGGGAAGATGATGGTCTGGATGACTGAGGCAACCACTACTGAATTTGCAAACATTGCTGGTAAAACTGAAAAAAATAGCAGGGGTCAAACTGCTCATGTAGCCAGCGAGGCTACATGAGAGCAAACTTTTGTGAGAACACACAGGCTTCATATATTTGCAAAGTAACTTAACCAGAGATCAAATTTTGGTATGGGGATTCTATATGTCAATAAGTATTTATTTTTTTGTCCAGTACTATGTATTTTGAAAAACTATTAGAGTCAGTGTGGTAGGATGTGAAGATTAATATGAATGCACGCTACTGGGTAACTGTACAATAACTTGCTAAATAATGCAGAAGGTGTGGTTTTCTGTGAAAAGTGAGGTGAGCTGCCTTTTACTTCAAAGTAAAAAGTTAGTGTACTAACAGGTATGATTTACAACCACACACTTTTTCAAAAATATGTATATAAAACACATACATAGGGATATAAATTAAAACAACATATTAACTATACATGTAAACATTAGTCATGTAGATAGGCAATCACCTAGTCACATATTGAACAAACTTCTATAGTAAGAAAAGGAGACAAAAACTAGCTTCGACTCTGTCAGAATTGGGATTTTTTAGACTTACTTTATCAAAACATTTTTCTCACCTGTGGTGGCAATCACAGGAATAACAATGTCAAAAGAATAGTTTGAACATTTAAATAGTGTATAGTATTTATAGAGAACAAGTCAATTTATAAAGCCAGAGAATGTGACTCATGGGCCTTATTAATGCCAACTGGGACTTCAAAATTCAAGAGCAGAACTTGGGGTTGCCTTTATCCTTATAACATTTCAATGCTGTGGGAACTTCAGGATCCTCAGTTCTGGGAAATGGTAGGCATGGCTTAAATTCTCCCTGGATTTCCCCTCAGACTCCCTTAGAAAGACCTCTCATTATTGTATTATATCTGGGGTTTAATAAGCTATTTGAGGGTCACAGTTAATTGAACTCACTTTAATTCCTATTATCATCAACCTACTCTAAACTTCCACCCTATAGAAAAGAAAACGACACTTTTCCATCCCTATTGTATCTTTCACTTCTCAACTATTATACCTTTATAAATTTCCAATTTAATTAAAATCATATCTGTAACTGTATTTTCCCAAAACTTGTCAGATTTCCTTTGAAGGCAGTGATAGTTGCACATCCTTTGTTTGTTTCTAGGGCTTAAAAAAAATTCCTGGTTTCTCTACTCTTTTTCCAGCTTGAGCATATTTTAATAGTATTTTTCCTCTCTTCCACTTACATATAAAAAATAGATCTGTCAAAAGGTACCACATCTGAGACATTATGAGATCACACGAATTATTCTTCTTTTTTCAATGATTCAGAAAAACATACTTTAGAATATTTAAAAATGTGTGTGTGTGTGTGTGTGTGTGTGTGTGTGTGTGTGTGTGTGTGTTTGGAGGTGGGAGGAGGATACACTGATTAGGCTTTGTTTATTCCCACTGTTTAAGTCATCTAACCTTACTTGGAACTACAACTTTAATTGCTGTCACATCTTTATGACTCAATTGTATTTTTACTAGTTCACAACTTGAATTTCAGATCTGCTATGCCTTATAACACATTTTACTTCCTAGATTTATGTAATAACAATTTAAAAATTTAAGTTATTATTGAATCTATGAAGCTAAAAAAGTAAAAGGCTTAATAAGAATATACCTTTGATTTGTATGTGCTGTGTGGCCAGAGCATGCTGGTAAATCTTTAAAGTAATTGTACTTACTGACACACATTTAAATTTAATCTGCATTCTTAGTATTTCCTCTATCATTTTCTTAAGGTTAAAAAATGAATAAAACAATTAATCAAACCCTGGTTTCTAGTTTACTGTTTCCTAGGTGTAAATGATCACACTAAAAATTTTAATAGCTCTAGGGCACCAGTCTTCACTGGCTCCAACACACCTATATGTGTCTTTCTAGCATAGAAACCAGAGGCAACAACTGGATTAAAATCCCAAGGCTGGGAACTTGTAAAAGTTTTATCCAGCCATTTTGGTTTTCTTGGGATCTGATTTAGGATCACTTCAGTTTACCATCCTGGGTACAGTTGCTAGTAAATTATGGATTGAAATCTGAGAGATTTCTCAGGAAAGAGATGGGAAGAATAAAAATCAGTATCCGACATACAAATATAAATCAGGTATGGAAAAGGTAACATTCCCACACAGGAAAGGTAATGATAAGAATAAAAGAATCATAGTATAGATTACAAAATGATTAGAACAAAATTTCTTACAACTATTGTTGCAACCTGATAGACATTAGATAACCTTCTGAAAAGTAAAATCTAATTTGGCAATTCTGCTAACTGTTTCACAAAACATTGTCTGATTAGAGAATCAACTTTGGTCTTTCTGGTGGCGTCTCTCCTGGTAGTGATTGAAATGTTCAATGTCAATGCCTCCCTCTGACATATCAGCTACTCCTACCCTGGAGGATACCACCACTGCCACCTTGCTTATCAGCATTCACAAGGTTGATACTAAAGGAAGGAAATGCACAAGAGAAGTAAAGGCTTTCAGGTACCCTCGTGCCAGTTGGGCTGATTGAGTTAACACTCTGCACAAGTAGTATAATGCAACTCCCCACTTCACTAGTTCATTATGTCAGAGTATGGAAGAGTTGTCCTCTTCTGCCCCTTAATGAAATCATATCTTGTCATTTCAAGGGCTAAATCTAAGAATTTTCCATCTTGAAGCTTTCACTTGTACTAGATATGGCATGCAGGCTCATCAACTTTTCTTGCTCAAAAAAATTTTAAGATATGAGTCATAAATAGCTGGAAGATGGACCCTAAAGTTCACTCGTGGTCAACTGTCTCCACTTCATATGGTTTTCTTTTTTATTTTTTAATACTCTCCTAGGCTGAAAGTACAGTGGCCACTCATGTCACAAATCCCACTACTAATCAGCAGGGAATCTTTGACCTGATCTATTTCTGACCAGGACCATTTTCCCAGTTTAGTAGTCCCATGCTTGGGGCAGCTAGGTGGCACAGTGGATAGAGCACCAGCCCTGGATTCAGGAGGACCTGGGTTCAAATATGGCCTCAGACACTTGACACTTACTAGCTGTGTGACCCTGGGCAAGTCACTTAAGCCCAATTGCCTCACACACACACACAAAAAAAAAAGTAGTCCCATGCTTCTAGAAGTTAACAATTTGGTGCTGGACATGGTGCAGACATGTGACCAGTGTTAGTACTACTATAGCTCAGAACTTCAGAACTCTTCAAATCCACTAGCCTCAGCCTCCTTCAATATCAGGGATTATATTTGTGTGTTAACTGTCTCCCACAGTAAGCCCTATTCATACCCCTCAGCTCTACCTGCCCTGCATATTTGATATTCAGAGAGTTTAATCTTCGATCCTTCTATGGCCTATCAGGACAGACTTCCAGGGACTTTCAAGCTCCTAACTTTGACTATTGAGGTCTCTGTGCTACCACTCCATTCTGATCACTATGGAGCTCTGGGGCATCTAAGGTCCCTACCCTTGGGTTTTCTGACCATCTTGGGGCTTTCTGATCAACCTGGGGTTTTCTCATGGGAACTCCACATTCTGCTTTCTCCAGGTACACAACCTTGTAGGCTACATTTGACTCTAGCCTATCTCTTGTTTTCATAGCTTGCTTTGCTATGCTTTGCTGGCAGCCATGTTTCCTACTTCCTTCAGACTTTTGGCTGACTCTGTGAGAGAATCTCGAGGAGATGGGGAGGACAGGGGTGGGGATGAGAATAAGTCAATTACTGTAGTTTCTCATTGGAAGTCTTGATTAATATTTGGTCTGATTCAAATGTCAGATTTTGTTTGAGTGGGCAGCATTCCATTCTGGCAGCCATTTTGGTATGAAGACTTTAGTCATTTTTTCAGAAACAAGTCATTCTTTAAAAAAAGCTCCTGACATTGAAAACTAACACATTTTAAATGAATATATTTGACATTTGTAATTTGTAACCACAGGATAATCTTCAGATTTTGACCTATAATAATGGCAATTTGGTTTTTCTTACTAAATAGTCAAATCATATTTTGAATTTATTTTTCAGGAAATGAAATCATTGAAGTAAAGTAAAAATAGAAGAAAGTGGGAGAGGAAGTAGTCTATGAATCCTAATGCTAGTTGCTACCATCAAATAAGGTGATAGAAAGAAGAAGATAGATAAATCAAGATATATAAATTAAGATAAACATAAATGAAATAAAATACTTTCCTTGACTTTACTCAAAGTAGATCCTTGTTCATTTAGCTCAGCTTTGTAACATGTACTGAAATCAAAATATCTATAGTTTTAAATTCAAGAGGTAGTCCATAATTTTAGGCATTTAGGAGGAGTGAATTTAATTCAAATATTTGTCTATTGTTCAGGAATCATATTAAATCTTTGGGTTTGTAGTCAAAAGCAACCAGTACTAATGCCATTTGCATTATAAGATTATTGTTATTTATGAAGCCCAGATAACCAATGACAAAAAGATTACTAGGTGATATGTGTGTGTGTGTGTATACATACACACAAATGTATGTGTAAATATATAGAGATAGGTGGATAAATAGATAAATTTCTCCTTAAAGAAAACATACACTCAGTTCTGATTATAGTATGTCCCACCCAGGAAAACATTTTAAGAGTCATCCCTTTCTTCTGAGTTACTTTTCCCCTTAAACTGTTTTTTTAAGTATTTTTTTAAATGTCAAGACAAAAAAAATCACTGAATAAAAGTTTCTCTTGTTCATTTCATGACTAAGACTTACCATTTATGATCCCACTATGAATTGGGCATTCCCTGTAAATGAAAATGAAGAAACCCATGTCAGTTCTCTGTGATCTTCCCATTTGGCAGAGGAAACCAGAATAGATGTCTGGATTATAAATTGTATGGGTTTCCTCACAGGCAGGATAATATGTGTCATTCTCCAAAAACAGTAAGGCTCACTTTACTTAAATCTGTATTACTCATATTCCAGTCTAAAAGTAGTCAAAATATTTGATTCTTCTGTGTTGATACTGCCTTTTGGAATACTCATTCAGGATGGCCCACTAAACCAAACAAAAGTTTGCTTTAGAGGTTTGGCTACATAGTACAATAAAAATAGTCCAAACATAATAAGAGTAAAGAAACTAAAAATGGTGTGTCATAGAATTTTTCTTTCCTCTGTGAGGGAAGACCTCGTTGCTAATTTTTTCTTAAACAAAATGGGATGTCCCAGCATCTCTCCCAGCATCTTCATGACTTTGTCTTAAAATTTTGATTCAAGGACATATTCTAGGCAGTTTGCCACAGATGCCCAAACTGCTAAGTATGGGACAAATGCTACTCAATCCTTGTTATGCAACTCAAAAAATTAGGCAAATCAAAATTTTTCATCTGTTACAGGGTATACATGATCACTGACATGACGTTAAACAAAAATTTCTAAACATATCTTAGTATTTTGTCATTAAGATATTGTTTTTCTGTTTTGTTTTGTTTTTAGTTTCTGTTGTTTTTTTGTTTGTTTTGTTTTAGTGAGGCATTTGGGGTTAAGTGACTTACCCAGGGTCACACAGCTAGTAAGTGTTAAGTGTCTGAGGCCAGATTTGAACTCAGGTACTCCTGACTCCAGGGCTGGTGCTCTATCCACTTCGCCACCTAGCCGCCCATTTAGTTTCTTAAAGAGAAAAAAGTATGGTATGTTAGAAAGAGATTGGGAACCAGAAAAGTTGGGTTCAGCCAAGTGTTGTGATCTTCATATGTTCTTTCTGGGTGTCAGTTTTTTTCATTGATAAAATTGGTGGGGCTTGGTGGGGGGAAATCTCAGTTAATATCCCAGGCTTTTATACAACGTGGAAAATTCCCTTTTGCTTCAATTTAAACCATTTATGAGGATATATATATATATATATATATATATATATATATATATATATATATATATATATGTATATATATATATATATATATATATATATATGTGTGTGTGTGTCTGTTTATCTGTCAGTCTATCTGTCTCTCCTTCCTTCATTCCCTTTCTCTCTCCTCTTCCTCTCTTTTTCTCTCAGCAAGGAAATTTCTATTCCTCATTAGAGAACAGATTTAGTGACATACATTTTTCCCTTTACTTATAGTAAAATGTATTGTTTTTGAATTGTTTCAGGCATGCCCAACTCTTTATGACCACATTCTGATGTTCTCTTAGAAGATAGAGTAGTTTGCCATTTCCTTTTCCAGTACATTTTAACGATGAGGAAGCTGAGGCAAACAAGATTAAGCAACTTCCCCAGAGTCACACAATTAATAAGTGTCTAAGGCTGGATTTGAACTCAAGAAGATGAGTCTCCTTGATTCTAAGCCCATTGTTCTATCTACTACACCACCTAGCTGCCCTCATGGCAAGGCTACTGTGTTGTTTTACTTCTCTCAGGGAAAAATCCCTCAGAGGATTTTTTTCCTTCCACAAATGGCACAGTTGCTTGGTGGAGGTGAGTGGTAGTAATCAATTTTCTCTGGCTCATCTGCCTCAGTCATGTGAAAACTGGGAAAATTAATTTCTAATACTGTCCATAGCATGGCCCATTTGACTTATTCTGTCCTCATCCAGCTGAAAGCTGAGATCATTAGTGTATGACTTCTCTAAAATATGGCCGTCATCTCCAGAGATATAAATACTCAAGGTCACAATGCATCAAACATTACACTAAAAGACACAGAAAGAATACACATTTGAGCATAAGACACTTCTCTGATGGGTTTCTTGCATGGTGCAGTTTAAAAACAAAACAAAACAAAACAAACACAGGCTCTAGAGTCAAAATATCTGCATTTCAAATCCCACTTCTGATACTGATCATTTGAGTCACTGATCAAGACACCAAAACTTTTGGAACCTTAGAATTCTCAACTGTAAAATGAGAGTATTGAACTACATGGTCACAAAGGTCCTGTCCAGCTCTAAATGATCCTATGAATCCTTTCCCAACTCTTGCAATATATAGTGCTACTCTGGAGGTTTCCCCCAATTGGAGAAAGAACTTGGGAATTTCTCATGAAGAGATCACCTTGCTCTTGTGAGTGAGATTTTCCCTATCCCTTAGAATAAAAGTGATTTAACTATAGTACCAATCAATTTATAGTCTACAAATTAAGATTTAAAATATTTAGATATCCGTTGGTAGCTTAAGAGTTAAAAATATTAAAATATTAAAAATATATTTAGACATTCTTTACTAACTTAAAACTAAGTAAGATAGATATTGAAATGAGCTAAGGCAAATGCTAACTTGTCTGCTCTACAAGCTTGAAAAAAGATTAAACTGTTTTACTTCCAAATGTGGTTTTGTATAGCCACCAATCAGCTTAAAGTCTAGATACCTAAAATAGAAACTTCTGTGCTATAAGGGACCAATCAGAGAGGGAGAGAAATTGGAGAGCCAAGCTTAACCAATATGGTGGAAAGTCTTGATAGCTGAGAAACAACTTAGAGAAAGATAGGCCAGAAAGGCTATATCTGAGATGGCAAAGATGAAATCCAGTAGATGGCTTCTTATGTTATGAGTCTGTTACTTAGTAACAGGGCTATTTTAAGTAGGATATATAGAATGGCAAGTGATTGCACTAGTGTATGACTGATGGTGTCTTTCTTCCTACTCCATACTTATTGTATTTGCACCCCTGAGATTATGTTAATTTGTGGGAGGAGTCATTGTGTATAAATATCCATGGATCCGGAGGCTCAGGGTCTTTGGGTCCTAGACCTGAGGCCAGCTTTATTGTGAGACAGGATCCTTTTCTCAATAAACCCATTTTATTTGGCTTAGAGACTTTTTTTTTTCTTTGTCTAAGATCGGGACTTAGAAATTTTTGCAACATTCTTGATAGGTCAACCCTATTCAATTCATGCGACTTGCAATCCTACCCAATCTAGAGCCCCAAGGATGAGCAAAGTCCAGACTTGCTCTTCTATATTAGTGTCCCAAGACACAATGATCCTTGACTAGTCCTTCTTTTGGTCACTGCTCCAATGTTCTACTGTATTGGCTTCAATTGTACAAGACTCCCTTGAAGTATAGGAAAATGATCCATGTTACTACTTTTTCAAAATGAAATATCTACAACCAAAAATGCCTGTGGGCTAATTGAAATTTTAGCTTTTTAAAACAGTTCCAAGGTTTACATATTTGGAATATTTCAGAATTACTGTTCTTTGATTTGGGTCTAACAACCTAGCTAGGGGGTACAGGGAACAGAGTGTTGGGACTGGAGCCAGGAAGACCTGAGTTCAAATCCAGCTTCTCACATTTACCAGCTGTGTGACACTGGGTGAATTATTCAGTCTCTGCTTTGGTTTCCTCAATCATGAAATGCAGATAAGAATTGCACTTACCTCCCAGGGTTCTTGTAAGAATCAAATGAGATAATATTTGTAAATTGCTTAGCAAATGTTTGGTACCTTAGTAGATACTTAATAAATTCTTCTTCCTATCCTTTCTTCCCTTCCTCATAAAGCACATAGGTGATTTTCTTATCCTACTCTATTCATTCTGTGGAAACAATATTCTCCCTTTTTCACTACTAATCAAACTTGTTTTCCTCTATCTTTTCCCTTCCCCAAAGTATCAGGAGATTCACCTTTCTCTATATCAGCACCACCCACTAAGCCTTTTGGGGATTTGGAATGATGCCTTTTCCTTTTCTTCATCCCACCTTCCTCTGCAGCAGCTGAGGGAAGACTTTACAAATTATATAGACTTTCCTAAACCTCAAGAAAGTGCTAGAAATAACAGTGGGAAAGGCAAAATAGGCTGTTTTTCATCCAAAAACCTGGGATACACAATCAAAGGAGAAGTAGGGAGAAGGACAGCATTGGCAGAATTGTGAAGATTTGAGTGCCTGCTGAAACAACATCTGACTTTAGAACATTTCCAAAATTAGTGGTTTCTTGTGTGATCATTCATTACTAAATTACTAAAATTGCAAAAAATATGAGAATATAAAAATAATCCAAGTTATACATAAATAGAACAACTGAGAACTTCTTTCCTTGCTTGCTTCCTCACTTCATTCTATCTTCCTTCTTTCCTTCCCCAAATCAATTATGTTCCTCAGCAACTAAAGGGAAAAAAAGTTTTCTAAAACTTCACTCTTTAATTATAAAGGCAGAGATTGAACTGTGTTTAAGAATATGCAAAAATAGAATACTCTGTAGACAAGATATCATTATCTGAAGTTGAGTTAACAACTCATTTGTTTTAAACAAGAATTACCAGGAAGAAAAAACTATTAATTGTATAGCAGCGGACATTTTCTTCACACAAGATCAGACAGAATAGGATTCCTAAAACTCTTCTTTACAAGCTATACTCAGACAACCAGGCACCAAATAGTCATTTTTATTTGGCAAAATTTGTCAAGTATTTTTTCTCCTTTGTTTTTCCCTGGAAAAACTGCAAATGAAAAATTATTAGCAAACTTAAAGGCTTTATTTAATGTCATAAGAAAATAACAATATACCTTGGAGGGTAACTTTTGACACTACCCCCCAACTTCAAAACAATCTTAACTTTAACTAGTCTTCCTATATTGAAGAATCAATTTTATACTTCTCTGAGTTACACGAGATTATATAAATATTTATAAAATTATATCATTTACCAAAGTAGCTTCCATTTTGAAGAGGCAAAAAAGAACTTATACCTCATTTTCCCCAAAATCAGACTTCTTAAACCAAATGCCATCTATTCCAGCAGTCTCCAAAGTGGAATAAAAAGTGATCCACTGGGATTTAAGAAAAAATTATTTTTTAATCAAAAAAATAAATTGGCCAATACTATTAGCACCATTGATTGGTCCATATGTGATGGTCATGTTTTACAATATAATGCAAGAGATATCCTGAGGGAGGAATGGGAGTTCCACAAGGAAGAAGGGTTGCAATGGCCATACCAAAAATTGGGAAGTTAATGTGGTGCCTATTACTTGGGGAATGGCTGAACAATTATGGCAAAATCAATTTAATGGAATACTATTGTGCTATAAGAAATGATGAAAGAGGATATTAGAAACAAATTTGAGGAGGCTTGTTTGAATTGATGCAGAGTGAAGTGAGCAAAGGCAAGAGAACAATTTATATCCTAATAACATGTAAAGACAAACAAGTTTGAAAGACATGTACAAAATGAAGATATAAAGTTATTATGAAAGTCAAATGAGATAAGGCAATTTGAAAAATGTATTGAAATCTATAGAACTTTATATGTATAAATGATTAACATACCTCTAATTTTGAAAACTTCCAATTAAATTCAATAACCCAGAATTAGAATTTTAAAGATTTAAATTCCCTATAGGGATAAGGTATAGATTATATAATTCTTATAAGGCCATAAAACAAGTACACAACAAAACCAATCATTCACTCACTGTTTTTTGTTTTTGTTTTTTGTTTTTGTTTTTTGTTTTTGTTTTTGTTTTTGTGAGGCAATTGGAGCTTAAGTGACTTGCCCAGGGTCACACAGCTAGTAAGTGCCAAGTGTCTGAATCCAGATTTGAACTCAGGTCCTCCTGACTCCATTCAAACTGTTACAACAAACATTTATTGATTATTTATTATATGCAAAGCACTCTGCTAGGTGCTTTCTGAAATACATAGAAAAAGAAAAATAAAGACTTGGTGCCTGCCCTCATGGAACTTACAGTCTAGTAGGACAAGTAAGACATATAAACAAATACATAATACAGTGAAACATTAAGGAGCAGCAAGATAAAAAGCAGTCTTGGTTCAGAGGAAAGAGGAGATATTTCCATTTGAAGCAATCAAGAGAGAAGATTCTTCTAGGCAAAGAGAACTAAACACCATAAGCAAGTCCACTGAATGAACAGCAAGGGAGTCTAATGAATCTATGTCTCACACTCCTTTCCAAGATACCATGATTGATATAGCAGCCAAAGAAGCTAATGCACTGTTGGTTGCTTAGATAAAGGTCTAGAAGTCAGATCTTATCAGAAAATATTTGGGAGCATTTAACTTAGTTCTGAGTGTCACATTTTAGGAAGGATATTGATAAGCTAGAGAACTTCCAGCATAGGGCAACCTGAATGGCATTTGACCTCAAATTCATCCTCAACAATTGAAGGGAATGGAATATTTAGCCAAGGGAAAAGAAAACTTAGTAGGCAAGTGATAGTAGCCTTAAAGTTCAAGGAAGACTGGCATGTGAAAGAAGGATAAGACTTGATTTTCTGTGTCCCAGAATTAAGAATAATAGAGATGAATTAAAGCTTTTTTTTTTTTTCAAGGAAGAGTGGTATTCTGAAATGGAATAGGCTGCCTTAAGATGTAGTAAGTAGCAAACCTCCTTGGAAGTCTTCGAATTATAGCTATTTGTTAGTTATGGTTTTGATAATTTTTAAAAATTTTATTTTGAATTTATGGAATAAAACAAACATTTCTTTAACATAGTACAATAAAAAGTTGCATGTAAAATTGTAAATATACTATTTGTTATTTAAATATAAAACTTGTTATTCCTTTCAAATATAGAAGAAAATTATCATATAAATTTCTTTTTTTTCCCTTCCCTTCCCATTCCCTGCTCTACAGGTAGCTACCATTAGACCCAAATGGGGGGTATATAAAGAAAGATAGATAAATAGATAGATGATAGATAGATAGATAGGTATGTATCCATGCATATGTATGTGTAAAATTTTTCTATACACACTTCCATTTATCAGCTCTTTCTCTGGATACAAATAGCATCTTTCCTTATATGTCCTTTATGGTTAATTTGGGCATTTATAATAGCCAAAATATTTATCCACTCAAAGTCTTTTTTTTTTTTCAGGGCAATGGGGGTTAAGTGACTTGTCCAGGGTCACAGAGCTAGTAAGTGTCAAGGGTCTGAGACTAGATTTGAACTCAGGTCCTCCTCAATCCAGGGCCGGTGCTTTATCCACTGTGCCACCTAGCTGCCCCCCAAAGTCATTCTTAAAACAATATTGCTGTTACTGGATACAATGTTATCTTGGTTCTGCTCATTTCACTCTTCGTTATTTAGTTCAAGTCTTTTTTTCTAAAATCATTGGGTTCATCATTTCTTGTAGCAAGTAGTATTCCATCACAATCATATACCACAACTTTTTCAGCCATGTTAGTTATGTTGTAAAAGGAATTCTTCAGATATGGACTTGACTAAAAGGCCACTGAAGTCCCTTCCATTCTGCAATTCTGAGAAAGTTCTGAGCATCATAGAATATAATTCACCATTTTGGAGGGGTACTTGTGTTCTGTTAACCTAGTGAGCGATTGAAAGAATCAGTGGTCATGACAAAAAAGAACTGATATTTTGTGGAGAAATGATCAGTGAAAATGTAGTGGGACCAAAGGAATTGTTCCTAAGTAAATAGATTTAAAAAAAAAAAAACCTCTCTTCAAACTTGATTTTATATTTTTCTGTTGTTGATTTTAGAAGTGTTGCTATTTGAGAATAGTTGTAACATTTTTATTGTAATTTTATATTTTAAAAAGTCATTTCTGAAAGTTTTAGAGAATTTTTTTTTGTGTGTTAAGCTTTGATGAATAAAAACACTTCAAGAATAAAACAACTTGCAGTTCCCTAAGGAGATATCTTTTCAGTGTGGTAATTGGGGAAACATTTGATTTATTTATTTATTTTTAAGAAATAAGTCTTTGGACAAAAGCCTTTGGGACTCCCTAATAAGATTTCAAAGTACGCAGATAATTAAAATGACTTAAACTTACTTGAAAATATTAGTAAAATAAGAAAAACAAGAGCAACCTAATTGAGTTGAAAAGATGCCCTGAAGTAGAAAGTATCTGGCTTTTTTCATATCTGTAGAGGCGGGGCAAATATGCATACAAATGAATCTAAAATACAGCAAATCATTCTTCAGGAGCCAAATGTCTAAAAGTCAGCTTTCTTTGTTGACATTCTGCCTTTCACACATGTGTTTACCCAAGCACAGTTATACAGCAGAAGGTAGAAGCCCTGGCAGTAAATTCTCCCTACACAGCAGGAAGTTAGCAAGAACTTAGTCCGGCCATTCCACTTTTGAAAAGTGACCAGAATAATTTTCGAGTAAGAGAAAAGGGTAGCCATTGGCTCTTAGGTTACAGTCAGATTCCTCAAATAGTTGCATTCCAAAGAATAGATCTGGTTTTCATTGGTCTGTTGGGAATACTTATGCCTTGCCCAGGGCTCAAACATTTTTCATCAGGGGCTGGTCGTCAGCCCAATTTTTTTCTTGGCAACTCTGGCATTATTATTTTGTGAAACATCACTAGAGGAAAGGTCCTGCCCCACCTTCAACTGTACCTTAGAAGGGAAACACTTTTGGTGGCTAAGAAAAATCCTTCATTGGCAATAACATTGAGCAGATATAGAGAGGAGACCCTGAGATTTTTCTTCATCTCTCCTCCCCTCCCCCCTCCCATTTCTTCCCCTCTCTCTGTCTCTGTCTCTGTCTCTCTTTTTCCCTCTTTCCCTCTCTTCTTCTCTTCATTACACATCATCACTATTCTCCCAGAAGCCATTTCCCCAGTGCTCTATGTGGAGAGATTCTATCTGAGCAAGCTGATGAGGTCTATACATGTGATATATTTTCTATTTGGAGGGGGAAGAGAAGGAAGAAATTGGAACACAATTTTAAGTGATCAAAGTGCATACAGGGGTATTATCTTGGGCATGGAGAAAGCTCAGGCTTATTCTTAAGTGAAAAATACACCTGAAGATAGGATAACAGGTCTCTTTCTGGCTATGCTTTGCTGTCTGCTCTAAAGCCTTATCTGCTACCCTCTCTGCCACAGGCCTAGGCCTGGGGTTCTTATCTGAGGCTTCCTAGAAAGGACTCAGGAATAATTTAGGATGGTGACATGGGGGTTAGGATATATCGAGGAATTAAGGGACTATTAAAGTTTAGCTTGGCCAACTAGATAGCAGGACGGACACACCTAAGAAGAAAGGGGAGATAAAATTCTATAGACCTGGGGCAGTGCCAGGGGACAGAGATAACTCCAGAAGCCTTTCCCATCCTACCCCTCATTCAAGTTTTCTCTACCCCACCCCCAAAAGGAACTTTCCATTGCCAGGTGGTCCCCCCATCTATCCTCTATAAAAGCTTTGGCCTCCCTTCTATTCGAGAGAATGTTTCTAAGACATCTCCTTCCTGTGAAAGGAAGTGTTTGACTTCCCTCTTGGTCATTTTCTCTAATTGCCTAAATAAAATACTTTTTTTTTTCAGAGCAATGAGAGTTAAATGACTTGCCCAGGGTCACGCAGCTAGTAAGTGTCAAGTGTCGGAGGTTGGATTTGATCTCTGGTCCTTCTGAATCCAGGGCTGGTGCTTTATCCACTGTACCACCTAGCTGCCCCAAGACTTTTATTCTAATTGAACTTTGTGTGAGAGTATAATTCTTTACAGGGGAATACCTAAGGATCCCCACCACCTATTTCCCCTGATAGTGGTGACAGTCTTCCCTTTACCTTCTCTCAGGGAAGGACCCCACTCAGGTCTAGTACTAGTAGCTAGAAAATCTGCAACCAAAATAGAAACGTCACACATCTATGCTTTTTGATAAAAGCTACCAAACTCCTTTCAGAAACTGATTGTACCCTATTCTATTTGTCATATAATGAACCTGAGGCTTGCCAAAAGTGGGAAGGAATAGATATCTATTATACACATACTATGGGCCAGGCAATGTGCTAAGTGCTTTTCATGTTATTTCATTTGATCCCCACAACTCTGGGGCAAGGATCTATTATGATCGACATTTTACAGTTGAAGAAACCGAGGCAAATAAAAAGTTAAGTGACTTGCCCAGGAATACACAGTGTCTGAGGCTGGAATTGAAGTCAGATCTTTCTGACTCTGGGGTAGCTAGGTGGTAAAGTAAATAGAGCACAGGGCTTGGAGACAGGAATACTCATCTTTACAAGTTCAAATCTAGCCTCAGATACCTACTAGCTTTGTGACCCTGTTTATCTCTTTTTCCTCATCTGTAAAATGAGCTGGAGAAGTAAATGGTAAACCATTCCAGTATCTTTGCCAAGAAAACCATAAAATGGGCACATGAAGAATCAGATATGACTGAATAACAACAACTTCCTGACTCCAGGCCCTGTGTTGTATCCACTGTCACCTATATTTCTCTGACTAAATTCTAACATAAAATTAGCAGAGAGAGCTACAATTTTTAGAGACCAAAAAAAAAAACGGTAAGAAAAAGTCTTAACATGTAAAGTTGAACTGGTATCAATCCATAATTGTGTAATTCCTGCTGTAACTACTACAGGTTTCCACTGATTCAATAGCAGAATAGACACCACTCAACATAGAAATTTTGTGGGAAGACTTTTACAGAGAAAATATCTTAGATGAAAGAAAAATCCACATAAGTAACCTTTTTAATGATAAATTAATACTTAATTACACAGTATCCATTTGATAGCTGATAATAATACTCAAAAGCAAACTTAACATTGTCAGATAAAAGAGACTCTCTTTGGGCCAAGTTTCTTTTAATGGAGTTCGATAAAAGGCTTCATAGTAACTTTGATTCATATTTAATTCCCAATGGAGACAGATATCCCAGAGAGGTATTTAGTTCAGAGAATATAATCCTCAAATTCTTTTTGGTATTTGAAACTGATGTGCCCTTGAAATCCCCATCTATTGAGATTGTTTAAGTGACTCATTTAAATTTGGCTATCATGTAACCATTAATTTATTTAACATCACATATCATGTATTCTTTTTTTAGTCTTACCATTTAACATCTGAGGCTATTTTGTACAATGACCTTTACACTAATACAGAATGGCAGATTTTAAACCAGCAATTCAATTCTGCAAGCCAGCACTTTAAGAGAAAGTGATTTCAACACTGTGGATGGTCTTTCCCATAAACCTTTTCACCATCATTTCATCCTATGTGTACTTGTCTAGGTTTTGTATCAGTCCTTCATAGAGGTTCTAACCATCATACTGGAGACCTTCCTCTATTTCTTTTACTATATCTAAAGTACTAGTAGGGCATTCACATGATCCATATGTGGTCTCTCATTCTTGTTTCCTCAGTTTCTAGTGGTACATGTCTTTGATGATGTATTGTATCCCACTTTAGTCTACCATACTTCTCTCCATTGCCTTTTGGTTCCTTATGGTTGTTTAAGATGATGGTGTTTCATAGTTTCAAGACAAATTACATTACTTGGAGATTTCTAAGGTTAAAGAGATAGGTTTTTGTAGTTAGTGGACAGTTTGAGGTTTTTTTTTTTTAAAGCAATGCATAAGCAAATTTGACTTTCAAATATAAGACCCTAGAGAACCATAAAAAATTGGAGTTGGGGGACATACCTGGGGTCATGCAGTGGGTGACTGTCTTGAATCTGAGGCTGGGTTTTGGCTGGGATGCCCCTAGGTCCAGGGGGGGATGCGTTTTCCACTGTGTCACCTACCTGCCCCATGATGACATCTTTAGGGTTAAATTGAGGGGTGAGGGGAATGCATTAGGGGACGGGGAAGGGTAGAGGTGAAATCCTACATGAAAGAAACAGGAAAAGGCTTATGGAGTGGGGGGAAAGATGGGGGAGAAGCAGGGCAGTAAATGAATTTTACACTCATCAGAATAGGTTCAAAGACCTTAAACTCATCTTAAGGTCTTTGAGCCTATTCTGATAAGTGTAAAAGGAGAGATTAACATACACACCCAACTAGGTGTAGTAATCTATTTAATCTGGGCAGTAAATGATCCTAACACTCATCAGAATTGACTCAAAGACCTCAATCTCATCAGAATTGGCTCAAGGAGGGAATAACATACACACTCAATTGGGTGGAGTAATCTCTCTAACCCTGTAGGAAAAAAAAGGAGTGAAAGGTGATAAAGAAGAGGGGACAAAGAAGGAAGGGCAGACCAACAGACGCAAATCCCTTTTGAAGAGGGATAAGAATGAAAGAAGATGGATAATAGAATAAATACCATGGAGAAGGGAATAGGATGGAAGGGAAACAGTTAACAATAGTAATCATAGAAAAAGAGAAAAGGGAAAACAATTGCACAAAAAAATATTTATAGCAACTCTTTGTGGTGGCTAAGAATTGAGAATCAAGGGAATGTCCATCAACTGAGGAATTACAGAAGAAGCTATGGTATATGATTGTGGTGGTCTTGTGCTATAGAAAATGACAAACAAGATGATCCCAGAAAAAACCTGGAAAGACTCATGAACTGATGTATAGTTTGTGAGCAGAGCTGGGAGGATATTGCACATAGTGACAGCAGTATTGTTCAATGAGCAATTGTGAATGACTTAACTGTTCTCAGCAGTGCAATGATCCAAGACAATCCCAAGGAACTAATAAGGAAACTTACTATGCACCCCTATAGAAAGAACTGATAAGAAAGAGCACTTTTGGATTGTACATATATAACCTGGTTATTACTCGTGTATTTCCCTCCATCCTATTTTTCTCTGTTTACACTGTCCATGATTTAGCTGTTGTTAGCTCTACAATGATCCAAGACAAGTCTGAAGGAATTATGATGCTATCTATCTCCAGAGAAAAAACTGATAGAGTCTGAATGTAGAAGATAGAAGCATGCTTTTTAAAACTTTTTTGGGGGGAGGGGGGGCGTTTCTGCTTTGGGTCTTTTTGGTCTGTGTTTTCTTTTATAATATGACTAATGTGGAAATATGTCTTATATGACTACACATGTATAACCTATATCAAATTGCTTGCCTTCTCAATGAGGTGGGAGGGAAGAGAAGGAGGGAGAGAATTTGGAACTGAAAAATTTTAAAAAGGAATGTTAAAAATTTTGGATCAACTTTTAAAAAAGCATGACTTCTTAAAGCTCGGAATGCCTTGGTTCTCAGTATTATCATTCTTTATTGAATTTATTTCTAATTAAAATATTTAGTTTTAAGACTTTTTCTGACAGTATTTTGTAGTGTTTTTTTAAGAGTGGATCAATGGGAGTGTTACTTATATGCTACAATATAATCAATATGCGTTTTTATCAATTCTTTATTATCTTAGTGGTTTCATGCTTTGCATGTACCATAACTAATCTATTGCCTATGAGAAAGATGTAAGATAATGTATTTGCAGCCACTGTTGCAATTTTATAGTGTGTTTTTTTCTATCTTGTTTTATATGTAAGTTATATAACATTCAAAAGGAATTTTTTTCCTGATTGAGAAAAGGATGCAAAATTCAAAACCCACAAATTTGATAACTAAAAATCGCCAGTTCTTTTGAAGTTCAATATTTTATTGAGTGTTGTCTTTCTTGGGCCTTTAGTTAACTATTGAAAAAATAAATTAGACACATTTTGGTTTTAGTTGGGATTTTATATAAGCTAACTTTTTAATTCTTTGGTTCTTTGCTATTTCTATTAACCCATAGCATTATTTTAATAAATGCTATAATGTCAACCTTTTAAAAAAGAATGTTAAAAATTGTTTTGCATATACTTAGAAAAAACATATTTTTTAAATGAAATGAAAGGATATGTAGATCTGAGTTGGTAGAGGTAGTCTCCTTTTTGGGAGCTCAGTGGAATCATAGGGTTGGGGCAAAAATAACTCTCTAATACTATGTAGCCTTATATCCTGTTAAATTCTTTTTAAATACAATTTTATTGGTATTTTTTACACCTCTTAAATTTCGACCTGAATCTCTGTCTTGCCCCTCAGATACCTCACATGATAAAGAATATTTTTCTTAAAAGAGGAAAAAGTAATCAACAGAGCTAATAAATACATCAAAAAATATATGAAATGTTCCAAACCTATGGACCTCCTACCCACCTAAGTATAGGTAAAGAGGGGGGTACAGGTGTGGGAGGTGGTGGGGAGTGGTGATATTGGGGAGGGAAGTGGCTTCTCAAATGTTTTATTTTTTTTCTTTTCTTTTTTTTTTGGCTGGGCAATGAGGGCTAAGTGACTTGCCCAGGGTCACACTTTACTAGCTAGTAAGTGTCAAGTGTCTGAGACCAGATTTGAACTCAGGTAGGTCCTCCTGAATCCAGGGCCGATGTTTCATCCACTGTGCCACCTAGCTGCTCCCTCAAATGTTTTCTTTTGTGCCATAAACAGGACTCTAATTCTGAATCTTACTTTCAATTGTTTTGGGGTTGTTATTTATTTTTTTTACAACACATATCCAAGATACACATTATTTTTAGAGAATGTGACCTAAACAACTTATAAAAAGTTAAGGAAACTTGGGGGGGGCGGGGAGGGGATTTTAAGATATTCTCCTGAACAATGTATGAAAACCCCATTTACAAGCTTATGGCCATCTCCTTGATGGAGTATGAATGAGAAGGCTGGTACACTAAATAAGATTAAAAGATAAAATTCTTTTTTTTTTCTGGTCTTGAAGATATTCTCCTATGCAAGATGTGAATATATCCATGGTCACCACATGGAGATGAATAATGACAGTTCGTTGACTGGATTTGAACAATTACCCCACCCTGGTTGCTTCTTGACTATTCTTTTTATATCTACCTGTGTATATGTTCTCTAAGTCTGGGGCTGAAATCTGCTCTCCAGTCTCTGCCTGATGTTCACCTCTCTCTAGACAGATCTGTTTACTTCTTTTTAAAGGCCCTAATCCAAAGGTGTGGCTCAGTGTCTTCAATAACCATGACTCAATCAAATACAATGACTCATTCATTTATTCTCAAAGGGCTAATCAGTCAATTAACAAATGTTTATGAAGTGATTACTATGATCCAGCAGCTGTGCCAGGGATGATCCTCCACTCATCCCAAATTAAAAGTTTCCAAACCTCGTTGCTTCTACTTCCTTGACATGTCTTGAATCTGCCCCCTTCTCTCTGCTTACATAGTTCTCTATCCATGACGTAATGCTGCCTCCTTAGGAAGACATGAGGTTCTTTTGTTGTTATTGTTTGTTGTTCAGTTGTTCCTACTCTTCCTGACCCCATTTTGGGTCCAACTCTTGATGACCTCATTTAAGGTTTTCTTGGCAAAGATTGGGGTGGTTTGACATTTTATTCTCCAGTTCATTTTACAGATGAGGAAACAGGGTTAAGTAACTTTCTCAGGGTCACACAACTAGTGTCTGAGGTCAGAGTTGAACTCAAGAAGAGGAGTTTTCCTGACTCTAAGCCTGACATTCTATCCACTGCACCTTCCTGCAGTTCTTTTAAAGATCCTCAAATTTCTCAGTGTCACCAAGTGGCCATCTTTTAAACTCTAGTGTTTTCCTTTCTTTTTTCTTTTTTAACATTTTTATTTAAAGTTTTGAGTTCCAAATTCCATCCTTCCCTCCCTCCCTCCCTCCCTCCCTCCCTCCCTCCCTGAGATGGCAAGCAATCAGATATAAATTATACATGTGCAATCATGTAAAACATTTCCATATTAGTCATTTTGTACAAGAAGTCTAGAGTAAAAGAAAAAAAATGAAAGAAAGTGAAAAATAGCATGCTTCTGTCTGTATTCAATCCATATCAGTTCTTTCTCTGGAAGCGGGAAATATGCTTCATCATTAAACACTCGAATTTTCTAAGTGATTTTATATGACTGTAAACAATGGAATAATGTGATCCTGAACAATCCAATTACAAAAACTCAAAGGCAATAGAAAGAAACAAAGTAGGGATTAATTTCTTCAAGAAATGGCATAAATTAAATCATCCACGACCATGACCAATATCACTGGAAAGCAAAGTAGTAAGAATTAGGAAAAACAAAAACATGTCACTTCATTAGGATGTAAGCTCCTTAAGGCCAGGGGCTTTTTGTTTTGTCCTTCTGGTGTTTAATAGACTCTGGTCCATAGTAAGAACTTAAAATAGTTTTACTGATTGAGTGGCTTGTCCTTTGAGGATGATTGACTGAGTCATGGTGTTGTGATATGCTTGAGTCATGACTGTTTTAGATCTGACCCACACCCTTGCACTCAGATCTATAAAATATCTGCCAAAGAACTGAGAATAGAAGGAGACAGGAGGAGATTAGAGGAAGACTTCCTAACTTTAAAGTAACGTTATTTTTTATTCTAGAGCAGCCCACAACACCCTTGAGTGCTGAGTAATAATAATAGGTAACATTTACATAGCACCAACTATATGTCAGGCACCGTGCTAAGCACTTTGTAATCATAATCTCTTTTGATCCTCACTATAGCCCTGGAAATTGTGTGCTATTATTATACTTATTTCACAGATGAGAAAATTGAGGCAAACAAGAGATTTTTGCCTTTCCCAGGGTCGTGCAGATAATAAGTATCTGAGTTCAGGTTTGAACTCAGATCTTCCTGACTCTAGGCCTGACACTCTATTCACTGAAACATCTAGAATGAAACAATGCAAATGGGAAATATTTAACACAATAAATAAAAATATAATAAAACATATATAACATGCAGTTGGTAGGTGGTACAGTGGATTGGATGCCTGGCCTGGAGTCAGGAAGCTCATTTTCCTGAGTTCAAATCTGACTTCAGACTCTTAATATCTGAGTGACCCTAGGCAAGTCATTTAATCTTGTTTGCCTCAGTTTCCTCATCTATAAAATGACCCAGGGAAAGAAATGTTAAACCACTCCAGTATCTTTGCCCAGAAAACATTAAATGAGGTCATGAAAAGTTAGACCCAACTAAAACAACTCAACAACAGATGACCTTTTGAAACTAAGTCAATATTCAGCCTACAGGGATCCTTATGTACAGATGAATGACTCCCATTTAAATTTGATCTAATTGGTACAGAGGGAGGCATAGCCTCCACAGAAGATGAACAATCCCAAATTCAAAATGTACTCCATCAGTTCAAGTCAAAACCTACCCATGTTTCCTGATGCTGAGTGATTTTTACCTATGTTCTTCCATAAATTTTACAGAAAGGATCTATACAAAGTACTCAGCATATTCCTGTAGGATTCCCATATTTTGTGAGAAAGAATGGGGCATTTATCCTCCCACATTCTTTCCCCAGACTAGCTCTTTTGAACAGCTTTGAGTTCTCTGTATATTTAAAAATACACAGAAGAGAACAAAATCAATTTCTGAAGGAGATACAAAGAAGCAGGGTATTGTTGTTAGTATGGTGTTGAAGTTAATATATGCATTTTAAGACTACCACTACTGGTAATAATTATCATAATAATAGCATTGATATGGTACTTTAAGGTTTGCTGAGCACTTTGCAAGTGTTATCACTTTTGACCCTTTTCACGACTCTACAAGGTCAATGCCATTATCGTGCCCATTTCACAGTTGAAGAAACAGGAAGAATGAGATTAAGTGACTTACCCTAGGTTTACACAGCTAGTAAGTGTCTGAGGTAGGATATGAATTCAAGTCTTCTTAACTCTAAGTCAGTACACTATGATCTGTGCCACCTAGTTCACAGTTTTAGACATAGTCTAATTTTCTGTATTGTTGTTGTTTATAGTTTTCAGCTATGTTAGACTCTTCATAACCCCTTTTGGGATTTTCTTGGCAAAGATACTAGAGTGGTTTGCCATTTCCTTCTCCAGCACATTTTGCAGATCAGGAAACCAAAGCAAACAGGATTCAAGAATTTGCCTAGGGTCACCCAGCTAGTAAGTGTCTGAATCAGGATGTGATCTCATGAAGACGAGTTTTCCTGACTCCAGGCCTACCATTCTATTCACTGTGCCATCTACCTGCCCATTTTAATCATGTTTGTTTATATTTCATTTAATTTAAAAAATTAAAGAAAAAGAGATGATGGACTTGTCATAGAACAATAGCAAGAAATAACAGAGACTGTGCATGTGCTTCATGTGCTTCATGTGTATCCTTGTGATACTGAGTTACCATTTAATAATAGCTAGTTTATATAGTATTTTAAGGTTCATAGAATGCTTTGCGAATTTTAGCTAATTTGATCCTCGCAACAATTATGTGGGGGTAGGTGTGATTACTATCCCTGTTTGATAGATGAGAAGAAAGTAAAGAAGTTTCTTAATCCATTGGGTGGACCCCCTATTAAGAATTTATGGGAAAAAAAGACAAGAGTCACACAAGATAAACAAGCATGGGTAGATTGAGATCACTATCATTGTAAGGAACATCTGTATCAGTGAAGTCATGATTTCATTTGAATTTTGGGGAGTACTTGTTTGGTTTCAATAGATCTTCCTAAATTTGTCATCTTAAGTGTCTTGAAATTCCTTACATAGCATATCAGTTTTTGAGGTGCTAGGATCCAAATAAAGTGATTCTTCTGTCACTGATGATAAAAAATAGTTGTAGAAATGTGGAAACATCTGTTTTATTTTATAACTATTTTCTTTCTAAGAACGTTCTTTGTGCATTATAGATAATTTGGGTCCCCTGCCAGCTCTCTCAATAATAATTTTCATTTCAACTACTTTTCATGGTTATTTTAGGGGATCATAGGAGAGATTAAGAGTTGGAAGGGATGTTAAGAGCCCAACCCACTCATTTTGCAGATGAGAAAACTGAGAATAAGAGAGATTAAAAGATTAAGTGCCCACAGTTTGTTGCTGTTGTTCCTTCATTCCAATTCTTCATGACCTCATTTGGGGTTTTCTTGGCAAAGATACTAGAGTGGTCTGCCACTTCCTTCTCCAGTTTATTTTACAGATGAGGAAACTGAGACCAATATGGTTAAGTGACTTTCCCAGGGTCACAGAGCTAGTAAGTATCTGAGGCTAGATTTGAACTCAGGTCTTCCTGACTCCAGGCCTGGTGCTCTATCTACTCTGTCACCTACCTAGAAATGATCAAAAGCAGAATTAGAACTCATGTTTTGTTGTTTCCCTTTACCCACTTAAATAATGTTGTTTGTAACTTCTGTCATGCTCCTTAATAGTATTTTACATATAACCTGTGTCTTAGGAGCACAATTGTGTATTCACATGAACTGGATTCACACAAATAAGTCCTTTGCTCTTTCACCCAGCATCTTCTATGGAAACATCTCAATTTGTTTTTATTTTTGTTTTTATCCCTGAGGAATATTAGAATTTGCTTATTATGGTGTGGGTGAATAAATGTATATATGACATATGCAGGACAGAGAAAATGCAACAGATAAAAGACTTATAAAAGTGTTCCCCTGTCAAGACAATTCTCCTTTTTTCTCTGGTGATTCATAATTTTCACTGGGCCCTCTTCCAACCTATGGGTGAAAGGATCAATCAAGTAATTACTCCCGCATGCTTTAATGAGCCCCACTGCCTTCAAGAGACCTTGAAGATTCTCTATATAGTATAGTATATAGTATGCATAGTATACAGTTCTACAAATTTATACTGTTATCCAAACAAGAGAGTTCACCTGAAGGAGATTTTACATTTGGGATTACTAAACAGTCAACCCCCATTATGAGACACTTGGATATCTTACCTTATGGTCCTCCTGATAAGTCTAAGAATAAGATTGAAGAATACCTTGAAGAAAGTTACAATTTACATACAACCAACTCATGGTTTTAATTATCATCTCTATACATATGATTGAAAAGTCTTTATTTCAATCACTGTCCTCTTTCAAAAGCCCCAGAATATCTTTCACTGCCTAGAGGACACACCTTAACCAATTTAATTCAATTCAAAAAGACTTATTGGCACTTCAGACTCAATTTGTTCATAACTGTATTTACCACCTTTCCCTCTAAGCTTACTCCTTTTCACTTCATTAGTTCAGTCAATGATACCACCTCTTGATGGTGGCTAAAGGGTTAAAATGGAAAGGAAGTGACCAGGCAACTCAAGTCCTTCTGGAATGTAGGTGACATAGCAGATAGGGTATTGAACTTGGAATCAGCATAACCTGAACATGAAAAGTGCCTCACATTCAACTAGCTATGTGACAATGAGCCAGTCATTCAACCTTAATGAGCCTCAGATTTCCCTTCTATAAAATGAGGAGGTTGGACATAATGACCTCTAAGGTCCCCTCTTATTTTAACTGTGCTACTATGATCTACAAAGCAGCTGGTGCCATGAGGGATGGAATGCTAGGCTTAGAGAAAGGAAGACCTTAGTTCAAATCTAGCCTCAGATACTTACTATCTAGACACCCCATGGCAAGTTATTTGCCCTCTGCTAGAGTTTCTTCAACTATAAAGTGGGGAAAATAATAGCACCTACCTCCCATGGTTGTTGTGAGAATCAAATGAGATGATAATTGTAAAAACACTTAGCAGAGTGGAACATAGTAAGAGTTATATAAATGTTAGCTATTATTTTTATTATTACTCTTTTATTATTCCTCTTATACTACTACTACTACTACCACCACCACCACCACCACCACCACCACCACCTGTGTGACCTGGGCAAGTTACTTAACTTCTGTTTGCCTCTGTTTCCTTAACTATAAAACAGAGATGATAATAATAGCACTTATTTTGCAGGGTTACTGTAAAAATCAAATGAGGTAACAACTGTAAAAAGCACTTAGCACAGTGCCTGACATAGTAGGTTTTATATAACTGCTTATTTGTTTTCCTTTTTAATGATACAGAGGCTGTAAACAAGGATACAGGGGAGAATATTCTGAATTTTTCCCAAGATACAAGACCTGATTGGTTGGCTGCTCTCCCATTGTTGGCAGTTATTCAACTAACATTGAAAAGATGTGCTAGGAAATAATCTTTTTTAAAATTCCATCAAAGATTGTTTTCTTTTTCTTGATTTCAATTTTATGGTAGGTAGGATAGAACCCAGAGATTAAATGTGGCCTAAGGAGAATACAGCATGGATAAATAGCCAAGAACTGACTTGAGTTTCCTAGATCACATACATTTGTTTCACTTGTTTATCCTTTTGTTGTATTTAATACAATTTTAGGAAATATTATGGCAGCTGAGGGTTTAAAACTTTCAAGGGAAAGAAGATTTTAGTTTTTTCTTGCTATTCCTCACATGAATTTCCATATCATATCTTTTTCCTTTGTACCAGCTGTCCCCCAGGCCTTAGAATTCTTAAATTCCTTCCTTTAACTCACTCAAACTATACCTTCTACATGAAGTGTTTCCTCATCCCTCAGCTGATAGTGCCTCCTACCAAATTATTTAATATAATTATTTTAAAATATATTTTGTATCTATTTGTATATGCACACTTCATTTTGTCCAGTTGAATGCAAGTTCCCCAAAGACATATAATTTTTGTCTTTGTCTTCCTTCCTATGCCTAGTATGGTCCCTGGAACTTAGAGAATGTTTAATAGATGCTTCTTTATTGTTTGTTTGATTGATTGATGAAGCAGGGTAGGGAGAAGCAGGTGATTCTCTTCAGATTTAGAAATAACCTTTCAGGGTTCAGTTTATCATTTGGAAAGACATGGTCTCAATATTTTTCCACAAACATTTTACATATAGAAATATAGGGAGAGATGAGACAAAGAGAACTGATACAACAAGAGTTACCAGATGTGAAGGGAAGATGCCAGAACGCCATAGGAATGTGAAACTAGGGACTCAGGTAAGCCATACCCTTCGGTGAACTGAGACCCTGGAAAGACAAACACCTTAAGACTGTTAGCAGGATACCTGAGGAATTTGTTCCCCAATTTTGGACTGGACCTTTGAAGGCCTTTTCTAACAAAGGTCTGTGATCTTATTATGAGAGTAAACAAGGGAAGCAGGACATCAGGGTATCATGGAGATAAGGGCAGTGGGTAATTACCCTTTGTGACATGAAACCTTGTAATTTTTTTTGTGGAGGAGAGATATTTTAACTACAGTTTGCACCAAAAAACCTGCTCCCCATAGCTGCTGACCAAAGCTACATGGGGCATTGAGGCACTTACAGAGTCACTTATAGAAGATTTGAAATTAAGTATGCTACTCTTGCCACTGAGGCTAGCAGAGAACACATGCTGTCCATCATAGCTGGAATGAACTTTTCTCCCACCCCCTTATAATTCCTAATTTCCTTAAACACTCAGTTCACTAGCCAGCTTCTAAAAGAAGCCTATTCTGATTCCTGACATCTCTTCCCACAAAGTTACTGGTGCCTTCCATCAAACCACTGGAAATTACTTTGTATGTACTACATAGACAATGTATTTGCTTCTTTGCATACAAATTTTCTGCTAATGAAAAGTAAACTCTTTGGGAACAGGGAGTGTTTTATTTTTATCTGTGTACCTCCAGTGACTAGCACTAGTGCTTAGAACATAGGAAACACTTAATAAATGTTTGTTGAATTGAACTGCATTGCTCTGCATTGCATTGCATTTTTGCTACTAGCTCCAATCCTTTAACTCTCCACATTTAAAATCTTGGATGTCTTTTGACTCCTCCTCCTCTCTCCCCTCATGTCCAGTCAATTACCATTTCCTATTCAGACTGCACTTCATACTTCCTCTGCCATGACCTGCCTTTTATCTCAAAACCTTGCTCCAACCCCAGAATTAAGGCATTGGAAGTACCTTCTGCCTCTGCAGCCTCTCTTCCTGATTGGATGGTTGGTTCCTTCCAGAAACTCCCTTTAACAAGGGAGCCCAGGTCAGCAAAGGCTCACCCTCTATAAGCTGCCCTTTGGACATTCTCTACCATAACCCTTTGGCAGGTACCTTGCAGCATTTGAATAGTTGGTGAAACTAAACAGGTTCTAGGAACCTAAATTTGGTAGTAGGGAACTACATATTATTATAAACTTACTGTATTATGTCAGTTATATATGCAATGAGGCTGCCTTTCCTTATTACAGACACAGAGCATATACACTAAACATAGTACAGCATGGTACTTTGCAATAATAGCAGTCTACAGAAGTGGTATTTACATAACCTAATTTACTTTCCAGTAAGGGAATAGTACTTTTCATTTTTCTCATATGTTGACTATGATTTCAGGAATTTTCTATTCATTGTAATGTGCAGTAGAGAGTTACAGAAAGAGACTACTTAGTTGATTCTCTAGTTTTACCATGGAAATATTACATTTTATTCTCCTAAATGCTTCACTGAACTTCTTTTGAGTGTGTTCCATGAATTCTTATCTTATTTCTCCATTTAAAAAAATTCTGAAGGATATACAGTTGATTATTATTTTAAATCACGTTCCAGTTTTTCACTCTGGGTATTATCAATCTGTGCTATTTTTAGATTTTTGTTAGGGATTTGATAAAGGAATAGAGAGCATACTTATCACATCTGCAGGTGACACAGAACTGGAAGGATCAGCTGACATACTGTCTTAGGATCCTAGTATGGATCCAAAAAGACCTTGACAGAAAATTGACTAGAAACCTTACAAGATGAAATTTAATAGGAATAAACTTAAAGGTGCATATTGTGATTAAACTTTATCTGTAAAATTTGAGAGGGGTAGCTAGATAGCAGTTTATCTAGGGGAAAAAATGATTCAGTGGATTACAGACTCAAGACAAATCAACAACATATTTATGGCACCCCAAAACCAAATTAATTTGCTTCAGGAGCAATAAAAAAAGGAAGACAGGGGCAGCTAGGTGGCTCAGTGGATAGAGCACCGGCCCTGGAGTCAGGAGTACCTGGGTTCAAATCCGGCCTCAGACCCTTAACACTTACTAGCTGTGTGACCCTGGGCAAGTCACTTAACCCCAATTGCCTCACTAAAAAAAAAAAAAAGGAAGACAGTCCTTGTCCTCAAGGAGTTTTTATTCTAATAGAGGAAGAAAAATCACATACGGTTGTGGTTTGGTTAGGAAGGATATTTTCATCAGAGATGTCCATTGGAATCATCAGGGAATTGATTGGCATGCCCTTCTCAGGATAGTTTTATATATATATATATATATATATATATATATATATATATATATATATATATATGAACTGTGAGATTTAAAATTGGATATTAGATCATAAATCTCCCCTCTTTAACCTTTCCCTTAATTTATCTCCCAAACTAGTAAATGGAAGAAGCTTCTGGTTTTCTAGTTAGAGCTTTTATTGTATGGTAGTCACAAGGTGATGTTGATTAGAAGGATAGGAAAGTAGAAATACAATACAAATCGTCTTAAGTCTAAGCTTAGTCTATATTCCGTATAAAACTCACCAAAAGCCGAAGACCACCTTTGGGGAGACAGAGAGAGACCGTGTCAAGCGCGTGCTGCTGCTAACCACGAGCCGGGCCCAGTCGAACTCTCATCAGCATCAGCCTGTGCAGCGCAGTCAGGAGACCAGCAGAGCAGGAAAAAACTCCCACTTCCGTTCTCTCCTTGCCTTTTAAGCTCGCACCCTGCAAGTCGAGTGCATAGCAGGCAGTCTGACGTGTGCAGCAGGCAGACTGGCGTGCATAGCTCATGCCATTGGTCTCCCCCCCGAAAGGGTGGTCCTTAAAAAACTGGCGTCTTTCAGTTATCCTAACCGACTGTTAAAAAAGTTTCATTTTTTTTTACATATATATTTTTACATATATATTTTTTTACACATATATGAACACACATACACACACACACACACACACACACACACACACACACACACACATATATATATATATAATTTGGGGGGGGAGCAGGGTAGTGAGGGTTAAGTGAATTGCCCAGGGTCACACAGCTAGTAAGTGTCAAGTGTCTGAGGCCAGATTTGAACATCTGAACTCAGGTCTTCCTTCCTGAATCCAGGGTGGGTGCTTTATCCACTATGCCACCTAGCTGCCCCTTTAGGATAGTAATATTGTTAAGAAGCTTAAGTGCACATCTCAGAGCTCCTATGATCCTGTATTAATTTCCTTCATCATTGCTAGTTTTTCATAAATTTAATTCAAATTTTCAATAATTCAAAAGTCAATTCCCTTTTATTTCTTCGTAGAATCTGTAAGAGCTTTACTTGCTTCTCTACAATCCATAGAATCTCAAATCCAGATTGTGTTTCATTAGTCTTTTGGTTCAGCACACCTCCCTCCTAATTTATTTTCTCTTCTTGTTTATCCATCTTACTGCATCATATAATTCTTGGGGGTTTTTTTTAGGGCAATGGGGGTTAAGTGACTTGCCCAGGGTCACACAGCTAGTAAGTATCAAGTGTCTGAGGTCGGATTTGATCACAGGTACTCCTGAATTCAGGGCGGGTGCTTTATCCACTGCGCCACCTAGCTGCCCCCTGCATCATATAATTCTTAACTGCTCTGGAAAACTAAGCTTATGATTTTTTTTCCATTTTTAATAAAAATGTATTTTCAAATCAGGGAATGAAACAAGCACTTCCATAACACAGTACAATGAAAAAATAAGATGACTGCATATGAAACTGAAATGTATCATGTATAATTGCTATTCCCTCCAAATATACAACAAAGTTATCATTTAATTTTTTTTTCCTTTTTCCTTTCCCTCCCCCTCCCCTGCCCAAGAGATAGCTACCATTAGACACAAATAGGTATACATGCATACATACATACACACATACATGCATATGTAAAATTACTCTATACATACTTCTACTTATCAGTTCTTTCTCTGGATGCAGATAGAATCTTTCTTCATATACCCTTTATTTTTAATTTATTTATAACAGTCAAAATGACTTAGTCTCTCAAAGTCGTTCTTAAAACAATATTGCTGTTACTGTATCCAATGTGCTCTTGGTTCTGCTCACTTTGCTCTTCATTGTTTCATGCAAGTCCTTCTATGCCTTTCTAAGATCATTGAGCTCATCATTTCTTATAGAACATCACAACCATATGCCACAATTTTTAAAGGCAGTGGATACTTATTTTTTTGTGTCTATGGGAAGTTCTAGAATCTTAAGGGTTAAGTTTAAGTCTATTCTTCTTCATCTTAATTCCCTTTGTGATTATTTCAGAACTTGACCTTTTTAAGCAAAGCTATTTTCCCCCCTTTATCTTACTATTTTCCATTATAAAGTCTATTGACTGTTTGTTATTCTTTCTTCTAAGGATGCTTCTTCCCCACAACTTGCAGTCCTGTTTGCCACCTTCCAATCTAATTGGTTGGAAAATAGGGATACTTTTCTCTGATCTCTATTTCCTGGCAGATGTTTATGCCTAATACTATCTCATCTCACCTTTTCATCTTTCACAAATATTAGGTTATTAGGATATTCAATAGGAAAATCTGGTAGAACGCTGAAGAGCTTCCTCAAAAGCTAACTTGTTTTTTGAATTGAAAGTTCTCTCTTCTATAAAAGTCATTAGCTTTGAGAAACGTTAATTAGATTTCTTTCAAATTGCTTTAAAATGTTGCTTCTATTAAAGGATTGGTAAATTAGCAAACCCTGACTTTTATTTTCCCTCCTTTCTGCAGTTTGTTTTTTAAAGCAATTTCATTATTTTCTTAATGAGCTGATTTTTAAAAAGTTTATTGCTTACTATAAACGTAATGTCAGAATGTCACTTGAGAGGGCTGGGCTTTACCATTCGCTTTAATATCTCCATGGGCTAATTAATCACATTTCCCTTATTATTTATCCAAAGGATTCCTTGCCTCACATTAAGCACATATACATGCCTTTCAATAGAATTGAGCATATATCCATTTAAAATTATCCTGAATTTATATGCTAAATTCCTATGTCTCCTTGGGAAGCAGGGAAAATTCTCCCTCCACAAAGTGAATATAAATAATCTGTTTAAGGACTTTGATGACTCTTGGCACACTTTAAGGATTTCATATTCACCTATGGACTCTTTTAGGGCCTAATACTCTGTGAGGCTTTATATCTCCTTCCCTCCCAGCTTTGGTATGAACAGCTTTTACAGGGAAACATTAGAAAATAGGCCATCACTGAAGAGAGTTCAAATGAATGAATTCCACAGAGGATAAATTGCTTCATTTAGAGATTGTTCTACCTGGTCCTCTTGACATTTTTTCATGGAATGCTTTCCTTTCTGGGACTTCCTGACAATTCAAATCACACAGAGGTGGATTCTCCTGAGATTAGGAGTGAGAATACTTCATTAGCCCAGCTTTGTCCTGTGTTAAAAGTGTTTGCTTTAAGGCTGGGCTGTGAATTTATTTATTCTTTGGAGAAGGATCTTTTCAGGACCACCTGGTTGTTGATCACCCCTACCAAAAGTAGGTGTGACTTTTTCTAAACTTCCAATGGAGCTAGAGTGAACACCATAGCAGTGTTAAGTGAAAAAACAATGATAACAAACCTATCTACTGCTCCCACACAGTCTGCAGTATTTCCTTCAGGGAACTGCACTGGTGGTAGAATAAAGTCTGGGGACATCATTTTCTATTAAAGAGTGAATTGACTGAATCTGTTCAACTTATTTATAACCAGATATCTTCTTTTCCACTTCTACCTACCCTATGAAAAACAATTTGTCTTCTGTCTGTCTGCCTGTCATCCATCCACCTATCTATCTATCTATCTATCTATCTATCTATCTATCTATCTATCTATCTATCTATCTATCTATCTATCTATCTATCTGTCATCTGTCTGTCTGTCCATCTGTCTCTCTATCTATTCCATTTGTTTATATAAATGGGGGGGGGGGACAGGGAGCACTGAATTAGGAGTTGAAACCTAAGATTGTACTCACACTGTTCCAGCTAACAATCTTTTACTTTGGGTGAGTCTAGCTAGCTAGCATAGGTCCTAGGACATAGTTGTAACTCAATTCAATTCATCAAACATGAATTAATCACCTGCTCTGGGCTAGCCCTTGTGCTAGGCCATGGGCAAAGCAAACAAAACAAAACAAAATAAATGTAGATCATGCCCTAAAGGAGTTTACCTTCTTCTACTGGGTTTATGCAAAGTGCAAACTCAGAACATTTGGTCCACATTAGCTATTGGCTGCTGCTGGCACTTGGGCAAGATACTGTGGCTAGGTTTGCCCAAGGTAACAAGCCTAGTTAGTTGTGGAGTCAGAACAAGAACCCAAGTCTCAACTGCTAACCCAGTACTCTTTCTATTCTATATTAAAGCCAAAATATAATAGTCTGACATTGTACATGGTAGACATTTAATCAATATCTCTTAAGTAATTGAAACCAAACACTTTGGTTTCCTCATCATAGTGAAGATAGTTGCACAAGGTCATTGTGAGAATTAATTTTTTCTTCATCTATAAAATGGGGATAATGATATCTGTAGTGAGGACAAAAAAATGTAATAGATGAAAATCCTTGGGCAGATTTTCAAGTGCTACATAAATTTTAGTTATTATTATTCTTCAGTCAGTCCTCAGCATATGTGGGGATAACACTCTTAGAAAACTATGAAAGAAAAGTTGACACATTAAACCTATGGGTTATTGGAGGTTAGGTTCCTGTAACTACCAAAACTTATAATTTTTCACTAGGGATTGATGAAAATACACCTTTCTATATGTGATTCTTTATAAAAAAACATTAATTCTATTAATGCATAATTTTTCTAAAAGTAACCATGAAATAGGGCAGCTAAGTGGTAAAGTGGATAAAGTATAGGCCCTGAAGTCAATAGGACCTGAGTGCAAATCTTGCCTCAGATACCTACTAGCTGTGTGACCCCGAGCAAGTCACTTAACTCTAATTGCCTTAAACATTCAGGGCTATCTCCAGTTATCCTGATATATATCTTGCCAATAGACCCAGGTTGCTCTGGGGGAGAGAGTAAGGTTAGTGAATTTGCACAGTCCTCCCTCACTTAAATCCATTCCACTGAAAGTCATGGCATTACCTCCTGATGTCATGGTCCTCTTTAAGAATGTAAGACAAGGGGGCAGCTAGATGGCACAGTGGTTAAAGCACCGGCCCTGAATTCAGGAGTACCTGAGTTCAAATCCGGCCTCAGACACTTGACACTTACTAGCTGTGTGACCCTGGGCAAGTCACTTAACCCCCATTGCCTGCAAAAACAAAACAAAAAAAACAAAAACAAAAAACAAAAAAACCAAAAAAAAACAAAAAAAAAAGAATGTAAGACAGGGCAGCTAGGTGGCACAATGGATAAAGCACCAGTCCTGGATCCAGGAAGACCTGAGTTCAAATATAGCCTCAGACACTTGACATTTACTAGCTGTGTGACCTTGGGCAAGTCACTTAACCCTCATTGCCCTACCAAAAAAAAAAAAAAAAGAATGTAGGACAAACAACAATAATAACCATGAAATAACCCATAATATGCAGGACACAAAATAAAAGTTATAACATGTAAAACATTTTTTCTTTCTAGTAATTCCCTAGAATTCTGTGACCTTTTGTGGTAATATCACAATTTTATATATATATTTCAGACAATCGTATACTGCTATAAACCTCTCTGCTTACCCTCTGAAAACCAAGGGAGGGGTTGCTAGGACTTTAGTTGCTGCTGTCAGAAGATGTGAAGGCTGCTGAGATCTTAACATCGCCCCCCACAATCTGAATGCATGGGGAACACTTTACAAGAGTAGGTTGAACAAAACCAGTGAAGCACCTACCACCTGACTCATTTTTTTTCCTCTACTGCACATAGCCATGAATGTGGTTCATTGCAATGTGAAAGAAAAAATTAGATTGCTAATAAAATCACTCAAATATTTGAAGTTGCAAAGGTGAATGTTCATGATTGATTGTGCTTATGAATGTTTTAAAAGCAGAAAGTATACAAATACATGGCATTAATACAAAGCTCTATATGTTTATTGAATGAATGAAAATATATGCTTAATTGAAAAACTTTTGCAGATGATGATGAAAAGACACAGATCTTAAAAATCAATTGATTAATATTTAACAATTTCCTCTATGCTTATCCATTAAGGACAATCAGATGAAAAAATTCAATAGGAATGAGATTTTTGTATTCAATGTGAGATGTTATAAAACTCTTATGGATATTATTTTAACATCAAACAAGATTCTAAATTCTGCTAAACAAAGGGGTTTAAGTATCACACAATTCATACAGAATTAAATCTTTCAGTCCTGTATTTAGATTAAAGAACATATCCTTTAGCTTCATTCTGAATTTAAATAGGAGACAAAAGCATATCACCTCAACATTTATTCTATGCAGAGAACAGGTATATTTATTTTAGAACCTCAAATCTTGAATGCTAATCACTTCAAGAACTGTACATTCCATTTTTGATGAAAAACTGTTAAATGTGTCACTTGTCAGCTGCCATTTATGCAAATGATGAAATTGTAGCCAGGTTCATGGATGTGGACCTTAAACTGGGGACAATCTGATAATGATACCTCTGGAGGATTCCTTCTGAGTAAGATGCAAAAAGTCGTCATGGGAACACAGAGGAGCTGCTAGAATTCACTCTTTGAGAATTAGCCCTCCCCTCTCACAACAGGAAAGGGCTGATCCTCAAGGACACAGGTCCTTTGTATGGAAGTCTTAAGCCTTGAGTGTACTTAACAATTTCGCTGTTAAGTGAAGCAGGACAGCTTTGAAACTCAGGTTGAATGTATTATAGTTTAAAAAATAATAATGCAGGTTGTAGGCAATATAGATTCACAGTTTCATGTTTCATCCTTCTGTTCTGTACATGAAAAATACTTATGTATGTTGTTTAAGTTGAGAATTGAAAAGAAAAGAAAACAAGTAATATCAGATACTGTATATATGCCATCTTTATGATTATATGCCTCAGGGTTTTGTTTTATTTTGTTTTGTTTTTAACTAGGGCTTTTCCAAATAGCCTTACATAGTCAACAAAACAAATTTTAAATGTTCAATATTATTTATATACATCACCCTAAAATGATCCCATTCTGTTTCCTTGCTCAATTAATGGCCATGATACATTATCTTTAACGGTATGGCAAATGAGGCAAATGTAACCTCAACCTGTGGTGGCAACTGGGCATGTCCTTTTGTTTTGTTTTGTTTTGTTTTCAGCTTTCAAGAATTCTTGATTTCATATTTAAATACTACCCGTGTCCTTGTTTTCACTGTGGCTTGATACACTCTCTCTTGCTTCTAAATCCAGCCCCACAATTCTAGTCCACAAAGGGTCATATTGAGGTCATACTGTTATGTGTGATGTAACCAAGAATAAGAAGATAATATAATTTTGCCCTCTCATTTTCCTAAATTGTATGGAACTATGTGGGGAGAGTTGGTCAGGGAAAAAATAAAACAAAACAAACCATGCATGCGTATGCACAAAGTGTGTTTGCCTATAGATCTTAAAGTTTATAATATGTAGAAACCTGAAAACTAGAAGAAATGATTTTTACTTAATGAATTGATATCCTTGAATTAGAAGACCATAGATAATTAGTCATTCAAGTTTTAAATTAGTGTGATTTGAAATGACAAATTCCTCAATAAGGAATATATTCATAAGTTAAACCTGTCGTTCCACAAAAGACATCTCAAAGCAAGTATAAAAGTTATCTGAGATATATAAACTTGTTTTGATTAGTGAACCCATAACTGAAAAGTTCAGAAAAGAGTCCTCTACAGTTTGAAATGAACTTTATATAACATTGCACATCCAGTGTCTAATTGGATTATTTTTCTCTGCATAAACACATGCAATATGAGCTTCTAATTGAGACTTATGTCCTTTAAATGGATCCACTTAAGACCATGATCATTGAAAAAGATGTGAATTATTCTGAAAGATTGTAAACTGATTTTAAGGGTTTTGTTGTTACTGTTCATTTCTTAGCACTACACTAGGAGGCAGAATGGTACAGAAGGGTAACTATTGATGAAGAGGCAAGAGATGCTACTCTGGAAGCCACCAACTACTGGCCTTGTGAATTGGGGCTTCTGGGACTGCTTTGTGGAGATATTTTTTGGGAAAAGACACACAAAGGAACAAAGCCATATCAAGAATGCAGAGCTGACAGTTTTCCCTCCATCTTGGAACCATGTGTTCAGGCAGAGACTATTTGTCTTCTAACTTCCTCCATTAGAAGAGAGACTGAGATTAGGGGGCTCTGTGCTGTTGTCAGTGGGTCCATGTTGGTAACATGAACCAGGTGCCATTCCTAAGACAAAGTTTCCTCTGAGTCAAAGGAAGGAGGCAACTTCTGTTAATTGCCCCTGGGCTCAGGAGTTTCACCTTAACTCTTCCTCAAGAGAGGAAGGAGTTTAAATCCAGTGGCACCCTACTGAAGCTAAAAGCTATCAGCACTGACCAAGTATAACCATAGATTGTCCCCATTCCCTTTTGCTTTCTATTCTTTTCCTCATTACTGTTTATCCCCCATGATATAAAGAAAATAGTAGCAGTTAATCCCTGCGGCATGTTTAATGTTAGCCTTGCAAGTTTATAAGCAGGAGATGTAGTAAGCAGAGAAAGATTAATACCCTGAAGTGAATCAGAGGACCTTAAACAAAGAAAAAAGAAACTTTGCAAGCCAGCAAGGGACTGAAGAAAAAAATAGAGCTTCATTATATGCTACCACATGGAATGCTATTTGGGATACTTACAGTTGTAATAGTCCTTCTATATACCTACTTCCTTCCTCCAGGATTTTATGGTATAAGGGAAAATCATCTTCCAATATTGCTAAATTTGCCTAAGCTTTTGTCTTTATATACTTCAGCTACTAAGACATTACCTTGCCCTTATAATCTTCCCATAAACTAAAATCTGTATTTTCTATGTACAGAACCTCATCTGGTTCCATGCATCCTCCACTGATGGCCAATTCAGTATTGTCTATAAGCAGCTGGCTCTCTTTAGTCATTGTGTTTCCATCCATTTCTGAGATGTCTACCTGCTACTTGAAGTAGCTTGAATCTTTTAATCCTTGAAGTTGATTCTTTTCTTTCTTGGACATCTGCACTAACCTGCCACGAGTTCCTCCTTGATACCTGCCACTATATGTCAGCTGCTTCTCTCTGGATTACTTGCTCCTGACTGCTATGCTGCTATAATACTTACTATACATTTATGTTTCCTCCTTCATTCACAATTAAGACCTTCCTAGTTCACCTGCACCATCCTGGTGGTTATTTCTATTTTCATACTCTCTCTCATCTGGCCTATTCTGTCATCATTTAAGGCTTGTATTGGTAAGAGTCCTGGCCAAAGCTGTAAACATGTTAGTGTTTTTTGATGGCCTTCACATCTGTTTTTTGTGAGTTTCACTGTCTCCTCCAATATTCCCCTTTATCTCACAGTCTTAACTATCTCCCCATGTGGTAACACTCCCAATTTGGGGGATAAAATATTTTAACTCATTTCATTATGATATTTCATGTTGGAATATCTTTTTCAATTGAAGAAATCTGTAAAATGCTATTGCAGCTCACTTTCTCCCATTTTTCCATAGACCTGATGATTCTAGTTATACGATTTTCCCTCCCTAACTTTTTAACAGTTTTTTTCAGATAGGTTATAATCTTTACCCAAATGACCATATTTCAATATATTTCAGTACTTCAGTGGAACTTTTTTTGTTATCAGCAGTACACAACACAATCTATTCATTCCTTAACATCTTGTATTATTCTTGCCCATGTTCTTCACTATTTCCTCCATTAAAAATCTTAAAAAGCCCCTCATAATCTGTCTCCAGTCTGTATTTCCAAACTCATTTCATATTCCTCTGTCTCACTTGGTCTCTATGTTCCCATGAGACTGGGCTTCTTTTGCCTCCATGCCTGCCCTGGCACATGGGATGCTCTTCTTTCTTACCTCTGTTCTTGTAATCCGTAGCTACTGTTAGAGCTCTGGTCAGGTCCCATCTTTTACAAGAGTTCTTAAATCTTGCTTCCAGGAAAAAATACTTTAAATTCACTTCATACCTACCTCAAACTTCCTTTCTGTGTATGCATTTTATACTTCCTTCCACCCACAATGACCTGTAAACTCTTTGAAAACAAAGATTACTTTAGTTTTGGTCTTTGTATAATAGACCCCAGCACCATGTCTTTAGAGTATCAGGTGCTTATATACATGCTTATTATATTGAATTGAATCAAATTGAATTAACTCTACAGATTCTTTTGGGATGTTCCAGCATAGTTGTTTCTCATGCCAAACCTTCTACAAACTCATTGTCCCCTTCCCCAACTCTTTGTCATTTTATGATGTGATACTACCATAATCATCCACCATCTCCTTGTTAGCATTTTGCAAATGAGTTTACATTCTAAACTTTGATTGTACTTAACCTACATGCCCCTTGAATGGAGTGTTTGCTACGTGTGAAGGCTTCAAGGCTTTTTTTGGCCTTTTTCTATTGATTACTTCATTAAAATTGTAGGAAATGATCAGGATCATTTTTTTCTCCTTTATCCATTTCCCATTTATCAAGAACAGTAACTGTTTTGAATAGGAACTCTTATAATGGTCCATTGTGTCTTCTCATCTTTTCTTTTAGTTTGAGCCTGATTTTATCTTTATCTTTAACTCATCTTTATGTTTTTATCTTTATCTCAAGTCCCATGAGATAATGTTGTTTCCTTTAAGTGCCTATGGGAACCCTCCTTACTATTTCTTTATTTGCCTTTCCAATGAAAACCTGTGAGTCATCCCATCACTTAGCACTGAATTCCTTAGGTAAGCATGAGCTATTAATATATTCATATAGTTTTTTATTGTAGGAATATTAATTATTAACTGATTCAGTGCCTCCATCAGTATATATCATTCTCTTAATCATTGTATAAGGATCTCAAAATTAGAATACCAATATTTAATTTAATACTTATAAATTATCTAAAAGCTATATGAGTTTTAAGAGACTCTGTTCCCTTTTATTGTATTCTACCATCACCACTGTCAAAACAAAAGGGGACAGGACAAGGCTAAAGGCTCTGTTTTAGTGATTCCATGGCCAAAGAATCCATCACCTAATGGCCAAGATTTGATGATTAGCCTCTTGGCACTTAGAGTGATTCTTGGACTACAGATACTGTCTTTCATCAGGGTCATACTGATGATACCTGCCTGTGTACCTATACTTAGAACATGTAGAGTTGCCTCCAGGATTTGTCAAGTGACCAGTGTTGTGAGTCTTATGCAACACCATAAACATTGTACTTAGAAAAATTAGTGGAAAAGGCAAAAAGTTAATCCTGTCTTAAAGAAATACTAAGTGGAATTTTTCTATATTTACAGAATACACTATGAGTAAAAGCAATATAAATTTTGGAATATTTAATAACCTGTTAAGAATGATTTGTACTAATTTAATGTGTAACATTCCAACATATAAGTGTAATGCAGAAAACTTATAAGTTCTATAGAAAGCATATATAGTTAGTTTTGAAAGGGAAAGATTTTTTTATCACCATCTCTTTGGGCTACCAAAAATACAGAAATTCCAAAAATTGCTTTTGCCATCTGGCAGATTTATAGACCTCATACAAAATTTGCAATGCACAGATTTCACCTAAATGCCAGACTTACTCTCAGTGCTGAACTTTAGCCAGAAATGGAGAAATGGAAACTTACAACCAGCAACACATAGTAGAGTCCTGTTTTAGAATGACTTCTTAGTACAGGTTCTCTTATATCATGGGTCAAATATATCATATAAAACATAACTATATGCAATAAAACAATTTAATAGTCAAAGTATAAGATGGAATATTGGTACTGTTCTTCAGTATCAGAATTATAAAAGATATTACATTATATGACCTTATTATCATGATGGAGAATTTAGGGTTATAATAATGTCTAAACAAGAATCAAATGAAAATTTGTACAGTGAAAAATAAGAATCATCTTCCATTTATGATGTCACAAAGTCCACATTAAAAAAAAAAGATAACCACAGTCACTGAACTCTCTGATCTCTATTCCTTGACTAGAGAATACTTCAAAAAGATGAAGCTATTTACACTGATATAAGACTAGGTTAGAAACCCACATTTTATGTGGGAAAAATAATATTTTGAATATTACACTTTCATGAAGTACTTGTCTGGACTACCAGTTAACAGTCATGTAAAAAAATCCATTGAGAAACATATAACATTTTAACAGGTTCCAAAATAATTATTATTATTGAAATTAAATAATTGCCTCATTGAATCATTCTCAATAAAAATACAATACATGGCTTATACAACTTTTTTTTTTCATTTGCTAAGTGTAAAGAAATTCTCAGAAAAAATAAAAAAAAACTTTCATTGGCAGGATCCATCTGTCTCTGTGTTCACTGGCAGGTGCTAATTGGTATAAGAGAAGGGAGTCTGCAATAAACACTTAGCTCAGTATAGCCAGCAGTGTTCAGACTGCAAAAACAAAGTTCTTTGAACTTTATTAGCTGTTCAACAAATGGGCTTTTCAGGGTAACAAATGATTAGCTTTGTACTAGCATTAAACATAATTATTTGTAAATGTATATGGCAAAGTGCACTGGCTTAGCTTCATGGCAAAGTTTTATTACTTTGAAAAATTTTAAACAGTACAATATTTTAAGGAGTTAAAGCTTTTTTGTCCATACATTTACTGACCCAAGGAATTTCCATATGATACAGGTACAATGTTATTTATTAATTTTAGAATGAATAAAATGAACCCTGTGTAGAATTACAAGGCTCTAATTTCATTGAAAATTTCTATGATGTCATAAATGAGGAGAATGGAAAGTAAATTCTCTGGAAATTTGATTTGAAAAATAACATGAAAACTAGGTATTATTTGTCAATAATAGATCTAATTTTTTCTTTCCTGTATTAGATTTTCTATTACCAGATGTTCAGAATATTTTAGAACCACATTTTTTTCACTGACATACCTATTTTAATATAATAAACAAAATTAATGATTTACCAGCCCTAGATATAAGAGGGAGACGCATCAATGTTAAGGTTACAAGTGTGAACACCCATGTAAAATAAACACACCCATGCAAAATATGAATGCATGATTAATTGTTATTTGTTTTTCAAAACATTGGAAAAATCATTGTGACCTACATTTCTCTGAGGTAATAAGATTATGTAGGTAATAAGTAATATGTAGTTTATATTTGGAGCCTAAGGAAATAAAATGATCACCTCAGAATTATAAAAGACTATAAAATGGCAAAGCTAAAGTCACATGTTTTGATTCTAATATACTCGATCAGTGGTGTCAAACTCAGATAGAAACAAGGACCACTAATCCATACGTAATGATTCCTGTGGGCTGCATATTGACTTGATTTTAAAATGAAAGATTATCTGCATTTCATTGTATTTATATTTATTTTGCTCAACATTTGGAAAGTATATTTTAACCTAGTTCAGGCCATGTACTGGAAAGCCATGTGTTTGACACTTATATACTCAAGCAATACCTATAAGCTATGAATTATAGTAAGGGCTGCCTTATAGATGAAACTATCATAGAATGGAATTTTTCAGAAATGAAAGGCCTGATGGAAGAAAATATAGACCTGGCTCACTGAATAGCTTTGTGTACTTAATTCACACCAACAAAAATGTATTAAAAACTATTTGTGAACATGGATTACTTCATTCATTCTAGTTGTAACACAGTGTCTGGCACATAGGTGGCACATACTAGGTAGTTAATAATTGCTTTTTGATTGATTACTTGGGCATCTACTATGTTCAAGACATTGCTCTAGGCACTGGAGATATAGAATCCCTATCTTCAAGGAACTTACATTTTGCACAATGTAACAAGGCACATAGGGTGTACTGTTTCCTCTCCAGAGCCAGAGATTATTTGCGTGCTGTATAAACAAAATAATTACCCTGTTCATTCAGATCCCCCCCAAACCTCTAACAGAACATTTCAGATAAAGAACAATGTCCCCCTTAACTCTTGAGAGAAAATGAGATGATATATGTAAAAACACTTTGTAAATTTGAAAGTGCTATATAAAATGACCTCCCATTTACACTCTATGTGTCTTATATATACATAGTAGTTTGCATGTTATCTCTTCCAATTAGAGTTTCTTAATGAAAAGGATCAAGTTTTTTGCCCTTCTTTGTATCCTCAATAATTAGCGCAGTGCCTGGTACATAAAAAGCACTTAAAATTATATGATGCCCCCTCCCCTAAAGCCCCATGATCCCGTTAGTAAGTTCCTCCCAAAACTTCTGTTTTGAGAAAAGACCCCATCGGTCATGCTTCCCTCTCTGGACTTGTTACTAGGTTTCAGCTCCTTTCTCCCTCCACTCCTGGGCCCCATTTTTCCATTAATGAATCCATCCAAGAAAGTATTTTGAGGAAGGGCCCAAATTAGTCATTCTTCATTCTCCAGACTTTGCTATCATGCCTCCATTCTCTCCTTTCCCCCTCTCCCCCCTTTTCAATTCTATTTTATTTGTCATGGCAGGGATTATCATGTGTACATATACATACCAATACACATATATAGGTGTGTGTTTATATGTATGCATGTGCATATGTATATGTTTATATGTACATGTATGTATTTTCCCCAGCATTTACAATGGTACTTAGCCAATAGTGCTTAATAAATGCTTATTGACTTGACTTGTTGATGTTAGCTATTATTCTTATTACTATGTATGTAAAGCATTTTTCATATTGTAAAACTATCGGAATAGGACTTTGGTTAGTCATTATTCTGGAGGGAGGGTAGATATATATGAATGTCATCAAGGGAATTTGAAAAAAGTAGGGAAAGCTGAGAGTCTGAACTGGGAAGGTGTTATTTGGCTCAGGATATGTCATGAGTTGAGAGGTGGGAATTTCCCTCAAGTGAGCATAAGGACCTCGGTTGGAAATTCCAGTTGAGGGAGGGAAAGAAGGAGAAGACAGTTTGAAAATAGGAAGGGAAAGCAGTCTGATCCTACTGTTAAAGGGTTCTGTTGTAATACAGCCTTCAAAGGAGATGATTCCTTCGATAATGCATATTGCCATTGATTGAGACCAAGAAGTATAGGTCAAAGAAGCCAACCTCAACAAAGATTAAATTGAGCCCCAACATTTTGTTATTGAATAGACAACAGATAAAAACAAAATAGAAGATCCAAGGACTGGTGCCACAGAGACCTGTAGGAGAAGAAGAAAATCTTGGGATGAGGCAATCAGAATCCCAGAGTGAGAATCTTTGGATGTCAGAAAAGGAAAGACTCAGGGTCAAGGATGAGGGCCAGGGCTTTAGTGGGGCAGGGCCATAGAAAAATGCTGTAGTTCTGAAGATCAGTTCAGGATGACCTGAAGCACACTGAAAGAATCTAGGAGGATGAAATATGAAATTGACTTTCTCAGCCTCACACTGAGACCTAGAGAGGAGACAAGGAAGGAAGATCTCGGAAGATTAGAGAATCTCACCAAAGCAAGAAGTTGTGCCAACCAAAACTACACTAGATTAGGAACTTGAGAGACTGGTTTAGAATATAATTCAAACAGAATTGGGTGGTGAGGCAGATTACTAACACAAGAACCAAAAGATAAATTGCTTGGAACAAGAGAAGAACTATGAAAGATGAGACTTAGATCTAATGGAAAATAAGAATACCTCTAAGGATACCTTATTATGGATTTTAACATTTCTCATCACTATGTGATTTTCCCTTTCTGTTATTTTAAATCTATGCCTTCTTGGGAATCAGTGTGGAAAAGTGAAAAGAGTGCTGAAGCTGTAATCATATGCTCTGCTCTGCGTGATCTTGGGCAAATCATTTAACCTCTCAGTGTCAGTTTCCTGATATGTAAAATGATGAATTAAACTAGATGACCTCAAAGGTCCCTTTCTCCTAAAAATCTATGAGCCTACTCAAACCATCTACAAAAATAGTCTCCTGGTTGAAATTGACAGTAGAAGTCCCCTTATACTGCTAGAATTTTAGCTCTTTGAGGGCACAGGTTGTATCATCGTTGCTTTTATATGTCTAGCTCCTACCACACTAAAGACATTTGATAAATATAATTTTAATTAAATTGTTGAATTAATAGAACCTTTAGGTCCTATTATTCAAGGACATGAAAGTATGCCCAAGAAGATAACAGAACTCGGATGCTTCTACTCTGTGTGGACAATTACTAGTCAATGGTGAGCTTACATATCTTGAAATTCCCTAGTCATGCAATCATAGTATTTATTATTATTTTTGGGGGGGGAGCAATGAGGGTTAAGTGTTTTGCCCAGGGTCACACAGCTAGTAAGTGTCAAGTGTCTGAGGCCGGATTTGAACTCAGGTCCTCCTGAATCCAGGGCCAGTGCTCTATCCACTGTGCCACCTAGCTACCCAAATCATCGTATTTAAAGGCAAAAATTAAATTAATTCATGCTGCTTGCTATTTTCCCATCATGGAAATTAAAGAGTTTTCCCAAGGTCACAGGTAACAATTTTCAGAGCAAGTCATCTGTCTCTTGTTTCAGTAATCTTGACATATCTGCAAGCACCTCACTAGCCTGAAAGGGGAACAAGGGGGTTGGAATAGACAAGCAATTAAGGACTTCTGTGGGTGACTGGGGATGAATTTTGGAAACTTAATTTCCACTCCCAGCCCTTACACAATTGCAGTGAAGAAACTCCTTTGGGTTTCCCCAGTTTGGTTATCTTTTTATTATAGGATAATAAACTAAGATCTGAAAGGAAACTGATATAAAAACATCAAGTCTAACCCCTTCATTTGGCAGATTATAGAACTGAGTTCCAGAGAGATTAAGTAGTTTTCCCTCACTAAAGGAAGGACTATGCTGCTTTCTCTTACTAGGAACTTAGTATCTGGATGCTAATCCCTTTTTGTCATATTGAAATATATTAAGCATGTGAAACCTGACTTCAAATAGGACTTCTATGGTCTCTCACCCCTGCCTGAAGTGTTGTGAAGACAAGACCAAAGATACAGTAAAGACCAATAAAGCATCTGGTTGTACAGAGCACTAATGTATGGTGCTTCCTACAGAACCCTCTCATCCCTTCTCACTCCGTCTTGGGGCACATTTTCCAACAGACACCATAGCTCTTCTGGTTTCCCACATACTTGGTACTTCTCAAAACCTCAGCCAATGTCAAACCTCCCTCAAACTGTCCCTCAAATGTGTCAAAAGCTTCGGGAAAGAGGTAAGATTATAGCTGGATCTTAAAAGATGGGTATGTAGGGGCAGCTATGTGGTACAGTGTATAAAGCACTGGCTCTGGATTCAGGAGAACCTGAGTTCAAATCTGGACTCAGACACTTGACACATTAGCTGTGTGACCCTGGGCAAGTCACTTAACCCTCATTGCCCCCCCCCCCGCCCACAAGGAAAAAGGATATTTATGTAGAGAGGCAGGATTGGGGCACACAGAATAGTGTGGACAAAGGAAGAGAAGAAGAAAAAACAATTTGCGTGGCTGAGACAATGAAGAGATTAGCCAGAAGAATGAAGAAGATATGAAAGAGGTGTCAAACATATCTACAAAGATTCTTTATACATGGCTCTCATTTCTATTTAAGCTTGACACCAGTATGTTTTTTAAAAAGAAAACAGTAGGAAATAAATTAGATAGGTAGAATAATTGTGACCCTGGATTAGAGATTGTAAATAAAGTGATTTGGGTTACATTTGTCTTCCAGACTTCAGAATACTTTATGACCAAACATGTCTCCCGAGAACTGACAATGGAGCATGCTTCCTGTCTCTTGGAAGGGAAATAGAGTTGGTAAAATACAGGTAGGGAATGTAGTACACATATTCAACTGTGCTGAATGTGTTGATTTGTTTTCCTTAATAATTTTCCTATTTTCCTTAATAATTTCTTATAACAAAGTAAAGTCTTATGGGGGGTGAGGTGGGAAGGAATGGGAAGTTGTAGTCATTGGGGAGTAATGTAAAAAAAAGATCATCAATCCCCAAAACAAGTCATGTCTTGTTGTGCAGGGTAATGTACCTGTGTTTTGAGAAACAGGGCCTACATCCATTGGAGAGTTAACTCACTAGTAATCCTCCATTGTTAGTGATCATTTTGTGGGGTGCTTGTTGCCTTGAGTTTTCTACAAATATGTTATTCTTCCTTCTCCCATTGCCACATCAAATAATAGGAGCCAAACTGAATATGTTCTTTGCCTTTCCTAATCTTTTCCCCTTCTATGTACAGTCTTTGGACATGGGGAGTTCTTGCTTCTTATAACTGAATGAAAAATAGAATATGAGAAAATAAAAGATATAGACAATGACTACAATAATTTCATGCAGAACTATAACCAATGTAATCCAAATGCCCTAGGAAATACACCAAAATAGCCTAGAAAAGTGCCACAGTCAGCAAACATACCTTACTTGCCAAGCAAAAAAAAACACTTCAGCCAAAGGCAACACAGTTTTGGAATATGAACTCATTTGTAAAATCTTATAAAGAGGGACACTGGAAAATTATAAGCAGTATAGCCTCATAAAACAGAGAAGCAGTGGAAGATAAAACCAGTTTAAGAAAAGATTGGTGAAAAAAAAAGAAAGAAAAGCTCGGTGAGAAACCAAACTTAGAAAAAAAAATCATACCAAGGGCATTTGAGGACTGAAAATTGTAGCAGGATGAAAGAGAAAAGAAAAAATGGCTAAGATCTTACAAATATTTTTAAATAAGTCTTTTATTTATTATCAAATAAAATTAAAGTCATAACACTTTATACTGTATCCCCAAGCATACTTATGCAGAGAGAATAAAAAGTGTTTCTAAAAGAAAAAAAAGGAAAAAAAAAAGCAGAAGCGTTAGACTTGTATTGTTAAAGAGGCAACACTATTGTGAGGGCAATGAGGGACCAATTCACAAAGATGTGGAAGATACCAATGGTATTTTTAAAATTTCAGACTTTATTAATACCAAACATCAACTAACAACCAATCAATATATCTACTTGCATATATAGATATTGATATAGCTATAAATACAGATACATATATAGAGAGATAGAGAGAGAGAGAGAGAGATACAGATACAGATAGTGATACAGATACAGATGTAGATATAGATAGATGTCTCCTGAGGGCTATTTGCATATATATTGTGTATATGTATGTGTGAATCATTTATACATTTATCAAGGTCATCTGTGATGAAGTTACTTTTAAGGAATACATAGGCTTTTAATAGATGATATTCCACTGTAGGCTACACCATTATCATCTCATAATTAGCTGAAAGATGTAGAAAATATACCATCTTACTTTTTTTTGGTTTTGTAAACATTATGTTCCAATGAGGCATCTCTCATCAAAATATCAAAATGAATCAAGATTTCTTAATAGAGAAAACAAGAGACCCCCTGATTATAAACAATATAGCATGAAACAAAATTGTAAGTTTGCCAAAAAGCATTCAGCACAATCATGAAGGAAATCCAATAGCGAATCCAAGTTGAAGAGGAATTCTGTATGAATGATGAGGTCATCAAACGACCTTGATGTTGGCTGCACTGAGTCCTGAAACACAGATGAGCATACTGCCAGAAAGCAGCATTATCCCAAACTATTTTGGACCTAACTCTCTCCAGAAAGAAAATCAAGTGGATATGGAAGGTCTGTTGTCTACATCTAATTAGATGGATAGCTTAAAGAAGGGCTGTACATCCTGGGAAAACAGTCCAAATGAACTACAGATTAGACCCAAATTTGTGGAAGAGGAAGAGAGCTGTATAACCTTTTTGAAAATTTTACAAAGCTGCTTTAATGATCCTAAATTTCTTCCAGAAAAAAAGGCCTCTTTCTCTAATATCAGTATTCTACCAGTGTTGCTATATGGCTGTGAGGTATGAAAAAATGCCAAAGGATGTGAAGAATTAAAAATTAGCACCACTCAGATGGTAATAGAAAGGTACACAGTGGGTATGAAATGGCTACAACATGTAACAAGTAAGGAATTTAGAAAACAAAAACCTTTTTTTTTTGTCTTTTGAAAGGACGTCATATAGGAATAGTGTAAGCAAAAATGGGTGATGGCCCAGTCAAGATGAAAGTAAGAAATAACCACTAAACAGCCTGTGTGTTCTGCTGTTTTCCTCATAATTTCAAGAGAAATTGTGCCCAAGAATTTTCAATATACCCCTCTGTGGCAAATAGGGCATATGAGGACAGAGACAAGAGTCATACAAGATGATTGTGTTACAGTCTGCTTTGTTGGAGGAAAAAATTGCTGCTGACATTGCAGATCCATTTGAGAACATTTGTTTTTTTTGTGTGTATATATATATATATATATATTTTTAAATTATACAAAGGAGCTCCTTGGGAAACTAGAGAAGACTAGTAAATTTTGAGTTCTATAAGATTAAGATTTTTAAAAGTCACTGAAATTTAAATGAATAAAATGCCATATATCTAGCTAATGCTGATTTCCCATCATCTCATATCTAAGACTGCCTTCATACTTCTGTATAGGTAATATGCTTACTATAATACATAATGCATTCTTATAAAAACCTATAAAACCCATTTAGTCTATCAGATGAGAGTTAATCTTTTGATTAACAGATGCCAGAAAAAAATATTTTAATATTGTTTATTAATTTTATTAGAAGAATTATTTTTGAGAGAAATTCAAATATATAATAGGGAAGAAAGATAATACTTTTCTGTAACTATACAAATATACTACCAAATTTCCCATACCTTTGAGAGAATTTTGATACTGTGATTGGTTAATAGACTAAGCAACAACTGCTGGGTGAAAGGGACTTGGGCACTAGTCTTTTCCACTAGTCTTTTCTCACTAAAGGTCTCCTTCTGCTCAGGACCTACATATTCAGCACCAGGTGCAATCTTGGGAGAGCCAGAGCATCTAAAAGAAGGGTCCCTCTATTTTTCTCACACTTTTTAGTTTGTTAAACCTGTAACCAGGTACCTTGTGGAAAAATTTCTTACTTATTTTTAGATCTCTTCCAAAATGGCACAGTGAATAAAATGCTACACCTGAAGTCAGGAAAACTGGCCTAAGACACTTCCTAGTTTTGTGACCCTGGGCACGTCTCTTAACCCTGTTTGCTTCAGTTTCTTCATCTTTAAAATAAGCTGGGGGCAGCTAGGTGGCACAGTGGATAGAACATAGGCCCTGGATTCAGGAGGACTTGAGTTCAAATCCAGCCTCAGACCCTTGACACTAGCTGTGTGACCCTGGGCAAGTCACTTAACCCCAATTGCCTCACCAAAAAAAAAAAATAAAAAAAACAAAATAAGCTGAAGAAATAAATGGTAAACCACTCCAGTATCTTTGCCAAGAAAATACCAAATGAGGTCACAAAGAGTTGGACATGACTGAAAATAACTGAATCTGAATGGATCTGATCTGAACTGATCTGATACAAAGGACAGAGTAATCAATGTATGCTATAAATCAGATATAGAACAGCTAACATAAAAAGAATACTTAATATATAAGTCTCATAAGCATATGTTGACAGAAGACTTAACAAATTTTACTTAATAACACAAGCCATGTTACCCTCTCCTGGCATGTTGATATTTACCATCAAGATGGAGTTTGTAAAACTACTAAATAGGGATTTTTACATTTCCTCTCAGTTCTGTACTGCCCAAACAAGCCCTTCCACTTCCATATTTTTTGGTAAGGCAGGATCAAGGTTGTGTTCTCCCTCTTAGTTGTGTTACCCCCTCTAGTACAAAAACACCTCTGATTCCAGTCAGCTTTGAACAATAGATCCAGGATTTCAACACCTCATAAACTTATAAGATTGATTACCTCCAAGCTTGGCTGTGTCTATCTTGAGATCGAAGGAACACAGAGCAAAAGAGGAAGTCAGAGGCCCAGATTCTAGTTTCCACATGACCTATCTTCACTATGCTCCTTTGAATAAAGAGTCTTGAATGGTCTTGGCCTGATCTGCAGCCAGAAAGAGAAGAAACGACTGAGTGGGTCACTGCCTTTTAAAGATCCACTGTATCAGCAGTTCTTCTTCCTGCTCAGCATCTAATAAGGAGATTGCTTTGTCATTCCTCCAAGCACCTGAATCTCTTAGCACTGAATCATACATGTCCATCCAGAAATAGCCAGGGACCTTATCACCCCTGAAGTGCCCAAGTGCTGAGCTAGCACAGCCAGAGGCAGACAAGATAGTATATGCATATTTTAGGCTTAATAGAAAACTGAAGTTGGCGCGAATAGTTATGTGGAGTTTATATTTAATATGATTAAGTCATCTGGCAGGCCATGTAGCTTACTGATTGTTATCAGCAAGAGGAATAAATGGCCTTAAAATAAGAAAGACATAAGTTCAGATCTTGTCTATAGCACATCGCAACAGTATGAGTGTGAGCAAATTGCTTGTCCTCACAGTGCTTGGAGACAGCTATATAAAATGATTTTCTTAATCTGGGCCCCACAAATTTAGGGTTTTTTTGTTTAATTGGTAACCACATTTCAATGTTTTAATCATGTTTATTTTATGTTATATATAAAATATTATTCTGAGAAGAGATTTATACATTTTGCCACATTGCCATAGGGGTCTATGACCTCCCAAAAGGTTAAGAATCCCCTGATTTAGGATTATAAATTGCTGGAAGCAGTTTAAACAAGCAGTTCCTTACTGTTAACCATATTATATACACATGCACACATGTATGTATGTATGAATCCATACACATAGAGACTTGCTTTATTCATTTGTGCATGTGTAGTGTGTGAAGTATGTATGGAGAGAGGGGGAGACAGAGAGAGAGAGAGAAAACAAATTATTCCAGAATAAAGTTGTATCCCTATCAAATATAATTCCTGTTAAAGATTAATGGGAGATTCATGATAATTTGATTTTCCTCAGAACACCTTTTTTAGAAACACAAAATGGCTGGAATTAATTTTTAAAATTTACCCATACCTATTTATCTAGAATATATACCACAGTGTGAAAAAATGGAAATAAGTATCACAAAGATCTAGATTTAGTTTTGGATATCTGCTCCTCACTACAAGTCTCATATATAGTAAGTGTCTGTGAGGAGGCCCCATGGTTTTCATTCATATATATGCCTGAGTGTCCAGTGGAAAGACTCATTCACTTTGGAGCTGGGTGAGGTTCTTGAAAACAGATCAAATTTTATTCTTTGCCAGTGTCTCAATGTGGAAATATAAATCCAATGACTTTTCTAAAAGAACAGCTATTGGAAATGACATTGGTTGGACTCTTCCCAACATGCTGAAGCTTTGCTTATGTTTTAATTTTTTAAATACCTATGTACTTTTTGATCAAAAAACCTTCAGAGCACTCCAGCATAAGCAAGACCCCAGAACCAAAAAGAGTGTTGGGAGCTTGGCAAAGGGAACAAGTTACTTCTTCCAAGATGAAATGAAACCACTTACTGAAAAGTTGCCAACCATGCCTATGTACCGGTGACCACAGGAGGAACATGGTTTAACTCACTATGGAGATGAACCTTTTTTTTAAGGTTCTAATCATACTTCAGACTTTGCTATGAATAAGAACTGAAAATGATCCCTTTCCACATGAAAGTAGGTTAAGACTATGGAAATTTACCCATCCAGAAAGGACAACAATAGAGTGAGGTGTAAAACAAGCAAACAAAATCTCATTTTCTTGTGATTTTCTACCATTCCTCATTTCTTTTTTATCCAAAGAGGTCAATCTTTAACTTTATTTATTAGATTTCCTGACAATTATCTGCTTTCTTATACCTGTATTACAGCCAACTTCAGAAGCATCCATTTAAAAGTTCCTTTGCATTTCAGCTCTTGACTATATCAGTAAGAATCTGACCGGATCTGAGAGTTTTGCGGCTCTGAACAGGACTGCAAGATGCTGAAGGCTGATTTTTTTTTTAAATTTCTATATCAAGTAGCTGCTTGATTTCACCATAACTTTATTTGAACTCATCCTGATGATTGCAGCTCAAAGTACCAAGGGTCTGTTCTAGGAGTAGTTTTATGGATATCACCCACTTAGTCTGTGTTTCAGCATCAGACACTGATTAGAAGAGCGCTTGTAAGTGAATGTAGTCACTAGCTCTTATCAGGAGTAGCAAGATTAATGGGATATCATTTTAAAATTTTTATTTTTTTTATTCTGAACTTGACAAACACTAGATGAAATGAGCATTTCCATCGTAGGACCAAAAAAGGGGACTGTGCATGAAACTGAATCTAGCACACATATAGCTTTTATTTTTAAGTGTAAAGTAAATTCAACTTGTAACTTTCATAGTTGTTCCACTTCTCTGTTTCCTTCTGACCTTCCTTTTGTTTTCTTCTATGCATTTTAAATATTTCTCCTCCTTTCCCTTCTCTTCCCTTCCCTTTCCATGTTATTAAAAAACATTGCTCCTCGATTTAAAAAAAAAGAGGGTTCAAACCTTCTTTATTGCTGACCTAGACTGTTATGAAGGCTTCCTAACTGGGTTCCCCACATTCAAATGTCTCACCATTTCCAATCTGTTTTATATCGCTGGACAGAGCAATCTTCCCAAAACATAGCTTTGATCAAAGCACTATTCTCTAAACCTTTCAATGACTTTTTATGGTCAATCAAATAAAGCACAAACACTTTAGCTTATCTCTCAAAAGATTTAATGATATAGTCCCAGACCACTTTTGCTTATCTCATGCTGCAGCCCAAAATGTAGCAATGGCTTAGTCAAACTAGACTATTTTCTATTTCTTGAAGAGCCCTGTGCTTTCCTAGTTCTATACCTTTATTCATGGTGTTCCCTTCTCAAGGATGCCCTTTCCTCATCTGTGTACACATCATCTCTTATTAAGGTCCAACTTAAATATTACCTTCCCATGCAATCATTCTTAACCCAACCCGCCACCCCCCCCCCCTCACCACCACCAATGTATACTCCCAAGACAGAAGTCATCTTTACTTTCTTCCCTCTGGAGAGCTTTTAAACCCTTTTGTTTGGTTATGGTGGTCTCTTTTTCCACTTTGTTATAACTACTCTGTGTCTTCAACTTTTCTTTCTATACATTCATTGAGGGCAAAGGCTATGTTTTACTCAATTTTGTATTTGCTACAGCCCTAGCACAATGTTTGGCATATACGTATACCAAATGGAAAATTTCATAATCAGATTTGATGTCAATTTTCCAAACACATTATAAAGATAAACAACATAGAATTATAGACATCAAACTATGTGGTCCAACTCACTAATTTTACAGATTGGAAACTGAGACCAAGAGAAATGAAATGACTTGCCCATGTCATTAAAAATGTATCAAGTAGCTGAGTCGGAATTTAAATCCAGATCCCCTGACTTCAGAACCAACATGCTTTTCCCACTGCACCATACTTCCTACCATTTTAATAAATTTGAGATAGACTAATACTACAAAAGAAAAGCTTGACTTTCACATTTATGTCACTTAAGCAAAACATCTGTGGTCTATGAATGAACCCTTACATTTAACCATCCTGAGATCAGAATTGTGGTTAGAAACATTCAACTTATAATATTCAGTAGGGGAAAATGGGAAAAATGCATAACACATGATGGTGTGGAAATTTACAGCCACATGGAAACTAGTATTTTTATTCTGTTGCTAGAAAATTATGCAAAGCTATTGCTGGCTACGTGATTCTTTTTTTGGCCATATGCAACTTAGTTCATAGTCAAGAATTTGGAAATTTCAGGAAATCTAGAAAAACAGACCTGTATTCTTCTGATATCTTAATATTTACAGGATAGTTCAACATTTATTTCTATTCATTTCTTTTTGAAGAATAATATTATTCACACTATTATTCACGCTATTATACCACACTATTCTAAAGTATGAATAAGGAATGAAATGTAATTTTAATCATAATGTTTAGAGTTTATTTTGCAGCAGTGTGGTATAATGAATGTAATTTCTAAAGACTTAGATTTACATCCTGTATCTTATATTTTTAGCCATGTGACTGTGGGCAAATCTCTTCATCTTTCAGAGTAGCAGCTTACTCATTTGCAAAGGGTGATGCTCTATTGGGCCCCCTCTCCCTCTTTGGGGATGTTTCAATGGTTCTATGATTTTTGTCAATGTAGATGTTGCCTCCAGAGTATACAGATCATAATCCATTCATACCTTCCCATCTTGAGTAATTCTTGTCCATGTCCATGCAGAGATCCTCCAAAGGAAATCTTTTCAGTATGTGAGAAGACTTCTTCCAGGTCTTTTTACATTATAAAGTACCAATGACCACCTGATGAAAAAAAAAAACTCATTTCTCTTATAGCTTCTTGTATTGATGAAATCAGTGATTTGTTCAAATTCTTCTCTCCCTAACTACCACCCATTGCTACAAACAACAACAACAAAACCCTACACTTACCATTCAATGGGAATTATCAGTGAACATGTTCTCTAGTTTTAGGGAGGCAATGGAAAGAATACCAGATTGGGAGTCAACGGACTTGACTGACCAATTGATTTATTAATTGGCATATTGAGCATTTATCCTCAAAGCAACCCTATGAGGTAGGTAGTATAAATATCATTAGCCCCTCCATGCAGAGTGAAGAAACTGAGGCACGGAGAGATGGTTTTCCCAAAGTGTTAGTCTGATGCCCAGTCCATTGTTGTTTCCACTGAATCAGTGCTCCTTCACAATACATTAAGTTATTTTGCTTCTTTTTTAGAAGGGCTCAGTGGAGTCCTACTTGATTATTAAAGTTTAGCAGTCGGATGCTTTTTGTTTTATTAAAATAGGGGATTTGGATTCCTCATAAAATGAAAACGATGTACTAGGAGTTAAATATTTGACGAATCTCAAAATCCACAGAGGTTACATATGAATATATGTATGTATATGTGTTTATATAAATGTATATGCACACATATATACATATATGTATACATATATATTTCTAGTTGTTGTTTAGTTATTTCAGTCATGTCTGACTGTTTGTGACCCCATTTGGAGTTTTCTTGGCAAGGATACTAGAGTGGGGGCAGCTAGGTGGCACAGTGGTTAGAGCACCGGCCCTGGAGTCAGGAGTACCTGAGTTCAAATCAGGCCTCAGACACTTAACACTTACTAGCTGTGTGACCCTGGGCAAGTAACTTAACCCCAATTGCCTCACTTAAAAAAAAAAAGGATACTAGAGTGGTTTTCCATTTCCTTCTCCAACTCATTTTACAGATGAGGAAATTGAGGCAAACATCCTTAAATGACTTGCCCAGGGTCACACAGCTAGTTAGTGTCTGAGGGCAGATTTGAGCTCAGGTCTTTCTAGCTCCAGGCTTGGCATTCTATCCATTGTACCACCTATGCACACATATGGGCAGCTACATACATACACACATATATATTATACATAAATGTGTATATATTAATAACATGCATCTATGCATATACACATAAATATATACATGCAGAGATAGATGATAGATAGATACATAGATACATAGATAGATAGTTGTAGTTTTATCTGAAATTCATGGTATCATACCTAATCTTTTCCCCCCATTTTTATTCATATAAATGTAACAGTAAACAATTGTTTCTGGGACTAAGGTTCTAAGCTCTGTGTCCTCTGCCTCTCCTCTAAAGGGAATCCTCTGGTCTGGAGACATTCTTAATTTGCAGCACTGAGGAAGCCTGATCTGCAAAAAAGAAGTCTGACTCTTTTATACCATTTTAATTTTGTTTTGGTTCTTTACACTCCCCATCTTGGGGAAAATTACTTAAAGCTTAGGTTTGTCTCTGGACTAGGATCTGCTCAATAGGAGAAAGAAAAAGATACTCAATATACAATGTGAATCAGATATAGGATAGCTAATTATTTGGGGAGTCAGCTAGGCAGTGCAGTGGATAGAATGCCAAGCCTGGAGCTAGAAAGACCTGAACTCAAATCTGACCTCAGACACTTCCTAGTTGTGTGACCTTGGGCTAGTCACTTAATCCTATTTGCCTCAGTTTCCTCATCTGTAAAATGAGCTGGAGAAGAAAATGACAAACCACTCTAGGATCTTTGCCAAGAAAACCCCAAATGGGGGTCACAGTCAGACATGACTGAAAAATGACCAAACTACCAAAACAATTATTTCCTTCACAGAAATGAAATGCTAAACACAAGACTTAAAACATGCATTGACAGATATTCAAAACAGGATCAAGTGAGTTAATGTATTTAACTCTCTCAGTACCTAGAAAGGTAAAACCATTAGGGTATAAAACAGTTTGAGGAAGTGCTGAATAGGCATTTGATATTTCACCTTAGTTTTATACTCTCCACAAATCCCTTCCAGGTCCTGTTCTAGGCAAGCTGGAGCAGACATTGAAGTTCTTCCAACAGTGGTCATCCTCTGAAACACAAACTTTTCCCTTGATACCAGCAACTTTGACCAAATGACCCAGAATCTTGGGAACTTGCAATGATTTCTCCAAGGCTGGACACAACCATCTGGAGATTGTGATTCAGTCACTGTGGGGCCAAGGTAGGAGAAAGGAAAGGGTGCTAACCCTCCCACGACCCTTAATGGGAAAGCTGCTTGCCACGTGGAATAATCTAAGGAAGAGTGAACCAGAGCAGCATAAGACCTCAAAGCTGCTGTCATGGTGCAAAGGAAGGACCAAGGGACCACCCAGGGTTTGCTGCATCTTACCAAATCTCTATGTCCTTCAGCACTGAGACACACATGTCCCTGGAAGTTGCCTGGGGAACTCAGATATACACATGCTCTGTAAGATCCAACCCCTACAACATAAGGAACTGTTCATGTTTGTTGACGTTTGTCAGATTCATAAAACATTTTTAAAAGGAAAGAATGGATGTAATTTGTGGTTAAGAGTTGTGATGGTGAAATACTAATACTTAGCAAAGGTTTCATCACAATTACAAGGCATTTAACAGAGTGGTAACTTCCCATTATTCAATACTCCTTAACATCATTGTCATGATAATATCTAACAGCTGTATCACATTTTATGCTTTGTAAAATGCCTTTCCAAAAAAACCCACACTAAAATAGGTAGTATGGCTTAGAATTCTGTATTTACAGGTTAGCAAACAAACTGCAAAAGCTAAAATGATTTGCCTGAAAAAGTTGTTTCTGTCTAGTGGAAAGACCTCTAACCTTGGTGTTGTAGAACATGAGTCTGAATACAGACCTGTATGACCTTAGTTAAGACATTCTCTGACTCTGGGTTTCACCATTTATTTTTGTTTGTTTGTTTGTTTGGTTGGTTGGTTGGTTGGTGAGGCAGTTGGGGTTAAGTGACTTGCCTAGGGTCACACAGTTAGTAAGTGTTAAGTGTCTGAGGTCACATTTGAACTCAGGTCCTCTATCCACTGCGCCACCTAGCTGCCCCAGTTTCACCATTTATAAAGCTGTGGGGGTGGGTGGGGGCATGGGGATCTCTAAGGTCGCTTCCACATCTAAATCTATGATTCTATGAGCCTAGAGCAAGAATTTGAACACAGTTCTTCTGATTCCAAATCTAGTGTTATTTCGACCACAATCAATTTCTTTTTGTTTGTTTGTTTTGTTTTGTTTTGTTTTGTTTTTGCAGGGCAATGGGGGTTAAGTGACTTGCCCAGGGTCACACAGCTAGTAAGTGTCAAGTGTCTGAGGCCGGATTTGAACTCAGGTATTCCTGAATCCAGGGCCGGTGCTTTATCCACTGCGCCACCTAGCCGCCCCCCACAATCAATTTCTAAATAGCATAGAATACTTGGAATACTTTAGCTTTCCTAATTAATCAATTTCCTAATTACCTTTTTAAATCAAGAAACTGAAACTTGTACGATTCTTGCCGCTAGAAATTGTTGTGTTTTTTGTCCTTCTTTCTCAAAGAGCACCAATGATATCCAGAAGGTGATATCATGACTTGCAAGTGAATTGCATCTGAGTGAGGCAGAGCTATGCAAAGTCACCAGCCTCCCTCCTCTGAAGCCATCTTAGCCCAGTGGCAAGATATAGATCAAGAAGACTAGAGATTGGAGGAAGCTAGGTGGCACAGTGGATAAAGCATGGGCCCTGGATTCAGGAGTACCTGAGTTCAAATCCAGTCTCAGACACTTGACACTTACTAGCTGTGTGACCCTGGGCAAGTCACTTAACCCCCATTGCCCTGCAAAAAAAAAAAAAAAAGACTAGAGATGGCCCCAGATGCATTGGGAGACCTTGGCCTAACCTAATGTCTTTCAAGGATCTCAGTTTGCCGGAAAAAACACTCATTCAGTGATTAAGGCTATATAAGAGATGAGGCAGAGAAAGTCCTCTTTTACCTAGTCAAAAGAAAAATAAATAAATAAACAAGCCTGGGGTAGGGTGGGGAAGTCTTTCAGGGAATATGAATGATGATAAATACCACACTAAGCAACTACTGTAGAAAACAGAGAAACTTCACAATTAAAAAAAAATCTATAAACACAACCATATGACTACTGGCTCAAAATGACCACATTTAGATAAAAAAACAGAATTTATGTACTATGCTTTTATCTTGTTTTTGTGATCTAGAGGTTGAAGCAGTGTTGAGGTGGATTTGGAGTGAAGACACACGAGTTCACATCTCAGTTCCAGTATTTATTTGATTTACTTTGGGAAAATCATTTACCCTTTCTGAGTCTCCACGTCTCTGTCAACAAGAAGAAGCATTTATTAAGTGCTTATTATGAGCCAGGCACTATGCCAAAAATGATACAAAGAAAGGCAAAAAGAATTCTTACCCTCAAGGAGTTCACAGACTAATGGGAGAGAAAACTTAGAAATAACTATGGGAAAAATTTTATTCACAAGACACATTAGCAATACACACAGAGGGGACTGGGCTGGGAAAGGCTCCTTACAGTAAGGTGGTATTTTAATTGAGAAGGAAACAAGAAAAGATAAAGGGCACAAACAATGAGTCTCCTCTTCCTTTTAGGTTCATTCAATTCATATTTATTATCCAATCAAGTTTCTGGTGGCTGTTGTCTTATCTTCCTTCCCCAGTGAGTTCAATGCTTGATAAACAGTCTTTCTCTCCTCCCCAATCCCTGCCCTCATACCAGGGGACTTCAATATACATATGGATACTCTTTCAAAAACTCTAACCTCCCAGTTCCTCAAATTCCTCAGTTCTCATGGCCTTCTCCACTTCACCTCAGCTATACACAGAGATGGACATACTCTTTGTCTTGTCATCACACACAAAGGTACCAACCACTCCCATGTTCATGAACTCTGATATCCCTTTATCTGATCACAATCTTTTGTCATTCTACCTCTCCCTTTCCCTTGAAACCCCAAGCATTGCTCTTCATCCTAATTATGACCTTCCATCTCTTTACCCCAAATTTTCTTACTATGCCTTCACTTCTGCACTGGCTACACTCTCTCTTCCCCATCTTGATACCTCTTGTGGACTAGTTCAGCTCTTCACTGTCTCCTTCTATTAAGTCCTTGACTTCTTTATCTTTCTGAAGATCTTGACCTGCCAAATCTCAGTTCTCCATTCCTACCCCAATCCATTGCCATTTTTTTCCTACAAAGGTGCTATTTCCTACAAAGCCATGCTAAGTCAACTACAAATTAACATTACATAATCACAAGTGCACAGTCCCTACAACAAGAGAATTCTTTTACACTTAGCCAATTGACTCACTATCCCACTTACCACAGTGGCTTTTCCAAGCTTTTCAATAACTCCTCAAATCTCCCATGACTCTCCTGCCAGCCCCACCTGTGAGAATCTCTCTTTCACTGAAATGATAGAAGTCATTCCTCTCAATTTCTGTCCCATCCTCCTACTTCACCCCTGTCACACATACAAAGATGGCTTTTTTCCTTGCCAAAGCTAACCTCTATATGCATGCTATCCCATTCCATACCATATTCTCCCTCAGATTGCATTCTTTTATCATCCTCACTCTCTCCCTACTACTGATCTACTACCTAAACATGACCATCACTCCCAACTTCAGAAAACCCTCACTTGAGCCATGCCTCTTTGCTAGCTATCACCCCCCCCCCATCTCTTCTCCCTTTTCTAGTTAAACTCTTTGAGAAGGCTGTCTACAATCAATGCCCCCACTTCCTTTCCATTCACTTCTTTCTTAAGCCTTCTTTAACCTTGCTTCTAACTTTGTCATTCAACTGAAACTGCTTTCTTGAAAGTTACTAATGATCTCTTAATTGCCATATCTAGTGGTCTTCTGTCAATTCTTATTCTTCTTGACCTCTTGTGGTCTTTTGGTGTTGCCCTCTTCTACTTGATAGGTCTCTTCCCTCTAGGTTTTCAGGATGCTACACTCTCCTTGTTCTTTTATTTATTTGACTACTTTTTCTCTCTCCTTTGTTGGATCTTCATCTGGGTCATGCTCACTAGCCATGGGTACACCCCAAGGTTCTATGCTAGGCGCTCTTTTCTCTATAATATATTATTTCACTTGGTGTTCTCATCAGGTTCCATGGTTTCAGTGATGACTTCTTTGCAGATAGTTCTTAGATCTACTTATCCAGACCTAACTTCTTTGCTGACCTTCAGTCTGATAATTACAATTTCTTATTAGACATCTCGAACTGACTGTCTTATAGATGTCTTAAGCTCAACATGTCCAAAACGAAACTCATTATCTTTCACCCCAAACCCTCCCCTCTTTCTAATTTCCTTATTACTGTGGAGGGCACTACTTTCATCCCAGTTACTCAGGCTCACAACTCTTCCTTGACTCCTCATTCTCACCCCACATAGCTAATCAGCTGCCAGTTATATCTTTGTAATATTCCTTGGAGGTGATTCTTACTCTCCATGATCCTGATGTAGACACATCACTTTGCACTTTGACTATTTCAATAGCCTATTAGTAGGTGTTCCTGACTTAAGTCTTTCCCTATTATAGTCAGTCCTCTTCTCTGCTGTCAGACTGATCTGAATACATCACCCTCACACTCAGTCAACTCAAGTGGCTTTCTGTTGCTTCCAGGATCAAATATAAAGCCCTTTGGTTAATTTTTAAAACTCTCTATAACTTTGAGCTCTTCTTACCTTTGTAGTCTTCTTACTCTCTATGCCCTCCATTCTCCCTTCCCCAAGTACTCTATATTCTGCTAAGATGGGACTCCTTCTGTTCCTCGAAATTCTTTTCTTTCATGCCTGAAACACTCTCCCTCCTCATTTTCACCTCCTAGCTTCCCTGACTTCCTTCAAGTGTTAGTTAAAATCCTTCCATCTGCAGAAAGCCTTTCCCAATCTATCTTCGTGCTAATGTATGCTATCTGTTGAATATCTTCAATTTAAGCTAAGTATTTCTTGTTTGGACATGGTTCTTTGAATGTTGTCTCTCCCATTAGACTGTGAGCTCCTTGAGAGCAGGTATTGTCCTTTCCCTTCCTTTGTATTTCTAGCAATTAGCATAATGCCTGGCACAGAGTAGACATTTAAATAATACTTACTTATTGGTGTTGATTGATAAGGAGGGACAAACTTATAGGTATGGGGGATAGTCATTGGAACTACAGAGGAGGAGGAGGAGATGGACTGCTTTGTCCAAGGATTACCAAGGAGGCCAATGTCACCAGTTAGTAGAGAGTGTAGAGGGGAGTAAAATATTAAAAGACTGGAAAGGGACAAGGAGGGTAGTTTTTAAAAGGCTTTAAAAGGCACTAATAATGCTTGCCCCTATTCTTTATCTGGGAGGGATGTATTTTGCAAACCTCAAATAAAAAGTTATGATTTTTCACTTTTGTGAGTGAATAGTACATGCTACAAAGTTGGCAACTGATAAAACATCTCAATCCAGGAAGTGGAGGAGGCAGTGGATAGTCAAAACCCCATGTATATCCTGGTGAAGCAAAAAGTAGCACTGCATGATCAGCAAAAATAATGGTGACCAGAGGGACTTTGGATATGCAGAGACCTCCATTTCACCCCTTAGTTTGGACAGAGGTATGGTGAATATCAGCTATTAGATGTAAATCAGGTGGTAAGGAAGTAGCTGGGAGGTAGTGGTCAGGAAAAAAAATGAGAAAATAAGATGAATTTCTAGTGGTGAGGAAAGAGGGAGGCAAAAGAAAACAGATAAGGTAATTTGAGTATAACCAGAGGTAGAGAAAGAAAACAAGTCAAAGATAGCTCCTGTTTAGGAAAAGAGACATGGTAGACTTAACTTAGAAGGAAAAATACTGTCTGAGATCCATTAGAATAAGGATCCAACCTGTGATTTTCATTCCTATACAAAATTCCCAAGTGAGAAAGCTTTCTCTACCAATGCCCTCTATGACAATTTTTTTGGAATATTGAATTTTTAAAATTTTTTCTTTAATATTTTTTATTATTTTTAACATTCATTTCTTTTTTTTAAAAAGTTTGAGTTCCAAATTCTTTCCCTCCTACTCCCACTAAGGCAAACAATATAATACCAATTATATATGTGAAATCACGCAAAACATATTTTCATATTAGTTTTCTTTTTCTTTTTTTTTCTTTTTTTTTTTTGGTGAGGCAATTGGGGTTAAGTGACTTGCCTAGGGTCACACAGCTAGTAATTGTTAAGTGTCTGAGGCCGGATTTGAACTCAGGTCCTCCTGAATCCAGGGCCGGTGCTCTATCCACTGCGCCACCTAGCTGCCCCCAATTTTATTTTTAATAGTAAGAAAAATAAAGCGAAAAAATTATACTTCAATTTGCACTCATAAGTTCACCAGTTCTTTCTCTGGAGGTGGATAGCATGTTTTCCTCATGAGTCCTTTAGAATTGTCTCGGATCATTGTATTGATCAGAGTAGCCAAGTCTTTCAGAGTTCATCATCACTGCAACACTGCAGTTACTATGTACAAAGATTTTTCAGTTCTTCTCACTTCACTTTGCATTAGGTTATATGGGTCTTGCCATGTTTTTTGTTTTTTTTTTTGAAACTAACCCCCTCATCAATTCTCACAGCACAATTATACTCCATCACAATCATATGCCACAACTTGTTTAGCCACTCCCCAGTTGATGAGGATCCCCTTGATTTCCAATTCTTTGCCACCACAAAAAAGACTGCTATAACTATTTTTGTACGTATAGGTACTTTTCTTTTCCCCTTGATTTCTTTGGGATATAGACCTAGTTAGTGGTATTGCTGTGTCAAAGGGTAGGCACCATTTTATAGTCCTTTGGACATAATTCCAAATTGTACTCCAGAATTTTGGGGCCAGTTCACTATTCCATCAGTAGTTCATTAGTGTATCTATTTTTCCTTCATCTCCTCCAGGATTTGCCATTTCTGATGGGTCTGAAATGGTACATCAGAGTTGTTTTAACCTGCCTTCCTCTCATTGTTAGTGATGTAGAGCATTTTTTCATACAACTATAGATAGATTTAATTTCTTCTTCTGAAAATTTCTTGTTTATATCTTTTGACCACACTCTACAACTTTTACTTGTAGGCATCAGGCATCAGAGCCAGATCTATCTGAGACAGAATTTGAATCCACCTGTGTCCTGACTCTGAGGCCAGCTTTCTATCTAATTCATCAGTTTCCTCTATAAGGGCTCTAGAGAAAGAAAAAAAATGTGTGTGAGTATGTGTCCATATGTTTGTGTTGGGAAGGAAGGAAGGAGAAGTTTCTAGGAAAATATTAGAAAAATGTGGTTTAAATTTATAGACAATTCAAATATCTACTTTTATAGGTCACTTATGCTTACTTTGGGGCCTGCCCTTTTTTCTCCAAGATGTTATTAGAATTTCTACCCTTTCTGACTACCTTTTTATCACTTCTATTATTATATACAGGAAAAATCATAAACTTTAATTGGATTAAAATGTAGTTCCTATGGTATATTAATATATTGATATATTAATAAGAAAATATCAACTTTGTGTTTTTCCAAGTCAATTTGTGACACACAGGGATACTTATATGTAGTTTAATGGCCCCTGTTCTTTTTTTTTTTTTTTTGCGGGGCAATGGTGGTTAAGTGACTTGCCCAGGGTCACGCAGCTAGTAAGTGTCAAGTGTCTGAGGCCAGATTTGAACTCAGGTCCTCCTGAACCCAGGGCCAGTGCTTTATCTACTGCACCACCTAGTCGCCCCCAGCCCCTGTTCTTTTTGAATTTGACACCACTGCACTAAAGTATACCCCTGTATATTTAAATGTTTTGAGGATGATCTAGTTTGAATGAGTCTCTCACAAGCTTTCATTAAATTCCTTTTCCCCCTTAATTATTTTTTGCTGCTCTCAGACAATACTACTCCTAATCTTCCACTATGGTCTAGGATGAATTTGCATTCTAAAAGAGAATTGCCTTTAGCTCCCATGTATCTCTGTTTGGCAAGATAAAGTATTTACTGGCTGATATTTCTGGGATCTTTTGGGCTCATATTTTGGCACTTGCTTCAGTTGGTTAAATTTCCATAGGAATTAATTATAGAAGCTGTCAATGTTCCTTTATTGATTTTAAAAATTATTTTATATCAATTAAAAATAAGTGAAATTGGAGATGACCTATATAACTGACATATCAACATTTCTATCTTGGACAGATGCTGCAAATGAACAACGACCAGGGCCCAAAACTGAATAGGAGGTGGACAAGAAGCTGAATTGCATTTAGGATGTTGTACAGTACTTAAAATGACCCCTAAGATTCTCAGAAATGAAAACTCATCTTTATTTTCTTTCAGTGATGCTATATGGTTACAAAACACAGAATACCTCAATTGCCGAAGAATCAAAATATAGATCATAGAATGGGCAGTGAAAAGTTTCATGATGAGCTAAATAGGATGCAGCATATTACCAATATCAAATGAATCAAAAAGAAAATTAAATGCATCATAACAAAGGGCTGATTACATACTTCATGCTGAAATGATTACTAGGTAATGTCAAGAGATATTGAGAAAAGAATGAGGACAATTTATGGGAGCACATACATATAAGTCAGCATAGAATGGGAATACATAAATATGTTGTTATCTGTACCAATGAAAAGAATACTCACATCACCAGAGTCAAAGAGACATTGAAAAATTGAAGTACAGAACAATAAGAAAATTAGTAGTAAGATTAAGTTAGAAAAAAAAAGAAAAAAAGGGGGGGGGCAGCTAGATGGCACAGTGGATAAAGCATGGGCCCTAGATTCAGGAGGACTTGAGTTCAAATCCGGCCTCAGACACTTGACACTTACTAGCTGTGTGACCCTGGGAAAGTCACTTAACCCAAATTGCCTCACAAAAAAAAAAAAAGGAATAAGTTAGGTATCACTCACTGGAGAAAGGAAAGTTCAGTGTGTTTGCATGGCATATTAAGAATACAAAAACCAAGAAGAATTATGTGGCAAAATCCAAGTTCTACCTGTACTAACCTACAAAAAGAGAAGGTGAGGACATGGTTAATAACCTAGAAAGGAATGGGGATCAGACAAGGCATGTGCAAAACTAACCCTCTTTAAGGCAAAGCATATGTTTATGTGACCTAGCACTGAGGGTGTTTGGCACTTTGGGGATGTCAAGGCAGTCTTTTTATTAACTATTGATCAGAAAGAACTGATGATTAAGTGTATAATTAAAGTGACCTCACCATTTGTGCTCTCTTCCCTCCTCATTTCAGGTAATATTAGCACTACTTCAAGACAATTGCCATTATGGGTGGGGGAGGTTGTCTTGCCCTGTACACAACCCTGGTCACCATTTAGTCATGAGTACATAATAGAAGAAGAAAAAAAAAAAACATGGGTCCTGCCTAAGATATCCTGATTCTGGATTTGGGGCTTCCTCATTCCTATTTGTTCTCTTCTGATTTTGGATGAACAAGAATCTATCCCAAGATGGAGATGTCCTTGCCTAGAAGTGACCTTGTCAATATGAGAAGTCTTAAAGTCCTGATTCCATTTGGTAGGATTTGACTGGCAGCAAAGGAAAGGGTCCCTATAAACTACTTAAACATTTTTGAGAAAGAATTGCCAACAAGAGGGCAGCTAGGTGGCACAGTGGATAAAGCACTAGCTCTGGATTCACGAGGACCTGAGTTCAAAGCCAGCCTCAGACACGTGACACTTACTAGCTGTGTGACCCTGGGCAAGTCACTTAACCCTCATTGTCCCGCAAAAAACAAACTAACAAACAAATAAAAGAATTACCAACAAGAGAATGAGCCAAAGGTTGGCTCATTTTATTAGAAGACATGGACCAGAATTTATAGATTTTGATTCTTTTGAGAGTGGTATAATAGCCAGAAATCATATAGCATCACCGAGAGTATATAAGTGATCATCGAGAGTTCAGAACTCTTTTCCAAATTTGATCTAACCTTATTTTTCCAGCATTTGCACTTTGGCCTGGCCATTGTGCATCTCTAGGTACTGTCCAAGGTATATGTACTGATTCCTTTTTTTCCCCCTCATTTCCTTACATCACTGGTCAAGGTAGTAGAGTTCAAGTATTCCATTCTTCCCATTGACACTTTCAGGTTCTCCTCCCTTTCTCCTCCCCTCAATAACCTCTATTCCTTTGAGGTTCATGCCATCCATATCCACCACCTAATAAAAATTCTGGTGGCTGTTTTTTACATACCTTGCAGGTTAGTCCCCTTCCTTCCTCAATGAGTTTGACACCTGGCTCACAATTTTTTCTTTCTTCCCCAAATTCTGCCTTCATACTAGGGAATTTCAACAAATGTATTAATTATCCTTCAAATACCCCAGCTATTCATTTCCTCAAGCTACTTACCTCCTATGAGATACTCTTCCACCTCATGCAGAGATGGTCAATCCCTTGATCTTGCCTTTTCCCACAAATGTACCACCTCTGTGTTCAAGAATTCTGAAATCCCTTATCTGACCATAATCTGGTGGCTTTTTACCTCTCCCTTTGCCTTCCCTTACAAAATGCTACTCTTTGTCTAAACATGACAACTAATCCCTTGAGCCCTTAGTTATTTCCCTGGCCATTTTTCCCTGCATTAGTCACTCTCTTCTCTTCTTACCTTGACTCCTTGGTGAACAAAATCAATTCTACAGTATCTTCCTCTCTTGAATCACTAGCCTTCTTGTCATATCACTGATTGCTCCCAGCCAAGACTCTGCCTTGGATGAGTCCCACCTTCCCTCATATACACATGCTGCTGAATGAAGGGGTTAAAAAAGCAGAGAAGTGTTCTGACTGTGTCCACTAAAATATCCATTACACAACTTCAACTGGCCCCTCACTACTAATAGGCAATCCTACTATATCTCTCTCTTAAAACCTCTGATGGCTCCCTCTCCCTCCACTTTCTCAGTTGAGAACTGAGGCCATTCACCATGAACTTTCTCCTCTCTTCCTCATCTCCTATCACTCAGGAGTCTTCTGCCACTATCTCCTCTTTTATCTGTTTCACATGATGAAGCATTCTTACTCCTTAGCAAGCCTAATGCCTTGACTTGTTCAAGTGATTCTATTTGATTCCAACAGTGATTCTGTTTGATTCCTCCTCCAACAGATTACCTCCCTCTGTCATTCCCATGCTTTCACTTATTTTTAATCTCTCCTTTCTACTAGTTCATTTCCTATTGCCTATAAACATGCCCATCTCTCTCCCATCCTGAGACCACTGTCACTTGATCCTTTTATCATTGTTATTGTTCAATCTCATCCTACTCTTCATTACCTTGTATGTTTTCTTGACAAAAACACTGGAGTGGTTTCCCATTTACTCCTTCAGTGGATTAAGGCAAACAGAAGTTAAGTAACTTGCCCAGGGTCACACAGCTAGTGAGTGTCTGAGGCTGAATTTGAACTCAGGTCTTCCTGACTCTAGCGCTCTATTTGCTGAGCTCCCTAGCTGCCTCCTCCAGTCTCATTATCATTCTATATCTCTTCTGACCTTTGTAGCCAAACTCCTTGAAAAGACCTTACACAATAGGGACTTTCTCTTTCACTCTCTTCTTCCGATCCATTTTACAAACCCTTCCTATCCAGCTTCTGACCTTATCATTCCACCAAAACTTCTCTCTCCAAAATTACTAAAGATTTATTTTGTCAGATGCAATTGCCTTTTCTCAGTCCTAGTTCTTAGGCTCTCTGCAGTCTTTAACACTGTTGATCACTCTCTCCTCCTTGATACTCTTTTCCCTTGAGGCTTTTGGAATGACATTCTCTCCTGTTTTCTTCCTATGAATGTGACTACATCTTCTCTGTTTTCTTTGCTCGAATAGCTTTCAGATCATGCCCTTTAATCAGAGGTTTCCCTCAGGATTCTGTCTGGGGTCCTCTTCTATACTACTTTATTTGCTGATCTCATCAACTCCCATGCATTAATCACCATCTCTATGCTGATGATTTTCAGATCCACCTGTCCTTCCCCAAACTCTCTGCTGACTTTCAATCTTAAGTATACAATTGCCTTTTATTTTAATGAGGCAATTGGGGTTAAGTGACTTGCCCAGGGTCACACAGCTAGTAAATGTTAAGTGTCTGAGTTCAGATTTGAACTGGGGTCCTCCTGAATGCAGGGGAGGTGCTTTATCCACTGTGCCACCTAGCTGCCCCCTACAATTGCCTTTCAGACACTACAGACTGGATATCTGTTAGACCTCTTCAACTCAATTATGTCCCAAACTGAACTCCTTATCTTTCCCCTTAAAGCCTCCCCACCTCCTATTTTCACTATTAGTGTAGAAAGCAATGGTTTATTCCAAGGACCTCAGGCTCACAACCTAGGAGTCATCTTGAATTTCTCACTGTTTTTCCCCACTATCTCACTATCTTTTTCACTATCTCACACCCCTCCTTATCTAATCTGTTGCCAAGGTCTATAGAATTTGCCTCTGAAACATCTCTCCTATATGCCCCCTTCTCTCTCCTCTAATACTACCATCATTCTAGTTCCAGTCCTCTATACCTCATGCCTGCCTACCTCAAGTATCTCTCTAATCCAATCCATCTTCTATTCTACCACTAAAGTGATTTTCCTAAAGTGAAGACCTTATCATGTCCACTCTCCACTCAATATACTTTAGTGGCTTCTTATTGCTTCTATGATCGAATATAAAATGCTCCACTTGACATTCAAAGTCCTTTATAGGCTAGCCCCCTCCTACCTTTCCAGTCTTCTTTCACTTTACTCTCCAATGTGTACTCTTCAATCCAGTGATACTGGTCTCCTGGCTGTTCCACAAACGGGACACCCCATATCTTGGCTCAGGGCATTTTCTCTGTCCTCTATTCCTAAAACTCTCTCCTTTCTCCACTTCAACCACTTACTTCCCTGGCTTCTTTTAAGCCCCAGCTAAAATCTCACTTTCTACAGGAAGCCTTCTCTAATGCCTTTTAATTTCAGTGCTTCCCTTTTCAAATATCTTCTGTTTATATTTTATATAGTTTGCTTTATACATATGTGTTTGCATGTTTGTCTCCCCATTCCATTGCAAGCCCCTTGAGGACAGGAATTATCTTATGCCTCTTTTTATCCCTAGTGTTTTGCACAATATCTAGCACATAGTAGGTGCTTAATAAATATTGATTGATTGACTAACTAAAAAAAAAACTCTGTCCATATCATTGTATTTCATCATGCATTCTTCATCAATTTTGTTTTTCCTTTGTGGATTTCTTGGCTGATTTATTTTAAATGGCACTGGTTCTTGTTGAGGAGGTCCTATAGTATTCAGGATTTGATGAAATCAGCACACTGTCATCTGGAGAACTTAACAATATATAAAAAATCATTCTTTCATTTGGACCTAGCAGCAGATAGCTTCCAACAGAGTAATAAGAATTTTTCATAAACACACGATTGCCTTCTTTATATACTTATCTGGATATGAATAATCAGAGAATCATTAAACAAAGTTATCTCTCTGGTAATACTAATATGGAACCTTATCTTGCACAAAGACACTTTTTTGGAAGGGTTGCTGATGCTCTATTATACAAAGAATTTTTTTTTTTTGGTGAGGCATTTGGGGTTAAGTGACTTGCCTAAGGTCATACAGCTAGTAAGTGTCAAGTGTCTGAGGCCGGATTTGAACTCAGGTCCTCCTGACTCTAGGGCCGGTGCTCTATCCACTGTGCCACCTAGCTTCCCCACAAATAATTTTTTAAAATATTCATCATCAACAAAAAGCCCAGTAGAATCTTTTCCTCTGTATGTGTTACTAGAGAGATATTGTCTGGTGTAAAGAATTTTATGCAAAAATCTACCAGTTACCTTTTCATGTTTTCATTGAGAGCACACTAGTTGTATGTCTACCCAATTCTCATAAAAATTAAATAGAAATAAGAAAGGAAGCACATGTGATAGAATCACTTTCTATCAGAGTTCCCTGCCTAGGCTAGGTTTTATTTCTTTTTCTATCAAAGGCAACAAAGCTGTCTCTGTGACTTGATTGAACCAGGGATCAGGGTAAAGATTAATGTAATTTTTTTTTACTAGATTTGTTATGGCCTCAGATTGTATTGAAATGACATCTCTTAAGGGTATAAGAAGCCTCACTCATGTGGATGAAGGACTCTTCAGATTTGTTGTATGTCCCTCGGCCATTAAATATCCTTTCCTGGTAATCACAAACAATAATTCTGTTCCAGTGCTGACATACAATAGTCAGAGTTAGTGTCTTTTTTTTTTTTTGTCCATTTGTTATTTTAAACTTTTAGAATGTAGGATTAGAGCTCTTGTAGCTCTATGTGGTATCATCTCATCTCTTTTTTTTTCTAATTTCATGTTAATCTTGACCTTTGTTCCATCTAGTCAATAATATGATTACACATATACAAATGGTTTTTAAATGAGTCTTGTGTCCGCAATAAGTCATTTCCTTTCTGTTCAGATAGGTTAAGTTCTATTTTTTTTGTGTGGGGGATCTTTTTCAGCCATGCCATGCTCAGAGCCTCTTGAATGTCTTCTTGAATAAAGTATTCATGATAGCTGTGATGCTTTTGAGTACTCTTTTTAGTTCTTAGTCTTGAGCCATATTTCCCAATGTATTTTTGCCATGTTTCTGTGTGCTTACCCTATACATTTAAAGTATTCTGCATAAAGGGATAGGGGCAACTAGATAATGCAGTGGATAAAGCAGTGGCCCTGGAGTCAGGAAGACCCAAGTTCAAATCTCACCTCAGACACTTAGTAGCTATGTGACCCTGGGCAAGTCACTTAACCCCAATTGCCTTAAACATCTGGGGCCACCTCCAGTCATCTTGATATATTACTTGCCACTGGACCCAGATGGCTCTGGAGGAGAGAAAGAAGTTGGTGGCCTTGCACAGCCCTCCCTTAAATCCAATTCACTGCAAGTCCTCACATCATCCTGATGTCATGGTCCTCTTTGAGAATGGACAAACAATAACAACAATAAATGGATGTGTCCATTTAGTTTGGAGGATATGGTTAAGTCCTTTGAAGAATTTCATCATGTTTTCAGCCCTCAATAATATACATAGGTGCACAAATTTCTATCAGTCTTCATTTGGGTCCCCTGTCTATACTTATCCTAATTACTACAAAGCGAAATGACCAACTATCATAGAAAATGATATTTGGCTTTAAATAATTTTACTTTGACTTAATTTTTTTACTATTTGGAGGAATTTTATTGTAAGTACAGTTGAAAAAATGACAATGCATAAAAGTACAAGAGATTATAAATTTGAATTTTTTTCATTTTCCTCTCAACACGTCAGGGAGAAAAGAAGTTTAAGAAGACATGCAATCACAAGTAGTGATTGACTAAAGACAAGAGGTGTAGTCTAAAAGAACTCAACATAATTAATCCAGTTACTGTGAACAACTTCACTGAGTATGATTAGGATATTGCAATCACAATGTTTTCATTGTGTTTTTCTTCTGTGAACCTGGGCGGCTACTTGAGAGAGATTAGGACTGAATGCATGGAAGAGATATTTTTGGGGTGACAGATGCAGTTGAGCCATTCAATGACAGGAGACATCTCTTCAACATCACTTACAGATGCTTTTTTTTTTTTTTTGCAGGCAATGGGGGTTAAGTGACTTGCCCAGGGTCACACAGCTAGTAAGTGTCAAGTGTCTGAGGCCGGATTTGAACTCAGGTACTCCTGAATTCAGGGCCGGTGCTTTAACCACTGCACCATCTAGCTGCCCCCACAGATGCTTTTTATTATTTTTCTTTTTTTTCAGGACAATGAGTGTTAAGTGACTTGCCTAGTTTCACACAGCTAGTAACTGGCAAGTGTCTGAGGCTGGATTTGAATTTAGGTCCTCCTGAATCCAGGGCTGGTGCTTTAGCTGCCCTGACAGATGCTTTTTCAACTGCCCTGTTATTTACTTTTGGTTTTTGTAGCTGTTCATCTCTCTTTGAGTATGATTCTTATAACTTTATTTTTTCTTTGTGTTCTGCTTCTTGCATTACAGCATAGAAAAACAGTTTACATAACAACTACTTACTAAAAATTGGAGGCTTAAAAAGTGGAATTGCTTATCCTAATTTAACATACTCATTCTCACAGCATGACAGCACATCATTGTCTCCCTTAAAATTGATGCTGATTTTCAGTTTCTGCTTACTGCATATCATAAGCATTCCAAAGTTGTTTGTTCAATAATTGAGTGAATGAACAAGTGAATTATCTCCACAATATCATTAGCATTCTTCTTTTCTCCAGTCTCCTAGTTTGTTCACACATGACCTCTCAAATGGACTCTTGTAGAAGTTTCTTTATTAAGTTCCCCTTTCCAGGTTTCTGTGTATAATCCACTCTCCACACTGATGCCAAATTAATATTCTTAAGCATCAAAGTTTGTCTAGTATTTTACTGCTTCTAGGATAAAATATAAAAATCTAAGTTTGGAATTTAAATCTCTTTATAATCTGGCTTCATCTACATTTATAGACTTATTTCATATTACTCTCCATTCAAGGACTCTACATTCCAGCCATACCAACCTATTAGCTGTTACCAGAACTCAGCTTTCCAACTGCACCCTCTTTGCCCTTTTTTAGGCTACCTTCCCTGCTCATCTCCACCTTGAAAAATTCTTGATTTCCCTCAATGCTCAACTAAGAGGCTGATTCTTACTTTGACTTTTTAGGTTTCTCCAGTTGTTAATGCTCTCTGCTACTTGAAATTGCCTATTATTTACTTATTTTTGTATTTGCTATATCCTCCTCAGTAGAATATGAACTCCTTTATGGAGAGGTCTAAGTCATTGGTGTCATTTCATCAGCCTCTATTCTAGTTTCTAGTAGTGGAGAGATAGTGGGAATATTGGATAAAGAGCTGGACTAGGTCTAAGGAACACCTAGGCTCAGATCTCTCTTCATATACTGCCATCTCTCTGAGATCACCTTTCATTTATGCTTTGTAGATACATGTCTTGTATCTACATAGGTATTTGCATATTATCTTCCCCTTTAGAATATGAGCTCCTGGAAGGCAATATTTTTACCTTTCTTTTAATCCCCAGCACTTAGCACAATGCCTGGCAGATAGTAAACACTTAATAATTGTTTGTTGACTATCTACTGTGGGACCTTGGACTAATCACTTTAACTTTCTAAGCTTCATTTTCTTCACCTGTAAAATAAGGATAATAATAGCACTTGCCTCCTAGGGGTTGTTGTGAGCATCAAATAATATATGCCTAGCACACTGAAAATCTTAAAGCCCAACAAAGAAGTCAGCTCTTGTTATTATTTACAAATAGTATACACATGAAGTAGGACAATGTTGACCAGGTCAGGTTAATGAAAAGAAGTTTACTTATTCATTTCAGGAAGACACTCAGAACAGGGGAAATATCATCAGCTAATTTTAGTGTTCATTCAGTTGAATGTAGCTTTCCTGTATCTGGGAAAAGTTTCAATACCTTTTGAACCAGGTTAACATAAGGGTTGGGGGAGACTAGTAGATATTTTTCCTATTACAATACTTATTAAACCTTCTTTGAATTTAGTGAATGAATACTGTATAGATATGGCTGAAATTGAATTCAGGGTTAATATCCATCCAGGAGAGGCTTCAGAGTTTGTTTTTATTTTATCAGTAATCATACTATGTAGTAGAAAGAAAGGTAGAATAGATTCAATTTCAGACACTAGCTATGCAACCTTGGCAAGTCACATAACCTCTGTCTACCTCAGGTTACTCATCTGTAAATTGGGAATAATAATAGCACCTACCTTGCAAAGTTGTTGTGAGGATCAAATGAAATAGTAATTTTAAATTATTGTTCAATTGTAGCACAGTACTGGACATATAGTGCTACATGTCAGTTATTATTGTTGTTATTGTTATCTTCTCTTAAAGAGCATAAACATATTAAAGGGAACAATGGCAAGATGAAATAATTTGGTTCCATAGCCAAGACCAGGATTCAGATCTCATTTCTGAGGCTTAGCACCACTGTGATCTTCGGCAAGCCAATAAAAGGATGTTAGGAGTTTAGATTTAGAGATAGGAGAGAACTCAAAGGTCACTGAATTAACTTTCCTCCTTAGAAAAAATGTCAAAGGACTTGGCCAAAGTTATGCAGATGTCAAGCAGTGGAGCCAGGATTTGAACACAAACCCTCTGACTCTAAATCCAGCATTCTTTCTACTGAACCATGTACCATGTACCTCATACTTCACTTTCCTTATTTGTTGTTTTTTTTTTTAATTTGTAAGGGAATTTATTTAGTTATTTATTAAAAAAAAATTTTTTGAATAGAATTTTATTTTCCAAAATATATGTAAAAACAAATTTTAACATAATTTTTTAAAAAAAAAATTGTTCCAACTTCTCTTCCTCCTCCATTCCCACCCCCCACCCACTAGAACTCAAGCATTTAAAAATAAGTTATACATGAGTAGTCATGGAAAACATTCCCACATTAGCTAGGTTGTGAGAGAAAACAGTCAAAAAACTTCCAAAAGTTCAGACTGAGGAATTGTCAGAGAAAAAAAAATTTTTTTTAAAAAGTGTTTCCAGGGGCAGCTAGGTGGCGCAGTGGACAGAGCACTGGCCCTGGAACAAGGAGCACCCGAGCCCAAATCTGGCCCCAGACACCCAAAACCCACCAGCCGCATGACCCCGGGCAAGCCACCCAACCCCAATTGTCTCACCAAAAAAAACAAAATTGTTTCCATCTATTTTCAGATACTATCACTTCTTTCTCTGTAGATGGGTTGCCAATTTCATAAGTCCTTCAGGGTTATATTGGACCATTGCCTTGCTTAAAATAACCACATGCTTCCCAGAAGATCATCTTACAGTATTGCTGTTATTTTGTATACAGTGCATTTCACTCTGCTTCAGTTCATGTAGGTTTTTCCAGGTTTTTCTAATAGTATCCTGTTCATCATAACCTAAATAAAGTACCTTAAACTTGACAAAGAATTTTCTTCATATTAGCCCAGCAAAGTCATCGTAACTATTTCCCTCCATCCTATTCCCTTCCCATGAAATTTACTCTATTTTCTATCTTCTTTTAAACTATTCCTCCTCAAAAGTGTTTTACTTCTGACTGTCCCCTCCCCTACTCTGCACTCCCTTTTTTTTCACCCTTCCTTCCTTATTCTCTTCCCCTCATACTTTCCTTTAGGGTTAAATAGATTACTCCTCCCAACTGGGTGTGAATGTTATTCCCTCCATGAGCCAACTCTGATGAGTTTAAGGTCTTTGAGCTAATTCTATGTTCCAAATTTTCTTCCTCCCTCTCTCCTCAACCCTCCCTATGAAATCAAGCAATTCAATATGTCATACTTGTGCTGTTATGCAGAACATCTTTACCTTCCTCGAAAGTATTTTGCTTTTTACTACTCTCTCCCCAATCTGCCCTTCCCTCCTTCCCCTCTCCCCGCCCCTTATCTCCCTCCCCTCCCTCAGGGCAAAAATATATTACTATACCCACTTGGGTATGTATATTAGTCCTTCTTTGAGTCAATTCTGATGATATTAAGGTTCACTCACTCCCCAATTCCTTCCCCCTCTTCCCCTCCCCTCCATAAGCTTTTTTCTTGTTTCCTTCATGTGAACAACCTCTCCCCAGACCATCTCTCCCCTTCCCCCTCCCCCAGTCTATTTCTCCTACACCTCAACCCTATTTTAAGGATGTCATTGTGGGTTAGTTAGGTGGCACAGTGGACAATGCACCGGCCCTGGACCCAGGAGGCCCCAAGCCCAAATCTGGCCCCAGACATAAGACACCCCACACAGAACAAAACATAACATCCCTCGTATTCAGTTCAGACCTGTGTCCTCTGTTAAATCCTTACTGATGTAGTTCTAATGAGTTTGAAGTATTATCTTCCCATATAGGAATATAAATAGTTTGATCTTTTAATATCCCTCATGAAGTCTTTTTCCTGTTTATCTTTTTATACTTCTCCAGGGTCTTGTATTTGAAAGTCAAATTTTCTGTTCAGTTCAGGTCTTTTCATAACAAATACCTGAAAGTCTTCTTTCTCCTTGAAGTTCCATGTTTGCCTCTGAAAGATGATGTTTAGTTTTGCTGGGTACGTGATTTTTGGCTGTAGTCCCAGTTCCTTTGCCCTCTGGAATTCCATGCCCTCCGGTCCTTTAATGTAGAAGCTGCTAGATCTTGCTTTATCCTTATTGGAGCTCCACAGTATTTAAATTCCTTTTTTCTAGCTGCTTGCAATATTTTCTCCTTGACCTGGGAGTTCTGGAATTTGGCTATAATATTCCTGGAGGTTTTCCTTTTGGGATCTCTTTCAGGAGGTGATCAGTGGATTCTTTCAATTTCTATTTTAGCTTCTGCTTCTAGAATATCTGGGCAATTTTCCCTCACAATCTCTTGGAGGATGGTGTCTAAGCTCTTGTTTTGGTCATGGTTTTCAGGTAGTCCAATGATTTTCAAATTATCTCTCCTAGATTTATTTTCTAGGTCAGCTGTTTTTCCAAGGAGATATTTCACATTGTCCTCTATTTTTTCTTTCAATTGGATTTGCTTTACTGTGTCTTGGTTTCTCATAAGGTCACTAGCTTCCATTTGTTTAATCCTAATTCTTAGGCAATTATTTTCAGCAGACAGTTTTTTAATCTCCTTTTCCATTTGGCTTTTCACACTGTTGACTTTTTTCTCATGACTCTCCTGCATTGCTCTCATTTCTCTTCCCATTCCTTCCACTCTTTCTCTACATCTTCATTCTATTTCTCCTACTTTCTCTTCAAAGTCCCTTTTGAGAGCTTCCATGGCCTGAGACCAGTTCATATTTTTCTTGGAAGCTTTGGATGTTGGAGCTTTAACCCTATTATTATCTTCTTCTTCTGAGGATGTATTGTGGTCTACCTTTCCCCCAAAGAAGTTTTTGATGGTCTTCTGCTTTCTCTGCCTACTCATCCTGGCTTACTGTTTCTTGGCTTTTTACTCCTTAAAGTGTAGCACTGCTTCCAGGACACACTGTTCGTCCTAGAGCATGGCCCAGGGGGTGATTGGGCTTCTTCTCAGCCTGCCTGGCTTGTGAGTAATCACAGCTGCTTTCTCTTTGACCCAGAAACAGAAGTCTGTTTGAACTCTGATTCTCTATGGTCGGAAGCTTGGCATGCTTTTACCCCTCCCCCACTGGGCCACCACTACTCGATTCAGCCCACTGATTCAGACCCAGGGTGCTTTGCTCCAACTCCAGTAGATACTGCCTCCACTTCACCCCAGCCTACTGCTGAACCCCCTCACCAGTCCATAATCGGAGCCTCAGAAGCTGCTGGTGCTGAAGACGCTGACATGCACTGGAATCAGTGTCCCTGGCTGGGTCCGGACCGCGTGCTGAGCTGTTCAGCCTGATCAGTAGGTGATCAGAATTGCCCTCTTTTGCGGAGAAATAGTTTCACTCTGTTCTTATGTGCATTAGGCTGCTCTGGGTTTTGATTTTTACCGCATTCTTTGGACGTGAATGGACGGGTTTATCTGGAGCTTGTGGGAATCACAGCCTCTCCTCCGCCATCTTGGCTCTGCCCCACACTTTCCTTATTTGTAAAATGATGAAATTGGACAAGGTGCCTCTGAGTTTCCCTCTAAAATTAGGTCTATAATCTCATGACCTTATAACTGCCTTCAAAAATTTATGAAGGGGGCAGCTAGGTGGCACAGTGGATAGAGCACTGGCCCTGGATTCAGGAGGACCTGAGTTCAAATCCAGCCTTAGACACTTAACACTTACTAGCTGTGTGACACTGGGCAAGTCACTTAACCTCAATTGCCTCACTAAAAAAAAAAAATTATGAAGACTTTTTTTCTTTTCTATTCTGAAGCAAAAATTATAAGGATGGGTTGTGCGTGTGTGTGTGTGTGTGTGTGTGTGTGTGTGTGTTTTGTGGTAGTATCAGACAGTAAATACCTCAAATCAAGACCTGTGCTTTTGTTTTTTCTCTCAGATTTCAGGTATGTTGAGTTTCCCTATTTACCTGCTAGTGTTACCAGTTCCAGCACAACATTCTTAGGAAGGGGTAGGAATACACATACCATAGGTATCTTGGCACCTGAAACTCTATTTGAGGAATGTAAGTAACTCAGACTTTCAGGCAACAAAATTATTTGTTTTAATAAAGAGGGAAGGAGACTATTTTTAAAATGTAGCAGAGACTTTTCACCCTTTGAGGCATAGTTATGCTTAACACAAAACATACCACTCATCATCTCTCCCACTCCTTCACTACTCCTCATCATGTTTATTTTAGGTATAGAAAGAGCTCCTTAAATATTTCTGGAACAATCCTCATCAAATAAACGGCATTTGGAAATGAAAGTATCACAGATACTGAATTGCCCTTATAACAAACACAATGCATGGGTCAATTTTTGTTGTTTTGATTTTTTTTTAACATAGTGCCACAATTATACGCAAAATATTGGGAAGTAGAGAACAAGGAAGGACATGATAAAAAGAAGAAGTGGTCTATTGAAATTAAATGCTAGGGCAGCTAGGTAGCACAGTGGATAATGCACCAGCCCTGAATTCAGGAGGACCTGAGTTCAAAATCTGACCTTAGACACTTGCCACTTACTAGCTGTATGACCCTGGGCAAGTCACTTAACCCTCATTGCCCTGCAAAAAAATAATAAAAAAATAAAGAAATTAACTGCTAACATAGAACATAAAGGTTTGGAGATCAAGCCAAATCTGGCTTTCATTTGATTTACATGGGGACACTTCACAGTTGAAGAAAGTAGAATCTTTCAGGGTCAGTCACTTACTTTCTGGGATATCTTTTCTTGGTGAAAATAAAATGACTCTTGTCTCACCAAAAGCATTCATTAGGCTGCTTAACTGAGAACAGTGCTGATTACTTCAAAGCAGAAGTAGCCTCAAAGGAGAAGGTGCTCTTTTAACTTTAATTTCCAAAACTGCCACTGATTCCCTAAATAACCTAGGGGAAGTCATTTAATCCTTCTGTGATTCCATTTCCCTCATCTATTAAATAGGGAAAATAATCCACATACCTCATAGGGGATATAGAGGCTTTATGAAATTACTAACATTCACATTGAACAAATACATAAGTGCTATGAGCATAAAGCTGTTTCGGGTAATGAATAGTGTTATTCAATGACTAAAAAAATCCTCACCTTGCCTTTAAAGAGTGTCCTATTTATCAATAATATTATATAGATTTGACTTTAAATAGATGTGTCTTTTTTTTTTTTTGCACAGGGCAATGGGGGTTAAGTGACTTGCCCAGGGTCACACAGCTAGTAAGTGTCAAGTGTCTGAGGCTAGATTTGAACTGAGGTACTCCTGAATCCAGGGCTGGTGCTTTATCCACTATGCCACCTAGCCGCCCCCTAGATGTGTCTTGAAGAGTAATACTATTAGTGAGAAGAGACCCTCAAAATGACTGTAGCATATGTGTCAAAGTATCATAGATAAGAGCTGGAAGGGACCCCAGAGGCCACTTAATCCAACCCCTTCATTTTACATATGGGGAAACTGAGACCCAAATGGAGTAGGTAACATTGCTTCAGATTGCATAGGTAGGAGGTATCAGAGTTAGGATTTAAACCAAGATTTTCATTGTACCATATTGCTTCCAATGTCCTTGAATATTTGTCAGATCTATATTTAGAATTTCAATCATAAAATTTTAGATATGGTATAGAAGGAACCTTAAAGATCATCTAGTCTTATGCATCTTTTCAGGGAGGAGGGGAAGAAGTTTGTTCCTGTGATTTTACTAATGAATGGAAGATACTGTGTGGAAATTCCCTTCACCAGTACACATCAGCAACTAATTAGTAACATAGGGCTTTAGAGATTTGCCTGGAGCACTGAAAAGATCAGCAGCTGGTCCATAGACATACAGCTGGTTTGTCTGATTCCAAGGCTACCCCTCTATCTATCACATGCTTCCTCTAATCTTTTAGAAATATAGAAACTGGGGGCCAGAGGGGATCAATGACTTGTCCAGGTATAGCTATAACCTCTACCTGAGAAAACACAGATCTTTTTTTAATGTTGTAGTGCTTGTAATTCTACATTCCTCCTGCCAATAAGTATTTTAGTGAAGAACTGACAGGCTGCACATGATGACAAATATTTTGGGTAAAACAGCTTACATTATGATCTTGCCAGGTACCATTCACCTGATCCAAGGGTTCATGCAGACTATTTTGTAGATGTGCCTTTAGATAAAGCATTTTAAAAATCCCATTCCCTACCTCTTCTGAAAACTTTGTTGTTATTGTTATTTCAAGGTGTTTAGTAGCAATGGGGTTTAAATCTGTAATCACTGAAGGGGATATTTTAGTGCCTGGTGATATAAAGCTCATACTCTGATTTGGGGGAATCCTGTCCTCATCCTAATAGATCTCTCCTTGCATATGAGGTCCTTCTACATTCTACTGCAGAACTATAGGGATGGAGCAGACTTTCTGCTACTTCAAAGCCCAATGAGAAAAGTGGAGAATCCACATTCCTTTCATTCCCAGAAACTTGTCAGGGCTCCATAATCCAGGAACCAGTAATCACCAGTACAGCTCAGGGGTGTAGAAATCATATGGTGGGTGAGCACAGTCTGAGGTGCATGTATGATAAGGTTCAACCTCCCAGTTCCCTAGGGTGAATCAGACAGCAGGGCAACCAATCAAGTATTTATTAAGTACCTACTATGTTCTAGGAATTGTGCTAGGTAAGGGTGGGGTAGGAAAAAAAAGAATGAAACAAATACTACTACTCATTTACATTACAATGGATAAAAAGTACACACACAATATATGCATATATGCATATATATGTGTATATACACATACACACACACACACACACACATATATATATATATATATATACTTATGCCATATATGCATATATATGACACAAATATAAAGTGAGTAAACATATACTGAGTAGTTACATTCAGGATATTTTAGGAGGAAAGACCCTAGCCCATGAAGGGCAGGACATTAGAAAAGGTTTCAGGCAGGGCAGCTAGGTGTCCAAGTGGATAAAGCACCAGCCCTGAATTCAGGAGGACCTGAGTTCAAATCCGACCTCAGACACTTAATACTTACTAGCTGTGTGACCCTGGGCAAGTCACTTAACCCTCATTGCCCTGCAAAAAAAAAGAAAAGAAAAGAAAAGAAAAGGCTTCAGGTACAAGATGGTGTTAGAACATTGGAGGGCGTGGCACATGCCTATTTGAACTGCTGAGGAGACTGAGGCTGCCAGAGTTGGGAGTTCTGAGCTGAAGTGAGTTAATTGTTCAGAAATCTGCACTAAATTCATCAATAATAGGGTTAAAGACAGGGCAGCTAGAGGGGAAACCAAGTTGCTTAAGAAAGGGTAAACTATCTCAAGTCAGAATCAACTCCCATGCTGATCAATAGTAGCATAGAGCTATCAGTAGCTCCTGAGCTTCCAGCCTGGGTGAGATAGGGAGAGCTAGTCTTAAAAAAAAAGAAGAAGATGGAGGAGGAGGAGAAGGAGGAGGAAGAAGAGGAAGAGGAGAAAAGACTTCTTGAGCTATAGTTTTAAAGCAAGAGGAGGACTTCATGAAGTAGAACTAAGGAGGGGGCTTATTCCCGGCATGGTAGAGAGGAAGGAAAAGGCATATTGTGTGTTCAGAACAGAGAGGCCAGTTTGGTTGGATCACAGAGTGTGGGAGGATGAATAACATCTAATGAGGCTGAAAGGCCAATGAGGCCTGATTGTGTAGGGCTATAAAAGCAGAAAAGAAGAGATCATATTTTATCCTAGAATAATAAGAAGCCACTGGAGTTGCTTAAGAAGAAGAGTCACATGGTTATATCTGTGTTGAAGGAAAATTACTTTAGCAACAGTATGTACGGATTAGAGTGGGAAAAGTCTTGAGGTTAGGGCAATAACCTAGGCTAGAGGTGATGATAGCCTGACCCAAGATGGTAAATGTGTAATTGGCAGAAAGGGATCTCTTGATGATGCTGCGGTACTATGGCCACTATTCAAGGGGTATGTTAGTTGATTTGGGATATAAAAGAGTAGTTTTTACCAATGAGGACCAACACTAATTAGAGCAATTTTGTTTTTGTTTGCATTACCTAGTTCTGTAGTTGCATCAAACTCCTCTATGCAGATATATTTTAAAAACACAGATAGAAAGCTATCACTGCCTTACTCAAGAAGTTTCAATTATTCTCTAGTGCTTCTATGATAAAATACAAGTCTTTTTGTTTCGGGTTTTTTTGTTTGTTTGGTGGGGCAATAAGGGTTAAGTAACTCGCCCAGGGTCACACAGCTAGTAGGTGTGTGAGGCCAAATTTGAACTCAGGCCCTCCTGAATCCAGGGCCGGTGCCTTATCCACTGCACCACCTAGCTGTGCCCAAGTCTTTTGGCTTTTAAAACTCTCCCCATACTGGCTCCTTGACATTGTATAGAGTTCAGCAAAATAGACCTTCTTGCTGCTCTTCTATAAGAGCATAAGGCCTTCTATTGAACATGTTTTTTATTCCTAAAGAATATAAGCTTCTTGAGGGCAGGAAATATTTCATTTTTGTTTTGTAACCTCAGCCTCTAAGGCAGTGTTTGGTACATAGTAGGTGCTTAATAAATGCTTACTAATTAAAATTACTTAACACAGTAGCTCTAATCACTGTTTTTGATCATTATTTTTTTAAAAATGTCATGGATAGAACCAATGTGGTATAGTCAGAAAAGGGTTAAGCCAGAGTAAAATGATCTGGATTCTAGTCCTAGTTTTTCTCATTCTGTGTCACCTTGGACAAATCAATTATCTTCTCTTGAAGAGCAGAAGAGAAAAGAAAGGACCTAGAATCTAAATGCCTTAGATTGTATTTATACCACTGATGAATGGATAAATGAAGTCTGGTGCATGAATGTAATGGAATACTATTGTGCTGTAAGAAAATGGTGAAAAGAGAACATTTCAGAAGATTCTTGAGAGTGAACTGACACTGAGTAAAGCAAAAAGAACCAAAAGAATAGTTTATAAAAGTAAAACAACATGGTTAAGAAAACACATTTGGAAGGCTTCAGAACTCTGATCAATGCAAAGACCAACCATGGTCTCCAGAAGACCTATGAGAAAGCATATTACCCACCTCCTAACAAAGTGGTGATAGAGACAAGGGGCAAAAACATATGTTTTTGAATGTGGCCTGACTCTCCTTGTTACACAGGGACAACTAGGTAGCTCACTGGATAGAACATTGAACCTAGAGTCAGGAAGACCTGAATTCAGATGCAGCCTCAGACACTTACTAGCTATGTGATCCTGGGCAAGTCGCTTAACCCTGATCGCTTCAGTTTCCTCATCTGTAAAATGATCTGGAAAAGGAAATGGCAAACCATTCCAGTATCTTTGCTAAGAAAAGCCCAAATGGGATCACAAAGTGTAAGACATGACTGAAAATGACTGAATAACTATTACATGATACCCCCACAACTTTCTCCCCCTTTGTTAAATAGGGGAGAGAAACAATTGTGATATTAAAAGGGAGGTTCTTGAATTTTTTAAAAATAAAATTCATAGAACAGAATTGAAAAAAGTTTAGAAGGAAGTACAAATAAAAGGGATGCTTTTGATAGTAACATGTAGAATCAATTATAAACTTTTAATAAAGTTATGAGAAATGGTGATTCTTGATTTCCAATAGAAAGATAGAAGCTTTTTTAATGTTCTTCTATGTATGTAGAAATGCCCGTTTTAATTTCAAAATTCAAAATTTTTAAATAAAGCAAAAAAAAGTTTCATCTCCATGAGCTTCTATATATATCTTCAACAATTAAATAGGATTAAAGGTTGTCCCAATTTGTCTCAATTCTAACCTAGCCTTTAATTACTGAATGGGCATTGCCTCAGACAAATTGAGACCCAGGAAAGACATTAGCTTAAAAGTCTCAGGTCTGGCATACTGGGCCATCTCTAGTCATCCTGACTTATGTCTTAACACTGGATTCTGATGACTCTGGAGGAGAGAGGGAAGCTGATGATTTTGCACAGCTTTGCCTCATTTAAATCCAGTTCACTTGCAAGTCAAGACATCACCCTCTTGTCATTGGTCTCTTTGAGAATGAAGGATCATCAACAACAACAACAACAACAACAGTGGTTTATGACTGAAAGAGTCCTCAGAGTTCATCAAGTTCAATCCTCTCAGATTTTATAGTAGAGGAAACTGAAGCCCAAGAGGGGAAGGTACTTGCCTGATGTTGTATAGGTCATAAGCAAGAGACTCTGAATCTGAATCCAGATCTTCTCATTCCATCTGTTCCTCTTTCCATCATAGCATGTCGTGTGGGAACCAAGATAAGAAAAAAATATATAATAAATATATAATATAATAAATTAAAATGCTTTCTAATCAAAAAGTGCTCTGTAAGTATTAGCTTTTTTATTTGCATATTATTTGTAATTTAAAGGACAGTACACTAGATTAAGATATTTGCTTGATTGGGAGGCAAAAAAAATGAACATTTTGTTACTCAAAATGTGTTCTTTCTTGCATTTTGTAGGAATCTGGGGGATTAAGTACAGCTTTTCATCCTAATAATATTTTTTTCCAATAAAAGTATTTTATTTTTTTCCAGTTACATGTAAAGACACTTCTCATCCTTTCTTTATACAAGCTTTCTGATTTCAGATTTTTCTCCCTCTCTCCCCTCCCTTCCCCCTCCCCCAGACAGCAAGCAATCTGACATAGGTCATATGTGTGTGTGTGTGTGTGTAATAACATTAAACATATTTCTGCATAATAATATTTTGAATAACACAGTATAATTAGCTTTGCTAACTCTTCACGCTTTTTATCTGACATCCTCAACCAGTTGTCAACATGACAACTTAGAAAGAAGGACTGGGACTAGGACTTTAATTTTGAAAGCATTTAAAATATTTTCCCTTAAAAGTGATAGATGCAGACAGACTAAAAAAGCTCCAGTGACATGACCTTTTTTCCAGGTTCCCTTGCTTGCTACTGAATTTGCTAGTGGTTGGGAATAATTGACAAGTGTGGCACACACCACAGGGGCAACACTTTATAAAGCCTGGGGGTTGATGGCTATATAAATAAGGAGTTCATACTGAAGACCAAGTTCTAAGGCTTAAACAGCCCCAGGCTCTGTCCTTAAATCTGCATGGGATTCTCAGGAGTCCAGTGAGATTGAATTGGAATTTTGAGTTTTCAGCATATATAACCTTCCCGGCCACAAAATACCCATTTGTTCATGTTCATGATGAGATTTTTCTGGCTACCACCTAGGTATTTTTATTCAAACAGAAATAAAAACAGAAATGTTTTTATTCAAAAGGTTTTTTTCCCTAACTCTAAATAGGCTCTATCTCTACCAAAAAAATAATTAGCACTTCTAAATATATTTGTATACATATACCTATTTGTATATAGATTTCTATGGAGATATATTCATTTTATGTCACCTTTATCTCTGATAAAATCCCTTGTGCCTTCCCTACTCAGAGAGCCATCTCTTGTAACAAAAAAATTTTAAAAGAGAAAAAAAAAAAGCAGTTAAGCAAAACTAATGAACACATCACTGATTTCTGACAGTCTATACTGTGATCCATACCCATGGTTCCCCCCACTTTGCAAAGAGAGGAAGGAGGGATTTCTGCCTCAGTTTTTAAGCTCATCGTGAGTCATATTTTCAGTGAAGTAATTATTGCAAAAAGGGACAATATTGAGGAGACTACTCTAAATCTTAAAGCATTATTTTTTTCTTCTTCATTGTAAATAAGTGTAAATAATACTACTAGCTATCCCAAAAAGGGAAAATTATTGTATGAATGCTTTTATATCATAATTAGTAGAAAATATTGAATCTTTTGAAAATACCATACACTAATAATCCTTAATAAATTACCATAGAAGAATTCATTTACACAATGTTGGTTACCCTGATACTTATTCTACAAATGTACAGTTATAACTGAAGGGGCCTCAGAGATCACCTAGTCTAATACCTCCTTCTGACAGATAAAGGGTGGAAGACATGGGTTAACATGATTTACCCAAGTTCACACAGGTAAGGGCACTAAGATGGAATTGACCTTCCACCTCCAAATCCCACATTCTTTATCCCTAATATAGGGAACATTTTCACAGATGATTCCCATTAAATGCTAACTGGGGTTAGGGATATAGAAATTCTTGACCAATTGATAGGAAATAAACCACATTGCTCCTGCCACATACATTTCTTTTCTATGTTTTATTTGCAGTCATTGATTGTGAAAACACCAATTTACTTTTTGCTTTATTCATTTTATTTGAATATGACATTTGTCATATTCACCTTCAGCTGTAGGCTTGAAGCATGAAAATAGTTTGCACATGAATGCTCCAATAATACAAAAATATAACAAGATGGAAAAAACATAAAGGGAACATTAAAATACATAGTGATATAATTTACTGAAGGAAAAAAAAAGATAATAGGTTTTGGCCGTGGGCACAAGGTCTCTGATTTTGAAAGCATGTACCGTCTGCTACATCAAAAATAAATTTATTAGCCAGTTTGTAGCAATTTGATTCTTCAGTGATATGACCATTTCTCGGACATAATTTCCCAACCACCATTAAGTATTATTATTTTGTTTCAATACTCCAATTGCCAAAGTTATATTCCTAAGGTACAAGTCTGACCATGTCCCTCTCTTGCTCATTAAACTCCAGTATCTCCCTATAACTCCTAGAATCAACTATTAACTTCTTTGTGTGAATGAGTGAATGAATGAAAAAGCATTTATGAAGCCTTAATGAAGTGCTAACTACTGTTCTAAATGGTGGAGATTCAATTGTAAAAGAAAAAAAAGTCTCTCCCTTTAAAGAGCTTACATTTGTGGCACCTCCTCTGGCCTTACTCTTCCAACTCCCATTGTACTAGCAGGTCAGCCCTCCCTCACTTAAATCTAATTCAGTGCAAGTTATGCCATCACCCTAATGTTATGGTCCTCTTTGAGAATGAAGGACAAACAGCAGCAGCAACAACAACAATAACTACAACAAAAGGCAGGTTGGTACCTAGAGGACAGTGACTATTTTTCTCTTTAAGATTCTAAGGGAGGGGCAGCTAGATGGCGCAGTGGATAAAGCACCAGCCCTGGATTCAAGAGTACCTGAGGTTTAAATCCGGCCTCAAACACTTGACACTTACTAGCTGTGTGACCCTGGGCAAGTCACTTAACCCCTACTGCCCCACAAAAAAAAAATATTCTAAGGGAAATCCTGGAGGGTTAGGGTTTACAAGAACTATTTCTCATAAATCCCCAATCTGGCATATTCCCACAATGATTTATCTATTAATCAGGCAGGCTTAATTAGCTTTTTGGAAGTGTTATTTACTAAGCAAGTAGAGGAAAGATAGTTGTTAGAGAAATATTCCCATAAACTTGGGGCACACTATCCCCTTCTACACACAATGCCCCTGGGGATATAATTTGTCCTCATCGTGTCTCTCAGTTCCCTCGACAGAAACTGCTGCCAGCCATGAGGAGACTGATGATGATGGGAAGTCCAAATCTTCATACTTTTCAGAGCTGACAAGATTGTTCTCTGATCAATGTGAATATGAAGAGGAAAGTAGCTCAATCTGTACCCCTTACCCTGAAGCTTCAGTGCACTCTGAAATTTAGCTCACTTTCTGCTTGTATCTGTCCTCTGATCTCCATAGGCCTAGAGATATGTATAATTCTGTCAACCATTACTAATATATTCCTGTGTCATCTGATTTCACCTAAATGACAACAATCACTTCACTCCTTCCAAGTGCCACCTTAAGAACATTCTTACATCCCCCAACTGCTGGTCCCTTACCACCCCATTTTGATTTGGATGTACTTTTTATAGACCCATAAACATTTATATTTTCTTCCCTTTAGAATATAAGTTCCCTGAGAGCAAAGCTTGCCTGGTTTTTATCTTTGTGTTCCTAGCATCTACCACAATGCCTAGTATATGGTGAATACTTAGTAAATATTTATAAATTGATTGTGATTTCAATCCTTCAGGTCTTCTCTAAGGACCCAAATTTTAACTCCTTTGTGATTAAGTAGAATGTCTTCTGGGATTGCTATGTCTGAAAAAAAAAATCACCCTGCAAACAATCTGGTGATAATATGTTTTATCTATGAAAATCTTTTAGGTTCCCCACTGGTAAACCTGTAATCTACAGGCCTGAATACTCCTACAATTATGAGCTACCAACCATATACCAGGGAGAAAGGGGAAACATGCAAGTACATTGGCCCACACCAGTGCTCAATTGCTTTATCAATAAGAAACCAAATGTGCAGAAGACTTTTTTTTAACTGTATGGTCAACCACCAACAAAAAAATTTGAATGCCTATTTAAATAAGATGAAGGCATGTGTCCTAATGGATACAGAGGGGCCTAGAAGAAAAGAAGACCTGTATTCAAGTCATGACTGATAACTGGTTGTGTGACTCTGGGCAAGTCTCTTAACTTTTCTAGGAAACTCTCTAAGAATAAGTTACAGAGAACATTTCAACCTTCATGGATAGAACAGGGGTTCTTAACCTGTTGGTCCACAGAATCTGGGATTCATGGATAGATTTCAGGAAGACCATGAACTTGGATGAGAAAAAATGCACCTTTGTTCTCACTAATATCTGATTGAAATTTTAACACTTCCTACAATATGTTGTTTTTTATAATTTTAAAAGAATCTGAGAAGCATTCCGTGGGTGTTATATTGTCAGAGGGGCCCATGACACAGAAAAGTTTGAGAACCTCTGGAGCAGAGAAAGTGCCTTGTGTTAGTGAAATCATAAGTCAAGTCCCTATTCTTCTACTATTAGGAAAAAAAATATGTGTAGCTTCGAATATAAGGCAATGTCCCTGAAAAATATATAAAATGAATATATATCTATACGTGTATACATATACATATGTTTATAACAATACAGAAAATTTTAATTGTATATACATATATGCCATAAAATAATACCAGTTGTATATATGAATGCATATATAGATATGTACATGTACACACATGCATATTCACATATAAACACATGTGTATATGTGTGTGTACAATAAAACACAGAGAATAATATCAATTGTATGCTGAGTTCATATTTTATATAGGGAGGCCTGGGGGAAAATATAGTCTGTTTTAGGGCTAATAAAGCAATAGCATTTTATATTTGTACTGCCTTTATAGTTTTCACAGGGCTTTTCTATAAATTTATAAATGAAAAGGACATTCCCATCAGTGTGGTCTGTGCTTTTGGGAATACATAAGTGTAAGACTTGGTTTTTGCCTTTCAGGAACTTGTAATGTATTTGTGAAGACAGGACACAATGAGGCCATTAGTGAACAATACAGGGCAGACTATAATTAGGTGCTAAATTGTGTGGTACAGACTCTAAAGGCTGAGGTGGTTGAGAAAAAGGAAAGATCAACGTGAGTTGAGATGGTGACATAATGTGGAAAGCCAGGCTAAAGGAGTTATATATGGTTTTAATGGTGTGGGGGGAGTCAAGACAATTGGCAGTGAGCTGACATTACTTCAGGCACAGCAGGAAACGAGCCAATCTAAATTGTGGCTTTACTCAAGTTAGGAAAGAGGGACAAGAATAGAGGAAAAGGCCTGATAGGACCCTGTGATCCTTGCAGAATTAAGACCAGAAAGGTTTTAGGAACAGTTAAAACAATTATCTCACATTTGTATAATGATTTCATACTTATAAAATCCTTTCCTTCCAACAAATCTGTGAGAGTGTGTAAAACTATATAAGAGCAATTTAAAGAAAAGGAAACTGAGGCCGAGGGAGGTTAAATGATTTGTTCAGGCTCACACATGTAATAATTACTGAGGCAGGATGTGACCCTGAGTCTTGTTAGAGCTGAAAGACACTTTAGATATCATCTGTTCTAACTCTCTTATTTCAGAGGAATAATTATTCATCTCAAGGGCAACAGATATAATGAAAAGTACATTGCTGGGCAGCCAGGTGGTGTGGTGGATAGAGCACCAAACCTGGATTCAGGAGGACCTAAGTTCAAATCTGACCTCAGACATTTGACATTTACTAGCTATGTGACCTTGGGCAAGTCACTTAATCCTCATTGCCCTGCAAAAAAAAAAAAGAAAGAAAGAAAAGAAAAATAAAGAAAAGTATATTGGCACTGGAGTGATTAAGAAAGTTCAAATTACCTAGGTTTGAATTATGTATCCACTACTTATTAATGTTGTGAATGATAACAACTAACATTTGCATTACATTTTAAGGATTTGATGAATGACTTTGGAAAGTCACTTTTTACCTATCTGTGTTTCAGTTTCCCTATTTGTAAGAAGATTGAAAAAAAAAGATCTCAGAGGTCTCTTGAAGTTCTATCAGTCTCTGTGATCTGAATGAATAAAGGTAATATTTTTGCATGATTGAAGTGTCCCAAAGTAGAAATAATTCAATGAATAGCAATATCAGTATCCAAATAGAGCTTTATAAGCTACAAAAATGGACTGTCTAAAATGATTTAAATATATATGTATATATTTATAAAAATTGTATTTATGCCTGTTATATTTTCACCTCATTCATTTCAGGGTATAGCCTTCTTTCCTCCATTATCCAACAACTTTGTCCATGTTGTCATTTTTGTAAACACATATTTAAAAGAGAAAGATTAAAAGAAAAGAGTTGGGATAAGGGAATGCATGTAACATGTATGATGTACATGTATATATGAGTATCTATTTTGTGTCAGACACTGTTCTAAGTGCTTTTTTATGAATATATATATATATATATAAATCTCATTCAGTTAGGCAAAAACAACCAACACATTTACAGTGTCAGATTGTGTATGTGTATGTGTGTGTGTGTGTAAATTTTTCAACCACCACTCTCCATCTCTGCTGTTAAGGAAGGAAGGCACATTTTCTTGAACTCCTCCTGTGCAATATCTTTCAATCTTTCCCTTTATGTTGTTGTAGCCATTATGTATTTTTGTTTTCCTTATTTCTGCTTACTTCATTCTGCATCAATTTGTCTTCCCACTCTTCCCTGAACTCTTTTTATTCAGTATTCCTAATGGTGCAGTAATATTCCAATACATTTATAGACCACAATTTGTTTAAGCATTCCTGAGGCTATGGACACCTGAATTGCTTCCAGATCTTTGTTATCACAAAAAAGTGTTGCTATGAATATTTTCCTTTATGGAAGAAACAAGACTTCACTCTGGAATTTGGTTAGGTTCTAGCAAAGTCACTCTATTAATTAAGTACAATCTCCTGCAAGAGCAACTGACTTAGCCAGAAAGTGATGTGGAGTGCCTATTTATACCTAAGTCAAGGAACTTGCAACCATTTTTGTAAAACCAAATAGAGGATCAAATGAACTTGAATTTTGATTGGACAGGAGAAAAACATGTATTCTCCCAACACATTCTGGGTGTATATTTCAACACAATTAACTGCATAGAAAAGAGGAGACCTCAAAGTCAATGCATATTATAAAATTGTCAAAGAGCAATGTCCCCCCCCCCCCTTTTTTCTCTCTAACTCTGAAGCATTCATTGCCTCATCCTTCTGAGTAGGTTGAAGAGGGATTCAGGGATCTCTTCACTCTCAAATTCCCAATGTTTGTGTTTTCAGCACAACCAAGGACATTTATTAGCCAGAAAAGCAAGTCTTCATTACTCATTTTTTGAGATATACTTCATCAAAATACCTGATCCTGGGCAGCACTGTATTCATTAAATGGGTAAATTAATGAAGGTGGCAGTGTTAATAATGGAAATAGCAATATAATAATCAGTTTGGAAAGATGAGGTATCCCCAGTAGCAGGCAAGGGTTTGCTGAGCTTATGCAAGGGTTTTGTCACTAGAGTCCTCTGGCTAAGGGGCAGCAGATAATTCAAAGATATGCAATTGTTTCTGGGACCCAGTAAATGGCATAGTTTTCAGAGGTAGTTCCAAACCATAAGGGCTTTGGCAATACCAAATCTAGTCCAGCAAATATTTCAGCAAGAAAAATGTCCTTACCTTTCTTAAAATGGCTCATCTACTATAGCTGTGATAGATGAGTCTTCCCAGATACCAAAAGGTAGATTTTATTCCAAGAACAAATATTACAAATCTATTGGGATTATTAAATAGCCTAGACAACATGATGTTGTCCATTCCCTACCTCAGACTCCCCAGGGTCTTGGGAAGACCAAATATAAAGAGGGCTAAAATCTCTTTTCATTGCCATATCAGACTCATTCACTAATGAAGGTTTTATTTTTCAAATAAGAGAAGAGAGAAAATAGTATGACTCTATAGTCAGAGATCCTGGCTTCAAATTCTTCTGTCATTTCCTGTGTGATCTCGGTCAAATTATAACCTTTTTCGATTTAAAGGGAAGAGGGGAGGTATAGGACTAGATAATTGCTAAAGTTCCTGGCAGTTCTAAATCAATGAAATAATGTTTATCTCAACAGTGTCCCAATGTATTTTTTAAATACATGTAAGACAGTACAGTAAGGTTCCTGGGCTAGGGGTTCAAGATAATATCATCTCTGAACCATAGTCATATACCAGTTGTTGAAGTTAATAAGGGAAGGGTCTTTGGTTTTTATTGCCCTTCTCTTCAATACTTTTCCCTTTTATTTCCTCTTCACTGTCTTCATCTGAAACCCAATTAGATGAAATGTTGCATTCTTATGCAGTAACTCCATATGGATATGGGGTGGGGTCAACAGAAATCCTAATTTATATTTGGGCCTTAACTTCAGATCTCATATGTTCTTCATTGCCACATTTCTCATATAATTTACCTTCTTTCCTACAATCTCATTCTGGATAAAGTGGGAAAGTTGAGAGATGTGAGGAAACTCTTCCCAATAGGGACTTTCTGAGGTTCCTTTTTGATCCTATAAGTGTCCCTACTTCTCCCAGGACACATTTCCCTTTTTATTAACTGCAGTCTAGGATGGCCATTCCTGTTGGTTTTAGGTTTTGGTGAAGAGATCATGGTAGGGAGTAGATTTGGAGAGATAGCCTCACTGACTCACTCTGAAGTATATATCAGCAAAATGATATGCTCACAACAAGGATAATATTGGCCATTAATCATCAGAATGCTGAATGAAAATCTTTGTCCCTCTTCCTGAGATCCCAGGCTCTACATTTCTTGACATTCTGTCTTTTAGCAGGAGAGAAGTTGCAAGCACAAAGATACTGCTTAATATAATTTACTAGCAGAATAGAAGTTTTATTTTTTATTTTTTTGGTTTTTATTCACATGTGAAGCATGGATCCAGTAAGGAATCATTTTGTGTATAAAAGTATTGTTGGTTTTCAACAGAGTTAGGTGAATTTCCTTCCAAGGAAGTTGTTTTTCCTTCCTTTTTTCTTTCTTTCTTTCTTTTTTTTTTGCTTGTATAGAAACCCAGCTCCCAGGCTTCAGAGAGTATTCTGGTTTTTCAAAACCTATAAATAGGGGCAGCTAAGTGGTGCAGTGGATAGAGCATTGGACCTGGATTCAGGAGGACCTGAGTTCAAATCTGGCCTCAGACACTTAACACTTACTAGCTGTGTGACCCTGGGCAAGTCACTTAACCCCAATTGCCTCACCAAAAAACAACAACAACAACAAAACCAAAAACAAAACCTATAAATAATCCCTCTAAGACCTATGTAGATAATAATTCAACATTAAGTCATCAGTTATTGAGGTCTGCTCAAAAAAGGTGGGGTCTTTTATTCTAAATGCAATGTTCCTTCCACATTACCATTGATATCAAGATTTTAGTGGGATATCCAGGTGGAGTTATACAGCAGACAAATATAGGACTAGTGTTTAGAAGAGAGTCACATTGGATATATTCTTTTAAAAGTCATCTTGCATAGAGATGATTATTGAATACCTGAGAGCAGATGAGAGCAGCAAGAAAAAGTGATATAACTGACTCTGTATAGATGACATCCTGCTGCTCAAATTCTTTTATCAATTAGCCAATCCTTTTGTTTAATATCAGAGCAACTGGCTGGGTACTCATACCTTTCAAGAAGTGATATGGAAATTAATTACCTTTTACTCTCTGTACTAACCCATTTTATTTGTTTTATCTAACACCTACCCAAAAGTTCTAGAATATATTCCTTACTAAAGTTATATGACAATTCCCATTGTACAATGTTTTCAATGATGTTCAAATTCCTTTGACCCATTATTCCTCTAACACATGAGTTGTGTGGTAATAAGTTTGGGAGATACTGACAAGCCTTTAGACAACCATTTATGATGAATTATGGTTGGGTAGCTAGGTGGAAAGGAAAATAGAGTGCTGGACCTGAAGTCAAGCAGACACAACTTCAAATCCAACTTCATACATTTACTAGCCATGTGACCCTAAGCAATTCACTTATTTTTTTTGGCTCAGTTTCCTCATTTATAAAGTGGAAAATGGGGGTAATAGTAGTTGTTATCAGGATCAAATGAAATATTTGTAAAGTTTTGCATATCATAAAGTATAGTATGAATGCTAGCTATTAATTATTCCAGTGAAGTCTAGGAGGTTCAGATTAAATCTCAAAATAGATTGCAAGCATCAAAATACTTAAAATTACTAGTTGGACTTTAAGCCTAGGGACAGAAAGAAATCAAGAATATCCTTGGAAGCTGAGAACACTTGAAAGTCTTCATTTATGTTGATTAATCTGGGAAAAGATTGTTTTGTAAGCTTTAGATCATTTTTTTTGGTTAATTTAGCAATCCCCTGTCTCTTTCATCTAAGTTCATGGCTGGATTTTTGTCTTCTACATTTGTAAAGGTCTTGGAATTTAAATTACTTTCTGAATCACAACAACAAACTACAACAGAAACAAGGAAAATGAAAGAGGTTGAGCTAGGTATCCTCTGAAGTACCTCCCAAGTCCAGATATTTGTTCCCAGAAACCAGAATTTTTATTTTATTTTATTTTCAATTACATGCAAAGACATTTTTCATAATTTTTTAAAAGAAGATTTTGAATTCCAAATTTTTCTCCCTCTGTCCCTTACCTCTCCCCTTCCAAAGTCAGCAAGCAATCTGATATAGGTTACATATTACAATCATGTTGAACTTATTTCCATGTTAGTCATGTTGTGAGAGAAAAATCAGAACAAAAGGTAAAAGTCAATAAGAAAGAAGAAACAAATAAAAAACAAACAAAAAAAAAGGAAAAATAGTATGCTTCAATCTGTATTCAGATTCCATAGTTCTTTTTCTGCATGTGGAGAGCATTTTCCATCATGAGTCTTTTAAAATTATCTTGGATCATTGTATTGCTGAGAAGATTAAGTCTATCATAGTTGATCATCACTCAGTGTTGCTGTTACTGTATACAATGTTCTATTGGTTCTGCTTACTTTGCTCAGCAGCAGTTCATGTAAGTCTTTCCAGGTTTTTCTAAAATCTGCCTGCCATCATTTCTTACAGCACAATTGTATTCCATTACATTCATATTCCACAACTTGTTCAGCCATTCCTTAATTGATGAGAAACCAGAATTTTTAAGGGAGGGAGCAAAAGAAGAGGTTTTTTTACTCCAAGTGGCATTTTCATTATCTAAAGACACCAAGGAATGATGCATAAGGTTTTTGCCATTCATAGGGACTTGCAAAGCCTTAAAATTTTGGGCACAGATCTAGCTTGTCAGATGACTGGAAAGGTTTGAATACCTTTTATCAGGTTCTAATCAAGTCATAAATATCCTCTTCCTCTATATCTCTTGAGACTCCTCAAAGCTAATAGGAATCCTGAAGAAAATATAAATATAGGATAAAAGGTTGGAACTGTTCTTCAGAACTCTGAAATCTGACCAGAATTTAAACAGATCACTTAGGTCAACTCTAAGCTAAACAAGAACCCTAAGCCTGATGCTTTGCATTTTGTATTCTAAGACTCCAAACATCTGAGATTCAAGGTTTGAGGCTAGAAATTAACTACACTTTAACGCTGACTTACATACAATTAAATACAATTTGATAAATAGTTATTGAGCATAGACATGTTAGACATTATTTTAGATGTGGTAGATACAAAGATGAATACAAGCAATATAGTCTCTGTTTCAGTGAATTTAAAATTTAAAAGGGGGCTGCAAAATAAGTGGACATATCCCCATAGTACAAGACAGAACATTGCACCATGAGATGTATGATCAGAATGTTCCAGGAGCCTAAGAGGGAGAGATGGTTATCAGTGAATAAGTGAATCATTTACATAAATCAGAGTAAATCAGAGGAGGTAGGAAATAGCTTATGAACTGCCCTTTAAAGAGGCTTGTTTGGATTTTGATAATGAGAGATACAGAGGGATGGAGCTTGATGAGCTAAGGCACAAGGTTTGGAAAATGTGCAATGTTGTAGGGCAAGAGTGGGTAGCCCAGTTTGCCTAACACATAGTGTATACATAGAGGAATAGTTGTAGATCATCCTGAACAGTAATCTGGGGGCTATATTCCAACTGGCTTGGCATACTAGTGTAAGAATTGGATTTTATTCTTTGAATATTAGAGAACCATTGAAATATCTTAAGCAGAAAAGTGAGTAATGACAAGAGCAATTGGGTTTGAAGGGCACAATAGCTGAATTTGAAGGGCTAGGGTATGATGTGGTGTTCGGGGATCTCCTCTAGCATCAAATTGTCCAAGTACTAATTTAAAATGCTCTTAAAATGCGGTGAGGAATTTCTGGCAAATAAAAAAAGGTAAAGTGAATGTTTTCCTTTTTTAAAACAACCTGGATTCCCTCATCATAATTTTGGAACCTTTACACATAAGTGGAAAAAAATTGAATTACTCTAACTCTTCATTTAGAAACCACCCTCATGCTGTGGCTGTTTTTGTTTAGCAGCTGCATTTTACCACAAAACAGAAGAGTAAAGTAATTACATATAAGAGGAACTGTGGTTTCTAAACAAGCTTTGGTCACAAGCTAAGAATTGAAAATAAAGGAATGGATGAAAAAATGTGCTCTTATTTTTATCTATTTAAATTTCTTTTAGAAGTTGCAGTGTTTCATCTTAGAATCATGGTGTTATAAACTAACTTTCTATAGCAGGAGTTCTCAATAATGTTTTTGTTTTTGCTTTTGTCATGAAAACCTCTAGTAGTCTTTTGAAGATGATGAATCCCTTACCAGAATGTGTTGGGTTTTTTTAATTGAAGGAAGTATTAAATTTCAGTTAGAAATGAGTTAAAAATGATTTTTTTTCTCATCCCAATTCATGGACCCTTGGGCCCCTCAGATTAATAATCCTTGCTAGATAGTATAATTTTATAGAAATATTCATATTCCCAAAATGGAAATTATTTATGAAGTATATAATACCCTAGTTTTCCATAAACAGAGCAGAAATTAAACAGGATTGTATTTGAATCTGCTAAACTGTTTTATATCCAGCTTGCTTTTCTGCTTTTCTGTATTTTAAAAGTTGCCATGTAGATTAGGAGATTATGATTATTTGGTATGGAAACCTATATTGAAAATATTGGCAAATTTTTAGGAGTCAACATCATATTTTGGAATTTACGAACAATAGTTCAATCTGTGATATGGATCTAGTTCCAATACAGTTAATATCATGAGTTATATGGTATATTTGGGATGTTTATTTTAAAGTAGGAAGATTTTTCATTAGTCTACAACTAATGATAAGCTTCTAATATCATTCTAGCTTCTAGATCATGTCTCATTAGGTATTCAGTAAGTACTAATTTTTTGCAGTTTACATTGATGTGTTATGCTTTTCTCTACTACTCCGTTTCAGAATCTACACTTATCACAAAATTCAAGAAGAGGCACTGTGGTATAGTAGGTAGTGTGCTACAATTTTAGTTAGCTTGCCATTGAAATTGATATCTGAGACAATCTCCCCCTCTTTTTTTAATCTCCATAACTCTAAATCTGCAAACCTGTGGGATCTTTAAGGATAAGCTGTCTCTAGTTTCTTGAGCCAATGACCTAGTACTGAATTGCCATCAGAAAATCCTTCACTTCCTCAATCAAATCTGTATTACTCAGCCATGTGTTTAATGCTTCTCTGTGGACATGTTTTTGGTGGAGTTCATGAGAATGTCACCAGTGGGGATCCTTTTGATTGTGCTTTTGAATCTGAGTCTTCTCATAGGATTCAATGGAAGGCAAACCACTTTCAATTACATCCACTAATTTATATTTGTTAATGGTTGGTGAAATGACCTTTGCTAATGGTTGGTGAAGTGATGACTGTTTTGGTCAGGTGCTCATTATTATCTCTCCCTGTCAGAATGAGGTACAAGACTGGGTCCCATTCACCTGGATTATATACACCTTGAAGGTAAGGATGAAATCTTATTTTATTTTTGTATCCCTGTGCCTAGATATAGATATAGATATATATGTATATACACACACATATATACATATACACACATGTACATGTGTGTGTGTGTGTGTGTGTGTATATATATATATATATAAAATTTCCTGAGTGTAAGAGATATGTATCATATGACATGACCATAACTAGAGCTGTTGTTAAATTGGAAGAGGAAACCCTAACAACACAGGTTGGCATTTTTCTGGAAATTATAGTCTAGGAGAGTTGCTTAGAGCACTAAAAGATGAAGTGACTTACCCAGGGGTCATAGAGCCAATATATATCAGAAAGAGGACTTGAACACAAGTCTTCCAGAATTTAAGGCCAGCTCTCAAACATCCTATCTCTCCCCTTCATTCAGTAAACTCTTAATAACTGAGTTGAATGGGCCCCCAAATGAACAGGCAATTTCCTTTTTTCTCCATCAAGTCCATGTTACATATTATTACAAAATTTTAATGCATTATTTATTTATTTTTTAAATAGCATAATCATTTTTTCAATATCCATATGAAAGAGAAAGAGGAGAGAGAGAGAGAGAGAGAGAGAGAGAGAGAGAGAGAGAGAGAATAATCTGCCTAAAACATATTTCTAATCCTTACCCTTTTGCTACAAACACTACCACCAGCAAAAACTTACCATTGTCCAAACTTTTGGTGTTCGGACACATTGGATTAAAAACAAACTGAAGTGGTAGACTTTTCATTTATTGCTATTAGATTACATTTTTTTTCTTTTTTAGTGAGGCAATTGGGGTTAAGTGACTTGCCCAGGGTCACACAGCTAGTGTTAAGTGTCTGAGGCCGGATTTGAACTCAGGTACTCCTGACTCCAGGGCCGGTGCTTTATCCACTGCGCCACCTAGCTGCCCCAGATTACATTTTTTTAAAGCCCATCATTTCTGTGTGTTGTGATCAGAAGCTAACATGTGTTCACTAATTTAAAGCCATCCCAAATTAGTCTCAATTCCTTTTCTAACAAAATTTACTAAACTGTTATATCAGGAGAATGGTAAATTTATAGCACATGTTTGACAAACGTTCTCATGATATCTATGGCAAACAATGTTTATAAAGTGCCTAATCTGTGTCTGGAGTTGGGCTAAAGGCTAGCAATACAACAGAGACAAAAGACAGTCCCTGCCCCGAAGGAGTTTACAATCTAAAGAGTGAGACAACATGCAAAAATATGTACAAAGCAAACTATAAACCAGATAAATAGGAAATAATGAACAAAAGGTAGGGCACTGGAATTAAGAGAAGCTAGAGAAGGCTTCTGGTAGAAAGAGGAATTTTAGGGCAGCTAGGTAGTACAGTGGATAAAGCGCTGGTCTTGGATTCAGGAGGACCTGAGTTCAAATCCGACCTCAGACACTTGGCACTTACTAACTGTGTGACCCTGGGCAAGTCACTTAACCCTCATTGCCCTGCCTTCCCCCCCCCCAAAAAAAAAAAGAATATGGAATTTTAGGTGGGACTTAAAGGAAGCAAGGGAGATCTGTAGTAGAAACGGAGGAAGGAGAGCATTCAAGACATGAAGGACAATGAGAGCTGAGAGATAATGTCTTGTTTGTAGAACAGCCATGAGGTCAGTGTCAGTGAATTAGAGAGTATGTGTCTATTCTGGAGTAAGGTGTAAGATGACTGGAAAGAGAGGAGGGGGCTAAATTATGAAGGGTTTGGGATTCCTAACAGCGTTTTGTATTTGCTCCTGGAGGCAATGGGAAGCAGTTGCAGCTATTGAGTAGGGGCTAGGAATTTATTTTGGACCAGATGTTAGCCTGATTAGATGTATTAAAACTGGTTGGATAATTACATTGAAAGAGTCTTGAACCATGGATCTATGACAACCTGGAAGGAGATCTTTAGTGTTATATAGCAGCAGGCCCTTTATCTTTAGAACTATTGAATTTAATATTTTTAACAATGAATGGGAGGTGGCTAGGTGGCACAGTGGATAAAGCACTGGCCCTGGATTCAGGAGTACCTGAGTTCAAATCTGGCCTCAGACACTTGACACTTACTAGCTGTGTGACCCTGGGCAAGTCACTTAACCCCCATTGCCCCAAAAAACAAAACAAAACAACAAAAAACAAACAAACAAAAAATGAATGAAGATGTTTATGGTCCTACTATCCAGATTGCAGGTGGCACAAAGCTAGGATGAATGTCATGAAGACCCCGAAGGATCTTGACAGGCTAGAATGATAGGCTAAGTCTCCCAAAATGATGTATAATTAGGATAATTGCAAAATTCCGATGAAGTCATTGGAGAGTAGATCTAGAGTTAGAAAATGCTTTATGCCATTTAATCCAATTATTTCATTTTTTAGATGAGGAAACCGAAAGTCAGAGAGACGAAGTAACTTGCCCAGTATCACAGAGGTAGTAATAGAGGTAGGACTTTAACTTGGGTATTCTGACTCTGGATCCAGTGCATTTTCCCCAATCTACTGTAATGTTCAGTATGAGAGAAATGTGACTAGGCTGATAAAAAGAAAGGAAGGAAGGAAGGAAGGAAGGAAGGAAGGAAGGAAGGAAGGAAGGAAGGAAGGAAGGAAGGAAGGAAGGAAGGAAGGAAGGAAGGAAGGAAGGAAGGAAGGAAGGAAGGAAGAGATAGTTGGATGGATGATGGATGATAAAATGGCATTTATTAAGTGTTTACTGTATGTTAGGTACTGTGCTAAGCACTTGGAATATGAATAAAAACAAACAAGACAGTCCTTGCCCTCAAGAACCTTATATTACTGGAAGGGGATAGCATGGTAGCATGTATAGAAATGTTCCATAAGGGCAGTGGAGGCCTAGAATGAGCAGGATGAGGCCAAATATGTCCTATCAAAGTCCAGAGAGATTCAATTTCATGTGCAAAAGACTTGGGAGTTTTCATTATTTACAAAGTCAATGAATCAAGAAAGTGATATTATAATTGCCAAAAAAAAAAAAAAGCTAATGCAAATATCAGACATCAGTAAAGTGTGATGTCCAGAACAACAGTTCTTTTGGATTCGGAACAGATATAGTATATTGGGTTCATCATTCTTTTAAAAAAATGAATATTAACAAGCAGGATTGAGACCAGTGTAGGGTGACCAGGATGCATAGAGAGGGTAGAAAAAACATTATGAAGAAATCTTCTTTCATGAAAGAAGCAGAGAAATTGTAGAAATGACATGATTAACTCTCTTGAACTATTTGAATGTCTTTTTTTTTTAATGGAAGACTCCTGCTATTTGTGGTAGAGGTAGAGGGTAGAACTGGGATTAATTGGTACAAATAGCAAAATCTTGGTTCAACATAAGAAAAGTCTAATAATTAGAATTATCCACAAACTAAACAAGTTAAATTAATTCCCTGTAAAGGAAAGTATTCAAACAAAAACTGGAAAACCACTCATTTAAAATATATTATAGGGGAAAAAATACTTTATGCTTTGGCATGGGGTAGGACTAGATGGAGTATGAAGTCCATTATGACTCTATGATTCAAGGCCTTCCATGGTTTGGGCCAACCTCCCATTGTAATTTTATTTTCTACTATCCTCCCTCATATAAGGTACGTGCTGTTCTCTGAACATCCTCTATGACAGCTGGTGTTCCTTCTGAGAAACGCAGGAGATGAACTGGATGGAAGTCTGGCTCAATTCCCAGAAAATACTAACGATTTATAAAGGAATGGATTACACTTCAGTCTCCTATGCTGACCATTCAGGTTTCTTCTATTTGCAAGAATATTTAAACCAGATTCTCCAGGGGAAATCTGTTGGGAATGAGAGTAATAAGATCACATCCAAATGGTTGGTGAAGTGACTGCTGGCAATATAATAATTTTGGAGCCAAGAAATTTACAAGGCTATGAAGAGACAGGTGGGCATAAACTTTAAGATAATATGAATAGGCTTACATCTTCAGGACATATTTGTTGGAAAAGTAAATTAATTAATGATGTTTAGTATTATAGTCTTATTCTACTGCTTAAGTGCTAGGTAGGAAAAATCAGGCTATGGAAATTCACTTCTGATATTCAAGAACGTTATACATCTTTGGGTTTAGGAGAATCAAGTGGAAGAAAATAATAATTGGATTCCTAAAATTAAGTTAAAGAGATGAGGTGAGGGAAAATGAACACCATTATATTGCTAATTGCAAATGAACAACATTTAAAACATTGGAAATAAGAGTTTTATCTTAAAATAATGATTCCCATAGGTGCAAAGAAAATGTGTTTATATATATATTTATATGCACACACATGTATATATATATATACATATGTTTGTGTGTGTATGTATATGTGTATATGTGTGAGTGCATGTTATCCTTAAAGGTAAAGGAGTTGATTCCTAAAAACTAAATGCCATTTAATGTTTCATCATTACATCAGTAGTAAGAATTTCTCAAACTAGTGTTTATGAATTAGCTTATTAAAGCATTTTGGTAATGATTTAAATAGAATTTGTTTTCTTTCCAATTCTGTGTATTTTATGCATTTAAAATATTATTCTGAGAATGGGTCCATAGGCTTCAACAAAATTCCAAAGGGGTTCATGATACAATAAATGTTTAAGAACCCCTACTCTAGAAAGAAAGGTGCATAACATCTAATATTTTACTTCGTTACCTCTCTATGCAATTAAAATTTCATATATGTATTTATATGTATATATATGTATTTATATGGAGATATATATATATATCTCCATAAGTAAAAATCTTTGCGTAAATCTATATTTTTGCATTCTTCCCCTCCAAACCTTCTTACCAAATGTTTTATGATTATCTAATAAAAATAAATGACTGGGGGGCAGCTTTGGTGTCAAACTCAAATAGAAATGGGGTCACTAAACTGTACATAAGGATCCCTATGGGGTACATATTGATTTAGAAAAAGCACATATTAATAGTAGCTATAAATATATTGTATCTTTATTTATTGTGTTAAATATTTTCTAATTACATTTTAATCTTCTGACATTAGGGAGTATTGTGGGCCCCTGGGCCTTGTGTTTGATACTTCTACCTTTAAAGATAATGTGTTTTCTCCATCTCTTTTAATCAAGTCTGTTTTTGTTGTTTTCTTGTCTGAGATCATGATTTGTACCTTCTGCTTTTTTGAGCTCACTTGAAACTTTTTCCCACTTCCTTTATTTTTAACTGAATGCAAATCTTTGCGTTTTGTGTGTGTTTGTGTGTTTGCATGCATATATGCATACATAAGTGTGTGTATATATGATAAATTTGGATTCTACTTCCTAATATACTTTCTATGCTCTTGGGGTCTTAGAGTATGGTGAAAATATTCATGGTTAGAATTTTAATCATTTATTTCCCTCATGGTATTCTATTATTCCTTTTCAAATCTTTATCTAATGGGGAGCATGATCAGCTGTAAAGATCTATATTTCATGGAATCTGTTGTCACTCCCCTGTTCTTTTCCTCCCCCAGACCCCCTCTTTCCTCCTTTCTAAAATCCCTTGATCCATCCTTCAAGGTTGGAGTCTATTCCACTTATGACTAATCCCTCATTGAATCTATGTTCCCTCTAAATCTCCCCTTTCTCTTCTCCCAGTTCCCTCCTGTTTTTGAATGTATTTCTGCACCAACTTTTTGTATACATATGTGTTCTACTTTCATTTTACTCTTTAAGATTGAGTGAGGTTGAAATGTTCCTGCTCTCTCTAACCTTTACTATCATTATTTATGTCTGCCTAGATTCATAGAACAACAGAAAATGGAGATAGAAGCAGTTTCCTAGTGAATTTTAGTAATTTAAATGGTCTTTCAGGATAATTTAGGGCCCTCAAATCTCTATTTTACATCTTAGGGGTATAAACAGAGGAACTAAGCCTTTTCCAAATTTTATATAGCTAATCTTAAAATATATATATATGTAAATGTCTATATATCTATATCTATCTATCATCTATCAATCTATCATCTATCATCTACCTATCTACCTATCTACCTACCTATCTATCTACCTACCCATCTATCTATCTATCTATCTATCTATCTATCTATCTATCTATCTATCTATCTATCTATCTATCTATCTATCTATCTATCTATCTATCTATCTATTCATCATAGTAACTTCCCAACATTTTACTTCAGGTGGATATTCATAGACCAAGTATCTCTAGGATTAAAAAGTTGTTCAAGTATCCTCCCTTCCTGGAGGTTATCCTTCTTTAAGCAGGATCCTTTCTCATCTTCTTAACTCTATAATTAGACCCCCCCCCCCCGCCCCGAAGCCATTCTTCTTCAAGGTTTAACATGTTAAACTGACTGATGTATTACTCATCCTTTCAATTTTCCATCATCCTTAGTGTAATTTTCACTGAGCTCTCAAAATACCAATGTCCTGTATCATGAATTTAGGTATTCTGAGTAAAAATATTAGGTTCCTAAGTAAAAGATCCAAGGAAAATCTTTTTTTATAAGCATCAAAGTCAGAGTTTGAATTCTGACTCTATGATAAAGTACCTATGTGTTCTCAGGCAAATCACTTAACTTTCTTTGGGCCTCAGTGACCTTATTTATAAAAATTAGGGAGGCTGGACTAGATAATTCAGCAGGTATTTGGGCAGTCTAAAATTTGTGATCCCAAGTTAACAGTTAATAATTTTAAGCTTAATCAATATTGAATCCGATGCATATAGAAAAATAATTTGTATACTCTATTTTGTACATTCCTTAGTCCTAAATCCTCACTATTAGTTATGTTTCATTCAAACACTTACTTATAATCCACTGCATTGAATGGAATAAAGTATAGTATAGACTAGAGCCTAATTATAAGGTTATTCTTAGAGCCCTTGCCACAGAACTGCCACACAGGTAAGTCTATATTTTAACAAGATCCCTTTGTCCTATAACTAAACAGCTTTGGATAATTTCCAAGATGAACCAACTTTAAAACCATCACATAGCAAACAGTGCTATAGTAAGATTCCAGTGTATCTTTAAAGACAGAAGAAAAAATGTGTTGGGTCAGAGTTAACCACTTAATAACCAGGCCATTTTTAAATGCCAAAGGCAAACTACCTATACTGCTATCCCTCTTCATTCTTTTCAAGCATCTTTGACACTAATTTTTAAAGCCAAACCAAGCCACAATCTGCAAGTCCTTGAGGCTGCTAACATTGTGCTTGCCATATTTTGAGGGAATACACAATCTAGTTTCCCTCATTCATAATACTGATTTTACAAAGCTTATTAATTACTGGTTGGAAGCACTTTTAAAAGGTAAAGTGGCACTCAAGTGATAAACACATACATAGAGCAATTCAAAGGTTGAAGGAAGTATCAAATATTAGGCCACTCCCATCTTAAATCATTCATTTTAAGCTTCTTTCATTTAAAATGACATTTCTTTGGGTGCCATCATTTCATTTCAAGAGGAATCTAGTGTAGTTGTAAGTGTAAGCATTTTTGCTGAAGAGCAGACAAACCCACAGGACTTGTCACGTAAATTCAGGGCTTCCCTTCAGACATCCTTATTCTGCTGGTAAACTTTTCTATTTTGAGAAGAGGCCATGTGCTTTATATTAGAGCTGAACAGTTGCCACAAACCAAACTCTACTGAGACTGTCAGTGACCAAAATTACTTCTTTGGACACTAGTCTTCTAGGTGTTTAAAAAAAAAAAAAAGACAAATCCTTTAGGGAAAGCAAAACTTAAATTTGACAATCCTTTTATTTAAACCAGCCCTGGAGTCAGGAGTACCTGAGTTCAAATCCGGCCTCAGACATTTAACACTTACTAGCTGTGTGACCCTGGGCAAGTCACTTAACCCCAATTGCACACTACAAAACAAAAAACAAAAAAGGAGTTACTGTGTACAACATGCTTGAGGAGTATAAAGAGTATTGCTTACCATCCTATATATAAACTCCCTAATGGTTATTCTCTTATTAACTAAATTGTTACAGAACAGGTAAATTAAGAAAATATATTCAATCGGCCTCATCAAGATTTATTTTACCAAGAGAACATTGTAGACAGTATCAACAACATTGTGTGATAATCAACTGTGATAGACTTAGCTCTTCTCAGCAATGCAATGATCAAAGACAGTGCCAAATGACTCATGATGGAAAATGGTCTCCACATACAGAAAATAGAACTATGGAGTCTGAATGCAGATTGAACTATACTATTTTCACTTATGTTGTTGCTGTTTTAGTTGTAGTTGTTTCTTCTTTCTTGTATTTTTTTTCTCTTTTGTTCTGATTCTTCTCTCATAACATGACTAATGTGGAAATATATTTAATATGAATATAATGCATAACCTAAATCAAATTGTTTTTTGGTTTGGGTTTGGGGAGGGGGAAGGGAAGGAAGGGTAGGAGAAAAATTGAGAACTCAAAATCTTATAAAAATGAATGTTGAAAACTATCTTTACATGTAATTGGGTAAAATAATAAAAAAGAAAGTTTAAAAAAAGAACAGAAAGAAAAAAAAAATATGTTGTAGAAATGAATAAAGAAACTGGTTAGAGTTGTAACTTGGGACCCAGAAAAAATATACTTAGGTCAAAGGCATAGGTCATCTATTCAAAAGTATAGATTACAAGCCACCAATTACTTAAAAAGGAAAACAAAACAAAGCAAAAACACTAGATCAAACCAGAGGACACACATTTTTTAAAGCAATGTCATTTAAATAAACAGAATAGCAAGATAAATAACAAGGAAAATTCCCCCCTCATCTCCCATTCCCAAACATATGCATGCATATTTTCCCAGAGCCCAGTACTATTCATGGAAGATCACATAGGAACAGGAGAGATTTAGAAAGAGCTGAACACAATCTAAAGATCATGGAGTGGGCCTAGGTGCCTATAGAAGGTGAAGCTTGACTTCAGCATTGTCCTACAGGGAATAATACACTCATCAGCCAGGAAATGTAAGAAATGATGTAACAGTAATTAAGTCTCTTAGCCCAAGAGACAGAAGCCATGATGAGGGAATGGAGTATTGCCTCATTGACTAGGAGTTCTTGAAATGCATACTTCTGGACTGGTGAGAACTTCTGAACTGAAGTTTGAGCAAGCTTGAAAAGAGGTGTATTTTATTGATGTTAGTGAATATGCCTATAACCCACAGGACAAAGTCCCAAAGAAAACTATTATTTTTGTAGACCCTCAAATAAAGGATTCTTTAAAAAAAATACCAAGTTATATATTCCATATAGAGTTATAAATGGAATATATACCCTGATGCATACACACATATATTTCTTCTTTTTGTTGAGTCATTTTTCTGTCATGTCTAACTCTTCATGATCCCATTTGGGTTTTTTGTTTGTTTGTTTGTTTTTTGCGGGGCTAATGGGGTTAAAAGACTTGCCCAGAGTCACACAGCTAGTAAGTATCAAGTGTCTGAGGCCGGATTTGAACTCAGGTCCTCTTGAATCCAGGGCCGGTGCTTTATCCGCTGTGCCACCTAGCTGCCCCTGGGGTTTTCTTGACAAAGATACTGTAATAATTTGTTATTTCCTTCTCCAGTTCATTTTACATATGATGAAACTGAGGCAAACACAGTTCAGTAACTTGCCCAGGGTCACACAGCTAGTAAGTGTCTGAGGCCAAATTTGAATTCAGGAAGAGTCTTTCTAACTTCAGGCCTGAGGCTCTATGCACTGCATCATCTAACTGCTAGATTATCTATCTATTTATCATCTATCGATAAAACTTGGAGGGGGTATGTGTATACATTTATGTGCATGTCTAAAAGCAAGATGGATTTAAATATGTGCATACATGTATACATACATGTATATATAAACACACGTGTACAGACATTGCTATATAAATATACACATACACACATATAGATATAGATATACACATTGATACATATATACATACATATATACAACACACACATACCCATCATGCCTTTAAACTTCACCTTTTTGTATCTTCCATTTTTGCTATCACAGGGTTCTCCTCCTTACCCCATGTATTCAACTACCAAATTTAGTCATTCCTGTTTCCATAACAGTTTTCCCAGCTGGAACACTCCTTTGCCTCTAAAACTTCTTGCTTGCCTATAGAGCTGTTGTTGTTATCTATTGGTCTTCTCAGTTTTGTTCTGCTTATACCATTGATTTCTTTCTTTTTTTCTTTTCCTTCTGATTGTATTATCTGTGCAGCCTTCCTCACAGAAAAAGGTGAATGTTAGGGAGACAGAGAAAAGTCATTTTTCCCTTTATATATGTATCTAGCCAATGTATTTTTCTGTGGTCTAAATACTATTAATTAAATTAAATTAGCCAACCAAAATACTTTCTACCCAAATTTGGTTTGTATAAAGTTTGTTCAGCCTACAATCAATGTTACATTTAAAATCAATGTTTTTATTGTATACCTCTATATATTTTTCTCTTGGGGACAGCTAGGTGGCACAGTACATAAAGCACTGGCCCTCGAGTCATGAGAACCTGAATTCTAATCTCACCTCAGACACTTACTAGCTGAGAGACCCTGGGGAAATCATTGAACCGCAATTGCTTTAAGAACATCCAGGGCCACCTCCAGTTGTCCTGATGTATATCTTGCCACTGGACCCAGATGGCTCTAGAGGAGAGACTGAGGTTGGTGACCTTGCACAGCCCTCCCTCACTTAATTCAAATTGCAGGTCATGACATGTGTCATGGTCCTCTCTGATAACAAAGGACAAACAACAACAATTATTCTTTTGAATAACTCTTACTTTAGGAATATGCATTCCGTTTGGGCCAATCCATTTAAGTAGTCTTAAAGAGGGAGAATAAAAAAATAATAATTTAAAGCTTTGGTTAATCATAGTAATTCAGGAACAACTATAGCATACCTTTAATGCCATTCAATGTTTCCAGCAAAATATCGTGATGTTGAGTATAAGAATGTTGTGTGGGGAGTGGTAGAAGCAAAGGACCAAAGAGGTGTGTGTTTGCAAAGGGGTAAGCTGTGCACCTGGAGGCCAAGAAAACAGAAAGGGATTGATAGAAAAAAGAAAATTAGGGATGGAGGCAGTTGTACCAATCTATAATATAAATGTGAACCTTGGAAATAATAACTATGGTTAAAAAATACTAGATTTTTCCAGGGCATACAGGTAGTAAGATTTTAATTGCAATTAAAATAAGTTGAGGGGCAGCTAGGTGGCACAGTGGATAAAGCACCAGTCCTGGATTCAGGAGGACCTGAGTTCAAATCTGGCCTCAGACACTTGACACTTACTAGCTGTGTGACCCTGGGCAAGTCACTTAACCTTCATTGCCCCACAAAAAACAAAACAAAACAAAATAAGTTGAATATGGTTCACTCTTTTAAAATATACACACAAATTATTAATAAAGGTCTATTCTTTGGCAACATCAGTTTAAGAACACATAAACTGAAGTGCTTTGCGGTGCTCAGATGAAATGATTTTTTCACTCTTGGGTTGTATGTTGAGGGGTGATTCCACAGTTTTATAAGTCTCTACCAAATCAGGATTCCAACTTTTAAAAGGGAGCAATATACCAGGTATATTTATTCATTTATTTATTTATTTTAGACATGTTGGGGTTTAAAGTGCCTTCATAAATTCCCTGCACATAAAAAAAATTATAAGAATCTAATTTACATAGTTTTAAGGTTCATAACAATTTCTCCAGGGCAACCTTCATAAGTAGGTATTGTAAGCTCAAAAATACTTTTTTTCAGATAACACAATAATTTTAATAATTAACAGTTTACTATTTATATCACATGCAAAATAGGCAGCTAACTTCAGTGAAAGGAGTGTTGGATTTAAGGTCAGAAGATCTGGGTTAAAAGTCCTCCCTTTAAGTAACTGGGTAACTTTACTCAAGTCATTTCCCATTCTGGGTATCTGTTTTATCATCTAAAAATTGATGGGTTAGACTAGATAATATCCAATGTTTCCTTCTAACTCTATGGTATTTTAATTAGTATTACTTAAAATGCTGGGGTGATTCCATCTATGAAATATACTATAGTTATTTCTTACTTTCTGAGGTATTAATCTACATGTGTATCAATTTATTCATTTATCTCCCGTCTCTCTCTGTTACTGCCTGTTTCTGTCTCTCTGTCCCTGTCTCTATTTCTCTCAAGTTTACTTCTCGCAAGATTTATCCCTTATTAATTGCTTTGGACAATGACACTATCATAGAGACCAGATTTAGTGTTTGAATATCTTAGTATCCATACCATTCCCTTTGTTACATATATTCAGAGACAATGCTGAAGAAATGATGAAAAAATGCTTCATAAGTAATCATAGGAGATTCAGGTACCAGGTAACAAAACACCTGCCCATTTCCACTAATGAAATGAATGATCTCTGCAGGGAAGCAATCAATCCTCTCTAGATAAAAGAGATCCAATATCTTGCATTCAGCTTAAGAGTGGCACTTCTAATACATCCTTGACAAGGTCATAATTTAAAATATTATCCTAGTGGTTTTCAATCTTTTCATGTATCAGCTTACTTAAAATGAAGTAATTTTGTCTTTATGAAAAATTGTTCTGTATCTCAGTGTTCCATTTTCTTTTTATAAGCTTGCTCATGTCTTCCATAATTACACAGAAATATCTATTGTGTTTTTATTATCCCATTCAAATATAATGACTAATTAATTATAAGTTATGCTTCAGTACTGATTCTATGGTATATTCTTGAATTTTAAAGAACTCTTCAAAAAATAGATTAATTATAAATTTGGATAAATTTATTACATTTAGATAAATTATCTAAATGCAAATTAAAAGGTGCTTTAAAATTAAATATAATTTAAGATACTTGCTTAAAGTTATCCAATTTCATGAAAAGTTTTGATTTGAAGAATACTTCAATACCTAATTACATTTCATTTTAAATTTCTTTAACTTAATCTTTTTTCAATGTCCTCTAGGTCTTTACTTTCCTTTTTCTTCCTTTCTATTTCTTTCTCATGAAATTTCTCTTTGGAATCAGATTGCTCACATATAGAGAAGGCTAGAAAGCCGTTTTTCTAATTTTTTTCCACATAGAATTTATTCAGTAAGCATATCTCTATTGAGAATTACTATGCTCAATACAATGTGCCAGAGTCTGATGGAAATGCAAAGATGACAATACAACAGAGAAGAATTGTCAACCCTTGCTGAAGTATGTGTGTGTGAGTGTGTGTGTGTGTGTGTGTTTGTGTGTGTAAGAGAGAGACAGAGATAGAAAGGGGGAAAGAGAGACACAAAGAGTTAGAGAGAGCAAGAGAGAAGGGAAAACTAAATAAAATGTAATTGAGAAATATTTAACAAAACAAATGAAAATGTAATAGAACATAGGCAATGCTAATATGTGATTTTCTAAGTCAATATGCCTCTGACAAGGATCTTTATGTTGTTGTGAGTAATAAATCCATATGCATCCAGCAGAGGCACCATTTCTATTTGACTTGTCACTACTCTAGTAGAGTCCTTGCTTTCAAGAAGCTCATACTCTAGTATAGGAAAGAGAAGACGAATGAATAAAATTCAAAATAGAGTGTTTAAACAAAATTATATTATGTACACTGTACAATCCAGTGATTATTTACATTGTAGAATTCAGAGGAGGGAGAAATTATTTATATCTGATGGGAAAAGAGAAGGCCTTTAAGTTGGGCTTTGTAGGATAAGTGAGAAATGAACAGATTTTCAGGAACATTATTTACTAGGCAACAGGGAGCCATTGCAGGTTCCTGGTGTAAAGGAGAAATTGTGTTGATAGAAGCTTGCCTTAGGAAGATTAATATGGCTAGAAGATGTATTTGGAGTGGGGGAGGAAAATGGAGGCAAGGGGACAAGCTAGGGAGGTTAGTATAATAATCTAGGAAATAGGTGATAAGATTCTAAATTAGGATGGTGGAAATGAGAAAAAGAGAGAAAAGGAAGAATGTGAAAATATTGTAGTGATAGAAATGACAGGGTTAAGAGAGAGTGAGGTGTCCAAGATGACTTCATGGGTATATTGAGAGGCATAAGACATTTGAGGTGAACAACCTCCAAATGAAGAGAAAAAAATGGAAACTTAGGGAATGTCATCAGTAGGAGGTGCTATCTAGGCTGGATCTTGATGATAGAATCTTCAACAAGGATAATTTCTAAGGGAGTCTGTTCTGGAGAGCAGGAATAATGTGTGCAAATATATAAAATATACACTTGAAGGCAATGTGAAATCAGAGAATGGGATTGTACTGTATTGTGGCTGGAATGAGAGATAGTAGCAAGAAAGTTTAGAAAGATAGATTTTAGAGGACTTTGAATATCAGAGTAAGAAATCTGTATTTTATCGTAATCCAGTTAATGTATAGCATTTTAAGTTTCTTAAAGTATAGTATATATTTTTATCTTGATTATTACTCACAAACAGTCTCTCGGGAGTTAGGTATACTCATTGTATAGATGGGAAAAGGAGAGTAAGTAATAATAGGTTATGGAGAAGGAAATGGAAAGTCACTTCATTATCTTTGCCAAGAAAAGCCCATAGACAGATAGTCCACAGGGTCATGAAGAGCCAGACACAACTGAATGACTGAATGACAACAACAACAATAATAAGTTAAGAAATAATCATAATAATAGCAAAAATAATAATAGTTAGCATTCTTGTGGAGCTTTGAGGTTTGCACAATACAATTATTATTCCATTTAATTCTTAAAACAACCTGGGGGGTGCTATTATTATACACATTTTGTAGGTGAGGAAACTGAGGCACAGATGGGTTAAATAATGCTTATGATTACACAGGGAGTCAATATAAGTTGGTATTCGAATCCAGGTCCTTGCTGATTAAAACTCCAAGTAATCTTTCCATTCTGCCACACTGGAGAGCTACTGAATGATTTCTGGCAGGAGAGTGATTTGTTCAGAGGTATGGAGTAAAAAAAGATGAAATAGCAGCAGTGAGAAGTATTAACTGAAAAGGTAAAGGACTACTAGAGGGGAGGGACTAATTGAGGGGAAACTAGGAAGTTCTGACTCAGAACTTGGGTGGTAGCAGTGTAAATGGAAAGAACATTGATGGGAGAGAGATGTCCAAGTTAGAATTGTACAGTTACTGCGATGTAGAGGATAAAGGTAGAAGTATTGAAAATAACTTAGAGGTCCAAGATAATGTAAGAGCTCTATTTTTTTTTCTTATCTGATAGTTTGTAGACCTATGAGAAACATAGGAAACATACTCAAGAACTGAGGAAATAAGACATCTGACTGTAGATTTACCTTTAATAAACCTGGAGATAAGTTCAGTGTTGAAAGTATTGCATTAGTATGTTCTTTTTATTATTATTATTATTATTTTTTTTTTTTGGTGAGGCAATTGGGGTTAAGTGACTTGCCTAAGGTCACACAGCTAGTAATTGTTAAGTGTCTGAGGCTGAATTTGAACTCAGGTCCTCCTGAATCCAGTGCCAATGCTCTATCCACTGCGCCACCTAGCTGCCCCTTTTATTTATTTATTTTTATTTATTTATTATTTTGGTGTAGTATATTCTTTATGAATAGGTAGTTCTTTGATGATGAAGATGTTTTCCATGATTTCTGATAAAAGCTCTATTTCTTTTCTTAGACCTGAAAAATAAATGTTCTCTTCTTTCAATTTCATGAACTGTGTGGTTACAGAAGGGGAGTTGATGACAAATAAATTAGATGTTATCATAGAGTGAAATTCCTAGATGTACTGGGTGGAAGCTTCAAGTCAGAGATTTGAGAAATCTTCCATATTTCTGGGCTTGTCAAGAAACATTAGAATCTCTGATACCAGGATTACAGACTGCCTTGTAGTTAATAAGCATATTATGAATCCCTATTGACATTTTATCAAATCAAAAATTAACACAAATTCAGCAACAAAACTCTACCTTCTGTAATAAGCTTTTCTCATGCCCCCTTAATACCTTCCCCCTAAAATTAGTTCCAATTGAACACTAATGCATTGTTGGTGGAGCTGTGAAGTAATCCAACCCTTCTGGAGAGCAATTTGGAACTATGCCCAAAGGGCTATAAAACTGTGCATACCCTTTGACCCAGCAACACCACTATTAGGTCTTTTTCCCAATGAGATCATAAAAAAGAAAAGAACCCACATGTACAAAATATTTATAGCTGCCTTTTTTGTGGTGGCAAGGAATTGGAAACTGAGGGGATGCCCATCAATTGGGGAATGGCTAAACAAGTTGTATATGAATGTAATGGAATACTATTGTGCTGTAAGAAATGATGAGCAGGTGGATTTCAGAGAAACCTGGAAGGACTTACATGAACTGGGTAAGATGAGCAGAACCAGGAGAACATTGTACATAGTATTAGCAACATTATGTATTTATCAACTGTGACAGACTTGAATCTTCTCAGCAATACAATGGTCCAAGATAGTTCCAAAGGACTCATGATGGAAAATGCTCTCCAAATCCAGAAAAAAAAATAACTGTGGGGGCAGCTAGGTGGTGCAGTGGATAGAGGACTGGCCCTGGATTCAGGAGGACCTGAAATCAAATCCGACCTCAGACATTTCACAATTACTAGCTGTGTGACCCTGGGTAAGTCACTTAATCCCAATTGCCTTACCCCCCCCCAAAATAAATAAATAAGATAACTGTGGAATCTAGATGCAGATTGAACCATACTATTTCTTTTATGTTGTTTTTCCCTTTTCCTCTGATTTTTCTTTCACAACATGACTAATGCAGAAATATGTTTAATGTGATTATATATATATACACATACATACATACGTACACACACACACATATATATATACATACACACATACATACATACATACATATATATATTATATATATATAACCTATATCAGATTGTTTGCTGTCTTGGAGGGGAGGAGAGGGAGGGAGAAAAATTAGAAACTAGAAATCTTATAAAAACAAATGTTGAAAACTACTTCTATACGTAACTATAAAATAATAAAATACTTTTATGATAAAGAAAAAAAAGATTAGTTCCAATTTATCCTGTATATATCTTGTCTGTAGACAGTTGTTTGCATGTTGTCTCCCTCATTAGACTTGTAAGCTCCTTTAGATAAAAGATTATTTTTTTTCTTTCTTTGTATCCCTGGGGTTTGGCAGTAGTGCCTGACACATAGCAGAAAAAATATTGTTGTTGTTTGACCTTCATTTTCTAAGTTGACCATTAGCATCATAGTGCCTCTCTTCCAGAGTCACAGAAGTCCAGTGGCAAGATGAAAGTCAAGACAATTGGTGATAGCCAGTGAGACAGTAGATGGTCTTCTTGTCTTAGATATCTAACCAAGCTCTAAGTATTTCACAGTGCCTGCTTCAGCTGCCTTCATGGCTAGACAGTCTTCATATATTTGGGGTAGACATCCCCTTAACTCACAGCTGAGTTTAACGCTTGTCCATTACCCTCAAGTAACGTCTCCCAAGAAAATTTTACTGGGGTATGGCCACCGCATATATGCTGTAGCTTCCTGGAGCCACAAGTAAGAGGTGGGTAAAAGTGGACACCAAAGGTGGATGAGGGGCCTTCACATCAGAGATTCTGGTTCTTCCTAAATACATCTACTTTTTGTCTATGTGCAAGATACTATTTTAGGTGCTGGGAATGCAAGGAATAAAATATTCTCTACTCTCAAGGGCCTGTCTTTTTATGGTGAAGACAACAAATACATCTATAACTATACATAGAATATTATGAGAATATAATCAAATAAATACAACAGTGTCAAATACAAGCTAGTTTGGAGAAAGGGCACAGTTGGGGAGATGAGGAATTAATCAAGGGAAGTGATAGGGAAACCAGGTTTGAGTTAAGACAGAATGGCAGAAGATATGCTTCTGTTAAGGTGGATGTAGCCCATAATAGAACTGTGGTTCCAAGAGGAACAGTGGAAGAGGTTAGTGGAGGAGTGAAATGACTTTGGGTGACTAAGATAGTTAGTGTAAGATATAGCCCAGGAAAAGGACTTGAAATCAAAGCAATAATTAAAGTTTACAGACATGAGTCAGGATGGATGGAGTTAGGATGAGTCAAGTATTTTTGAGAGTCAGGTTAGAAATAGATGTTTATAGGGAATAGGAGAATTAAATGATTTTTCCAAAGTCATACTGTTAGCTAATGGGAGAGCCAATATCAGGATTATGGCCTTCTAACTCCTCCAGTCCAGCACAATTTGCACTATTCAGAACTCCCTTCCATTATTTATATGCTAAGATATCACTTACCCTTGTACCTCAGTACTGTATTCCTTTGATGAATGAGATAGACACTAAAAATAAAGGTACCAGAGGAAAAATATTGTTGTTGAAAAGGTAGACTTTTATGGCTGCCAGAGAATGAATATTAAGACTGTATATATGTTATTGTGGAGTCTTCCTCACTTTTTCTTAGTGTAGGAAATTCCATAAAGAAAAAAAAATTCTCAACTTCCATATTCTGTACTCTGTCAATATCATTCTAGAAGTGACTAAGATATAGTTAGAAATGTTACTGCCCTCTCATTGGGAGCAAAGTGTCCATGGTAGTGTGCTAAGAAAAGTGTGTCCACAGTCTGAAAAACTGAACCTGAGTCCTAGTTCAAATACAATTACTAGCTGAGTGAACCAAGGCAAGTGGTTTTTTCTTTCTGAGCTAGAATTGAAAACATTTACATTGTCTTCCTCACAATGTTACTATGAGAAAAGGTTTTTACAAATCTTAAAATTATATATAAATGTGCATTATTAATAATAAAGACGTAGACAATGGATCATAGCAAAAGAAATATTCACTTGACTACTTTTTCAAGGAAAAAACTTTTAAATCATTAATTTTATATCTACTTTTCATGATATTTTAATAAGAACAATAGCACTTAATTTATAATCACACTGCCATATTCTTACTTTATGACCCAAAAGGAATCTATGGCATGATTTTGTTTATCTTTTTCAAAATCGATTGCTGAGGATTTCCTATTTTGATTAAACTAAAAAAAAAAATCAGTAGCAAAGAAAGTCTAAAGCCAATTCCCTCATATCTCTCCAGGGAATCCTCATATTCCTCCTGGGAAATCTGTAATTTGATTTTCATCCTTCACTTACCACACTGATTGTTGTGACTTGCACTTTAGTCATGGTTAAAGCATATCAGGTTGATCGTAGGAATAAGATATTCTGAGGTGTTTTGATTGACATTCATTTGTGACACCTTTCCTTTAAAAACAAGTATTTGGCCTCAAGAACTTTTCCTGATTTGTTGAAATTCACTAGAAAAGTTAAATGAATGTGAGAACAGCAGACACAGTATACCTTACATTTACAGATGTTATTTTGGCAACATACTCATTTCTTATCCCTGCTTGTCAAACTAAATCACCTAACAGAATATCCAGTTGATATTTTTTTCTTTCTTTTTAGATCTCAGTAAAGATTTTACATGTATTTGAGGGTTATACTGACACTGGTGTCTGTATGTATAGGGAGAGTGCTAGGGGAAGGTCTAATGCCAAGACACTGTTAGTCCAGGTTTGATTTTGGGACAAAATGAGGTACTTTAAAGTTATTTTACCAGTTACCCTGACAAAGCAAGATTATGCAATAAGCACACACTAACACTTAATTTCTCTGGACAGGGACCCTCTTGTCTCTTTATGGAGACCTGGTCAGCAGGGCAAAGTATGTGATGGCCACCAACTCAGAAGGGAACATACACAGGTTAGGACTTTTTATGCAGTCAAGTTTAAAGGAATGTAAAAGGCAATTAAATCCCAGGGACAGCTTTCTTATCCTTTAGGGAAAGCTAATTCCTATAGTGGGAAATGTGGGATTCTTGGTCTTATCACAGGAAGGATGTGCTAATGATTTAGGTTATGGCCCTTTTTGTTCAATGTTTACTTTAAAAAAATGTTTTAAATTTTTATGAACCTAACCAACTGCAAGAAACACATTTTCATAAAGAACAAAAAAAAGATTGTATGTGGAAACTGTGTTTCTTTATTCGTTCACTGCCTATTGTCTACATATGATCTTAAACAGTATCCAGACAACAATAAAGTAAAACATCAGATTACCAATTTTTGTTGTTGTTGTTTGTCCTTCATTGTTGAAGAGGACCATGACATCAGGGTTATGTCATGACTTGCACTGAATTGAATTTAAGTGAGGGAAGGTTGCTCAAGGTCACCAACCTCACTCTCTTCTCCAGAGTCATCTGGGTCCACTGGCAAGATAAATATCAGGACCACTAGAGATGGCCCCAGATGTTTAAGGCAATTGGGGTTAAGTGACTTGCCCAGTTCCACACAGCTAGTAAGTGTCTGAGGTCACATTTGAACTCGGGTCCTCTTGACTCCAAAGCCAGTGCTCTATCCACTACACTACCTAGCTGCCCCAAGATTTCAAATATCTTAAATAAAAAAGTTGATATTCAAATAACTAGTGCTGAGTAAATTTTTCATTCTTTTTTCTCTAATTTAACTTATATTTAAATGACTCAGATTAAGGTAACACATTCTCTATTTTAAGTGAAATCTGTTCTCCTTTTTAATTACCAAAATAAAATAAAACATTTCTTGTTACCTAAGGGACAATATCAAGCAACTTGTAGTAAATATATGCATGTCATAGTATATTACCATTGATGAATTGTGTGAAAGAAATAGCATAAAGGATTTTTCCCTCTTCTTTTGATCTCTTTTTTTTGTATAGGCCTAGCAATGGTACAACTGAGTCAAAGGGCATGCTGTGTTTAATAACATTTTGTGTATAATTCCAAAATTTTTTCCAGAATGGTTTTACATATTCACTGGTCCACTGTGCCTATTTCCTTATATCCCCTCAAACAATTATCATTGTCATCTTTTCCTCTATGGTTATAAGAAAAAATTTCAAAAATTGCTTTAATTTTGCATTATTTTTCTAATTAGAAATGCTTTGGAAAATTTTTTTCAGATGAATATTAATAGCTTGGGTTTCTTCTCTTGAGAACTATCTATTCATATCCTTTGACAAGATATCATGTGGGGAATGGCTCTTTGAAAATGAGACTTTTATCAAGGAAACTTTTGATATAGATTTTTTCACAGTTAATGGTTTCCCTTTTAATCTTAATTAAATTGGATTTTTTGTAAAAAAAACTTTTTAATTATATGTAATCAAAACTTGGAAATTCTTTTTTTGAAAGAGAAAATAATCTTATGTATGGAAATATTTACAGCAGCTCTTTTTGTTGTGTCAGTAAAATGGAAAATAAGGGGAGGGCCCATCTTTTGAAGAATGGCTGAATGAGTTATGGTATAAGAATAGAATGGAGTACTACACTGCTATAAGAAATAAGGAAAGACATGATTTTAAAAAGACACAAAAATACTTATGCAAACTGTGTCTGAGTGAAAGAAGCAGAACCAGGGGAATTTATACTTACATCAATATTATGCAAATGAACCATTTCTAGGACTTTTATAAAGTGATGAAGAATGAAATAAGTAGAACCAGAAGAACAAGTTTTATAATAACAACAGCATTATTTTTAAAAATGGGGGTAGCTAGGTGGCACAGTGGATAAAGCACTGGCCCTGAATTCAGGAGGACCTGAGTTCAAATCTGAACTCAGACACTTGATGCTTACTAGCTATGTGACCCTGGACAAGTCACTTAACCCTCATTGCCCTGAAAAAAAAAATGAAAACCACCACCACCACCACAACAACAACAAAAACAAATCTATGAAAGCTGTAAGAATCATGATCAATACAATAACCATTCATGATTCCAGAGGACAAATGATAAAACAGCTAACCATGACAATGGAGCGATAGATTGTGGATACAGAATGAGACATATAGATAAAAGATAGATAGATAGTTAGATAGATAGATAGATAGATAGATAGATAGATAGACAGATACTTATCTATCTACCTATCCCTCTCATCTATTTTTTTATATATAGACATTGAGAGAATGTTTTTCCTAAATATAGTATACACACATACATACACGTACACATATATGTATACATATATAGAGAGATATAGATATAATTTTGTAATGATTGGAATGACGCCACCTGCAGGAAAGCTACTATAGGAAAGCTCTGCCATGAGGAGAAAGCATCTGAGGGCAAGCCATGTGGTCAGTTCCTTGGCATCAGGAAGTGACATTTGCTTATGGGTACTGTCTTTCAAAGCTACCAGCCAATCAATTTGAGGATCCTCCCATTTCTGGGAGGAGGACACAAAGTAGGAAGCAGACACTGGCAGAGGTGTTCTTGCTCTTTTGGTTCCTGACCTCACCATGGTGGGTCAGATGATGGGGTCTCTTAGAAATAGTTAGATTTTTACCTTTATCTCTGATCATTAGATCCTAATGCTCTCTAATAAATACTTAAATACTCTTGCTAAAGCTTATAATTTATTGGTAACCACTCATTAGATATTTTAGACAGACTAGCTAGAATTTTAGCCCTCGATTTTTTGTCACAAGAAATTTTTATTTTACTTTTTTCCAGGGGAGTGGGAGAGAAAGAAAATAGATTTTATTTTTAAAAATAGAGAAGTGGGAGGGTACTACAGATGAGATCATTGTATCATTAGCTTTTTTGAATGATTTTCTTTATTACAAGACCTCTCTTATGAAGTAGGAGTAAGCTATAAATGTTTTTTTTTATGTAAAAAACAACAACACATCAATAAAGAATGTTTTTAAAAGATGAAAAGAATGAATTGACAGAAAAGGTCATGAGTGAGGTCATGCACAACTGGGAAATGAGGTCATGTAGCTAGAGCTAGCTTGTTGCATTACTTTGCAGTAAGGTCTATTTTGCTTTGGATATGATATCTAGGAAGGATTTATAGAGGGATTTGACAGGAATCATACAGGAAAAGAATAATGAGCTACAATTGGTAGAAATAGTATGCATATTAATGAGTTTGCATTTTCATCAAAGTATTGAGATATAAAGAAATGTTTTTCTTTCTGTTTCCTTATAGGAAATTCTTCAAAATTCTAGGTCAACAACATTCATTAACAGGAGGTTTTAAAACTCTTCAACAACAAAAAACAACAACAACAAAAACAAAAATTCATACCTTACCATTTAACTATTAAGGCCCATTGGAGAAGCCATTAACGTAAGCTACATTTAAAGCATGAAGCTAGAGATTTGTTATTTAGTGAAAACTCAATACTTCATAAAGATCCATAATCTCATTAGGATAGGTAATCTTTCAACAGATGAAAATCAAAACCTTACCCTCCCTTAAAACAATGGTTTCATAAGTCACTGTGTCCAAAAATATTTATCACTAAGTACCTAATCTTCTGAAGAATCTTTACAGGGTAGTTGAGTAACTAGATGTGCCTCCAGATCATGATGAAATATTTGAAAAGTAATGAAGAAATGGGAGCCATTTTGGTGCTGGGTATAGAGTGCCGGCCTAGGAGTCACCAGCCATTCAGTTAAATTCTACTCCTGGCACAAATTGGTTCTATGCCCCTGAGGAAATCACTCAGTTGTTACCTAGAGTACAAAATAGTTAGCTAAGATTTTAAATAGCAGAAATGGTATTAACCAACAATGATAGGGAGTTGTTTGTTTTAATCCAAGGAGTTCCCTGTACTAATGGAATAGTAAGTCCAGGCTCTATCCTTAATTGAAGAATGCACCTGGACTGTTATATTATACAACGTGTTATGTGAGACATGGTACAGTGAAGTGATTGCATGCTGAATGAAGTTTAAGACATGGTCTCTTCCCTCAAGGGGATTTGTATTTCTATTCAAGTATTTCTAAATAAAAATATTCACATTTATGGTAGTGTATAAAATGTATGCTTAATGATAATATCTAATAATAGCTAGCATTTATGTAGCACTTCAAAGTTGTCAAAGTACTTTATTAACATTTCATTTTATCCTCACACTACCCTGAGAAGCAGATGCTACTATTATTCCCCTTTTTGTAGATGAAGAAAATGGTGAAGACAGAAGTTAAGTGATTTTCCCAGGGTCACAAAGCTAATTAAGTGTCTCAGGCAGGATTCAAACTCAGGTCTTAAAGACTTTAAGCCTCATGATCTATCCACTGCTCCAATATGGCTTCCTCCTGGCAAGCTTAATAAAGTGAAAATAAAATTGAAATACAAGTAGACTAAGGAAAAATAATATGATTCTATAGAAAATGATCAAATGGGATACTAGCATTTTCCTTCACATCAGTAAGGCTCTGATGAAAAAAATAATTGGTAGATTTCTTTCAACCCAATTGGTGCTACCTGAAGGGGGAAAAAATCAGTGTCTTCTTATAAATAAATAAATCGATAAGTGTGTGTGTGTGTGTGTGTGTGTGTGTGTGCGTGTGCGTGTGAAGGAAAAAAAATCAGATCCATATTTTTTAAAGGTACTATATCTGAGACTGTCATGTAAAATTTGACTTAAGCACAGCAGATATTTTTGCTAATTAATGGAAATTCTCTTAAAGAAGGAAGAAAGAGAAAAAAAGGAAGGAAGCAAGGAAGGAAGGAAGGAAGGAAGGAAGGAAGGAAGGAAGGAAGGAAGGAAGGAAGGAAGGAAGGAAGGAAGGAAGGAAGGAAGGAAGGAAGAAGTCAATGAATAAAGAAATATCAAGATACTGAAGAAGAATAACAGTACTTTGTGTGTGTGTGTGTGTGTGTGTATCTACTTTATGCCTCACAAATACTTCTACAGGGAGGTCTCTGTTCAGTCAGACTTTTTCTCCTCACCTATTGTTTCTTTTTTTCCAATTCTTATGGTATTAAGAACAGGAAGTCCTTGGGGAAAAGAAGCTTCCCAGTACCTTTGCCAGGTTCTTTCTCTACTTATCCTGTTTCTTTTGAACTCTAAAATCTGCAGGCAGAGCCAAAGTAGGTTTTTTTTTTAATATGTTATATCTTGATTTTTGAGTTATATTTTTCACAGCTTTAGATTTAGTGTTTGTTTCCATTTACTTTAATGTGAAACAGGTACAAACAGTGACTCTATGGCAGTTTGACATGATGTGTAAACCTTTTATAGTCATTGCCAACTGTAAATGTGCTACAAGTGAAGATTCTGTACTACATTACTAAAGATTTGGCATTCTTAGGTTGATCGTTTTCCAAGTGGATAATGGGTAATTGCATTTTCCATATCAAAAATCCTCCCTTACATTCTTTCATAACTGGTGATGATAATTTTCTTTACTCTTTACACTTTCAAGTATTTTTTTTCCTTTATACCTCTAGTTAAACATGAACATGTTGATGGTTTAGTACCTCAGTAGTAAACAATAGACAAGACAAATTAGAGGATTTAAATAATTACCCAAATAATTAAGAGAAAGAAACTATTCTTACTTATTACTGCAATATTTAGATGCATCATCATACAAAACTAAATGTTGGGAAGATTTTGCTACTGTTAAGGAAAAGAAAATGATGAAGGTTTTTTAAAATGAAGTTTTCTTAAGTAAGGCAGACAAGGTGAAATCATGAGTCATAATTTGAAATATGTCATATATTAAAATATACATCTTCATATGTATATGTATGTATGCATACATGCATATGTATATACACACACAACTAGAAGGAAACCCCCCCCAAAATGCCAATAACAAAAACTCAATACTCTTTCTGAGAGCCAAGAAGTGGGTGGTCTTGAATCCTGAGATATTACAAGAACTAGTGATGAACTCCTTCTATAATACAAATTGTCACATTTTACTATTGGCCTTATAGCAACTTAAATCCTTGGGTAGGCTGAGTACAAAAGTTGCTCACAGTACATGTACATTAGTGTGTAAAGTTTGTTTGAAAACTTTGGAATCCTTTGGATAAAACACTATAAACACAAGTAATTATTTGTGAGTGATTTATTATCCATAAATCCTTTCTTGGAACCTTATGCTTTCTCTCCTCATAACCATAAATAGAATAGGTTCTATATGTTTGAATAAAGTTTCCCCACTCCCAACTCCAATATTAAGGAAAACAAACAGCACTAAGATCATTAGCATCATTACATGCATAAACAGCATTAAATTATTTACCTCTTTCTTTACATTTTCATATTTTTTCAGTAGGACATTATTCTTGGGTATTTTAGTCTATCGTATTTTGCAATTATTCCATTGTTTCTGGTTACCCAGCTAAGACAACTCTAATCTAACCAAGGGCCCATGAGTTCTCATATTTAAATCATCTAATACAGTCACTGAATTGTTAAGCCAGATACTCCATACCCTGAAATGGTCATAAACCCACAGTGCAGCTCCACATTCCAGCCTATTTGGTATTTAAAGCTTGATATGGTAAATTGAATCACAGAGTGAAAATGGGTCACTGAGAAAATATTTTTTATGAAATATTTCTATGTTTTGTATCATGTTTTCTTTTCATTGTATATCCTTATTAGCTTACTGAATGTGAAATTTTATCATTGGTAATTTGCAAGCATCTTTATAAATTCCCACCTCTTTAAGCGACCACTTGGTGCCCCACTTTCCTTAGGGATTCTAAATAGCTTTCAAATGGTCATGGGTACTTTGGGATAACATTAAGAAATGTATGTGCACTGAGAGATTTATAAGAATAAAGAAAGGGTTTATTTATTATTTTTTTTTCTGTGGGGGGTAATGAGGGTTAAGTGACTTGCCCAGGGTCACACAGAAAGTATGCCAAGTATCTGAGGCTGGATTTGAACTCAGGTCCTCCTGAATCCAGGGCCAATGCTTTATCCACTGCTCCACCTAGTTGCACCCAAAGTAGCCTAACTCTTTACCAAGGCCAAACACTCTACTTCCACTAGCAATCCTTCAATAAAGTCCTTCTTTGTCATTTCCATTCTATTACTTATCTATAATCTCTCCCTGTTTAATGGCTTCTACCCTACTGCCTATTGGAATTCCCATATCTACTCCATTCTCAAAAAACCTTTCACTTGGCCCTTCCATCCCTGCTATCTATAATCATATAGTTATCTCTTCTGTCCTCTATGGCTAAACTCCTTGAAAAGACCATCTATAAGTAAGTGTCTCCATTTTCTCTCCTCTTACTCACTTATCAGTCTGGTTTTGAATTCATCATCCCACCAAAATGGCTCTCTCCAAAGTAAACAATAATCTCTTAATTGCCAAATCCATTGGTTTTTCCTCAGTCTTCATTCCTGACCTCTCTGCAGCCTTTGACACTAATGATCACCATCACCCTCCTTTACCCTTCTCTCTGGTTTTTCAAAATGCTGCTCTCAGATGGTTGTCCAATCAGCTGGACTTTCTATCAGACAACTTCACAGTCTCCTTTGCTGGAGGCTCATGCAGGTCATATCCTTTAACTGTAGGTGAGCCACTGTGTTCTATCATAGGCCTTCTTCTCTTCTCCCTCTAATACTGCTCCACTTGGTGATCGCATCAGCTCTCATGGACAGAATTACCTTCTCAATGCTGATGGTTCTCAAATATACCTATCCTGCCCTGACTCCTCACAGACCTCTAATCTTGCAGCTCCAATGGCCTTTCATATATCTCAAACTAGATGTACTGTAGTCATCTTAAGCTCAACAGAACTCATTATCTTTCTCCCCAACCCCAACCCTAACCCTTCTAGCTTCCTAACATCTCTATGACTGTAGAAGGGACCACCATCCTCCTACAGCCTCAGGCTCACAACCAAGGTGTCATCCCCTATTGCACCGAATCTGTTGCCACTCTCACTTTTGCAAAAACCCTCAAATACTCCCCTGTATCTCCTATGACACTGCCACAATCTTGGTACAATCTCTCATCACCTCATGCTTGTAATATTACTATAACCTGCCAGTGGGTCTGCCTGCCTGTGTCTCTCACCGCTCTAATCCCTCCTCCATTCAGCCTCTAAAATGATTTACCTGGAGCAGCTAGGTGGCGTGGTGGATAGAGCACTGGGCCTGAAGTTGGGAGGATCTGAGTTCAAATCTGTCCTCAGACACTAGCTATGTGACCTTGGGCAAGTCACTTAACCCCAATTACCTTAAACATCTAGGGCCATCTCTAGTCATCTTAATATACATCTTTCCACTGGACCCAGATGGCTCTGGGGGAGAAAGTGAGGCTGTTGACTTTCCATAGCCCTCACACACTTAAATCCAATTCACTACAAGTCATGATATCACCTCCTGATGTCTTGGTCTTCTCTGAGGGTGAAGGAGATAACAACAATATTATTTTCCTAAAGTACAGGTCTGACCCTACTCAATAATCTCCAATAGCTCCCCGTTGCCTCTAGGATCAAATATACAATCCTCTTTGACATTCAAAGCCTTTTGCAACCCATTCTCTCTTCTACCACCCCCTCCCCTTCCAGTCTTTTTATAGCTTATTCCCCACCATCCACTCTTTAGTGACACTGGTCTCCTGGCTTTTCCTTGAACAAGACACTCCATTTCTAGGTTCCAGGCATCTTCTCTGGCTGTCTCCCATGACTGGGATTGTCCCCCTTCTCAACTCTTCCAGCTGGCTTTCCTGGCTTCATTCAAATACCAACTAAAATCCCAACTTCAACAGAAAGCTTTTTCCAACCCTTGTTAATTCTAATGCTGTTCCTCTTTTTAATTATTTCCGCTTTATCCTGTGTGTAGAAGGTTTGTACATATTTGTTTACCTGTGGTGGTCTCCCCTGTTAGATTATGAGCTCCTTGAGAGCAGGGACTGTATCTTTTGCCTCCTTTTTTTTTTTTTTTTAAATAGATTCAATGCTTAACACAGTGCCTGGAACATAATAAACCCTTAATTAATGTTTGCTGACTTGTGAACAGAGCACTTTTTTAGATACCAAAGACACAAACAAGTAACACAGAAGCTGCTTTCAAGTACTTTATAAGCTAATAAGAGAAATAAAGGGCATGATATAGCTTTTTGTGCAATACGTGGAAGAAAAGGAGAGTCCTAGGCAATGTGCTATGAGAAATTTGAAGGAGAGAACATTTTCATTTGAGGGAAAGATTTTGTTGGTTCTTTATGAATCAAATGTGAGAAGTAGCTATCACACACATCCTGATCCTAGGAAAACTGTGTTATGGAAGGTGCATGATTTGACAACTGCAGCATTAACAGCAGAACAGGCTTGTAGCCCAGGATCACACCTTACTGGGACACATGAGAAGCTCCAACCCTTGAGGCTGCCAGTGATAGCAGAAAGAAGGAGGAAATGGCTAGCCATGACCCCACTTGGATATTTTGTCTTCGGGTGAGGTAGTGTGTTATTGGGGCAATCACAATATCTTAAGTTACAGAACCTAGATTAGAAGACTAATTCTGCTGGTTAAAATACTTGTGAGTCCAGCCAAGGCACTTCACCTCTAAGGCCCTGTTCCTTCAAGGTGAAAATGAGGACATCAGATTTCCACAGCTGTGAGGCCTGGAGTGTACTATTGAATGGCATATGGATATAAAGCATGATCTGTTGTCTAATGTCAGCAGATTTATCCATATAATGTGGTAAATGGACTAGCTTATACTCAATCAATTAGGCTCTTAGGTGTGTGGATCACCTTGAGGGAGAGTGGAGGCTGTAGGACTGTGTCTATCCAGTCCAACCCTTTGATTTTACAAATGAGGAAAGTGAGGCCCAGAGAAGTGAATTGCCCAAGGTTACACAGAGACAAGGTTTGAATCCAGATGCTCCATCTTTAAATCTGAGATATTTGCAAATTTAGTAATAAAGGCAGTCTGAAGTCTGATTGTTACAAATATTCATTTGTAAATCAGGTATCTAGACCTTAGAAAAATGGTTTTTATTTTCTTAAAAAATTATACTATAGGGGCAGCTGGTTGGTGCAGTGGATAGAGCACCAGCCCTGGATTCAGAAGGACCTGAGTTCAAATCTGGCCTCAAATCTGGACACTTAAAACTTACTAACTGTGTGACCCTGGGCAAGTCACTTAACCCCAATTGCCTAACCAAAAACCAAAACAAAAAAACCAAAACTATACTATATAGGGGTAGCTAGGTGGCAAAGTGGATAAGGCACTAGCTCTGGATTCAGGAGGACCTGAGTTCAAATTTGACGTCAACCACTTGACACTTACTAGCTATGTGACCCTGGGCAAGTCACTTAACCCCAGTTGTCTCACAAAAAAAAAAAAATTTAAAAAAAATCATACTATAAATATTTAGGTCCTCAGGTAAGCCCACAAAAGTCAACCTAAACCATGAGTTACTTGAAGTATTGTATTACTACTTGTTAAAGGCTAAAATTCTAGCTAAACTGTCTAAAATATCTAATGAATGGTCACCAATAAATTATAAGCTTTAACAAGAGTTAGGCTTTTAAGCATTTATTAAGGAGAATAAGAATTTGGTAAAGAGAGAGCGAAAGGCCTACATTCATCTATCTATTAAAGGGAGAGCGCATTTCTAGCTCCCTTCTCTGCCAGAGTCCACAGGAAAGAGACTGAGTCAGAGCACCAAGCTCCCCCTTCTTCCTCCCACTAGTAAACATCACTTCCTGACACCAAAGAAAAGACCCATGTTCTTGCCCTCAGAGACCTTCACCTCATGGCGCAGGTTTTCTACAGTAAGTCTCCAGCAGGTGGCATCATTCCAATCGTTATATACTTTTATTTAAGAGTTACCAGTAGGGGGCAGCTAGATGGTGCAGTGGATAGAGCACCAGTCCTGGATTCAGGAGTACCTGAGTTCAAATCTGGCCTCAGATACTTAACTTACTAGCTGTGGGACCCTGGGCAAGTCACTTACCCCCTATTGCCCTACCAAAAAAAAAAGTTACCAGTAGACTGTAAGCTCCTTGAGGGCAGGGAATATAGTATAGCCAAAAACACTCATGTAGCACAGTAGAAAATAGAGGTTCAGTGACCACTTCTGATGAATTCTGCCCATGGGTCCCTGGACAAATCATCAAATTTTACTAGGTCTCGGTTTTCTCATCAGTAAAATAAGGAGATTGGACTAGATGGCCTCCAGAGTCTCTTCTGGTTCTAAGTCTAGGTTCTGGGTTCTAGGGCCATTTTCTTCTATAAGAAAATGAGTTTTCATCTGATATAAAAATAACTGTCATTGTACTTTAAGGTTTTGAAAAGGACTTTATTATATCTTTAAAAACCTTGTCAGCCAAGCATTCTAAGTATAACAGTATCTATTGTTCCCATGTTCCCATCTTATAGATAGGACAGCTGAACCTTAGGAAGATTTAAGTGTCTTGTCTAGGGTCACACCAATACTAAGGGTCAGAAGCATAGTTTTGAACCCATGTCCATTCTAACTACAACTTGAGCACTGTTTTTTATGGTATTATGCTGCTTTGGAACACAACAATCATATTCTCATATTCTCTCCCAGTTCCAGCAGAGGCTTCTCTTTCCTTCTTGCCTTGAACCTGATTGGGAGGAAACAGCTGTCCCTCTCTTAAACTTTCATCCAGTGGTATCAGTAACTTGATAGTTCTTTATTTGCATAAGAGAAGCCTTTTGAATTGGAGTAGTTTATGAGGAGATTCCTGTATGGAAATTTATCCTCTACCTTGCCCCAGGATTATATAGTAATAGGTCAAGAACTGCCAGTAGTAACTGTAAAGTTGTAACCAGAAGCTAAAACTGTTAGTTACTTTAGGAATGCTGACTGAGTCTCTCTCTCTCTCTCCCTCTCTCTCTCATAGGAACATAGAATATGTAGCTTATGCTTATTGGATCCCTCCCTCCCCCACAACCATTTATAGATGAAGAAACTGGGGCCTAGAGAGGTTAAGTGATTTTCCCAAGAGTATCTGTCACTGCTGCTCTGTTACTTAATGCTAGACCCCTGCAGCCTACTGTACCTAAGGCAGCTGCTCCATCATTGTAAGTGACATACCTTTGATGGATGAAAGAACAAATTTTAAAAATCAAAACAAAAAAAAAGAAGGAAGGAAGGGAGGAAGGGAGGAAGGAAAGGAGGAAGGGAGGAAGGCAGGAAGGGAGGAAGGAAGGGAGGAAGGAAGGAAGGAAGGAAGGAAGGAAGGAAGGAAGGAAGGAAGGAAGGAAGGAAGGAAGGAAGGAAGGAAGGAAGGAAGGGAGGGAGGAAGGGAGGAAGGGATTCTTTATTAAGCACTATGTGCCAAACCCCCAGGATACAAAGAGAAAAGCAAAGATAGCCCATCACTCCAAGGAGTTTGCATTCTAATGTGATTACAAGTTCTTGCATTCATATAAAGGAGGATGATTTCCAGGGAAAGGGTGTTTTGGCTTAGAAAATCAATGAGATGGGAACAATTTGAGACATCCTTTCCAGTAGCAATGATAGTATTTATTTGATTATGGTTCCTGATCTGGAAAGAGAAAAAGGCAAAGAAAGGGGCAGAGAAAATTTGCAAGTTTCCATATCTGCAGCCATGACTTCCTTTAAATTCCAACTAAAATCACACTTTCTATAGTAAATCTCTCCTCATTCCCCTTATTTTTCTATCCTTCCCTCTGTTGATACTTCTAATTTATCCTGTATATAGTTTATTTGTACATAGTTGTTTACATCTTGTCTCCCTTTGTTATGGGGAATAGGGTGGGGGTTTGGGGTAGGGGTTCTTAGGAATTCCTCTTTAAAGAATTACACCCTCTTGCACACAAATCCAATTAGAATAAAATAATAGTTTATTTAGGGTGCTAGGAAAGGAAACCAAGAGAGAAATCCTTGGATTTCTCATGAGGAGAAGGCATAGTACAGAGTCATGGCTCTGAGATATCTATCTCCTCAAGCAGGAGGTAGGCAGATACTTTTATGGTCCTATGCTAGTCTGATGAGGTGATCATCTGACTATGGAAAGTTCCCCTAATGGAGGAGGACCATCCCCAACTGGTGGTGGCTGGGGGAAATTGGGTAAGGGGCTGCTCTGGATCTCTCAAGCCATCTCTCTGCTCCAAAGGCCACAAAGGCAGCAGTCACACCCAATCCCATCTCCTGGAGGGGTGGGGGAGACTGGGTAGGTGTGTCTGTCCTTTGGTTTAGTTTCTTAAGGTGAAGGTTCTTTGATGTACCCCAGAAAACTTCTGGGGTGCTAGGACTATAACACCTTGGTAGACTGTGAGCTTCTTGAGAGAAGTGGCTTTCTTTTGCCTTTCTTTGTATCCCCAGTGTTTAACACAGTATCTGGAACATAGTAGGCACTTAATAAATGCTTATTGATAGACTAGCTGGCTTCTTCTTTCCTCAGTTCATGAGTAGAATGATATATAAGGTCCCCAGCAGTCCTTATGCTAGACATAAGGGAAGCAGCGCATTGTGTGCACCTGAGGTTCTAAATGATTCTGGAAGCTGGGAATTTTATAGAAAGCTTTCTCTTTTATCTGAGTACTGCAGGAAGATTCTATAAAGGATTTCTGCACTGGGTGAGAGATTGGACTCATTTCCCTCCAACTGTATAATTGCTTTGTATAGTCACAACTCAGGTGATTTTCCTGCTGACAGATGCTAGTGTTGTCTTAACACTGTGAGGTGGTGAATGGCAAGAGGAAGTTCAAGAAAGATGTGGGCAAATAACAGAACTGATAAACACAAGCAGAGCTAAAATATAATTTAAAGGAACTGGAAAAGATGTTTTAAAAATCTCTTTATTTTGGAATATAATATCATGAAGCTATCCTAAATTAATGTACAGGATAGTTTATAAAAGTGGAAAGGGATCTGAGTAACTACCTAGGCCTGTATATATTATATCCCCATTAGCATTTCAAAGGCTTAATTTTTTTTTGTCCTGCTGAAACAGCTTGAATCTACTTTATTGTTTTACTGTAAATGATGAACAAATTTAGTAAGTTAAATGAAACCAGTGGAAAATAAAGGTCTAATTTAACTTGTACAAGGTAGTCATACAATTATGATAAAAGATATAGAAGGCAAGCTTGTTTCCAGAATTCTGCCAAATAATACAAATTAAAACACACACACACACACACACACACACACACACACACACACACGCAAGTGCTATTGCCTTTCCATTTGCTTCACTTTCAGAAGAAAACGAACATAGTCAAGGTACAGTATATTACACTTATAGCAGCCTTCATTCATGTCTGTAGCTCATCAGACTAACTTTTAAAATGTGCAAGTTCCTACAAGGACCACCCCAGGTTTAAAAGTCTGCAAACATTACATGTTGGTTTACTGTTTAATAATGTTTAGAATGTTATCTTTCCCTAGACCTTTGAAATCTAATTACTTATAATACTCAGTTGTATTTCCATTTTACTGAAACACACTACCCATATGATTTTTAGAAGAGTGAATAGAAAATGTTTTAGTTCTACTTTTATTTGGACACAATATTTTGGTGTTCAAGAATATATAGATATGTGATTGTTATGTCTTATATTATGCCATTTTATTGTTAAATTGGACACATATAACAAACAAAAATATAATTCTCAGAAAAATATCTTTGTTATTTCTTCTCTACACTCTCCAACTTATTTTTGGATCTTCTACTCTTAAAGATCCTTTTCACACTTTATGGGATGTTCTCTTCCCCTCTCCCCTCCACAGTAAGATCATTCATTTCCATGCCAACAGCTTCACATTGTTTGGTTTGGTTTTTGAGATTGATTGAAAGTTGACCTACTGTGTTAAGTTTATTTACACAAACACAGGCTCTTGAAAAATAAACTATTGAAGGATAGAACAGTTAAAATCAAAGGTATTAAACTCAGTTTTTTAATGTTTGAATGTATGTGATGTATGTGTTTAATATGGACAAGATCTTTACCACAGGGGCAATTAATAGAAAGAAAAGAAAATACTTTACCAGAATGTGTGTGTTCCTACCATAATGTAGTGTCATGTATAATGTAGGATTAAAGCAAAGGATTTGTTTTTGAAGAAGTTAAAAAGATTTCTGCCACTCAAACCTCTTTTCTTAGTTATAACATTATGTGAGATGATCATTGACCTAATAGTTTTCGATAACCTTGAATATTTTTCCCCACAACTATTTAGTTTGCCATTGCTAAAATACATCAGCACAAAGTTAATCCTAATATACAGCAACCCATATGCAGATATGAACTGTCAAAAATTATGTTTGATGACAAGTGGATTTTGAATCTGGATTTCAATTTACTTTAAGTGTTACTTTCAGGTTTTGCTTTTAAAAATACTTGTGGATTCTTTTTTTTTTTTTAAGCATCCTTTCTCCACAAAAAACAAAAACAAAAAACACTTCACAAATTAAACATACACACACACACGAATATATATTTTTTTCTGAAAGTTCTTTTCATCCCCACCCTTATGTGCACACCCTCTGTCCAAAAAAAAAAAAAAAAAAAGTGAATGATTGGGGGCGGGGGCTGGGGGGGGGAGGAGATAAAAATCTTACAACTCGGAATCCTGATGCTTAAAAAAAACTAGGGCCACTAGCCACAAACCAGGGAGGGACCTGAGCCTCTGCTTGCGCGGCACGTGGACCAGAAACACTTCCTAGAAACAGCCAAGTATGAAAGCTGCCTCTACCCTCCCTGAACTTTCCCTGTAAACACAGCAGCTGACAGTCCTGCATCCCCGCTGGGTGGATCCCGCAACTCCGAGGGGGGAATGGCACTTCTTGTTTTTAATTAGCCAAGGTGAAAAGGTGAATTAAAACTGGCTGCTGGCAAGCCAGAGCAAGGGGCTGACTTCGGAGGCGCTGCGAAGAGTCCCCAAGGAGGAGGTGGGGTGTTTGGGGAGGGGGTGCGCGCGAGTGTGCGCGCGTGAGTGCGCGCGTGAGTGTGCGTGTGCGTGTATGTGTATGTATGTGTGTATGCCTTTTTCTGAATGAACAGCCTCGCAGAAAGTGACTGCAAAAGCAGTTCTGGGGAATCTGCAGGCGGTTCCGGGGGACCGAGCGCCCAAACCGAACTCCTCCCTTGGAATGTCCCTGTACGTACTCCCAGCTTGAAAACAACTGTCCTAAGCGAGAGGGAAGGTTTCCGTGACATCTCCAAACACAGTTTGACAAATGGCACTTGGGGATCGCGTTTTCTGGTGACAACGGACTAGGTCGCGGTGTGTGACAGAGCTGCTCCAGCTGCCTCTGAAGGAAAAGTCGCCCGTCCAACTCCTGACCCCAGAGGCCAAAGTGAAGACCGGAGAAAAAGGAGACACTTGCCCGGGGAGCAGCATGGCAATCGCCGGGCACATCACCTTTTTGGTCCTGGGGGGTTTGCTCTTCGAGTTTGGGATTGGAGGTCATGCAACAGATACCACCCACCCCCGATTACGTCTGTCGCACAAAGGTAAGTTGCTGTTCCAGGTTATATCTATCTATCTATCTATCTATATTTATCTATATCTATATCTCTCTCTATTTGTATTTTAAGAACTTTTGGAATGAAATTTTCTAAAGTCATCTGATATGACATCAATATATATGCCCCCCAAAGCCCTAAAATAAATGCAAAAACTATTCTTTTTCTCTGCACAACACCTCTATTTTTCCTTAAGAGTATCACTAATTAATGTCATGCTTATCACACCTGAAAAGTGTAAAAGAGCTCAGCAGCTTAATGTTGTTTGTATCTTTTAATGGGTGCCTGGTAAATATTAAACATTATGAATGAGAAAATTACTAGAAAAGCTAGTATATCTAAGTTCTGGAGCAGGTAGTGAATAGCCTTGTGATGCTAAATCGACCCAGTGGGCACTAAACATTTAAATGGCAACTTATGGTGGAGGGGGGAGGGGAAGGGGGATGGGACCCACAAAGGAGTGCTGAAGAGATAGGGTGCAATTTTGCCTTTGTACATAATGGGTGGTGGGGAGAGGGAAGACAGTAGAATAAGTAGAATTCCTGTGTAGAAGAATGATTTATTTTCCAAGATAGCAAAGCCATCACACTGTAATTAAAATGACTAACTGCCAATAGTAGTCAGTTTCCAGTTTAACTGAACTATGGAAAAACGTGCTTGTGTGTGAGGTTGAAAAATGTGCAGTATATGTAACCATTTTTACAATTAAATTTATATTGAGTAAAAACATTGGGTATTGTTTATCATCACCTATTTTTTAAATGTGTTACCTTACCGAGAACCCTTCTTGTTAAGAATACCTAAGCAAATCTTCAGCAAAGGAATCCCTTTGGGCAATAGCAGAATCCTAAATATTATATTACCAGAAGGTTAGGTCTTATGTGAGGATCAATTACAAGGCAGCATTATAATGCCCAATCATTTTCTCTGTCATCAAACGTATTTGGTGTTACCTGTTTTAAAAACACACTTACAAAGTGACTTTGCTGACTTAGCAGAAAATTGGAAGAAATTATCAGAATGGAAGTATTTGTTTGCACCATCTTCCAAGTCAAATAACAGATGTAATGATGGGGATTATATAACAGCCATTTAAAATTGTGTAAGATTTTCAACTAAGTACCCTTAGTGTAGAGAGAAAAAAGAAGCATGAGGCAAAGCAGGTTTTAACTATTTTTTTAAAAAAACAATACAGCTGGCTTCTTTGCCAGAGATGGGAACAAAAAGGAAAAGCTTCATAATATCAGAAAAAATTGTTCTGTTGCTTTTAACTGGGCTATTTATTAGAACTGAAATTTGACTTTCTAGGATGCTAGCCATTTTTAGGAGAAGATGCCTGAAACTGTTCGTGGTTAAAGTCTTTTCTTACCATAATTTTACTAATACAAGTTAGTAGTTAGCATAAAAGAAAGAAATTACTATTAATTTTGTGGAATGTTTAAAATAGAGCACACAATTGAAAAAAGTATTTATTATTTGCATAGGAATTATCCAATATCTATTCTGAGCAAACTGTGATCAGATATAATTACAAATAGAGCAAAGAAGCCTTGGAAAATGAAGAAGAGAATGGCAGAATGAATGAGATGAATAGAATGATTGTTATTCTTATGTAGACAAGTGGATTAACTGCCAGTTTTGGCAGTCCACCATGATGGCAATTTTGCTATTAACTTTGTGTATATCATTGTTGGAATAATTGTTTTTCCACAGCTAGGAATCCATAACCAATTCTGTGAATGGCATATTTATTGACTTTTTTTTAGAGGGAGCCTAAAATTTGGTTATAGGACATAATAATTCTTTGATAGAACCACATGGGGTCTCAACCATAATTTCTTAAGTCTTATTTTGATATCAGGCTTTCTTTACTAGTATGCTCTCTCCATCAGAAAAAGAGGTGGATTTATTGAGAGATATACTGTGGCATGTACCTGTGAATATACTTAAAAGACACATGATTTCCCTTGATACCATTTTAATTCAATAGTGTCAGCTGGAAAATAACACAATTTATATATTTTTGCACAGTGGCAGTATAGACATAATTGAACATTTGTTTAAAATCCATATATCGGAAGTTGTTTAGTTGAGTATCTTTGTATCCCCCTTAATATGTAGAATTGTAACACAGAATATGCATTTGTGGTCTGGTATTGTGCTATATTTTTATATATCACATTTCTATATAGCACAGGGTGTTTCTATAAGATGGAACATTATCACAATGAGAATATATAGTCCCACCAAACTAATGTGACATTTACCTATGTAAATTCTGGATCCCCAAGGATATATACATACAAATGTAAACATAAATACACACACATACATACACACCTACACATATTAGATGTATTGTTCAGTTGTTTTTCAGTCATGTCTGACTCTTTGAGACCCCATTTGGGATTTTCTTGGCACAGATACTGGAACCATTTGCCATTTCCTTTTCCAACTCATTTCACAGATGAGGAAACTGAGGCAAACAGCATTTTAAGTGACTTGCCCAGGGACACACAACTACTAAGTGTCTAAGGCCAACTTTAAACTCAGGAAGGTGAGTCTTCCTGACTCCAGACCCAGTACTCTATCCACTGCGCCACCTAGCTGCCTAAGGATATATATTAGTTAACAAATAACTTATAAGATATCTGAGAATTATTGAAAATGTTGTAGATAGTAATTAGATTGACAAGGTGATGATTTCACTAGGGGTAAATTTTTACCATACCTAATATAATAATGTATTAGAACCTATTGAAGAAATAATTGAGTCATATCCCTTAAATGTGTGTATGAATGGGATTAGAGATTTAAATCTGAGAAGAACCTTAGAAGTCATTTAGTCCAACCTCCTCATTTTACAGATGGAGATAGATATTTGACCCTTCTCTCTAAGGGTTTCTAGGGTATTCTAGAGTTTTATTTGCACTTCAGTGAAATTCGTACGGCCTAGCAGTAACTGGCAATTATTAAGAAGGGAAATGGTGGAAGACAGAAAAGCAAATAGAAAGGACTACAAGTGTTTACACCTAACATCAACAAGACTTCTCAGGAAGTTCCAACCATGTGAGAGGCAAATTGCCAAAAACCAGACACAATTCACCTATTTGATATAAGAGTTGGGATCTAGCCATCTGTTGAAAAAAAAGGTTATTTTCCAAATGTTACAGTTGCCTCTGCAACTCTTTTTTAATCCAGTTGGGCAGAAGTATATGGCTGACTAATAGTAGAGTGTAGAATATGGTAACTGGCTCCAAGACATATATGGGCCCTGGAATCCACTTTAAAAGAACAATGACACTTCCCTGAAGAAGAAGCAGCATATGATAGCTACAGAGAGCAGTTTGCAGTAGAGTGTCAAGTGGTGGCTACAAAGATGGAGAGAGGTCATTAGTTCAACCTTCTTTATTTTATAGACAAGGAAAATTGAGGCCCAGAGAAGTAATACAATCAATCAATCCATCCATCCATCCATCCATCCATCCATCCATCCATCCATCCATCCATCAATCAAATGATATGACTTGTCCAAAGTCTTATAAGTACTAAGTAGCAGAAATGGGATTTGAACCCAAGTCCTATGACTTCTCCGCTCCTCACCTACGTCTATCACTCTTTATTGCACCAAGTTACTTAGCTTCAGTAGGCAAAAAACAAACAAAAACCCAACAACAACAACAGTGATAACCAACTCCCCCCCCTCCAAAAAAAAAAAAAAAACCCTGAAAACCACTTACTACAGGAAGTGTTGGAAGAAGTCTCTCAATAATGAGGCCAGGTAGATATCACTGTAGCCTAAATCTTTGTCTCTGTAACCTCATCTTATGACCCAGTGCCTGGCCATTTTTCAGATGTTGGTCCTAAAAATCTTCTCTTCTTGCCCTTCTATCCTCTTTAATTTTCAGGAAAGCTATAATCATTTCTGTATGTGGGTTTGAGAATGATTCTATTGCTTTAACTCTTTTTTTTTCTTTTGGGGCTATGGGGGTTAAGTGACTTGCCCAGGGTCACACAGCTAGTAAGTGTCAAGTGTCTGAGGCCGGATTTGAATTCAGGTACTCCTGAATCTAGGGTGGGTGCATTATCCACTGCACCACCTAGCTGCCCCCTATTGCTTTAACTCTTACCTATTATTTACTTTTCTATTCTGTCACAATTAAATAATTTACTATTTAATATAGTTCCTGCCTGCACTATTTGTAAAACAGTTACTGGGTTTTTCAATTGTATATCATCTCTTCATTGAAACCAGTAATGGATAAAAATTCCAAAGTGAGGGAAATATTTATTACACATAGTTCTTGAATCATCTTTGAGGACAGAATAATAGGGGGTGCTCATAACCATGGGACTTTCTAGAGCCAGTAGGGAGTACTTGTGGGAATCTCCAATGTATTTTTTCCCATTCTGAGTTGTTGAAGAAAACCAAAACTCTCACACCTCAGGATAACAAATCCAGTGAGATCTCCAGAGGTGGAGAAATAGTATAGGGGTTCCTTGTCACATCAGGTAACTGTGTAAAAGGGAAATAGATATCTAGGTTTTTATTACTCGTTTGTCAAAATGGGTTTCAGGACTACAAGTCTAGAGTCCCTTTAGATGTAGGGGTAAGAATAGAAAATGTAAAAGAAAGAGAATTTGAGGTGGAAGATGAAAGAAGGGATTATAGTTTCAGAACTGGAAGGGATGTTAGAGGTAATTTAATCCCAACGTTTTACAGATAATAAATTGGAGGCCCAGAAAAGTCCAGTAATTTGGCCATGGTCAAATGAATAGTAAGTGGGAAAGCTGGGGTGTGATCTGTATCCCCTGACTCCAGATCCAGTATTTTTTCCACTTGACTATTCCCTACTACACATTCAGTGACACCTGCCTCCATGCTGTTCTTCACACAAGAAGCTCCATCTCCTAACTCAGTATATGTTCACTGGCCGTTTCCCAAACCTGGAGTTTTCTCTTTCATTTTCATATCCTGGTTTCTCTAGCTTCCTTCAAGTCTCAGCTAAAACACTATCTACTAAAAGACTTTGCTGATTCCCCTTAATACTAGTGCCTTCCCCTTTGTATAATCTCCACTTTATCCTTTATATATATCTCCCATTTGACTGTGAATTCCTTGTGAGCAAGAACTTTATTTTAATTTTTGCCATGTTTTTTTTCTGTCCAGAGCTTAAAACAGTATCTGATACATAGTAGGTTCTTAATAAATGCTTGTTGCCTGACCATACCACATTGTTCTAAGGATATGGTTATCTTATTCTATTTCTCTTCCAATCTTGATCAATACATCATTTCCGGAGGTCCTATTTTTTCAAGCCAAGCTAGACAAGAGAGGTAGAAAAGGACAGAAAGAAGGAAAGGTTGCCCACCTACTCAGAAACTGATATATAAAATTTAAAAACCTTCAAAATAGAATAACATTCTTTGATCTCTCTTCACCCTATCCAAACATCTATATAACTGTGATGACACACTGTAAACTCACTATATAACAGATATAAAAGGCTAGAAATTAATCTTCCTTGTGGAAATTGACACACATATACATATATGTGACATACTTATTGTACATATGTATACATACCATCCCAGGGATGGGGGACATGAGGTAAGGAGAGACAGAGAATTTGGAACTCAAAACTTTTTTAAATGTTTAAAAAATTGTTTTAACATGTAACTGTGTGAAAAATAACACATTATATTAAAAAGAGTCTAGTGTCCTGTATATGTATATAATAGCTTGTTTTAATTTAACAATAAAGTAATAGAAATGAAGAAATTATATTGTATGTCTTTGATTTTCCATTCTTTTTCATACAGGAAATCAACCTGCACACATTATATTTAAATATATGCAAAGCTGTTAGAAATAATTACCACCTTTGATTAGTAAAGTATAAATTGGGGAGTATTAGTGAGGCAGGATAACAAAAAGTCTTAGGTAATCTTTCTGGGGTGAGACAAAGTACTGGTAAAAAAGCTGGAAATAAAAGTTAAGTGTGGGATCTGGTGAACTCAGTCACTTTTCATCAGCACTTCTGAATGTCTGTTCTTTTTTTTTAATTGAAGTCTCCAGAAGAGCTTACACACCACATGAACTCTAAGGCTCCATCTAGCTATAAAATCCAATGATTCCATGAGTGAAGAAAGAAATACCCCTAGGTAATGGCATGGATAAATTGTTGTAGATGGCTAGGATGATGCCAATGTAGGAGACAGAGAATGTTGATCTTTAAGAGCATAAAATCTTACAGACCACCCTGACTGCCAGGTATAGATTGTTATTTATTTTTGCTCCAATTCTTATTATTTATATGGTTGATTCTCAGTTCCTAATAAAAACTCAGAAGATAATTATGCAATTAATAAAATCTTCAAAGTTTATTGCTAAGATTTACTCATCATAAAATACATACTTTTTCCTCCCCTGCTTTATATATTCTCTGGGGGCAGGTAGGTGGTGTAATGGATAGAGTGCCAGGATGTTGGCCTCAGACACTTATTAGCTATGTGACCCTGGACAAGTCACTTAACCCTTGTTTGCCTTATTTCCTTATCTGTAAAATGAGCTGGAGAAGGAAATGGCAAACCACCCCAATATCTCTGCTAAGAAAACTCCAAATGTGGTCATGAAGATTGGGATACAACTCAGAAACGACTAAACAACAAAAATCAACACATTCTACAACATTTTTACATTTGTAAGAAAAAATAAAGTTAAAAGTTTTTTTCCTCATAGTCTAGAATGACAATGGTGAAGGACAGCTTGAAGGCTGAGATATCTTTTATATCTAGAACAATTAAAACTGAAAAAGTAACAGGTACTTTTTCCTTACTCCACTTTATGGTTCCTTAACCATAAATAGAGATTACTGATATAGACATACCCTGTGTACTTTCTGTAATTGGTTTCCTCCCAAATCGTAGGAGCATAGAATTTTGGGAAGAGAATTTAGAGATTAAGAGATTTATAAATGGAGATACTTATGTTTTAAGAGATTACGTTATGTGCCCAACCTCATGAAGTTAGTAGCGGGCCCAGAATTCAGCTAGAGGATTTTTAATTCAAAATGTTCTATTTCTTTTATCCCACTGCTTTTAACTGGGCCACTACACACACACACACACACACACACACACACATATTATATAACACAGTGGTGAAATGAAATGACCTGGGTTTGAATTGTGCCTTTAAGTTACTAGCTAAGGCAGATCCTTTAACCTCCCTGAGCCTCAATTCCTTCAGCTATAGAAAGGGAATAAAGGTACTTATGGTATTTCCCTTATAAAATTATTGTAAGGCTGAGATGAGAAATTTGATGTTAAAGTATTTAGAAATCCTTAAATCTCAATCCCTCTTTCTCCACATGCACAGCCTCCACCCCATTTCAGGTTTACCTTAAAGCACTTCAAAATCTGGCTTCAGCCTATCTTCATAGAATTTTCATACACTGCTACTCCCCTTTCATATACTCTATGGTCTAGCATAATAGATTCTGCCTTTCACTTCTGTGTTTTTGCATAGGCTGTCCCCTGGAATAATTACCTAGAATAATAACTGGAATGCCCGGAATAATTAACAACAACAACATCTATATGGTGCCATGTATCAAGGACTGTGCTAAGTGCTTTACATTTATTCTCTTTTCACATTCGGTGTTAGCTGCTATTATTATCCCCATTTAACAGTTGAAGAAATTGAGGTATACTGAGGTTAAGTGACTCACTCAGAGCCACAAAGTTAGTATAGTGTCTAAGGCTGGATTTGAGCTCAGGTCTTCAGACTCCATTGTGCCAACTAGAATATACTCCCTCTACTTCTTCTTTTTTTTATTTTTTTATTTTTTTTTAGTGAGGCATTTGGGGTTAAGTGACTTGCCCAGGGTCACACAGCTAGTAAGTGTTAAGTGTCTGAGGCCGGATTTGAACTCAGGTACTCCTGACTCCAGGGCCGGGGCTCTATCCACTGTGCCACCTAGCTGCCCCCTCCCTCTACTTCTTAAAATATAGTTTCTTTTGAAATTCAGCTCAAGTGCCTATATGAAACCTTTCATCATCTCCTCTTCTACCACCCCACCATCACCACCTGCTAGTGCCTTTTCCAAATTACTTTGCTCTTGCTGTATAGATTTCATTTTAATATATTTACATATATACACACACATACACACATGCATGTATATATACATATATACAAAGGTACACATGAGTTGTCTCCTCTTCCTCTCCTCCACCCAGCCAAGATTGCTTGATTTTTGTCTTTGTAACTTCAGCTTCTAGTCCAGTGCTTGGCACATAATATTGCTTGTTGATTGATAACAATGATAATAATGATCATTGGGTAGCATCTAGTCCCATTGACAAGTGTTACTAATACTAGGTATGTTTCTGTCTAGAAAAAAAAATGTTTTAAATACGCACAGAAATCTGGAACAATATAAACTCTATTATATAAATTCTGACACTTTTGGGGGGTGGGGGTGGGGCAATGAGGGTTAAGTGACTTGCCCAGGACCATACAGCTAGTGTCAAGTGTCTGAGGCCAGATTTGACCTCAGGTCCTCCTGAATCCAGGGCCAGTGCTTTATCTACTGTGCCACCTAGCTGCCCCCCTCACCTGGCTGCCCCCCCTTCTTATCTTTCCTCAAGCTCCTCCCTACAAATTTCCCCTTCTTTTATCCCAAAGATCCAACTTAATAGGTAGATAAGATAAGAAGTCATCTGCCCCACCTATATGTTCCTAGATAGCCCCTAGAAGCTTCAGGCTTTTGGGGCTGTGTCATTCCCAAACATCAACACATTCCTATAACTAGCTCTTTTTTTGTCCTTACCTAATTAAGCCCTGCAGCTTTGTAAAATCTCACTTTCCCAGACATTCCTAGAGGACTGTGGCCTTTGTAGTCTAAGGGAAGAGAAAGTTCTAAATTTGAAATACAGTCATTCCACAAGTATTTATTAAGGTCTCATTGTGCTAAGTGCAGGGAATTAGAAGTAGCAGCAAAAATAGTCCCTGCCCTCAGGGACTTCACATCCTAATCGAGGAAACAACATTAGTATGACTGGTTTTTGATTGACCAGCTCCATCCATATGAGGACTCACCACTGACCACTAAGGAAGATTTGAGTTAGTATCTAGCCTTAGACCCTTCCTAGCTATGTGACCCTAGACAAAGGACTTAACCTCTGTCTGCTTCTGCCTTCTCATCCTGTGAAAAGGGTAATAATAGTACCCACTTCCCAGAGTTGTTGTGAGATTAAAATGAGATATTTGTAAAATGGAAGCTAGATGGCCAGGGATTAGAGTGCCTGGTATGGAGACAGCAAGACCTAAGTTCAAAAATGGCCTCAGACCCTTACTAGCTGTGTGATCCTGTTTGCCTCAGTTTCCTTGTCTGTAAGATGAGCTGGAAAATGAAATGTCAAACCATTCTAATATCTTTGCCAAGAAAACCCCAAATGGAATCATGAAAAGTCAGATATGACTGAAAACTGAGCAACCTTTGTTAAATATTTAGTAAACTTTAAAGCACTATATAAATCATAGCTAGGATTATTATTTTTAACTAACTTTTCAACTGGGATTGAAGTATTTTAATTCAGGCTTTTGTCATCATGTATTATATTTATTGAAAGTATCTTTCACTAAGATTCCTAAGGGTATGTTTTTACAGACAACTCACTTTATAAAACTAGAAAGCCGCTGTTCATGAGGTCTATATGAAAGTAATCATATAAGTAAACATCAGTTTACTATTAAAAAAAATCCAAAAAAAATTTAGGCAGAGCTTCTAAAGAGACCCACATAACCTAGAAAAACCTCACCCAACAGGATTAAAGGAAATCTAATGTTTTGTTCTTTTTCTTATAGTATCTGGCATCTGTGTGGAATTTTCTGTGTATTTGTCACTGACAAATACTATGTTTGCGGAACACCATAACATCTGGTTAGTGGAAAATTTCAAACAATGGACTGATTTTTTCAGTTTTCATTTGGATATTTGGCACTGAAGAGTAAACACTTCTTAGCAATAGAGGGATCAGGGCCACTTTAGGATTAAGAAGAGCAACAAATGGTATTGGTAAATCATTTGGGACAAAACATTTTAGTATAAGTTTTTTTGGCATTTTTTTTCTGGGGCAATGGGGGTTAAGTGACTTGCCCAGGGTCACACAGCTAGTGTCAAGTGTCTGAGGCCATACTTGAACTCAGATCCTCCTGAATCCAGGGCCAGTGCTTTATCCACTGCACCACCTAGCTGCCCCCTCATTTTGGCATGATTTTAAAATAATTTCACTTTAATGGGCCTAATTTTCTCCCCCACACCCCCAGGCTTAGTGGTTTTGTTTTGGTTTTTTGTTTTGTTTTGGTTTTTGATAGGGCAATAAGGATTAAGTAATGTGCCCAGGGTCACACAGCTAGGAAGTGTCAAGTGTCTGAGGCTGGATTTGAACCCAGGTCCTCCTGGATCCAGGGCCCATGCTTTATCCACTAAGCCACCAAGCTGCCCTCAGGCTTAGTTTTTAAAGCCTACTTTCAAGAATTTTCCAAAGAGAAGTAGTGTGGTACAAGGGAAAGAACACTGACTGCAGTTTTGCTGAGTTCAATTGCTTTCTGATCTGCCTACCTGGTAACCGGGAGCAAGGCACTCACCTTCCCCTAGTTTCAGTTTTTTTTTTTTTTCTATAAAGGGAAGAACACTAGACAGCCTCTAAGATTTCTCCCAGCTCTAACTCTTTGATCCTAAATGATAACTATATGATCTATACAGTGACTAAAGAATATGTGCTACAGATTGACAATTTTGTGGGGCAACATATTTTAGCTATATTGTAGTAATTAAAATGTATTCCAAGAATCCTTTACTAACAGAGTATTACTTTGATATCTATCTAAGGTATATGATGATTGATATGATGATAACATCTGAACTATCCCCTTTCTGTGCTAAATGAAATGATTTGATGGTCTCAGTCTTATGAATGCTGAATAAATGACCAAACCACAAAACCCATCAACGTTGGTGAAAATTAAGATTGGAAATATCAGCACTTTTAAATAAAGTACTGAACAATTGTTACCCCTTTATCTCATATGCTAGATCTATAGAAATAAGAGCTGAAGCTTCTTATTGAAAACATTTAGGAAGAGATGCTTCTACTGTTGTACCTTTGATTATATAGAAAATTGTAGTCCCAACATGCTAGCAACAGCACTTAGTATACCTGTGCATCCTTCTGTCCAGATTTACATTAATGTGCTGGAATGATGCCATAAAGACTATCTCAAAGATGAGTTACAAAGCTGAAGGGATAATATCTGAAATGAGTTTATATCCCAAATGGGTAATAAGCGTGCGAATAAAATATCTTTGCTTCAATAAAGAAAGCCAAATGGATAATATTGTAGGGAAACAACTTATTAAATATGTTCCTTTAGCAAATACCTTGAAAATTTCTTGAGATATGAGGAAAATGAATCTTCATTAGAGTTTCAATATAAAGTTTAAGTGCCATTGCAAATATAAAGACAATTACTAATTCATTGGCATTTCAGATGTATTATTAATTTTGAACATAATTTTACTGATGTCTTTTGTTTTTATAGCACCTATATTTCCCATTGAATCATTCCCCCATCCTCTCCTAGAGAGTCATCTCTTATAATAAAGATTTTTTAAAAGATGAAGAAAAAAAGACGATTTAAAGTAACATCAGGAAAAGGCAAATGGTATATGTGAGGGTATTATTTGCATTCAGTAAAAGTTGTGAATAAACTAACATAGTTGTCAATAGGTAATAAAGTATTAACTATAATAATAAAAAACTATAAACTAATAAAATAGTTAATTAAAAGTGTTAATTCTATCAACATTACTGGAAGTGTAAGAGAAGTTTTTACCATTTGTGAGTGAACTGTGCTTTGTCAATTTTTAACAAATAGAAGTAAAATATAACAAACTTCTGGTGCTATTTATTCAATGTTAAAAAATGTCAGAGTCCCATATTTTAAGGAACTTACATGGTCCTAGAGGGGAACACAACATGCTATTAGATAAGACTAATATACTCTCCCTATGGCCTCTGAGAAAATACAAATTTGTCAACTTGATGTTTAAAGTCTGACTTTGGCATCTCATTCTAGGTTTACTGAACATTAGCTTCTCATTCATACACACTCTATTCTGGCAAGACTGAATGACCTGGTGTTCTTCGAACTTTATAGATCAATGCCTAAATCAATACCTTTGTACAGGCTATGTACTATTATTCCTAGAATGTACTTCCTTCTCTTAGAAATTCTAGCCTCTTTAATTCTCAGTTCATGTACTGCCAACCTCCTAAAGTGTCTTTCCTGGTCCCCTTTGTTGGTAGTTCTCTCTCCCCAACATTATCATGTATATATTTATCTATTCACATGCATTAGGGTGGGAGATTTAAACTCTTTGCAGGGATGGGGAAGAGACTACTTTTCAACTTGTTTTTATATCCCTGGAACTCAGCATATTTTCTTCCAAATACTAGGCAACTGCCTGGCACATATTAGGTACTCATTAAATGTTTATTGATTGACTTGTCAATACAGATCAATAGTTTTGCTGATCTTCTTTAACTCCCCTTTTTTAAAATCTTTGTAACATTGTGATGAAATATTATTGTGCTATAAGTGATTTCAGAAAAAACCTGGACTTATATGAACTGATGAAGAGTAAAGTGAGCAGAACCAGTACATTGCACACAGTAAAAGCAATATTGTGTGATGAACACCTGTGAATGGTTTAGCTATTCCCAGTAATACAATGATCCAAGACAATTCCGAAGGACTCATGACGAAAATTGCTATCCACCTCCAGAGAAAGTACTGATGGCATCTGAATATAGACTGAAACATACTATTTTTAATTTTCTCTTTTTAAAGTTCAAGTTTTATTCCTCAAAATGACTAATATGGAAATTTTTTACATGATTACATATGTATAACCTATATAAGATTGCTCACCATCTCAGGAAAGGGAGAAGGGAAGGAGGGAGGGATAGAATTTGGAACTCATAAGTTAGAAAAAATATAAATGTTAAAATTATTTTTATATGTAATTGGGTAAAAATAAAATATTTTAAAAACTGTTACAAAGATGGTCTTATTGGTTAGGGGAGGGATATGTTCAGAAATTAATGTGATATAAAAAAAGAGGTATCAATAAAAATAAGATTTTTTTTTTAAAGTTCTTCTTGAATTCAATTGGATAGGAATGAAAAAGAGGTCCAGGAAAACTTCCCTTGTAAAATTGAAGATGGAAATAACTTTCCAGGTGGATAACCAGAGAAGGTTTCACATAGGAGGTAGCACTTAAGTTAAATGTTGAAAGAAGAAAAGGATTCTTAAATAGGGAAAGAACGCATTCCAGGAAGTGGGGAAGAAGTAGGAGACTATATTTAAAATTCAAGGACCAGCTTTTGGTTAGAAGGTTAGAAAACATGAATGAGAGTAATGTGAGAGGCATTAGACTGGAAAGGAAGTTTATACTCAAATTTCAGAGGGCCTTAAGTGTCTAGTTAAGGAGTTTATGTTTCATGCCAGAGGCAATAGGGGATCACCAGAGACTTTTGAGCAAGGTAGTAACATAGACCCATGGAAGAATATTTTGGCAGGTGTGTGAAGATGGATTAAGTCAGCAGCAGGTCAATAGTGATCCAGTAAGAGTCAGAAGATGAGTAGTAGTTGTAGTTGGTGACTCCTTGCAAGAGTGAGTATTGAGATAGTTATATGTTGACTTTATATTGACAGCAAAGAGATCTGTTGGTTTCTTGGGACATGTATCCAGGATGTAATGATAGAGAATTTCCCATGTCAGACCTGATAAGTATCACATAATTCTGGTGAATCACATGGGAAGAAATGATACTGCCAGGAGAAATCTATGAAGTGGTTGCTAAGGATTATGAAGACTTGTCCAAGAAAATGAAAACTTCAGGGGCACAGATGGTATTTTCACCATGAATGTTGGTAAAGAGCATGGGCTTAAGAAGAGAAAGGAAGATTTAATATGCTTAATAAAATAATTTAGACCAGGAAAACTCTGTAGATATAGTTTACCTAGATTTTCAGAAAGTATTTTAGAAAGATATATGTGTTATCCATGTGGACAAATTAGAGAGTCATGAGTTAGATAGTAGTACAGTTACATGGATTCAGAGATTCTGAGATTAGTAATAAAGATTCAGTGGCAAATTGGACAAAGTTCAATAGTGAAGTACCCTGGGAAATCTATTCTTGGACCTGTATTATATGACATTTCTATAAATGACTTGCATAAAGTCACAGATGATGTATGTATCAAATTTTGGGAAAACGTATAGCTAAGAGATAGCTAGAATGAGGCGGTATGGTGTTGTGAAAATAACACTACCTGTAGAGTCAGATGACCTGTGTTTGAAGTCTATCCCTGTCATCTATGACTTCTGTGACCTTAGACAAATTAGTTCACCATTCTGTGTTTCAGTTCCCTCATCTCTCAAATGACGGAGTTGGATATACTGTTCTCTGAGTTATCTTATAGTTCTAAAGCTGCTATCCAATGTTGTGAAACATATCTTTCCATGCTAGAATGTTTGGCTGAATTTGGTGATTTTAAATTCAATAAGGATATATATAAAATGTTATTCTTCTGGCAAAAATTCAACTAAGATAGCTGTTTATCTGGGGAAAAAAATTATCTGGGAGGTTTAGTGAATTTCCAGGTCAACATGAGGCAATGCCTTAAAATGACCACCATAAAAACTTATGAAGTTTTAAGTGGAATTAAGTGAATCTTAGTATTCTGGACTAGAGTTGTGATAATCCTGAGACAGAACACATCTGTATCAATCAGTTCAGTTACATCTTAGGAAGAAGATGGAAAAACTGCAGTTTCTAGAGGGAGGTAATCAGGAGACTGAAGGTCCTCCAGCTGTGCCAAATGAGAACTGGTCAGAAGAATTGAAGAATTCTTGTCTGGAGAAGCAAAAATCTTCATGGGGATGTGACAGCCATCTTCATATATTTGAATGATAATAACAGATAAAAAATTAAATGTGTTCTGTTGGGCCCTGGAAGGCATAACTGTTATCCAAAAGTGTAATGGAGCCCTGGGATTAAGTGAGTTCCCCTCATTGAAAGTCTTCAAGGAAGAGCCTTTGTGACTATTACTCAGGTATGTTTTAATTCGGTTAACATTGGATTGGGTGATCCTTTAAGTCTCTTCAAACTTTGAAATTCTGTTATCCTATAATTGGAGAGTGGAGAAACTGGAAGCAGTAATTTAATGGTCCATTTTTTTTTTTATTTTAAAGTGAGGCAATTGGGGTTAAGTGACTTGCCCAGGGTCACACAGCTAGTAAGTGTTAAGTGTCTGAGGTCGGATTTGAACTCAGGTACTCCAGACTCCAGGGCCGGTGCACTATCCACTGTGCCACCTAGCTGCCCTAATGGTCCATTTGAATAATCCAGAGGTGAGGTAATGGAAGCCTGAAAAAAGTTTTTAGCAATGTGAGTGAAGAGGTGAGAGATAACAGCAATATTATGGGGGCAGAATCAACTAGACTTGATAATTGATTAGACTTGAAGGGTGAAGGAGAGGAAAGAGTTAAGGATAGATATCTGATCAGGAAACTGTGGGATTGGATGGATAAAGAGAAGTTTAGCCGAGGGGAGGCAAAGGAAAAAAAAAGGTGATATACCCATTTTGGACATGATATGTTTGAGCTGTTGATGGGGCATCCAAGTGGAGTTATAAAGCAAGTACTTAGAAATGCTGGGTTGGAGATTAGACTAGTTACCTAGATTTGTAAAGTGTCTGCATAGAGGTGACCATTTACTCCAGTGCAGTTGATGAAATCAGAGAGAAAATATGGAGAAAAGTAAGCCCAACACAGAACCTTGGGTAGATAAAAATGAATGAATAAAGGAAACTGAGAAAGTTATCAGGCCATGACTAGCATTCCTCCTTTTTTTTTCATAAATATATTCAGTGTTATCTTTACATTTGCTTCTCATGCAAGTCATTGTTTGCCATGTGTTGCAGCTGGTTTTATGACTGCCATGGGTTTCTCCATTTCCCTATGTGGTACCTATTTTGATTCTTTTGAGGTCATAATCTTCCATGATTTGCAGACATTTAGAATAAATGGGAGAATATTGCAGGAGTTAACATTTGTTATCACTGAAAGGACTGAGCTACGCCCCAAATATGATGAAGCTCGATCCATTCCTTCACTTCAGTGCTGGGTCCAGCTCTTTGTACATTAACAGCAGTGTATAACATATTGATGAACCAACACAAAGGTCTGCCTTCCTAGTTCTTTGGGATTTTATTTTAATCCTTTTTTTCTTCTTAGTGTGAATGGTTAGATCAATTTTGAATTAAGGTGTATTTCCCTTAGGCTTTATTGTGTTCTGGGACTTTGCAATTAGGACAATGTTATCTTTGAGTCAGATCATTTGGAGAACCTTACCATCAATAATGAATCTTTCCTTTGTTTGCCCTTTTCATAAGATAGCTTTCATAACAGTGGGGAAAACCTGAGGTAAGCATATGTCTCCCTGTTTTGCACCTCTTTTGATGTCCATACTCAGTGGATTATTCAAGCAAGTTATCTCCATATTTGCATCTGCTCTTGAATATCATGTAATTTTAATGTATGTGTGGGAGACACCTTGTATGAGAAGAGCTTTCAAATCTAATTTTTTTTTCTACAGTTATTTTTTTAAATCCAAAAATGTTAGCACAATGAAATCTTTTTTAAAAAATAAATTTTATTGATGTCTTTTGTTTTTATATCACCTAACTCTGCCCTGTATTTCTCCATTTCTCTCCCTCTACCCATTCAGAGGGACATTCCATATAACAAAGAATTTTTAAAATTAAAAAAAAAAAGAAGAGTATGAGAAAAACAAATCAGCAAAACTCAATACATTGCAAAAAGTCAAACACTATCTGTAGTGTTCCACACCAAGGAACCCTCCACCTCTGCAAAGGAAAGGGGGGAGTGGTAGGGAAATGTTTCCTCTCAACTTTTTTGGGGAGCCAACCTTGTTCTTTGTAATTTTGTAATGTTTTCAATTGTTTGATTATATTGTAGACATTTTATATATATGGAGAGAGAGAGATTGAGATTTCATTTTTCCTGTAATTACTTGGCCAAATAAAATCCCATGTTCTCTACATACGTCTTAGTCATTTCTAGGAAGTTAAAGGTATAATCTCCTGTAGAACACTGTTTTTGAAAGGCTTTCTTTACCTGTCTTTTTGAATTTTTACTCAGGGAAGAGTCCTAAATGTTAACAATATCTATAAGCAACATTTCTTGATGATTACATACATCTCTGTGAAAATGAGAATACTTAGTCATTTTGTAGTGATTAGAAATATTGTTTATTTGTTGGTTATGAGAAAATGAATATGACTTTGTTAATGATTTGTGGAAATGTTACTTTACCTTATAGTGCTTTATAAATGAATAAAGAAATGGAAGTAGGACTGGACCTATTTTATTTTTATATACATTCAAATAGTTAACTCCAGGAGAAGGAAATTGTCTCTACTAGTGCTGGTTAGCACCTCCCCTGCAATTTATGGTCTTAAAATGCTGCCTGAAGTATTGAGGGGTTAAGTGATTTTCCTGGGGTCACCCAGCCAGTAGGTTTCAGGGACTGGACTTGAGCTGAGACTTTCTTAGTTTTAAGGCAGCCACTTCTTTATTCCCTTCCCAGACTTCCTCACAGCTGAATAGATATACATACACATAAACCACAGCTATTTATACCTCAGGTCACATTCAGTTTTGTCAAGTTTAGTTCTAATTTCTGTGTTTGGAAACAGTGCAATGTTCAAATAATGTTTTGTCTGCAAATTGAAACTTAGGGTTGGTTTCGTTGAAATTGAAAGAAAACTTAGCAACAGATTTTCCATTAGCCCACCAGGTAAATAAAATTAATGTATTTGGAGGAGTGTTTCCCAAATTGGAGTGTGTGAGATAGTAGCAAAGAAACTGGTATTGTGAAACTGAATAGATATGCCTATCTGCAGCCCAAAGACAAGAGAGGGTTAAGTATAAAGGGAAGCAGAAAGGAAGGATTTCCTCCTCCTGTCCTCTCTTTTTGTCCAACTTGTAGATGTGATACCCTGCAAATAAGCAGCTGAAGCCTCCAGGCTTCCTCCCCTCTAACTCATCAACTAGATTCTCTCACGCTATAATCATTGTTTTCTTTTCCTGGCTAGCCTTTGAGCCACCTGCCTTTCTTGGGTTATCACCTCACTGCTTTTCCTCCCTTCTTATTATCACCTCATTCCTCGCCAGCACCTAAGTGATGCTACCCTTTTTTTACTTTTCCTTTTTCCTTGTCTGAGCTTTTCTGTTGCCCTGCCTGAGGCCAGAAGTGAAAGAATAACAACTAAAATAGAAAAAAAAAAGACAACTGAAGGAATGCTTTATTTTGAATGAAATTGTAATGATCTACCTTATCTCATATTTTTCTCACCTTTAAATTTCAAGTAAAAAGGAGTTATAATTTTTAACCTTTAGTTTTATGTTTAATTCTTTTTTTTAAAGGCAGAAAGTTATTGGCAGTGAGCACCAGGGTAGAAGAACTCAGACTTGGCTTAGTATTCAAGAACATCAAGGACTCCATAATGGTCCAGGAAATATTTAAGCAAGCTTTCCAATACTTTGAGTGCTGTTAAGTCCTATTCAGATTGGACCAGCCATTGCAAGAGTTTCAGTATGGTGTTATAAGAGAGTAGGGAAGTAAATGGAGGCAGATAAGGTTCCCATAAGCTTTCACTGGTTTAGCTGTGGTGATGGTTGTGGTGGCAGCAGTAGTAGGGATGGTGATGGTGATGGTGATAATAGTAATGGTGTGTGTGTTTCCTCTCTTTCTCCTTGGTGGCAATGTTTATGGACTAGGTTGCCATACCTCTGGGAGGTTAGTCATTCAGGAGCTCTTATGGAATATCATTGTTTCCTTTGAGTTCTAATATGGCCCATAATCAAGTTCAGTACTATGTGTGAGTTGGAAGAAAGAAGATATATATCTAGATATCTAGATAAATAGATAGGTAGATATAGATATATACAGATATATAGCTATATCTATATTCATCTCTATCTCTTTATCATGTATGTATTATATATACACATATAATATATATGAATATGTATGTATGTGTATGTATATACATGTATACACATACATATATATATAGCTATGAAATAATCTTAGTAATGATTTGTGGGACAGATTTAGCAAGATTCACATCTGATTTTATATAATAGAGTTCATCAAGTAACACTACAAAGGATTCATAAATAAACAGATTAAGGGTTGTAAAAGCAAACATTAAGCACCTACTCTATGCCAGATATTGCACTAGATGCTAGGGAAACAGACAAAAAATGAGATAGTCCCAGACTTCTAAGAGGTTACATTCTAGTAGCAGAAGAAGACACAGTAGAGGAAAGGGGTAGTCCAGGAAGGGAGTCAGTATAGTCAGAAAGAAGGCAAGTGGAGACATAGGACATTATGCTACATGCTTTACAGATATTATCTCATTTGATTCTCACAATGACCCAACCCTGGGAGGTAGATGCTATACTATTCATCATCATTTTACAGTTGAGAAAACTGAGTCAAATAAAGTTTAAATTACTTGCCTAGGAATCACACACCTAGTAAGTTTCTTAAAACAGATATAAACTCAGGTCTTTGTGACTCCAAGTTCAGTGATCTAATTATCTACTGTACCACCTTGCTTCTTTATAAGTTTTTAGAACAATAAAGGAATTTAGCAAAAAAAAAATCTGTTTTACAAGTGAAGAATAATCTTAGATCAGAGAGGATTTTTGACTTACTAAATGTTATAAGGTGACTTTTTGATAGAACCCAAATGAGATCATGCTTCCTGACTTTCTCAGTCCAAAAGTCTTTTTACTGCACTGCAATCTCTTCACAGTATATGTATGTCAGAAAACTTTGCCTTTTAAAATTTCAGTATTATAGAATATCTTCATTGAAAAGCAGACATTGTAGCTTTTAGAAGGAGGATCTTCACAATAAGCATTTATTAAGTGGCTCCTGTGTGTTAGACCACACTAAGCACTGCCAAAGAATGGTCCCAAACCAAGACTTTTTCCACACCTCTCCCCCTTCTTCTTTCTGCTCCTACTTCCACCACAGGTGTCCTTGATCTTTTCTTTTGACCTTCATAGGCTTTTGCTGCAGCTAATTTTGTTACTATCTATGCTGTGCTGCAAAGTAGAGAGTTAGCTTTTGAGCCCAGCTCTGTGTAAGACCTTGAAACCTATTCATTTCTCTTCACTTTCCACATGGTCAGATAGTGACTAAGGATTATATTATTTCTGTTTCAGTGACAGAGTCAGTTTAAAAAGGCAGCACAATCATGAGTAGGCATAGTGAAATGTCACCTTGGAGATATAGAAGTATGTAATTTTCCTCTGCAGTAACTTTGAAGATATTCTATGTTTTTTTTTTTAAAGGCAGTGTTATGTAATAGAACAATTACTTTACTAGGAATCAGATGATTAGAGTTTCAGTCTTAGCTCTGACACGTGTCTACGGAAAAAAAAAATCACTTATTCTTTCTCAGCCTCCATTCTCTTTGCCTATAAAATGGGGAACTGGTAATACTTATGTTATGAACCTCACAGTGTTTTGTAAGCAAAGTGCTTAGTAAACCTTAAAATGTTGCTTACGTGCAAATATTATTCTTAAGAATCATCCTTTTGGGGGCGGCTAGGTGGTGCAGTGGATAAAGCACCGGCCCTGGATTCAGGAGTACCTGAGTTCAAATCCAGCCTCAGACACTTGACACTAGCTGTGTGACCCTGGGCAAGTCACTTAACCCCCATTGCCCCTCAAAAAAAAAAAGAATCATCCTTTTATGACTTTGAATAACCAGGCTTTATATTCCTTATGTCAGTTTCTCTACCCTCTGAAGTCCACCCAGTGATTTCATCTGTATTTATTTTAAACATAAAAACCATATAAATAATTGTATTCCATAGGAAATGAACTTCTTTGATCTCTGATTAACTTTATCTCCTTCCTACAACTGGAGGACTCTAGCTCATGGTGTTTGACATTTTTTTCAATGACTTTAATGAAGCCATAGATTTCATGTTTATGAAATGTATAACCTCATCTTCTATTCTAGAATACAGTTAGAAAAAAAATGCTCACTTTAGTTGATGTTTGTTAAATTCAGAATAAAAAATACATGAAAAATATATTTATAGTTCACCCCAAATTGTATAGTTAATTTACTGGATAACAGAAATCAAAAGGGATTTTTTTCAGGCTATAATCATGACAAAAAGAAATTTAATAAATAAATATAAAATCCTATGTTTGAGTTTTGAAAGTCAACTGAACAGTTATAAAATAGGGCAAATGTGGCTGATCAGCAGATTCCATGAATATCTCAAGGTTTCAGCAGACTGCATGCTTAATATGTGTAAGTCCTATGTGTTATGGGTATGAAAAGGGCTAATGAAATCATGGATTGTAGTGGGAGAGAAATACATCTATGACAAGATTCATAATAATTCCACTGGATTTTTCTTTGTTTGGCCTATATGTGTAATATTGCATTTAGTGTCAGAATACTACATCTGAAGGAATAGGATCAGGATAGGGAGGAGAATGAAAAGCATTCTGATAAATTATAAAACCAGATTCAGTAGCCTTTCTCACAGAGACTTGAATACTGCTACTATATCAATAATTTTTGAATGAGTAACTGATCCTAGTTTCTTCTTGTCTTGCCTTGCCAGTTCTCACTTTACATTTTTCTAATTTTTGGCTTAAAAAAATTATTAATAACTCATGATCCAGTCTTAGAGACTTATGTATATTTTAGATTTTTCAGCTTATAATATTTATTAAAGGTGTCAGCCTCAATTTTTTCCAAGTAAATATAATATAAAAAACTGTATTTAGCAAACCAAACCAATAATGTAAAACTAATGATTAAATATGCAGTAAAGCAAAAGTGTAATGATGAAGCTTACATCCACAGGAAAGATATAATAAAAAAACTTTCCTCCAGTTCTGTTCAGAAGTCTGGGATCATGGATATGGGATACTACATATAAAATAAAAATGTTTAAAAAAATAAGTTTCTTAGTTTTGTAGAATTTTTTTCCTTTGTTCTTTAATGCAAACAATGGCTAGGGGGAGGTTAGAGAAAGACACAGGGGAATATAAATGAAATTTTAAAAAAGATATGACGATTAAAAATATGACAGTTTCTGGGAAATTTAATCATTTTATTAATAGGCTGGTAGATTATTAATAAAAGGATGATCATTGGAAATCTCTCAGACCAAAGACCCGTATTGTTGGTGGGCTCACAGTTTATAAACCGTTTTTAACTGTAGGAGGTCCATCATACAGCTGTCAAATCGAATTGGTTAACAACAATCAAACCTAACTGGTTAGCAGCGATTACATCTTATTGGTTGATATGATTGGAGGTGTGTTTTATATTAAAATGAAGTCTGGGGCTACCTGACTTAGGTCACCAAAGTCTTGGTCAAGATGACATCAGAGAAAGAATGTAGACCCCCCACCCAAGCTCATCAAAGCAAAATAGTTTCCACCTAGGTGTGGCTTGTGCAGGTTAAATCTCATCAATAAAGTCCTTCAGTTATCTAGATAAAGGGACTTGTCTTCAACCAAGATTCTTTGTAAACTTGGGTTGAGTTTAACCCAGATGAAGAGATTAAATGGAATCTTTCAAGGAGAACTAGACTTTGGGGAGATGGGGTGGGGCAGAGAAAGTGATGTAGGAGGCAAAAAAGGGGTTAACAGAAAAACCTAAGACCCAAGCTCTAATTTAGATCTGAGCTCTAAAAGGAATTCAGACCCCAGTTAATGGATAACTTAAGACTTGAGTCTTCATTAATATATCAGGGCCTAGGTTCTCAATACCCACCTTAATCAGTCCCCATAAGAAGAACATAAAGAGGCAGGTCATAGAGACCTGAACTGTAACAATGACACACAGACAGGGCATAGAAATTCAAACTGAAATGAAAACATTTTGAAACTAGACATGGGAATGTAAAGGTGACATGCAGAGAAAAGACCAAATTTGTCCCCAGATAAACCTTATGCTGTGTAAACCCCCAAAACACACCTCCACAAAAAAAGGTACCTGCCTCAGGTGTTGGCTCAAGCTCCCAGGAACTCCAAATTAGGATAAACCATCCCTTATACCTCTCTAAGGTAGAGATTATTATAATGAGACTTATAATCAATTTATCCATACTATAAATATAACTTTCTTTTCTTTCCTTATTCCAGGCATACCTTTCCACTTTTCTGTTTTTCTCCCTGTGTTCACTCATAGTATTGCAATAAAACTTGGGAAACTGAATCACTGAGTCTTGTAATTCTTTTGGGATGACTCATGATCAATTTGATCCTAAATCCATCCCACATCAAAAGGACTAAGAAGCCGAGAATCATCGGGTTACCTCCAAGAGATGTTATTAATAATCATTTCTCATAATATCAACAAAATAGATTTTAAAATAATAAGCAGTACTTACAATAATAATGAAACAATAATAATCATAATGTGTAATATGCATCAAGTCAGAGTTAAATAGTAGAATTAATGTCATTTCCCCATTAACACTACCAGACATTTATAGTGGTTTTTTAATAGGGAAAAATGCCTAAGATAAAATTTTAAAATATTTCAAAATTCAGGATATGTCCCCATATACAATAGTGTTTTTTGGTTGTAACTTATCTGCAGAAGGTTTTAGGGTTCATCATCCTTCTCTACTTGATACTTTATTCATTATCTTATTCATTTTTCCCAAGGTCTTACAGCATTCAAGTGAAGTCAACAAGCATTTATTAAAAGCTTACTATGTTCCAGGCATTGGGCTAAAGTTGAAGACAGTCCCTGCCCTCAATGAGCTCACATTCTAATGACTCACAATCAATAGAATATGATCTGACATTTCCTCACAAATTACTAAATTGTAACTGTTCTCATTTAGCTTTTTCCCTGAGCCCCCAACTAGATTTGTTAAATATTAATTATTAAAGCTCCTTTAGCATAAGCTTATATCAAACTCCCTCATCTTCTACACTTAAATAAGTATGATAGTTGCTTGATATAAATTTTATCAATAATGTAAAAACAATAAAAAAACAAGACGAACTATTTACAAAATATCATCTGTGAAAAGGTCACCTGAAACCAACTCTGGAAATATAAGCCCCTCCATTCAACTCTCTCTCAGGAGTGCAGCCAAAGTATCTCAAGAATTCTATTCCCACTGTTCCTTTACAAGAATTAAACTTGTTTCTTTCAGGAAAGCAGTTCTGTTTGAATATTTTTCCCCTCTATGCCTCATCAAATATTTCTTTTGTCATTACAGATAAACTGTCTTTGCAAAATCAGTTCAACTGTCACTTCTAAGATTGCAATCTTCAAATCCCTCTTAAGATATAATAAGAGTATTTAAGTCTCTTTGGGAGAGACTATTTCACCTGTTTTTATGAAATAAAATGATATTTTCAAAAGGAATATAAACTGAATTTATTACAAATGAATAAAATTCATTTTTTAAATGAGGTATTTTTTTTAACTTATTAATCAAATCCAGTGAAACTTGGCAATTATAAATGTTATCTGAAAAGCCAGAACATATTGAACTAATTGAAGAAAAAGGCAAAGCTTTCATTGTCAGTGAAGGGCTTTGAATACAAGGTGAATCAAAATGGATTTAGGAATTGATTATTGCAGTTTTGAAAAGAATAAGTCAAAATGGCATAGTCTAATGAAAACAGTCTTGTCCACTTCTAAATTTTAGGGTTAAAACTATAGTTTAAAAAACACAAGGAAAAAATTTGGAAAAGCAATTAAAAATAGATTGCTGATTTGATTTAGTGTGGGTATCATTTAAGACATTCTTTTCTTTTTCCTGATCATTCAAGAAAATAAAGAGACAAATATAGATATATATATGTGTGTGTGTGTATGTATGTATATACCTATACCTATATGCACTCATATCATAGATCTTGAAGTTAAAGTAAAATCTTGAGTTTTTTGATAGACTATGGAAAAACAATTTAATTTACTTTCTGATGAATTTTGTGTATAGAAATGCCACATTTACAATATAAACATTATTTCCTTTCAAAATAAAAAGAAAACAAAATTAAGATTACCTGATTTTTCAGATTATCTACATCTCTATGTCCTTCCATTAATAATCACAAGTGGACTTTTTTTTTTTAAAGCTTTTATTTTTTTTTTATTTTTTTATTTTTTTTTGCGGGGCAATGGGGGTTAAGTACCTTGCCCAGGGTCACACAGCTAGTAAGTGTTAAGTGTCTGAGGCCGGATTTGAACTCAGGTACTCCTGAATCCAGGGCCGGTGCTTTAACCACTGCGCCATCTAGCTGCCTCCACAAGTGGACTTTTAAAGTCAGGATTGGTGCAGTGGAAAGGACCGTTGGATTGGGATATAGAGGACCTGTGTTCAAATGTTGGCTATGCCACATAGAGCATATATCAACTTGAGCAAGTCCTTTGACTTCTTTGGGCCTCAATTTCCTCAACTACAAAATGAAGGAATTGTGCTAAGTGATATCAATGCTCCTTTCCATATTTATACATGTTAAAATAATAGACCAGTGTTAAAGCAAACAGATTGATTTTCATGTGTGGCTTTGCCATTATTTTATTGCCATAGCTTTAAAGATAGAAATCGATGAAATCAAGTGGAAATTTCTTGCATTAGCTCTTAATTCTATATCATACTTCTGAAGTGTTTCTCCAGGCCCTCACTTTTAATATTCCTGGGCAATATTTCTTTGCTCACTCAGACCATCAATTTCACAAAATTATTTTAAGGATCAGAGCAGTATATTTTTATGAAGATTTTGTAAAAGCACTACGTGGCATTCATAATTATTTTTATCAATAGAAATCAGTAATGATAGTAATTGAAGAAGAAAAATATGGATAAGGTAGGCATGCAAATAGCAAGCAATTTCATCTTTATCTTCTTTTATTCATAAATAAGACAAAAGGTATTCATTTGGCTAGTTGCTAGCTGAATTTCTTAGAATTTCCCCTTTGTCACCTCCTTGTTTCAGTAAGTGTATGCCCAGAGTGAAATATGACATTTATTTGTTTAGGAGGACTTCCTTAAAATGATGTAAAAGGGAGAAGCTATCTGAGAATCAGGGGAAGAGAGCCTGAGCACTGGAATTCCAGTAGTTGGAACAAACATAGAATAAAGAGAGGACTGAGCTGACAAAGATGCAAGATATCAAGCAGAGCCATTAGCTCTCCAGGCATCTCAGAGTAGAGAACTAAGGAAGTCAAAAGAAAAGGTCAACTCTATTCCCAACTCTCCCTCCTTCCAAATGCCTTTCTAGCCACAAACCATATAACATAATCTTCTGTTTTTGCCTCAACAGCAAAGAGATCAGGGCTTTACTAGAAAGAGATATAAATGTAAGGTTAGACAAAGTGTCTTCTGCTTTGGTTTTAGGCATTTTCCTGACTGGAGGCTGAGAACAATTGTAACTAAACTCAGAATGTACCATTTAAAATAAGCTTCCTAAAGCTTAAGAGGATGGAACCAGGGAAACCTTAGCAGCTTAAAACAAGCTGACCACTATAACAAGGTATTAGAAGTATTTTTTTTAATCAATTAGAGGAAAACTTTTCAATTCCTAGGCTTTTTAGACCTTTAACATAAATCATTTTTGTTTTTTATCAAAAGTATTTCCACATCTTTTAATAAAAATATGTTGATGCTGAAAAACTGGGAATGGATAAAGGAAAAGAGATGAACACCAAGTATTATCATTTCCTAAAGCAATTTACCCAAATAAAGATATTAATTCAATGAAGAGACAAAAAACAAACAAACAAACAAAATAAAAACACTTCTCAAGTCAGTCTCTTTAGGCCTTTGTATTTTCAGTTGTAAAATGGTAACTTAATTTGTTCACCTATTTCATCACTCACCCTTCAGTCTCCAGTGTGCTATATGAGGATTTTGAAATGGTATAAGAGAAGAAGCAGTTAGGAAGAACAGCTGGGCAGCTGGATTAGATTAAAAAGACATAGGAAATTCAAATTCATATGCTTTACAGTCCCTAGAGAGTGACTATTAATTTTTAGGGTTCTAAAGTTAATACTGTAAGGTTGTGGTGGTGACACAATTTTAAGGGTGTTAAGAATCAATTCTCAAGATGTCTAAAAGACAGGAAGATGTAACACAGATGTTAATATGTTCAAGAAAGGTGAGCAAGAGGATTTCAAAACCCACATGCCTACATTTTAGTCTTATTAATACCTGTATGATAATGATTCTCCAGATGTATCTAGGATATCTTTGATAATAATATGAGGAAATTGAAAAGCTTTTTAAAAATGTATTCTATAACAGGCCATGTCCTTACACTCACACATTTGACTGAAAGCGATACAAGACCCAACTATGTTTATTATTTGTTGATTTTTTCAAGTGTTGTTTTTTTTTTGTTTCATTTATATATTTAAAAAATAATAACATCTTTTTGGCAACTGTTAACTTTAGCTTTATTTCTTTAGTTACTATGTTATTAGGCATACAGATGTTTAATATTAGTATTCTTTCATTGTCAATGGAACCTTTAAGTGTCCCTTAGTTCCCTTGTTTATCTCGCTTAATGATCTCTAATTAAAATTCAGCTGTCTAGTATCATTACTGACACTTCAGATTTTCTTCAGTCAAATTAAGTACCAAAAATTTGATTATGTCCTCTCAACTGAAATACCTGTCTTTTTCTAGATATTATAGATAATTATAATATAAAATGATTCATGATAAGCACATTAATGCAAAGTGAAACAAAGTGCTGTCCCCAGTCCGAGAAGATGATCATTAACATGGAGTGGGTTTTAGGGGACAGAAAAGGTTTCATGGAACAACTACTGTTTTAATTAGATTTTAAAGGATAGGTAGGGATTCAAAGAGATGGAGGCAGGGAGGGAGTACATTGAATAGAGGGTATGCAGAGGGAAAAGTGTGAGCATAGGTGAGGGCAATTGGGAAGCAGATGGCTTATTAAAGGAAGTGCTACTAGTCTTTTTAAGATGGATGATAAAGTATGCAGAAGGGAATACTGTGAGTCTGGAAAGGTGTGCCTGATCCAGATTGTAGAGTGGCCAGGAAGTGGAGTTTGAATTTGAATGGGTAGAAATAGGGAGTCCCGGAAAATTTTTGAGCAGAGCCATGACATTACCATAACGATTGACAAGGGATAAATTTTGGCAGTGGTGTGAAGTATGGCTTGGAGAGGAAAGATAGTTGGAACAGAACCCTTTGAGGGCCATTACAATGCAAAAAACTATTGGTAATGCAGGACTGTTCTAAGGTAATGGCAAAGGAAATATAGGGAACTGTATAGGAACAGGAATTGGACCTTTGATTTCATTGGTATAGGGAACTACAAGGTGAAGAAACTCCTACTAATACAAATTAGCACTTTTTCTGCCTATTTCTGCATACGTGCTATGGGTACTTTTGAGGTTAAATGATTTGCCCAGCAAAACACAGTCAATATATTTTAGAGATGAATTCAGATCTTTCTGATTCAAAGCTGGCTCTTCATCCACTATACCACACTACTCATAGTAAGAATTATAAAAGAGTAAATATATATGAAAGACAATTTCCATGTATAATAAACAAGACTTGGAGATTTATTTGAATGTGAGAGGTGAGGAGAAAGAAATAATAAAAGAAAACTGCAAAATTTTTAGTTTTAGCTACTGGTTAATTGGTTATCCTGTAATATAAATAATGAAGCCAAATACAGAAGATATTTAAGGGGAAAGATAATATGCTTTGTTGAGTTCAAAGTGTTAGTAGGATATCTGCATAGTGAGGTCCTGTAGGCATTTTGAGAGGCAGTTCTGGAATTTAGAAGAGATTAGAACTGGAAATACAGATTTAGGTGATACATAATGGTCATGGTTGAAACCTTGGGGATAGAGGAGATAGAGATGGATGAGAGAATCAATGACACACCCTTGTGGGTGAGAGGGAACATATATTTTAATGTCAGGAAAAATTACTCAAGGTGAACATTAGGGATGTAGGGAGGCAAACAGGAAAGTGTTGTTTCTCTGAAAACAATGTAAGAGAGAGTATATAATGGCAGCAAGGGGCAAAATGTATAAAAAGCTTTTTGTCAAAGAGCTAAGTTCTAACAAGAGACCATTGGGTTTAGCAGTAGGGAGCTCATTGGTAACATTTTAGAAAGCAGCTTCCATATAAGAGAGATTGGTAGAAACCATGTTGCAAGTTGTGAGGAGATAGTATGTACAAGATACAGACCGTTAGGGATTAGAATATTTAGAACTAGAAGATACGTTGGAGTGCATACTCCAACTCCCTTACTTTCCCATGGGTCAAAAAAGTGAAGATTCAAATTCATATCCTCTTATTCCAAATCCAGTATACCATAGACTGAGAAAAATTGAACATGTTTGCAGGGAGGTGGGAAGGAGCCACAGAACAGTGATGTATTTGATTGTGGTGATTGTTATTTTTTTAATCATAAAAGTATTTTATTATTTTCTAGTTACATGTAGAGATAGTTTTCAACATTTGTTTTTATAAGATTTCTAGTTCCAAATTTTCCTCCCTCCCTCCCCTCCCTCCCCCCTCCCCAAGACAGCAAGCAATCTGTTATAGGTTGTATATGTACAATCACATTAAACATATTTCTGCATTCGTCATGCTGTGAAAGAAGAATCAGAGCAAAAGGGAAAAACCTCAAAAAAGAAAAACAAAAAAAGTAGAAACAGTACGTATGGTTCAATCTGCATCCAGATTCCACAGATCTTTTTTTCTGGATTTGGAGAGCATTTTCCATCATGAGTCCTTTGGAACCATCTTGGATCATTGTATTGCTGAGAAGAGTCAAGTCTCTCACAGCTGATCAACACACAATGTTGTTGATACAGTTCACAGCTCCATGGTAATTGTTATTAAATGACAGTCATGGAACTTGACTCTGCTGATTGTAGGTAGAACAAAGTCCTGGAGGAAGGATGAGAGGATAAGACTGAGGATGCAGGAAAAGGAATTAGCCTTTTTTTAACATTATGTTTCATAGGAGCATGAATGTAGAGGTAGAAGGGGCCATCTATTCCAACCTCCATTTTGCCAATAGGGAAGCTGAAGCCCATGGAGATAGACTTGCTCAAGGTCCTACCAGTAATAAATACCATAAGCAGGATCTGAACCCAGGTCCCCTGGCTCCAATCCCATGTGATTTCCAATTATACAATATCTTTTGTTATCAGAGTGAAGGAAGAGACAGTGGGTGATGATGATGAGATGTCTTGAAGACTGGATGAGGAGAATCGATGTGGCTTCAATTGTATGGCCTTAATCTCAGTGAAGTTAGGAATTAGCAATTATAATATAGCTAATATTTATGTTATCACTTTAAATATTCAAAGCACTGTTTATATGTCATCTCATTTGAGCCTGAAAGTAACACTGTGAGGTAGGTGCTATTACTGACCCCATTTGAGGAAACTTGGATTGAAAAATTTTGTCACTTGTTGATAGTCACACATCTAATAGGTGTCTGAGGCAAAGTTGAATTCAATTTTTCCTGATTTTAAGTCTAGGACTCTATTCATTATGCCCCTTAACTAACCCCTCTGCTATAGGTAGGTGAGTGTGTGTGAGTAGTCTGCAGTTGGGGACTTAAGAAGAAAGGGAAAAGTTGGGAATAGCTGTTCTAAGGAATGAGCTAAGTAGTCAGAAAAAAGTCATATAAAAAGATTGTTGAATAAGAAAAAGTATATGAAATTAGATTTCATCATTTTCTCCTGGCACACGTAGCAGTTCATGAATAGTAGCAGAGACATTCAGATGATTGAAGTTGTCAAAAGTTGAGGATTCACAAGTTGGAACTGTTGAAAGATCAGTGGAACAAGGGATTTTATGATAGTGGATTTTATAATGGTAGACATGAATCAAGTATGAGAATAGAACCAAGGGAGATAGAGTGTGGGAGATAGACTCAGAGAATAGGGTTGGGTCTAAGATTAGGTTAAAGGATAGGAGGCTCTAATGACAGAGTGGGTTTTCTAAATTCAGAATATTGGAAGTGCTAAAGTTCTGAGAAATGGTTAGGTTTAAGGTATAACAATGCTGGTATGTCACTAATGTGGGCAGAAGAAGAGATTGTGGGATTCGGGGAAGCTGAGGAATTATGGGGGCAGGGTGTTAAGAATGGTTGTCATAATAAATATTGAAGTCTCAACACAACACTTGAAAATATGTTTGGGTTTCACATGCATAATTGAATTTCAGAAGCTTGTGTCAGTAAATATGCTTTCAGTGTGCTAACGGTTCTGATCAAGGCAGAGACCTTTATTTAAATATTTAGGAAATTTAAAAGAGAAACAATTTAAAAATTTAATTATTTATCAGTCATGGTAGGCATTAGTTAGCATTTTGTCTGTAGCTATGAGTTGTAAATTTCCTTTAAAAAGGATATTGCCGGTTGTGTTTTATTTTACAACAATTACTCAAATTTAATTTTCAAACCAATGAATTGTTTTACAGACCTTGAGACTGTGTTGAATTATTTGATTTTCATCCTGAACCTATAAAATGATTAATGATATATTTGAGAGTATTATAAGATTCCTTGTTCAACAAAATTAGAACTGCAAAGGATAATATTCTTTTTAATCCCACTCTTTACTGTCATCTTCCATAACAATTTAGCACATTTTAATGATGTCACTTTAAAGTACTATGAAAATGTTAACTATCATAAAGTCAGTCCTTTTGAGAATCTGTGGAGTGAACTCTAGTCAGGCAAATCCATCTACCAATACAGATTGGTAACTCTTCTGGAGTTTACAATCTTAGTTACTTAGGACACTGAGAGGTTGTCACTTGCCTATAGTTTAAAGTGACAGCCAGTTAGGTGTCAGCAGCTTGACTTGAACCCTTGTCATGGCTCTTTGTCCACACCATGTTGACTTTCACATTATATTTACATAATGGCTTGTTCAAAGATAGCTGACCCAAAAGCCAGGAGAACCTGGGTTGGAGTCCTGCATCTAACACATAATGAATGAATATGGGACCCTGTGGACAAGGCATTTAATCTTCTGGTGTTCTAAGTAACTCTTTAAGACTGTCTACCTATATTGATAGAGGGACTTTCTTCATCTGGGCATTTCCTAAAGGAATGAAAGCCCAGGTCTAGCCTTTACCTCTATTTCCAAGAAAATCAGTAGCAGAATTGAAGTTATTTATAAAATACTGTGCTCTTGTGTAATTAGTGCCAGCTCCAACAGATTTCTTCTTGATGGACTAGACTGAAAGTCTAAAAAAAATGTGAAAGACATGATCCCTCCATTCTCTGGATTTGTATTTTTTTTTTGAAAGATTAAGTATACTTAAGAAGTAAGCAAAATATAATATAAAATTATATAATATCACATAAGCATAACATGCCATATCATATAATAATAATTATAGAAAGAACATTTAATTTGGAGTAAAAGAACCTAGGTTTAAATTCAAATATTTACTCTCTGCCTCAGTTTTCTCAACTATAAAATGCAGCAGTTGCATTTAAAGATTCTTTTAAGTGCTCTAAATATTATGATCTTAGATATTAGATCTAATGGAATATAGAGTGTACATGTAAGAGGAAAATGATTTAGAATAATAAAACAAAAAGATGGGTAGTGTCAAGGAAGGGAGGCTTCTTGTAGAAGATGATTTTCAAATCAGGTATTAAGGAATTCGTCACATCACGTGTATGCTGATGTAGACTCAAGCACTTGCTTGACTGTGCTCAGAATACCAGTTTGACTTGTTCTTTACACTGATCCCCCCCCCCCCACGCCGTTTCTCCCTACTACTCACAAGGTTGACTGGTTCTTGTGGCATTGTGGAACTAGTCCCTGAGTGCTAAATGCCTTAAGAAGGCAACATATCATTGATAAAGTGTGAGGATGTGCAACATAATTGGCCTTTCCAAGATGACTGAAATATTCTTTCATCTGACAAAACTATGTAAAGTTTTGACAGTTTTGACTTTTGACAGAAATACTTCTCATATAATAGTAATAAAAATAATAATAAGCATGGCTACAATGGTTTAACTAATTACAATTCAAAAATTGATTAGATAGGTATTATCATTGGAAACTCACAACAATACTATTATGCTCAGAAACTTACCCCAAGGTTACAGAGCTAATTGAGTGATGGAGCCAAAACTAGAACCTGTACTGACACCTAATACAGTGTGCTTTCTTTTATATCATATAGCCTTATATATTAAAAATGTAATGATAGATTCCTTTGCCTTCTTTAAAAAAAAGTTACAATAATCTACAATATTGAACAGCAAACCTTTTTTTTTTTTTTTTGGTTAAGGACTGCCTTTTGGCCACCCCGTGAAGCCTATGGGCCTATTATCAGAATATTTTTAATGCATAAAATAAAATACATAAAATTACAAAGGAAACCCATTAAACTGAAATAATATTCTCTCTGTCTTTCTCTCTCTCTCAACCAAGTTCAGAGACCCTGTTGAGAACATCTGATCTAGCCTTATCTTGATGATTCAAGGTTATCATGAACATCCATTATTGTATTGTAATAAACAATTCCCAACACTCTTCTTGGTTGGTAGTTTAATCATGATCTTGACTTAGCTGTTTTCACTGCCCTCATTGTGCCTCCTCTTGATAGCCCCAGCCAGTGGCTGTCCCTGGTAGTGCTGGTTCTAGTCTTCTCCTGCAACCAGATAAATCAGTCTTTTTAAGAATTGTGAGTTAGAGGGGCAGCTAGGTGGCACAGTGGATAGAGCACCGGCCCTGGAGTCAGGAGGACCTGAGTTCAAATCCAGCCTCAGACACTTAACACTTACTAGCTGTGTGACCCTGGGCAAGTCACTTAATCCCAATTGCCTCACCAAAAAAAAAAAAAAAAAGAATTGTGAGTTAGAGTAAATAGGCCTCAAGTGGGCTCTCAAGAGCCAGGTATCCATCTTTAGTATGTAGACTTTGTGGCAGTTATTTCAGGTGATTAGAAACTATAGAGACTTCTTGATCTTCTGCTGTGTTCTGCAGTTGTAGTTGTTATAGGTTTATAATGTTATGTTAACCATTCTAGAAAAGTATAGAAGCAATCATTACTCTATGTCTTCTAGAGCTTACTTACCAGAACCAGGGCAGCATTCTGACCACAAAGCACTACATTTCTTTCTCACTTTACCATTTGACTCATTTTCCCTTTTTTTGATTTTTCTAATATAGCCGAAATCTTAAAGCCCATTGGTATAGGACCTCCTCATTGGTGGAAGCCAGTGCTCTGTGCCTTAGTGAGGAGGTGGGGTGGAGTTGGTGAGAGGGGATGTAAGGAGAGCTTTGCTCTCTTTTTACACCTGCTTTGAGTCTCTCCTCAGGCTCTGCAGTTGTTCTGGGTGCTTCTGGCTTCCAGCTTTCAAAGAGAAGATGGAAGGTGTCATCCTCACTTCAAGTTGTTGATGAGAAAGATTCTGGGGAGAAGTTGATATCAGAGGAACTGGCAGTTTCCATTACATCCCTATCCCCAAATTGATATACTAAACTTCAGGGGACATCCCCTCAGGTGAGATCCAGAATTGTTTCCCTTGGAGAGCTTTGTCACTCTGTATTGTCTGGTATACATTCTCCTATGTAAACTTTCTCTGATTTCTGCTTTGCTATGGATTTGGATAAACCGTTTTCTTTGCTACCTACTATATGTGTCATGGTGGAATTGGCATCTGGTAGAAAATAATTCAAGTGTTAGATATAAAGCTTAGATCCTGCTTTTCCCTTTATTGACTTTACCTTTAACTTAAAAATTACACCCCCTAAACTAATAATATTTAAGTGAGCAGCTAGATATAATTTTAGTCCACTACCTCTCTCTGAGGAGAGCAGAGTGGCCACTTTTCTGCCCCAAAGCTCCTGTTTCCACACCTTGCAAGAATTGAAGCCTCCTTTGGAAAAGGAAAGAAAGTGCTAGAGATGTCTATTCTGCCTCCCTTTGAACCATACAATGCCATCCCCATGCTGCTTATGGGTGACAGCCCTCATTGCACTATTGGTAAAGTAAAATTACAAGTTATTATTTTTGACTTAGGGATATTTGACTTGGCATATGAATATCTTTTTTGCATAAATAATTCTGATTTTTAAACCAGCAGTTCAATTTTGGGGAAAAAACATTTTATTTTTAAGTATTTTCATTTCACTCTTCACAACCAAGTTGTACCAAGGTTAAAGACAAAATTCTGACAGGGCATAGGCTTTTATTAATCTATCTTATTTACTCTTTTGATTTTATATTGTATTTACTTAAATAATTAATGGGGATTAAAGCAAAAATTACTGCTCATCAAGTAGTCATGACAGAAAACTACAAAAATATCCATTCACTGCATGTACAACTAACTGAATTAAAGAGGCAGAGTCCACTTGGAGGAGAAAGCTTAAGCATGTCATCATCACTTTAGCAGTCATTTCCCACCCTTCTGCTCTGCAACTCTTGGCCACTTTCTGGAAGCCCAGAGGACGAAGTTCAGAGACCTCTTATCTCAGTCTTGGAGCCACAACACACATAGAAGAAAATACTCAATGAGATTCATGCTCCGAAGTATCAATCTCAATCACTAGGAAAACCTTTGGATCAAGGCATGCCAGAGGAGCGTGCCACATTCAAGCTCTTCCCAGGTGTACTGTCTCCTCAATCCCATGGAATCAGTTCATCATGTCCATTCTTAAATGTGTTAAACCCACCAGACCCTAGTCCTTCCTATTCCAGGGTATATTCAATCTCACCTGATTCATCCATATCCTACTCCATTCCACTGTGACCTTTGGAAACTTTAAATATTGTTAACAAATTCCCTTATGTCCCTCAACTTTTCGACTAGCATTCTTTCTACCTCTTCATTCACAAATTGCAAATCTTCATTCCTAAAACGAATCCGACTTTTCCACTTCTCTGGGATTGATGAGGATTGATGAGTCTTGAAATTGAGCTTAATTCACTGGCTAGAATTTCATCATAAATAACCTCAGTTGGGACCTAGCAGATGTCCCAATTATATTTTTCTATTTCATTTCTCCAAGTGAATATTCTAATCCTTTCCTTCTTTCCTCTCCTCCCCCACAAATTCTTCCCACTTTTATACTTAAAACAAACAACATAGCCTCCTCTTCAAATAGGATTTGCAAACATAAATGCATTTCTCTTTCTCTCTCTTCACACGTGCCACACACACACACACACACACACACACACACACCCTTTTTTCTCTTCCCTCCTCTTTGATGCCCTTCATTCCCCCCTCTCCTCTTAGAGACTTCTCTGCTATTCAGTCATAATGCTTCTTCCTGTGCCATTCATCTCATTCCCTTCCATATCTAAGACTGCATCATCCTTTTCCTCATTTCAGCATTTGATTCAGTAGGGCTTTACATTTTATTGGAAACACTGTTTGACTATACCTTCTAAAACACCACATTCTCCTGATCCTTTTGCCTCTTAATGAACAGCCCTTTCTCTTCACCCTTTACATATGACTCCTCGATCTATGATTTTTGTTCTGAACTCTCTTATGAGCTCCAGATCTATATCTATGTGTCCAGATCTGGACACATCTACCAGAATATCTCACTGTCATCTCAAACTCAATCTATCTAAAACCTCACTTCATTCATTCAATCAACATTTATTGAATACTAAGCACTGGGGATGCAAAGACAAAAACAAAACATACTTCCCCCCTCCTTCAAGTAGCTTACATTATATTGGAGCAAACGTACACACAATAATTAAAAACAGATCACATATATAATAAATTTGGAATAATTTCTAGGGCATGGTGGGTACTAGGAACTGAGAGATTAGGATATGTCTTGGTTAAGATGTATTATTTGTAATGAACAATGAAACCTAGGACTTTACTAGAGAAAGGTGAGAAGGGACAATATGCCAAGCCAGGAAATAGTACAGTTTGTACAAAATCAGGGAAATGGGAGATAGAATGTAATAGTTAGAGAGGAGGCTAGCTGGGCTGGAATGAAGGAACGGGATGTGTGATATCCTTGGACTGGTAGACTGGTGTGGATTGTGAAGGGTTTTAAAACAAAGTTTTAATACATTGTGGAAAAAAAAAAGATGTTTTACTTTATTATAGAAGCAAGAAGGAGTCCCTGGAGTTTCCTGAGTTGACAGCCATGTGAGCGACTAATGCTTCAGGAATATCCTTTTGATAGCTTTGTGGAGGATGTTTCAGAGAGGGGAGAGGCTGACTGGAGGCTTTCCTCAAATCTACTTAGCCTTCTAGCTTTACTCTTTCTGTCCAAGGCAATCTCCCCTCCCCCCAATTCATTTATATGGCCTCCCAAGTTAAACTCTGGGGATGTCTTTGACTCTTCCACTCTTCTCAGTGGTGGTAGACTCCTTGTGTCCATCTAGCTTCTTCCTGAAGGTCACAAATGGTTTTTCAAGAGCACAGATATGGCAAGTAGTTTTTTCTCCTAATAGACTTTGTTTTGTAACTCTCTGATGTAATCAATCAGTCAATAAACATATTTTAAACACCATCTATGTGCCAGGCAGTGTGCTAAGTGCTGAGGATAAAAAGAAAGGCAAAAAAATAAATAAATAAATAAATAAATAAATAAATAAATAAAGGCTCAGTCTAATGAAAAAGATAACGCGCACGCGCGCGCACACACACACACACACACACACACACACACACACACACACACACTGTAAGGAATTGGTTATGATTTCTTTCATGGGCCTGGCCAAATTATAATGACTAGAAACCCAGTGAGGACAGGTCCGGTGATCTTTGGCATCTGGAAGCTAATTGGCTGGCAGCCCTGATTGACAGAACTAACAAGTGACTCTACAAATTCCAGCTGGGTAGGAAATGAAGAAATGGTAGCTTTGTGCTCTTTCCTTAAATGAAACATCAGAAATGAACTCTCTGTTGTTCACCTCCACCTTCTCCAGTAACTGACAGTAACTGGCAGGGAGGGGCCTTAGGACTTCTGAGGAAAGGGCATTTTCAAGGTTGATGTGATCTTTGAGGATGGTGAGATACACTACTCTACAATAGGGGGTATCACAAAAATCTGACTGCCATTTTAAGCTCTAATTCTTTAAAACTGCACTAAGGTTTTTGGAATACCCTGTATATCTGTATTAGTAGATCAGACTTTAATGAAACTATAACCTCTTTGGAAGCAACGATTGCACTTTTTTTTTAAAGTATTAGTGCCTAATGAAGGTAGTTCTCAAAAATAGTAGGTGCTAAAGGATACTTTGTGTCACTGATTGGTACGTAAATAAATATGAATCTTAACATTCATAATGTCTTAAAGGATGGAGGATTATGAGCACCCTTTTAACCTTAAATCTATGATCCTGTAATCCTGTTCAATTTAGTTCAATAATTCTACCTTGATTTTCTTCCCTGTGGAAAAGGATAAAACTGAATCATTTTATTATTGTCACCTTGCTTTTGAATTACAAATGAATGAATGAATGAATAAATGAATGAATGAATGCAACAGTTTTAAGCACTTAATATTTGTAAAGCACTTTGCTAAATGCTGGGGGGGATAAAAAAAAAAGAAAAGTAAATCAATACCTGCTCTTAAGGAACTTACCTTGTCATTTGAGACAACACATATAGAAGGTTTCAGCTTCAAGTCAGACGCTAGTGGAAAAGTCTCATGGTCAGTCAATTAGTCAGTCAATACACATTTATTAAATGACTATTGTGTATAGGTATTTAGGATGCAGTGGCAAAGCAAAAGTTAATGACTCTCCTTTAATGTCATTTCCACTGATAAAATCACATCAGTTTTTAAGGTTGAAGCATGACAGTACCTATGAGTTTGAGGACACGAACCTTGTTTTCTGGGTCTCTAGTAGCTGTGTCTGTAGTACCTACATGAACAATTTCCACGCTACTTCTCCATAGGGGATGGTTGCATCAAAGGGGATGGCTGAGGGCACTGGGCTGGAACCATTGTTAATGCCAAGGTTCTTGGTTTTAGGGTCCTGGGCTGCCCCATCAGTGTCTGGAGGGAAGATGGTGGTTAAGGCAGTGGTAGTAGTTTGACTTTCCTGGTACATGCTATGCTACCTTTTGTCTTGACGATACCTTACTGATTTAGCTGTGTAAGAAACAACTATTGTGGGGCAGCTGGGTGGCACAGTGGATAAAGCACCGGCCCTGGATTCAGGAGGACCTGAGTTCAAATCCAGCCCCAGACACTTAACACTTACTAGCTGTGTGACCCTGGGCAAGTCACTTAACCTTCATTGCCCCACAAAAGGAAGGAAAAACATTTTTTTACAAAGGAGCAACTATTGATTGTCTTACAAAGATTGTTATAGATCCAATGAAACACAATGTTGTAGACATATCTGTAACCAAGAGGTTCATCTTCTCTATTAATTGTCACAAAGATTATAGAATGCTGAGATATCCTCATCTACAACAAATTACATAAAAATATCCTGCAGAACTAGACCCCCAAACAAATTTCTATTGTTGATAACAAATAAAGCTAATTCCAAAATACATGACATTATCCAGCACCAACTATTATTTGGGAAAATAAAGTTTCTCTGTGATCTCTTCACATCCTCTCGATTAGCTTTGCTTTGCACCATGCAAAGAGCTGTAGCAACTATTGTTTACAAGGAAGCTAAATGATTGACTGGTGTGTCACAGAGGTGAAAGACTGAAAATAAATAAACTTGTCCACTTGTGTATTAAAGTGCCTGGACTCAGTAGACTGACAATAACATGATTCAGGGTTTTAACAATCCTGTCTTCTATCCAGTTTAAATTGACAACTCATTTTTAAGTTCTCATAGGAAAGTTCTGCAATGAGGATTTTTTTAGAGCGGAGTTGCTCTAACTATAATTTGATCATGTAATACTTCATGGATAAAATACATTAATGAAACCCTTCAGGAAGTAGGGTATGTAATACCTCTGAGACAAAGAGGTACTGGAAAATTTTGGAACAGACTAGAAAAAATTAAGCCTATTTTCATCCGGAAAAATTGACATGTAATAATTGTATTTCAGATGTAGTTTTGGAATGTATCTCTGAAGTCAGAGTTTAAATATCTACTCAATCTCCAAACTATTTAAATGTGAGATATATAATTTAAAATATTAAAATATTGTTAATTGGCATTATAAAGCCCTTCCATCTCATCACTTGATCTGGTGTCTCTAGTTTTGTCTATTTTCCACAAGGACAAAAATAAGTCTCTGTGGTATCCATAATTAGGTTATTCACAAGCAACTCACTACTTAAAAAAAAATTCTCTTATATACTAAATTACACTTAATTATCTATAAATGTGATTTATCTATTAAAGAATTTAAAACCAGAGCTTTGTTTTATGTGAATGCTAGATAAAGCCCCTTTGACATGATGACATCTAATATATTTGTAAAAGTAGACCTCCCCACCCCCACACAACCTCAAACAAACCCATGCTTTGCCATTTCCTCCAATATAAATTGCTTAGCTACCAAGGTGTCCTAATTACAACTTCAGATAAAGGATGTTGAAGTTCTTTGTGTTCTGCGACCTAGTTGAGGAATAACATTTGGTGTCCTTAGTCTCATGCAGAGTTTACAATTAACTTCCTGAAGCACGTATTTGCCCCTATATATTAACTGACTTTACAGTAATTGTTAGCTCTCAAAGGAGCATCTGCGAAGAAATGCATTTCCAAAATGAATGCTTTGAAGGGAAAAATAAAAGCAATTCATCAAGTGAGAGAGATAAAAAAAGAAAATGTGGGGTGTGTGTGTGTGTGTGTGTGTGTGTGTGTGTGTGTGTGTGTGTGTGTGTGTGTGTTGTCAGGAGCATGATAGGAAAACAAACACTGTTCTATACTTTTATATTACAAGTCACAGTGTATCAGATCTTTTAGGAATTTTATCCAAAAATAACTTTCAAATTTAAAGGATAAATTTATGAATGAGTCCAATATGGATTCATTTTGTTCAGGTTCAAATACTGTATTTTAAAATCTCTTTAGATTTCATTCCTTAGCCTTAGGGTTAAAGCCTTAGCCTTAAGAAAATAGGTCTCAAAGGAAAAATAGCATCAAGTCTCATTTTAGCTATTCACTTCCATAGAGAGAACTGATGAACTTTGAATGCAGATTGAAGCATGCTTTTAAATTGCTTTATTTTGTTTGTGTCTTCTTTTGCAACATGGATAATATGGAAACATGTTTTATATTACCTCAACTGCATAATCAAACTCAAATTGCTTGCCTGCTCAAGGACAGCGTAGGGATGGAAGGGAAGGAGAAAAGTTGGAACCCAAATTTAAAAAAAATTGTTAAAATTTTTGTAACATGTAATTTTGAATTATTTTTAAAAATTAAAATATTTTCCAAAAAATCTTACCTATTTTTACAGAACATTTGGTTGAAACATAGTTTTTAAATGATATAATAGTTTATTAAATTAAGTTTGAAGTGCTGTAAGAAACAATGAGCAGGTGGATTTCAGAGAAACCTGGAAGGACTTGAATGAACTGATGCTGAGTGAGATGAGCAGAACCAGGAGAACATTGTACATAGTATCAACAACATTGTGTGTTGATCAGCTATGATAGACTTGACTCTTCTCAGCAATACAGTGGTCCAAGATACTTTCAAAGGACTCATGATGGAAAATACTTTCCAAATCCAGAAAAAATAACTGGGGAATCTGGATGCAGATTGAACCATACAATTTCTACTTTTTTTGTTTTTCTTTTTTGAGGTTTTTCCCTTTTGCTCTGATTCTTCTTTCACAGCATGATGAATGCAGAAATATGTTTAATGTGATTGTATATATACAACCTATATCAGATTGCTTGCTGTTTTGGGGAGGGGCGAGGGAGGGGAGGGAGGGAGAAAAATTTAGAACTAGAAATCTTATGAAAACAAATGTTGAAAACTATTTCTACATGTAATTAGAAAATAATAAAATACTTTTATGATAAAAAATTAAATGCATTTCTACATATGAACTGAGTTATGAATAGTCAACCAATATTTTTAATTCTCCTAGGTTCCTGACCCAGTTAACTAGGCTAAATTGATACTTCATTTATTTGCATATTTTACTCAGTAAATAACTTTAATTGACTTTTGAAACCAATGAAGTATTTTGTTTGACAATTTTATTTATTGTGTATAAATTATGGATTTCATTTGTGTGTGTAAATAGAAAAAAGAATAAAGAGAATCTTTTTACTAAAATCTTATTATAGTATTGTATTAGGGTGTGGGAGTAGCCTCTAAGAATAGGAGTATAAACTCTAATTGGTCCCTCCCACCACCCAGGAAATGTACTGGCCTGGCTAGGGATGAGGATTCTATTGTGTAGGACCATCCATGATAAGTTCAAAGAGCCTTATCAACATGGCGTTGGCCTCCAGGTGATGATTTGTTTTGACAACAGAAACTCAGGAAACTGCTTAAGGTGTGGAGGAAGCTGCTATTTGTGTCTAGGGAAGGAGTGCCCATAGGAATGAAAATCACTGATCCTTGAAGGATAAAGAAAAACAGAAAATGGTGCTAAACTGTAAGTGCAATTCCTGTCTGCCAACAAGCATTTATTAAGCACTTAAAAAAATTATTAAGAGTTCATCATATTCAAGGCACTGTGCTAGATGCTGGGGATACAAAAGTTAAAAAACAAACAAACATATCTTTGCACTCAAATTGCTTAGGTTCTCTTGGGGGAATACAACATAGACAAGTGAATAAAAGATAATTTGAGGAGGGAGTAAGCACCAAGAACTGAAGGATGATCAGAACAGGCTTTGCATAGCAGGTAGCATCTGACTTGAGCCTTGAAGTGAAGAGAAAGTGAATTGAAAGTATGGGGATAGACTGTGTGAAGGCACTCATAGGAAAACAGGGACTATTAAATTTGGGAGAATAACTTGTAGGCCAGTTTGAAAGATTCAGTTCATCTCACACTATTAAAGTTGGTCTGGAAGGTTTTAAGTGCTCGGTAGAAGCATTTGTATTTTCTTAGAGGCAATGGAGAATCATTAAAGATTTTTGAAAAGGAGGGTGACTTGGTCAGACTTGGGTTTAAGGAATAATAATTTGGCAGTTTCCTAGAAGTGGGCAGGGGTTGGAGTCAGGGGGACCAATTAGGAAACTACTGCAGTAGTATGTGATGAAGATTTGTCAGTGTGTGAGTGGAGGGAAGGGAACAGATATGAGAAAGACTTGGCAACTGGTTAGATTTAATAAATTACTCGAGGGCAGGATATTTGTGCTTTCTGTCTTTGTCTTTTCCCTTACCTCTACCCATGTCTAGTACAGGATCTTGAACACAGTAGGAGCTTAATAAGTATTTTTTGAATGAATTGAAAGGAGACTATGCTGTATACTGTATGCTGTATAAGGAGATTTGCTGTATGCCAAGCCTTGTGGCGAGCACTGTTGAGGTTTATCCTTGAAGAGCTAGAATCTACTATTATCCTTGCTTTTAAAATCCTCATGATATAGTAGGGGAGAAACTAGCATATGAGACAGAAATAGAAGATATAAATGGCAAGTGCTCATTGTGTGTTGCAGAATATAAGAAAATATCACAGTGTATGTCCCCTTCAGTAACTCAGAAAGTGTCCCTGCAGGGGGCAGCTAGGTGGTGCAGTGGATTCAGGAAGACCTGAGCTCAAATCTGGCCTCAGGCACTTGACACATACAAGCTGTGTGACCCTGGGCAAGTCACTTAACCCTCATAGCCCCACAAAAAAACAAACAAACAAAACCCAGAAAGTGTCCCTGCACACTGTAAGGACTTACAGAAATGTGTTGAATTGTTTGATTGAACTATAACCAAAATTATATTGAGGAGCTGAGTTCAAGACCTAATTCTATTATTGATTTGCTTTGTGAGCTGTGAAGTCACTTACTCTTAGCCTTAAGGTATCCCCTAGCTCATAATGCTGTTGTAGAAGTCAAATAAGAGAATATATCTTAAGCACTTTGTGAACTTTAAAGTACTATGTAAATGTAAGCTATCATTATAATTATTATGCATATATATTGGTATAATTCCTTCTCCATGTGCTAGGATTTGTCATCTCAGAAGGAAGGATTTGACAAGTATTTTTGGCTGTAGACCCATGATTATTTGGGTTTGAATAGAAGTAGTACAAGCAAAATATAAAAAAACAAAATGAAGAGGAGTTTTTATTTTTATTCCCCCCCTTGAGATTAGATAAAATGAGCCAGAGTATGCATAGAATTTAAGTTTTGAAAGAATCAAAAGTATTTCTGCATGGTGAATCAATACAGTCAGCATATTTCAAATGTTTGAAAACATTTCTACTTTATTTACCAAAACACTAGAATAAGGCTATATATACCCACCCAGAGATATCTTCCCCTTATTGAAATTAATTGTTGCAAAGACATGCATATTTGGGAGGGACCTTAATAGTTTTGATCTTCCGACCCAAGTGTCTCAAACATAAGAACTATCCTGCTAAGAACACCACCCACACAGGTACTTTTTGAATGCTTTTTGTCTCATTAATTGAGTTAATCTACCTTCAAAACTTTTGGCATGCCTGTTTCTAAATCACCGCAGGGAAGGAGAATCAATTCTGTTTTTAAAGACTTCTGCAGAATGAGATTGCATAGCAATTCTTGGTAAACTATTCCAGTATTTAATGAAGCTCACTGTCAAAAAATTCTTTAGTGCTGTTAACCCTAAATTTCTCATATTTCTATTTAAGACCCATCCCACATAGTAAGGGAGTTTTCTTTGCTTAGTATAGCTGGAGGATTATTTTAAAATCTTGTCATTACTTATTAGCCCTATAATAGTGAAAAATCACTTAACTTTTCTGAGTATAATTTTATCTCTGAAATGGCTGCAGTAATATTTATAGTGCCTACCTAACAGTGCCTTCCTTAGGCCCAGAGAAACCAGGGTGTCTGGGACTCAAGCCCAAGGGGATTTTGGACTTGGAATTGGGACTTTGCTTTATAGGAACCCAGCTAAGCTATGTACCTAATCTCTTTTCATTCCCCAAAGACAAAAGTGGTGAAAAATGTGGAGAGGGATTATGCCTCCTTTATGTTGGTAGTATGTTTGTGATTTTTTAAAAAGTAAATATTTCTGAGGGGGGGAGGGAAAGAGAAGAGGAAGAGAGGGGAAGGGAAGGAAGGAAAGGGAAGGAGGGAGGAAAGAAGGAAATGAAGGGAGGAAGGATTGAAAGGAAGAGAAGAAAAAAGGGAGGAAGGAAGGTGCATTTAAAGTTTAAACATAAATAAATATGAATAATTAAAGTCTCTCTCCAGGAGAGAGCTTATGATTATATCCATGCAAATTTATACACATGAATGAAAAGAATGACTGGTCATTTTATAGCTATAAGTAGTACATATGGGAGGTCACTATTGTTGGCTCTCCATACAAATGATACATTTATTATATATGTATCTAAGTAATGTTCTTACATTTAAAAGAGAATTATACATAGGAATGTAGGGTTGGATTATGGCAAAACTGTGAAGTAGCCAAAGTTGGTAACTGGAGTTCTTTTCAGCATTCTTTTTTCTCTTCTAGGAGTCACCTCTCCCAGTACCTCTCCTTTAGGTTCCCATGTCCTCAGCCTTCTTCCTGATTACTGAAGGTATAATTGAGGTTCCACCTGTGCCCACAGTCCTTAGTGTTCCACACTCCTCAGGGGAAATAGGGCTTCTATGGTAGGTCACTAATTAAACTGACAAAGGAATACTGGAAAGGTACTAGAAGATGTTAATACTATGATCTCTCATGCCTCTTCTGAATAAGAATAATGCATAAGAAAGAAAGCAATTTCAGCCTTTTCCATGTTCTAAGATATCAAGAACCCTGAGGAGATAACAATTTGATGAACTACAGAGAACTGAACTATCAGAGAAAGTCAGTCCCTAAAGCTTAACACACTCAACACCAATGTCCTCACCAGCCAGACAGGGTTAACTAACTGACTCAACTCTGCATATCCCTCTCCCTTCCCACCACACTCTTTGCAGTAAAAACAAAAAAAGGTAGAGAAGCTCATTCTGGCTGAAACTGCAGCATGGTAGCATGCTGTTCTGTCATAGTAATCAGCCAGAGAACTAAGGAACAGAGAGAAATGAAGTAGATTATACTAGGCTTTAAGCAATGGATATTTGGATCCAGCTGGGGCCAGTTTTGTCCCCCCAGAAGTCACTTGGGGGATAGATTGAAACTGGTGAAATGTGAATTGCCCAGCCTGGGAAGAAGCTGACACAGCTTTGAGGCCGTCACTGAAGAAACTGACATCAAAGAGGAATGAGCCAGAAAATAAAAAATAGGTGAATGCATACGGGGTGGGGGGTGGGGGGGTGGGGGGAAATAAAATTATCAAAGATCTCAGGAGGAGAAAAAAAAAATAAGGAACTCATTTATTTTAATAGCATTTTTCCAATTATATGTTAAGACAATATTTTAGCATTCATTTTTACAAGAATTTGAGTTCCAAATTTTTCTCCCTCTATCCCCCTCCACCTTCCTAAAATAGTAAGCAATGTACAATCATGCAAAACATATATTAGTCACAGTTGTGAAAGAAGAAATAGGCCAAAAGGGAAAAAACATGAGAAAAATAAAGTAAATAAAAATGGTATGTTTCAAACTTCATTTATAGTCCATCAGTTCTTTATCTAGAGGTAGATAGCATTTTTCCATCATGATTCCTTTGTAATTGTCTTGGATCATTGTATTGCTGAGAAAAGCTAAATCATTCATAGTCAATCATCATACAATGTTGCTCTTACTGTGTACAATGTACAAAGAAGTCATTTAAAGACCTTGAACATAAACAGATAAACCAACAAAGAAGACATTATTAATAGAAGAAGAAATGTCCTCCAGATCAAATAATTCAATCCAGATAGCTATAAATAAATATTAAAAAAGGAAAATGAATATTTCTTAAGGAGAGAAAGGTGCTGTGTATTCTCATGATATGATGAAATCACAGGAGGCTGTTTCTGAATGGTTTAAGAAATAAATAAGAATTGTGAAAGCAGAATTTATGGCCTACACAACCAAAATAAGTGGCAGAATAGAAAGACTTGAATCCACATTGGCAAACTTCATCAAAGAAACATGAAAAACCAATGGGTTTGGAATGCAAATACACAGAAGTAAAGGAGAATCTGGAAAAAGAGAATAAGAAATAATGTTGTATTTAAAAAAAAAATAAAAAAAATTAAATTCATGAAATAAAATAAGCATTCTCATAAAATAGTAGAATAATAAGATGATTGCACATGAAGCTGTAATCTGTTATGTACAACTTGCTATTCCTTTAAAATATATTATAAATTTATCATGTAAAAATATTTTTTTCTTCCCTCTTCCTGGAGATGGCTATCATTAGATACAAATATGTGTGTATGTATATATATATATATATATATATATATATATATATAATCATTCTATATAGCTATTTATCAATTTCTTTAACTCTGGATGCAGATAGTGTCTTTCTTCATATGTCATTGTAGTTAATTTGGGTACTTACAATAGTAAAAAATGACTTAGGCACTCAAAATTATTCCTAAAACAATATTGCTGTTACTGTATACCCTGTTCTCTTGGTGCTTCTCATTTCACTCTTCATCATTTCATGTAAGTCTATCCATGATTTTTTTTTCTAAAATCAATGAGCTCTTAATATTTTTTTAACTCAACGAAGTAACATATTTTTATTTTCCCATTCTGCAACCTTCAGTGAAATCATCTTACTTCTAGTACAGGTTGAAACAGCAAACTCATCTTAATACCAACAACAAATAACATGTCATGCACTTTTTCAATCAATCATCAATAAATCAATAACCATTAAAATGCAATCAACGAGCTCATCATTTCTTATAGCATAATAGTATTCCATTATAATCATGTACCATGACGTATTCAGTCATTCCCCAATTTGACAGGCATCCCTGCAATTTCCATTCCTTTGCCACTACACATTTAGAAAATATAGATTCTATTCCCTTTTCCCTAATCATCTTTAATATTTTAAAAACAAAACAAACTCTACATAAGCAAAACATTTTTGCTCTCAAAGATAGGATGTGTCGAGACAACTTAAGGATTATAGTTCTCCAAGAAGAGCATAACTCAAAAGAAACTGAATGTCATAATGCAAGAAATAATATAAGAAAATGGCTCAGAATTTAATTACACAAAAGGAGCAATTGCCAGTCATAAGAATCCTTAGATAGGCTTCAGGAAAGAAAAAAAGGGGGGGGGGAGGGAATGTTCCATACCTCTAAATAATAGAACCCCACAATCTTCTCCAAAACCTAAATTTCAAGTGATCCAAAGATCACATGAATGTGTGCATACATTGCATACATGCATACACACATTATCTAGGTTTTTTTTTTTTTAAAGCTTAAAAAATGCTTTGAAGAAGGATTCCAGCGCATTGGGTATATCTACAATATAGAGAATTTACCGGTGATTGTTGACAAGAATTACAGTGGATGAATTAAAAGGTGTGGATGAGTTACAACTAGATGCATACAACTAGAGACAATACACACACTGATTGAGTTATTTGTTGAAGTATTTAAGTAATGAGTTAAAGTTAAACATAAGTATTTTTATTAGGGGCTTCACGATACTTTCTATCTCTCTTATCTATCATCTGTCTAAGAATGATAGCCATGGGAGTTGCAGACTGGGGAGAAATTTGTTATTTGAAAATTCATGTCCTTTCTATATAATTTCCCATTCCATTTTCCAAGAGGGCTGGACCTGAATAGCTGTCGCATGGACTTCAATTTTATTATAAAAGTTAATTTATTATAGTTACTAAAATTATTGGCAGCCACTTCTTATCTTTACCTCCATACCATCAGCTTCATGAAGACAAGGACCAAGTCATCTACTATTATGTGTCTACTTCAATTCCTAGCATGATATCTTCCATAAAGTAAACACTTATTAAAAGTTCATTGAATTGAATTGGTAGAAAGTCTTTATATTTTCTTTTTTTCTATTGGCTAACAAAGCTGGATTAAGAACAAAGCATAACTGATAGTCCTTATCAAGATAGACAATAGATTGTATTGGAAAAAGTGCTTGACATGTAAACTAGAGAGAACTGAGTTCAAATTCTTCCTCTGAAAATCACTCCTTTGTTACTTTGGGCAAGCCACTAATTTATTTACTTATTTATCTATTAGTCCTAGTTCCATCATTTATAAAGTGGGATAGTAATACCTGTGAGTACTTATCTTATTTGATCATTGTGAAGATGATATGACATTTGTAAAGCATTTTTCAAACATTAAAGCATTCTAATTTTTAATGTTGACTTTCCCACAGGTGCAGGAATAGGCAGGAGACTTTGAAGAGCTGACAGACAGATAAGCAAATCTCTCATCTCTTCTCTGTTAACAAGAGACCCTAAAGAATCATTATAAAATAATGGAAATTTAGAACGCAAAAGGATCTTAGGCATAATCCAGCCCAATACTTTTATTTTTAAAATAGGAAAGCTAAAGTTCAAAGAGATGAATGAAATTTCTAAAAGCTGTAAAATGCATAAATGTAATTCCCACAATGAGGCAGATATTCCTAATTCCATCATCCTTACATATTGTTACACTATTTCACATGACAGTCAACACTGTTTCTGATACTTTTCATTTTTAATACTTAATTTTAGAATGAACAATTTATAATAACATTATTGATCTTACTCTAAATGTGCTTTAAAATGTCTGATGCATTCACAGATATAATTTTTATTATATTTCATAGCTAAAACTGTGTCAGAGGATTGCATCTCCAGGTTCATTTCAAGTCAAAACAGTTTGATGTGTCAGAATTTGTTTTATATCCAACTTTTCAGATACCAAAGGATAAAAGAATTCAGAGTTAGAAGGAACCCCAAAGAATATAATTATTTTGAAAATGCCTGTGTAAATTGCCATAGTATTCTGAAGGGGTTAGCTTTAGCATTTTTCAATTTTCAGTGCCAGACTAAGTAGATGAGGGCTAGATAGAGAGAGAAAGAAAATAGAAGAAATGCTTTGATAGTTTCAATTCTGAAATATCCATTTAGGTATTCTCCTTATATCTTAGTATATTATGTTCTCAAATAATTGTAGCAAAAAATAAATCACCTGTTAGCCAATCTTTTAGTGATATTCTCATTGGCCAAGCTATTTCTTAGTATTATGGCTTTCTCTTAGCTACTGAAACCACAATAAATGAGACTTGTGTTTCTACACAGAAAATGGTTCTTCTCAGTTGTCTACATGATCAATAACAAACACATAAGTGATAGTCTTCAATTATTAAGTTAGGAAAATAGTTTAGGTCTTTTAACTTGTAACATATTATAATGTTTAATATATTTAACTCATATTTAAATAGTGCTTTTAAGTTTACTGAGCATATTCCCTACAACACACCTATGAAGCAGATGAAGTATGATTATTCCCATTTTTAGATGAGGAAACTGATATGCAGAAAGTTGATACTCAAAATCACTGTTGATAAGTATTGGAACTGAAATTCATACTCAGTTTTCTTTTGATTCCAGATCTAAGAATCTTTATACTTTATGTAGTATTATTGCTTTTTAGGTTCATCCAAATTAATATACTAGACCAAAAGAGGGCAGCTAAGTGGCACAGTGGATAAAGCACTGGCCCTGAAGTTGGGAGGACCTGAGTTGAAATGTGACCTCAGACACTTTCTTGCTGTGTGACCCTGGGCAAGTCACTTAACTCTAATTGTCTTAAAACATGCAGGATCATCTCCAATCATCCTGATAATATATTGCGCCACTGGACCCAGAGGAGAAAGTGAGACTGCTGACTTTCCACAGCCCTTTCTCACTTAAATCCAATTTATTGCAAGTCATTACATCTGTCATGGTGGTACTCTTTGAGAATAAAGGACAAACAACAGCTAATGACTATAACAAAATAATATGAAATGAATTCAAGCTATACTGTACAATTTGAAAATTATATTATATAAATTAAAATATTTTTCATCATTAATTAAAATAAGAAAGAACTATCATTATATATCCTTTTACTATTGCATTGGACTTTTATATGCCAGTAGTTTGTGTAGTAGAACCTAGAATAAAAAAGGAAACCCTAAGCATTAGGATCAAGTAATTCAGTAGTTTGGGCTAGATTTTAAAATAAATCGTTGCTAGTTTACATAATGGTGTACGCTCTATGAAAGATTTGTTTTACACTATTCCTTTTTAAAAAGGTCAATGGCTTTAAAACTGTATGAGCATAAATATAAAATCATAATCAATCTGATAAGTATTTCCAAGTATTTTAAATAGATTCATTTAAAGCTATTCTTCATTAACAGGGGCTGATTTTGATTGGGACAGCTGGTAGGTTTGTTTGTATTATGAAATACAAAAGTGGCATTCAAACCTAGGGATCTTTTTTCAGTTGTGAATTTTGACTGTTTTCTTTTATATCAAAATTATATTTAAATATAGCTGCCACAATGAAGAGAGTTTCTTGGCCCCTACATTATGATAAGGTATTTAAAAAAAAAAATACTTGAGGTTAGGGCCCAGGCCAGGATTTAGTAAGTAGCCAATTGTACATTAGCCTAAAATGGTTCATCGCTGTTTGACTGCCAGGAACTTTGTATAAATGGGTTTTTTGTCAGTACAATTTTAGTATGTGTGGAAAAGGACATTTTTTTCATGCATTTTCTGAAATCTGCAGTCATTTCAGATTGTTATGTGTTTGACAGAATGGTCCATTGAAAAATGGAATTCTTAGAGTTTAACAGGCCTTATTTTAATTGTGGCATTCAGCCTTCTTCATAAAGGAAACTTAGTCATCTCTTCCAAAATTCGAAGTTTTATGTTTTGTCATTTAAGGGAGCTAAATTGAGGAAGAGGCAGAGGAAGAAATAAAGTTAACATTTTCCATGTTCTTGGGGGATACTTAATAAGCCTCTGTTTCCATCATCAGCCACAGTCATTATTTTTTTCAAAAGATGTTCTCTACCTAAACCTTACCTTATTTTCCTTCGGCAAGGGTGAGTTTGCATAGAGCTCATTCAATTATTCTATACTTCACATTGATGCATTAACCTTCCTTTACTAAATACTTCAGTGGCTCTAGAGATAGATATTCTATACTCACTTTTCCAGAGTGAGACTGGTTACATCTTCCCTCCAGGATTCTGAGTTACCCCTGAGGTGTTTGAGATCTCTCTACGCTAATGATAATCAGTATAAGCCCCCATTCTGGTGTATTCCATTGATGTCCTTTCTTTTTTTCTTTTTCTTTTTCTCTTTATTTCTTTTTTCTTTTTTTTTCTTGTGGGGCAATGAAGGTTAAGTGACTTGCCCAGGGCCACACAGCTAGCACTGACGTCCTTTCTATCCCCCCCCCACTCCCTATTAATGAGCAATGATTAGCATTCTAGTTTCATTTAACCAATGAACTTCTTGTTGTTTGTCCTTTGTTCTCAAAGAGGACCATGACATCGAGGTGATGTCATGACTTGCAATGAATTGGATTTAAATGAGGTAGGGCTGTGCAGAGTCACCAACCTCACTGTCTTCTCCAGAGCCATTTGGGTCCAGTGGCAAAATATATATCAGCATGACTGAGGATAGCCCTGGATATTTAAGGCAATTGGGTTTTAGTGACTTACCCGAGGTCACATAGCAGGTAAGTGTCTGAGGTCAGATTTGAACTCAGGTTCTCTCAACTTCAGGACCAGTGTTCTATTCACTGCACTACCTAGCTACCCCTTAACCAACGAACACATTTACTATGAAGATAAACTAAAAGATATAGCAAAAGAGTAAGTACAAATATTTCTGCCCTGCCCTGCACCTGGGTGCATCATCTTTGCTATGTAGCCTCAGTCTCTGAGGATAGCGTGGTATCCAGTTAAATCAGTTTTTGCAGAGCACTGATTATACCAAATTCATTTTCAACTGCAGTGTAACTGATAGGTGTACAAGTCAATATGTCTTGCTACTCCTGGGCTGGGTTGATCAGTCTGCTCTCGATTTTGCTTCTTGTTTTCTGGCTTCCAGAAAATCCTGGCATGAATTCTAGCTACTATACATGTGGTGGCTCACTATCTGGTGAGCCTCCAAGGTTATATTCATCTCTAATGTTCCTTCACCTAAATACAAAAAGAATGGACACAAGAAAGACAAATAAAACAGGAGCATGATACACTCCTTTCCTTGTGACAGCTGTGGGTGAGAAGGAGCCTGGATCCCTTCTTATACCAATAGGCCATCTTCTTGAAACCAACCAGAAAGAGTTAGAGCAAGAGACTCCCTTTGATTAGTTAGTCCCTCTTGAATTCATCCAGTTCCAGTTCCAAGGCAAATCAAAAAGAATTCTTTTTAATATGTAGTTAGCAGACCATAACAATTACAATAAGTCTGCATATGTTCAAAGTCCATGTGGGGATTGCATAAGCCAAGCATGCTACACATCTTCATAAGAACTGGGCTTATTGGACATTTGCCCCATTACATTGATATTATACTGAGATAGAGGAAGGGTCTTATCCTTCCTTTCCTGTTATGGTGTCAGGTATTGCTCCCTTGAAAGATAGTATCAAGAATGCCAGTGGGAAACTGTATTCTTTTATTTTTTTCAGGGCAATGAGGGTTAAGTGACTTGCCTAAGGTCACACAGCTAGTAAGTGTCAAGTGTCTGAGGTCAGATTTGAACTCAGATCCTCCTGAATCCAGGTCCAGTACTTTATCCACTGTGCCACCTGTCCCCAGAAACTATATTTTTAAAATTTTTCTCAAGTTACTAGTTCTTTAGGCTTAATAGCCAATTGGGCATTCTCAGTGACTAATTAAACATGTGGTGAAGACAGTCTCCCAAAAGTCCGCATGATCATTTGGAAGTAGGCATGGAATATTTGTGCATGTTCTGTGAACACCTTTAATATGCTTGGATTATAATATATGACTATTAATACCTTTTCTGAATTAAAAAATAAAAAAATAAAAAATATGCTTTACATATTTGCTAAGCATAACATATCCATGTGTCGGTTTTCCTGGAGAATCAGTATGTAGTTTCCAAGTAGCATACTCCTAGATGTATGAAAATATTTATTCAGAAATAAGGATTAAGGTTGAATCCAGCCATTTCTCATATGATACCACAGGGGAGAGTTAGGTTATCTGAACCATTGAAAGTAATTCTTCCTATTCCTAAAGATATAGATTGTAACTGACCAGGGAGATTTAGCATTAATGTTAACAAGATTAAGTTAAGTCTGACATAAACTGATATCCTTGAAAACATGAGGTATCTATTAAAAGCACAAACAACTAAAATAAATTCTAACTTCTTTGGAAAATATTAGCTTTAAAGCAAATGCGCTTATTTTTCAAATGGCCTCTCTGCTTACATAGAGGGCTATAATTGATGGGATTTTTTGAAAAAAGTAACTGCTCCATCTTAGAATTTGTAATAGAAAAGAAGAGGAAAGTAGTGTAGTTTAACATGCACCTCACATTTCAAAGAGTTCCATGAAAAAATAGGTAAGATCACAAGGTAAACAAATTCACCCTGGCAAGACAATGTGGTAGGTTCTCAAGAAAGAAATGCTGAAAACACAAAGCAAAATAGTTCTAAAGGAGGGAAGGAGAAGTTGCCTTAAGACATTAACATGATAGAGAGAATATTCATTTACCAACTAAGTTTTTTGGGTTTTGTTGTTTGTTGTTGTTGTTGTCAGTTCTTGCATTGTGGTGTTCAGGATTTTTGACTTGTCATATTCTTTGGCCTATGATCCTTAAGTTGTTTCTATGAATTCTATCTTCAAAGTCAATGTGTTTTTGCGTATATGGAGAACATGTGCTCTAACATGGTTGCTTTTTGCTTCTCTTCCTCCAGTGACCTTTATGTCAGTATATTTTTTCATATTTTTTTTATCAATCAATATTTATTATGACTGACTATGAACCTGGTACTGCATTAATGCAAAATCTTCTTTAGTTCCAAAGATGATTTTCTCTCAAAACTCTCCAGAATTCTATCTGGAAGCTGCATTTCTTCCACATATATTTTAAGAGTTTATAGTATAAGAAACTTGGGGTTTTTTAAACTCTTATTTGGTAGCAAAGTGTTTATCCATAAAAGCAGCATCATTTGATAATCAATATAAATATCTTCATTTCACTAAATTTTTCTGAACTTTCCATCATTAACTGCTAATTATGGACTTTAAAGAGACAGAAAGATTACCTTACAGTTCTTTGGCTGAGCTTTATTGTCCAAAGAACAGCACACTGCTACCTTCCCCTGGGTAGGCAGAGCTGAGGTTTGTTGCCTGTTACTACTTAGTAGTGGTGTGGATGAAGACAGGAGCAAGGTGTATTGGCAGTAATTTCAGAAGCAGCATCAGGAAAAGTAATAAGATGATTCCAGAGCACAAGCTACTGGGTCCCTTTGTGCACCTTTCCCTGGAAGGGCAGTTAGGCATTGAATGAGCCCATTAGGGATTAGCTTCACCACTGATAGCTCACAAGGCTGATACCTTGTTAAGAGTATTTGAGAGTTAATGAGGACTGGGGGGAAAAAAGGGTAGTACTTCATCATCTTGGTCTTGTCCCCTGGAAGTACACTTCAGCTTGTTTAAAAGACATGTAGATAAGATAAAAGCAACGACAGTGTTCTGGGCCAGGTCTGATTTGTGCCAGCCTGGTGGTTCTAGCCCAGAATAGGGGCAAAATGAGATACTTGTAGACTATAAAACATTTTACAACAGCATAAGAAAGATATCCCTGAGTTAGCTGGATATAGCTCTTCTTTTTCATTGGGACAATTGTATGGTCAGGTGCCTTTACTCGGAGACCATCAGGAAAGCCCAAGATGCAAAAAATACTTGTGTCCTGGACTCTTGTCACAGTTACAAGAGTTTTAGCATTAGTTTAGTTTAGGGTAGTTTCATTGTCTTTTTATGAAAAACAAAAACAAAAAAACTAGGCTATGAGGCAAGGACTTTCTATTTTCAGTAGAATTAATACTAATGAATAGCATGGTCTAGGAAGAATAGTATTTGGAGTAAGGAGGTAAAACTGGCAAGGAAATTTAAGGATATTAAAAAGTGTTTTCTTAGCTATATTTGGGGAATGAGTGATTGGATGGACTGTGATCATATAACTCTTATTTTTGTAGCTCATACTTTGGAACTGCTCCCCCAACTTCCACTTGCTCTGGTAAGTTGGGTTCCTAGAGGCTGGCTCCCACTGGTGTGCTTTCTCCTATGATGATTAGTTGACAGTCTTAATTAGCTTTTAGATAGGACTATCTACTAAATTAAAATAAGAAAATTGGGTTCAAAACATCCTCTTCCTAAAAAATATCTTTGACACACTCTCCCACAAATTCATACAGAGACAAGGGTAAGGTGAGTTCAGGTTTACTGCACATGTGGTGAATGTGTTATAACTCTCAGAAATACCTTTACTGGAATACTCAACATTTTTCTTTTAGGTATAGATTTCTGGTTGACTCCTTCTTGCTTCTTAATGTTATCTTTCCTCAGGGTGCCTAATTTGTCCTTAGTTCCCAGTGAAGATAGTGCCACCAAACACTACTGTTCTAGGTATGCTTCTAATATGCCAATAAAAATGAATATCCTCTGGCTTTCTAAAGGTCATATTATCCTCTGCTCAAGTTACTGGAGGAGAGTGAGTCTTGGTTTTTTCATCCAAGTGATTCTTTATTAGGAGTTTGGCTGAAACCAAAGTTTCTTCTATACATTTACAGAATGCCCCAAAGGACATAGCATAGTCTCCTCTGCCAATACCAACATACTTCCTATGGAGCATCGCCATATTTCATACAATGGATTTCAAGTTTCATGCTGATGATTGATTTTTTTTATTCAATAGAAGTGTTCTCACCTGACTGATGTGTTTACTTTTAGTTGGGTGGGGTGGCTGAATCCTACACATATTTTACTTCTTTTTTCTTTGCGAAGAACAGTGATCTTTAGACTGGAAAAGACAGGATAAAATATCTTAAAAGTAGTTAATAACAAGATAAAAAGCACCTAGCTACTTTGATTGGTTTTTGTTATTAGGTCAAATTAGCTGTATTCCAAGGCCTTGATAGAAGAGTCAAGTGTAATTGCTGAACCATTATCAGAGGTGTTTGAGAGTTTGTGGAGGGTGGGAGTTTCATCACAGAACTGAACTAATACAAATAGTGTCTAAATTTCAAAAGAGGGGAAAAGAGAATTAAATCTGCATAGGTAGATCAATGAGTTGTTGAATTTGATTCATGTTGAGATTCTATAACAAATCATTATAGAAATATTTAGTGAACATCCAAGAAAGGAAAAGTTGATCAGAAAGCATCAGAATGATTTTGTCAAGAACAAGTCATAACACACAAACTTCATTTCTTTTTTTCCTTTGTGTTTTTGGACAGCACTATTAGACTAGTAGATCAAGGGGAACATTGGATTGAGAACTGCGTGAATGGTCTATCAATGACAATATTTTGGGTTAAACCAACATCTATGAAGGTGTTCTCTAATGCAATGCCTTGGCAATCTCTGGCTGGCTGCTGATGTTTTAACAGTTTTATCGATGATTTGCATAAAGAAGAGATGGTTTATGTATCATATTTCCTGATGACACCAAGTTAAGAGGGATAAATAACACATTGGATGACAAGATCAGAATTCAAAAAAATCAGCAATCTAGAATGCTTGAGCAAATCTGCTAAGTTTAGCTTCAGTAGGAATCAATATAAAGTTTTATATATATATATACATCACTAGTAAAATCAGGGTTTGAAAGCAGCTCATTTAAAAAAAAAGATCTAGGGCTTTTAGCTCAGTAAGAGTGAATGTGGTAGCCAAAAATGCTAATGTAATTAAGCTACATTAAAAGTTGTAGTTTTGCTTTGTTTTGTTTTGTTTTTGCAGGGCAATGAGGGTTAAGTGACTTGCCCAGGGTCATACAGCTAGTAAGTGTCAAGTGTCTGAGGCCTGATTTGAACTCAAGTCCTCCTGAATCCAGGACTGGTGCTTTATCCACTGGACCACCTAGCTGCTCCCTAAAAGTTGTAGTATTATAATTGTACTTATATAACCTATATCTGATTGCTTAACATCTGGTGGCGGGGGAGGGGGGGAACAGGGATAGAATTTGGAGCTCAAAACTTTAAAAAAAAACACAAATGCTTAAAAATGTTTTAACATGTAACTGGGGAAATTTTTTTTTAAAAGATGTATTTAGGACTCATTAGACCACACTTAAAATAGTGTGTTCAGTTCTGAGTACCACATTTTAGGAAAGACCTTGATAAAATGGAGAGCATACAGAGGAGGGTAACTATTGAAATGAAGGGCCTTGAGCCCATGCCATACAAGTATTGGTTGGGGGACCTGAGGATTTTTGGCCTGGAGAAGTTAAGATGTAAGGAGGAACATGATAGTTGCTTTTAAGAATTATAAAATTGTCATGTAGAAGAGATTAGATTGGCCCTGCAAGATGCCAGAAGACAGAACCTAGAGCAAAGAGTGGAAGTTGTAAAGAGGCAAATTAAGTTTAAATTTAAGGGGATATTGGGGGTATCTTATGGAAAAATAAAATAAGCCAAAGTGGGAGATGGTTCTAAGCTACAACTAGATGACCACTTCTGGAGCATGTTGTAGAAAGAATTCTTATTCAAGTATGTGGAATACTCAGTTATTTTATAAAGGGATACCTCATATGCACAACCACACAAGAAATTTTCAGTCCAGGTTAAGGCAGTAGGATAAACAAAATGTACCGTTATGACATAATGTTTGTCCTTTCAGCTATACTGAAATTAGAGGCTGGGTTTGTATGCTTCATTTTTGGAAGATGTCACATGTTTAATGTGACACCAAAGGCTCTCTTTCTTAGGATGGTAGGGATAGACTTCTCACTGACCTCCCTCTATTTTTTCCCTTTTCTCTGTCTAAAGGATTGGACCTTTAGAAATAAGCAAGTGTCAAGTATTCATTCCTCAAGAGGGTAATACTAACCACATGTTTTTAGAGCCTGGCATGTAATAATAATAATAATACAACCTAGAATGAGCATGTAATACAGTCTTATCCTCTTTGTATTCATGTAGAAATGATTGGACATTTAAAATATATAGAATAACAGAATTTGAAGAGACTTCAGGGATCATCCAGTCTAGTCTGTGGACAACTAAGTTCCTTTTTGAGCTTTTGAGCTTGTTTTTATGGTTGAGGGTAAAATTGCACTTGGTGTGAACTGAGGATCATTAAATGTCCACAACTAGTTATATTGTTGTAAACAGATAAATTTGTAGTATTAATATTATGACAAGTCATGGGTAAAGCATTGTAGGAAGGATATTAATAAACTAGAAGAATATTCCAGTTAAGGCAATCAGGATTATAAAGGGCTTTAAGCTCATGCCATATGTGGATAATTTGAAGGAACTGGAGACATTAAGCCTATTGAAGAAAAGATGTAAGGGAGACATGTTAGATATCTTCAAGTATTAAAAGAGATATCATGAAAGTGGGGAAAAATTTTCTCTGCTTGGTCTGAGGAGGCAGAACTGGGAGCAATGAATGGAAGTTACAGAAGAAAATTTAGACTTTAAGTAATGGGAGAAAAAAACAAACACCCAGTAACAATGAGAAGTATTCAAAAGTGAAATGTGCTATCTCAAGTAGTAATGAGTTCTTTCTCACTGATGGTCTTTAACAATGGCTGCACAGTGCAGGGCAGGTTAAGAATGGTTCTTATTCAGGTCAAGTTTGATCTAGATGTTCTCTACAATCCCTTTTAATTCTTGCATTCAGTGACTGTGTGAACAAAAAGACCCTACACTTTAATTTCCAGAAAGAAATCTTTGTCATCCTAATGCCTCAAATCCACTTACCTTCCCCCACCCTATCCTTTTACTCTTTCATTAGTTGCCCTTCAAGGACTTCCATCCATGAAACAGTTGAAAAGAAGTTTCTTTTGGTCAACATTTTCCACATTAGAGAAGCAAGTGGGCATACTGTCAATTCTCTCTACAAGACCCATTTATGCTTTCATATTACTGGGTTTGAGGATGATCCAGAGTGTCAGCAAGACCTTTGGTGATTGAGGGAATCCTGGAATATACCCTGTTTCACTTCAATCCCAGATTCAACATTGACTCCCACTGATGATTTAAAATAAGGATGACCAGCATCTAGTCCAAAACCATAGTGTACAACAATAAAAGCCTTGGAGCTTCAGCTTTTGGAAATGAAGCAAAAATAGAATCCGCATTGGTAACAGGAGGTTATAAAGTGATGCTTCCTAGTTACTTTGATCATAGCATTTTAGAATTGTATAGCACTTTAGAAATAATTGACTGTAATCTGTTCCCAAACAGGTATTCCCTCTACAGCATTGATAATAACTTTCCAGTCAGACCTTGCTTGAACACCATTGGTAAATCAAGACACATTTCTTCCAGGCAGCTCTAATCATTAGAAAGTTTTTTCCATACTACCATTTGAAATCTTGTCTACAACTTTCATTCATTGATCTTAGTTCTGCCTTTTGGAACCAAGCAGAAGTCTATAGTCCTTTACTGCATGATAATTCTCCAAATATTTGAATATAGTTCTTATGTTCTCTTCTCCATCCAAAACCTCTCCCATATGTTCAACTGATGGTCAGTCCTTAGACCCTACACTATCCTGGTCACCCTCAGATGTACTTAAGGTTGTCAATGTTTCTTCTAAAATATGGCACCCAATACTTATAATATTTTAGGAGTTTTCTGACAAGGGGAAGAGAACCCAGTACTTTACCTCCCTCCTTTTGAATGTTGTATATAGTAGATGAATCCTGTAGAGAAGATTGGCATAAGGGTATAAGATCAAAAACTAAACATATTGTCTAAAAGGAGAGAGTTTCATTTTAGTTTAGGTTTGCAGAGCATTTTTGGCTAACTTTCAGTTCAAATCAACAAAAGTTTATTAAGGCTCTATGTGTAAGGATCTCTGCTAGTCTCAGGGAATACATCCTCCCCAAATCTGACAACAAACAACAGTTCCTGCCTGAAGGAGCTTAAGTTTTACTATAGGTAGGTGGGCTCCACTAAGGGGAGAAAAAGAGAGAACAACAACTTGGATCTGTTTCACATGAACTGTTATTTATCCATGATTTTACCTTTCCTCATGATAAACTTGTAAGGTTGAATTTTTGAACCTAGGAGAGAAAACTTTTCTTTTCTACAGTTTGCATTGTTAATTTCCTCATATGAATATGTGTATAAAACTTATAGATACATATTTGTATATATAATTATAGATGTATACATAAAATCATCTATACACACACACACACACACACACATATATATATATATATATATACCATATGCCTCCACAATTCCTTTTATTTATTTTCTTTCTTTTGAACAAGATATACCCTTTAGTGGCCATATTTCAAATTGCTTCTTGCCAAATGTCAATGACGCTGATGGGATTGTATTTTCTTCCTTGGTTTAATGAGTGTAAGTGCTTTAAAGTATAAGTTCAACTTATATTTTACTCGTACATACATAATGCATTTGTGTATTGCCATTTGAGTCTATGGGTTCTACTGCTAGCTGTATTCTTGGATTACTGTGAATTATTAACACATCTTTTTCAATTTTTCTTCTAAACTTTTACCTAATTTTTTTTCTGAATCTGACTTTGCAGATATACATGGAGAGTTTTCTTTATCTCCTTCCATTTGCAAAGTCCTTTTAATGATTAAAAAAAGGATGTGTAGGGGCAGCTAGGTGGATAGAGCACTGGCCCTAGATTCAGGAGGACCTGAGTTCAAATTTGACCTCAGACACTTTACACACTTACTAGCTGTGTGACTCTGGGCAAGTCGCTTAACCATAATTGCCTCACCAAAAAAAAAAAAAAAAAAGGATGTGTGTGTGTGTGTGTGTGTGTGTGTGTGTGTATGTTTTATAAGATCTTGTTAGGTGGACTTTTTCCATAATTCCTATCTTTTAAGTTTAGTAGTCACATGGACAGTTAAGTGGCACAGTGGATAGAATACTGAGCCTGGAGTCAGGAACATTCATCTTCCTGAGTTCAAATCTGACCTCAGACACTTTTTAGCTGTGTAATCCTGGGCAAGTCACTTAACCCAGTTAACCCTGTTTACCTTAATTCCTTACTTGTAAATTGTGTTGGAGAAGGAAATGTCAAACCATTCCAGTATCTTTGCCAAAAAAAACCCCAAATGGAATCATGAAAAGTCTTACATGGGACATCACTGAATAACAATAACAACATCAAAAATATGCTAGGAACTTTGCTAAAAACTGGATCAAACTGAATTTTTAGGTCTTGGGTCAAATTAATTTAGGTTCAATTAAGCTCTTATTTTTGATCCTCATTTGTAACCAATTAACTTATTCCCCATGATGGTTCTTTATTAGTGTTCACATTATTTGGTCCAAGCATTTTGGTGAGCTCTGTTTAATTCTGATGTACCCAACTACTCACACTTATAAACCTGTTGTGATTGACAACAGAGAGTTATTTTCTATGTGCCTGCTTCATATTATCTAAGAACCTATACAAGAATAGGTCCATTCCTTTTCTGAAGGAGCAATTGTGCATCTGCAGCTGAAAAATAAAAGTTTTATTTCATCAATATGAGTGAATGGTGTTTTGGTTGGTAGTTTTCAGAAAACCACTTGTTAACCACATGTGTTAGACAGCAGCTGAGGGCCCATCCACTGGGAGTGACTCAGCTAAGATTTACCTTTTTATAACAAGCTTCCCTGCTTCTCCTTACAATGTGATGCTAGCTTGCTCAGCTGCCTTTCATTGGTAATTAACAGATTTCTTCCAAAGCTATAATGCAAATTGGAGCTTTGCAAGCCAGAGACCCACCAAGCAGAGCTTCCATTTAACTTTTGTCTACCAAAAGGCCTCAAGTACACATACAAATACTAATTCCTTCTCACACCTTCCCTCTTCCTTTCTTCCCTTAATAAGTCTTCACACAATTCTTCCCATCTTATTGCTTATATGCCTGGTGTCTTATTTCTCCTTGCATTTTTGGGCATTAGAGTCTTTTCAAGCCCAACCTAAAACAAATATAAAGGGTTTGCATTTTTCTTTTCCACAGGTGTTTAATAACTATCATATTCCACAAGTTCCTTGCAGTTTTCTTATGAACCAACATTTTTGTTTTCTGTTACTGTGTAATATCTTTATTTAATATTTATATTGATTTGACTTTTATATATTCAGCAAGTACAGTGCAATTGAGACTAGGCTTTGCCTCTTCATACAAAGCCTCCCTATGTCTCCTTACAATAGGATGCTAGTTTACTCAGCTGCCTTTGATTGGTAATTAGTAGAGAGTTAGAGAGCAGCTGCCTATGCAGCTTATTGCATCTATCTATCAGAGCACTGAAAGGTATCATAAAAAAGTATCTAATAATGATCTTTGAAGGATTTGTTTAGAACTCAGACTACATGAGAAAATAAAAATACACAAGCATATCTTTTGCCTATTATTGCATTTCTTTTTTTGTGGTTGTTTATTGATGCACTTTATATACATTATATTTACATTATAGTAATATGCATTTATTATATTTATATTACATTATAGTCATATTCAAATATATCCATTTCTCATCCAAAGGGACCTTCCCTTATAACAATGAAAATGATTTAAATACAACTAACCAATACAGTGATTGTATCTGGTGGTGTATTCAACATTTTGTACTCCATATCCCTATGGTAAAGGATGGCTATTTCCTTCTTTTGTCTCTTGGGCCAAAGTTATTTATCTAATTTTCAAGGAAGGTGTTCAGTAGAAAAGGTAATATTCCTCTGTGATCTTAGGATAAGTATTTTGTTTTAGAAGCTAAAACAATATACTATGTTTTCTTCCAAATTGTTTGTTAGTACTGTTTTTTTCCCCCAAGGGTAGATTAATATACAACCAAAACTGAAAAAAAATTAGTTCTGTAGTTTAAATCTTAAAGGTTAAAATACTTTATCTGACTCTTTGTGACCCCATTTGTGGTTTTCTTGGCAAAGATACTAGAATGGTTTGTCATTTCCTTCTCCAGCTCATGACAGATGAGGAAACTGGGGTAGATAGGGTTAATGACTTGTCTAGGGTCACACACCTAGTAAGTGTCTGGGGCCAGAACTTCACTTAGGAAGGTGAGTCTTCCTGACTCCAGGCCTGGTACTCTCTGCTGTGCCCCCTAGCTGCCCCGCTTTATTATTAACAAAAATTTTAATTTAATATACAAGTTTAAAATGAAATATTAAGATATCTTCCTAATATGAGTAACACATAACCTAAATAATGATAAAACGATCATTTTGCAAATTAAAAAAAATCGTCTGTTGATGATGATGACAACTAGAATTGATGTAGTACCTACTACATGCCAAGCATTGTGCTAATCACTTTACACATATTATCTCATTTGATTTTCACAAGAATCCTGTGATGTAGGTGCTCTTATTATCCCCATTTTATAGTTGAGGAAATTGAGGCAAACAGTGGTTGACACGGCTAGTAAATGTGTCTGGATTTGTATTCAACTCTTCTGGCCTCTACATATAGCACTCTATCCACTGTGGCACTCAATATCTTTGTAAGAATCCTATTTTAATGAAACCTTATAGTAAATGAGGTAGAGAGAATCATTTGCTAAATGTCATCATCATCTAAAAAGTGTTCACTCAACTGAGATTTTATGTAGAACACAGAAACACAGATAAGCTTCTCTCTAAAACTAAAATGTAATAAGGCTATTACTGATATTCACACAGGAAAAACAACCACCACCACCACCACCACCACCTCACATTTATATTTTACATAATGAGGATTAGGCCATGAGACATGACAACACCATTTTTAGAGTGGCCCTGTAACTTTATGTGCCTGGTGATTTGAATCATGGAGTTATATAAAAATACATGTAAAAGTATAAAAGGGAACATTGTATCAGAATGTACTCATGCAATATTACATACTTGGAACTTTTACTGGCTTGCTTCTTAAACTATTTTTTAAAAATTTGTCTTTATAATCCTTAGCAATTGTCACATATGCTTTGCACATAAGAAATGTTCCTTAGGGGGCAGCTAGGGAGCATAGTGGATAGAGCACTGGCCCTGGAGTCAGGAGGACCTGAATTCAAATCTGGTCTCAGACACTTGACACTTACTAGCTGTGTGACCCTGGGCAAGTCGCTTAATCCCAATTGCCTCACCAAAAAAAAAAAAAAACCCAACCCCCAAAAAACAAACAAAAACAAACAAACAAAAAAAGAAATGTTCCTTAGATGTCAAATTAAACTTCTGAATTCTAAGATAATTTTAAACTCTCAAATTCTTTGAGCCTATCAATGATGAAGGTAAAACTAATATTAATTGTGATTTTAAAAAGTCCAAAACTCAATTGAAAAGATACATGAAATAAAGTCCCTCCTAATTCTGAGGGCATCTACCCCATATATGTTAATTCCGAATATTGGCTCAGTAATTATATTTTAATATGCCCTGATTTTTTTCAGCAGTATCATTAGCTTATTAATTTAGTTTTCCATTTTTTTTTCTGGCATGCCTCTATTGACCTTTGGAAAGAAAGGGAATCTCATCCTGTAATTTGTCCTATAGTCATTAGTCAATATAGAGCAATTAAGGTGATAGAGATGCAACATAGCTAAACATTAAGTGGAAATGTGGCAGTTATATTATTAATTTAATCATAAAACACTTCCTGCTTATGATCATGTGATTTATGTGCACAGGTAGGAATAGTCACTGGCATGCTCATCTCCTTTTTAGAACTTCTGCCATTTTTTTTCCCAAGGGATTTGTGGGTACTCAGAGATCAGCCTTGAAGGGAGTTGATGACTTCTCCCAAACCCCTTAAGCTCATCTTCTGCAACTTAATCCACTCATTTCTTGCTCCTAATTATGGAAGCCCCTGTCCCTTGTTTCATTGCCTTCTGGGACCTGAGAGATGTGTTCCTTTCACTCTTATTTATAAAATGTTATGCATGCTGTCATTTAAAAAAATGGGTTAGTGACAAGGTTTTGACATACTACTATTTTAACTATACTTTGAGTTTAGTAGGCTTTTGTTGACTGACTTGGGAACCTGGTAGCTCTAATTTATGTTGTTTCTATTTTCTCTGGGAAAATACATTTTAAGTACTATACAGCTGACTTAAAAATTATCTTTTGGAACTCAACCTGTTTGGAACTTGGATAATGATTGTCTATGCCTCCTAACAAAATAATTTAAGCCCCAGTGTAAATGTTTTGGCCTGTATTACTTAGTCTCTTTGATCATTTCTACAGTGTTTAAACTAAATAGTACTGATCTAGGAGCTAGGAGAATTCGTTCTAGTTTGGACTCTGCCACTACATTTCTTTAGGATTGTTGGTAAGTCATCTAATATCTTCAGAAAAAAAACCAACAGTGTGTGGGGGTGGGAGCAGTTCATATTGGATTGTATTCTGGTTTCTAGTTTTTTTCCAGAAATAAAATTCTATGAGTCTATGAAATTTCTATTTTATTTTGTGATCATTGAAATGCGTCTACATAACTGGAAAACATTGAGTCAATTCACCTAGTTCTGAGGGGAAAACAACCAATTCAGTGGAAAAACACAAGCAATCTAGTTATGTAGTATAAGCAGCAGGGTGGGGATAGAACAGTTGACAGATTGAATTTTGTTACTTGTTTTGGAGTTCTTTAAGTACTACCTTAGGTTAGTTTACCCTGGGGGCTTTAAAGAGGAAAGACTAATTTTCTCTGTTTGTGTTGTCTTGATGCCACATAAATGGTGGGTGAGGTGTTACTGGGACTCCTCAGTCTAATAGATGAACCAGGTCCTATTTATTCAACCATTTTTTTTTAGTCCATTCTAATTTTGCTACTTCACATAGACACAACTTTATTTCAAATCCATTATTATTAAAAATCATATACGGAGTAGTGGAAAGTAGTAGATATATTTCTACACATAATGTATTAGAACTAAAAAGTACATAAATAAAGGTATGGATTTTAATTTTATAAATTGGATTAGCTTTGTTGGCAGTCCTATTTTGGAGGTAGAGATTTCACATTTACTGTTTTTATTTTGTATTATCAGTAAAACTGTAATCTGTCAATTGGGAAGGGGTAGAGAAGAAGAGAGAGGGACACCTTATTGTTGAAAATAGTGCTTGGAGTTTCCATAGTCATGTTCTTGAATATCCTGTGTTTACCTAGTGAATGAGTAAATGCTTCTATATTAGGGCTAACAAATCTGCATTTCAATAGTCTTTGTAGTTCACTATGACAGGAAGAACCATTAACCACTTTGTCCTCTTCCCTCTGTAACTCGATTTTCAAAGCCATTGTGAGTCTTTACACTGCATCCCATCAGCAAGCTGTATGTTTTCAATTTTCTCATCATGACTTCAAGTGTGAACTGCCTGCTGTATGCAGAAACCTCCAAACATCAAGGAACAACTGCTTTTCACTATGGAGTAACTGGGAACTCTGGAGCCCTGTTGTTTCAACTTACCGAGAAGCAGTACACCCTGAATCTTTAGCATGTTGATTAAATTAAAATGTTCACCCCACCCCCCTTACTTTACTGTGCATTAATCAGGAAAATCTCATCATTAAAAATTATAAAAGCATGAGATTTATTTGCATCCCTGAATAGGGTAACAGTAAACCAGTTAGGCTTCTAAATCAAAGCCAATAAATTGCATCATTGTAACTTCAAAGTGGGTCTATGCCAAACAGTATAAGACTTTATCTCAAAATTGTACAGATTGAATCAGAGTATGGAAACAGCATTCAAATGGAAACTATTTAACAATGGGAACTCCCTCTTCCTCTATCTATGTATTACTTATTAAACTAATTTTGCTTCATTTCAACAGTAGGGGAACAGAAATTCCTGTGTGCCTCCTTGCCCCATCCCTCCTCCTTGGAATTATTTGTTTCTGCTTCTAAGTCTTAAAACAGAATGGAACTCTGTTAATGCTTATCAGTTGTTAAAACCTTTTTAACTTTTAGGATTTTTTTAACCAGAATTCAGAGGAACCATGCTATGAAATAAATTGACTCTTTAAACTGAATATATTAAAATGATTTCTATCAGTTGATGTTTTTGCATGCTAATAGCTAGCATCTATTTATGTAATATTTATGGTCTGCAAAGTGCTTTACAAATATCTGATTTTATCCTCATGACAACCTTGGATGGGAGATCACAGATGTGGAAAACAAGGCAAACAGATAAAGCAAGTTGTTGAGGGTCAAATAGCTGATGTCTGAGGCCATCTTTGAACTCAGGTCTTCCAGACTGAGCCACCTAGCTGCTTCAGAATGTCGATTCATGCTTCTGTTATTACTGTTGTTAATTTGAATTTTTGTTGACAGTTGTTTTAGGTTAGTCTATGTGTGCAGAAAAGGTCAAAGAAAACTATGCTAATGTTGCTGCAAGTACTTGTTATAAATATTGTTGAATAGGAAAAGAGACAACACAGAAGATTAACTGGAAGGACTTTGGTAAATTCCTCTGAGGTCACAGGAGTTCTTTTTATTTTTTTTTAGCGAGGCAATTGGGGTTAAGTGACTTGCCCAGGGTCACACAGCTAGTAAGTGTTAAGTGTCTGAGGCCAGATTTGAATTCAGGTACTCCTGACTCCAGGGCCAGTGCTCTATCTACTGTGCCACCTAGCCGCCCCGCGCCACCTAGCCGCCCCGTAACAGGAGTTCTTAATCCAGGGTCCATGGACTTTTTTTCTTTTTAAGATATTTCGATAGTTTTGTAATCCTGTATGTTTCATTTTATAGTTTTAGAAATCTCATTTTGAAAGAGGGTACTTATGCTTCACAAGGCTGCCTACACATGAAAAATACTAAGAAACTCTGTTTAGAAGACCACAAAAATCTTTATCAGTGCAAAAAAAATGTAGTGCTAGCAGTGAAGTTGAAAGATGAAATGCTGTACCTTTAAGTAGAAACCTTCATTTATTGCTTCTTTCCTTTATACTTAAAATATATATAAAACAGTGCTGAGTTCACTGATATCTTAAATAACAATATGAAATTAGCTTAGAGAGCTTTCTCATGAGCCAGCAGGACCAATGTTGAAATGCCTATAGCAGGTCCTAATTTTCTCCATGACTCTAAAATAATTAATACTTACATGCTATATACATACATGCACAATGTACATGTTTATGTATATGTCTACATAAACATATACACAGCCATAATATACGTATTATACATACCTTTAAATTCTGTATTGTTCTATGTGATATATATATATGCACATACATACACATATCTGTGTGTATATAATGTGGTATATGTTTTTAAAGGACTTACATTCCATGGAATCATAAAAAGCTTAACAAAGCTTTCTTCATCATCTGTTTTCTAGACTATTGTAATAAACTGTTGCCTTCAGACTGGTCTACCAGATTCAAGTTTCTTTCTCCTCAAATCCATTTTCTGCTGAACTGGAAAGGTGATTTTCCTAAAAGAGAGGTCTGGTTATGTTAGCCCTGTGGTGGAGGCTTATCTAAGGTGGAAGGTTGTTGGTGAAGATAAGAAGAGAAAGACTGGAGGGTTGGGCAGTAAGGTATATTGAGAAGACTAGTATGAGATAAAGCTATAAAAGTAAGATGGTACCATACTGGGGAGGGGGTGTCTTGAATGCCAAAAATTCGAGTGTGAACTTTAAGTGTACAATGGAGAACCTGTGATTATGGAGTATAATAGTGGAAGCAGTGGTAAGTAGAGATGGATGGGAGGAAGAAAGGCCAGTAAGAAATGAAATCATTGTATTGGTCTAGGAGGATGGCAATTAGGGCACTCCTATGCAAGGTGATAGAGGTGGGAATAGAGAGGATATATGGCCAAGGAGGAATTGATAGGATCTGGTAAATATTTGAAATATTTGAAAAAGAGAAACTAAAGAAATTCAGTATGGAAGCCCAAGATTTGAATGTAGGAGATGTGGTGATTGGTGGGTGCCAGAGACAGAGTTGTTTTGGAAGGAGAAGCAGATTTGGTAGGGAAAGATTATAAACCGAGGTTTGGACATAAGCTAAATTTGATTTTGAAATTTTTAATACTTAACTTTGGTTCCATGATTTTACTGGTCTAGTTCTCAACTCCATTTATTATTACAAATTTACCAAATATCAATCAGATTGGTAGCAGGCAAACTTTTTGCTATACACCTTTTCATTTCTTTGGGTTTGTTTCTTGTGAAATTAGTATTTGGAACAGACAACCTCTATGGTCCTTTGCACTTCAAATATTCTTTTTATTATTTGGTGTCAGAATAAAAAGAACATTGAATTTGGAATATAATGAACCCAGGTTCAGAAAAATAACATAATTTGGTAGCCATGTGACTGAACAAATCATCAAAACTATATGAGAGATAATTTTTAAATCTGTTCCAATTGAATGGGATTACTAATAACAGGACTTCCTTCTCACAGGTGGTTGCAAGCAAAGCATTTTGTAAATTATAGAGTGTTATAAAATATCATCTATATGAGATATTATGAAATGACATAAGTTATACTAAAATTATCTCATAACATGTTAGGATTAAATATATATCTATTATGGAATATCTGCAGAAACTTTTACAAATTTTCAGACAACTCTCTAGACTTTTAAGTACTCATTGGGTGCTTCCTAAGTATTAAAATCATTTAGATCCATTCAAACTCAAATAAGATACCAACAGCTTTGAAAGAGCATTGGACTAGAAGAAATCTTATGATATTTTCTAGGTTTTGATACTCTTTGAGGGCTTGCGTAATACAGTATCCAATTCCCTCTGACTTACACTAAGCAACATTAAGAACAACAAAACAAGATCATAGAAGTTGATGATCAGTACTTTGAAAGGTATCAAAAGGCAGCCAGCACTTCCATTTAGACAGGAGTTTGTTTATATTACTTAATTCAAGTTATGAGTTAATGGTGTCTTTTTTTCTTTTTTAAGCTTCTGAAGGTTTCTTGGAATTTAAGTCTATCTAGAAATGAACTAATGCCTATTGGCAATAGATAAGCTTAGTTAAGATTGCATTTCTATTTGGCAAAATTTGGGTAGAATAATACATCTTTATAGTAGTAAGATTGTCATTAAATACAAATTTTGAAATTACCTCAGTGTTATAGATTATTTCTTATGAAAAAAAGAGGTTTCTTGACTTTATGCCTGTATTGTAAATATATTGGCAGAATTTAAGTTAAAATTACATCTCCCTTGGTTCACAAATCCACATAGGAAGTTTTATGCTTTTGCTTAACCACAGTGTGATTGACTCTCTAGGAGGGAAAACAGCAATTCCTTTGCTCAGTGAAAGGGATCCTGTGTTATGTGTAACTTACTGTTTCCTTTGACTTTAGTCAGCTCCACAATTTTAGAAAGAGTTGGAAGTGGAAAATATTAAACATTATTGACTAAAATGACATCATTCTGTATTTCATTAAGGTCTGCTCTTAATTCTACACTTATGGAGATTTTTGAGTAAGGCTTTGAAAGATGCACAGTTTGAACTGATTGTTTTTCATTTATAACAATGAGGATATCTTAAAATTTCAAATTAAACATTTACACAAAATAACAGTATTAAATAAATTGAGTTTATTTGAAATGCAGCTGGCAGATCAGCATCATCCAACTGCTTCCATTAATTGTATAAATCTTCCAGAAAGTATTTAAATTGATTTCTATACAGTGAGGTCTATCTGCTCAGAGTACCATTCAGACATTAATTAATACATTAAAATTGTCATGATTTCATAAAGGGGACTTTTATTACCTTGTGTTTTTAGAGATAAAAATAATTATATGTGCCAATAAATTAACAAATTTTAAAACATTAGGAAATAGCAAAAAATAATACTGACCCTCTTTAATGTGAACTATAGAAATGTATATTTTCAATTATTTAGCAAAAGAATCCAAGCTATAATTTGCAAAAGAAATATTTATGTATAAATATGAATCACAAACATGTTTGAGTCTTCTGGTAAACTGGAGTAGAAATGTTGGCAATTCAAGTTATCTGTTGATATATTTGTAATAATATAGTATTCAATTTTTTCCAGTCTGTAGTCAAAAGAGCATAGGTTTAAATTTGGAAAGGACCCAAAATCTCATCTAATTTAACCCTCTAATATTACAGATGAAGAAACTTGGGACCAGAGAGTTTAAGTGATTTACCCAAGGCCATACAAGAAGTAAACAGAGCAGGGATTTGAACCCAGGTTTTCTGACTCCAAATCCAGAACTCATATGGCACCATCTCCCAAGTCCTTTGATAAAAAGTGATTGATAAATGTCTCATTTGGTGGCATATTAATAAAACTGTTGAAAATATTCATCTTGCCATGTTTCATGTTGAACTTTTTGTTTATCTGTGTCTTTTTTTTTATCTCTTTTCCTCCCTGTTTTGATTATGTCATAAATAGCGTTTTATCTATACAATCTCTGTCCTCTCTATCCCCTTCTTGCCAATCATGTGGCCTCCACCCTGTTTCAGACCTCATTGTCTCTCTCTCTCTTTTTTTTTTTTTTGGAGGGCAATGAGGGTTAAGTGACTTGCCCAGGGTCACACAGCTAGTGTCAAGTGTCTGAGGCTGGATTTGAACTCAGGTACTCCTGAATCCAGGGCCAGTGCTCTATCCACTACGCCACCTAGCTGCCCCCCCTCATTGTCTCTTAAAAAGCTTCCCAATTCATCTTCCTGCACCGGCTCTGGCATCTATAACTTGCATAACCTTGTTCAAAATACTTTAAATCTCTGGATCTCAATTTTCTTATTTGTAAAATTAGAGACTAAAGTATATTAGGATCATTCACTGTAGCAATTGGAATTAAAGGTCCCTAAGTTCAAAGAATTTGAAAATGAGGAGGAATCTTGATCAATGTCTGCTACTTATTTCAGTTCTTTCATTTGATGGCAAATGCTTCTCCAGATGAGTGATTATGTGGGAAACTAAGCTTCTTCATTAGTGTAGTAAAAAAGCAAACCACAAACACAATTTACATGTCCAAAGGAAATTTATTAAGCCCCTCCCGTGTGTATATGTATATGTATGTATGTACATATAAACATGTATAACAATACACATATATACATGTCTATGTATGTGTAGGGGTGTGTGTGTGTGTGTGTGTGTGTGTGTGTGTGTTTGTGTATGTCTTTTTTCTCCCTACAGCTGATTATAGATAGGTGGGGACAACCATTGGCCTTAAAATCTAGGGTAATGAAATGATATGACACCTACCTAGAATCTGATGAGATAACATTTTTAAAGACGGTTTCCAGTTTTACTTTTTCATATAGGCACCTAGGGTAGACTTCTGGTGTTGCTATAACAAAGGCTTGAATTCAAATATTGTCTCAGATACTTACTAGCTAAGGGCAGTGGAAGGACAGAGTGATAGGCCTGAAGTCAGGAAGACCTGAGTAATTTCCATAAATTAAAAATGAAATTAAAAAAAAATCTAGTCTCAGATATTTATTAGCTTTGTGACTCTGAGCAAGTTATTTAACCTTCTTTTCCTCAATTTCCTCATCTGTAAAATAAGCTGGAGAAGGAAATGGCTCCAATATCTTTGCCAAGAAAACCCTATAAAGGGGTCAGGAAGAGTTGGAAATGACAGAAAGATGACTGAACAACAATACTTACTAGCTGTGTGACCATGAGGAAGTTCTTTCATTTTTCTCAGTATCCATAGTATATCTGCACCTATACAATGAGTGGGTTAAACTCAGTGCTCTGTATGATACTTTCCAGTTCTAAATCTGTGTCCTATAAAAAGTCTTCTCACTCCTTTTTTTGTTGTTAGGTGGTTGGATTTCCAGGAAGGAGATCAATGGGGAGAGAGGTGATAGCCTTCATTGCCAGGTCTATGCTTTGAGATCTCAAGTGCAGCAATTGCTTGAGTGAGATGAGAGTATGGAAGTGACATGTTTCCTGATTTACTGAAGGTTAGCTAACAAGGGAGATGAGAGAGGCTATCAGGCTATTTTTGTACAGAAAGGCACTTTATTGAAGTTATTATCAGGTAAAGAAGGGGGATACTTTTCAGTTGATTTTTGGGATAAAAATAAGAAAACGAAGGAACATTTAAAACTCATGAGATATATGCCAATTATCTTTAAGGGCCAGGAGAATGGCCTTGTGTGTTTCTCTCAAGTGTGGAATCAAAGGCCTCATAGAGGTGCTTATTTCACACACACCCCCCCCCATTGAGAATGTAAACTCAGATTCCATAAGGAGAGCGAATACATTTATGGTGTAGAAAAGATCCAAACAAGGGGATAAAGGCCTTAATTCAAACTATATCTCTGTATAATTATGTGATCATAGGAATATATACACATGCATATTATACATATTTCCTATATTATATTAATTGATATTCCTATATGTATATATAAACTCATATATAGAATAAGCACAATATATCAGATATGTGTAATAAAATACATGTATATTTGTGTATATGTATATAATTGGCAAGCCAGAGGAATATTAATTACACTACTACAGGAAATATGTATTCATACATTCATATGTACATACTCAGACACACTTATAACTAATAGCAAGTCAAAGAAATTCATTTATATTCCTCAAAGCAAAGTGCATGAAATTACAAATTAAAAACAAACAACTATTTCCTCATGCACTCAATAATAAAGGAATGTAGAACTACAGAGAACAAATGTTATAGGAAGCATTGTAGGAGTTTAACTTTTGTCCCCTCCATGCAAGTAGCTGGATTTGGTGGGCATGTGTTGAAGGACTACAATGAAGAGAAAGGATTAGATTTGTTCTGTTTGTTCTCAGAGGGCAGAAACAGCAAAGTGGCTGGAAGCTACAAAGAAACCAATTTTGGCTGGATGTCGGGAAAATCTTCCTAATCTTTTTTTTTTTTTTTTTTTTTTAGTGAGGCAGTTGGGGCCAAGCGACCCACCCAGGGTCACACAGCTAGTAAGTGTTAAGTTTCAGAGGCTGGATTTGAACCCAGGTACTCCTGATTTCAGGGCCAGTGCTCTATCCACTGTGCCACCTAGCTGCCCCAATCTTCCTAATTCTTAGAGCTGTCCAAAATGGAATGTCTTGCCTCAAGAGGTAGTGGATTCCCCTTACTTGGATGACTTCATAACCATTTATTTATAGATGTGAGGTTCCCTTCTAATCTCAAAATCTGTGACTGAGAGTCTATGACTATGTGATATCCAAGTTCACTACCACTTCTAGATCAATTATTCTGTTGTCCTGTGAAGAAGTCTTTCCTATCCTCTACACAAATGTCAAAATGATATTCCTGAAAAGGAGGTATGTCTATTTTCTACTCAAGAAGCTCCAGTAGCTTCCTTTTGCCTTTAGGACAAAATATAAATCTCTCTCTGTGACTTTAAAAACTCTTTACAACTGGCTCCAGTTGCCTTTCCAGGCTTATTCCATACTGCTCTTCTTTGTATGGTTTTGATTCCTTCCAAGCTTACCTATTTGCCAATCTGTGTATACACTCTTCCATCTCCCAGCTCTGTGCCTTGCATAGGATTTTTGCTCATGCCTGGAGTGTACTCCCTCTTTACCTCCACTTTTTAGAATCCCTAGCTCCTTCCTCTTCTTTCTTTAATTAAATTTTTCAGTTGTCACTATTTTTCCCTTACATCTCCCCCCCCTCCATTGGGGAAAACAAACAAACAAACAACAACCCTTCAAACCCTTGTAACAAATATACATAGTCAAAGAAAACTAATACCTGTACTGACCGTGTCAAAAAAAAAATGTGCCTCATTTCACATATTTAGTCCATCACCTCTTGTTCTTTTATAATGGAATCCTCATTGATTATTGTATAGATCAGAGTTCTTAAGTCTTTGAAAGTTGTTTTTTACAATGCTGCTTTTCTAATAATCCCTACCTTTTTTCCAAGATGACCTGAAATGCCACTTCCTGCATGAGATTTATCCGTTGACTTAAATTGCTACTGTCCCTCACTGTCTGAAATTATTTAGTACTTATTTTGTATATAGTTTGTATTTTTCACATGTGTATATGTTGTTTACCTCTTAGAATATAAATTCCTTGAGGACAGTCATTGCTTTGTCTTTGTCTTTATCCTCTTTGAATCTGGTAGTGCTTTTGTTTGTGTGTCCCAGAAGGTAGGTGGGTGTTGTAGTGGATATGGTCCTGGAACCCAATTTAGGAAGTCCTGAGTCCAGATCTTGCCTCAAAAATTTGCCAGCTATATGAGCTTGCTAAAGTCACCTATACTTTGTTGGTGTTAGTTTTCTCACCTGTAAAAAACAGCATAAAAATAATACCTATCTCCCAGGTTGTGAGAGTAAAGGAGATAATATTTATAAAATCTTTTGTTATCCTTGAAGTGTTATATTAGTGATAACTATTATCATGGTGCCCAGCACAGTTCCTGGTATGCAATGGACCCTAAATAAATGTTGAATTAAACTGAATTGAATATAGATGTGATCTTTATATTACTTGTTGGTTATTTGGGAAAATATGAGAAAATAGATGAATGTTGAGAAAATTTATTTTTAAAAGAATTGTGCATAGTATAGGGAGCTCTTCTCATTGATGATCTGCGACCTACTTAAAAAGAAAATCAAGAGGTCATCAATAACTTTAGTCAGTGGCTACTTTCCCCTCTCTTCAAAATTATATGAAGTGATGGGTTCCTTGTTACTAGAGGTCTTGAAGCCAAGCAGCACAATTACTCTTGGGGTGTATTGTGGAGGGACTGTATCGGTTCAGATGTGGATAGGAGCAGATAACATCATAAGTCCATTACAAATATTATATTCTTTGATTTTATGATAATAAGCAATTTTTACTTTTCCTCTAAATTCTGACTTCAATAAAGAGTATTTGTGTGGGCCAAAGCTAACCTCTATAGGAAGTGATCATATATTTCTGTGTTAACACATTGAACTTTGCTCAATGTAAACCCACAATGCTAGTTTTTCATTAAATCACACTAGCTAGCACTTTCTTTTATTATCTCCAATGTATCCTGTATATATTTTATTTGTAAATAGCTTTTTGTGTATTGTCTCCCTAAATTATACTGTGAACTTGAGTTCACTGATTATCTTTTGCCTTTGTTTGCATCTAAGGCCATCTCCAGTCATCCTGATGTATATCTTGCCACTGCACCCAGATGGCTCTAGAGGAGAAAGTGAAGTTGGTGAGGTTGTTTCACAGCCCTCCCCCACTTAGATCAAATTCAGTGCAAATCATGACATTACCCAGATGACATGGTCCTCTTCCAGAACAAAGGACAAACACCACCACCAGCCCCCATAACATTTTCAGATTCTAGCATCATACCTGGCACATAGAAGTCACTTGATAAATACTTATTGATTGACTGACTTACTGGCTTCATCTTCCTATGTTGAATTACTAAAATTGGGCTGTATTTTTTATTATATAATTTTAGTCATGAAAAAACTGGGATATAGGCTACCCTATAAATCAAACAAGCCCATCCAGAGGTTTAAAATGTCAGCCATTAGCCTTTTTTCATCACATGAAAAATAGAATCCCGGTTATTTAAGTACATTCATTCCACTGTGGTTTTGTAATGTAGGGAGAGTCAGTGATCATCACTGTCCCAGCACGATTCCTAAGCCTAGATAGAATGCTAATGCTAAAGATATTCTCATAGCATTTCAATGATCTCTGTAGAGTTCCCTCTCTTTCTGACCTGCCCTCCCAACTTTCCCATTGATTTTCACATTACTCAGTACTTCCCTCTCAAACCAGCTCTCTTTACTTTTACTGTCACAGACATAGATAAAGCCCAAGGACCCCTTCTTAGAATCATGTTTTTAAATGCATAAAATCAAATATATACGTTAACAAAGAGAGCCAATTATCTTGGAATGCTGGACAGGAATTCCTTCCAAATGTTAGGTGTCCAACATACAGCCAGCAGGCAGCTCACAATACTTCTGAGGGTGACCCAAACCATTTAAAAATGTATCTGAGAAATACTTAACAGAATAAATAAAACTATATTTCAAAACATTGCTTATTAAAGTTAAATTACTATGTGTCCACAGGTATCCTTCCATATGGATCAGTGGCTTCCATTTTTATTCTGAGTTTGACACCACTTCTTGGCATCATTTCTACCAAGGGGTCATTCCACCTTTGCTTGATGACTTCTTAAGGCAACCACTTTCAGATAGTTCTAAGTGTTATGGAATTCTGGCTCAATGTTGCCTCTCTGTATAGTGTCTAGTTTCGCTGAGGCCAAGAAGAACAAGTCTAACAATGCTTCTTCCACAGAAACCAACAGACACGATCTCCATGAGTTTTTTCTCATCCAGATTAAACTCTTCAGATTCATCACCTGATTCTCATATAGCAGGCTCTGGAAGCCCTTCCCCAACTTGGTTGCCCTGCTCTGGACATTCACTCACAGACTGGGGCAGATTAGAACAAGGCTATCACCTCCCCAGGGATGGGTACCATATCTCTATCAAAACAGCCTAACATCATGTTAGGTTTGCTGGCTGCCATAGCACATTGCTAAGTCATGTTGAACTTGCCGTACCCAAAACCTAAGGTCCAGGGTTCTCACACTGAGATTCATGAGGTACGTGTATAGATAGCACATACATATATACACACAGGTACATATGTGTGTCTAATTATATAGGTACCTATTTCAATATCATTGGTTGATTTTATGCATTTAAAATACTATTCTAATAAGTAGCTTCACCACAGTGCCAGAAAGGTGTGACAGAATAACAAAATTGAGTCTCTTTCTGCTTTATATCATTCTCTCGCCAAAACTTTCTTCTTATCTTGTTTTCTCCTCTTATAAGTATTTTATACTGCCTCTTGTCAATAGTAGAAATATAACTATTTTTATCTAATTCACAAGTTTTTATTTCCTCTTAAGCAAGTATCTCTCTTTGAAATATTTGTGAATCATAGAATTCTAGTGTATACTAAAGAATGAAATAATGGCAAATATTCTATCTGCAGATTACATCATTGCCAAATACCAGTATGGTGGCACTTGAATAAGTGATAAAATTGTAATTTTCTGCTGCATTTACTTGCAATGCACTTCATACCACTTAAACTGATTTTTCCCTTCCCAAATATTCGTGCTAAATGTTGCATATGCTTTAGCAAGCTGGTGAAATGCAATAGGCTTGCTTCTTGATGCTTCTACTTAATTCAATCACTGTTTAATGTTTTCCACTTCTAATTATTTCAATCAGCACCTTTGGAAACAATTCATTTGTTTATATATATTTGGCATATTTCCCCTCCCTAATTTGATCACCTGCAGCTGGAAAGTCTGGTAATTTGATTTTGAAATTGAGGAGCCCTCATTAAAAAGCCAAGTTACATAAGCTTCTTACTGGCTGAACCATTTTAAATTGTTATCACATGGGCTCCTTACATCCCTCCACACAGCATGTCATCCAAGGAGCAAAGCTAGAAGGTGTCTCTTATTTTATATTCTCTAGCAACAAAAAAGGCTTTAACTGGGATGAGCTGGCAAAATTCTATGATGTGAGTTCAGCTCACTGGACAGAACAGTCATCCACATGTGTGGAAGCAGCTCTTTTGACTAGCGAACACTTTGTAAACAAAGATGTATAATATATATGTACATACATACCCTACCTACCTATATATGTACATATGCATGCAATAACAGGAAGGCATCTCCTTTCACTGTTTTGTTTTGTTTTGTTCTGTTTTGTTTTGTTTTTAGCTTAAAGTTATACAATCATGTTAAAAATCAACTCATCTACTACCATCTAGCAATAATGGATTTATTGCCATTTCTCAAATGAGACACTTTTGCCATGCCTTGTCATCAGTTGTTCCCAATGGTTTTATGTTTTTCCTTCTCTCCTCTGCCTACTGCTTTCACTGCTTTGCTTCAACTCAGGTCATATCACACCTTCTGCAGGAAGCCTTTCTTGGTCCACACTTTGCTAGTGCCTTCTATTCAAGTTTCTCATCTACTCTGTGTAGACATTCTATGTCCATATTTATTCACATGTTGTCTCCCTCATTAGAGTGTGAACTCTGTGAGAGTAGGGAACATGTTTTTTGTCTTTCTTTGTATCTATAGTGCTTAGCACAGTGCCAGGTACAGAGAAAGCAATTAATAAATGCCTGTTAACTTCTTTGTTGACTGACTTTATATTACTTTACATTTAAACCAAACTAGTCTACTGGACCTTTTTTTCATCCTGTACTTCCTTGCTTTTCCATTTAGACAAGTCATCTTGTTTCTGTTTCTTCAAAGCCCAGCTCTTTTTCCTTTATGAGAGGCAGAGTAGTGTAAAGAGCAACATATACAGAATCACAAAGAAGTGGGTCTTAATTGCCTTTGGACATTTAATATCTCTGACTCTATGTTTCACTTTATTCATCAATAAAATTAAATTGATCTTGAGGATTCTAAGATTCATTCCAAATCTATGATCTTATGATATCATATGCTTTATGTAATTGAATGATTCAGCTTTTTCTGGTTGAAGGATTGTTAGAGGATTAATCTAAGATCCTTATCACAAATTTAGCTATAAGTTTATAATTATTATTAATAAAAATATAATAATAAAATAGCTCCCTTGGTTATCATTAATATAACAATGATAATGATAATAATAACAAAATATATATTTTTTAATTTGCTTAGACTTTTGAGGAGATGTGATCTTCATCAGAGGAGGAAATATTCATAGTGATTAAGTTACAGATTTCTGACATATAGGTAAAAGTTCTACTCCATAGTCTTCAACAGTTCCTCAGTCTATGTGTGACCTTGGATGAGTCAGTTATTCTCTTTGGACCTCAGTTTTCTTATCTGTTAAATGAAAGCGTTGGATTTCATGGCATTAAATTCATGATTCTCTGATTTATCTTTGGGTCTTCCATTCCCATATCCAGTCACTGAATTTAATTAATTATTCTTACTATGTATATAGCCATGATTATTTCACTTCATCTTTCTAGTCTTGAGTTCCTCATATGTAAAATGAAAAAACTTTTGTGCACTATATGACTTCTGAAGTCTCTTTGGGAAATATGTGAGCCAGGGATCTCCCTTCTATAAACAAGTGCTTTACTCTCTTCTCTGTCTTTACCAAGTACTATGTATTCAATTAACATTAAATAATAGTCAAAGAAATATAGAATTTTAGAAGTGGAAATTACCTCAGTAATTATAATATTGTTCCCTCTCTATTCCCCTTCTTTATGATACTATATGATACTATTTTTATGCAAATATCATTTTCATGTGAAATTTTTTCCCATTTTTATTAAAAAAAGACAAATTTTCTTATCAATGACTTTAAATTCAGTTGGAAAAGGCCATACAATGAAATTTTAATATCAGGAATTTGGGGATAGAATACTACTTAAACTTATCTGTTTACAAACAGGTTTCTACTATTGGCTGGAATATATGCGATACTTTTAAAATTATACTATCAGAGGGGGGTAGCTAGGTGGCACAATGGATAAAGCACCAGCCCTGGATTCAGGAGGACCTGAGTTCAAATCCAACCTCAGACACTTGACACTTACTAGCTATGTGACCCTGGGCAAGTCACTTAATCCTCATTACCCCGCCAAAAAAAAATCATACTATTGGAGCAGTGTTCCAATACCCACCCCCCCCCCAAAAAAATCAAAGAATGTCTGTGAAACAGTCAGATTACACATAGTAAAATTGTTTGTTTTAGTAAGCTTAATAATGTGCCTGGAAAAGTATAGGTTGGATATTGCATTTGGATAGAACAAGTGGAAGGAAGGTAGAAAAAATACATCAGCTCTTGCCACAATACAGTTGTTTTGCAACAGACCTAGACAGGTCTTGGATCTTTAGGTCAGTGACTTTTGGCATTCTACTCACATTTGGTTTATTTGAAGAAGCAACTTTAATCTAAAAGTAATTTAATATTGCTAAGTTCTTAGACAGGGATATTTAAATTTCATTTGCTATCATCCAATAAATCATACTTAAGTATCAAGGTTTTGCTTTTTTGAAAAAAAACAACATACAACACATTTACTTTTCTACATTTTCCAAGTTTCAGACTGTCTCTTTCTCTCTCTCTCCATATATCTGTGTGTGTGTGTGTGTGTGTGTGTGTGTGTGTGTATGTCTGTAGGCACATATATATGTATTAGGCTGAAGTGACTCCTAGTCCTATTTCCCTTCTTTACATACTGTAAAGACTATATGGAGCTGTGATCCTTAAGCTGCATGCAGAGTTTAGAGGTTTAACAAGAGGAAAATTACCACTTTAGATAAATAAACTAGTAAAACTAACTACTGGCAGCAGGTCCCATGGTATCTTATAAGTTAATAGAGCTACAGACAAAAAGAAAATTTAAAAATAAACATCCCTGATGAGTTTACCTTTTGCTTACCTAGATAATGTTAATTTTTCCCCCTACTGGCCACAAAAGTAAACATTTCTTTTCCAGTTTTACCTTTGAGAATTAACTACTTTGGCAAAGTGTTAAGTTAAAATTATGTTGTATTAATGACCTGGGTAAATAAACTAAGAGATTAATGAATAACTTCCCCATCAGCACCAGAGATTCTGTTCACATTTTTTCCATTTCGATTTTGACTAGGGCAACTAGTTTGCAACATTTTTGATCATGAAGTATGTCTCTGAAATATGACTAGCTAGGGAAGCTACTCATTCTCATGTAAGGGGGAAGAACACCATGAGAAAAATCAGTGATTAAATACAGATGCATTATAACTCTCATTAGCTTTAGCTTGGCTCCCCAAAAATAGAAAAGAAAAGAAAAGAAAAAAAGAAAAACTGTTTCATTGGATTATTTTAGGTGGCTATACAAGTCATTTCAGAATTTTATATATATGGAAAAAAACATTAAGTTTGAATGAATTTATGCTGTGTGTTTGTTTTTCCCTAGAAGTAAAATATCTAAGCTAGGTGGTAGGCTGCTCTGTAAGAGGTCCAAGGAAATGATTGAGATATGAAACTCAATCCTAAGATAAATTATTAAAAAAATAATAATAATAACATGATCAGTCAGGATAGAGAGAGAAAATAAAATTGTATTAGGGCATATTTGGAGAGAGAAAAGTTTCCAATCATGAGAAGCATTGAACCTGTTATTTCATTGACATTCTAGAACTTCTAAAAGTTCTACCACCACTGCACAGAAGCTTCTCTGCCATTCCAGTCTTAAACGTATTGCCCTGGATCTAAAAGGTTAAATAATTTTCTCAGTGTTGCAGAGACAATATGGTTTTTGTTTTTTGTTTTTGGGGGGTTTTTTTGCAGGGCAATGAGGGTTAAGTGACTTGCCTATGGTCACACAGCTAGTGTCAAGTGTCTGAGGCTGGATTTGAACTCAAGTCCTCCTGAATCCAAGGCCAGTGCTTTATCCACTGTGCCACCTACCTGCTCCCCAAGCCAATATGTTTTTGAAGCAGGACTTGAACCCAGAATTTCTTGACTCACAGTTCAACTCTTTTTCTCTTACTCTCAATGAGCAGATTGTTAAAAGATTGTTAGAATCAACCTTTCCTTTCCTCATTCTGTGCCTCATTCCTGGGTTGCTATTTCTGCCATTCTTTGTGGAATTCCAGTTTTCCTTCAAGGCTCTTCTCAAGGGCCACCCCCACATGAGATCTTTCTGAATCTCCTATTTAGTGTTTCCCTCTCCCCTCAAGAAGTCACTTTACATATATTTTGTATTTATTTTCAAATGTGTTGTTTGTCCTCAGTAGAAGGTAATTTCGGGCAGGAGCAATTTGTTTTTTGTCTTTATATCTCCAAGAACTAGCAAGTTGGATATTGCATTTGGATAGAACAAGTGGAAGGAAGGTAGAAAAAATACATCAGCTCTTGCCACAATACAGTTGTTTTGCAACAGACCTAGATAGGTCTTGGATCTTTAGGTCAGTGAGTTATGGCATTCTACTTACATTCGGTTTATTTGAAGAAGCAGCTTTAATCTAAAAGTAATTTAATATTGCTAAATTCTTAGACAGGGATATTTAAATTACCTGAATCTTAGTCCAAACTTAATAAATATTGAATTGAATTGAAGTGAGCAATATGACAGTCATATTAACACCTTTATACTTAAAAAAAGTAAATATTGCATATCTCTGTGTGAAAACTAAGGTCTTCAGTTACTTGAACATTATGAAAAATTTCAATAGGAAATTTGAAACTATAAATGATTTTCCCAAATTTTTACAACTGATACATAACCTATAAAATGCAAATAGCTGTTTGACATTTTGTTGGATAACATTTGATGAAATCATTTTCAATTCTCACAAAATTATTCAGTTATTGTTTTTGGTGTTATTTCATACAAATTGAATAAAAACATTTAAAAGTAAGAGAAATATTTAAATGAACACAAAAAAAGATGAAAAAGGTCAAATCAATTTCATTGAGATTCTATAAATATATTGACTAGAATAGACTTCTGATAGAAATAAAGATGGATATTCATATTCATATTCATATTAAAATAAGGAGGTTTCATTTGCAGTGATAAAATCTAGCTCAGTTCTCTGTTTTTACCATCTGAAAACACATTTTGAAGACGCACAGCATTTAATATGATAAAATTTACTTATTTAGCCCTGTATCAGTGACAATATGATATATTATGTATAGATATTATTTTTAATTTGTTTTTATTTCAGTGTACAAAACTGAGACAGAAGAGGTTGTGACTCAGCTAGATTCATTTACAAATCCTAGCCGGGGTTTCTAACTTGTTGCTCAGCAACTGTGGATAATTTAGCATGGTGAACACAGTGATTAATTGTGTCATCATGAAAATATTGCCTTCTTACTATTTTTTTATTCACAAAATCACAGTATTTATAATTGGGAGAAACCTAAAGATCTTTGAATAAAAAGAGATCCAAAGAGAGTAAATAATTTGGCTGGTCCCCAGCCAGATTGGATTTGAATCCAGTTCTTTTTATTGTAAATTCAGGATGATTTCCAATATATCACACTGCCTCATCATAATTTCAGCAAAACAAAAGAACAAAATGAAGTCTTAAAAATTACCCCTGTTTTCTTTTTTGTGCACCTATAGAATAAGTATATTTCAAAATAAATAGCAGAGGCAAATCTACAATTACTAGTGCATTTTAAAGCAAGTTATTCACTCCATGATCCTTCTTAACACTAGATTTATAATCACATCAAATATATCATAATATAAAACTGAAAATCAATGAATACTAAACAGAAATATATCTAATGAATTTAATTGGATTTGTAGTTTGGTTATTTTTTAAGGGGGTTGTATTAAAAGTGCCATACTTGGTTTTTTAAATTTTTTTGGAGGTACTTAGTATATGTGTATGTGTGGAGGTGGGGGTGGCGGGTGGCATAGAAGACAGAGAGGGCTATGGAGTCAGAATGGTATGGATTCAAATCCTACGTATGATATATTCTAAGTGTCTGATGAGATAGAGTCCTGCACTAATGGAAGGATTTTCCACACTGGAATATCTTTCATGAGGTCTGGAGTAAGTATACACACATATGCATATATATGCACATATATGTATATATAACACATAAATAAAATAATTATTTTTGGCAATAAGAAAATGTACTCATAATTGAGTCAAACCAAATTTTAGGTTTACTAGAGTCAAAGAATCATGACATCTGAGAGCTGGCTAAAAGGACCTTAGAAGTCCCATAGTCCAACCCATATAGGACAAGATGTGTCCTTACAAGTGGTCTTCTAGCATTTCCCTAAAGACTTCAAGAGAGAAGAACCTACTCATTTTAGAGGCAATTCTAGATTCTATTTTTGGATAAACCTGAGGGGTAAGAATTTTTTTTTCCCCCTTAACAAGAAAGATTGCGATGTCATATCTTTTTTTTGTTTGTTTGTTTTTGTTTTTGTTTTTAGTGAGGCAATTGGGGTTAAGTGACTTGCCCAGGGTCACACAGCTAGTAAGTGTTAAGTGTCTGAGGCCAGATTTGAACTCAGGTCCTCCTGACTTCAGGGCAGGTGCTGTATCCACTGCGCCACCTAGCTGCCCCGTGATGTCATATCTTAAAAAGCTTTACTTCCTGTGTTGTTGTGTTTGCTGTTTACCCATACCTCATTTTATTGCACTTTACAGATATTGTGTTTTTTGTTTGTTTGCATGTGTGTGTGTGTTTTTTTTTAATAGACTGAAGATTTGTACCAGCCCTGTGCCAAGCTAGTCTATAGGTGCCATTTCCCCAACAACTTGTCCTTTCACTGTCTGTGTAAGATTTTGATAATTCTTTCAATATTTAAATTTTTTTCATTATCATAGGCCTTGTGGTGATCTATGATCACTTATCTTTGATATTACTATTTTAATTATTTTGAAATGCCATGCACCATGCCCATATAAGACTGCAAACTTAATTGACAAATGGTGTATGTGTTCTGACGCAGGATTAGGAGCAAGGAGGAGAGGCCAGTGGACAAGATTAGAGGGGCGGCAAAGGCAGCAGAGGGCAGACTGATGGAGCAGACAGACAGAAGGTCCGTGAGAGAGAAAGAAATACAGGGGTTCAGTGGTGGCAGTAAGGAGAGGAAAGTTAGAAGCAAGGGGATTTACAAAGTGAAAGGGGCTCAGAGTTAGAATAAAGGACCTGAGTGCCCTAAGGCAAGAGGCAGCTAAGACCCTTATTGTATTAAAAAAGTTTGAAGCACAGCAGGTGGGAAAGAGACCGCAGGAAAGCAGTCAGGTTGTACATTTTATTTCCCTACATTCTTAATTTTAAATAGTATCTCATAAATAAACTCTGTTTTGATTATTTAGTTAAGAGCCTTCTTAATCTAGTTTATCAATTTGGGAGCAGTGTGGTGAACTTTATAAATGGCCGACATTAAATTAATAGCAGTCAGATAGCCAAACAGTCAAAAGTCCCCAAATTAGTCATCCATAGATTAATCCCCCCAAATTAGGCTAGTCATTTAAAAATATTTTTTACAATTTAAACAATTAATCTATTTCAACCAACCAACCTGAATGGAAGAGATGAGAGCTCATAGGCTAGGGAACTTAACTGTTCATCAGATTTAGCGCTGGAACAATTCTTAGAGATCATCCAATTTTACAAGCTTTATGAGGTCAAAGGTATACAGATCTCTAGAAAAACAACATAGGTGATTACCAATGAACAAACATCCACTCCAAAGGTAGTGAGTGGAAGAATCTTTATTTGTCAGATTTAAAAAGGATCCTTTAAAACCAGACAACAAGGAACAAGAAAACCAACATTTTAGGTCATGGTCATAGTCTAGGGCAAGGGACAAGATGGTAAGTTTCTCATTGGCTTAGTGCCTAACTGGCTGAAAAATAAAGGTATAATTTCCTTTCTTTGCATTAAAGTTACAAGTGTTAAAGCAGGATGAAGGTAGAGATCCCCAACTCTGCCTAACATAATCTATAGTAGTGATATGAAACTCAAATAGAAATAAGGACCACTGAACCACGATAAGGATCCCTCTGGGTCATATGTTGACTTAGACAACCACATATTAACACTATCTATTTTATTTTATTTTTCCTTATTTTGTTAAATATTTGCCAATTGCATTTAAATTTGGTTCAGGCAACACTCATATATTTGACTCATCTGTTCTACATTATGTAGAAATGTACAGATTGATCTATAAGCCAATGTCAAAATGATCAACCTGATTCTGAAACCAAGATTAGGAAGGAGGGACTCAGAGAGCAATTAAGAAAAAAAAACATTCATTTCTGATGCCTTTGCACATAAGACCTAAGTACCTTAAGCACTTGCTAGTCTAAAAGAAGGGTCCTGTGCTATTTTTAGGGAGAATATCAAGAAAGAAAAAAAAATGCAGCCTAAGCTGGCTGCCAGAAGCTCATACTCTGGACAACCAATGGGCCAGGTCAGTGAGACAGATCTTGAGCCTTACCAGTAGAAAGAAAGAATGGAGTAGAAGAATGCAGCAAGTCTATTATTCCATCAAGAGTTAGAATAGTCTCCAAAAAATTATGTGCAAAAACCTTCAGAGCTATCCAGATTTTCATAACTTATTAGCTGGTCATGTATATGTATATGTGTGTGTATATGTATGTATATGCACACATATACATATACACACATACATGCATACTTTTGTATATATACATATAAAACATCTGTAATGTGTATATATTGTATGTGTATGTATACATATATACACACACACATATATATATGTGTGTGTGTGTGTGTGTGTGTATGTCTGTGTGTGTATGTGTGTGCGTGTATGTCTCTGTCTCTGTCTCTACATCTACCTCTATATATTTCAATTTAGGTTTTACAGATGTCCTAAATTTTTAACTAATCCCTAAACTAACATGTTTTCATTTTCATACATTGCAAAAGGGGTTTATAAAAAAGTTAGCCTGGAAGATAATTTCTAAAAAGGCTTCATTAATATGAAGCGATGTTAAAATATTGGCCCAAATATAGAGGGAAGAGTAAGCTACAGTATATCTCATTAAAATCAATTATTTGCCTGAGACCATAGCTAGTTGCTAGTAGAGCTGTACTAGAATTCATGTTATCTGAATCCCAAATTTATTGCACCATAATGCTGGCCCTAAATACTGTAAAGAATTAATTGTTATTTGAGGTTTTTATGCCTCAGTACGCACTGCCCTGGGGCTCCGCAAACTGCACAGTGCTTGACCCACTGGTTGTAGCTGTTGCCAGGGCTCTGGCACCTCACGTCGTCACCACTCGCCAACGTCTACATGGGCCTGGCAAAATTATAATGATTGGAAGCCTAGTGAGGGCAGTCATGTGACTGTCAGAGCGGCCATCCCATTGGCTGGGACTGTGTGGGGTGTTTCTAGGTTTGGGGGGAGGAGAATTGGGCATTCTAGGTGGAAGCTGGGAAGCAATAGGCATTCTGCTGCGCATTTTCAGCTGATTCCTGGGCGGTGGTATTTTTTCAGGTATTATAATTTCCCTTTCCCCATTTTATTTCCTTTCCCTTGATTCTACTGATCCTGTTTGTGTTTTGTTTTTCAGTTCGTTCTTGTTAAAATAAATCTTGTTCTGTTTTGAGGGAGGCTGCCGGTCTCCTTCCTTGCCCCAATATTGCAGCGAGCCGCTTAGCTAGCACTCCCCAATTAAAAATTGGTCCCCACAGTTTTTGGCGAGTCAACCAGGAGTTGATTAACCTAGTGAATTTCTTTACAATACTATCAGTTCAGAAATATGATATTCCCATTTAAATGAATAGGGTATAATCTTTGAAGGAATGTCCAGTTTTATACTATAAAATGTATTTTGAAGAGCATTTTTCTTGTCATGATTTGAATGTTTAAGCCTGTTGGATGAATATCATGAAAATCTGCCTTTTTTGAATACTTAAATGGTATATAGTCTTTGCTCCTAAAATCAGTTTGGAATAAAATGAGTGTTCCACAGTGTTGCAGTTATGAACAGTTTGTATGTAAAATCATAGTAGTGATTTCAGAGATTTTTTAAGCCCCAACAGCAACTTAGCGGAAAGGTTAGGATAACCTGGGTTCAGATCTCTCCTTTGAAAAAATATGACCATTTGATCCTGGCATCTTTTTACTGTGTTAAGGGCTAAAATTCTAGCTAAACTGTCTAAAATATCTAATGAGTGGTCGCCAATAAATTATAAGCTTTAGCAAGAGTTAGACTTTTAAGCATTTATTAAGGAGAATAAGAATTTGGTAAAGAGAGAGAGAAAGGCCTAGATTTCTATCTATTAAAGGGAGAGCACATTTTTAGCTCCCTTCTCCACCAGAGTCCAGAGGAAAGAGCGCGAGAGCGAGCGCCAGTCTCTTCCTTCCTCCTCCCACTAGCCCGCGTCACTTCCTGACTCCTGGTCTTGCCCTCAAAGACCTTCGCTTCATGGGCAGAACTCTTCTACAGTTAAGTCTCCAGCAGGTGGCGTCATTCCAATCGTTACAGTCCCCCCTGTTGTTCCTCAAGAAACAAAATGTTTCCTTGACGGAACAGTAAAAACAATATAATAACTATTGCTAACTAATAATATGTGAACAACAATATAGAAAAGGAAGAGAGGAAAGTTTTGTCCAGAGGGGCGATTTTTTTTTGTCCTCATGAACCGACGCTTTGACATTAGTCTTGCAAAGGGAGGGCCTCTGCAGAGAATACATGTTACAGATGGTGTATATTATAACAGAAAGAGAAAAAAAAACAACAAATCAAAACTGTTCATTTAAAGTCTCTGAAAGTCTTTTCTCAGATGTCCTCTAGGTGTAGTCGTAGAATGGAAGTCTTTTCAGGGGTTGATGTGTAGATGCTGGTAATCAGTCAGGAAAATTTCCTACAAAATTGAGCTTAACACAACTTTAAAATAGCTTTGTCAATAATCAAATCAAACAATGAAAGTTCTCAAAAACATGTCTAAGGGAATTCAGAATCTTAGTTGTTACACATGAAACATATAATAAAACAAAAATTGAAACATTCTTTAAAATTATAATATTACTATAGTCCCCCCCTTTATGGAGGGTAATTGAGAAGACAATTGCTGCAATATTAATTATTAAAAATAATTTTTTATCTTTGTTTCATCACTTTTTGCATCATCTGCCTAATTATCCTCATGCCATTATGAGAAATTAAAAAATCTAATATAATTGGTAACAGGTGTCAAGGCCAAATTCAACACTGTATTTATCATGACACCTGAGATAATTATGGGGGTTACCATAAAAGAACAGAGAAATGATGGGATATGAACATTCCCACACTTGAGCAATATATACTGTCCATGCAGTATGCCAGGCTTAAAATAGGTGGATGGAATACATGTCCATGCCACCAAACATATTGGAGGAAACTGAGTCAGACTTAATCAGATGCATGGGATTGAAATGGTCCATGGCATCAGGCATATAGGAGGGAGCATAGAAGCCAGGTGTAGAAGTGAGATGGGTGGGATGAATACTTCCAGCCATCTGTACAATATTGTGGGGAAAAAGAGAATAAAATATTAAACCAAGAGAATCCAACCTCAACATTTGTCAAAAGCCGTTCCCTTGGCCATACCTTGACTTCATGCATGTCTCCCCTCATGTGACAGTTCAGTGTCTGCTCTTGCATGTATTCCTCTTGTGATTGGATGGCATCTTGGCCAACTGGCATCTGATAACTCAGAATAAAGGCAATTAATGTCTTAAATGATAAGTTCCCATAATCCAAGTCTCATATGGATTTAAAAATTGAGGATAATAAATGATTGCAAAAAATGTGAATACATCTTGACTCAGAACACAATATATAATTATGCAACAATTTCAAATAATACCCCTTTTTACTTAGTATACAATTACTTTTGTGAAAAATCTGAACATACTTAAATACAAGTTAAAGCACAACAGAATCTCAAAGAACTTTTTTTTTTTGAAAAAAGAAAACTTTTACAAATGTTCCCCTCTTTTTTTTTTGGAATATGCTTATTAAAAATAATACTTCTAGAATCAATTTACATTTGCCATGGCAACCAATTTGCCAGGGAAATGCTTTAAAGAGTTTGATCAAATAATCAGTTGAGAAAAAATAATAAAAACAAACAACTCAGAATATGGGAGCACAATACTCCTAGAATTAACATTGCATTATGAAATCAAAACCATGTTTCAAAATTAGATAGATGAATGAATAGAAGAAGATACACGTGGAACAATAAAAGACAATGAAATTCAAACTAAGGAAATCTAAATGAATATGAACTTAATATCAATAAGAGTATTATAAAATATAAACCTGATCACATGACTATAAAAAGCTTTTACAAATATTCTCCTTGTTTTAAAAACTAAGTATAAGACACAATCTCAAAAGCATGAAAATCTCTATGAAAATAAACCCATACCATTAATTTCAAAATGTATATATAATAGCATAGAAATCCTATGTAACCTCTGAACTGACATTAATACTCTGAATGAATTCAGAACACTTTTGATTCCGATATCTAAAATCCCCAATACTCATATCAATACCTTGCTGCTTACTTCTACATTTCTGTAAAATATATACCCTTCCATGGCAAAAGAAGCAGAGTCTTGAACTATGTTGATGGTTGTCATTCTTATTCAGCTTAAGTTTTTCTTCTTTAAGCCCTCTATATTGTCTGTCAGTCTTTTCACCATACAAATGCTTTATAAGATTACTAATTAAAGACAAAAGCAGGTTAGCAAAATTAAGAACAAAACGAGCATATCTGGAATTTAAAGAGTTTTCTAAGATTGTCTCAAAAGCACAGCCAGGCCCGGGAAGGGCTGAGCCTGAAGCTGCAAATGCAGGTAGAAAAAGTTGAGCATGCGCATCAGATCTCTGGACTTCCCAGGCAGGGGAAGCTATGGGCTTGGCCATAGGAGGAGTAGAGGGTGGGGTCTGGGGAGGAGGGGAGGGACCAGAGCAATTTGAATCCGACTTGATTTTGAACTCAGGCCTGGATTCCTCTTCCCCCACTTTGCCTCCAGGTGCTAGGGGATTAAAAGCTTCTAGAGGGTGGGTCATTGCCTCCAGGCATGCAAAATTAGAGCAACAATTAGTGTTGGAACTGGGAAAAGCAGCAGGAATCTCTTCAGGTTTCTCTGAAAAAGCATGGTTGGGAGAGGGAGAGATATTTCCTTGTGTGAGTAAGTTGCTGGCTCTTTTAACAAAAATAAAAAGAAAAATAGAAAATCCAGAAAAACAAAGCATTAACATGATCTTATCTCCCATTTGTCTGGTTAAACAGACTAAAATCAAAAATAGGGTAATTAGGGAGTTTAAAAGGTCCATTCGAAAAAAAATTAAAGGGAAAACACCTGGCAATTCAGCAGTACTTAAGATTTAAAGGGTTAGGGTAGGGAAAATTTCTTACCCAACCGGAAGATCAGAAGTGAGGTTCAGCTTTCCTCTTCGTGGTCAGCCATCTGTTAAGGGCTAAAATTCTAGCTAAACTGTCTAAAATATCTAATGAGTGGTCGCCAATAAATTATAAGCTTTAGCAAGAGTTAGACTTTTAAGCATTTATTAAGGAGAATAAGAATTTGGTAAAGAGAGAGAGAAAGGCCTAGATTTCTATCTATTAAAGGGAGAGCACATTTTTAGCTCCCTTCTCCACCAGAGTCCAGAGGAAAGAGCGCGAGAGCGAGCACCAGTCTCTTCCTTCCTCCTCCCACTAGCCCGCGTCACTTCCTGACTCCTGGTCTTGCCCTCAAAGACCTTCGCTTCATGGGCAGAACTCTTCTACAGTTAAGTCTCCAGCAGGTGGCGTCATTCCAATCGTTACAACTGCCATAAGAAAATGTGCTAACCTACATTGGTAGAAGGAGCACCAAGATTTGAAATCACAGGTGTAGTCCCTATTCATATTCTACAGTATTTAAAAAAGCCCAATGCATCAATCAGTCAATCAATGAATAAGTGTTATTAAGGTCCTACTACACATAAAATTTATGTTAAGGAAAACAGTGAAATGTGACATAAGACACAGCCCTAGACTTAAAGGAACTAACAACTAGTTGGAGGAGTAAGACTAGTTATCTACTGTCTTTCAATGGATCTGTGAATTCATGAATCTCACATGTAATAAAGGCAATGAATGTATACTAGGACTTCAGAGAAATAATTTACTTTTAGAGTACCAGGAAAGCTTTGCAGAAAGTATTAGTATTTAAGCTTTCTGGAAGTTTGTATTTGTATATGTGATATCTGGTTCATAGTAAGTGATGAATATTTCTTGATTAGTTGACTAATGGGTAAGGCTTAGAAAGTTTGACAGTGTGAAGATGGGATTGGGTAGAAAGACATGAAGAGATTGAAGAGTACAAAGACCTTTTGGGGAAAAAGCAAATAAATCAGTTTATTTTGAGCAAAGGTTCATATAGTTCAGTAGTGGGAGATTAGGCTGGAAAGTTAGATTGAGGCTAGGTCGTTGAAGACAGTAAATGCCATGATGATGAATTTGGGATTTTTATTTACTTCAGTCGTAGAAAGTTTTTGAACAATGGAGTGATGTAATGACATGGTTTATCAGCAAGTGAACTGAAGGATTTAATAGAGGTAAAAGGAACCTGGAGAGAGAAAGATCAGTTAGTAGATTATTGAAAGAGTTGAGACAATAGATATTGAAGTGTTTGTAGGTATTTTTTTTTTTTACAAATGTAAATTGAACTAGGAAACTGGGCCAAATATCAGGGCATAAACTTGGAATTATCCTCAGGGGAATATTTTTAAAGGAACCTGGAGTAAATAGCATATTCCTTACATATATTTGTAATACTATTTTTCAAGTGTCTAAGATCCAAAAATGAATACTTTATAGAAAATTCTCAGTCTATTATGGTTAAGACTATTCTTAAGAAAATGATATTAATGCTAAGCTTTTTCCGATTGTAGTGCCAAAATTTCAGATACTATGTATGTAGAGAGCACATTTACACATTGCATTAATTCTACCAAATGGCAATTTATTGCAGCTATTCTCTTTATGAAATGTTCTGGTCACAAGTCAGCAGGAAGTGAGGTAGAATATTAAAATGGAAAGAGCACTGAAATCAGTCAGGGAATCTGGTTTCAAAACTGGCTTAGCTACTCACTTCCTGTGAAACCTTGGGCAAGTCACAACCTCTAGGGTCCTCAGTTTCCTCATCTGTAAAATAAGGCAACTCTGACTAGGTCATGGCAAGATCCCTTTTAGCTATATATTCCAGTGATCCTTTCCAGGGAAGATAACTCCAGGGATATTCATAAAGCCTATTTGTCACAACTTCAAACTCAGTCCAATAAACTTTTAAGCACCTTCTTACCAGCGTTATGTGCTAAGTGCTAGGGATATGGGAATAAGGGCTGGCCCTGTGATTTAATTAATATAAGTAATTCCTAGGTGAGGACACTCCCTCCCTCTTTTCTGTAACTTGTTGACTTAGATATTAGTCTTGTGCAGAGCTTCTTAAACTTTTTTTCTACTTGAGACCCCTTTCCTGAGAAATTTTTACATGAGCCCAGGTATATAGTTTTGTAAAATAGGTATAAATAATTTTTTTACTGTTGCCAAATTTTCACAACTCCCACATTCAGTTATGTCACCCCCATATATAATTTAAGAAGCTGGGTCCTAGAGTACTGAACACTGAAATGATTTACCTAGGGTCCTATAGCTGGGGACAGTACCTGAACTCAGACTTTCCTCTGCAGTATCCTTGAACACTTCCAGTGACTAACTGTTGCAGTTTTAAAATACTTTAGTTGTAAATTCTTCCTTATGTTGAGCCAAACTTGCCTAAAGGTAACTTCAGAAATCATAGAATCACAAAGCAGGAAGGGAATTTACTGATGATCTAAGTCTAACTCATTCCTTTAAGGATAAACCAGGATCCAAAAAAAACCAACCAAACAAACAAAAAACCCCCCAATAACCATCACAAAACAGAAAAACCCAAAACAACAACAACAACAAACAACAACAAAAGATAAACCAAGATCCAAAGAGGTACAATTGGATTTCCAGGACCACATAAGTAATTAGTGGTAGAGATAGGATAAGAGACAATTTCAAATATGTAATTTAAAATATTTAATGATTTGGGGGGGAGGGGTAAACATTACCTTCACTTCCTATTGACTCCCTCCTCCAACACTACCCCTAAATTCCTTCCTTGTTACAAAGAAGCATAGTCAAGCAATAGAAATTAACCCATTGGCCAAATGTCAAAACGTATCCCTTCTTTCACACCAATAATCCACTGCTTCTCTACCATGACAGAAGAGACACGTTTCTCTTCTGAAGTTCTGATCTGACAGAATTCTGAAATTTTGTAATGTTGTTTTTTCCTTTACATTATTGCGGTCACCCGGTAAATTGTTCTTTTTATTTTGCTCTGCATCATTTTATGTGTCTTCCCAGAGTTGTCTGAATTCTTCATATTTGTCATCTCCTATGATTCAATAATATTACATCACTATGCTATCATTTCCCATTTGAAGGGCTCTCACTTTCATTTCAGGTTTCTGAAACTGATGAGATGTTCTGCTATAAATATGTTTGTATATCTGGCAATTTTTCCTCTTTGATCTTCCTGTAGTATAACAATATAGCTAGCATTTATTTAATAGTTTAAGGCTTGTGATTCTAACAAACCTGTGAAATTAATGCTAAGTGCCAGGAATAGGGGATTATTTTCCCCATTTTAAAGATGAGAAAACTGAGGCTGGTAAAGATTGTGACTTGCCCCGGGGATCATATAGCTAACTCAGTGTTTTCTTGCTTTTTAAAAATATTTTGATAGCTGTATTTCAATACAGTTGATTTCTTTTATATTCTATGTATTGTGTTTTATGCTTTTTAAAATGTGAAAAATATACACACTATATGTACACATCTATAAATACATACTGTACATATAAATACATATACACATATATTTATTTACAATTACATAAAAAATGTTATTCAACTCCAGAGAAAGAACTGATGGAATCTCAAGGCAGATCGAAGCATACTTTTTAAAACTTTATTTTATGCTTTTAAAAATATAATTCTAAGTAAGGGTCCATATATTTCATCAGACTACTAAAGGATTTAGTGAAACAAACAAACAAAAAGATTAGGAACCCTTGCTTTGGGGAAGTATATTTGCACCCACCTAAACCAAAGGAAGAAGAAAAGGAATAGGGAATTGTGTATTTGCCATTTACTTTCTTTCCCTCATTCCCATTTAGTCTGTGACTCTTTAACCTGAATACAGCAATTTCTGAACTCAAGAAAGCTGGAGCCTGTATTTATGTTGTTTACTAAAAGGGTTATTTCCTTCACTGGTAGAAGGTGGGCCACTTAAGTCGATGACAAAGAACTAAAATGATAGGTCCTGTACTCATGAGGAAGTAGAAAGCTGTAGGTTTTATTATAATGTTTTGTAAAGGATTCTATAGTTATAGTTACCTAACAGTTCCTATTACAACCCCCTCTTTTCTGTTTGTTCTTTGTTTGTTAAAAACAAATACATCTTAAAATCAAGTCTCTTTGGTTAAGTTATTTAATCATGTAATTTTATATGTATATATACTTATATATGTACATATGTATATGTTATATATTCTATTCCTTATTTTTAATATAATATTACATTTATCTATATAGGTTTTAAAAGAGTACAGAAGTCTTTAAAATAAATGACTCAAATCATACATTTTAATGTATCTTTTTATGGAGATCAATAACAATAAGAATTGATAAATATTTCAGAATAACACTTAATAGTGTATGGGTTCTCTGTATGTATATGTACACACACACAAAAACACAAACATATGTACACACACTCCATCTTCTATCAGTGGCTCCAGTGGTTGACTCCATGGAACATCATGCCTCCTTCAGTATAAGCCAATCACTTCAAATCTCATCTCTCTGCAGATTCACTTAGCTTTTGATGCTCAATACCCTCTCAACTCCCTTATTTGTTTCACAGCTCTGATTGGAGGGATAGAGGGCAAAACAATAAACTCCTCCCAAAGCCTTCCCTTATAAAGGGCTAAGAACTTCCTGGTAGCGGAATGCAGGGCTGGTTCAACATTAGGAAAACTATTAACATAATCAACCACATCAATAAGAAAACCAACCATATGATTATCTCAATAGATGCAGAGAAACTTTTGACAAAGTACAACACCCATTCCTAATAAAAACACCAGAGAGTTTAGGAATAGGTGGAGCTTTTCTTAGAATAATAAACAGTATCTACCTAAAGCCATCAGCAAGTATTATATGGAATGGAGATAAATTAGAGGCCTTCCCAATAAGATCAGGGGTGAGACAGGGATGTCCATTATCACCCCTATTATTTAATATTGTCCTAGAAATGTTAGCTTTAGCAATCAGAGAAGAGAAAGGAATTAAAGGAATTAGAATAGGCAAGGAGGAAACAAAACTATCACTCTTTGCAGATGATATGATGGTATACTTAAAGAATCCTAGAGAATCAACTCAAAAATTACTTGAAACAATTAACAACTTTAGCAAAGTAGCAGGATATAAAATAAATCCACATAAATCATCAGCATTTCTATACATGACCAACAAAGTCCAGCAGCAAGAGAAAGAGAAATTCCATTTAAAGTAAAGGTAGATAATATAAAATTCTTGGGAGTCTACTTGCCAAGACAAACCCAGGAACTCTATGAACACAACTACCAAACACTCTTCACACAAATCAAATCAGATCTAAATAATTGGAAAGATATCAATTGCTCATGGATAGGCAGAGCTAATATAGTAAAAATGACAATACTGCCTAAATTAATTTACTTATTCAGTGCCATACCAATCAGACTACCTAAAAATTATTTTATAGAGCTAGAAAAAATAATAACAAAATTCATCTGGAAAAACAAAAAATCAAGAATATCCAGGGAAATAATGAAAAAAAATTCACAGGAAGGTGGGTTAGCGGTACCAAACCTGTAGCTTTACTATAAAGCGGCAGTCATCAAAAATATCTGGTACTGGCTAAAAAATAGAGTGGTAGATCAATGGAATAGGCCAGGCTCAGGAAATGCAGTAGTAAATGACACTAGTAATGTAGTGTTTGATAAACCCAAAGACTCCAGCTTCTGGGATAGGAACTCAGTATTTGACAAAAACTGCTGGGAAAACTGGAAGATAGTATGGCAGAAATTAGGCATAGACCAACATCTAACACCTTATACTAAAATAAGGTCAAAATGGATACACGATTTAGACATAAGAGGTGATACCATAAGTAAATTAGGAGAGAAAGGAATAGTCTACCTATCAGATCTTTGGAAAGGAAAACAGTTTATGACCAAACAAGAGATAGAGTATATTATAAAATGCAAAATGGATGATTTTGAATACATTAAATTAATAAATTTTTGTACAAACAGAAGCAATGCATCCAAAATTGGAAGGGAGGCAGAAAGCTGGGAAACAATTTTTGAGGCCAGTGCTTCTGATAAAGGCCTCATCTCTAAAATATATAGGGAACTAAATCAAATTTATAAGAATCCATGTCATTCCCCAATCCATTGAGAAATGGTCAAAGGATATGAACAGGCAGTTTTCTGATGAAGAAACCAAAGCTATCTATTCCCATATGAAAAAATGCTCTAAATCTCTAATAATTAGAGAGATGCAAATTAAAACAGCTCTGAGGTACCACCTGACACCTGTCAGATTGGCTAAAATGACGAAAAAGGAAAATAATAAATGTTGGAGAAGCTGTGGGAAAATTGGAACACTAATTCATTGTTGGTGGAGCTGTGAACTGATCCAACCATTCTGGAGAGCAATTTGGAATTATGCCCAAAGGGCGATAAAGCTGTGCATACCCTTTGACCCAGCAATACCACTTTTAGGTCTTTTTCCCAAAGAAATCATGGAAAGGGGAAAGGGACCCACATGTACAAAAATATTTACAGCTGCTCTCTACGTGGTAGCAAGGAATTGGAATTTGAGGGGGTGCCCATCAATTGGGGAATGGCTGGACAAGTTGTGGTATATGCATACAATGGAATACTATTGTGCTGTAAGAAATGATGAGCAGGAGGAGTTCAGAGAAACCTGGAGGGTCTTACATGAGCTGATGATGAGTGAGATGAGCAGAACCAGAAGAACATTGTACACAGTATCATCAACATTGAGTGTTGATCTACTGTGATGGACTACATTCTTCTCACCAATGCAATGGTACAGAAGAGTTCCAGGGAACTCATGATAGAAGAGGATCTCCAAATCCAAGAAAAAAAAAAAAACCGTGGAGTATAGATGCTGAATGAACCATACTATTTCTTTTGTTTTTGGTGCTGTTGGTTTTTTTTTCTATTTTGAGGTTTTTCATCATTGTTCTGATTTTTTCTCTTATAACAGGACTAATGCAGAAATAGGATTAATGTTATTATGTGTATATATATATATATGTGTGTGTGTATATCTATATCTAGATCTAGATCTAGATCGATCTAGATCTAGATCTAGATCTAGATATAACCTATATCAGATTACCTGCTGTATAGGGGAGGGGGGAGGGAGGGGAGGGAGGGAGAAAAATCTGAAATTGTAAAGCTTGTATAAACAAAAGTTGAGAACTATCTTTACATGTAACGGAAAAAATAAAATACCTTATATGTAAAAAAAAAAAAAGAACTTCCTGGTAGCTCCACTTTTTATCAGCCACTCTTCTTGGTTTCAACTTCAAGGAACATCATAGCCTCCACCTGGCACATAGTAGGCACTTAATAAGTGTTTATTGAATTGATTTACTGAATTAAATATATATATATATATATATATATGCATGTCTATATATGTGTATGAATGTTCATAATATACATACATGTATATTATTTACTGTAAATGTATATGATATATTACATATATTTTGTGAGTAAAGGAAATTGATACATATTGGAAGATGTCCAACCTGGAAAAGAGAAGAATTATTGGAGAAAATGGCCAAGTCTTTCAAACATCTGAAGGGTTGTCTTTTCAAAGAGAGATATCAGACTTAACTCTGCTGGAAGGTAAAAGTAGAACTGATGGTTGGAAATTGTAGGGAGATACACATTGGATGAGCATAAGAAGGAACTTCCAAAGAAGTTTTGCAGTGATTTGGCTCAGACCTTATTTGGTGCTAAGAACTCCTGGGGAGGAAAATCCTAACATCATCTTCGACTGTTCTATAACCTTAGTATCAGAGAGCAGTGGTTCAAACTCAAATAGAAATCTGTACATAAGTTTCCCTATAGGCCACATATTGACTTAGTTTTAAAATGTATTTAAAATGTAGTTTGCAATGTATTTTAATTTATTTTGTAAAATATTTTCTAATTGCATTTTAATCTGGTTAGGGCAGCACTCTGGGGGTATGGTACTGTGGCAAAATAATGGAGTCTGGTAGACGTTCTGGCCTAACCCTTCCCTATCCAGCTCTTTGAATTAATGAAGCTGAAAGCGCGAGTTTGGGGAGGTTGAAGTATTTTACCACAGTACACTGGTCCAGGTGTTTGACACCTCTGGCCCAGAACAGTGAGAGAGGTTAATGACTTGCCCAGAATTGCACATGGGACAGAGATAGAACTCAAAGTCATGTCTTCCTGACTCCAAAGCCAACAATGCCTCTATTCACTGCACCACGCTGCCTCTCCTCTCAAGGATCTGAAGCATCTGAAAACGGTATGTGTTTCCTTGAGAGGCAATGAGTTCTCAAACAGGGCGACTGTTCCAAAGGAACCTGAATGGTCCCTTGCCTGGGATGTTTTATAAGGGATTCATGTTTAATGGAGGGTTTGGACTAGCTGACCTCTGAGCTCCCTTTCAATTGTTTGCTCCTATGATTTTAGTAAAAAATGTCAGAACACTATTCAAGTATCATAACTTCCACTTCTATGTAATGGCATGTCCATTTTTGAGCAATGATATAATGAATACTTCTTAATAAAAGTGGATGCCGAAAAATGCACTCATGTATATAACAAAACTTTTTTGTTTAATGCACTTTGGTTGTCTATTTATTGTATAGTGTAAAATTGGAATACTTTCCTCATTGATGCTAGACATTAAAAATTGTATCAGATTTTTTTCTATCAAATATATATTTATAAATATTTTAAATTTAAAAAATAAAAGACATGTACCCTAAAGTCAGTGTAACCTTTTAGCCAGGCCCTAACTCACTAGAGTTCTCTGAATTTATCTGTGCTACAAATCATTTATTTCTTCCATCAAATGAAATATCTATCACAGAGAAATTTTATCTGCTCTGAAGCAGTACCACATGAAGCAGAGTGATGCTGTATAAAAACCTGCCTATGAGGGGCAGCTAGGTGGCACAGTGGATAGAGCACCGGCCCTGGAGTCAGGAGTACCTGAGTTCAAATCTGGCCTCAGGGGGCAGCTAGGTGGCGCAGTGGATAGAGCACCGGCCCTGGAGTCAGGAGGACCTGAGTTCAAATCCGGCCTCAGACACTTAACACTTACTAGCTGTGTGACCCTGGGCAAGTCACTTACCCCCCAATTGCCTCACTAAAAAAAAAAAAAACAAAAAAACCAAAAACAAATCTGGCCTCAGACACTTGACACTTACTAGCTGTGTGACCCTGGGCAAGTCACTTAACCCCAATTGCCTCACTTAAAACAAACAAACAAAAAAAAACCCTGCCTATGGAATCAAGGAATCAATTAGGATTTAACTCAAGCCTCTTATGTTAACTACCTTTGTGAAACTGGGCAAGTCATTAACCTTCTTGGGACTCAATTTCCTCGTCTCTAAAATGAGGAAGTCAGGGAAGATGACCTATGAAGTTTCCTTTCCATCCCTGAATTTATGATCCTTTGTGCAGTCTTTTCCACTATTTACTACTCTCCCCTGCAGTGGAAGAGGACTGTTACCTCTTTCTGAATTATCCCAATTTTTTGATGTGAATACTGTCAGAAGCCTGATCTAATTGAATATGTGTGGATTTTGTGGTGTGTTTCAAAGGATCTGTAATTCTAATTATTTCTAAGATGAACATAAGTAAATGATTTGTGATTTTTCATTATTTATTATTCATACTCTTCATAACCAGGATGGAATACAAATTAAAATTATATACTTTAAAATTTAATTTATTAATTTCGATTGTAAAGGGATATATATATATATATATTTTTTTTTTAAAGAAATTAAAAGTAATATCCTGTCCTTCATGTCTCAGAAACTAAAACTTATCTCAGTGCATTGATTTTAATAGCAATTCCTGGCTAATTTGTTAGATAACAGTTTCATTGAAATTATGATTATGTAATTGTTCAATGATCAGAATCAGAAGTTATAGGTTTGTATTTTAAACTACCTTATGGATGTTGTAAAATGATAAAATGATGGGTTTTCATAAGAAATAGGTCATCAACTACTATTTTAAAATGTGTACTCCCAAATATATTTTATTAATTTTTTTTTTTTTTTGGTGAGGCAATTAGGGTTAAGTGACTTGCCCAGGGTCACACAGCCAGTAAGTGTTAAGTGTCTGAGGCCGGATTTGAACTCAGGTCCTCCTGACTCCAGGGCCGGTACTTTATCCACTGCACCACCTAGTTGCCCCTATCTTATTAAATTTAATCATTTAAATTCTGCATTTTAGTATTTGTTTTGTAATTACTCACCAACCTATATTTCCCAAACTTCCTTTTCCTAATTGCTCCCTTTATTCATTCTATATTTCAGCCAAAATTGAACTTTTTACATATGACATTCTATCTTCCTTTTCTTCCAACTTTCAGTGGCCTGGAACAGGCTTCCTCTTTAACACTCTACTATCCCTTAAGCTCAGTTCAAATATCACCTTTTACACAAGGCCTTTCCTGACCTTCTTAACTACTAGTGACATCAAACAAAATTACATTATATTTATTTTGTATGTACATAAATTGTTCATATTGTCTCCTTCCACAGGGACTGTCTCTAATTTATCTTTATATCCATACTTCCTGGTGTAGTTCCTCACACACAGTAGGTGCTTAATGTTGATTGTTCATTTAAAAATGGTAATTCGTAATTTATTTGAATTGGTGCCTTAAAAAATAGAAACACTCAAATCACTTAAAATAGCTTTTTTATAATTACAAGATCACAGTTATAGCAACTATAATGGACCTTTTAAAGGAGAAATATTGACATTTAACTTGAGGTCATTTGTTTTTCTTATTACAAGATAAAAGGTTAAAGCTTTAGGAAATAAAAACATTTCAGATGCACCTAAATTTACATATTTAATGGTTGAAAAAGAAACTTATTGACACAGAGAGAGCTACTGTATAAGAAGTCAAGGAGAAAATGAATGTTGAATGATAAATCAAGAAGTAGTTTGAAATTAGTCTTACCTTATTGTTCAGTTTAGTTTTGTCTGACTCTTTGCGATCCCATGAACAATAGCACACCAGGCTGTTCTATCCTCCACTATCTGTCAAAGTCTCCCCAAGTTTATGTTTATTGTTTCCATGACACTATCTACCCATCTCATCCTCTGTTATCTCCTTCTCTTTTTGCCTTCATTCTTTCCCAACATCAGGGTCTTTTCCAATGAGTCCCATCTTTTCATTATTTAAACTACAGCTTTGATATTGGACCTTCCAGTAAATAGTCTGAATTAATTTCTTTAACTATTGACTGATTTGATCTCCTTGCTGTCCCAAGTCTTCTGCAGCACCACAATTTGAAAAGGTTGATTCTGTGTCACTCAGTGTTCCTTATTGTCCAGTTGTCACAGCCATCCATAACTACTGGGAAAACAACAACAACAAGAACATAACTTTGACTACTTGGGCCTGTATCAGCAAAATGATGTCTCTGCTTCTTAGTATGCTGTCTAGATTTACCATAGCTTTTCTTCCAAGAAACAAGCATCTTTCAGTTTCATAGTTGCAGTCACCATCTGCAATGATCTTTGAGTCCAAGAATACAAAAATCTGATACTGCTTCCATTTCTTCTCTCTCTATTTTCCAGTAAGTGATAGGAGCAGTTGCCAAAATCTTCATTTTTGTTTGTTTTTTTTTGATGTTAAGCTTCAAACCAACTTTTACATTTTCCTCTTTTACCTTCCTAAAACAAAACAAAACAAAACTTCTTAATTCCTCTTCATTTCCTGCCATCTGAGTGGTATCATCTTCATATCTGAGATTGTTGATATTTCTCCTGGAAACCTTGATTATGACTTTTCATTCATCCAGCCTGGCATTTCTTATAATGTGCTCTGCATATAAATTAAATAAAGAAGGTAAAAATGTACAGCCTTGTCATACTCCTTTCCCAGTCTTAAACCAGTCGTTCCATGTTCAGTTCTAAATATTGCTTCTTGGCCCATGTACAAGTTCCTCAGGAGACAAGTAAGATGATCTGATATTCCCATTTCTTTGAGGACTTGCCACATGATGTTGTGATCCACACAAAGTCTTCAGTGTAGTCAGTGAAGCACAAATAGATGAAATTAGTAGCAGGATACAAATATACAATTCTATTGCCAGCAGGCAAACAGATGTGTGACTATTTCATTTTTACTCACAATAGACAATTACATCTGGATTGGCTATACTCCATGTCTCTTAATCTTCACTTCTTGAACTCCTTTAATTCCATTCTTTTAGGTATCTCCTCATATACCTACTTACCTGTGAAGCTCTCCATAATCCCTAATTTCTAGTAAAATTTCCTCTATGCACTTTGACTTGACATCTCTCTCTTACCCCTATCAAGGCCCCATTGCAACCAAAACCCGAAATCCATATTGGGTGTCTGACCTCTAGATGAAGATCAGTTTCTCTCTGCTTTGTTAATGTACCTGCAGGATAATCTCTAATACAAAATTTCAGCATAGCTTGTCTATTGTTTCTGTCAGTCTATGTACCCTTTCACAGAGGTACATAGATTAATGTACTGCAGGGGTATGGATCAGCTTTTTGTTTTCTTCAATACAGAAAAATTAATAAAGGTGATAAAGACACATATTAACAAATACAGAAAACATAATTCATTCCCATAGCTCATCATAGCCCTTGCTATTGTCTGGTCATTTTCAGTCATGTCTATCCCTTTGTTACCCCATTTGGGGATTTCTTAGCAAAGCTACTGGAGCGGTTTGCTATTTCCTTCTCCAGCTCATTTTACACAGGAGGAAAATAATGCATGCTGGGTTAAGTGACTTGCCCAGGGTCACACAGCTAATAAGTGTCAGAGGCAGGATTTGAATTCACAAAGATGATTCTTTCTGACTCCAAGCCTGACACTCTATCCACTGCACCAACTAGCTGTCCAGTCCTTAGACTGACCATGAAGGTAAAGACAATTTTGTAGGATTGCTGAAAAGATATTCTGCACTCACCATATACTTTCATTGTCTGGATTACTCTCAACAATCATAAGGAAACATTAATTACTTTTTCTATGCAAAATTTATTCCAGTTTGTTTTAACTCAAGACTTTCACCAATGTTTATTCTGTGGGAGAATTGTTTATAATCCAGTTATACACAAAACCAAGGAACCAAAAATATAGTCCATTTACCTAGTTCATTTTTTGGATATAAAGATTCTATGAAAATGACATTTCATAAGTAGTAAAAAAACCACGTTTTAAAAGTTCAGGTGCCATACTTAGATAGTATTGCATTATAAATGCTGAGATTGAGACTGGGCTTATGTGTTTTCCTCACAAATTTAATTATTGGCACCAATCATCTCTATACATTCAGTGTGACTTTTGAGGGGTCACTTTAGTACCTAGAAAGCTGCAAGTCCAAAAGACAAATATTTTTATAAGCTCTCCTTTGTTATGTCTACATTTAATCAAATCTGTGTATAATATACTTTTTTGCTGAAGTCATCTGCTTTTTATTACAGTCATATCTACATTTTGTCTGTGGCTTTCTCTTCATAGTTACATATGCAGCATAGTAGCAAAGGGTGATTTCTTTGGAATAGGAGAAGAAAAAGACTTGCTCTTGCCCATCAATTTATGAATTATGCGTCCTTTGATTTATTAACAGACTTTAAGGAACCTTTTTTTCACTGAGTGGTTCCTCAGTCTACATAAGATATTAATTATGGCATTTAAGAATATTAGCAGTTAAGAATAAGATACTTAAAAAGAATGGCTATATTAGCACAAAATAGCCATTTAAAGTAAATTGTGTATTTCAGAAAAAAGGAAAACTTTTGAGGTATTTGAATATTTTGTTATCCTATCAAAAGTTTTTTTTTATTAAAAAATATGTATTTGTGACTGGAGGCTTCCACTTGAAATTGAACAGAAGCACTGTTTATTATATGTTTTTGTATGTGGTAATATTGTGCAATTGTATTTTGCTGTCCATCACATTATAGTAGAAATATAAATTATACATTTTCCCACAGCACTGATAGGTTGTGGGTTCTCTATTCCAGATTAAGAACAATAATGTTCTCTTTGTGATTTAATTTTCTATGGAGAAAGCTAAATGAATTAATTCAATTAATTTGTCTTTGGTAACTATTATGACTTCTTAGGGAAATTCTTATATTTCCTTGATAAATATAAAGGGAGAAAATAGAAAGTCCAGCTTCCTATCTCATATCTCTTTTTTGTTTGTTTTATAATCCTTTATTTTTAAGATTTTTTTCTTTAAATTTTGAGTTTTAAATTCTCTTCTTCCATCCTGCCTTTACCACATCCAGTGAGGCTAGCAATACATCAGTTATACATATGAAATCAAGCAAAACATGTTTCCATATTAGCCACGTTACAAAAAGAAAAAAACCCAAACCCTCCCCCCCCCAAAGTGAGAAAACTATACTTCAGTTTGCACTCAGAGTTCATCGGTTCTTTCTCTGGAGATGAAGAGTATTTGTCTTCGTGAATCCCGTGAAATTGTCTTGAATTGCTGTCTCACTCAGAGTAGCTAAGTATTTCACAGTTGATCATCATTATGATATTGCTGCTAATATATACAATGATCTCCTGAGTATGCTCACTACTTTGTGTCAGTTCATAGTGTTCTTTTCATGTTTTTCTGAAACCATCCCCATAATTTCTTATATCACAATAGTACTCCATCACTACCCTTTGTCATACTTTGTTCATACATTCCCCAATTGATGATTATCACCTCAATTTCCAATTCTTTCCCACCACAAAAAGAGCGGATATAAATATTTTTGTACATATAGTAAAGAAATAAAATATTTACTTCAAATTTCAGTGTTTGTAAAGAATGATGTTTAATGTTAAAATCTATTGCCAGTGAAATAACTGTGGTAGTCTTTAACCATAATGTAATTTCTATATTGATCAAAGATAGTGTTGGCATATCAAACATGTTGAAAAAGAAAATTAAGTATATTTCATTCTCGATCTTATTAGAGGCCAAGTTTCTGTTTTATCAGAGCTATTTGACTTTTTTCCATCTTCTTCTTGGCACTGTTGAACCTTAAAAAATACTCTTTCTTCAAACCGGAAAGGTAGCAGGGTCAGAGAAGTGCTAAATCTACATGAGAACATCTTTCTCTTTGTAGTTGCTCTTTTGCAAATTGATATTATTTAGTCTCTGGTTCATTTATCTCAGATAATTGAAAGTTTACTAAAGAAACAACACGTATGGAAAAATGTCAGGCATTTCATTTCCTGGATAGCTGACTCCAAACATCCTTTAAATGAAGACTTCTAGGACTGCCAACCTCAAGGAAATGACTACAGCTCTGTGTATGTTATAATATGGAGGAAAGTAAACTCATAAATTGTCTTCTTCCCATTTCTCCTGTAAAATTTCTGTTCTGCAACCAAGGGAACACTTTTCCCTGCTGAGGTAAATCTGTTGGTTTGACTTTCTTCTTTATACAAAGTTCTCAAAAATAACAGTCATATGAATATGCCAATGTCAGCCTTACTTTTGCCCTTCCCACTGTGGTTTCATTTAATCACAAGTAGATTTTTAGGTTGGAACACATTTGTTCCAACATGGGATATTTTGGAGATAATGACATTTATTCTTATCCATACTTCATTAAGGAGGTTTCTCAGTCACTTTACCTCTTGAAGGTTCATCCTTAAAAATTCTTTCTAAAAGGAATATTCTATGGAATATTTTTGTAAAATGAACAGTTATACTCTAATTTATCTGATTTGTGTTTCTGTTTGTGGTTTTTTGCATTATAATATCATAGTTGCTTTTTTCCTTCTTCAAATTTTCATAAAGGGCTTATATCTTCATATTTTTAAGTACATTACTAAAATTGTTCCCCAAAGTTTGCCTTAATAATCACTTGGCTAACAAAGCCCAAAGTGTAAGAAATTTACCAGAAAACACTGGGAAACCTGTGCTTGAATAACATTTCTGTTACTTATCACTTCTATGAATTTGGCAAGTCACTTAATCTCTCTGGGCCTCAGTTTCTTCATTTTTAAAATGAGGGTATTAGATTAAAAAACTTTTGAGATTTCTTCCAACTTTCTACCTATGAACCTATGGCCTATGACTTGTTTCGTATTAATGGAAAACCACCTAAAATATTCCAAAAGAGTATACAAAGATAGGCATAAGGACATGGTATGGAGCAGTAGTTCTTCATTTTTATTGCCATAGACCCCTCCTTAGAATGCTTTGTTCACTAAACTCATAACAGAAACTACTGAAAATAAAGAATTTTTCCCCTAATCCAAATTTACAGACACCCTGAAATCTATCCACATAACCACTGGGGTCACATGGACCCCTGGTTAACAACTCTTTCTATAGGGCTTATTAGCTTCAACTGGCCACACTTAGATCAAATATGCACCTTCAGAAATATATTGCCTCACTTAAAGCCCTACATAGTCCTATATTGTAGTTCGGGTTTGACTGGGTTTTCAGAAATCATGCCACATGCTAGCAAGTTTTAGCAGGTCATACCATACCAGAAGGTCTTCGGATATATCCCTGATATTTCTCAGTATATTTAATCTTCTAGGACTGGCCTGATTGAGTTTGGACATGCTCTCACAGCCATAGCATCAATCACTAAATGATGCATTTCTTTAAACAAAGAAAGTCAGTCATGAAATTGTCTACTTCGAGGTTGAGGGTATTGAAGGACAGCATGGCATAATGGATAGATACTGTAGATAGACACAGAATCTGGAATACTTGAGTTCATGTCTCTCCTTTAATGAATATTGGGATCCCCAGTCCAGGTTACTACATATAAATAGATTAAGGTGATAGGTTGCAGAGTAGGTGCTTGTCACTTTTAATAAAAGAAGTTACTCACTGGGAACTACTGAAACTAATGTAATCACAGGTGCAGTCCCCCATCCTCCTAAAAAAAGGATAAAATGACAGATTCTTGACCTATTTAAGTATGTTTAGGAGCAAATCAATAGTGCATTCAAAGTTGGAGGTCCTCAAATGGAGGCTGGATGATTGCTTTACCAATGTATTATAGTTGGGATTCTGTTTGGTGTTAAAGGGACTAGATTACTATTGAGTTCCTTTCCAATTCTGTGCTTCCAGAATCACAGAATCTGGGTGGCAGCTAGGTTGCGAAGTGGATAAAGCCACTGCCCTGAATTCAGGAGTACCTGAGTTCAAATCCGACACTTACTAGCTATGTGACCCTGGGCGTCACTTAACCCTCATTACCCTCCCCCCCAATTCTATGATTCTATGATTGTAGTAATAGGAAAGAAAATAGTAGTTTATTGCCATTTATATGAAGATGAAAACAAATGCATCTTTATTGCACATAAAGAAAGCATATAATAATCTCAAGTAGAACTCAAGTAAGTAAGTATAGCTTATAGCCCCACAATTAATTCTCTAATGCCCTCTTCAAATCTTAATATAAAATTGACATGCATCTCTAGGTACTCTGGGGAATAATTTGGTCAAAACACACTTTGAGGCTGTGCAGTTCACTTGTTATTACAACTCTAAGGGCTTGCCTACTTGAAAGGAATAATATCTTTTTCACCAAATAGTAAAGAACACAGTTTAACTGGTTATTTATGAGCATAATGAAGTCATTCTACAAAGGTCATGGTATGTATGACTGCTATTCCATGGAGGAGCTATAAATTGGTGTTTTCTACTTAAAAAACAAGAGAAAACTTTATTAAAATTATAGCTGTTTTCCTATGATTCAGCAGGCAGAGAATCAAAGCAAAAGCTTATCTGAGTAAAAGTGGCCCACAGTTTCTTATAATTTTTTAATTATCAATTATAATAGACTGTTGTTGCCAGGCCAGATAATTATAAATCCAAGGACTGGAAAAAAAAATAAAAGCAACAAAGTAATTTTGCGTGAGTTTTTTTCCCCCAAAAGTTGAATTTTGCTTGAATAATTCTTCAACATTCAAGAACTGATAAGAATGAGAGATAATCATTTATCAAATGACATTTGTGTTACTTAGAATAAGATTTTAGAATTGAGAAAACAAATAAATTGCAATATGATATAAGCTCCTAGTTTTTAATTGATCCTTTAGTAAGAAATATCTTAGTAGAGATGGGAGGTCCACAGGTGTGATGCATCAGATGTATTTTCATGGTTTTTAAACATAATGATTTGTTTTGCTGACTTTTTTCCTCTTTTTTTTTCTTTTTCCTTTAAAAATGTTACTTGTTGTATGCGATGGCTGTCTGTGAGGTAATTGTCTGTGAGGCAATGAGGGTTAAGTGACTTACCCAAGGTCAAACAACTATTAAGTGTCAAGTGTCTGAGGCCGAATTTGAACTCAGGTCCTCCGGAATCCAGGGCCCGTGCTTTATCCACTTTGCCACCTAGCTGCTCCACAAATGTTTTTTTAAAAAGAAAGTTTAGATAAATTATACCCAGAGACTGAAGAATTTCAACTGTGTCCAATCATTAGATTTCATCAGGCCATGAATCTTGTGATCTGATCACCTCCAGATTCCACCTAGTAAATAGTTCCTACCCTTATTTCCCTGACTACCCGCATTTGGAGGAGAGACTCTAAATATTGAAGGTTGAGAACAACTGTAAAGCTTCAAGTGAGTTAATCTAATAAATCTAGTATTTCTAAAAAGGTCAATGAAAAGCAAACATGAGTAAGAACAGTAGTAACTTATTCTGAAACACACAACTCAAATGAAAAAGCTGTAAGACAAAACAGCCCCCCACCCCCCTTATGTTCACCATAGTATCAACTGAATCTTTTACAGATCCTCTTTCTTTACCTTGGCCTCCCAAGTTCTTTCCCTCTTCATGTAACTGACTCTCATTCTCCTGTTTGTCTTTCCTTCTCTATTACTCATTTTTAACTTCCTCTACACCCCTCTTTCTCTTTTCTTCTCCCTCCTTACTGTTTCCTTTCCTTTGGTTTACTCTTCATAGCTGTTTATGATAAGCAAGTCAAGTATTTTTATGAGATCTAGTACCATAAGGGAACTTAGTCCAGCTCTCAATTTGCAGATGATCTCTCTGGACCACAGTTTCCCTAAATGAGTACATAATTTGCACATGATAATCAAGTAGGGAGGATAGTATTCAAACCCAGGTAATTCGATTCCAAATCCAAAGCTCCTTCCATTATGTCACATTGTTTTAAGGGGTGGGCAACCCCAAACCAAAAAACCCTAAATTAAATTGCTATGTATTTTTGGCTATTCTATTTCTTGCTTAGTCCACAAACTGTCTAAAGCAATATCTTCATTTAGTGTACTCCAGTAGTGGGAGGGATTAAAATGCAAGAAATAAACATCACCAAATCTTTAGGCCACAAATTAGCCTAAGGAATTATGTTTTCATAGCTTTTTTGTTTGTTTTATATAAGTTTCAAGCATGAAAAAATTCTTGAAAAGCCTTTTTAGGATATTACCTTAATTAGAAATAAAATACTTTTTTTTTTAACCATAACAAATAGAATTGATGAGGACGCCATAGATAGCCTATGCTTAACATATGAATTCATAAGCCTAAATTTGTGATATTTTTGTTATCTTATATTTCTGATAATATAAAGTGGAAAGTCAAACTTTAATTACCTTGACCTTTTATTTTGATGATGATAGTTATACATTAATGCTACGAGGCTTGTAAACATATGTTCCCCCTCATTTTGTTTGTTTAAAATATCCTTATTGTACCCTGTTTGGAAGCTCAGGATGACCACACATAGCTTTAGAAAAATGGCAGAATAAAACCCCAAAGAGATTTTGCATTCTGCTCAGAAGATCAAATAATGCCAGACAAATTTAATTTCCTTCTGTGATGGATTATCAGGCATATAGATAAGAAGGAACTGACATGCATATTTGACAAACTACAGATGTTTAATATTGACCCTTGTCACATAGATCACCTGGCTTGAAGGCTAAACCCAAGTCATCAGAGTCTCACTGTGGGCCTGAAGGTATTGCATTGGGTTTATTTCTGGGCTGATGCTTTACAATATTTTTATACATGTCTCAGATAAATGAACTGAGAACATGACAATCAGAATTTCAGATAATAAATTACATATGGTAGCTAATATTTTTGAAAATGAGAGTACATTTTAAAATAACATGGACAAATTAGAAAAATAGTTCCACTGAAACAAGATTAATTTTACTAGTGGCAATTTTACGTCAATGTACTTAGGGACTAACACATGAGAACTACAAATAGAGAATGCATAAAGGCTGGATGTAAATATAGAAGAGAGAGCCGGAGGCTTATGATAAAGTAAAAAATGTAGCAACAATGTGAGAAAGCCAATGTCATACTTATGGAATACCCATTATATTCTGAAGCAAGTGACATGCCAGACCTAGGAAGTAATGCTTTTTTTCTATCCTACATTTATTGGAGTACTTGGTGTTTGCAAAAAATCTGGGTAAATTACAGAGAATTCAGAGATTAAAAAAAAAGGGGGGGATGACAGACCCCATGAGGAGAGGCAAAAGAAATTGATAATCTAGAGTGGCAGTTCTTAAGCTTTTGGGGCTCAGGGGATTTTAAAATTTAAAAGTAAAAAGAAATATTGAGTACCCCTCAAAGAACTTTTGTTTATGTGGATCATATTTAAATTGAATCATGAGAGTAGTTTTGATATAGTGGAGCCCCTAAAAGAATCTTGGGAACTTCCAAGTGTCCCCTGTTTTGTTGTTAAGTTGTGTCTGACTCTTCATGAACCCATTTGAGGTTTTCTTGGCAAAAATTCTGGAGTGGTTTTTACAGATTTTACAGCTGAGGAAATTGAGGCAAACAGGGTTAAGTGACTTGCCCGGGGTCACATAGCTAGTAAGTGTCTGAGACAGTATTTGAAGCCAGGAAAATGAATCTTCCTAATGTCAGGCCCAGTACACTATCCACAGCTAGCTTCCCCAGTGTCCTCAGACTGGGACTTTGTTATTAAATACTTCTGTTTTGTTTGTTTATTTGCTTGTTTTGTTCATTTCTAGCCACAACTATTGAATAGATTATAAAAGGAGGGGGGCTTAATAGGAATTCAAAAAATATAAAGAACCATAAAAAGAAATTCTATCTTGACTTCATTTTGGAGAACAATGGCCTAGAAAAACCTAAAGCAGTAATGTAAAAGATTTCTATAGCATTTGAAAGTTAAAGAACAGTCACTTGCTTAATAGTCCTTCCAGATGATGCCTTCTTTACCAATTGATTTTTGTAGCAGGGGATAGAAATCTAGTAAAGGCTTTTATAGTACAACATCTTTTAAGAGAGAACAAAGACAGTGCCTACTGAGATGTAATATTTTAATTCAGTATTATGTTACAATTACTATATTTCTTTCTATGTACAATGCTAGAGAGTTTGACAGCTGTTATTTGGTCCTGTCTGTATACATAATATTGGGATATGGTCCCAGCTGCTTTTGATAAAAGGGAAATTTTGGGCAAATGGTTAGTACCTTTTCGCCTCTGATTTCTTGGTAATACTGTATATTCAAATAGTTTTATACAATAAGAGGCTCACAACTGATTTTTATTCTTTACTCACAAGAAAGCTCCATTTCCCTGACAGTGACCTGGTTAAAGTAGAAGAAACAAAGGCTGAATTAGTTGAATTGAATGAATGGCTCATGATAATGACCACTCTACATTGACTGATTTTTCTCATTATTTGACAAGCTAAATTTCAGTGGAGGATACTCTACTGGCCAGTGGTAGAATTGAGCAATAGGAATTCCTCCTAAAAGAGTTTTCTTTAGCTTAGAGAAGGGAAAGCTTTGAGTTGAATTTATTATTAGATTAGCAGATAAGGGACATTTTTATGGTGGGGATTCTTATATTATCAGTTCTTTGAAGTTAGGACAATTCTTTGAGTAGTAAATAGTGCCAGGCTTTGATTCAAGAAGCACCATTGGGGGGGGGGGCAGGTAGGTGGTGCAGTAGATAGAGCACCGGCCCTGGAATCAGGAGTACCTGAGTTCAAATCCAGCCTCAGACACTTAACACTTACTAGTTGTGTGACCCTGGGCAAGTCACTTAACCCCAATTGCCTCACTAAAAAAGAAAGAAAGAAAGAAAGAAAGAAAGAAAGAAAGAAAGAAAGAAAGAAAGAAAGAAAGAAAGAAAGAAAGAAAGAAAGAAAGAAAGAAAGAAGCACCATGGGTTCAAATCCTGTTTCAAACATACCCTGACTCTTTGACCCTGTACAATTCATTCAATCCCTCCACACCTCAGTTTCTTCAAGTGTAAAATGAAGGTATTAAATTCAGTGGCCTCAAAGTCCCTTTCCAGTTCTAAACCTGTAATCTTACTTGATGACATTTGTTCATAAACTTAAGGCAATGAACAACCAGTGATAAGATCTATGTGTCCAACTTTGTGCCAAGTGTGAATTTGATCCTAGGGATTCAGGGAAAGTTCCTAAACCCCAAATCTTTTCTCCAACACATTAACTGATCGCTATGATTTCATAATTCGAGCTTTAGCCCCTTTCCTCAAACTTTTAATGGTTTTTAAGTGTAAATATCCCTGAAAGGAATATCAGTTAAAGTCACCAATCATTTACAACTTAACACGAATGAAATATATGAGCAATTAATAGAATTGATAGCCAGAAAGGAATTTTGAGAACATCTAGGTGAAATCACTTATTGTATGGATGAGGAAAAAGAGCCACAGAGAGTTCACATAGGCAGAATGAAGCAGAGAGGGAACTTAATTAAATGTTAAGTCTTCTGATTCAAAATCCAGTTATCTTTTAATTTCACTGTTCTATAATTTGATAGCAGAAATGAGAAAGTTTGAGACCACTGATTAATAGAGGGAAGATTAGGATAAGGAACGACAAACTATATCTACTTCACAGTGCTACTAAGGCTAGTTCTCTTTATTATCCACTGTAATGTTTTTGTTGTTGTTGTTTGTTTGTTTTTCTTGGCAATGAGGGTTAAGTGACTTGCCCAGGGTCATACAGCTAGTAAGTGTCAAGTGTCTGAAGTCGTATTTGAACTCAGGTTCTCCTGAATCCAGGGCTGGTGCTTTATCCACTGCGCCATCTAGTTGACCCACTGTAATGTTTTTTTAATATTAGGACTGGTGTCTGCTCGGTTGGCAGAAACAATTCCTGTGGCTTGCAGAGATCTGCCAATGTCATTAGTTAATGGATAAAACAAAGAGTGTGAAGAAGAAAAAAAATCTGAGCTTTCCCCCTGGCATCTCCAGGAAAAATCATTCTTTCCAAAATTTCCAAATGCCATTCTTTTGTATCCCTATATACTTAGCAGGTTACTCTCAATGATTATTTAGTAGCACCACAAAGTGCCATTGTAGTTATTACTGATTTCTGTTGAGTTCAGGGTTACGGCTTTAGGCAGATGCTCCTTTTCTCTATAAACTGCTCCAGTTTTGCTTTTATTATTACATGTTTAAAACTTTGGGGTTTTATGGATGTTGTTACTATGACTGTTAGGGAGTCACACTCAAGATCTTTTACTAATACATTTCATGGTAATACTAAGTAGAACTGTCACTAAGTTAGGCTGAATGGGGCTTTGTCCCTTGATGCTAAATTTAGAAGCAAAATTAGCCCATATCGTGCAAAAACAACACAGATTAACAGCTAGTCAACAAAAGCAATTAATTAAAATAGGCAACTTTCAAGTAAAATCTCTGACCCATCCTGCTCTCTATGCATTTCAGTATTCTCAGTAGTAGATTTTTGCTGTTTTCTTATGGTTTCTGTTCTCTGCCCCCTGCCCCATGGGAGGTACCTTATGCTGTATTGGGTTTAGATTGTGATGCATACATTAAGCACAAAAAAATACCCAGCATGGGCTCAGATACTAAGGTCACACATATTTAGTATCACAATCTTTTATGTTTTAAAAAAATATTTTTTATTTATTTTCTGAAATATAGTTCTAAATTGTTTTCCTGATATTTGGACTAGTTCACAACTCTACCAACAATGCATTAGTATCCCAATTTTTCCACATCCTCTCCAGCATTTCTCATTTTCTTTTTGTGTCATATTAGCCAATATGATAATTATAAGGTGGTATTTCAGAGTTGTTTTAATCAGCATTTTTCTAATCAGCAGTGATTGTGAGCATTTTTGTAAGACTATTAATAACTTTGATTTTTTTTTTCTCCTTCTAAGAACTACCTGTTCATATCCTTGACCATTTATCGACTGGGGAATGGATCTTAATTTTGTAAATTTGGTTCAATTCCCTATATATTTGAAGATAAGGCCTTTATCACATAAACTTGCTGCAAATTTTTCCCGGTTCCCCGATTTCCTTCTAATTTTGGCTACATTGGTTTTGTTTGTGCAAAAGCTTTTAACTTTCATGTAATCAGAATTATCTATTTTATTTCTTATAATCCCCTTCCTCTCTTGTTTGATAAAATTCTTCCCTTATCCATAGATCTGGCAGGTAAATTTTTTCATGCTCCTCTAATTTATTCATATCACCCTTTTTATCTGAAGAATTTATCTATTTTGATGTTATCATGGTATGTGATATGAGATGTTGGTCTATGCCTAGTTTCTGCCAAACTTCTTTCCAGTTTTCCCAACAGTTTTTGTCATGTTGAGTTCTTACCTTAAAAGCTTAGATCTTTGGTTTTATCAAATACTAGATTAGCATTGTCATTTAATTCTGTGTACTGTGTACCTAAACTGTTCTATTGATGCACTACTCTCTTAGCCCATTCCAGATTGTATTGATGATTACTGCTTTGTAATATAGTTTGAAATCTGGAACTGCTCGGCCACCCTCCTTAACAATTTTCCATTGATTCCCTTGATATTCTTGACCCTTTGTCTTTCAGATGAATTATGTTACTATTTTTTTCTAATTCCATAAAATAATTTTTGGTAGCTTAATAGGTATAGCACTGAATAAATAAATTAACTTAGGTAGAAGTGTCATTTTTATTATATTGACTTAGCCTAATCATGAGCAATTAAAGTCCCCCCCCCATTGTTTAAATCTGTTTGAAAAGTACTTTGCAATTGTGTTTATGTGGTTCTTGGGTTTGTCATGGCAGGTAGGCTCTCAAGTATTTTATATCATTTGTAATTATTGTAAATAGAATTTCTATTTAAAAGTCTTGCTGCTGGGTTTTATTGATAGAAATGATGATGACTGATTTGGTTTTATTTTATATGTAATAACTTTGCTAAAGTTGTCAATTGTTTCAAATAATGTTTTTATTTGATCCTCTGGGGTTATCTAAGTACAAAGAGTGATGATTTTGTTTTCTCATTGCCTATTCTTATTCCTTCAATTTATTTTTCTTGTCTTATAGCTATAGTTAGCATTTTTAGAACAATATCAAATAATAGTAGATATGGATAATGGACATCATTGCTTCACTCTGATCTTACTCAATCTTCAAGTTTATCTCCATTATAGATAATGCTTGCTTTTGGTTTTAAATAAATGCTACTTATCATTTTAAGAAAGGCTCCATTGATTGACCTGCTTTCTAGTGTTTTGTTTTTTGTTTTTAGGCAATGGGGGTTAAGTGACTTGCCCATGGTCACACAGCTAGTAAGTGTCAAGTGTCTGAGGCCGGATTTGAACTCAGGTACTCCTGAATCCAGGGCCGGTGCTTTAACCACTGCGCCATCTAGCTGCCCCCTCTAGTGTTTTTAATAGGAATGGGGGGCGGGCACAGTGGATAAAGTACTGGCCCTGGATTGAAGAGGACCTGAGATCAAATTTAGCCTCAGACACCCGACACTTGCTAGCTGTGTGACCTTGGGCAAGTCACTTAACCCTCTTTGCCCTGCAAAAAACAAACAAAAAAAACCCTAATAGGAATGTGTTTTGTATTTTGTACAAAGTTTTTTTTTCTGCATATATTGATATAATCATTGATTTTTGTTGTTATTACTATTGATATGGTAGTAATGCTGAAAGCTAACCTTGGTACCCATACTTTTCTAATTTCCGCTGAAGCATAATAGATTCTGCTCCAGCCACTTATTTTAGTTCTGTGTGCGTCTCCCTGTTTCATGTGTTTCTTATAAACAGCATATTGTTGGATTCTGGTTTCTAATTAATTCTGCTATCTGCTTCTGTTTTATAGGTGAATTCACCCCATTCATATTCACAGTTATAGTTACCAACTGTGCATTTCCCTCCCTCCTATTTTATTCTGTTAATCTTTTTTTTTTCTGTCCCTGCTCTAAAGTTTCTTTCATTTCTGACCATTGACTTCTTTTAACTTGTCTACTTTTATCATCTCTCCCCCTCCTTTCTCTTATCCCCCTGCCCCATTTCCCTGTTCAGCAAGATAGATTTCTATTATCAATTGAGAAGATAAATATTTTCCTTTTTGAACCAATTTAGATATGAGTGACATTCTAGTGTTACCATGCCATCCTCCTATCATTTACCCCTCTACTGTAAAAGCTTTTCCTTGTGACCCTCTTTTATGTGAGGTAATTTCTTTCATTCTTTCTTCCCTCTTTTCTCAGGGCATCCTTCTTTCTCACCTATCCTTTTTATTTTTATTTTGCATTTTCCCAACATAATAAGCTTACTCTCATGCCATCTTTCTATGTATAATTCTTCTAACTGCTTTAATAAATGATAAAATTCTTAGACGTTAAAGGTATCATCTTCCCATATAGAAAGGTAAACATTTAAACCATATTGTATTCCTTATGATTTATCTTTTGTGTTTACCTTTTTTGCTTCTCTTTAGTATTGTATTAAAAAGTCAATTTATCCTGTGATTCTAGGAGAACAGGCAGTTTTCTTTATAATTTCTGGAAATGCTATGTCTAGGTTCTTTTTTTATCATGGTTTCAGATAGTTCAATAATTCTTAAATTATCTCTCCTTGATCTGTTTTCCATGTCAATAGTTTGTCCAATCAGATATTTAACATTTTCTTTTATTTTTTTTCATTCTTTTTACTTTGTTTTATTGTTTCTTATTGTATCATAGAGGTATTAGCTTCCACTTGCCCAATTGTAATTTTTACAAAATTATTGTTATCAGTGAATTTTTGTTATCTCTTTTGCCATTAGGAGTTATTCAGTATTTTTTGTGCCTCTTTCATCAAACTTTTAATAGTCTTTTCATATTTTTGTCTTTACTTTCTTTACCTAATTTTCCTTCTAGTCTTCTTATTCAATTTTGAAAATCATTTTTTAGTTCTTCCAGGAATTCTTGCTGGGTTCATGTCCAATTCACTTATTCTTCCCCTTGTAGGCTTTGCTTATAGCTGTTTTGACTTCACTGACTTATGAGTTTTTATCTTGCTTTTTCCTGGCACCAGAGTGACTTTTTATGGTCATTTTGTTGTTTGTCATCATTTTTACACCCTATTTCTTGATTTGGAACTTTATATTAATGTTGCATTTTCTTTTCAATGTTGGGAAGTTGGGGGACACTTTCTCAAGCTTCAGACTTTTCCTCACTGCTGTTTTCAGAGCTAGCTCTGAGAATTTGGAGGTTTTTTGCTGTTTCCAAGGTGATGTGATCTGGGAAGTGGTATGGTCACAGCTCTCTTGGTCTGTACTCTGATCCTTAAACAGCAGGGACCCCTAAGCCCTTGGGATTGCAATTGATACTATTCCTAAGGGATCCTCTTCCCTTGGGACTAGAAATGATACTGTTCCTTAGGATACCTGATCCTTTGGGTCCAGAAGTGTTTCCATTCCCTTTTGACTGATAGTGCTCCTCTCTGCCCTTGAACTATGACCCAGAATTGGATATAAGCAATGGAGTTGCCAAATAGTGTCTGGTCTTGCTTCCAGTGTTAGCACAGGAGTATCCTGCAATCTCTTTTTGACAAGTCCCTATGTCCCCTTATCATCTCTGTCTTGAGATCTTCTAAAGCTGCTGTTTCTTCTATCACTACCGATGTTTCAGCTGCATGGGCTCTGGGTCAGCTTCTTCCTTCATGTCACAGATCTCTCTAATCTCCTGTGTTTCTAGGGCTAGAAGAATGTCTCACTCTACGTTTTAGCTCTGCCACTTCAGAATTAGATTTGATACATTATTTTAAAGTTGTTTGGCAGGGAATGTTGGGAAGTCTTGGCTGAGTGTTTCTATACTTTGCCATCTTGGCTTGAACCATTCATAGTTTGAAAGTAAAGGACATCTATTTATATGCTGAATAATTGCTCCAATACATAATCCCAAACTTTAAATGAAGATCAGGAAAGCTTAATTCCTGACTCAGCTGAAAAGAAATGATCCCAGTTAAATGCAGTGTGTTTAATATATATATATATATATATATATATATATATATATAGCCTTCTTTGATGGTTTTTAATCTAATATTGACTTCCAATGGAGAGATGCCAGAACTTTAAATTGATGGATAATTCTGTAATATTATCCTTTGCAGTAAGCTAGACTGCCAGATGTTTAAAAAAATCAATTTGCAATCCCCAGATATGAATTATTAAACTTCTATAGTCATCTTTTTTTCATAAGTTAAAATGTCCTTCAATTTTTAAGGCCACATTAGCATTGTGACTGGTTAATGCAGTGATGCTAATATTGGTTGTGCTACTTAGTATTATATCAGATTGCCCTGATTGCACTGGGGGCTAAAGTTTGGGGTTTTATCAGCCAATTTCAATGTCTGATTGATGCACTAACAGATTAATTTATCAAATCAATTCTTCCCTGATAGATGCAGACAATTTTGGCACAAAATTTTCATTGCAATTTTTTTAAAGGTGTTTTAATTTGGGTGACATGAGTAGTGCCACTCATCATGGCCCTTACCTGGGAAAATTATAAACGCTGATCTAAGAAATCTCATTGACCAGCTCCCTAGGGTAAAGGATGATAAAAAGGGCTTGTCAGTAGTAGAGAAAAAGAAAGCAGCCTGATAGTCTAGACAGACAAGTAGAGTTGAATTTTTGCAAAGGGAGGATTTCTCATGGGTACTAAGCCCTGATTCCTGGACTAATGTACTTGACAACCAGAGAAACAAAGTGGTTGGGCAGATTAGACTGTCAGTTATGAACAGATGGTAGCCAGAACTACTGACAAAAACTGATGATCCAACTCAAAAATAAGGGTAAGGGTTGGGAGGCAAATGCAAAGTTCTAGAATAGCAGAAAGTGAAATAAGTAGTTCATTTGCTTGGTTTCTCAGTGGAAATAGGTCATGTCTGTGGTTATCAATCCTAAAAGCATTCATAAAATGAATGAGAAGAAGAAAAAGAAAATAGCAGCACCTAGGTAGTCAGAAGATATGAGATTAATTTTATTGTGTTTCTTAAAAAATCAAAATCCCTGTTGGGGTGGGAGAGTTTTTTCTTTCTAAGTTCTGTGAGGGGTTAGTTTTGTTTAAGGTAGGGGCTAGCTAAGTGGTTCAGTGGATAAAGCGCCGGCCCTAGATTCAGGAGTACCTCAGTTCAAATCTGGTCTCAGACACTTGACACTTACTAGCTATGTGACCCTGGGCAAGTCACTTAACCCCCACTTTCCCGCATAAACAAAAAACAAACAAAAAAAGTTTTGTTTAAAGTATGGAAAAGCAGATAAAAGGTCCCTGATTAAAAGAATAGTTCTTTCTAAACCTGGCATCCAATTTGATGATATATGTAGAGTCAATCTTTTACTAATATCAGTTTTTAAGGAATGGGCACCTCGGGATCCAGTTTTGTGTTCTTTGTTAAGCTAGCATAGTCCTTATTTTGATTCAGAAGTATATTTGGTGAGGGCCACTGAAGTTCAAATTTTTATTTATTTATTTAAACACATGCTACATATATGTATGTGCGTATGTATGTGTATCCGTATGTATGTATTAGTGTTGACATATGTCCTTGGTGACAATTGATACCAAAGCTGGAGGGATTTCTTCCCTGCTTTAATGTGGCATATGATGATATTCTTAAAAGTTATGGTTATATTTTAATAAAAATTTATTACAATATTCATTTCTGGGCTAAAATATAACCAAAATGGAAACACATCTGGAATTAATTTTTGAATGTTAGAAGATTTATTTTTCTTTTCCACAATTTGATATATTTTTTAAATAGAGAAGTAAAATTTCCTCTCTAAGAGAGGATAAATTATGTATATATATACATATACATATAAATATGTATATAAATAATATAAATTATATGTGTGTATATATATACACATTTTACAAATGCTTATTGAGAGCTCTCTATGCACAAGTTGTTCCATTAGAGTCTAATGAATAGAGAAATGTCATTTGAATGGCTTCATAACATTTTGCTTCTGAAACTAAAAGGTAGTAACATCCATGACCACAAACATGCAAAAGAAGAGAAACATATTTCTGTAGGAAATTAATCTTCTGGTCTTCCATGCTTTTTTTTTGCTTTGATTCTTCAAATATGTGTGTTTCATTTCCCCTAAAATATTTTACTCAGTGGCCTTGTAAAAGTAAGTGATTAAAAACAAAACAAAACATGAAGACATCAGTTTACTCTATAAACGCTACCACCCAGGGTGGGTTCCTAAATTCTGTCTACTGCCTAGTTCTGTTTGCTAAACTGTTGGCAAAAGTATGGAGTAATGGAAGTTTACTTTTGTTGCTTCCCTCCTCTGCCCACTATGTCCTTTTTCTTTTTCCTCTTCCTTCATCTCTTATTTCTGTTTGTCTTGTTGACCCTGGAAAATGACATGAAAGAATGATATCATGCCTTATGACTTAATTTATTCTACCTCCAATGGACAAACATTAACTGCCTACTGTATGCAATCCAGTAGATAGGTACACAGAGAATTAAAATTCTTTAGCCTCATGAAATTTACATTCAGTTAGGGATGTAGTATCTACACAATTAAGTAGATATACTCTATGTACAATGCAATAAAACATAATTTTAAGACACAGTGAACTGGGGGCACCAGGAATGGCTTTCCATAGGAGGTGACTGAGTTTTGAAGGAAGTCAGGAATTGATTCTAAGAAGAAAAGATGAGGAGAGAACATTCTAGCCTTTGCAAAGGCATGATGGCAAAGGCTAGAATGCTAAATCCAAGCGGTCCAGTTTGCAATTGCTTAGTGTATGTGAAGGCCAGATAAGCCTGAAAGAGTAGACTGGAGTCAGATTGTTAAGGGCTTTAAATAGCAAATATAGGAGTTTGTATTTTATCCTAGAGGCCATGGAGAGTTATTGAAATTTCTTGAGTTAGAGAGTGACTTGATCACACTTTACCATAACAACAACAACAACATTTATATAGCACTTTATATATCACTGTTGTGGAAAATTATTTTGTATTTTGGGTGCTGACTACACTGGAGAAGAGGAAATCAATCTTTGATAGTACAGTTTTCCAAGAAGTAGCATGTTGTAGTGAAGACCTACACTAGGAGTCAGGAAGCCCTCAATTCAAACCCTATGTTACAGCCTCATTAGCATTGTGAGTGGAGAAATCATTTAACTTCCCTGGACCTCAATAATAATATCACCTTCCTCACAGGGGAGCTATGAAGATCAAAGCACTTTGCAGACTTAAAAATGAGATGTAAATGCTAGTTATCCATATTTATACATCACAGTACTCCAAAAGGTAGAGAAATTTAGGGGTAAGAGAAGAGTATGATTCAGCTAGTTGAACCACAGAACTGCTGATAGACAATGTACACAGGTTTCAATTATTTGTCAGACTACCAGAATTTAATTTTTTTATCTAAAATATTTCCCACATAGTTTATGATCAAGTAATGACTGTTATTGACTCATACATTAAATTAATAGGCATGGATATCCTTAATTTCTTTCTTAGTTACAAGAGACAAATAGTTAAACAAGTGGAAAGTTAAATTCACATGGAGAAACTGAAACCAAGGTATTCAAAATAAAGCAGCAATTAAATTTTTTTTGCTTGTTTTGTTTTTAAGGCCACATGCAAAGACATGTGCAGGGACTCAGTTAGAGTCATGAAACTTCTTTCCAAAGCTGTGCCCAGGGTTATTGGCAACTAGAGAAAAGTAGCAGCCTGTAGACAAATTGAAAGCTCAGAATATTTTAATGTTTGGTCGCCAAGTGATGATTCAAATAATTTTCAGATTTAGTGATGACATCAGGTTTTTATGACTTTATAATGAAGGAAGAAGTTTGGGAGTGGGTTGGGTGTTATTGTTTTGATTGTTTACTTTTCTTTCTTATTTTACTCTCTGATATTTTAAGAGGTACTGCCTGTTTTCAGTTCATATAGGTTTAGTTAAATACATACCACAATGCTCTTTAACTTATAAAAATATTGTGAAGAAAGCACATTATAAATAATAAAACAGTATATGCAAGTTAATTTTGTTATTACTGAATGCGTTTATGACTTGTAATTTCGATAAGAACATATATCATATGGATGTTCATCATGGCTCCTCTACGTCTTAGTAGAGAGTGTTCATTAATGAACATGGCCAAAAAAATTGCATCATTTTATAATAACCTTTCTGGTGATTCTCTCCATACAAAGCTATCCTGAGCCACAGGGGACACACATACAATACTGACATAGCAATTTGCAAGGATTAGTATTTAGTGAGACATAACAATTTCTCAGGGGCAGGTAGGTGGTGCAATGGATAGAGCAACTCCTGAGTTCAAGGAATCCAGCCTCTTTAGTAGCAGGGATAACAAGTGTTCATCACCATATCTGGCAATTGCTGATTGGTTTTACTTCTTCTAAAACATAATAAAGTATAAAATTTGACAGCTGAGTGGTGCAGTGGATAGAGCCTTGGGCATGAAATCAGGAAGACTCATCTTCCTGAATTCAAATCTGGCCTTAGATACTCATTAGCTATGGGACTGTGGGCAAGTCACTTAATCCTGTTTGCTTCAGTTTCCTCATCTGTAAAATGAGCTGGAGAAAGAAATGTCAAACCACTCCAATATCATTGATAAGAAAATCCCAAATGGGGGTCCTAAAAAGTCTGAAATGACTGAAGAACAACAACAATGATTTCTTTTCTATGTAGTACTGATTTTTCTTCCATGCTTGGAAAATAGGGTCATGATGATGATAATAAGAGACTTTAAGGGAAACAGAGGACATTTAGTTTCTGATAAAGGGTTTGGATCATATACTTTAGCTTTCAGTTCAGTAGGGCATAATTGTTTCAGAGCGAAGAGGAGAAAATGGTTCAAAACAGCTACCTCAAGGAATGAGAGAAGTAGTCTCCAAGGGCAAGGTAGAAAACTTGGCAACCATCAGCAAGTACCTGGGAGAGGTTACAGTATTACCAGTATTATTACTGGTCTATTTTCTGTTCTTACTCATGGAATTCTCTCTCCTTTCTATGTGCCTTTGTTTAGGCTGGGCCCCATGCCTGGAATGATGATTTCAGGATCCCTAGCTTCAGATCTTAGCTCAAGTGGCAGTTCCTATTGGAGGCTTTTCCTGATGTTCCCGGCTGCTTCTGTCCCACCCACTCCCAAATTAACTTATATTTGAAATAATATGTATATTTCTAACTTACTTATATGTGTACCTGTTATTTCCACTTACAAAATGTAAGCTCCTTGAAAGTGAGACTTTTTCCCCCATCTTTGCATCCCTATTGCCTGACATATAGAAGGTACTTAATAAATGTTTATTGATTGATTGTAATGTATCACTATTCATCAGCCTTTCAGGAGTAGCAAAAAATGCTGGAGGTTTTCAAAGGGTGATGCTAAACATTTATTAAGTATAATACACTGTGCTAGGAGATACTGGGGGGGAAATAACAAGATATGTTTCCTGCTGTTAGAGAGCTTGACTTAAATAATCCAAAGAACCTCCACCTTTAAAGAAGAAACTATGATATTTCTTGAGTTATTTATTTTTAAACATCCTGAATCCTTCAAAATCTTTGTAACTATCCTAGAAATCTCAAGATGTGATTTGTAATTAAAGAGAATATTTGTATTTTTCCTTGATGTGAAGGCAAATGTCTTAAAAAAACCCACACACTCTCTATGGTCAATTATAGTCCATAAATTCATAGTATGAATTTTAATAAAGAGGAAGAAAATTACTATTTTACTTCACCTAACATATCTCCTTTTTTTGAAAATCTAAAAAATGTTTGCTGTTTATTGGATTTTTAAAAGATATTAAATTGTTTAAAATTAAGCTTTGTTTAAATATCCTCCAATATCCTAGGTAGATGTTACAGATAGTATTTCTGCAAAAGGTAGACTTGCCTGATGCTAATATTCAGGATATCATGAAACATCTCTACAAGGCAAAATAATACTATCTCTCTGTCTGTCTATAGATATACATATATAGATATATCAGCATATATAAGTAACAGACGGCAGCATGTTCAATAACTAAGAGAAGCTACTAGGCTTCATTGCTAGAAGCTGTTGACAGCAAGTATATAATGAAGATGAAGCTTTGAAGGTGCTGACAATGTTAAACAGAGGGCTACCCTGAAAGACTGAAATTTTGCTGCTGATAAGGGTAATAGGAGGTGGTCAGGTTGGATTTAAAGGTAATCTCCCACTGACAAAATGATGAGGGAACTATGTTCTCAGTCAAGATCTTTCAAGGTTGTACATCTTTTTTTAATTTTTTTTTTACTCAGACTGCCAAGATGGCTGTTTTCAGAAGTTTGAAAATAGGCCAGGATTTTTAAAAAAGAAATATTATCTGAATCAGAATAAAATATATTATAAAACATTTAAATATTTTAATTTTCCAAATAACCTAAGGACAATGCTTTCGGCCATTCTTTTAAAAATCTTTAGAATTTCCAATTATACTTTCTATTGTAATAAAATAAATAAATCTGAAAATTAGTGGTTATCTCAAGTATTTCTATGTATAATTAGGGATTGCTTTCATTTTGTTTTCTTTGATATTTCTACTAGCAAACTATATTTTTAGAAAATACGCTGACCAAATTTTGAACCACTTCTTTTAGATATCAATATTCATGATAGCAAATAAATACTGGTGGTTTTTCTTTATTGTACAGATACTACTTTTCACATCCAGGTACAACAAGGGCCAAGGAAGCAATCTTTTGTGGGTATAAAAATTCCCACATTAAATTAATTAAAACCAGCATGTTTCCCAAGGGCAAGACATAACATGTAGACATAATCAGGGTGATGCTATTGATGTTCTTGGAAACTTTGGTCTATCATTACTATCTTTGATTAGCTAATGGTATAAATGTCCTGATACCAACTTTTAAGTGAAACCAGCTCTCCAATATGGCTAATAGGGCTCTCATGGGAATGAAGTATTGCTTTTTAAATGATGTGAAATATACTGCTGATTTTGCATAATGTTAAAACAACAGATCAACTCAGGGGTAGGAGATGGATGACAGTGAATAGTAAAAAACATCAACCAATTATTGTACTGGTTTCTAGATGCTGAATACTGTATGGAAATGAATAGATGAACAATACCAAGATGAATTTGAAGTAGTGATCACTTAAGGCTTCCATATATCTGATCTACTTTTTTCTCTTGGAAACTTAACTATTTAGATAGAATTAAAAATGCTATTATATACATATATTTAGATGAAAACATATATATATATATATAATATGTACTTTGTATGAAACATGAAAACAGAACTCACACTGAAAATTTTCATAAAAAATACATTGTTTCAGCTGTTAACTTTTATTAACATGATCTTGTTTTAAGTATATTAATTTTTCAATACATTGTTACTGATATCTTTTTAATCACTTTTATTTTTAAATGTGTCCCTCTTTACTGTAATTTAATTTTGTTCATCTTTTTAAAATATCGCTTTAAAAAAACTAAAAGTTTTACCAGTTTTGTAGTATTTTTGTTTTCCATCATATCTATTTCTTATCTGATTTTCAAGATTTCTCCTTTTTTATTATTTTAGGTTTTCTTATTAACTGACTTTCTAATTTTAAAATTGTTTAGTCAGCTCATCAAGCTCCCCTTTTTGAATTTTGTTAACGGATTCTCTTATGAATATTTTTTTCCTCTGAAGACTGCTTTAGCTATATCTTAGAAATTCTTGTTTGCTCTCTCATCATAACTGTTCTTCATATGGTTGTTCCTATGAACTTTTTCTTTAAACCAGATATTTTTCAAGACACTATAATAGTCCTTACCTAGACCTGTCTTTTTTTTTTTTAATGTTCCTTGAATTGATCGCTGTTTTTGGCATTGTGATCTTTAAGGTATGTTTAGTGTTTCTGCTATTTATTTGTAATTTTCCTGTATCCTAAAGGCAATGTTGTACTGAGAAAAATGAAATATAGTATGTGGGTGTACATACTCCCCCCCCCTACAGTGCAATGAGGGTTAAGTGACTTACCCAGGGTCACATAGCTAGTAAGTGTCAAGTGTCTGAGGCTGGATTTGAACTCAGGTCTTCCTGAATCCAGGGCCGGTGCTTTATCCACTGAGCCATCTAGCTGCCCCTGGGTGTATATACTCTTAAGTGATTCCACGCACAATGTTTTAATAAATCTTTTAGCCCTAAATTCTCCAACAGTTTATTCAGTGTGCCATTTTTCCTTTTGTTTATCTTTTTATTAAATTTGTCCAGAACTGAGAGAGGGTATTAAAGTCTCTTATAATTATCACAGATATGTTTTTACAATTCAACTAAATTTTCCTTTATGATTTAAATGGTATGCTATATATTGCTTTGTTTATATGTATATGTGTATGTATAGGTATAGTTATGGGTACATACATCTATATAATTTCTTTTTTATTCCTATTTATAGTGTAAATTTTTATTTTGGCATTGTTTGGCATGATGATTGCAAGTAGTGGTCACCTGACATAGAGTAAGCTTTATTTAGCTTCTCATTTTGATTGTTTCTATGTTTTTGCTTCTTAGACATATTTCTTAGTATTTGTCTTCTCATCCATTCTGTCACTCTATTGGAGTGTTTGGTTCATTCACATTTTAATGTATTTAATACATATATACTACAGTCTAATTTTAAGGCTTCCTCCCCTCCTGAATTCCAGTTTACTTACTGTCTTGATTTTTTAAATTTTACTTAATTTAACTGGTTATTCCTTCTTTTTGTCCTTACCTCCTCTTAGTTAAGTGATTAATTTAAAAAATCTATCCCATTCTCTTTGCCTACAATTTTAATATATAACAAAGAAAGTACAACTTTGAAAATTAATACAGTGTTCATAAATATAAAATAAAGAGTAAAATATATAAGCATGAAAACTTTAGTCCAATATGGAATGTAACATTGATACATTAAAGTTTAGTTAGATTTGATTATGCTTCTCTGTATGTATACATTCCATAGGAATTAATGGGAGCCACACATGTGCAAATACAAAAGTTAGCTTAAAGGAATTAAATTGAAAAATGATTTTAAGATAGTAATAATTTGATCCATTCTTCAAAGAAGGAATTTTGGAATCAGTACAAAACTAAAATCCTATCATCTGTCTTATACAATTGTGATTGCAGGTATTAAAACATTTCCAAACGTGGGGTAACATATCCTATTCAGTACCATACGTGGTTAACTAGGGGAAATGAAGGGAATTTTTTTTTTGATGGAAGGGAATCTGGATATACTAAGTTTAGACTTTCAATGTATGTTAACAAAGTTACTGTGGATTGATTTTATGACCTCATGGATATTAAATAAACCTGTGGTCTTTACTTTGCAATAATGGTGGATCAAAATAAGCTTAAAACAGGCTAAAAAGATGATTCTGTGATATGTGACTTAATTGTGAAGATTGATCATAAAGAACAATTTAATTTTGAGAATGGAAAGAACTTAGGAGGAACTGAAGGAACTGAGGCAGAATTTGATGAAGACAGGGAAGATATGTGCGGAAAATATTCATTATGATATTCTGGTTACATTCTGGAACTCAGAAAACAGTGGTGACACTAACACTGATAAAGAAGTAATGTTGCTGGAAAGTTTTATTAGAGAGGATAGATTTGGAAGGGGTATGTATGCAAAGAAAAATTTTAACCCTAGTGTTTTCAATTGATTAGTTTTTGATGGTAAAGTTTCATCCTAGTAAAGATATACTATGTGCTGATAACTTTAGAAGTAAAGAGTAAGGGAGAGATGAGGGTTAGAGTTATAAATAAAAATGAGAGTCATTGAGATGCAGGTCTACATTCCACAGGATTCATACCAGCCTCAATTATTTGGTCTATGGGAGGGTGTTTTTCTCTAGAAAGGAGTTTCCGAGTAGCTTGGGTAGCCTGAAGTTGAACCTCCAGGTTATTACTATTTATGCCTTTGACAATTTCTTCAACAGACCAAAGTGCAGAGCCCTGGTTGTTTTGTTTTTCTTACGGAAGAGAAATAGCATCATCAGGAAATTGCTGACATTTCTTCTTTTCAGCATCTGGTCATCTTTTAATGGGGACACCAGGCAGTGTGCTAAACTCTGGGATACAAAGTAAGACAAAAACAAAGAAAAAACAACAACAAAATACCTGCTATCAAAAAGCTCACAATCCAGTTGACAGTGGCAGGGTGAGGAGAGTAAGAGACAACACATAAACATGCATGCTCAAAGTAGATGTATGGAAGAAAATAGAGAAAAGATAAGAACTTCAAGGAGGGCCAGGAAAAACTTTTTTTTTTTAAGTGAGGCAATTGGGGTTAAGTGACTTACCCAGGGTCACACAGCTAGTAAGTGTTAAGTGTCTGAGGCCGGATTTGAACTCAGATACTCCTGACTCCAGGGCCAGTGCTCTTTCCACTGTGCCACCTAGCTGCCCCCTGCCAGCTGCCTCCAGGAAAAACTTTTTGCAGAAGGTAGAATTTTAGCTGAAAATTGAAGAAAACCAGAAATGTAAGTTGATAAACAATTAAAGGATTTTTTACGAAGGACCAAAACTTGGGAAATGATATTAATTTTTCTCATCAAGAGAGATATAAAAAGTTCTGCCAGAAGTGTTTGAGGAAAACCAGGAAGTACAGGTAAAAAGAGAATCAATGGGAAGAAAATTGTTAATAATATCCAAAGGATTTGAAGAGTCCAGATCCAAAAATTCTTGATCAGCAAGATATTGTGTTTCTTGATAAATAAGTGGATTATCATGAGATAGTATGGGTTTGATGATCTAAGTTTGGAAATACATGAAAAGAGAGGGGAAGAGGTAGGGAGGTCAAGTAGAACTTTTAATACAGAATTATGAAGGCTCCAAAATTCTTGGTGACAAAAGGATTGGAGGATGTATGAATTATAAGTTTGATATCTGAGGAGCCTGTGGGAAGATGGGAAGTTTTAACTCTGAATTGTAAAGAGAAAATTTTCCTGTTATGGCTTAAGAGAGAATGAGAAGACAGAGAGAAAGAACTTATATTTTGAGAGACCCATGTTTAACCTTTATTGTGAATACATTAAAAAAAAGTTCATAAGAAACATTGGCTGTTATCTGCAGAAGCTGAGTGGTGGGAGAATTCAGCAATGAAAGTAATAATTAGAGGTGACTACACTGTGATATTTCTCATAGCTAAAACATTTAAAAATATTTATGTCTTTGCATTATTGTTATCCTAACTAATGTTTATTTAAGCCTAGGAGATTAAGAGTTTTGATATATGGAGAAAGATGACCAAAAGGTTTATGGGAAAAATACTTTTCTCCAGTTTATAAAATGGAATACATAAATAAAACGAATAAACAAGGGTAGGGATTCAGTTGAATGATTAATGAGTAAAAGTTGCAGTTTTAGTAATTGATAAGGAAATATCCAAACATAATCTAGGATTACCTTAAAACAAGGGATATTAATGCTTTCACAGAAGAATGCGAATAAAATTAGGAGAAGGAGCTTTCATTTAGGTTGAAGACAATCTACAGGGAAAGGTTTAGTGTTCCATGATCCAAGGACTATGCTATTTTATATTCTGTGTATATGTATATTTCACATATACAAATATATTATATGTTCACGTATATTTATATGTTTATATAATTAGGTTTATTATGATAGAATCTTCAGATACAGAATATACGACAAAATCATAAGACAGGACCTGAAATTCTATAATTTTATATCAGTAAAGAACTTCCCTGTAAATCTAAAAACTCATCTTCAACATATATCCTGAGAGTTCTGATTCAGGTACTGAGAGGTTCAATTTCTTTCCCAAGGTCATACAGTGTGTATGAAAGTATGTATGTAAAAAAAAGTATGTATGTCTATACATATATTCGTGCACATACATGTCTATATACATGTGCGCATATATCACACAACTATATCATGTATGTTCATGTATAGGGACATATGCTAGCTATATAATATGTTGTATATGTGTTATGCATTATGTAATAGGTACTTATGTAATATGAAATGCATGTATTAATTTGTCAGTGTGTATATGTATACATTTCAACAATAATTTATTAAGCATCTGTTATATAATAGGAACTGTGGTTGGCACTGGGAATATAATGACAATTGAAAAGAGTCCTCACTCTCAGAGACCTCATACTCCAGCTAGAGGAGATAGTATGTAACACAGTCTCTTCCCCCACTCCTGGTATATTTAAAGTAAAAACAAAATAGTTTCATGGAGAGGTAAAGGTGAAGAGGGAGGACATGGGGTATGCACAGGTTCAAAGTTCTGGGTTCAGAGGCAAGAAGTGAAATGCAGTTACATTAAAAACATTAAAAAGTGAGTTTAGCTGGACCCCAATATATGTGATGGGGAGTAATGTGCACTAAGTATCAAAATACATCTATGGCCAAACATGTATGGGCCAGATGATTGTGAAGGGCTTGAAATGTCAAACATACAGAAGTTTGTATTGAATTCTAGAAGAGCCAGTGGAGTTTGAGTGTCTGCAAATCTCACAGGATTTACCTAATTGGATAAATTAATCTATTGGTTAATTAATTCATTAGTTAGAAGGTTCCAGCCAGGCAATATATATGTTTGAAAAAGAATTTTCTGAAGATCCCATCTTCATTGACTAAGCCAAGCCAAGCCAAAGCAAGGTAAGCAGTCACTGTAGGTACAATATTTAGGATGTACAATGAGGGACACATCTAGACATAACTTCTTATAAATGAACAGTACTTAATATCAGAGGGTTCTGTTTTCTGAGTCATCCATATTTATTTTATAATGACACCACTCAAATTATATTTTAGATTCAAAGCTTCCTATAGACATTGACATGGAAGCTACTTTTTTTTAAAAACTTAGCAACGATTTCCAAATGCAGGGAAGTATAGTTTTCTAATGCGTTCTATGCCATACAATTGCATGGTAACTGTTCCATATTGAATAAAAAGGTGGCTCTAGGGGGCAGCTAGGTGGCGCAGTGGATAAAGCACTGGCCTTGGATGCAGGAGGACCTGAGTTCAAATTCGGCCTCAGACACTTGACACTTACTAGCTGTGTGACCCTGGGCAAGTCACTTAAACCTCATTGCCCTGCCCCCCCCAAAAAAGATGGCTGTACTAGTGAGAATTCCAGCTTTTGTAGAAAGTCAGTAGAGGAGATACAATGGAGAAGTAGAAGCTTTTTGTTGCTCCTTAATCAGACTGGGTAGTGAGTGACTTCCTAGTTATGTAGTATTCACTTTGCTTATCACCAAAATCTCTTAAGTCATATAAGGTCTACATTATACCTACATGAAAAATTAAAACCCCCTTTTAAAAAGCCTATCAGATGAGGCTTTATGGCATGTACTTTTAAAATCACAATATGTAGACACATTCATTATACCAATGGTATAGTTGCAGTTTAAGGTAATTTTTTAAAATGAGCATCATTTCTAAAAAAAAAAAAGAAACACATTGGTTGAGATTTAGTTTAAACACATACACTATAAATCTGAATGTAATTTAATCTAAATGTTTTCTCTAAGTTTTAAATAGACAAGCACATAGGAAAAGTAATATAAAGAATATAAGCACTCAATTGTTTTTTTTTTTTGCGGGGCAATGGGGGTTAAGTGACTTGCCCAGGGTCACACAGCTAGTAAGTGTCAAGTGTCTGAGGCTGGATTTGAACTCAGGTACTCCTGAATCCAGGGCCGGTGCTTTATCCACTGCGCCATCTAGCTGCCCCCTAGCACTCAATTGTTTTTAACCATTACTCTATGAACTTTCCATGGAGGGATGCTAATATGAAAATAAATAAAACTATCCTTCTTTCTACTTGGGAAATTTAGTAAAGGACTATTTCCAAGATTGAGTTAAGATGTTTCATATTATAATTGTCTCAATGCTTTATAAAATAAAATTTAAAAAAACCCTACAATATAAGATGAGAAGAGTGTAATATACAAGAATGCAATTCGAAGAGACGATGGTGAAAGAAATAGAGTAAAATATAATTTGCCAAACGTCACAAAATAAAGGCAAATTTCTCAGGAAAAAATAGTTAACAGCTTTGCATAAACACTCATAATTTCTAGTTAATAGTTTGCAGGTGGTGCATTTTCAAGGTAACTTATATAAAGCAAAATGGGGAGAGTGATTTTGGAGATCACATTATTTAGTGCATCTGTTTTTTACGTACATAGGCCTAGGCCAAGTAAATGTTACTTATATTCTTATGAAAAAGACATATTTGACCAACTTCCCTACTTCTCTGTGTTATTGTCTTTATTCTGCCAAGAAGAATCTACATTTCTATGTAACTTATAATAAAGCTGTCCTAGCTTATTGGTTAGCTACCACATGTTTTACAAACATATGACTTAAAATCTCGAAATCCATTAAGCCCCAAATTTCCTATTACAATGGGACTTAAGAATATCAGACAAGTTGCCGCTTAGTAGTATTGTCACCAAAGCAACTGATTTGAATTTATGTGAATTTGGAAACAAATTCGTTCTTTCTTGAATAACAATTGTGGTATATGGAACGCTAGCCAAATGCAACTTTTCATTTTGCCTAAGAGATGAAGACAAAATAAATTCAATTTTCTGTGCCTTTCAGCTGTAAAAACTATGTGGGGCAATTTATAATTTACATAGAATGCTTGCCTAACAGTAGTCAAAGGTTCAAAGGATTATTTGGGGGGGGGCATGGCCTAGTCTATAAAACTTGACATCTAATTGCTTCAGTTTTCCCATAGAGAAAAATAAATCTACCTATATGTTCCATCAGAGTAGTATGAACGCTTATTTATGGAGTCTACCCAGATTTTTGCATATGAATGTGGCTTGGTATGTCTCTGGCATTTCATTCAGCTACTTGAACACATTTAATATCAGATGGCAAAAATATCACATAGTAAGCATATCATGAATAACATCTAAGAATGAAGCTAACTTACCAGAATGTAAAAGGGTTTTCATTCACTATAACAGACATCTTCTGGATGGGTATCATACTATGGGTAAAAGACAGAAAAATAGTCAAGCAATGCTTGCATGTATTGAATCATGATAACTTCACATAGGATCAGCAGAAGAAATGATTCTCAGACTTACTAAAGCAAAATGTCCAATAATGTATTATTTTGAACTGCAAAAAAAAAAAAAAATCAGAAGATTTAGTATGATTTAATGATCAGAGAAAAAGAAGCCTCATTCCTAACTGACCACTAGAGTAATCTATGTCTAGTATATGAAGACTGTTTGTCCGTTAGTAATTCGGCTTCTTTTGGGACAAAGGCTCTATTGTTATCCCCATTTCACAGATGAGGAAACAGGCTCAGAAGCTAAATGCCTTGCTCAGGGTCACATAGATAGTAAGTGTCTGAGGCTAGAACTGGACTCAGTTCTTCACTACTGGTCTAGCATTCTATGCACTATACCACGTAGCTTCCAATCAATTTTCTGTGTATTAACTTTACTTTTATTTTTTTAAGTCAAAATCAAAATAAAAGCAATAGTGGCTAGAGAGACCTAAAAAAAAATAAGTCCTGCCTCAGCTCAGACAAATAGCAGCTTTGTGACCATAGGCAAATTACTTAAGCTCTCAGTGATCTCTGTACCCTTCTAAGTCTTCAGTAGCAAATAAGTTTTCAATCTACAGTGGTAGAAAGAATTTTATCATCTGAGGGTTTTCTATTGCAATTAAATCACAGATCCAATCTCTATTTCTAAGACATTTCCATTGTTTATGACTTTATAAATTTAAATAGTTATGTTAAATCCTATATAGTAAATTAATTTATCATAAGTTATTATGACATACAGTTTTTGGACAAATTGCGAATCATTCAAGTACTGAGGTTGCAAGTCTCTAAAATGTGAGGTGGACTAGAGATGCCTAAATTACCCTCAAATTATAGATTCTGCTAAACTAAGATCTCTTAAGTTTCTTTATAGGTCTAAGCAAATCTAGAATTCAACTATTGTCAATGGAATTACTCCCCCTGAAAATCATGATTTGACAGTTTGAATAATTTCTACCACTACTTCTAAAAATGTTGTTGAGTTGTTTTCAGTCATGTCTGACTCTTTGTGCCCCCATTTGAAGTTTTCTTGGCAATGAAATTAGATTGGATTGTCATTTCCTTCTTCAGTGCAGTTTACAGATGAGGAAACTGAGGCAAGTAGTAATAAGTGATTTGTTCAGATTGACATAGCTAGTAAATGTCTAAGGCTGAATTTGAACTCAGGTCTTCCTGACTCCAGGCCATGCGCTCTATCCACTGTCCCACCTAGCTTCCCTCTGATGCTGTGTGTGTACTAATTCTATTAGGATTTTGAAAAGGGAGAGTTTGGATACCACTAAGTAATAATGTGTTTGAAAAAACACTTTTTGAAAAAACATCTCGGGGGCAGCTAGGTGGCACAGTGGATAGAGCACCAGCCCTGGAGTCAGGAGTACCTGAGTTCAAATCTGGCCTCAGACACTTACTAGCTGTGTGACCCTGGGCAAGTCACTTAACCCCAATTACCTCACTTAAAAAAAAAAAAGCATCTCAATCTGCAATTTTATCAATGTAAGGTATCAACATGTGATGTGGTTTAGACACTCCCTGCACCAATGCAGAGGTGGAGTAGGAATTTGTCTATAACATAGATTTAGAGAGGTTGATTGTCTAACCCAGGGTCACATAGTTGGTATGACAGAAGGAGAATGTAAACCTAGGTTTTCCTTACTCCATGCTTTACTCTATTAGACTCAAACTGGCTCTTGTATTTTGTCACTAATATAGTAATAAACTATTGACTTGGGTATGAAACACAAGTAGCTATGTTTGGAGCATCAAAACAGCATGACAACTGGAAATAGTCATGAGAAATAGATCTCAAACCAGGTACAGGCCGCTATTCATTTAAGCAGATGCTTTTACTGGGGATGTAATTCTAAAGTGAGCACTGGCTCCAGTCATTTCAGACATTTACAATGTCTAGGTAGGCTGTCCCCCCACATGGTCATTATAAAGATTATACTGGGGATGGTTAACCTTGACTGCTTCAGTCCCCCCTATCATTAAAAAACTCCAGCTGGGCACTGTTTACAGCTTGTTATCAGCAGAGTTTCCACAATGAACAGCCTTGACATGTTTCTCTGCTGAGGTGGCCTTATCATGTTTTTGAAGTGTCTTGGAATATGGGATGGCATATAATTGAGAAAAACTCATGAGTAAGCCAAGAATTTTCAGTCTTAAAATTTATGGCTAATAAAAGAATCTACTACTATGTAATTTTTCTTTACAAAAAACTCTATAACATATCAATGTAGGATATTCAGTTGGAGCTCTGATATCCTCTAGCAAAGCAAACACCATCACTTCAGTGACTATAAAGTGTCTGCAATAAAGAGCCCTTGAAATAGACAAAGCTTGAAGTTTCTCTTTTGTCTATTTGGACCAAAAGTCATACATTTTTGGGGTCAAAATCATCATTGAAGTACAATGGAAGAGGGGTTTGGACTAATGATTTCCCAGGTCCCTTGCTGCTCTAAATCTAAGATCTTATGATCAAAGCCGTATTTGAATGTTTAGCCCTGTGATTAATCTTATGTTTACTATAAACATTCATCAATATACAAAAGAATCAAAAGAGGCTATATTTTTTGAACAGAAAAGCCCATTTGTCAAGCTGACACTTTGGCTCCCTCACACGCAAACAGGAATTTCATCATTGGCATATAAAGGTGAATTCTAACCAAATTCTTGATGGCACTTGGAAGTAGTTGATTAATGAGAACAAAGCTTAGCCTTATTAATCTTTTTTACATCCTTCAAATTCATTTTTGACATGCTCTAAAAATTATTTTATGAAAATATCTTTTATTTCTCCATTTATCATGTAGATTTAGTAAAAGTTAAACTGTAGCAACATTTTTCCTTTTCCTTTTTCCTTCCTTCCTTCCTTCCTTCCTTCCTTCCTTCCTTCCTTCCTTCCTTCCTTCCTTCCTTCCTTCCTTCCTTCCTTCCTTCCTTCCTTCCTTCCTTCATTTCACAAACAGTTTATCAAATCCTTTGCAAGTGAGGAGATGATAAATAATAGAGCTGGAAGAGACCTCAGAAACCATATAGTCCAAATACCTTCCTTTTAAAGATTAGGAAACTGAAGGCCATCGAACTTAAGTGACTTGACCAGAGACTTACAGGTACCCTGAACCCCCATCCTCTAATTCCAAACACAGCATTATTTTCTGCTATATTATGCTGCTTCTCAAGCATTTTTATTCTTAATCATTCATTTATCAACAGTTGTCTACTAAATGTTGATTTAGTAACTTCTTTTGTTGTTTTCAGTCTTATCTAATTCTTTTTGACCCCATTTGGTGTTTTCTTGGCAAAGATACTGGAATGGTTTTGCCATTTCTCTTTCCAGCTCATTTTACAAAGGAGGAAACTGAGGCAAAGAGGATTGAGTGACTTGCCCAGGGTCACACAGCTAGTAAGTTTCAGGCCTGACATTTTATCCATTGTGCCACCTAGCTGCACCTAATAACTCTGTAGAGCTGGTCCTTTATCCCTGGAATTCTTTCTCTTCCCATATCTTCCTCTTGCAACCCTTAGCTCCGTTTAAGGTTCAGCTTGTGTCCTCTCCTGATTCTCCAAGTTCTTAGTCATCTTGCCCTCTTGACAAAATAATTTTGTTTTTATTTTGTAGGTTTGTACTTACCTATCAGTTTCCCCCAGTACAATGTAAACTCCCTGATTCCAGGGACTCTGTCATTTAAAAAAAAAAATCTTTATATCCCTACACTTTGCACAGTGGGTACATTGTAAAACCTTAATAGATGCTGAATTGAATTCTAATGCTCTTCTAATTAAAAAAATCAATAAAATCAAGCATCAAAATAATTAATAGAGGCATTGCTGTGTATGAAAACAAACGGTGGAAAGTTGTAAGTTCTTTGTGACTCACCAGCTCCTGCTCTGTTGGGCACAACTTTCTACCTTGTTAGCTGGGTGTGTTTTTGTTTTCCCTATTTTCCAAATGGAAATACACAGACAGGTAACTTCATACTGAAAAAGCAGAATATTAAGGACATTAGTCATTGTTTAGTAAGTCTAAAAAACAAGCTTTAAAGTCTTTCAGCTCTATGAATGACTCACTCAAGTTCCAGGCACCACCCTTGAAGAAAAACAAGGAGGAAACAAAAAATGCAATTAATCATTAATATATAATTAAAAAGAAAAATCATACAAAGATCACTGATGTAATCACTTTTCAAGTCATTAAATAAATGAGTTAGATATTAAAAGGGGGAAATAGGTATTTTTTTTGACTGCTGATAATGGTGAATCTAGCTTCCTCTTGATCAAGTTAGTCATTTTTGATCTACAGGTGACTGATAACAAATACTTTGAGGATCATCTCATACCATTAGGGCTGTTAGGGTCCTCAAGGTCCAACCCCTTTTATTTTAAAGATGAGGGAACTAAAGGCTAAATTACTAGTGTATAATAAAACAAAGAGTAACATCAGAAGTTGGATTTGATCTGAGGTTCTCAAACCCCAGAGCTGAGGCTTTTGTCTACTATAACACACTGTATATACTTTCTTTCATATGGGTGTATAGGTATACACATACATATATGTATACATATATATGTGTGTGTGTATGTGTATATATATATATATAGAGAGAGAGAGAGAGAGAGACAGAGAGAGATAGTTTTTGACAAAACAATTACTACATGCATACCATGGCTGCCATGCTTTTTTTTTTTTTTAATTTTTAGTGAGGCAATTGGGGTTAAGTGACTTGCCCAGGGTCACACAGCTAGTAAGTGTTAAATGTCTGAGGCCGGATTTGAACTCAGGTACTCCTGACTCCAGGGCCAGTGCTCTATCTACTGCGCCACCTAGCTGCCCAGCTGCCATGCTTTTAACATTCAAATATTCAGTGTGGACAATGGGGGAGTCCCAGCAGTCATTTCCGGCCCTGATTTGGCAGAACCAAGCAACCGTGGCACATTCAGCTGACAGCTGAGGAATATCTACTGTCCCCTGAACAGGCTTTTCTTATACTTACCATGAAGTTGGCAAAGCAGTGTTTGAAAGAACCAGTCAAGTCTTGTTGTGACCTCCAGGATAACAATTAGATCTTTACTCTGAAACAGCCTCCAGTCAGGCATATTGACATTGGATGCTGCTGCTGAGGAAACTCAGTTTAGCATGCTTTGATGACCATTGGCTCAGATGGGAGGGCACCCCCATCTTAGTGCCACACCAACAATACCTTTTCTATATCACATGAAATTTTCATTGCCACCTGAGAGTTCAATGGCTTTTGAAAGACAATGAGTGGAATCTTTGTCATTTGTCATAGGAAGCTAGGTGGCATAATGGATAGAACATTGAGCCTGGAGTCAGGAATACTTAAGTTTAATCCAGCCTTAGACCCTTATTATCTTTGTGACCCTGGGCAAGTCACATAACCTCTCTTTACCTCACTTTCCTCATCTGTAAAATTGATATAACAATAGCACTTATGTTCCAGGACTGTTGTGAGGAGCAAGTGATACGATATTAGCAAAGAGCTTAATACAGTATCTGGAACTTAATAAATGTTTATTTCCTTCCTTTTTGAGTCCTCACAGAATCATAAATCAGAAGCTGGAAGGGACTTTGCAGGGAGCAGCTGGAGCCAGTTTTAAGAGCCTTTGACAACCATTCCTTTAAATGTAAATGGGAGCATTTAAGCCTTGGAAATTGACAAATGCTTAAATCAGCACTTGGTTTATTGTTTTGCTGACTGTTTAGACTTAAGAAAGTAATAGAGAAGTTGTTAATAATGCATATTGAACTTAATAGTATATTGAGCTTGCCTTTTTTTCCTCATAGAGCCTGTTGTTAAACATTTATCTACACATCACATCTATCCCACCCCCTAACTTTACAAATAAGGAAACTGAGTCCTAAGGAGGCCTAATGATTTGTCCAAGGACACACTGGTAGTAAACATAAGAGGAGATTTGAACCCAGGTCCAGTGACATCACAGTGATGACATTTTCCACTGTACCATACATCTAATCCACTAATTTAACATCAGAATGTTATTTTCCTTTGTTTTTTTTTTAATAAAAGCAAACTAAGACACTGACTAAATAAATAATCAGAATTATGTGGTGTGTAGTATGACCAATTAAAATGTACAAACACTTTAGAATGTGAATACTTGGGGTAGCTAGGTGGCCCAGTGGATAAAGCACTAACTCTGGATTCAGGAGTACCTGAGTTCAAATGTGGCCTCAGACACTTGACACTTACTAGCTGTGTGACCCTGGGCAAGTCACTTAATCCCCATTGCCCCACAAAAAAAAAAAAAAGAAAAGAAAAGAAAAATAGAATGTGAATACTATCACTCAGTGGCTACCAGCTGGTAAAATTATTATTCTGTTATTCTAAAGAAGTAAAACTACTGTTTAAAATAGTCATGTGAACAATAATAGGAAAAATAATTCCTTCCAAAGAAAGCAAGGAAAAATTAGCTTGCAATGAAGATCGATATGGACTTTATCTAAGATTTCAAGGTTTGTTTGTTCCTGTTTCAGAGTTCACCTACAATCTTATCATATATTGTCTGAACTATATTGTTCTTCTAAAGAAAATTTTTATTTGAGTTACCTATTTTCTTGAATCAGTCCACTTTGTTATATGTAAATCTGGTGAAAGTATGATGCAGTGTGGTTATCAGGAAAATTAGCAGGGAGTGTGGTGGCTAATTAATAACACCTTGGACTAGTGGAAAGAGGTTCCAATAAGACCTCAGATTAAATCCTGCCTCTGACACACACTGGCTGTGTGACCTCAGGAGAGTCATACAATCTCTCAGTGCTTATAGTAATTGTCTAAGTTGCAGAGGAGCTGTTGACCTGTGTTATTGGAGAGAGTTTTCTCACCTGGTACATCAAGGAAATTACAGGTTAAGTGTCTATCCCTTGAAAGTAGGCAAAGATCCTTCTTCTAGAATTGTTTCATTTCCCAAATTTCTTCTCACTGAAGTTCAAAGAAGTGAAAATTTCATCCTTTAGTAATCTCAGGAGGAACATATTACATAATGGCATATGGCACCTTCTTATAGAGGCTTCATCATTCTTTGACCCTTATTATAAGTAGGTTTTTAGAATAGCTACTAGGGACTGCAGTGAAAGAATTATTGCTTGAAGTTGTTGATGTTATTGTCTGTATATATGCACACATGTATGTATACATATATGCACACATATATATTGTATAGGCACATGTTTATATATGCATGCATTTGCATCTGTATAGGATGATTGTGTATTTATACATGCATATATATGGAAATAGATATTAAATATATACTAGCTATATCTATATATGTGTCTATATTATGTTTGTAAGATACACACACCAGATACTGTGATTTTTATTGGTGAAAAGACTCCTTTTATCAATTCAATTTATAGTCTTAGACAGCTTCCTGGCACTATGAGAGGCTAAATGGCTTGTATGGGGTAATATGTCAAAGGTAGAACTTGAACCCAGGTCTTCCTCATTTAGAGAACCAGCTCTCTACCCACTGCTCCTTACTTCTTTCAGTTGCCGTACTATTGTGTAACATTAAAAATAAATACAATTTAATTTAATTCCATTTTCCTTTCTTCTCTTCCTGACTCTTAAGGGCCTTATCTCTAAGTACAAAATGAATTAAAATGCAAAACAGTAAGTCCTCCATTATGCTTGCAATTCTTTGGGTTGTATAATCATCCCAGGAGTGAAGTCTTTCAAGGGCCAAAGGTTTAGAGAGAAGACATTATAAATTCATTTACTTGAGGGTCTGCAACCCATTTTTATTTTAAAAAAGAAATCATAAGGCTAAGGAAAAGACAAAGCTATATAATTATCTTGTGGATTTTCAAGGCCTAAGCCATTGTTGCTTCAGTGATGAAAGCAGGGAAGGGGAGAATCTGGATCATAAAAAACAAACAGAAAATGATCTGTTATTAGAGATCTGTTTTTCATTCTACTTGGCACAATAACAAGTTAAATCTGCTTCTCATTTTGTAAGTGTGTGCTGGGCAGGACTGGGATGATGTAGCAGCTAAGCAGGAGCTACTTTGAAAGGTAAGGAGGAAGAGAACAAACATTTATTAAGTAGCTATGATGTGCCAGACACAGTGTAATTCTTTACAAAAATCTCACAATAACCTTGTGAGGAAGGAATCATTCCCAATTTTATAATTGGGAAGACTGAGGAAGACAGAAATTAAGTGATGTCCAAGGTCACACAGTTAAATCTGAGGCCAGATTTACATTTAGGTCTTTCTAATTCCAGACCCAACACTCCATCCACTGGGTCACATAGCTGCCTTTTACTCAGAGATTTCAGGGATTAGGTATTTTAGCAATCATCCAATTTAGCCTCCTTCTTTTTTAGATACTATCTCTCAGATAAGTTAAGCAATTTGCCCACTGCTACACAGGAAATTAATGGCAGAACTAGGACACAAAACAAAATCTAGTTATATCTAGGCCAGTTCTGTTTCCACTACATTGAGCTGTTTGTCTTCATTGTTTGCTAATTTTTAGTTTCATGAACAAAAGGAATCTGTTGTTAGTTATCCTAATGCTATCTATGCTGTGGTTCTTTTAATAAATTTACTAATTTTAAAAAGTATATATTTTCACCACTATTAAAACATAACATTTTTTATGTCTGCCTTTTAGTTCCCCAAATAGCCCTATAAAGGAATAATAGCAGAAAGAAATTTAAAATGATTATTCTGAAATTAAAAGATATTCAATGATATAATAAATTTGAAGTCACATATTCATCTTTTAATGTCATTTTAAATTTTTTCCTTGAAATAATATCACCATCATTATGCCCAACATGTACTTTTACCCCAGGAAATACTGCTCAGCAAGATACGTAGTTACTTTGAAAAAAGTCACGTCCATTCATTTGTGGTATGGAGAAAATGAGGGCCAAAAGCCAAGTGGCCCATCTCCTGAGGAGTCTGTTATGTAACATAGGAATGCAAATATTTACATTGAAAATGCATCCCTAGGTGCAATAAGATGGTTCAAATTAATCAGACAGAGAAAGGGCAAACCTTGTACATGCATGTAGTAAAATAAAAACAAGATCATTGATTAAGAGCTGGAATGGGTGTTAAAGTGAAGTGACTAGAAATCTCTGAAGTAGGGAAACAATTAGAAATGTCTTATTTTTTAAGTAGAACATTTTGAGTCCTTGACAAATGCCACATTCAATATATGTGGTATTTTCTTCTTATGGTCAGTTTGACATTTATGGAGTGAACTCCTGTATGATTTTTGACAAAGGAAAAAGTCAAGTTTATGCAACAGTTATGAAAGATCCCCAAACTCTAATTGTTAGCACTCTCTACTCCTTTGTTGATCATTTCCCCACCATCACTGCATAAGTGGAAGTGATGCACAGGGGACCTACCACCATTTTGTATTTGTGGTTACTTATTGTTTGATATGGCCAAAGAATCCGCTGTCAGATGACTAACCTTTGGATGATGGACAAAGCATCTTCATGCTCTGCTAGGCTGTTCATTGGAGCACAGATTCTGCCTGTTGCTAGGAATGTACTTGGAGCCTATGTAGCACAGTAGAACCTGTCAGTGCTTGAGATGTTGTCAAGGAGATGTATTATTGATTAAAACAAAAAAATATATATACTATTGGTATTTGGCAGATGTCTAGAGAAAGAAGTAGAGACCCTTAACACTATGGGTGGATTTCCTATAGTGATCTTATGGGAGGACATGAACAAAAGTTGCATAGAAATAAATATTTTAAAATCTGTTTGATTGGAGAAAATATCCAAATCAATAAGATCACAGATATACGTAAGCATGCGAGTGCATATAAAACATACCAAGGTTGTTACCAAGTGTAACCCAGGGTTCAAGCTTCGCATTATCATAAATCTCTACTCATTGCTGAAGGAAAATGAGTGGCTGAATTGGCAAGAACTTGAAAGAAAAGAGATCTTCAGTCTTCTGACTTTAGGTTACGCAAGATCCTAACACATAAAAATATATCATGGTTAGGTGGAAAAAATGATTTCTGTAAAAACAAAAAGCAAAAAAAAGGATGTGTAATTTGGGAAGTTTCCTGAACTTTTTTACTTGTGTGGTTTCTTACTAAGTAGTATTAACACAGTATCTTGCTTTTTGTTTGCAAATACTGTGTATATCAATTTAAAACATTTCATTTGAATATTTGTGCCTTACAAGAAATTTTCTTACTTCTAGTTACTTGAGGGAAATTGAATCCCTAAAACATTTTGAGCCTTTGACTGAGTCTTTATAATTCATCAATCAACAAACATTTAAGTACCTAATAAGTGCCAAGCACTGTGTTGGATGGTGGGGATATGAAATTGAACAGTTCCTGCCCTCAAGGAATGTGCATTCTAGCTTGAAGATAACATCTATGCATTTAAGTATATGCAAAATGAATTAAAGGAATTTTGTTGGAAGACACACTACTAGCTGGAAGGCTCAGGAAAGTTTTTAAGTCTGGGGTGTTGTCTTTGATGTACTTTGAAGGAAATTAGAATTCTTTTTTCTTTTTTTTTTTTTTTTGTGTGGCAATGAGGGTTAAGTGACTTGCCCAGGGTTACACAACTAGTAAGTGTCAAGTGTCTGAGGTCATATTTGAACTCAGGTCCTCCAGAATCCAGGGCCGGTGCTTTATCCACTATGCCACCTAGCTGCCCCCCAGGAAATCAGGAAATTAGAATTCTAAGAGGTGGAGGACCATAGAATCAATAGGAAGACCATGGAGTCAATCAATCAGTAAGTGTTTATTAACTTTCTACTGCGTGCTAGGCAAAAGACAGACCCTGCTATCAAAGAACTTAACAAATTAATGGGGGAAATTACATGCAAATATATACAAAGCAAACTCTCTACAGAATAAATAACAGAAGGAAGGCACTAGAATTAAGAGGGGTTCAGAAAGGCTTCCAGTAAAATATAGGATTTTAGTTGGAAGTTAAAGGAAGACAGGGAGGTCAGTAGGTAGAATTGAGGAGGGAGAGAGAGCATTCCATGCATGGGGGACTGGCAGAGATAATGCCAGGAGCTATGAATTGGAGCATCTTGTTTGAGGGATAGCTAGGAGGCCAGTATTACCAGGTAGAAGAATAAGCACTGGGGAGTAAGGTGTAAGGAGATGGGAAAGCTAGGCTTGAAATACTAGACAGAACATTTTGTATTTGATCTCCGAGGCAATAGGAAGCCACTGGAGTTTATTGAGTAGGGGGAGTGACATGGTCAGGACTGTGTTTTAGGAAAATTACTAGTGGCCACAAGAAGGATGGCTTGGAGTGGGGAGAGATTTGAGGCAGGGAGACCCACCCGCAAATTATTGCTGTAGCCCAGGCATGGGCGAATGAGGACCTCTTTGGTGTACATGTGATTCTCATAGTCAGAGAGAAGGGGGCATATATGAGTGATGTCTCAAAGGTGAAATTGTTGGACCTGGGCAACAGCTTGGATATGTGGGATGAGAGATAGCGAAAAGTCCAGGATAAATCCTAGGTAGCAAGCCTGAGAGATTGAGATGAAAGGAGTAATATACACTGTTTGGAAAAGTAGACTAGAGCCAGAATTTTAAGGGACTGTTCATGACAAATTTAACTCTTTATAGCAGAATCTTGAGCCATTGGACATTTTAGAGTAAGAGAGTGACATGACCAGAACTTATTTTTGAGATATCCCTTGAGCAGCTCTGTGGAGGATAGATTGGAAAGAGGATAGAGCTGAGAAAAGTAGACCGGTTAGGAGTCTATTGCAGTAGTCCAAATGCGAGGCAATAAGACATTCAGCTAGGCTTGTAGCTATGTGAGTGGAGAAAAAGAGCAAATGACTATGAGAGTTCCCTGTGAATCAGAGTCTGTTAGTCCTATTCATTTATTTTAACTTCAGTTTTATGGGGACTTAATGATGGTCTTGCTGAGACACACAAACCAGGGCTTTTATTTTCATCAAGTTTTATCAGGGAGTATTAACACAGCAATTGTCTAAAATAAAAGCAATTAAAATGATCTGGGAAAAAATAAACTGTTGTGCACTGGGTGAAATAATACTTTCATGATAGTAAAACCAGGTCCAAGATGAAATATATAATCAAAATAAAATGACTGGCCTACTTTTGGCCGACTTGGCATTTTGTTACAGCTAGTGACATGAATGTGCTCTCACCTAGAATATAAGCTCTTTGATGGAAAAGTATATGTTTTTCTATATTTTGTCTTTATATCCCCAGCACATTAAACAGTATCTTGAATATAAATCTTTAATAAATGCCTATTAGATTGAATTGGTAGATCATTGTACTTACAATAATTATTTGATGCCTAAAGAATATAGCCATAATGTTTTAGTAGCTCAAGCTTTCTATACCTTTGTGAGTGTCTCTGGAATGGTAGTAGCTAAATCTCTTTGAAACTGGTAAATTAAAATCCATTAAACAAATAATGCAAAATAAATAATGGCATTAAAGTTATCTTGCTGTTTAACACCATGTCAGACAGTTGTGATATATCAATATACAATTTCTTGAAATCTTTATAGCCTATACCAAGAGCACTTACATGAACCTTTGATCAAAAGATTTTTAAAAAGGTATAGGCACTGTGTCCTTAGTAATAATTTTGAGATTGAGTTTTAAAGTTGGATCTGGCTGTTACATAACATGTTTAGCTTAAAGGAACTAGTTTTCCCTTATGAAAATAGAAGTACTGCACAGGGAGAGTGGAAATAATACCAGAGAAAAGAGAAAGAAGGAATGCTTGGTTATATTCTTTTTAATGTAAATAGTAAAATGCTAATGAGCTTTCCTTAATAATCAAAGCTTAGAATCATCAAGGTTAGAAAAGAGTGATTCATCTTCTTTCCTTTTTGTTTTCTATTATAGACAAAGGATTCTGTGACAAAAAAAAAAAATAATGAGGGCAGATGATATGATTGTATTATGAAGACAGTAGAGTCTGACAGTTTTAAGCATACTATCAAGTTGTCAAACTATCACCTTTGGCTCATTCACTCTATTCAAAGCCATACATCATGATGAAAAGGGGACAATTTCATCTTATCATCTGGATATTCCTAATTAAACCACATTTTTGCCATTGTGCATATAAAACACCGGCATGATTACCTGATTTATTTTTAAACTTTTTTGTACCTGTTGTTGTATAGCTGTAGTCACTATGCCATTAATTTTTTTTTTTTGGTGGGGCAATGAGGGTTAAGTGATTTGCTCAGGGTCACACAGCTAGCCAGTGTCAAGTGTCTGCGGACAGATTTGAACTCAGGTCCTCCTGAATCTATGGCTGGTGTTTTAGCCACTGTGCCACCTAGCTGCCCCCGACATTAAATTTTTAATAGGACTCTTCCCAATTCATAGTAATGACCTTTTTGTGTCTGTGTTTGTGGTGTTACTGCCTACTTCAGCATTTAGACAGGATGATCTTCAATCAATGCTTTTATTTTTATATTGGCTGCTGTACAAAAACACTGAGCAAACAAAATATATGATACTATTTTGGTTGTTGCATTTAGTAAATTGAGAAACACTGAAAATAATCTCATGAGGAATCAGATTCTTATAGTAAACACCAGAGCAAGAAAAGTAAGCCCTGGCAAATCTCACAAAATCATCAATGTTTTTAATAATCTAAAACACTTAGCAAAATACCTAGTTACTGATCCAAAATAAATATTTAAGAAAATTTGATAACTTAATTCTAATGTTATTACTCGGGGTTCTTTAATTGTTTTATAGGTTGTTTACCCTTGTTATTTTGAATAGATTAACTATTGATTTTTTTATATGGATCATAATCTATTTTATCTTTTTTTTTGTCATTGTCTCTATCCTTTACTTGGTCAACAATTCTTTGCCTTATCATGACTGTAAAAGGTACATGATCTAGTTCTTTTTTTTTTTTTTTGGTGGGGCAATGGGGGTTAAGTGACTTGCCCAAGGTCACACAGCTAGTAAGTGTCAAGTGTCTGAGGCCGGATTTGAACTCAGGTACTCCTGAATCCAGGGCCGATGCTTTATCCACTGAGCCACCTAGCCGCCCCCGATCTAGTTCTTTTTAATTTTGGGTGGGGGAGCAGGGCAATGAGGGTTAAATGACTTGTCCAGGGTCACAGAGCAAGTAAGTGTCAAATGTCTGAGGCTGGATTTGAACTCAGGTCCTCTTGAATCCAGGGCTGATGTTTTATCCACTGCACCACCTAGCTACTCTAATAGATTAACTCTCGGTGGCTGAAATTACATTAAACAATAATTTCAGTAGCTAAAATTAATAGAAATTTAAAAAAGACTAGTCTTGTCAAGAAAAGTGAGGGTAATATACATTTTTAGTTGAAGACAACAGAGCTTAGTCCACGGCACAAATTAGATAAGAAGAATGGATCTCCATCCACTGTCCAAAAGATCAGAAATGGCACAAAGCCATGGATGACTTAACCTCATTACTTCTCATAATTCTGCCCTCCTGGGGTCAAAAATTATTCCTTTTATTTTCTTTCTCCTGCCTCTAAACTCTTCAGAATGGGCAGATAGATGGTTCCATAAATAGAGCACTGGCCCTGGATTCAGGAGGACCTGAGTTCAAATCAGACCTCAGACACTTGACACTTAGTAGCTGTGTGACGCTGGGCAAGTCACAACCCTGATCGCCTTAAACATCTGCGGCCATCTCCAGTCATCCTGATCTATATCTTGCCAGTAGACCCAGATGGCTTTGGAGGAGAAACTAAAGCTGGTGACCTTGTACAGCCCTCCTTCACTTAAATCTAATTTACTGCAAGCCATGACATCACCTCCTGATGTCATGGTCCTCTTCAAGAATTAAGGACAAACAATGATAGAAAAAAAAAAAAACCTCTTTAGAAAATTTAGGCGTTCTGTAAATATTGATACCTAACCAAAAATTGTTCAATTAAACTTACTCGAAGAACATGGGGGTATATGGATGGTATCAAGGGAAGGCAAAGGAGGCAATGGTTAATTCATAGAGCATCCTCAAGAAATATTGAATTAATTTATCTTTTTCCTCATGTTGTTGTTTTTGTTGAGTCATTTCCATTGTGTCTGACTCATCATGACCCCATTTGGAGTTTTCTTGGCAAAGATACTAGAGTGGTTTACCATTTCTTTCTCCAGTTCATTTTACAGGTTTAGGAACTGAGGTTAACAGGGTTAAGTGACTTGCCCAGGGTCCCACAGTTAATAAGTATCTGAGACCAGTTTAAGCTCAGCAAGATGAGTCTTCCTTACTCCACACCTGGCATTTTATCCTTTGTGCCACCTAGCTGCCCAAAGAATAAGATTATTCTTAAAATTAGTTGCTTGAATTTCAAATTGAACAGTTTTTGCTTGACTAAAAGAAGGGAAATTCTTAACTCTCAGGGTGAAAAAAATACTTGAATACATTTTCATAAGAATCAACAGATTTCCAAGCTAAAAGGAACTTTGATATACCAGTACCATGGAGGCATAGGAAAAAACAAAAGATATAAGATTAAAAGACCTGAGTTTAAATATTGTTTCTGATGCTTAATACTGGTGAGACCATTGATTACTCACTTGACCTCAGGTTTCACATTTATAAAATTGAATGGGTTGACTTGAGGAATTCTAAGGCAACTAGGTGGACTCAGTGGAGAGAGTGCTGTGCTTGGAATCAGGAAAGCCTGAATTCAAATGTGGCCTCAAATACTTACTGGCTATGTGACTGTGGGCAAGTCACTTAACCTCTATTTGACTTTATCTACTGGAGAATGAAATGACACACCACTTTGCAGAGGAAACTTCATGGACAATATTGATGTAATTTGGTCCACAGGGTCACAAAGGGTCAGATACAACTGAACAATAACAAACTCATCTTCAGGTTTAATATAATATGATCCTTTCAGATATTTAAGAATTATAAGGTGTTCACTATCTACCATCTCAGTTCCATCATTAAGAAACACTGTCAGGAGGAGTTCAGAGAAACCTGGAAGGACTTGCATGAACTGATGGTGAGTGAGATAAGCAGAACCAGAAGAACGTTGTACACAGTATCATCAACATTGTGTGTTGATCAACTGTGATGGACTAGATTCTTCTCACCAATGCAATGGTACAGGAGAGTTCCAGCGGACTCACGATGGAAGAGGATCTCCAAATCCAGAAAAAAAAAAAAGAACTGTGGAGTATGGATGCTGATTAAACCATACTATTTCTTTTGTTTTTGGTGCTATTGTTTTTCTTTTTTGAGATTTTTTCCTTTTTGCTCTGATTCTTCTCTTATAACATGACTAATGCAGAAGTATGTTTGCTGTTATTATATATATATATGTATATATATATGTATGTGTATATATATATAAATCTATATCTGATTACCTGCTATCTAGGGGAGGGGGAGATGGAGGGGAGGGAGGGAGAAAAATTATTTGAAATTGGAAATCTTATAAAAACAAATGTTGAAAACTATCTCTACATGTAACTGGAAAATAATAAAATACTTTTATTCAAAAAAGAAAAAAAGAGAAAGAAACACTGTCTTTGGACATGTCACTTTATTTCTCTGGACCTCAGTTTACATATCTAAAATCTTTTCCATTAAAAAAATTAGATTTTAAGAGACTATAATAATTTAAAATACTGTACAATAATTGCCAATATTCATTAGTAGGAGTTTTCTTACCAATAATTCCCCTATGCTAGTGAAATAATACATCCAGTAAACTTTTAAAAAAAATAAAAATAAAAAAATAATAACTGTTGGCTGTTTAGCTCTTTGTACAACTCTGATCTAAAACAGTATAGTCAGTATGTTTTCATTTACCTTATCTGTAGGGCAAAATGAATTTAAATTTACTTTCTTTAAAAGGGTCTAGGTCAATTTGGCTAAAACTAATTTGACTAAAAGCAAATGCCTGAAACAAAAAATATGTGATTAAAGTGAAATTGTGATTAAAAAAAAAGAAATTACAAAGTCTGTTATATAGACTAAGCTAGCAAAGTGATGTAAAATTTAGAGGTAAATTGATGTTGTGAAATCAAATAAAGATAATGTATTGTTGCAAAAATACTTTTTAAAAAGAAGTTGAGATTCATTTATCTAGTGGTGGAGAGGTAAGGAGGCAAGGCTCCTGACCAGAAAACCTCTCTAATTTCTTTCTAGCTGTATAATTCTATGACACTAAGATTAATATGTAATACATTTTCTATACAGACCCACAGAGTAGATTCTTCAAGAGCAGTCTGACCTTGACTGATTCCTGGCAGGATTCTAGAATGTATTACTGAAAGAAGGGTTTTTAGGAGATAGAAAAGTAAATGGTGGTTACTAAGAGCCAATATGGATTTATTCAGAACAAGTCATGCCAGAGCAACTTAATTTCCTTTCCTTCCCTCCCTCCCTTCCTTCCTTCCTTCCTTCCTTCCTTCCTTCCTTCCTTCCTTCCTTCCTTCCTTCCTTCCTTCCTTCCTTCCTTCCTTCCTTCCTTCCTTCCTTCCTTCCTTCCCTCCTTCCTTCCTTCCTTCCCATATATATATATATGTAATCCTAGAGTTTAACCAAGCTATTTCATATATTTTCTCATGAAAGTTCTTCCTAAAATTCCAAAATTTTATATAATATATGTATATATATATGTGTGTGTGTGTATGCATGTATATACACATATATATTTGTAAACACATGCATAGATAAACATACATAATAAAGAGAAATATGGACTGAATGACTAAATAATAACACAGACAGGTAGATTCAAATTAGTTGATTAATTGGAAAAATTGTCCATTGTTTTATGCAAACTTTGAATGAGGGAATATAATAGATCACAGTTCTCTGTTGATATTATTAGATTTGACATTTTTAAAGATGAATCAGAAGAAGGCATGAATCAAAAATTTTTATACCAATAGAGAAAGAAAAGGAGTGATAGCTAGGGCAAAAAATAATAGAATTTGGATCCTTAAAGATCTGAAATAGGTTGGAATATTGAGCTGAATAAAACCAGATGAAATTTAATAGTGTTAAATATAAGGTCCTGCATTTGAGTTAAAAAACAAAAAAACCCAAAAAACCCACAACAACAACTATGTAAGCATAGAATAACAAGGTGTGGTTATAATGAAATTCTTATGATAAAGGCATTTTAGTAGACAGCAAGTTCAGTATGACGCAATAATGTGATGTTGCCTAATAATTGACATTTTTGTAGTGCTTTAAATTTTGCAAAACAGTATACACATACAAACATCTCATCTTATGCCTTACACTCTCTAGCAACAACAAAAAGCTACTGTCATCTTAAGCTGAATCAATATATGTATAATGTCCAAAATCAGTGGTGGGGAGTGGAGGAAATACTAGTACTCTACACTATGTTAAAGAGACCTCATCTGAAGTTTTGCATCTAATTCATTATGCTACATTTTAGCATGCAATTTTTACTAATCCAGTTCAATAAATATTTATTAAGCACTTATGACATGCCAGGTACTGTGCTAAGATGAACTGGACATACAATTAATAAAAAGAAAGACAGTCCCTGCCTTCAATTAACTTACAACCTAAAGGATAATAAACTGGGGCAAACAGATAAGATCTGCTATTAAAATATCTATTTTGAGGCATATTGCAAAGTTTTAGGAAGCAGTGTGATACAGTGGAAAAAATACTTTATTTGGAGTCAGAATTGGGTTCAAATTCTGGTTCTGCCAAGTACGACCTACTTTCTGCATGACATATGTGTATACTATATACACATGTATATGTATGACATTCAGCATTGATCTTCTAGGCATATATATGAGTGGAATCTAATCAATACTTTGGAGATCAACACTAAATGCCATGTTGATTAATTACGAGAACATCAACCCCATCCCCCAGCAGAACCATTAGAGGCATCCCATATAGTGTCATGTGACAGTAATCATTCAGCTACCCTTTGTGAATACTTACCAGAGCCACAGAGGGAAAAAAAGCAATGATTTACTTGCTACTATAACAGCTGAAATGGAGTCATTGATTTCTACATACATTAGAATCACAGACAACCTAACCAAAGGGGATTCCTTGAAACTTAAGATATTGTGATAGATAAGGGTGGAGAATTATGTTTCCTGTGCATCTTAGCTGCTGCTGTGGTGCAATGGAGAGTCATTTGCTTTGAGTTCCTGTTACTAGTTGTTACAGTGAATTTCTACAGTTGGTGCTATCATTACTCTTATTGTCTAAATTCCTTTTATCATAATGTAATCTTTTACTTTTCCATCTCTCTCCATGCCTCACCAAAACCTCTGAGGTAATTTTCAACTTTGAGATCTTGTAAGCCAATAGGTTATTTCTTTACAAATTTTCTTTTTTTATCCTTTTCCTTTAAAAAAAAATTAGGTAACCGTTCTTGAACTACATTGCTATGGCTATATATAAATATATACTATGCTATATAGGACATAACTATCTAAATATACATAGATGACCTAATCTTAAGGACCTTTAGCATCTGAGTTAACTTCCTCTGGATGCTCTCCATCATGTAATCATTAAGACAAGGGAATAAAGAACTGAAGAGGATAGGAATATATATGCACACATATATGCATGCATGTATATGTGTATATATGTACATATATGTATATGCGTGTGTGTGTATATATATGTATATGTGTGTGTGTGTGTGTGTGTGTGTGTGTGTATAGTAGTAGGCCTCCACCAGTCACGGACAACCATGGATCAGCACCTTGAAGAGCCACAGGTCACAGTGTGGCTGTGCAGTCCAATACGGGAGCCGCAGCTCCTGAGTGACTTATAACAAGTAACTGCTACATCACGTGTTTTATCTACCCCATGAGGAGTAGCTAGAGTGTCCCCTCCAGGGCACTGGCCTGGGCAGATAATTATGGAAAACAAGCTGTTGCCCATGCAACAGATATTCCCTCTCCGTGACATTGGTGGATCCAAAGGAGAGGCAGAGCCAGTACAGTTTGGCACCAGTGCTGAAGCAGGAGTTGCCAGAGGGATGTGATGTTCAACATCCAACTGCCTAAGGGACTCAGACTCCTGATTTTTCCTCAGGGTTAACTCCTTATGCCTTTCCCATATATGGGTATAGCTGCAAGGCATATATATGAAAGAAATTACAATGAAAAAATTAGTTGAACCCAGAATTGAATGAGAAGAGATGTATTGCCTCAAGGTTCTTTTAATGATCCCAGGTTACCTCTGAAACAACAGAGAATTTTTAAAAAATAGCAGTATTTGCTCTCTGATGATTTAGGTTGTATAATTGTAAGATGTGGAACTCTAAAATCTCCTAAGGAATTTAAATTGAGAATCACCCAAGGTGAATGAAGATCAACATATTATGAACAAAGAATTACACAAGAATCTATACAAAAGATTTTCCCAAATAACTGTATGATTGAAAAAGAAGATGGGTAAATCAGATGGTGAGAATATGGGAAAACCATTGGTGTTCTCATGCTATTAAGAGAACATGAGGAAGGCCCTAGCATGGTGAGAAGACCACTGTGGTAAACTTTTGGGAGAACATGGATACAAGTTGCACAGATATGCTGGCATGGATGGGGTTATGATCAGTATCATTTGAAGAAATGTCCACATTGATGTGACCATTATAGATTGGAGTACCATTCAATATAGATATTTATGTAATATAAGGTACTTTTTCATGGATTATGAGAGAGCTGACACTTTAATAGATTTTTTTCTCACACTAAATTTTTTTTTCCTTTTTTTGCATATGTCATGAGACATCTTTGTGGATATTGAACTAAGTAATTTTACCCAATTTAAGCAAATGGAATGATTTTAGTTTGTTTCTGGGACTGATAGTTTTCTAAATAGTATTTTAGTTCACAGATTGTTCTTTCCCTTCAGTCCATCCTCCTCTTAGCTTAGTTTACATGATAATGTGCAATCATGTAAGTTCTTAGCCTTCACATAAATAGAGATTTTTTTGTATTATATGAATAAAGTGAGTTATGTGAGTGGAATCTAATCAAAGCTGATTTAGTTCTGCTCTAAGTTTTTCATGTTAAGCTCCAGCACTTCAAATCAGAGCTTTGTGAAGTGTTTTCATTTGCTTAAAACTATGACACATTCTGTCATGACACAGACCTTAAGATAGCCCAGGAAGAAGGCTAGAGTGGGGGGGGTAGGGAGTGGGGGGAGGTGCAGAAATATATATTGGTAAGAAGTGCCACAGAGGTCTTTTTAAAACTTCCACTGACATTTTAGACACTTAGACATAGAATCTTAAATAAATCTTATGGGTTCCAGGTGCTGCCCAGAACTTGGAACTTGGACTAAAGTATCTGTTAACTGAAATGAAAACACTGTATTTACAGGCATTCCGCAGAAGAGGGAGTTGGCCATGTGGCCAACATCCATTTCACCCCACAACCTAATACCCCCATGCCTAGTTCCTAAGAAATGAGGGAAGACAAAATGCTATCAACAGCCAGTCAGAAAGACTCTGGCAAGCCTCCAGCATGGTATCCCTAGAGGTATCCAGAGCTGGCTAGCTAAAGAGAAAATAAGTTGTGCCAATTCTCTGCGGTTGACAAGGGACAACGGAGTTTGGCTTCAAATCAACTGAACTAAAATGGTCAGCGATTGACCCTGTGTCTAATTCTTATTCCTCTGTTTGTGATTTCCTACCTTCCACTTCCTGCTGTGGATCATATGTCCCAGGTGTAAATTATTCCCTGAGCACCTTTTGAGGTTTGTCAACTCTACCAAGCCACTGCATGGTCATTTAGTAAACTGTTATTGCAATATTTATCGGTATCTAAATGATCTGAAAAAAAATGTCTGCACCTCCAATAATTCTCCCTTATGTAGTCATTTATGCACCCTGTTCAATCTAGATTTGTAAAAAAAAAATATGCACAGAAGCAAGGGGAGGTAACTAAAGGAGAGTACTAAAAAATGTCTCTAATAAGATGTGGTGTCAGGAACACTGAGCTTCAGAGTAAGCTGATTCTGATAATTGATGCTAAGGACCACAGGGAAAAAAAGACTTTTAAAAAATCTGTTTTGGGGGGGCATAATAAAGATCAAAGAAGGAATCAGCATCATTTTTTTGAAAGCATGGGTGTCTGATCTCTGATAAATCTCTGATATTCTGATCTTGCAAGATGACAGAAAGGAGAACTACTGAATTTCTATCTTACCTCTGCTTTCTTTAAGGCAAATGTTCTTTACAATAGGTTTGATTAATTTTCAGCTGTCACTTGTAATTTTAGTCATGAGAGTAGCTACTTGATGTTACAATTGATAATGGTATCTGGGGCACTGAGAGTATAAGTAACTTGTCCATTTTCACACAATTAATCCATATCCCAGGAAAGACTGGAACTCAATTGGGTTTTCTTGTCTCCGAGCCCTCATTCTACTATACCATGCCACTTAACTTAGACCATAGAATAAACTGATTTAATAGGGAATTTGTACAGGAGAAAGAGATGCAACTAGGTGGCTCAATGGATGGAGTGCTAGGCCTGGAGTCAGAAGTCCTGAATTCAAATTCATCCTCAGGCGCTTAGTAGATATGCAAACCTGGGTAAGCCACCAAACCTGTTTGCCTTAATTGACTGAAGAAGGAAATGGCAAAGTTCTCCACAGCACTGGCATGATATGGTCCATGGGGTTATGAAGATTTAAGCAACAACACAGGAGAAAGAGCACTGAGTTAATATAAGAAAAAAAAATAAAAAGCAGGTTCCAATTTTGTCTTGGCTGCTTGCAAAGTAATTCTTTGATTTGGAGAAAGTTACAATCTCCCTAGGGTTCACTCTCCTCATCTTTAAAGTATGTGTGTGTGTGTGTGTGTGTGTGTGTGTGTGTGTGTGTGTGTGTGTGTGTGTGAGTGTAGGTCACAAAATCATATATTCAGAGTTTGAAGAAAATGTTTTAACAACCAGCTTTCTATGGGGAAGGGAGGAAGGTATAGATGAAACCCTTTTAATTTTAAATTGCATTACTGTGTCTAGACAATAACAATATCAAGAAATCAAGCCCTGATTCTTAGGTTTGCTGTTTTATGAGGTATAAGTGCTCACACTGACAGTTCAAGCTGGCTCCAGCATATTCCTAGTTAAAAAGGATCTCAAAGACCATCCAGTTCTCTTATGTTATAGATCAGGAAACAAAGACCCAACAAAATGAAAGAAACATGTCAAGGGTCACATAGACAAAAAGTGACAGAGGCAAGTTTTGAACTCAAGATGTCTGGTTGTAAAGCTTGCATCCTTCCTACTTTACCATGTTTCCTAAGTCACTTCTACCTCTGTCTGTGATTCTCTGATCCCATGAAACCCAGGATAAATAAGAAGACAAACAGAGAGCACCTAGTTGTTGTCCTTGGTCAGTTCAAGTTTCCAGAAATTGGTGAGGTATATCTCAAAATACTGAAAAAGTTTGGTGAGATTATTACTGAACAACTTTTAATGATACTGGGAAAATAGTGGGGGCCAGGAAAGATGTAACAGTACTCAAGAAAGGAAAGTGCTGTCAAAACATTGTATGTGTATTTTTCAAACAATAAGCTAGGAAGTTTACTTTGATGCCTATCAAAATTTTAGAATTTATTTTTACAGTTAAGAGCTCATAAAAAGTAGTCACTATGAATTTGGATGGGTTTATTCTATCATACCAAACTTCCTTTCCTTTCTTTTTTGGAAAAGGGCTATTCAGATACTATTGTCATCAAGATACACCTAGATTTTACTAAGGTTATCTATTTGTCTATTAATTCATGATTACTTATTTTTATCAAAGCCTTCACATATGATAGACATGTGGGTTAGAATCCACAGTTTAGTGGTTTCACATTAGTTGATTAAAAGAAAACATTGTTGAATTGTGGATTGTTGCCAAGGGGGTGGTGTGTTTGGAGAAAGACTATTACTAGGTCATCTCCTTGGCTCTGTATTATTTTACATTTTTATCAATGCCTATACTAAGGCATAGGTGTCATGTTTCTTAATTTTTTGGGAAAATATGAAGTGAACACATTGGATACATTTTTTACAGTCTAGAAACATAAGATTAATTTAATAAAATGGAATTGAGTGAGCATATGTGAAAAAGTCCAACATGTAGTTTAAAATACCAACTATGTAATAGGTTCAGATAAAGTGTGGTTAAATAGTGGTTGTTATGGAGAAAGACCTGGTATGTTTTAGTGGGCTACCAACTCTGAGCAATGTATTACCAGAAAAGCTAGTATAATCCCAAACTTCATTAATAGAAGCATAGTGTCCAGAATGTGGAAGGTTGGGGTTCCATACTCATCCCTAGTCAGATCACATTTGGAATTTTGTATTAAGTTCGTTTTTTTTTTTTTAAAGTGAGACAATTGGGGTTAAGTGACTTGCCCAGGGTCAGACAGCTAGTAAGTGTTAAGTGTCTGAGCCTAGATTTGAACTCAGGTCCTCTTGACTCCAGGGCCGGTGCTCTATCCACTGTGCCACCTAGCTGTCCCCTTGTGTTAAGTTCTAAATGCCATGTTTTATGAAGGACAGTAAACAGGAATATGTCCAAAGGAGGGAAAACAGGATGATGAGAGTTCTCTAAACCATGTTATACAAGAATTGAATCTGAAAATAGGGGAAAAAATGGAGGGAAAGCAAGATAGTTGTCTGCAAATATTGGATACAGAGAGATTCTGATTGTTTTGTTTGGCTCCTTTTGCCATAACTAGGGGCAATAGATAGAAGGCAGAGAAAGACGATTGTCCTTTACATATGAGGAAAATATTTCTAATTTTTAAAACTATCTGAAAGTATAATAGGCAGCCTCAGGAAGTAAGTTATTTCTTCTTAAAAAAAGAGTCTCAATATTTTATATGGGATTTCTGCTCAACAAACAGTTAAACTAGATAATATCTAAAATACCATTCAACTCTGAGCTTCTGTTGTCTAAATACCCTATAGGTAGGGAAATCGGCTACTAAAGGCTACCAAGATAATAAGATTTGTGGAATTAATTATCACAGATCCCTAGTTCTTTGATCTTTTCTATTATTTACTCATTCATTTTTAGTCACCTCAAACCCAACAACATGGAATAGGAAATGTAAAGTTTTAACCATACGTAAGTTAGTATCTGGTTTCTTCTTTTTGGGGGGCAGGGCAATGAGCGTTACATGACTTACCCAGGGTCACACAGCTATTAAGTGTCAAGTGTCTGAGGCAGGATTTGAACTCAGGTCATCCTGAATTCAGGGTTGGTGCTTTATCCACTGCGCTACCTAGTTGTCCCCTCTGGTTTATTCTTAAGGTAGTTCCCACAGTGTGGCATGATAATTCCTTCTCCTTCCCTGAGCTCGTTCCATCACCTAACCTGAACTCATGTTATTAGGTCTGGGGTTTCCAGAAAAGAGTGACTGCCACAGAACTACAACTCACAACAGCTCAGGACCCTAGGTATAAACCTGGTACTCAGGGAATATACTTCCACTCAGTAGGTTATGAGCCCCCATCAGTGTTTACCATTTATGCAAATCAGTCATAATCACATCACTGATGCTTAAACATAAAACATTTACATAAAGGTAAGAAAAAAGAATGATAGCAATATTTTTTCTTTCTTTCTTTTCTTTTTTGGTGAGGCTATTGGGGTTAAGTGACTTGCCCAGGGTCACACAGCTAGTGTTAAGTGTCTGAGGGTGGATTTGAACTCAGGTCCTCCTGACTCCAGGGCCAGTGTTCTATCCACTGTGACACCTAGCTGCCTGGCTAGTAACATTTTTTTCATTAGAAGACAAAGTCAGAAGTAATCAAAATGTCATAATTTAGCTGTAAATCTAGGTCATACCCTCACACCAATAAACATAGTATCTGTGGGCAGAGAGTGGACACATAGAAATCTATCTTTAACTCACTCGTGTTTCTTCTCTTTATCTCATCTTCAAAATTTCTCCTCCTGCTGGCATTTTAACCTTCTTCATGCTGGCTTCCTAATGCCTTCAAATTCCTCAAGTCAGTAACTTATGATCAGTGACTCATCCTTATCTTTCTTGAAGTAAAATTTAAGAAAGTTGACAGTAAAGTATGAAATCAACAGCCCTTATATAATCTTCCCATAATCTCCAATTAATTAATTTATACTTGATTTATAATTTCAAAACTCTAAAAACAGTTCTATGTGAACTGATGAATCACAAAGGCCCACTGTTACTGCTAGTACAGTCAATGTTTTTCTGTCAAATAGGTCCTTTCAGTTTAGACATTGGAAAGACTGTTCTTGATCTGAACCTCAAAACAGTTTCTCTCATGATATTTTATTTGAAAGGCAAGTAGATTTTTATCATTTTCCTTATGTAACTATACTTTTTCTACCTCTTTAAGCAACCAAACTGCTTACAAACAAAAGAGAATTTCTCACATTAGTATTTCTTTTAATTTAGAAATTTCTACATGACATTCTAATTACAAAATTTTATAATTATGGTAATTCTTATAACATTTTCCCCTACCATTAAAATTCCTCTCTTTTAATTTTTCTCTTATTAATTAATAGGAACAATCCTCTGGATTGGATTTTATTAAAAATTCAAACCTTTAAAATAATTTTATTCTGTTTCTTATGTAAATTACAAGTATCCTGAAAATGTATATTTTTTCTCATAGGTGTTCTTTTCCAAGACATTATTACGTATAAAGAAAAATATGTTTTAATTTTCTATTATTTTATACTTTTTGCTTACCAAAGGAATTAGCTGGGGCAGCTAGGTGGCACAGTGGAAAAAGTATCTGCCCTGGATTCAGGAAGACCTGAGTTCAAATCTAGCCTCAGACACTTGACACTTACTAGCTGTGTGACCCTGGGCAAGTCACTTAACCCCCATTGCCCACAAAAAAAAAAGAAAAGAAAAGAAACAACCTCCCCCCAAACCAAAGGAATTAGCTATCTGTCTTTGTTTCATTATAAATTCTAAAACATATATACATAGATTATGTATTATGTTGAAGTGATTTATAAATCATATTCTAAGCAATGTACTTGAAAATATTTAATTGTTAAGCATATTTAGCATCCATGTGCATCTCATTTTATTAGGGATATGATAGCTCTTTTATGTTAGTCTATTATGTAGTTAAAAATATAAAGTTCTCTTGCAACTTATAGTTTTTATTTTTCTAGTATGTGTGTGTATATATACACATATACTTTTTTTGCTTTTTCATGTTCACTAAATTATATGTTCCAGAATTCATGTGTTCAATATTCTTCCTGAACAGAATCAGCTAGTTCTTTTTTATTTAACTGTAATTAATGTAGAAATACACTAAATCTAAGTAAAAAAAAAGCTACAAGTTGCAACTACTTTTCTCTGGTTCTCTCCCTTTCACCTGCAACTGATATTAAATGACATTTGAAAAGCTGGGATAATATAGAGTCTTAAGAGTGGCAGGTTTTTGAAGAGAGGATGAAATGCTGATCCTCTGCCTTGGCAAAACCAACTTGTTCTTTAGAGAACTGGCTGTTTAAAGGCCACCAAGCAAAACCTTTCATGCTCTGTCTAGCATAAGGCAGCTGTGAAAACACAAGACTTATAGAATGAAGGCCATCACTACTGCTCTTCCCTTACAATTGTGGAGCTTCACAAACTTAAATGCATTTCTTTTTAGACATTGAAAGAAATACACTCTCCTAGAGGAACATTAAGAGATGCAATACTTGTTTCCTTTTATCACAGAGGTACTCAATAGGACATCCTGAGTTTTAAATTGTGTTGGATGTGAAAAATTGGCACCTGAAATGGAGGCAAATTACTTTACAGTAATAACTCAGTCCTCTTGTTCCATGCATTCTGTAGACCTGTTTCTATAGAGATTGAACACTTCTTTTTATTGATGAAATTTATAAGTATAGTCTCCCTGAAGGTTAGTGGCAAAATCTGGATTGACTAAATCACGAGACTGACTTTGGCAGTCCCTTTTAACAATAAATCTGGCAATCTGAGGAAGTCAGTTTTGTCACTTGTGTACCAATAAATAGCTTAAAATGCTGTTTACACTTTGGTAATAAAAATTCGGGCACAGCAGAATAAAATACTATTTTTTAAAAAATAGTATAATACTTAGGAAGCTTATCCTAGTCTTTTTTTTATAATTTGTAATCATTATGTGACTACCATATGTAACTACCTAATGTTGACATACCTTCTCCAATTACTTTAGCCAACATTACTTCTGTCAACATTAGCAATGTCAAAGTCAAATGACTGAAATGTTTTCAATTTTCCAATTCTCTTAGTGCTAATATTTGCAAAGTGGTGTTGACATTATGAAAGATTTTTAAATTTGCAAGTCTAGTTATTCAAATAGCAGGTATACTTTCTTTGACCCACATTATTTAACCTAACTATGACTTTTTATAAAGCTAACAGAAATTTGACCAAAAAAATAAACCTGATCCTTCTTTGGAAATCCTAGTTGTCTTTTTAAAAATCTTGAAATGCTGGCCAGTAAAGCATATATTTAAAATGCACACATTTTCATTAATATGATAATTATGTATTAATGATTGAAATATATCATACAAAAATCAGTAATTTAATATCTCACATATAGAAAGGTTTCTTAACATAGAAAATGTGCTGAATATTTTAATAATATTGAATAAATATATAAAATAATAAACAACTAAAAACTCATAAACAATCTAATAAATAATATGAATAATAAATACAAAATAGATTAATAAACATGACTAAATACTACAACTAATAATAAGGCATTATTTCGCCCAGCATTTGTACATACAGTACTATTTCCAATTTATCCTGTAAATGTCCTGTTTATGCATAGTTGTTTGCATGTTGAGAGCTCCCTGAGGTCAAGATTGATTTTTGCCTTTCTCTCTATACCAGCACTTAGTATAGAGCCTGACACATACTAGGAATGTGATCCCATATCTATAATTGTACGGGATCTCAAAGACCACATAGTTCAACACAACCTCCATTTACAGATAGGGAATGAGGGGAGCAGAGACATTAGGTGAATTTTCCAGGTTCATACTGTCTATGTCAGAGTTAGGATTTGAACTAAGGTTTTCTGTCTCCAGCGCCAGTTTTCTACCCACTGTAATGTGCTGGTCAAAAAGAATTAATGTAGCTTCGTCATCTGGCATCAATAGAAAATACAACTAGTAAGAAAGGACCAAATTAATACTATTAGAAACTATTCACAATATTAGGACAAAAGAATGCCAGAAAAACTTCATTCATTTTTTTTGGGGGGGAAAGGGGGGTCAAGGCCCAGTAAATAAGAGTAATGCTACAGATATAGATTACAGATATAGGTTCTGCATTTGACAGATTCATGTTATTCTTTTGTAACCAATGGTGAGTTATGGGTAGACAAAAGTAGAGTTGGGTATATTTAAAAAATGGTTGATGAGGGACTGTAGCTCAGGAATCTGTTATAGGTTATGGCTGAATATGGAGATCTAGCAATTATCTGCATTGGAATAGCTAAAGCAAAATCTTAATTGTACAATAAATATTGCTCATACATTTATGTAAATTCCAAAATATGAAAATGTTAAAGAATTAATAAATGCTGTTCTTTTGTCCCAATAGCGTGCATAGTTTCTAATGGTATAACACTGGTCCTTTCTTTCTTTTTTTTTTTTTTTTTGTGGGGCAGTGAGGGTTAAGTGACTTGCCCAGAGTCACACAGCTAGTAAGTGTCAAGTGTCTGAGGCTGGACTTGAACTCAGGTCCTCCTGAATCCAGGGCCAGTGCTTTATCCACTGCACCACCTAGCTGCCCCCTGGTCCTTTCTTAATACTGTTTTATATAGATGTTTTAGACATGTTTATTTGATTATTTCAATTAATTGTGAATAGGTCTATATGATTATGCTTCTTTATTATTTTCTCTCTTTTCTTTTCTTTTCTTTTTTTTTCTTTTGCGGGGCAATGTGGGTTAAGTGACTTGCCCAGGGTCACACAGCTAATAAGTGTCAAGTGTCCGAGTATGGGTCTGAACTCAGGTCCTCCTGAATTCAGGGCTGGTGCTTTATCCACTGTGCCACCTAGCTGCCCCCTATTATTTTTTCTTTTAAAAATAGTAAATGTAGGATAGTAAAATATAAATATTTCTCAATGTACCAATAGGTTTTGTCTTGAAATTATGTTGAAAATTAGTTCTTTGTAAGTCAGGATGCATTATTCTGTGGAAATATTGTTATAAATGGTATTTAGGTTATAAGCTAGATCACAAAAGCCCATTTGGCTGTAAATGCTACTATTTCAATCTGTTTAACTTAGTAAAATTTCACCAGTAGCCAATTTAACTAGTATTTCAGCTATATTTTTGGAGCTTTTATAGCTTTTATTCGAAGTTCCAATTCAGAAGTTAGGACATAAGTGAACATATGCCCCTCTTCTAGAGCCTGATGGAAGTAGTGGCCTCCTGTCTTCATTATGACCCACTTGATGAAGAATTAGTCCACTTTGTACCCTATCCCAATTGCTACTCTCCTATGTGGAAAAGAGTGATGACAAGAACTATCAGGTTGTAAAAAGTAGGTGTGAGGGTACTGGGTCTTCCATACTGTTTCTCTCTACTGATAGACACAGAGAATCTTTAGAAACATCTTCTGAGACATATCTACAGACTCTAGATTGAGGTCAGATTTAATCAACAGCACCTATAGTACCATGGATGATTTAGAACCTGCCGCAGAACTCCTCCCTCCCTCCCTCCCTCTCTCTCTCTCTCTCTCTCTCTCTCTCTCTCTCTCTCTCTCTCTCTCTCATATATAGATATATATATCTCATATCTCATATATAGATATTTTTATATCTATATATGTATGTCTCTATCATACATACATACTTATATACATATAAAAGACACACACACACATATATAGTGAGAAAACAATGGGTTTTGACATGTCCATAGGCCGGCTTGAGGGGATAATATTGAGATTGATTGGATTGACTCTGCTGATTAACTCACTTGAAGTTGACTTGGTTGAAACCACACCTACCTGAGGGCCTGGTCCTCAGGGGGTGTGTTCTCTGAGCTCTGACCTCCCCATGTTTTGTTCATGGACCACCCTCAAGTCCAGTGAACCAATGGATTTGGGTCATGCTGGCCAATTAGCTTGGAGCGGTGAGTAGGGACCACCTCTCCTCCAGACCCAGAGGAAGCTTCCACTCTAAGTTAGGCTCTCAGAGGGCTCACGGAGGAGGACTTGGAGGAAGAAGCAGGCCAGGCTGAGCTCCAGGCTAGATAGCCTTTTCTTAACTTTCTGAGCCAAGTGTTCTCTCTGTACTAATATTTGGTATGCTTTAATAAATGCTTAATGCCCAAACTGGTGCTAAAGCTACTAATTTATAAGTAACAAATATATTAGAAACCCCAGCTAATTTTCCCCAAACTTGGGACAGAAATAAGGGGAGCACATATAATTTTATATGCCACAATATATGTGCACAAATGAGCAGAAGCCACTGAAATAATTCCATTTTTCTGGGGCCATGAAAGGGCAGACCCACATCCCTTGGGGCAGAACCCATGATTGTCTCTTAGAAGCATGAATGCAGAGCATTCTGACCATTGACTTCAAGAATTGTGGATAAGCTGACCTTAAGGCTGAAGAAGATCTGCATTGCTTAAAATTTCAGAGAATGGCATCTTGTGTTCAACATCATAGAACTTCAGGGACCTTCTAGTTTGATCTCCCTCACTCTGTGTATGAGGAAACCAAGGAATGAGAATGTTAAGTGACTTGCTTAAGGTCACATAGGATAACTATCTGAGGTAAGATTTAAGCTAAGGTTCTCTGATTTCAGAGCATGGGCCCTCTCCACTTTTATTCTTTTGGCTGCTACCTACTGCTTATAAAAGAAGGGAGTGACTAGTGCGGGACAACTACACAAATTTTGATCTGGCCTTTGTGTGTAGTGAAGGCGATTGTTCACAAATTATGTGGCTGATTTGGATGCTCTGAGTCTTATTTGGGGCTGTGCAAAAACCAGTAAAATACATGCTAGTTCTGACTGAATTGAATTCCTGTGGCAACAGATGTAGCTTCCTGCTATTGAGCCATTTTTTATGTAGTCATATGTCTACCATGACCTTGTAAGGTGCAAGAGCCTATATCAAAATCTTCTTGTGGTTATTATTTACTGAGATTTTTTCTACTAAAAGCATCATGGGATAGTGGATAGAGAGTGCTGAGCTGATTCAGGAAGACCTCAGTTCAAATCATGTCTTCGGTACTTAGTAACTTTGTGACCCTGGAGAAATGTTATAACATCTTATGTGCCTCAGACAATTCCCCAGGACTTGTCTAGAAGTCACAAAAGGGTTCCTATCTGTATGGGAGATAATAACAACCACAATAATAATACTATTGTAAAGAATTAATTGTTATTTGAGGTTTTTATGCCTCAGCGCGAACTGGCCTGGGGCTCTGCAAACTGCACAGTGCTCCACCCACTGGTTGTAGCCATTGCCAGGGCTCTGGAACCTCACCTCATAGCCACTCACCTGGCAAAATTGTAATGATTGGAAGCCTAGTGAGGGCAGTCATGTGACTGTCAGAGCGGCCATCCCATTGGCTGGGGCTGTGTGGGGAGTTTCTAGGTTTGGGGGAGGAGAATTGGGCATTCTAGGTGGAAGCTGGGAAGCAACAGGCATTTTGCTGTGTATTTTGAGCTGATTCCTGGGCGGTGGTATTTTTCAGGTATTATAATTTCCCATTCCCCATTTTGTTTCTTTTCCCTTGATCCTACTGATCCTGTTTGTGTTTTGTTTTTAAGTTCGTTCTTGTTAAAATAAATCTTGTTCTGTTTTGAGGGAGACTGCCGGTCTCCTTCCTTGCCCCAATATTGCGGCGAGCCGCTTAGCTAAGCACTCCCCAATTAAAAATTGGTCCCCACACTATATAACATTTCTACAGCATTTTAAGGTTTCTATAGTCTTTTATAAATAAACCCGTTTTATCCCACAATGAAATTGCGAGGTAGTTGCTGTTATTTTCCTTTAACAGATAAAGAAACTAAACCAGATACATGTTAAATGACTTACTGAGAATTAAATAGTAAATGTCTGAGGCAGGATTTGAACTTAGTTCTTCCTGAGTACATATACAGCATATTATGTTATGTAACTAGATGCTGACTAAATTGCAGATATGTTTTGTTTATTTTCTCCTTATAATTACAGTTCAAAATGAGGGACAAGAAAGTGTTACTGGGAGAAAAAAAAAATTTAGATCCTGGTCTTCTGCCATTTCGAGTAATGTTTTTGTTTGTTTGTTTTCCTTTTTTTCTCCTAGCACAATTCAACTAACAAAATCACATGGAATCTCAGACATTTCTTCAATAATTCCTAAAAAGTGCACATAGGAAAAAATAATTAAAAATTGGGGAGTTTGCCTGGAAATTTTGGGAAATTATAACTCTAAGGCAGTGAATGAAGGAATAAAACAGGAAATGATAAGGAGGAGGGGAGAAGGTTGAGAGAAGGTAATAAGTTCAGACTGACTAAAATAGTTCCTGCTCCTCTCCTAGCCAGTAACAAACAATGAGGTTCATGCATTAATTTAATCTTTTGTTTGCTCTGGCAAGGAAAAGCATGTTCCAATTATACAAGCTTCTACTGGTAGCTGTAGTTGATGCTACAAAGAAGGAAAAGAGAAGCCAAGGAGTTGGGGTGAAGGAGGAAAAGATGTGGACAATACCTTTTCCTTACTTTTTTATTCCCAGTGTGTATTATGTGGGAAAAATCCATTGGCAAGGATAACAGGATGACGGTGTGAGTAAAAGTGGTACTGAGTTATCTCTCTTCTCACTTTTCAGCTTCAATACTTCAAAAAGTTTATCACTTAATTTATTATTTATTCCATTGTTCCAGATGGGAGACCTTCTTCATAGGGTTTAATGACCTTCTCCTGCCTTCAAATCTTTGAAGTGGAATTTAATTTTTTAGTTATTCAAAAATATTGGCTCCTTTATTATGGTGTAATGGAAAGAGATGTCAGGAGAGCTGGTCCTGATTCTGTCTCTCTCTGTAGAAAGAGCAGTAGGAAGAGCTTTGGATTTGGAAGGAAGGAAAGAAGCTTTTGTTAAACTTCTCCTACATGCTAGGCCCAGTACTGAGAACCTTGCAAATATTTCATTTAAATCTTACAACAACCTAACTCTGGCAGGGGTAGATGCTGTTATTATTGTCATTTTACATTTGAGATAACTGAGGTAGACAGAAGTTAAGTGAATTGCCCAGAGTCACGTAGTTACAAAGTGTGGCTTTTTCCACTGTGTCACCTAACTGCCACTAGGTGTGAAGAATTGACTCTGTGGAATCAGAGGGTTTGAATACAAATCCTGGCTCTGGCAGTGTACTCATGTGTCCCTGGGTAAGTGATTTAATCATTTTGGGCCTCAGTTTCCTTATCAGAAAAATTAGGGAGTTGGATTTGATGAGTTCAGTGGTCCCTTCTATCTTAATATCTATGATCCTAAGTAAATTCACCTTTGAATACATTTCTGGGCATTAGTTTCCTCATCTGGAAAAATATGTGGAATGGTCTAGATGATCTCTATAAAGTCTCTTTTTTGCTTTGAGTTTCTAAGCTTCTTTTTTGTATTTTTTTAAAAAGCGAAATCAAAATGTTTTTCTTTGTAAAAAAAATAATCTCTTTTAGAGAAAGATTTTTTACTCTTGTAAAATATTCCTAGATTTGTAAAGCATACAACTAAAGGTGTACCTTAACAAATAAAGCATGTTAGAGAAAAGGTTTTTTCAATGTTTGATCAAAAGAATATGGCATATATTTGAAACATATGTACTTTGTCAAAGACATTTGTAATCTCACTATTCTAAGTACTAAAACTTTAGACTAAATTGACAGTTTTCTAAAAGTATGTAGTTAACTTACCTTAAAAAAATAGTATTCTTTCCAGTACGCATCTATTTTAAAGAGGATCCAGCATTGGTTTTTGCCATTTATGGAAAACTACAACTTGGAAATATTCTCAGAGGCTTTTCAGGTTGGTGTAGGTCACCTTGGCCAAAATAGAGCAATTAAATATGAAAGAACTCTAATTTGTATTTGTAGAAATCACTTAGCCCTAAGTATGAGGACATCAGTTGTGTTTATTAATATTCTATCTCTCATAAAATGCTCAATCATTTCATTTCCAACTTAAAACATTTATTAGATCACTGGGACATATTCCCAGGGAGGCTGGGCAATGAGCATTTTAAAGTTTTATGGTAAGAGGAAAGCTATACTGCCTAAGGAAATCCTCTGAGAAAAGAACCTTTGGTGATTAAGGTAGATGGTGGTATAGAGGTCACAGGTTTGATTTCAAGCCAGGGCAGGCTATCAATTTTTGAATAGAGTTCAAAAACTAGAAAACTATGATGAGGTAGCCACCCATCACTAGGCAGGAAATATCTAACTAATTGGAAATAAGTGTAGAATCACAGCATGAAGCTTGATTAAGAATTGTAAAAACAAAGAGGCAGAACTGGCTGGCCAATCTAATGTGAATGCCAGTTCATTAAACTATGCACTTGGAAATATAAAGAGACTTTTCATGTAATTGATGAGATTTTTTTCCTTTCTACATTTCTAAAAACAAATCCCTCACTATTTTCTGCTTCAAACAGCTTACAAGTCAATAAAAATCATCTGATGTTCTATTTTTTGTTTAGAAGGTAGAAATAGAGCCTTTATAGTTAAATATTGGTTAATCTAGACTTTATTTTAAATTCATTTTAGTGACAGTTAAAAGAATAAATTATTTGGATATTGGCACATCATATTGCTTTTATTTGAGCATAAAAGGAGGGTAAATCAGTTGCCCAAGGTCACACAGCAAGTAATAGCAGAGCAGGGATTAGAATTCAGGTGTATTGACTCCCTAGCTCAGTGTTCTTACTTCTTTGATAACAATTATAAAATATGGTGCTAAACATATCCCTTAGGGTGAGAGTGTTACTGATGTGAGCTTATTTGTGTCCACATGGGTTGTCTAAATTTAGATCATGGGGAGGCATGAATAAAATACCTCTGTAATCTTACCTACTGTTTTATAGCTGCCCCCTGAGAGAGGTACTAGAGTGGACTGTCTATTCTCTCTAAATATTGTGATGTTCATGAGATTATGAGTGTAGTTATATGGCAGAGTGGATGGACTGACAAACCTGGAGTCAGAAAGCTATCTTCCTGAGATCAAATTTGACCTCAGATACTTATTATCTGTGTGACCTGGGACAAGTCACTTAACCCCGTTTGCCTTAGTTTCCTCATCTGTAAAATGAGCTAGAGAAGGAAATGGTGAGCTACTTTAGTATCTTTGCCAAGAAAACCCCAAATAAGGTCACGAAGAGTAGGACAAGACTGAAAATGACTGAGCAACAATGTGGGGAAATGAATGCATCCTTAGGTTCAGGCTACTTTTTTCAGTTGTTTTCTCTTAAAGAGAAAGGAGTATCCCAAGCAAATGATATAGGCTTGAACCCCAGGTTACACGCTACTTTACTAAGCTATATAGTACATTCAGTTGACCATATTAAGTGTGAAGGATATCTTAACTAACCTATCCACTTGCTTCTATTTTTTCTTTCTCCTGTGCAAATTGAATATACAAAAAACTGTTGACTAAAACATTTGATTTTATGACTTGGGGTAGACATACCTCCATGTGTTTTTGGTATATGTCTATGGAAAAGTGTAATTTTAGATGAGGATGAAAAAGTTCTCTCACTTTTGCTCTTTTAAAACAAGACATTGAATCCATTCATCAGAACATGAAAATAGGGACCATTTATAGCAAAATCAGGAAGCTGGTGAAACTTGTCAACCCATTTCTCCCACTTGGCATCTTCCTGCTAAAGATCTGGTTTGTTCTTAGTTCTGTTAATTCGTAATATAGTTTCAGTTTATCAGCCAACATGTCAGAAGATAAGAGCTTCTTAGTCTTCCCTAGAGTATTGCACTTTGTTAGGGAGAGTCCAGGTCTTTTTAAAAAAATAAAGCAGTGAGTTGCAGTGGTGAGCATGTCAGGCTGTGGAGGAGGGGGGTTGATACTTGAAGATGAGAAGCCTACCCAGTCTGAACATGACTTACTTTTCTTATAAACACTAATTTTCCAATTTATATTTAATGTTGTCTCCAAATAAACTGCCAACTAAATGTTTTGCTGCAATGCCTAGTATCAAGAATATTAGACTCAAGTAATAGTCATGACTTCCAAAGATAATTGATTCATTAACATTTTAATTGATTGATTAACATTTTAAAATCTAGACAGGATTGCCAGTAATGTATTAAAGGAAACAGTTATGGTTTGCAAAAGACACTTTGATAACTTATCTTCTTTAGGGCTTAATTTACTGAAGATAATTTATTTTCCTTAAAAATATTTCATTGAACTTCTTTATAACATTGCTGTCAATTCCTGATACTCTGCATTAACAACAGAGACTTCCCTTGTAACAAATCTTGTAAGTAGTTATGCAAAAAAAAAAAAAAGCCCACACACTGAAAGTAGTTGACAGAATATTCCTCATTCCACCTCTGTTGGACAGCACCTCAGTGCTTTGCACAAAATAAGCCATTAATAAATGTTTTACCCATCCATCCGTCCATATACTTATTCACCTTGCTTGTAAGAGCAGGGAGTTATATTCAGTCACTTCTCAGAAGGCGATTTTGGTCATTACGTTAATCTGAGTTCTGATATGTTTGAAAGCTAATTTATTGGTTATATTACTGTGGTTATTATGAATAATGTTTACTTGATTCTTCTTACTTTGCTCTTTATCAGTTAATCTAATCTCCCCAGCTTTCCTTGAATTTTTAAAATTTATAATTTTCCATTGTACAATAATATTACATTGTGATTATAACACAGTTTGTTCAGCTACTCAGTTGATGAGTACCCACCAGCTTCACCATGAATATGAATTGAATCCCTGCTTTCTTTTGAAACATGACTTGATCACCACTTTCTAACTGAAGCCTTTCATGATTCCTCCAACTGCTTGTGCCCAATCAATCTTATATTGGACCATGTTTTCATTTCTATTTGTTTTCTTTGTTTTTATTCTGTATGCATGTACTTGTCTTCAGCAGTAGGATGTAAGCCCTAAGAGGAGAGATTCTTTGATTCTTTGTATCTGTTTATTTGTAACAGCAGTGATTAGCATGTTGTCCAGGATCTAATAGATACTGATGGATTGATTGACATATGAAACCTTATTTTGTTACTAATTTCCTTGGAATATATGCTCTAAGTAGATACAAGAAAAATAGATACATACATACATGTATATATGTATACATACATGTAGAGATGAATAAATGCATAGATACCCAGTAGTGGGGTCACAGTGTCCAAAAGGTATGAACAAAGAAAATTAGTTTTCATACAGTACAAATAATGTTATCTATCTCAGAGTTGCTCTATAAATATTAAACAAATGATTTAGGCAACTGTAGAATTCCCTTTATTAGAACTGACATTACAGCCAGTTATAACTTCTGCTGTGAAATTTGTATTTTAATATGTTCCCAGTTAATGCAAGGGAGGGATGATTTTATAATAAATCAAATGGTTTAAGTTCCATTAATTTGTGAATGTCTTTGCTCCATTCACCACAGCAGCTCTGTAGTGTTTAAAGGTTATAGGTATGGCAATAGTGTTTATTATTCTTACATATGAAATCCAAAAGAATCCCCTGCTTTCTGGTGACTGGAAACCATTATGCCTTGTAAAAGCAATCTGGGAGCTGACAATTTTGACTCCCCCAGTGTGATGTCTATTAATCTATATTATATTTTCCCACAAAGACTGTAACCGAAATGATCATTGCATGATACCATTTTTAATTATCAACATCCTTTTCACTTTCCTAATGCTTTTAATGAAAGCATTAGAGAAAATGTGCAAGAGTTTAAAAGCTGGTATTTCCCCTGACTTGTCTGTTGTTGGGCAATAAATCCTAGAAGTGACTAGACACAAGTGTCCTGAAGAAAAAGCTTTGAATTGCAAGCTGTTGTTCTTAAATATATCATTACTTTGATGACTGGGTGCAGGTCAGGGAGGCTAAATGGAATTGCTAATGCATTAGTTCACTTGCAGTGGCAGAGGTTCCTGGTCGTGGCAGAAAAAGAAAATCGACCTCCTGTTCCCAATTTTATATGGAATTTTTCCAGTTAAGGGCAATAACCTTGTCAGAATGATCCAAGCATTTGTAAGATCGTATTTTGACTTGATGATGGATGGTTTAGTTACCTGTGTACAATCATCTGTTCTGAAAGAAATAGGTGGGGGCTCAGGAGAAGGGAGATACATACTGGTCTACTTTATCCATGCCATTCAGCTGGCCAGAATGATGATATCTATTGATTCAGTTTGCATTTGGGCTGATGATTGGCAGATCTGTAGCATTATAATTCAGGAATGATGGACCTGGTCTGGAATTTCATGATAATACTTGGATTTCAGCCTTTAAACTTGTCCTATTAAGGAGGTGTTTGTCCAGAACTGTTTTGTTATTCGAAGGCTAGCTGATGAATTTGACATTGGGCATTGACTTTCATCTTAGAACTTACTTTCAATCTTATAAACATTCAGTTCAAGGGTTCTAGAATTTCTCCTTTTTTCCTGTCATTTTAGGTTAGAATTAGAACAAAAAGTGAATGGTATTGGTAAATTACTTGGTACAATTTTTTTGGCTAAAATGATTTCATTTTAATGAACCTAGTATTTTTTCTGGGCCTAGTAATTTTTTAAAAAGCTCCTTTCACGAACTCCATGAAAGGAAGATAGCATGATAAAAGGGAAAGAGCATGGAACCTATAAAGTTGGAAGACCTGGGTTCAAATGCTGCCTCTGTTACTTTGTGGTGTAACCTCGGTCAAGTCATTCAAAGTCTCTTTGCTTCAGTTTCCTCCTCTGAAAAATAAAAGGGCTAGACCAAATTGCCTTTGAGTTTTCTTCCAACTCTAGATTTAAGTTTATGATCTTCCTTATATTACAGGGAGTTATGATAGAAGGTAGAAAGCTGGCATTGCAGCCAGGAAGACTTGAATTTAACTCCTGCCTCTGACAAATATGGGCTTTGTGATCATGGGCAAATCACTGAAACCTTCATGCTCTAGACAACTTTCTAAGACCCTAGTTTGCTGAAAAGGTACTGGTCTGAAATGCCAGAGGATGGATGTTCCTTATTAGGAGCTCCCTATAGCAATGAAATCACAAGTCTATCCCCTTTTTACCTATCCCTTTTGGCCCAGAAGGACTAGAGTTTTGGATTAGATAAATGCTTTGTGATCATTTCAATGTTATTGTCAAACCTGTCAGTTCTCCTACCAACTGTATTTTCCAAGCTATATTTTCCCCTACCTTTGATGTATATATTGTGCAGTAACTTACATTAAAATATGTTTAGTCTATTATTTTCCCTAGATATGAAACTTGTCATTATTTTGGAAGAAAAATGCTTCATCTGAAAGTATTTTAAAACAATAAATCCATATTGTTTCCCCTAGTATCTGATAAGAAATATGTTACAATGGATAGAAACTGTCTTTGAGTTCAACAAAACCTAGGTTTAAGTTCTGCTTTTGGCATAAACAAGCTGTATTCCTGGCAACTCTCCAAGTCTATATTGTGCCGATGAGGTGTTTCCCCAGAGTTTGTACCCAATACAGTTCAGATCACAAGTATAGACCACCCCACCTACCAGGAAGAAAAAGTCAACCAACTAGAGAATCATCATCATAGCCACAGGGGGAAAATAGTACCCTATATGGGCAATTCCAGTGCACAAAGCATTAGGAATAATATCTAATCAATGACATTTTGTAGTCCTAGAGTAGAATAGCAAAAGTGTATGAAAGTCTTCTGAAGGTATGTAGCAGTCAAGAGGGGAGGGATAGAAGAGTTGTGGTTTTTGTTTTGTTTTGTTTTGTTTTGTTTTTTTTACTTTTTCTCCTTCTGCTGACTTTCCTAGTCTCCATACCTTCACCCTCCTTATCCTCTCAACTTCATTCTCCAGCAGGCATATGATAGGTTCTTTCTTATGCAGTTTTGAAGAGTGTATTATGTTAGGAGTGGGGCCAAGATGGTGGATTAGAGGCAACCCCGTTGAACTCTTTCAATATTCCCCTGCAAACAACTTTACAATAACATCTCAAACAAATTTTGTAGCAGTAGAGACAAAAAAGGTCAGCGAGAGACATTTTTTCTGGCCTAAGAAAATTTAGGAAGTAGGAGAAGTTTGTGACACCAGTGTAGAAATTGTACAGAGCCCATATAAGAGGCAGCAGCAGCACCTTTAAGAACTCTTAGCCCAGAAATGCTAAGGGGGTCAGACAACTGGTCAGAAAGAGATAAAAGAGGACCCTTTGGTACCACTGGCTACAGATGGCACTGATTGGTAAATCTATTGCCATTTTTTGTTCTGGGCCACCATTCTAGGGCAAAGAGGATCACTGGGGATCAGTCACAAGGGAGCAAGGGCCATGGTTGCAGTTCCAGGGCAAAAATGGAGGACATATTAAGGGAGGGGATGGTTGGAAGCAAAATACATTTTTGAGCAAGACAGAATAAAAGGAGAGAAAAAGAAACAGAAGAAAATGGGAGAGAATGACATATACAGTAATCATAACTGTGAATGTGAATGGGATGAACTTACAAAATGGAAGCGGGTGGCAGATTTGATTAAAAACAAGTATCCAACAATATATTTGCAAGAGACATACTTGAAACACAAAGACACAGAGTTTTATGAAAGAGTTGAAAAAGAATCTTATATACTTCAGTTAAAAAAAGAATATAGGATTAGCAATCATGATCTTAGACAAAGCAAAAGCAAAAATTGACCTAATTAAAAGGGATAATCAAGGAACTACATTTTGCTAAAAAGGTGCCATAGACAATGAAGTAATATAATAATAATTTTAAAAGTTATAGCAGGCTTCTCTGATAAAGGTCACATTTCTCAAATATAAACTGATTATATAACTGAGTCAAATTTTTAAAAATAATAAACATTCCCTAGTTGATAAGTGGTAACTGGATATAAAAGGCAGTTTTCAGATGAAAAAAATCAAAATTATTTATAGTCATGAAAAAATGCTCAAAATCACTATTTATTAGAGAAAAACAAATTAAAATAACTTTATGGTACCACCTCACACTTCAGCAGAAATGACAAATGTTAGAGTAGACAAGAGAAAAAATAGGTACACTAATGAACTGTTGGTAGAGTAGTAAACTGGTCCAACCATTCTGGAGAACAATTTGAAAGTAGGACTAAAGGGCTATAAAACCAAGTTTGCCTTTTGACATAGCAATACCATTACTAGATCTGTACCCAGAAAAAGATCAAAGAAAAAGTAAAAGGATTTATCTATACAAAAACTTTTACAAGCAGCTCTTTTTGTATGGCAAAGAATTGGAAATTGAAGAGATGTTCATTAACTGGGAAATGGCTGAACAAGTTGTGGCATATGATTGTGGTGAAGTGTAGTTGTGCTGTGAGAAATGACAAAGGGGGGGGGTAGTTTCAGAAAAAAAAAACAGGGCAAGATCTATATGAATTGATGCAAAGTGAAGTGAAAAGAACCGGGAGATCATTATATATAGTAACAGCAATAATATAGTGATGATCAACTGCGAAAGACTTGACTACTCTGATTAATAAAATGATCCTATACAAAGGACTCATGATGAAAAAATGTTATCCACCTCCAGAGAGAGAACTGATGAACTCTGAGCACAAATTGAAATATAATCTCCTCACTTCATTTTTCCTGCTTTTTTTTGAAATATGCCTAATATGGAAATATTTTCTCTGATTTCACATACATAATTAACATCATATTGTTTGCCTTCTTAATGGGTGTGGGGGGTGGGTGGGTGGGAGGGAGTTTGGAACTCAAAATTTAAAAAGAAAAGAATATAAAAGTAAATAAATAATAGATTTAAAAGGTAGGCTGAATAAAATGACAAGTTCAAAATACAAGTGAAGGAAACTTGAGAGAAAACATGTACAAATATATATTTATACAAAAATATGGAAAAAAACAAATATGTATTGATGTTACACATTAAATAGTATAACATAAACAATATAATAATACTATAAAATTACATGAATATAAATGGTCATGGTTTTTGTAAGTTTGTGAAATTCTAATTTTCTGTGATAGAAAAGAGAAAAAGCTTACTGGAATGGAATAGGAATAGAGCAATTGTGTATGATTTGACTGACATAGGAAGAACGAGGTAATTTAAACTGCCAAATAAAATTTCTAGGAGGGAAACAAGATTTTAATTGTAATTTATATATGGGAAATGGGATATATGGTAATGTAGTGAGGGGAAAGTGTATTTTAGAGGGGCAGGAAATATGTAACTATAAAAAGGCTAATCATATAATCAGTCCATGAAAAATAAGTTATATTATTTAAAATTTATTTTGTTATAGTTGATTGAGTTTAAAATATTAAGAGAAAATAAGAATTGGCTCATTGGCTCTTTTAAGACATATATTGAGGGGCAGCTAGGTGGCGCAGTAGATAGAGCACCATCCCTGGAGTCAGGAGTACTTGAGTTCAAATCTGGCCTCAGACACTTAACACTTACTAGCTGTGTGACCCTGGGCAAGTCACTTAACCCCAATTGCCTCACTAAAAAAAAAAAAAAGACATATATTGGCCTAAACAGGTTATAAAACCTCCCTACTATTTTCCTTTTCAAAATTGGAGAGCTATAGAAGTGAAAGCTATAGTATCTAACTTGGTTAATTTGTTGGTTGGTTTTGTTTTTGCAGAGTGCTTTTGCTCCTTTTGTTTTATTCTGGGTTATTAGAGATAGCTTTCTGTAAAGGGGGAGCAAAATATTGGGAAATCAATACAATTAATATCAAAACAAATTTATTTCCTGCTTTTCCGTTTCAAAATATTTACTCAGTTCTACCCTTTTCAATAGTAATGTTTGGAAGGTGTCTGTTTCATCAGTGATCAACTATTCCCCTATATAATTATAATTAGTTTTATTAGATAGATTTAAGCCTTTTATCATTTGCCTTTTGGATCTTTAAAGTAGCATTTGAGTAGTCTTGTGTGATCCTAATCATTGCTCCTTAGGACTTGAGCACAAATGCTGTCTCTCTCTCTCTCTCTCTCTCTCTCTCTCTCTCTCTCTCTCTCTCTTTCCTCTACCTGTGCGTGTGGCACGTGCTCATGTTTCTCTGTCTCTCTCTCCTTTGAGATGAAAGCTATGAATGTTGATTATGGTGTTCTTTCATTTGGGGGTTTCTTTCAGGAGATTATAAGTGTATTATGTATTACTTCTATTTTCAGTATGTCCTTAGGTCCTTAGTGATTTTCTCAAAATACATTATCTAACCTTTTTTAGGTCATGATTTTCAGGTAGGTTGATGATTCTTAGATTATTGTTCCTTAAACTGTTTTCCAGGCCAATTGTTTTATTTATTTATTTTTTTGGTGGGGAAATGAGGGTTAAGTGACTTGCCCAGGGTCACACAGCTAATAAGTGTCAAGTGTCTGAGGCTGGATTTGAACTCAGGTCCTCTTGAATCCAGGGCTGATGCTTTATCCACTGGCTACGTAGCTTCCCCTGCCAGACAAATTGTTTTTAATGATTTATCTTACCTAATACATGTATGTGTATGTATATACACATATACATATATACATATACATGTATGTGTGTATATATATATATATAAATGTATATATAAATTTTGTTTTGACATTTCTTGTCTCATGGAATTCCTATTTTCTGTTTGGTGCATGATGATTTTCAGTGTTCAATTTTTGGGTAAGTTTTGCCACCATATGTTCTAAAGTATTCATTCCCCTTACTATTTTTCTTCTATAGGTATTTTATTTTATATTTTTCTTCATTTCTTTCAGATACTCTTTTTGTCCATATGGCTTTTTATCTGAGGCTCAACTTTGACATGTTGTGTAATTAATTACTCCCTTCTAGACTATTTAAGGGCAAACATTGGGTTTTTCTTAGTCCAAAGCACTTCTTTATTGTATTTGAATTTTTCTTTTCTGTTTACTTGTATCTAAGGTCTCACTTTCTTGGTAGGGATACACTTAAACTTAATAATAGATTATAAATATTTAATATTAATATACACTTAAATGTACAGTCATATTCCTGAATGCTAAGACAGGAATTCCTTGATTCTAAGTTTTGTGGCTGGCTGGACCCCTTGTTCTACCTGAATTATCTGTCCTTGTCTCATATTGTCCTGCTAGCTTTTAGATATGCTGGCTTACGTCCTGGCTGCCTGGATACTTCTCTGGCCCTCTCTCCTGCTGTGGGACCAGAGTGCTTCACACTTCATCATCTACTTACATTGTCTTGTCTCTGCTCAGACCTTCTGCAGGATTCTGGCAGCTTTTGTGTGCAATCCTAGAGAGGAAAGAATGATTTTCTTTTTAACTGTTGCTTCTGGTGAATTTTTAGAGTTTTACTGGGGTATTAGTAGGGAATCTGAGATGATCTAGGTCCTAACACTTTGCCATCTTCTGAAAATTGATCTATCAATACAAATTTGAGATTTTTTTTATGTAGGACTTAACTAAGAAGAGAATTAATTCTAAATATTGATAAAGGAAGAAGGGGGATATGTCAACATTAGTAATTTTCTCACTAAAGCTTTTTTTTTCTTTTCCTTTCCTTTTTTTTTTTTTTTAAAGAAAAGAAGCCTAAAGCCTCTAATCTTGGGGGTAGGGGTAGGGAAGGAGTGAAGGAAACAAGGTCTTTTTATTGGCTTTTTTTTTTTTTTACCTAAGGAACTATGAAAGAATAAAGGAATTTAGGGATTGGGGGTTCTATGCTTTACCTGAAATTTGTAAACTTATTCTTTAAGATAAATAACTAATTAGTGAGAAATGACCACTGATAACAGGAAACCTGATTAGTTAATTCAGTTTGACTTAATTCAGGAAATGTTTATTCATGGAATAAAAGGAATCATCAAAGGAATGCCCATCAATTGGGGAATGGTTAAACAAGTGGCGATTTATGATTGTGAGGGAATATTATTGTGCTATAGGAAAGCAGACAAACAGGACAATTTCAGAAAGGCTTAGAAAGATTTATATGAATTGATGTATGGTGAAGTGAGCAGAACCAGGAGAATATTGTGCATAGTGACAGCAATACTGTTTGATGAAGAATTGTCAATGGCTTAACTGTTCTCAGCAACACAGTGATCTAAGACAAATCCCAAAGGACTAATGATGAAGCATAGTATCCACCTCCAAAGAAAGAACTGATATTGATTGAACACAGACTGAAGCATGCTATTTTTCACTTTCTTTCTTTTTTTTTGTTTTATTCAAGTTTTCTTACACAAAATTTCTAATATGTTAATGTTTTACATAATTGCACATGTATAATCTATATTTGATTGCTTGCTGCCTCAGAGACCTGACACGGGACAGAAGGGATTGAACAAGGGACAGAATTTGGAACCCAAAACTTTAAATAAAAATGTTTATTATAAATGGAAAAAAGAAATGTTTATTCATGTTTCACTAAAGCACACAGTATTTAAAAGGCATAGTGTGGGGCAGCTAGTTGGCTCAGTGGATAGAGCACTGAACCTGGAGTCAGGAGGACCTGAGTTCAAATCTGGCCTCAGACACTTAACACTTACTAGCTGTGTGACCCTGGGCAAGTCACTTAACCCCAACTGCCCCCCCAAAATGAAAAAAAAGGCATAGTGTGTGTGTGTGTATGTGCATAAGTGTATTTGTTCAGTTGATTTTTTTTTTCAGTTGTGTCTGACTCTTCATGACCCCATTTGGGCTTTTCTTGGCAAAGACTAGAGTGGTTTGCCATTTCCTTCTCTAACTCATTTTACAGATGAAGAACTGAGTCAAAGAGAGTTAAGTGACTTTCCCGGGGTGGCACAGCTAATAAGTGTCTGAAGCCAGGTATGAACTTAGGTCTTCCAGACTCCAGGCCTAACTCTCTATTCACTGCATCATCTAGATGCCCCCTAGTACTGGTATTGGGAATATAAAGGTGAAATCAGACACAGTACCTGCCCTCAAGGTATTTTCAATCTAATATTAAGTGTATATTAATATTAAATATTTATTATTAAGTTCACATTTATTATATTTAAGGAGCCCTGCAGAAAACTGGAAAAATAGTCATAAGGCTTGCAGTTTTTCAACATCTGATCTGGCTTCAGACACTATTGTATGAACTTAGGCAAGTCTCTTAACCTCTGTTTTTCCCAGTTTCTTCTTGTAAAATGGATCTAATATTAATTAGCACCTACCTCACACTGTTGTGAGGATCAAATAAAATAAGATCTTGTAATATCTTTAACACAGTGGCCTAGCACATAGTAGGGGGTATGCTTCTTCCCTCTTTTCTACCCCACCCCCAATCCCTTTAGAAAAAAAGAAAAGCTTTACTGAAATTAATGGTAATGTCAAAATTATATTTAGGAACCAAAGAACACTGAATCTGTTATCAGGAATAAGGAATTTTAATCCCAGCTCTGCCCTTAAACAGAACTGTGGCCTTGGACCTCTGAAGCAAACTCCCTGGATCTTGTTTCTACCCCTTTAGAAGAGTATGACTAGATCCCTAAATTCTCTTCTATTCTGTGATAGCTGAATCAAATGTGGTTGTTCATGTATTTTAAAATTGTACTCTGTGTCAAATCAATAAATTTGTAAGGAAGAAAAGTAGTAATCAGAAATAGGTGATGGTTTAGACTGTCTTTTAAAGAGCCATATATTTTTATAGAAAGAACCATAATTAGTTGTATTGTGTGCTATTTCCTGTTCTCTCAATTATCCACACTCAAGGGGAATCAATTTGATTTAATTTTTTTTTTTTAGCCAGGCAATGAGGTTTAAGTGACTTGCCCAGGGTCACACAGCTAGTAAGTGTCAAGTGTCTAAGGCTGGGTTTGAACTCAGGTCCTCCTGAATCCTGGGCTGGTGCTTTATCCACTGTGCCACCTAGCTTCCCTCACCCAAAGGGAATTGAAGAACTGGCCTCACTCATTGAGGTACTGCCTTTCATTTATTTAGGGCTTGCTACTGTTGTTGCATGCATAAATTCTAGGGGAGAATCAGCTTTTGTAGGACTGGCTAGTCCTCCATTGTCAAGCCTCTTTGTGTAGGGGAATGTTGTGTAACCTAAGTTTTATATTCAAGGACACATTTGGTAATAGAGCTTTTGAATTTGTGAGTGAAGAGATCATTTATTAACTGCATTAATGGGTTTTAAAAATAGTATAAAGGTATCATTCATTTTGTCCAATATTAATATTTAATTATAATGTTAACATTTATGTAGCTGTTGGGTGGGGAATAATAATAATAATGCAGTTTGGGAATCTAATGCTAAGCTGAAGTCATCTTAGTAAGGTCCACCTTGTATTTTTAGCATGCTCAGTGTGTCCGATTTGAAGCTGCAGTTTTTAATGGCTGCATCTGGAATCCATCTTCTTAGAAAGAATGTTCTCCAAGATTAAATTATATGGCCTGAGAGAAGGCTATATTTCTGTAGAACTTAAAGATGGCACTGAAGATTTTTATGAGAGGTCACCAAAGGGGAATGCAAAGGTTGTTCAGTCATGACTTTATAATGTCACATCAAGCCCTACACCTGTCTGGAAATTAACAGCTCTGTCACTCTTTTTGCAAAAGAAAAAAAAAAAGAAACAGAAAAGAAAGAAGAAAAACCCTCAACCAGCATCAGGAAGAAAAAGCAAAAAAGTGAAAGGGTTTTAAGTTTAAAAATTAGTAGCAAAATATATCTAAATGATCCTTGCATAATATTCTTTTAAGATTCCAAATGCAAAATAAAAAAAGAGAGAAACATCTATTAAAGTATGCACAGAAAGGCAAAGAATATATGAAGCAGTTTACCCAGAGGGAAAAGGCCACTGCCCTATCACATCCTGAAGTAAAAAGAAAGTAACAACATCAAATGCTACTGGAGAAAAAGATATTTCTCTCCTAATATCCAAAGCAGCTATATACATGAATCCGTTTTCTGCAGAATAATTCAATACTCTACTTCTTTGGGCTAACACATGTGTAAAGTCCTGCTCGCAGCTATTACCCATTAACATATTATTCATAAGCAGATTTTTACAAATATTTCTTTAGTCTCAGTTTGTTTCTGCAAATATGTGTCTTAGTCTGAACCTATAGTTCATTATTTCTCCACAAACTGGTGATAAACATGTTTCATCCTCAAGCTTCTGGAATTGTGATTAGCATTGCAGAATTATTAGGCTTTTCAAAGATATCACTTACAGTGTTGTGGTCAAGGTAGAAATTATTCTTCTGTTTCTGCTCCCTTCTCTCTATATCAGTTCATACAAGTCTCCCTGGATTTCTCTGAATAGATCCCTTTCATCATTTCTTATGCTTCAATGATATTCCATTACATTTTTTGTTTTTGTTTGGTTTGTTGATTTTTTTTTTGCAGGGCAATGGGGGTTAATTGACTTGCCCAGGGTCACACAGCTAGTAAGTGTTAAGTGTCTGAGGCCAGATTTGAACTCAGGTCCTCCTGAATCCAAGGCTGGTGCTCTATCCACTGTGCCACCTAGCTGCCCCCCCTTACATTTTATTACCACAATTTAGTGGGTGTCCATGGTGTTTCAAATTCTTTGTTATAAAAGAAAGTTTCTATAAATATTTTTGTAGATATGCATCTTTTTCCTTTGTCTTTTATCTTTTTTTGGAGGGGGGTAAAAGCCTAGTAGTTGTATTGCTGGTTTTCAGGGTTTGCCCATCTTAGTAAATTTGGAGTTATAATTTCTAATTGTTTTGCAAAATGGTCGTACTTCTTTGCAGCTCCAGCAACAGTGCACCAGTGCATCAGTATGTTTAACCTCCAAACATTCCATCTTTATAACAGTCTTTTTCCTTTATTTCTTCTTTGCTGAAATGATGGATGTGAAGTGGAACTACTCAATTGTTTTAATTTGCACTTTTTTTAAAACCAACCTTTGTTTGGTTCATTCTGTCTCTGGACTTTCCTGTCTTTTCCCCTGCACCCTTTGAAAAGACAGGGAATGGGGAAAAGAAATAGATAGAAAGCTTCTTACATATTTTTGCTCAATTCTAGCACAGTATATGTGATCAGTAGGTCCTTCTGTGAGACAATGTCTACATTTAACATACCTTAAATACAAAGATTTGGGATCTGTAAAATTAATATGTCCTATTATATTAATTTTACAAATTTGAAAATCTATTTTCCTTACATTTTAAGCCATAGCACAGAAATTCTAACCTTATTCTTGTACACTATCCATCTTAGTCAGCTGTTCTTTCTAATTTATCAATTCTTTTCTCATCCTTTGCCTACAGTTGACAACACTGAAGAAAACATAACATGTACTTTTTGTTGTCTTCAGTTACTTTCTTAATACTTCATCACTGGAAGAAAGCACAGCATGAGCAGAATTCTGTAGTTTTCAAAAGTTTCTTCTTCATGACTTCATCATTGTTGGCAAGACTTGATAGATTATTTCTCATAGTATTATTTGTGCCCACACAAATCACTGAACGTGGGTAATTGTTTTCTGGTTTTTTATAAGTCTTGGGGAGCTCTCTGTTATGTCTTGGATCCATTCCTCATGGAAAACAATAGACCTTTCTTTTGTGGTATCAAGTCAACAAATAGATAGCTGGCTTAGTATACTAAAGCAGGGAATCACCAGATAGTACATCTCTTCAATTTTTTGTTTGGCCTTTAATAGATGATCTCCTACTTGATTGCTTATGTGATTCTTGTCTATGAGAACATCTCACTCCCTCCTCTTGAAGAAGACTTTAAAATCTTTTAAATTAAGCTTTAAGTTCATAATTCTAATTTTATTTATTTTTTCTCCGTGTAAAATTTTTCAATTCTCCACCTCCTAACCAAGTTCAAGTCTACCTTTGACCATCCCAGATCCATTATTTTCCCATACATGTTTCACTTCTATTTTATTTAAGAACATTTCATTGTCCCTAACAACTTGGAGTGTGGAGAGTTATTCATTGAGCTCCTTCCCCTTCTCTTCCCATAGGGAACTCAGCCTGTGCAGATAGCAGTCACTTGGCTATGGCAGAAATACAAGCATTGCACACCTAAGACAAAGGCAATTCACCTGTCCTTCATATTGGTTCAAAATTTTGCCCTTGTATAAAAGAAAAAACAACAACTATTTGTCAGTGTTTATACTTTACTCTTTTTCCAATTAGTGTAATATGAGATGTCATAATACCACATTTTATTGCTGTGGCAGGAACTTCTCATATGATACACTTGAGCACTTTATTAATGCTTTATAGGCAATTATCACCTTTTAATAACTTGACTCTCCTACTTAACTTCATTGTCGTATTCTCATCACTCCACTTCTCTTCTTATTAAACTCCAGTTTTCCCTATTTGCCACAGCTATAAAATCACTTTGTCAATTTGCTTAACCCTTCAATTTTTCCACTTACCTTTTCTTAATCAGCCCTTTACTTGCTAATAGTATTTCCCTCTGATTCTTTTGAATTTTTCCTATTCAGGCCCCATTCTTCCATCTTTTAAAATTATTTTACATTCACTTTAATCCTCAATGATACTACTCCCCATTCCATCCAGAAATGGAATATGGACCAATATTTGGGTCTTTAACCCTCTTTTTCAGCTCATTCTCCACTTCTTCTATAGCCTTCTCTCACAGAAACCAGAGGTAAAATGAAATAGTAGAAATAGTAGGGGAAACAAGAACAGAAACAACAACAAGGAAGACTCAGCAATTAAGTGGCTAAGTACAAAACAGCTACTCAGTGGCTGTAATAGAAAACCTGGGGACTATTAGAAGGACACTGAAATCCTGGCTCCAGAGAGGTCTGGGGAAGGGTAGAAGAATGTGCAAAACTATGGTAATGAAATAGTTTTAAATGATAGAAAGTGTTTTTCTTCTTCACATCTAACAAAAAAAATCAGTTTAAATGGAGAGAAAGTTAAAGCTAATAAAAAAATTGAAGGGAATACTGATGCTGAAATGAACTTGGCTATTTGGAATGATTCCAATGAAATGAAAAGACAGTGAAGATGATTATATTATTAAGGACAACCTAGGGAAAAAAGCACATCACCCTTTGAACTAATAATTAGTTTAATAGAAAGTCATTCTTACCATGACCAGGTAGAAGGCATGCTATTATATATAACATGGACAATAATAAAAGAGTAAATTGAAATGAGGAATCAGAGACATTCGTTACTACATGGCACAGTACTTTGCACATATGTTGCAGGTGGGTAATATATGTTTTGTGACTCAAAAGAAATCAACCTTCAGAGTCCTGTGGACCATATAAATTCACACCAATGTCATAAACCATCTATATATAAGATGCAGTCCAGTAACTATGTACATAGTTATAATTCTCAGTCATCCAGAAGAAGTTAAATGTTTTCTATTATGTTTTACTCAATAAAACATGGAAATGTGTAATACATTTTAGAAATACTTCCATCAAATATGGTTGAGACGATATTTGGGAAGATGATTAAAATTTACAAAGTACTTTTACATAAACTTCCCCATTTAAAATTTTAGTAGCCCAGATAGGACAGCTAATATTCTACTAATTTAAATATAAGGAAATTGAGGCTCAAAAAGGTTTGCCCAAGGTTGCCTGGTTTGTGGAGTGGCAGAACTGAGATGAGAATCTATGTTTCCTGACTACTAGTTGAAAGATATTTGTATCATATCATGCAGCCTAGATGTGAATAACATTTAGTTATTCAGAACATATAATTTTGTCATATCCTTGAAATAACTGCAGTGTTAATGTGCAAGCCAATGTCAGACCTTATCCTTTGACAGCCAAACTGGATTGTTACCACAGAGTTTCTCTTTGGCATGTTTTACTTTCATCCGTATTTAAAAGCTTTGAGGCAGTTGCTCATTCCCTAGAATTGCACTGTACAACAGCAACACCAAATCATAATCTCCTTTCAGTTCGATTTCATTCCCCTTCCTCTTAGGGGAATTTTTGCATTGGTCTGCTCCAATAACTCCCGAATCTAAGAGGCAAAGTTTCTTTGTAACCAAAGTGGAGGGGGTGCAAATGCTAATGAAGGTGCTATCTGCATCTGTGCTCAGATTATTAGACAACTTTATTTGGAAACCATTCTTCCTTTTTTTGTCCTCAAGGAAGTTTCCTCATTTTTCTGTTTACTTCTATGGCCTTGGATAAGCTTCTGGCCTTCTTTCCTCCTATATGTGCTTTGCTTCAGTGTCCCTGTAACACGTATTTTCAGACAATGGCATTCTAGGAAATGTGACCTCTTACCTTTGACATTTTCTGTAGCCAGTCCTCGCTTTCACATGTGCTCCTCTTACCCATTTCTACCTCTTGCAAAGGAATAAAATGAAAGAAAAGAAAGGAAAGAAAGCTTTCCATACCTTCCTACTCAACTGTATTACATCACACTTTATCAATGGGTCCTCCCATAAGAAAGAGGATATACTTGTATCACTCTGTCAAGTTCCCTTCAATTTAAGAGTTCAGGTTCCATGAAATCAGTGTGTCCTCCTTTATTAACTTTGGAAGTTAGAAAATCTATAAAAGGGATTTATATTAAAAGTGGAGTACCTATATATTTTTTAGGATTAGGGTCACAAATATATAGTCTGAAGGGACCTTAAAGCTCTTCTAGTCTAATCTCTTTATTATGCAGATAAGGTAACTGAAACCCAAAGATGTTACGTGACATAATCAAAGACAAACAGATACGAAGTACAAGAGTCAGGATTTTGACATTAAATTAAAGGTTTTCTATGACTGTAACTCAAATGTGCTCAGTATAAATGAGAAAATCCTCAGTGGAATAAATAGAATAAAATTTAAGGACTGGAGATGTATGCTTTTCATTTATTCAAGTTCAATTTGTTACATTTTCCCTAGGTATATTTGTCGGGTCAGACTGCATTTCAATTTACTCATGATGAGAGAATGAAAAAAAAGAACTAGTGGGTGTGGAAGAAAAGAGATCCTCTCCTGCTCCCTTGGTCACTAGCCACATGGGGAAAAGAAAAATAAAATTTTCAGTGATGCTATTTTGTTATTGTCAGCCAATCAAATCAAAACCTATTCAAATTCTCAATTGACTTATCTTTGATTTATTTTACTGTCCCCATGAGCATTTTGCAAATGAAAAAGTTTTGAGCATCAAAGTATTCAAAAGTACTGACCTCTCGTGTGTGTGCGCGTGCGTGCGTGCATGTGTGTGTGTGTGTGTGTGTGTGTGTGTGTGTGTGTGTGTGTGTGTGTGTGCTTTGAGAAGGGTAGAAAAGTAGATGTCCCAAGAATGCTGGAAGGGAAAAATTGTCCATGAGGTAGAAGAACAATTAGCAAATTCAGGAGTTATTCTCTGTTTACACTCCAAACAAACAACTTAATTGCTTGTTTCTAAACCCAACTTCTTTTTGCCTGGATTACAATCCATTAGAGACCATCGATCAGATCTGTCAAACTCATTAAAACTCATCCTAGAAAGATTTTTTTTTTAAAGTAAAACAAATCTATAAGGGATTGGTACAAAAATACTCATGCTGATTTCAATAATTTAGTGTTGAGAACTTCTTATTTTGGTTCAGAATTTTGCTGATAGATTTACTTTTAAAAACAAATTGAATATTTAAATAGAATTGGGTACAGAGATAAAAGATTTGAGGCATACAAACATAAAAAAATTCTCTCTTTACAATGGAGTGGGGGTTGGGGAGGTTAGTGACATTGAAGTGGGGGAAGGGGGTCTCTTCTTCTTTGGTCATCTATTAATGTTGCCTTTAGCAAAGGATAAAGTATGTTGCTTTTCTTTTTAATTTGAGAGAGGCCTGATATTAAAATTTGAAGTATTAAATTTAGAAAAGATGTTACTTCTATAATATATTGATGAATGCATTTTAAAAAAGTATTTCCCTATCAGGTTAAAAAAAATGACCACATAAGTGAATTATTAAATCCTCAGTGTCTATCTTCATTGGCCACTAATAATTAGTTTGCACTTGTGGCAATAATATCAAATTTCCTCTTTAGAAAAATGCTGGACCAATTTTTTATTGGGACAAATCAGTTTCTTATGCCTACCACACTCATCCTTTCCCTTCCTGAGTACTCTCCCTTCCTATCCCCCCTGGCCCAACAAAGGAAGAAATGATGAACAAGCTTGTTTTAAAAAGAGTCAGCAAGGTCCATTATTAGGATTCTATTTTCCGGAGATTACCTGGGATTAGGTTTTCTTTTGTCCCATTATTCCTGTCTATTTCCTGGTCTCTTTCATCCAGCTAGCCTGAAGCTCTGAAAAGGAAAAAGGAAGTAAGTGACATTGCTCAGGATATATGTAGAGTAGACACCAGGCTCCAAGAGATCCCCTGGTTTGTGATTTTTGAGCTAAAAGTATTAGGGGTGATTTAAAGTGCTGCTCTGAGACTGAGTGGGGTGAGGGTGGATGGAGGTGTCTGCATTGGCTATGAAAGACAAGATTCTTCTTTTTTTTTTTTTTGCTTTTTGGATAAACTAAGTAATAGTTCTTGTTGGTCTGCAGTTAGTGAGATGAAAACTTCCTAAATTTATCTACATAATTTACCATATAAGAAAACAATTAAATAAATAATAAACTGCTTTCCAGGCCAGAGCAAAATAGCCAATTCTCTAATTACTTGAATCAGTCTAAACAGCCTATTTTTGAGCATTTCAGAAGAAAAGGAATCCACATAAACCTGAAATATTCTATTTCACTTAGCAAACACTCCACTTGATTAACTAAACTTCTTTTACTTGACTGTTTAGACCAGGTCAAGGTAGACAACCTGCATTTTCAATTTCATATTTTTGATTGCTTAAAACACAATGTCTTTTCCTAGAATGGTTATTGCCACTGGTTTCTAAAAAACAATATATTCAATTCTCAAAAACATTTATTAAATGCCAACTGTATGTATGTAGGTAGGTTCTGTGTACAGAAAATGCCAGAAGGAACCACAATGGAATCCTATACCTCAAGAAGTTTACACTCTAAAGAACATCAGACACAAAGAAGTGTTATGTGAGGTAGAATGTGACTAAGGCAAATATAAGGTCTAGCCAGTGTTAAAAGAATTTTGAGGGAAGAGATTACTTTCAGTTTGGAAGAATATAAGGAAGCTTCCTGGGAGAGGTTGGCACCTGAGCTGGACCTTGCAGGAAGAGGATGTGTGTAACAAGTAGAAATGTGGAAAGGGCTTTATTCCTTCCATGATGGTGGACAGCCTATATGAATTGCACAGAGGTAGGAGCCTCTTATTTCCAGAAGGCAGTCTTGGATTTTTTTTTTATGTTATTCTGTATTTTTTTTAAACTAGTTACTTTAAAGTCAACTGTGTGCCCTGCTCCTTCCAACTTCCACTCAACATTAGTCATTTTTCAAAACAAGTTCGAGTCTTAACTCTTTAGTGAAGACCTTTTGGCCACACTAGCTCACAATGATTTTTTTTTCCTTTTTAAAAATTCATGGTCAGTACACTCACTTAGGCATGGAATTAAATACTGCCTTCTTCTGTTATTTAACTCTTAACTATTTCATGCCTTGGCTTCCCAAATAGATTGTAAATTCCTTGAAATCAGGAATATCATTTATATTTATCTGACCCCAATATCAGGCACAGGATAGTATTCAATAAATATTTATTGGATTGATTTGAAGATTAAGAACACACAGGAAAAAAATATGAAAAATTACTGTGAAGAGATTTGGCTAATGACATGCAGTTGAATTGAAAACTCATTTAGCAGTTGCTATTGGACAGCTGTGGTATTGGATTAGTGAATTATCCATCATATTTAACTTCTTCCTCATAGTAAAATTTAAAAGCAACCCATAATCAAGTGTTTGAATTTTGTGAATATAAATATAAAAGATCTTGGGAACTCTTCCCAGGAGTGATGAGTCAAGTATTAAATAAAAATCACTTTCACTGCTTCAAAAATAGTCACAGCCTGTTTTGTCTCCGTCTCTCTGTCTCTTTGTCTCTCTCTGCGATGTAAATTTCTCAGTATTTTTCCATGTTTCTGAAAAAAAAAATCTTAATGTAATCTTGTATTGTTGCCATTTACCTGTCATTCCCACCCTGCATTTCTTTCTTTGATATATAGACACTAGACTTATATACTTCTAATGGGCCAAAATGAAAAGAACTGAGATCTGAACTAATGTCTTCTGATTCCAAATTGTCGATTCTTTCCACTGCATGTTTATTGACTATTGACTGTTACTGTTGTTCCTGGATCTAAAGTCACTAACAAAGGAAGATAGAGAAAAATGAATCAAGAGAAATAGTCTGGGAATCCACTCTGTATTCTTTAGTTTCTGGGATTAAATTTTCTTCTCATAAGTGACTCAGTTTTATTTTCTCTGCTTACTTGATTTGTTTTCTTCCTGTGTCTTAGATTTGTTTTGATATGTTAGCTTTTGTTAATTTTCAGAGACTATACAGACTCTGAAGTGCAAATAATGTGGGAAATTAGGGGAAAGAGAGGACAAATTAAGTGAAAAGCACAGAGAAAAGAAAAACTGAGAAAGTGAAAAGTTTTCTCTTTTAATAATAATTATTTTTATAGCTAAGGCTTTAATAGTACTTTAAAATTTGCCAAGTGCCTTATATCAGTCTCATCCTTTGATCTTCATTACAATCCTCTGAAGGAGGTGCTTTTACTAGGGAGATTTTTCAGGTAAGGAAAGAAGAGCCAAGAGAGGGTCAGTGACATAAGTCTCAAAGCTAACTAAACAAACTAGTGAGGCAGGATTTGAATTCAGGCAGGTCTTTCTGATTCCACACCTCTCACAGTAGCCACTTTTCCAGTCTTGGTTATGACCTAAAACTACAAAACAGTATATTTTATATCATACTAAGTGCAAATGTTTTAATTGGCTATTTTATCTGAATTATGTTGTCCTAGTAAACATTTCCTAAGAATTATGGCCTATTGTACAAACGCTGAATTTGGAGTCAGCAGAACTATGTTTAAATCCTGGTTCTTTTGCTTAATATCTGTGTGACCGTGGACAATTTACTGGCTCTTCCTGGGCCTCATTTTCCTATTCTGTAAAAGAGAGAGATTGGGAAAGATGACTTCTAAGATCCTTATCATCTCTTAATCTGATGAACTTTAGGCAAAATGTCCAATAAAAATGACTTATGCTTGTTTTGTCAGCAGTGTAATCACCACCTTCCTATTTGACAGCCTGGAAAAAATCACTAACATGCTGAGGTTTCTTTGTCCTGGGGCTGGAAAAAAAAATTGTGTACCCTATCTCAAAAACTGCATAAACTCTTAGTCCTCATTCCTCATTCTCTTTAAATGCTGAGGTAGTACAACAAAAATGAGAAGCCTGAAAGAAAAGGTAGCTGTGACAAAAATAACAAAAGGCTTTAGCTTTAGAAATGAATTGTTTTTTGATAACATTTCAAAAATTGTCAAAGGTCCCTTTCCCCAGGTGTCTAGAGTCACTGTGTTCATATGTGTCCATATATATGCATGTGTGTATGTATATTATATATATAGTCATACATATACACTCATATATACATACACGCACATATATATTCATAAATATTTTGTAGGCACCGTTCCAGATACCCAATCCACTATTAACACTAACCAGAGTTGAACACAATCACCAAGGGGGTAGAAAAGAGATACTCCTTCCCTTCTTTTTCACTGGTGATTAACATAGAGAACTTTACCTCATTGTATTAGCAATTCTGATGGTTTCCAGACTTAGGACAATCTGAATCTAAATTTGGCTTTCAGAACAACAATTTACCAGCCTTTTCACAATTATTTTTCATCTGGGGTTAAATGGGCACTCCTTTGGAGAGGTCTGCTATGGAGCTGGAGTTTCTGGCTGGCAAGTGGAGAGACTGCTGAATGATTTTTCCATTAATTCATGTTGCCTTTTCCCTTTACTGTAAGTGCTATAACAATTGACTCTCTCACCTTTCTTTGGTTGTAAACAGAGACCATTTTTCTTACCTTAAAATCAAAATGAACACGTTTTCTTCTCTCTTAATTGTAATGTTCAAAAATTATTCCCAGCTGTTCTGTGTATTTAAATAAATGAATTATATGTATATGTGATGACAGATAGAGGGATGGTAGATATCTGTAACTGTATCTATATCTCATCTATATCTATATCTCGTTGTTAGAAGAAACTTTTACCAACTTCCTTGAATGTCAAGAAACAAAACCTTTAAAAGAAATTTATAAACATGGTATCTTTGTTTTTTTTTTCCCCTTTTGTATTTATCATAAATATCCTGGTTCTATTTCAGAACTCTGGGATTTAAATAGAACATCAATCTTTCATAGTCCTTTTGGATTTCTCGACCTCCATGTGATGTTGCTGGATGAATATCAAGAACGACTGTTTGTGGGAGGCAGGGATCTGGTGTATTCCCTCAACCTGGATCGAGTCAGTGAAGGCTATAGAGAGGTATGTCAATATCAAGCTCTCTTTTTAGAGGAAAAAATACATGAGTTTATTTTTGCTACATTTTCTGTATTCTTTTCAGGTAGCTCGTTGGTACAGTGGATAGAATGCTGGATTTGGGGTCAGGAAGAACTGAGTTCAGATCCAGCCTCAGACATTTACTACTTGTATGTCCCTGAGTATGTCACTTAATCTATTTGCCTTAGTTTCGTCATCTGTGAAAGGATAATAACACTTACCTTCCAGTGTTGTTGTAAGGATCAAATGAGATGTTTCTAAAGCACTTTGCACATCTTAAAACCCTATATACATCTAACTCTTATTATCATCCTTTTGTCATATTTATGCTTTGGGGGAAATAATTATTTTATGAAATAAACTGTTAGCCAACAATAGTTAACATTTAAGATGATTTTGGAAAACATCTCAAAGGCATTTTCAGCAAATCATTGTCCCATCTGTATCCCCAGCAGGCATCTAACTCTTGCTTTTGGCATTCTCTTTGAATGACATCCCACTTTATTACCACACCCTCTGTCCTGAGACCTATGTATAGAACATGTTGAATTATTACCAGCCTCACTGGATTTTTTCACTGTCAATAGCTGGATTAATGACATCTAAAGAAATGTGGACATATGACCTCAATGTTAACCTTGTAGCAATGCCTGACTTATATTAGTTAGGCTCTGGATGGACCTGTAAGATTTGAATCCTAAATAAAAATTGGTAAAGCACTCAGGGAACTGACATAACAAAATGCAACAGTTTTATGAGAAAGACAGTTAACAGCAAGAAAAATATTAGCTCTTTTAAAAAGCATTTATTTAGTTTTTAATTTATGGAACAAAACAAGCATTTCCATAATATAGCATAATAAAAAAATTCACTTAAAACTGCAAATCTATTATGTACAATTTGCTATTCCCTTAAAATATATAATAAAGTTATGTAAATGTATTTTTCTTCTCCCCCCCTACCCTAGAGATGGCTATCATTACACAATATGTAAAATCATTCTATACATACTTTTGTTTATCAGTTCTTTCTCTCTGTTCATATAGCATCTTTCTTCATAGGTCTTTTGTAGTTAATTCAGATATTTATAATAGTCAAAATGACTTATTTGCTCAAAGTTGTTCTTAAAACAATATTGCTGTTACTATATAGGATGTTCTCTTAGTTATGTTCATTTCACTCTTCATTATTTCCTTCAGGTCTATCCATGTTTTTCTAAGATCATCAAGTTCATCATTTCTGATAGCATAATACTATTACATCACAATCTTATACTAGAGCTAACAGTATGTCTATCCTTACAAAGCATAGAACTGAACCAAAACTTTTGAAAATTTATGACACAAAACACTTTCCTATACAATATGAAAATAATTTCACACTGAATATGTTTTCAGTTACATGTTGAATCCCCATGTATAATTATCCCCTTTCTTTTTAAGTGTCTCCAGTCTCTCCCTCTCAGTAGCTTCTCCCATTGGCCATCTTGATTCTGGGACAAGTGAAAATTTATCTAAACCAACTTATCTGGCTGCAGACCATGCTTCATAACCCATTCAGTCATCTTCCAGGAAACTAGGGTCCATCCAAGGTGGCCATGTTACTATCTTTCTGATTCCTATGTCTTCTCCTTCCCCAACTACTGTTCACCTTTTTCTCTAGGAACAGTAATCATTTTAATGATACCACTGGGGGAATTTTTAAAGAAGAGATATTACAAACAGTAGCCCTATGGCTCCCTTTACAATCCCTATTACTTACTGGGCCAAAACCACTTTCTTGGCCCTACTCCTTTATGCCTGTTGTATCTTCCTATTAAAATGTAAACTCCTTGAATTCGGGGAGGGGGGTGCTTTATTTTTAAATTTTTATCCTACCACCTAGCAGAATGCTTGGTTCACAGTCAACTCTTAATTTTTTTTTTTAATTCATCATTTGACTTCTCTCAAACATGTTCAGATCTCTTCTATAGTTAACGCAAAAATAAACAAACAAATGAACAAACAAATAAATAAATAATCCCTCTCTTCATAACTTGATACCCATTATAGCTAAAACCCAAACTCTTCCTTTTCCCCACCAAGTTGTTTGAATGATCTGTGGATATGTGCTGCTTCCTTTTCTCCCCACCCATTCCCTTTTTACTCCTTGCAATTATGCTTCTAACTCCACTTCTCAAATGAAACTGCTTTCTTAAAATTATTTATAATCCCTTTCTAACCTAATTCAATTGCTTTTCCACCATCTTCTTTCTCTTTTATCTCTCTGAGGTATTGAATACTATTGACCACCCATTCTTGAAATTACATTCTCTCTCCCCTCCTCCTCCTCCTCCTCCTTCCCTTCCTTATCCCCCTCCTCCTCCTCCTTCTTCTCTCTCTCTTGCTTTTTTGGATAGCCTTCTATCTCTGAGAATCATTCTTTTCAGAAATCTTCTTATGCCACTCTTAATCATGAATCTTTCCAAGGACTCTCATTCATTCCTCTGCTCTTCACTTTTTACACTTAGACCTTTGGTGAGTTTATCCACTATTATGGCTTCAACCATCCCTCTCTATGTTAATGCTTCACCATTTCCAGCCTGAACTTTTACCTCTGCCCCATCACATATTTTTAATAATCTCCTGTATATCATGATTTGAATGCTTATTGCTACTACACATTAAACATGTATAAAGTAGAACTCTTGGTAACCCCCCACTGTCCCCCCTTTCAAGCTGTTATAATCTATGTTATTGATATTATCATTCTCCTAGAATTATTGAATCTCTGAATTAGAAGAGACCCCAGAAGCCATCTAGTGCAGCCCAAATATAAGCACAAATTCTCTCTACAACATCTTTGATAGTCATCAAGAATTTCCACAAAGACTTCTAGTTAGGGGAACATATTACCTCCTGTCAAAACCCTTACTTCCCCACCAATAGAAAGTAGACTCATTTGGGTCATGGATTGTGCCATTTTTAACCTTTTTTTTTTCCTACATATATCATAGTGTATTGCTGAATGGAATGAAAATTGTATGTTTTTGAGAGAGTATAATTTGTTTGTGCTTAAATAATGCTTAAATAATCAAATTTTGACAGGTATCAAATTTTTTACTTTTTGATAATTGACTCATTTATATCAATATAACCATTGATTTCTAATTGATGAATCCCTTTTCTTTCCTATGCAAATTAGGAAGCTCAAAATAGCTTGTACTTTTAATCAGATAACAATAAACTTAGCTTCAATAAACAGCTTTCTTACAAAATTATCCAGGTTCAGAGAGTATAATGTGATAATTCTTTGAATTAGAGTTATAGTTTTATAAGAAGAATGTACACCAAGTTGTTCTTCAACTTCATTACTTAAATGGACCTGTGATTTCATTAATAGACATATTATTTTAATTTGTTCAAATATATCCCATTGGCACATACATCATCCTGCACGATCCTTGTTCATGTTCTCTCATAGAGCCTCCTGAAAACATATGTCCAGTGTACTAAAATCCCATCTCTAGGTCTTTTAATAATATCTTGGGTATCAGTATAGTACTTGGGCTGCCTCCACTCAAACCCCTTTCTTTTAATCATGAATCATAACTTTCAAGTTTCAATTAAAATGAAAATTATTGCGAGTAGAAAGCATTTTTTCATATGCTTCTTTTATTATAATTGTTTTTATACTTTTCATAATTTCAAAAATGTTTCCACAAAGGGCTGTGAAATTTTAATAAGTTTCTGGAGCAAGATCAGATTCCCTAAAAGGTCAGCAGGTTTCCAACTGGGGAGACAGAATTTTCTTTATATCCTTTAAGCAAATTCCTTACTGTTTCATAACTAGAAGAATTTGACTTGACTTCAAATCTGAACAACAAGAAGTTAATCTGTGTACATGTATAAAAATTAATCATAAGTTTTTATACAGTGAATTGAGTGATTTATAAAGAAATGTAAGTAAATTGAGCATAGTAAGAATACTCTTGAGGAAAGTAGCAGAATAGCTTGAATGGCTTTAAAATATATTTAGATTTCAAAGGGTATATATGATTGAAAATGAAAAATGCCTAACTCACCTAGTGATTGCTTTGAAGAGTTTCTGTGAATTTTTACTCTGTTGTAAGAAAATGTATATCTTTCAACTGATCCTTAAAATAAAACAAAAATAACTTCTAATATATTTAAAGAATGGAACATGACTGGCTATTTGATTGAAAGTTTGACTTTTTTTCTCAAAATAATTGTATAAATAATTGACCTTTTCAAAACTCACTTACTAAAATGGATTACAAATGATTAAGATAGAAGAAGAGAGAGAAAAAGTGAAGTAATATGGTTTAAATAGTAAATGTGATATATATGATATCTGAACCTGTGATTTCATCAGGCTATAGAACTCCCACTGTGGAAACCCTTCCATTGATGAAGACTAGCAAATAACTTGAAATTAATACCCATAGAGCATAGGCTGTGGCACAAAGATATTAAATGCCTTCCTCTCGACAGTAATACCGCTAGGATGTGTCAGAGGCAGGATCTGAATCTAGGTCTTCCTGATTTTAAGGCTGGTTCTCTACCCACTATACTGTTTTGAGTCTCACAATATTAAATAAAGGGTGATCAGATTACACTATGCTACAATTCCTATATCTGTGCCTTCTTACAGCCTGATCCATTCATAGATTGCATTCCCTCCTCATCTCTACCTCACAGATTATTTTAGCTTCCTTCAGAGTTCAGTTCATGCTATCTCCTGTTGGAAATTTATCCTTATTACCCCAGTTGATAATAGTGTTTACCCCAAAATTACTTTGTATCTAATTTTTGTTCAGTTTTCTGTGTATGTTTTTCCATAGCCCAAAAGAATGTAAGCTTCTTGAGGACAGAGACTGTTTAGTTCTTTTCCTTGTATTTCCAAGACTTAGTACAATACCTAGCACATAGAAGGCACTTATTGAATGATTTTGGGATTGAATTGATTTGAATAAGAATCACACACTCACATAGATCCTGACTGAAACCTTTTTCTGAAATTTTTGATGACTTTTGCATTGTTTGAAATATTGGAGACTAGCCTTTTTCTGCCTAAACTACTGGGGAACTAGATTGAGGTTTCTAAGATATTGCTATTTATAACTTAATGGCTATTGCACCCATTTAGGTAGTATGTATTTATTAAATCATAATAAATGTTAGGAGAGCATTGACCACATTTAACACAAGCCAAAAGAAACCTCTAGCACCATATTGTCTAAGAGAGAGCACATGGCTCCAAGCAGAGTTCAGAACTCCTACATTAGTTAGAGAGAGAGCTACCAGACAGCCTTCCTCACCAACTGTGTCACCCAGAATGGCATTCACCTTGTGATCTCAGTCTCTTTTCCTTTTCCCATCATTTTACACACTGATCAAAGCTAATTGGCTAGAATCATTGAATTCCATTGGTTGACATGACCTGAGGGTGGCCAATATTAAAATGAGTTTTACCTATGATCTCATAATGTAATGACTTAATGGGGAAGTGTGCAAAAAGACCATCTCTGAAGGGCAAGGCAGAAAAGTCTAGGTGTGACTAATCTCATCTAGTCAATCTCCATTTTTATTGATCTCCCCATGGGCTCCTGGGCTGGTCCTAAAAGGGATTAGCTAAGGTTTCTAATAACTATGCTTTCCAAAGTGGGGTCCCTGGGTCCCCCCCACCCCCCAACCCATTATTAATCATTTTCTCACACTTTCATGAAAATGCCTATTTTCTGGATTGTTTTTCTTGTCTTCTCTCTTAAAGCTCCCTCCTCCCTCAAACCCATGTCTTGATCAACTTCACTATGGAAGGCAATGGATATGGTGGATTTTCTTTTTATTTTACTTCTTGCTATGAAAGATAGTACTTTAATTTTCCTTCCCATATCATGGAGGTTAAAAGATGACCTGGAGAAATTCCTCCAACAAGATATATCCTTCCTCTCTGGAACATTTTAAGGATGTGGTCAAGAATCTCATAGAATGAGAAAACAAGAATAAGTTTTGAGAAAACGGAGTACCCATATTGAGGAGATCATCAATGTGTATTAAAGAATTGACACATAAGTACAAAGACCTTATGGTATGGATAAGACATACTTCTCTGACTTCCTTAGCCTTGGTGACCCAGATTCCAGAACTGGAGCTATAAAAGGTCCCAGCTGTGTGTACTTGGGGCCTCTCACATGCTGTGGATGCTGAGACCATGGCAGTGGTCATACTGGTAGCCTTTCCAGATAGGACGGTGGGAGGTGTATCTAGGAAGGTTGGTGTGTCTAAATTCTTGTTCTATGTGCTTACTGTGTTTGAACAAAGCAACCTACTTTGTCCAGTGACTCACCTCATTATATCACAGTCTAAACTAAAGGGACAATTTGGCATAGAGACAAGCCTGCAACATGATATGAAAGAATTAGCTGCAGACATGGAATCAAAGGATTTGGGTTCCCAGTCCAACTCATCTATTTCCTAGCTTTGGCACCTTGAACAAGTCATCCACTTAGCCTGTTTCTCCATCTGTAAAATTGGAATAATGATACTTGTACTATATATCTCATCAAGTTATTGTATAGAATATGATTAAAAAAAACAACAACTTATAAAGGCCTCCATAATGTGCTTTCTCTTTGAACCAAGACTAGTCCTTATTCCTCCTACATTATGGTCTATTTCCAGAGTGAATCTAAGGGGCTCAACAGGTATATCTTTGAGGATGGAAAAGAAAAAAACAAACATAGTATTCATGTTCTTTTCCATGGCTCACAACTATAACACCTTTTTGTGACACCTACTTTCAGGAGGTGCCTGGTTTCAGCACCCAGACTTTATTTTCTGGAAATAGGCTAGTCCCACTCAAATTTTGTCTGCTCTGGGAATTCCTTTTTAATAGTGGAGTGTGGCCTATAAAAACAGATTTGTACAATGTTCATGATATATGTAAAAATTCATTGAAACCATAATCTAGGGGGCGGAGCTTAACTATATGATACTGATGGTAAAATTAAAAAAATGAGACACATGCTTCTTAATAATTTAATAGTAATTGATTGTATTTACAAAACCCCTTTGAGCCTTACAACAAACTGTGAACTAAGCACTATAAGTATTAATTTGTTTTTGTTCAGTCATTTTCAGTCATGTCTGACTCTTCATGATCCCATTTGGGGTTTTCTGGGCAAAGATACTGGAATGGTTTGCCATATCTTTCTCCAGCTCATTTTACCAATGTGGAAACTGAAGCAAACAGGTTTAAGTGACTTGCCTAGGCTAACCAAGCTAGTAAATTTCTGAGCCCAGATTTGAACTCAGGAAGATGAATCTTTCTGACTTTGGGTCCGGTACTTTATCTACTATACCAACTAGCTGCCAATAAATATTAATACAGATTCAGAAACAGATTCAGAAAGCTTAAAATACTTACCCAAATGAACACAGTCAAGAAATGTCATTGTTGGTGAATCAGCCCTTAATTTAAAAAAAATAATGAATCTAGTGCTCATTTTATAATATCACATTCTATAGACATCTCCTCAAAGAAAACACTATCATAATTATCTACATATCTTATATATACCAATGTAAATTAATTATATGAAAATATTTGAAATATACATTGTTACTTCTGTGATTTGCTATTTAGAGCAATCAATTATCAACACATTATTAATAATGTGTGTATATATACATACATACTTATATACAGGAACATATGTTCATGCATATACATATATACACATACATTACAAAACAGATAGATGATAGACAGACATTAGAAAACAGTACAAGGGGCAAAGACTGTTTTTAGGGTACAGAAATTGGATGATGATCCAGCAAACAAAAGTAGGAAAGAGAACTCATTTAAATGGGAGAATAACTGAGAGAGAGCAAGCAGGGTTGTAGAAGCCAGGTGACAAAATAAAATCTAGGAGGAGACAGGGAGTGGGGGAAACCAACAGAGAAATTAAGAAGAAGAAAGTCTGAGAAATGATAATTAACTATAATAGTTGAAAAAGCATGGGTAAATTTGAGAAGATCCATACAGATAAAGTCAATCTAAATAATTAGGAAAAATAACAATTACTCATGGGTAGGCTGAGCTAAAAATAAAAATGATAATTCTACCTAAATTAATTTACTTATTCAGTGCCATAAGAATCAAACTACTAGAAAATTATTTTGTAGAGCTAGAAAAAGATAATAAAATTCATCTGGAAGAATAAAAGTTCAAGAATATCAAGGGAATTAATGGGGAAAAATGCAAAGGAAGATTGCCTAACCATACCAAATCAAAAACTATATTATAAAGCAGAAATCATGGAAACTATCTGGCACTGGCTAAGAAATATAGTGGTGTATCAGTGGAATAAGTTAGGTACATATATCAAAGTAGTAAATGACTACAGGAAACTACTGTTTGATAAATCCAAATGCTCTAGCCTCTGGGATAAGAACTCACTGTTTGACAAAAACTGTTGGGAATACTGGAGAATAGTATGGTAGAAACTAGGCCTAGGCCAACATCTCATATCATATACCAAGATAAGATCAAAATAGGTACAAGATTGATACCATAAGCAAATCTATAGAGAAGGGAAGAATTTATGACCAAACAAGAGATAGAGAACATTATGAAATGCAAACTTGATAGTTTTGATTACATTAAATTAAAAAGGTTTTGCACAAACAAAACCAATGCAAACAAGATTAGAAGGAAAGCAAAAAGCTGCAAAACAATTTTTATAGCCATTGTTTCTGATAAAAGCCCCATTTCTCAAATACATAGACAACTAAGTAAAAGTGATAAGAATACAAGTCATTCCCCAATTAATAAATGGTCAAAGGATAAGAACAGGCAGTTTTCAGATGAAGAAATAAAAGCTATCTATAGTCACATAAAAAAATTCTCTAAATCACTATCAATTAGAGAAATTCAGATCAAAACAACTCTAAGATACAACAACACACATATCAGATTGGCTAATATGACAGAAAGGGAAAATGATAAATGTTGGAGGGGACGTGGGAAAATTTGGACATTAATGCATTGTGGATGGAGTTGTGAATGGAAACAATTTGGAACTATGACCAAAGGGCTATAAAAATTCATGCCCTTTGGCTCATCAATACTACTAGATCTGTATCCCAAAGAAATAATAAAAAAGAGGAAAAGGACCCACACATACAAAAATATTTATAGTAACTCTTTTTGTAGTATCAAATAATTAGAAATTGAGGGGATGCACATCAATAGGGGAATGACTGAATGAGTTGTAGTATTTTAATGTAATGGAATACTATTGTGCTATAAAAAATGACAAGCAGGTTGATTTCAGAAAGTCTTGGAGTTGCTGAGTGAAATGAGTAGACCCAGGAGAATGTGATAATCACCTATGATAGACTTAACTGTTTTCAGCAAAAATCAATTCATAAAGACTCAGGGTGAAAAATGCTAACCACATCCAGAGAAAAAACTATGAAGTCTGCATGCAGATTAAAACATACTATTTTCAGTTTTTTTTTCATTTCTTGTGGTTTTTCTCTTTTGTTCTGATTCTTGTTTCACAACATATGACTAATGTGGAAATCTGTTTAACATGATTGTACATGTATAACCTATATCAGAATGTTTGCTGTCTTAGGGAGGGTAAAGGGGAGGGAGGGAGAAAAATTTGAAATCTTATAAAATTTGAAATCTTATCTCAAGATCTTATGAAAGTGAATGTTGAAAACTATCTTTACATTTAATTGGAAAAATAAAATACTATTAGGTTGAAAAAATTAATTTGAGATAAGTTTCAGTTGGGTGACAGAATGGGAACCTGGATAACAAATGAGCCAGAAGTCAGTGTAATGGAGACAAATTGGAGTCAGTGACCATATTTTTGTTTCTTTTGTTTTTCCTGGGGATCTTGTTAGAATAGCATGGTCAAGAGAGATATGCTTAAGAAGTAGGAAGGCCTAGAAATTTTTGAATCCAGCAGGAAAGAAGCTGAAAGGGGATATATAAAATAAAGAGAGGGTGGTGGTGGTGGAGAATGAATATGAATGAATGAAGGGACAAGAAGAGACCAAGTGTACATGACTTTGACTCTCATTAGGAGATGAGAAGCCTTTTCATCAGGATACAATAAAGGAGAAAAGAATGGTAGTTGATATAGAAGGTTTTTCAAGTGTGGAATATGTAGCAATAGGGCTCCTAAGTACAAGTGATAGATTCTATTTTATTTATTTATCTATGTCCATCCATCCATCCATCCATCCATCCATCCATCCATCCATCCATCCATCTAGCTATCTAGCTATTTGTTTCTTTGTGTTTTAGATTTTAGTAAAGGGCCATACATCAAGGAAAGATTTATAATCCCTATTGAAAATGTTCAAGCTTTTTTTAAATGCAATTTAAACTATTGTGCATAACTCTGTTCTTATAATAGTAGTCCTTCCTTATCTTTGGGGATATGTTCCAAGAATCCCAGTGGATGCCTGAAACCAAGGACAATACCGAACCCTATGCAGTCAGTTTTTGTTTAATGTAAAATCACATTCTGCAAATTTGGCTTTCTGTAAAGAATTCTGAAGGAAATTTACATTCAAAACAAAACAAAACAAAAAACAAACCCAAAACTAAAAACGTCACAATTTATTAACTCTACTGTGCAGTACTATGGTCTTTCTCAGCTCCTGTTCCTCCACTCAAATTCCTCAGCCTCCCCCCCCCCAAAAAAAAAAAAAACTCAAAAAACCCTTGAAGTGAAAGCATAAGAATAGATGCAGAAAGACTGCCATCACCCCAGGTTCTGGAGTTTGGTTTGTTATCTCCTGCACCAAGACAGGAAACTTTTGCTATGCTCTGCCTACCTTCTCCTGTGTCTGGCTATCTTGGGTACCTCCTGTCTGTCCCTGGTCTCCATGTATCCTTGAACTGTGTACCAGCCTCCTCCATTCATGGAAGCTCAGCTCCCTTCCTGCCTCCTTGATCCCCCTGGAATTAAAGGAAACCTCTGGAAAGTGAAACCTCAGATAAGGTGGGACTACTCTACATATTTTCCCCAATAAATTTAATTTCACATGTGACCTTTCTGTGAGATTCTAGCCTTGCAAAAAAGGCAATTGATTTTTTAGTGGCAGGTAACCAGCATTTTCTTATATTTTTTCCTTGCCAGCAGAAATAAAAAGGGAAGAGTAGAGAACTAAAAAGAAGAAAAACTACTGACCTTAGTCTTTGTTTCATCTTTGATACATTTAAATGCAAGGGAGTTACATGGTGATCTTCAATTCATTCTTTTCTTTTTCTTTCTCTTACTTCACACATACTGATATAGAAGATTAGAGATATAATTCCAGGTGGGAATCCCAACAGCATTCCACTTTACCTTTGGAAAAAGTTCAATTTTTAAGCTAAACTAACTGGAGTAGTGTGGTGTTATGTGTTTCAGAAAATGATCACACACACACACACACACACACACACACACACATACACACACAAAAGGGCAGCTAGGTGGCACGGTGGATAAAGCACTGGCCCTGGATTCAGGAGGACCTGAGTTCAAATTTGATCTCAGACACTTGACACTCACTAGCTATGTGAACCTGGGCAACCCTCATTGCCCCACCAAAAAAAGAAAAAGAAAGAAAAAAAAAAGAAAGAAGGGGGAAAAAAAAGAAAATGATCCCACACTTGAAAATCCATTGGAATTCTGAGACCAGAGGTTCTTGGAGAACTTGGAATCCACTGGGCTAGATTACCTCTTGGATCACTTCTGGCTCTAGATAAAGAAGTTTGTTTTGACTGCTTTATTCAAAAAGATATAACAAGGTAGATACTGAGCTTCAAGAATATGTTTCCCATATCCTTGAATATATTCATATAGCCTGGCCATACCTTCGTGCACAAACTTGGGGCCCAAATTATATTTATTTCCTTCTGTAAGTGATAATGGTGCTGAATTTCATCACATACAGAGTAAATGGTAGCTCTTGGTGATGTTTTGACAGCCTGCTTAGCTCCTAAATGAGGGAATCAATCAAGTGGTAATTTAGTGTGCAACTCTTTGGGGTAAGTCACTTTTCTTAGTGCTCCTGCCTTAAGGTGTTTAGCTTCCTTTATTGAGGAGCATGACTTTTATTACATTGCTAGCTGTATATTTATCAGTGATTTTTCTCCCACCAGCAACAAACACCACACAGTACCTAGTAAGTAATAGTGGTTGATCATTTGTTAAGCTGGATTGAAACTTTGTGTTATCATTAGGTTCCCATTTGGTGCTAAGCAAGTCTTCAGTGATATAACTTGAATTATTAAATGCCCATGGCACTTGTTCACTATTGAGGAACTCACTTTCCTCCATCATAAAGGTGAGGGGATGATGGACAGTGATAGTGGGCATTAGTGGGAGTGATAATTATGAACAAGTTTTGCCTGAAACTGTGCTTATTGATTTATGGGGAGCATTTTGAGTGCCATACCTATACAATGTTTCTGTTTTATACCAACATGTATAATGATTAAAAAAACTCTCACAATTAATAGTGCTTTGGATCTCATAAAGTGCTGCATGATAGAAAAATCTTTTAAATGTTCTCTACAACTCCAACCCTATGAAATCTTTGCCCTTTCTAAATATCTACATTGGACAAAGCTTTTAAAATTCTTGTTTTCCTATTGCCTTAAGAAGAAAAAGAGCCTATATATTTAAGTTTATATGTATATTTCTTCATAACAAGTTTTCTATTCATTCCCCCTGAACTTTTATCTCTATTTCCTTTCCAAAATTCTGATTCCAAAAAAACAATCCAGTTCCATTTTTAAAAAAGTTATTTTTATCTATCATATCTATAAAGTCATACTATTCACATTCAGATCATAGCATATATGGTAATTGGAAAAACCTTTTGTTGACAATTTTATACTTCCCTTAATTATTCAGCTTAATGATCTCATAAAGGTAATGCAACTGCACATTTTAGAGGTGAGATTAATTTTATGTTGAATGTGGGAAAAGGCATTAAGGATATAATTTGCATATAGATGTCAGATGGCAAATTACATTAATGACATCAGTAACTGTTCATATAGAAGGTCATCCATTGGGCCAGTACAGTTTGTGTAGTTATAATGTTGTTGTACAAATGCTCTGGAGAATTACTCATCGAACTATAAGTCTTGCCAATATGCCAAAAGACTGTAGTTCTGGCACATGACCAGTTTGAAATATTATGACTGTAGTCATTATAAATAAGTTTAAAAGCCTAAACACCAAGACAACGAACATGTGGCAGGTTAAAGGCTACCATTTACAGCCAATTAGTACCTGACTTTTAATGTTTTGCAAACAGAGCCCATTTTATTGCCTTTAAGTAATATTTGCCCATGAGGCAGGCAAGTAAAATACACATTGTGAGAGGCAATACTGGATATGTATGTCATCCATGCATACAGAGAAATATATAAACCCAACAACGTAAGAATTAGAATTAAAATAGTAAAATTAGGAGGTGTAATTTGGATAGAATTATACTGTGGAATGGCTCAGTTAAAATATATTGCATTAATCTTGGCTGAAATTAAATATGCCATTTTATGGGGAAAATTATTGAAATGATCATTTTCATTTAGGCAATAAAATCTGCTCATCGTTGTCATTTTGTTCCTGCCTGCTTACTCTTCTGTTGGGTGTCATAATAACATCTTATGATAATAAACTGTAATCATCTTAATTCCGCTATCATTATGAGACCCAATGGGGTGCCCAGAAAAAAATGACTGTGTGTTGGTTTTATTTTGTTTTTATTCTTAGTCCCTGCCATAGGTTATGCAAGGCTATGGCATGGTCTGTTAAGCAAAACAAGGATGATTACAGAAATATTAAAGACAGTATCATCATGTAATTGGATGTATTTGACCTTTTACTTTTTATTCCCTTTGTTGAAGAGAGAATTTTGAAGTACCACCATAGCCTTTTGTTAGATTTTAACAATGTTTTGTATGGAACAAACAGTTTCATTTCATGAGGTTTTATTGTTATTAAATTGTGGAGCAGAACCAAAAAGGCTTATTCAGACTGCCAAAAGAAATGAGGGAAATCATCTTCCTTACTAAATTGGCAGAACATGTACACATTCTGGCTGCAAAATATACCCCTCTGTTTCCATTGTGGTCTTTTTTATGCCCTCTTTTTCACATTGGTGATGAAGGGTGCAATCTTTAGCCTTTTTGACATTTAAAAAAATTCCCTCAGCCAAACCTGATCTCCTTTTCATTCACAGTAAAGCCCAGGGTTTATATTGAACTTCATTGAGGCTTTTCTCCTTTTGGTTATTCCACAAGTGCTTCGAGTCTTTGTGGATGGCTTTCTTACCTTTGTACCTTTGATCACACCATTCTTTCCCTCTCTGATCTCCCTCTGGAATCCTATCTATCATATGTTCTCTGGGACCTAATAGACTAAAGTAATCCTTTCTCTTCTCTAGAAAATAGAAACATTAGGCAGAAAAGAGCATTGACTAATATATGGAATATTTACAATCTACATCAGTGGCACAGGGTATTCCTACCAATAAAATCATGGGTACTTTTAAATGTTGAAGCTTGTGCTCTGTGACTCCACCGAAACTGAGCTTGCTATGCATAAACATAGCTATAAAGCCTTTCCTCTTTTGAGCAGTAGTTGGCCAATCCGATCAATGAATTCCCTCCTCCCCTCTCAAATCATTCAAATTTTATGTTCCTTCTAGTGTATATGTGTGTATATATCTATGTATTTATATCTATATAATCATGAAATTGGATTTATGTTAGATGTGTGTGTGAGCTGTACATTTTTTTATGTCAAAGTTTATCCACTGGGAAATAAAACCAAAAGAATATGGGGTTATAAATAATGTCAAAAAAGGAAGGACTTAATTGCCTGTTCAGGTTCAATATATTAATATGAATATAAAAGCAAATTTAGTGCAAATAATCCCTTATTGAAAAAACCTTATAGTTCTTCTAGGCCAAACCTATTAATAGATTGGGAAACATAGGTACCAGAAAATTAACTGGTTAAAATTTAGTTCTGTTTCATCATTATAGTCGTGGATGGCATGGCATGGATGGATTTCCATTCTGATATTCAAGTTAATTCCAGTAACATGGTGTTTTAGGCTAGGGCTGATTCAGGCTAATCTCTTGATAGATAATATTTGATAATGGAGCAAAATGAGAATTTGTAGGTCATTCAACAGTTAACAAAAGGATCTTTACTTAGCTATAACAGTAGAAGGAACCTTCACAGCTAAACCTTACCCAAGTTGCCCATTATTGTCTGCCAAACACCAAAGAGAGCTCCTAGAGCCCATAATAGCTGTTTTTATGGTCACAGAACCAGGAAGTGATGTCAATATCCTGAGCCTTTAATCCCATGAGGTAGTCATGTTTTTGAGGATGGCTTCAATAGCTTTTTAGGCAAAATTAGCTTAATTTGCAGATAGATACAGCTCAGGATATTGCCCCTACTAGGTCAATGTGTTTGATATGGAACCCATTATTTAAAGATTTGGATAGAAATATTTGGATATTTTGAAGACTCTAGATTTCATTGGTATGGGTGCTCCCTCTACTGGTGCCTACTGTAGCACCTTTTCATCTTACATGATTCTTGTCAATGTCTTACCCTAAATCCTTAGTAGATCTACCAAATGACTCAAATGTCAGGAAGGAAGGAAGGGGAAAAGGGAAGGAAGAAAGGGAGGGAGGGAGGAAGGAAGGAAGGAAGGAAAGAAGGAAGGAAGGAAGGAAGGAAGGAAGGAAGGAAGGAAGGAAGGAAGAGAGGGAAGGAGGAAGAGAGGAAGGGAGTGAGGGAGGAAGAGGAAAAGAGGGAGGGAGGGAGAAAGAGGAGGGAAGGAAGGAAAGGAGAGAGGCAGGGAGGAAGGAAGGAAGGAAGGAAGGAAGGAAGGAAGGAAGGAAGGAAGGAAGGAAGGAAGGAAGGAAGGAAGGAAGGAAGGAAGGAAAAGAAAGAAAGGAAGGAAGGAAGAAAGGCATTTATTAAATACCTTCTATGTGCCAGGCATTGTGCTAAGAGCTTGACAAATTATTATTTCATTTATTTTCATTATTTCATTTTTCATTATTTTATTATTTTCAATTTTCATTATATTCATTTAATCTTCATAATGACTTTGGGATACAGATGCTTTTTTTCTTCTCATTTCTTCTCTTTATTTTACAGTATAGGAAATGGAGACAGGCAACATTTAAGTGACTTGCATAGCTATTAAGTATCAGTATAGAATTGAACTCTGGCCTTCCTGACTATAGATCCAACAGTATCCACTGTACCTCCCAGCTGCCCATTTAGGTTTTCAATAGTTTGTTATTACACTGTAGGACTTCGGACGTCCAAATTTTATCCCACACTTTAATATTAGTCCATCTCTTGTTCTGATCAACTAATTAACAAGCAATTATTAACTACCAGCTATGTGTTAGGAAATGTACTAGACATTGTTAATAGAAAGACAAAAAATAAGAAATCCCTGATATCAGGGAAATAATATGTTCACATAATATGTACATAAAATAAATACAAAGTCACCTCAGTAATAGTAGAAAGGCACCAAGGAATGTAGGAAAGAAACAAGCCTTTATTAAGCCTACTACATTTAAATACTGTACTAAACTCCATTCCTATATTTCATGTGATACTAGCAACAACTGTAGGAGTTGGCACTATTGTTATTCCCATTTACAATTCAGGAAACTGAGACAGACAGAGGTTAAGTAACTTGTCTAGGGTCACATAGCCAATAAATATCTGAGTCAAGATTTGAACTGGGATCTCCTTGACTCCTGGCCTAATTCTATATCCTGACTGAGTTGAACTTTTATAGATGTTATAGTTTATCTTATATCTTGTTTCCCTTTAAAAATTATCTTTACAAGTACTAAATAAAATGAGTACTTCCAAATATACAGGAGAATATATGTTTGTAAATGAAACTGTGAATCTCTATTATTTACAGCTTGTTTGTCTTTTGAAGTATCTAATAAATTGAAGATGTTACTTTCAAAACTGTCCTACCCAAATGTGATTGGACAGCTAGGAAGCACAGTGGATAGGGCACTGGCCCTGAAGTTGGGAGGAACTGAATTCAAATCTCACCTCAGACCACTTACTAGCTGTGTGACCCTGAGCTGGTCACTTAAACTCAATTACCTTAAACATCCAGGGCCATCTCCACCCGTCCTGATGTATATCTTGCCACTGGACACAGATGGCTCTAGAGGAGAGAGTGACATTGGTGACTTTGTACAGCCTAATGTCATGGTCCTTTTTGAAAATGAAGGACAGACAACAACAATCACCACCAACTGTATGTGATTACTTCTAACCTTGTTTTTGTTTTTTTTTTTTCCTATGCATTAAAAAAAAACAAACCTTTTTTTTAAATGATCCTCTTCCCTCCCTCCCTCTCTTCTTTCCTTTCTTCCTTCCTTCCTTCATCTTCTGTTCTGTTATTAATATCTTCCCTGATAGTTTATTTGTTTAAGATTATTCTTTAATGGAGTTTTCTTCCTTCTGAGATCTTTGGTAATTTCACCCGCCCCCTCCCATGCCTTATATTACCCTATTGATCACTTTCTGACTCCTTCTCCTTCCTGGGGCTGCACCTCAAAGCTGTCTCAGCCTCCTCCCATTCTAGGCAATTTACTTTCACTGACCTTAGTTTCTTCCACAATTGAATTCTGGGGGAGGGGAAGAGCTGTCCCATCTGGATTGTGGGCCCTTGGAGTATCACACACATTGGTGTCCTGATTGTTATCATTGTTTCTGTTTGTTCTTCATTCTCAAAGAGGACCATGACATCAGGGTAATGTCATGAGGGAGGGCTGCACAAGGTCATCAGCCTCATTCTCTCCTCCAGATCCAGCTGGGTCCAGTGGCAAGATACATATTAGGACAACTGAAGATGGCCATGAATGTTTAAGGCAGTTGAGGGTATGTGACCCAGGGTCACATAGCTAGTAAGTGTCTGAAGTAAGATTTGAATTCAGGTCCTCCCCACTTCAGGATCAGTGCTATATCCACTGTGCCACCTAGCTGCCCTGGCGTCCTGATTGAGCTGTGCCATAGTACTGAGTCCTGCCACAATGCTATCCTAGCCAGACTGAGGTTCTACCATTTTATTCTCTCTAGCACAAGGTGAAGGGAGGAGCAGAGTTGAGTTTTCTGTTGTAAGCTTCTGCTTTTTGGTTTTCCCTGGCACAGAGTCAGGATGGGAGGTAGAGGTGAATTTTCTTATAAGCCAATGGGCTTGTAAGATTGACTTGTGAAGACTGATGACTAATTGAGGAAAGGATTGTTGAGTCAGTATTTTAGAAATAGGGATATGGATTACACTCCTCAGCTATTAGTTCATTAGATTGTTATTTTCTTAGGGATCTTGGTGTTTTAACTTGTGCAACTAACTTAGGCAACTAAAGTTGCATTATCTCTGGCAGGTAAATTCTATTTAGGAGAGATTTGAGACATAGTAAGGATCAGAGTAAGTGGCTAGTTAGCTATCTTGTTGGTCATATGTCTCAATCAAGATATATATAAAATATAATTTCAGGTGACATTAGGCTTGGGATCAGGAAGATTCATACTCATGAGTTCAAATCTGGCCTCAGACACTAGCTGTGTGATCCTGGGCAAGTCATCTAACTATGTTTGCCTCAGTTTCTTCTTCTGTAAAATGAGCTGGAGAAGGAAATGTCAAACCTCTCCAGTATCTCTGCCAATAAAACCCCAAATGGCATCGCAAAGTGTCAGACACAATGCTAGTTTCTGAGAAAGAAGGCTTTTTAGCACCTGTGGGGACTAAGAATAAAGCCCATTATGTATTATTCATAATTCTTATTCTTCAGATATTGGTGTTCCATGATTTGTAACCAAATAGCACCTACAGAAAAATATTTATACCAAAAATATTGATTTTTTTTTTTTGGCAAGGACCAATTCTCATTTACTGAAAGTGTTCATCAATTCCCTGATTCAGTCTAGCTTGCTCTTTCTCTCCTATTCAATTCTAAGCATAAGTGATTGTCCATCTATATTGCCTGGACAACCTATATGAAGTTATTCAGTTGTGCTTTGTTCAATAGTAATTAAAAGAATAAATAGTCACCAAAAAAAAGGAAATAGAGATGATGAAAAATTTGGAAGGTCAGGGTGCATCAGATATTAATCAGTGAATAAGTATTTATTGAACACTTCCTATTTTTCCAGCTAGATATTTACAGTTATGCAAGAGAAATATGACACAAAGTTCCTCTTCTCAAAAATATTACTAATACCTGGAAATAAATATGAACAGATAAGAAACAAATAATGACCAACTTTATGAATCAAATTTAAGTGCTAAACTGTGCAGGAAAATCAAAGAGAGAGGGCAGAAGTGAGAGAGCAAGTCCTTGATAGAGTTCATGGAAGACATGAAGCTTGATTTACAGACTGAAAGAATTATGTTATAAACAAATATTTATTAAACACTGGCTCATTTGTAAGGGTTTGTTCACTGCCAATGTTACTAAAATTAATCAGTCTATCTGTCTATCACCTATCTATCTATCATCTCTATCTATCTATCTATCTATCTATCTATCTATCTATCTATCTATCTATCTATCTATCATCTATCTATGACTGATTCCTTTATCTTAAGAGGCTGACCTTTTCCCTACATATGAAGGCAAATCATTCATATTTATATATGGCACTAATATGTAAAGAGAGACAACAGGGAATGGTGGCTAGAGAGCTGGCCTTGAAACCTTGAAGATGTGGGTTCATGTACTGCCCATGACATTATGTGTCAGTGTATGACACTGTCAAATGTTTTGATCAATGTCAGGTAACTTGTCAGTATATTCACAACTCTAAAAAAACTAGAAGATTCAGAGAAGGTAGTTTCATTGATAGGATATTCCTAGCAGAGACCTCTCTCTAACAATGAAATCTTAGGCCTACTGCCTATTCCTATTCTATTCTTATTAGACATGGGAGGGTGAAATAAATGCAGAGAAAGAGGGAGATTGACTGATAGGGAGCAGACAGACAGATTGGAGGAGAACCAGGAAAGAGCAATGTCACAGAAACTGAGAGATGGATCAATTGGAGTAGGAATAGATTGGAAATAGGAAGACCAGGTAGGAGTCTCTTATGATTGGTTGCTAGAGATGAAGGCCCAACCAAGAGTGGTTGCAGTTGATGTTGAAGAGAGAAGCTTGATGTAACATGTTGAAGAGATAAAATCTATTATTGTTTAGTCATGTCCAACACTTTGTAACTCCATTTAGGATTTTCTTGGTAAAGATATAGGAGTGGTTTGCTGTCTCTTTCTCAAGCTCAATTTACAGATGAGGAAACTAAGGCAGATAAGGTTAAGTGATTTGCCCAGGTCACATGGCTAGTAAGTGTCTGAGGCTGGATTTGAACGTGGGAAGAGAAGTCTTCCGGATTTCAGGACTGGCTCTGTATCTACTATGTTACCTAGCTCTTCCCATATAGGACCTGGCAACTGTTAGATATAAGTGGTGAGGGAGAAGGAAGAGTAAAAATGATTTATATTATGAGCTGTATGTAAGGGATGGTATTAATAGAAAGAAAGATCAGGCAATGAAGCATGTCGTTTTGCGGGAAGAAACAATGACTTTGATTTTGGACATGCTGAGTATAAAAAGCTCATAAGACATACAGATATAGATGACTAGCAGATAGCACTAGAGGTCCAGGCTATGGGAAAGAGATTGAAGATAGAGGTTTGGGGATCATTTGTATAGAAGTAGATATTGAAGCCCTGATGCTTGGGGTCATCAGACTACAGAGTTTGGGGACATAGAAGAGATAGTGGGTGATGGTTAATTTATCCTAAAAAGACTTAGAGATAAAATAAATTTCTTCAATTATATAAATAATGATTATTACAAAATCAGGAACTGCTTCCAATCTTCAAAGAAGAGGATTGTGAAAAAAAGAAGTAAAGATTTTCAATATGATTCAACTTTTTCTGCAATTTCTGTAAAACAGTCTATTCTCTTGTATTTTATTTCAGATACAGTGGCCTAGCACAGACCTGCAAAAGGAGGAATGCATAATGAAAGGAAAAGATGCAGTAAGTATCCTTCACTGTCAGTCAAAGCAATAATCAATTGTAAAGTTTCTTTTAAAATCTATGAAGGACTGAACTGCAAACCATGTTTTAAAGAATGTACACAATTCAATCATGAAAGAAAGAGATAATAAAAATATGTGAAATAAGTTCTAGCCACTGTAATGTCTGTATCTATTTTGTCAAATCTATACATCTTTATAAAATTTCTCCTGTTAAAATCTCAACCAACTCTTTATTCAGCTAATTGGAGGGAGACAATATGCAGGAAACTTTTGGTGCCAGGAAAAGCTGAATACAATTTAAGCATAATGCCATTTTGATTGATTAGGTAGAAACAAACTAACAAAGAAATAATTGAGGCATTAAATTGTGTGTAAGAATTCAGATAAAGGGGAGTACAGTGAGGACTAACAAGATGAAGCAGACTGAAGAGGTGGTATTATAGAAAGAATACTAGACTTAAACCTTGACTGCCCTTCAGGTCTTTGTCATTAATGAACTGTATGACTTTAGACAAATCATTTATCTCTTTGAGCCTCAGTTTCCTCCTCTGCAAATTAGAGAAGATAACAATTGGGCTATCTATACCACCACCTTAGAGGGTGGTGGTTAAAATCCAATGGAACTTTATAGTACTTTTAAAAAATATATATTTGATGCTCACAAAAATCAGTGAGGTAGTCCTTATGAGCATTATTATTCCCGTTTTACAAATGAAGAAATTGAGGCTTATGGAGGTTAAATGACTTATCAAGAAATACTTAGCTAATAAAGGCTCAAGGTGATATTCAAACCCAGAGCTCTTCTCATTCCAAAGTTTTTCTACTCAATCAGAATGCCTGTTCTGTGTAATATGATAGCATTTTGTAGTATTAAAGTGCCATATGAATGTCAAATATATTTGAAATATATTATGAGTTTATCTTTAATTATCTGCAAAGTTAATTAAATATGCTTTATGATTATTTACTTTTAAATGAATTAATTTCTACATAAAAAAAAATCTCCACAAAATGAGTCTCTTAATTTTTTTGGTCCCACTTCCATTATTTTTTCTGTTTATCCCTAATTTTTGTGCCAATGTTTTTTCCTTCAATAATCATAGAATATACTCTTTTCCTCTGGTTCCACTTTTTCCCCCCACTCCATGTTATTTTATAAAAGCTTTGTAGATTTCTTTTGTTTTGGGGGAGACTTGCATCCTAGATCAGGGGGCTAGCTCACCTAAAGAATTGGAGGCTAATCACAAATTTTGTAAAATAAAAAATTTTTTAGGAGAGAGAAATATGGCCTGGTACAGATCACCTTGGTGACTATCCCACTGAAGTAAGAGAAGACTGGTCTTTTGTAATTTTACCAGACAAAAGGGAGGGAAGGACATTCAATAAGATATGCAGCACCCATCCATATCTTGCATATCAGTATACCAGGGTCTCAGCAACACCCATTCCTGAGGTAAGAGGCAGAGCTGCCCTTCCCCTGGGAGAGTTCAAGGATTCCTTGGGGGTTTGCGATCTTTAGGTTTCTGGGGGTCCCACTCCATTCCCATAACACTTTGTAATATTCATATTTAATATTAATCTTATTGTAGTATTCTATTGCAGTGAGTAAGCCATAATTCAACCAGTCCTTCTCTAGTCATTGGACAGCTGGCTTGTTTGTGGTATAGCCGAAAGAGTGCTGAACGTGAAGTTATCCACAAGACCTGGGTTGTAAACTTGAACCTGCTATGTAGCCACAGCCAGACCAATTAATCTCTTTCAAGCCTCAATTTCCTCATCTGTAAAATGGCAATAATATAAGTATTACTTACCTCACATTGTGTGGAGGTCCAATGGGATACCATTCAAAGTCCTATAATTACAGATATTATCCTATGTTTTGACATTGTAGATACCGTTGCAACAAATATCTTTGAATAGCTCTTTTTCCTCAATGTATTAATAACAATTATGAATTGAAGAAGTAAATTTTCCCAACACAAAGGGAACAGATTTTGTGAGCCCTGCAAAAGGGAGGTACCAAGAAGATAGACCTTTATATATTTATTCTAGGTTCTGACCCATTAAGGAATGAGTCATCCTTTCCTCCTTACCCATGCCACTATCTGTGATGGGGGAAAGTAATACAGGGATGCTCTCTTACTCTAAATTCAGTGGACATCATATGAGTGGGGAGTTAAAGAGGGTTATAGTAACCCTGCTCTCTTACCATGCCTCCACAGATTCTCCATAGATTAACTCATTGGCTGAAACTACCCATTGGCCCATATGTACAAATTTTAGTATTAGCCACAGGGGAGGCAATTTATATTACCTGATAGAAGCTATTCTTTCAGTCTGGGAAAGAGGAACTGTTTGGGAGGGACTTGGGACCTGAATGGGGGGATGGATGGGGCTATCTCAACCAAAGAATTGGAGGTTTATCAAGAATCTTGTAAAATAAAAAGAAATTTATTAGGAATTAGGAGAGGAATATATGGCCAGGGAACAGATCACCTTGGTGATTGTCCCACTGGAGTAAGAGAAGACCTAGTATCTTTATAAAACAAAGGAAGGTAAGGGAGTTACAAAGCAAGGGGAAATGCAAACACTGGGGCCAGATAACTGAGAGGTGATCTTTGATAACAGGGTATCAAGAAGATATGCAGCATTCATTCATATCCTACTTATCCTCTTGCAGACCTTAGTATTTCTTTAGCATACTTGGAGTCATGTCCTGCCACACCTCATACCTGAGGTGGGAGAGAGAGCTGTTTTTCTCTTGGCTTTGGGCATTGGGATCTTTAGGTTTCTTGGGGTCCCACTCTATACCCACAACAGAACCAGAATGGACTATGGGAGACAAAGTATTCTTTCTTCCTCCTAGTTCTTTTCTGTACCAAATTGTTTAGAGCAAGAAAATGACCAGTACATTCCCTAAGATCTGAGTGGTCAGCAGACGGCTGGTCACTTACACATGTGAAATCAGCAGCAAAAATTTTGTCTAATTGCTTCTCTGAAAGTTGTGTCATTGTGACATGACAGGGAAAACTCATGCTTCCAGCTCTGTGTAAACATCATGTGTACCTATGGCAAGAGGAAAAGGAAACGATCAGGTTTTATTAACTGTCCTGATATGGCTAACCCACAGAATAAAACCTTGGACCCATAAGTAAAGCTTCACATGGTTGATTGGAGATATTCTGCCCAGGAACTTCATAGCAGTAGTACTGTCACCATCCCAGCCTCAAGGATATTCCATTCTAGTTTGCTGTAAGTGATGAGATTGGACACATACACACACACACACACACACACACACACACAAACATATACATAACCCCGCCCCCACATAACATGTCATTTGCTACAATTAACTACCTAATATCAGTGTACTTAATATCTCAAAAATATTTTGACACATTATTATTGTGATTATTATACAAATTATATAAAGTAAAATTCATAATACTCAGTTTGACTTCATTAGAATTGCTTTTAATTGTAATTTATTTGTTTGGTTTTATCTATAAATTTATTGGTGCAGGGAAGGATCATTGAAGAAACTTCCTCTACCACTTCAGATTGGCAACTACTCTTCTTATTTTAAAGCTCATAGATGGAGCAGCTAGGTGGCATAGTGAATAAAGCACTAGCCCTGGTTTCAGGAGGACCTGAGTTCAAATGTGATCTCAGACACTTGACACTTATCAGTTGTGTGACCCTGGGCAAGTCACTTAACCCTCATTGCCCCACAAAATAAATAAACAAACAAACAAATAAAGCTCATAGGTTACCTAGAACAATATCAAAGATTGGACTAGAACCTCCAAGTATTCTTGCCTCTGGGACTAGCTTTCTATTATACCATACTGCCTCTCTTTTTTAAAACTAAATGATTGAAAAAATGTGTAAATATTATTTTACCATATTTTCTGTATTTAAAATTGGCCACATCCCTTTTACAAACCAGTTAAAAATGAATGCATTGTAATGTGCCTTATTTATCTGACTAAATAAAATCTGCAGTGACATGCTAAAGAAAAAGCCTTTGTGTGGATTATTTTGTCTCTGCTAACCCAAATACATAGATTAGCAAGTTTATTTTCAAGTGCTGCAGATAGATTTGTAAATTTCAGATCACAAGATTTATGTGTTTTTTTTAAAATCACAATAACATTCCATATCCCAAAAGTTTGTGTACATGTTTCCTGTGAGGCATAGAAACATTTTCTCAATTATATTTTTCTGACTCCATGCTGACTCTGTTTATAGTTATGCCGAATAGTACTCTTCTTGAAGCATAGCACCAGGAATTGTTTGGTTACTTAGTGGAGCAGCTTGCCAAAGGAATCTCCACACTCCAATACTTTGGGAGCCCTAGCCATGTATATTTTGCTTGATCATACAACAAATGTTAGTCAAATGAATGAGCTGTATGTATTCATTTATTACGGGTATACTATCAGCCTTCATATTTCAAGTTAATACTTTTAGAATTCTTTGGTGTCTTCCCTCCAATCATTTACTTGGTCATACTAATTTTTGTTTACATCAGGCCAAAACCTCTCCCTTCTCTACTCTTCCTTTCTATTGTCATCCTATCAAATTCTCACCCTCAAGTAAGAGAGTAATTATATTGGTGGGACAAAGAGAAAACAGGCATATCCTGAGGTCAGAAAAATTTAGGGGAGCAAACTGACTGTGTGACCTTGGGCAAATGACATAACCTCACTGGGCCTCAGTTTCCTCATCTTTGAAATAAGGCAGTTGAACTTAGATGATAGAGTAACTCTGAACTCTAAGGCATGATTTTTGGTCTGTGAAGTAAGAGGATGATGGATTTGTTTGTTATCCTGCTAACACATTTCTTGCATGTGTATGTGTTTTTACCTTGTCACAGAGTGAATGTGCAAATTTTGTTCGTGTGCTGCACCATTATAACAGAACACATCTCCTGGCCTGTGGCACAGGAGCCTTTGACCCGCTCTGTGCCTTCATCAGAGTTGGACACCAATTGGAGGTAAGATATCCTTATGTCTTGCCAACAGTAAAGACACAATTACAATTATTTTGCATTAAAAGTCATAGAATGTTCTCTTCTGGAAGTTTTGAAATATCCTTTCATGTTGGGAATTTGAAAAGGTAATTGTGAGAAAATATATTTCTCTTTTTGAAAAGATATCAAAGAAAAGTACATATATTCATATATAATATACATAATACAAATTTGGGGCCTCCTTTTTTATTGTTATGGAAGAGTTCTATTAAGTAATTTTAAACACCTAAGAGTATAGTTTTATAAGATTTTCTCCCTTAAATTTATTATTCCATTGTGTTTGATTTTGTTTTGTTTTAATAAAATGAATTATTAGAAAATCCTCATCCTCATTACCAAATTTATTGAAGCTGACATTTTATGTCAATCTTAAAGCTATATATATAATATATAATATATACACACACATGTGTATGTGAGTGTTTGTATTTATGTATATGTATATGTATATATGTATGTGTATATATATATATATATGTTCCATTTTCCATATACTTACAAAAATATTCCTTTGTTCCAATGTTTTATTTGCATAATCGGCTTTTACTAGCTCCTATTTCCTGTTTTATTTTTGCTGTGCAAAATGTTTCAATATCATGGGCTGACAGAATCGTATAAATACAAGGGACCTCAGAGGTCATCTATTCAAGCCATAGAATTCCCTATATAACATAGTACAAAAATTTCCTATAAAATGTCCATAACAAGTGGTCATGCAGCCTTTGACTAGGACTTAAGTGGAAAGTTACTCACCTTTTTCTATACTTACTTTAATAGGTCCAAAAAAAAATTGTAAATTCTTTACTGTCAGTCATGTCAAATGGGACATAATTATGAAACTTGTTAGTGTTTGTATTTTTTATTCCATATTCCATATTTATTTCATCCCCTGTGCTTAATTATCCATATCATGATAAAAAAGAACCAAACCCATTAATAATAAAATAAAGAGATTCTTAATTGAAAAGTCATTTTTATATAATGATTTTTTTAGGATGAAAAAAACTTAAAAAGGTGTGATTACTCTGTAATTTTGCTCTCAAAGTTTTTCATCAGGCTTGTAAGCCAGCAGCATTTGGTAGAAAGAATGCTTACTCCAGAATCAATGGACACAGATTAATATGGCATTTTTGATGCTGACTCTTTGCGTGACCTGGAAAAGATCACAATATATCCAGACTTTCGTTTTCTTCATCTGTGAAATGAGGTGGTTGGACATTGTATCTCTTGGGTGACTCTCAGCTCTAAATCTATGATTGTATGTCAACAGAAGCAGATAGAATTCAATTCTATAATTAATAAATTTTAACTAAATACTCTCTTTGTATAGAGCTAGGCAGTGGCAAAGACACAAAGTTTACATAAGTTTTGGCCCTTGCCCTCATGGGGTTTACCTATGGCTCATAAAGAAATAACTATAACATGAAATACAAAAGATAAAAGCATCAGAAATATTTGTTCAAAATAAAATTTTCCTGGAAACCCTGAAAGAAAAAAAAATATTTTTTACAACCAAGGATTCTCAGGAAAGGATGAATCTGAATTAAAAGCAGGTAAACATTCTAATTAAAAGAGCAGTCAAAAAAGCAGGTTTAAAAACTGTTAAGAGAACATATTTGTTCAAAATGTGCAGTCCTAACAGTTCTTGTCTTACAGAAATAAAAATTATCATAAGTATTTGGGGGCATTATTACTCCTTGGATATTATATGAAAATGACACCTATTCATTCTTTTGTGAAACGTTTTGGGTTTCCCCCTTCTATTTTTAGCATAGAGTCTTTGAATTATTCATTCAAAACTGTTTGCCAAGCAGAATTCCCTTCCTTTTGTTCACAAGATTAAACTGCAACAAGTTGTTTTTTGGTAGTTATTACTTTCTTTAAACTATTTTTATTGTTTTTCTATCAGTCTAAGAAGTGTCTACCCCTCACCATAGATTTCTCCATTGTAACAAAGAAACACAGTTTTAGAGAATAAAGTGTCAAAGTGACCACATCTGACAATTCATGTAACATTCTATGCCTGTAGTCCACCATGGTGGAATACATGGTAGCAATTGTTAAGGTTAATTAGGAATTTCATCTGTTATAGACTTTGGATCTTGAAACATCTAGGTGGAGTGGATAGAATTCTGGGCTTTGAGTTAGGAAGACCTATATTCAAATATGGCCTCAGATATTTACTAGCAAGTCATTTAATCTCTGTTTGCCTCAGTTTTCTCAAATGTAAAATGGAGGTAGTAATAGCACCTATCTCCCAGAGATCATTTGAAACAATATTTGTAAGGTACTGCAGTTCCTGACAAATAGTAGGCATCATATAAATGCCAACAATTTTCATCATTATCATTACCATCACCATCATCATAATAATCATCATTATATTACGGGGTCTACCTGTAGCTTGGAAAGTACTATTGGAGTGAATTCTCTACCACTGTAGATCTACAGTTGTTCTGTAACATATTCTTTGAAGTTTGTCTGGGGGTATTGTTAGGTTAATTGACCATCCCAGTGTCATGTGGTTATTAGTAAGTGCTCAAGGCAGGCATTAAACTAAGGTATTCCTGATTCTGAAGTCTAAAACTCTATCCATCATGCTGTGTAGGTACCTCACCTAGCTTACTAGAGTCATACCTCAAACAAAATCAGTATTCATTACTGTAAATTTTATAAAGTAATCCATGAGTTAGATTTCAGAAATCATAGACTGAGAATTGAGAGCCAGATGGAAACCCAGATCATCTGTTCTAACTTCTACCCAAAGAATAAAGCCCATTCGCAGCATACTCAAGTGGTCATCTGGCCTACTTGAAAATTTTCATTGACAGGAACTCATTCCAAATATTGGCAATAGTACTTTTTGCTTCACACAATCAATTTAGAGCTTTAAGTGAAGTGTAGAAATCACAGCTGTGCAACTAATGTTTTCTTTGTGTGTTAGGCATGGAATTTCCAAACTATGCATCATTTATGATTTGGTGACCTGATTCCATAGAATTGTTTACAATAAAATCATAGTGCACATGTTTTAGTGATGAGAGACAAATGCCCTATGCACGGACAGAGTGCCCAGTATTTATACAGTGCAAAAATGAATTCTCACATCCAGAAGAAAAAGTAGGATGAGGGAGGGATTCCCATTGTCTTTAGAATATTTGTTCATTTATTAGTGACATTCAATGCAAATTAGTTAGTACAACTATCTAGATCAACCAGACAGTTCAAATGTCTCACACTCCATTTAATATTTGCAAAGCCTAGAAGTTATGTCTTATTTTGTAGTTTATATTCTTACATAATAATAACTTGCATTCATTTCATGCTTTATGCTTTCCAAAGTATTTTCACACACATGCTATCATAAGTGATCTTCACAACAATTCTTTACTTTAAGGCAGGACAGGTGTTTTTATAATCACTTTAGCTATGTGGAAACTGATGGTCAGAGAGGGTAAGCAACCTGTCAACACCAGCAAGTATGAGAAAGAGTCTCCTACCTCCCAGTCTGGGACTTTGTCCATTAACTCCTTCTGCTTAATTATTTGTATCAGATACAGAGAGAAGGTCATAATACTTGGAGTGCTCAAGATTCAGAGGAGAAAGATTATAACAATATCCATGTAGAATTTTAAGGTTTACAAAGCATTTTGTATACACTACCTCATTTTGATCTTTGCAACAATTCTGTGAGGTAAGTAAATGCCTATGGTCACCCAGCTGGAAAGTGCCAGGGAGAATTGCAATTCAAGCTGTCTCTTGACACCATGATTCAGAACTCTTCCACTCTGTGGCATGGAATTAGTATGTAGGTTAGTTAGACTCAGTACTGGTAATACAGATTTTGAGCCAGCTAATCCTGTGGGTGATTCACAGAGCAGTGTATATAAGGGAATGGTGTGCACAATAAACAAACTTCATAGAAACGTGTTAGCATTTTGGCTCCCTTGATGCCTTTGCATATTTCTTCTTTGTGGCCCTGTGAAAAGCAGGCAGAAGTTCATGTGGGGCTTATGTTTCTTAGGACTCGTATATGTCAGTCTGTTGTGAGATGTACTATACCAAAGTCTGGACACAGATGATATTAAACAGGGGAGTTGAACTATTCTAATATATGCCAGAGAGGCAACCTATATACATATAGCTAATTGTATTGGATTAAACTAATTCCTCTTGGGTCTGCTGAAAATATTCCTCTTGGCAGGCATCAAGATGTGACAGATGCTTTAGATGTCATGAAGCCATCTCTCCTTGACCTGCTCTACTTGGAAGAGAGTAGTGTTTCTGGTAAACCATTGGGAAAGCAATTATGGGTATTGTAACCAGTGATCACCTCTCTGATGGTTCAGTAGTTCTCTCCCTTTATTCTAGGCATCCAAAATCACCTCGAAGAAACTCTATCTGAGACCATGGACTTAGAGGAGCCTGTGAAGGGAAGAAGGACAGAGAGATTATTTATACTGGGGGTTAGTGTAACCATGATGAAAGCTAGAATATTTTTCACAGGTGAATAGTGGTATTGTCATGGTTCCAAGAAAAGGTCCCTTAGTTACATCATACTGCCCTGGCACCAAAGGAGAAAGAGACAAAAGAATTTTTATACTAGGCCTAAAGGGACTGGATTGGGAATGTGATAGCTAGTCGCAAAAGGGGCCTCATAAAAGGGGACTTCTACAATTATTTCTGATCCCCCATAGTCTTTATTTGAATGATGATGATGATGACATTAATAACTAATTCTTTATAGAACTTTAAGGCTGACAAATCTTTTTATATCATTTGACCCTTACTGCAATCTTTGAGGCAGGTACTGTTATTATTTCCATTTCATAGATGAATGCTAAGGTTAAGTGGCTTACCCAGAGTCTCATAATAAGTGTCTAGGACAGAATTCATACCCAGTTCTTCGTGACTCCCAATCTGGATTTCTATGCACTTTACCACAGAGCAGCCAAGTAAAGTAAGTGTAAGCTCCTTGAGGGAAGAGTTGGTTTCATCATTGTATTGTTTAGTCCTATTGCTTGACATGTAGTATGTCTATGATAGATTCTTGTTGGTTGATTGATTGATTTTTTTTTTGAGGGGCAATGAGGGTTAAGTGATTTGCTGAGGGTCACACAGCCAGTAAGTGTCAAGGGGGTGAGGTCAGATTTGAATTCAGGTCCTCCTGAATCCACAGGTGGTGCTTTATCCACCGTGCTACCTAGCTTCCCTCTTGATTGATTGATCTTAAAAAAAATGAAGGAAGGTTCCAAGAAGAATTTGTTGCCATCTGAGAGAATAAAACCATTCTAATTACTGAAGATTCCTTTAACCACATGTTCCTGTGTTGGGGATTATTCACTACATCTTAACAACTTTGATATGCTTCAAGAATAGAGTCAAATCCCAAGGGTGTCTAATTATGCTTGCAGAAATTGTCATGTATAAAGTGAGGAACAGATATTTTGGGGTGTATCAGCACATATTGCCCATTCTCTATATATAACTGTGGGTGTACTTTATGACACAATTTTAGAGGACCCTACAGAATAGACCAGGATTCTGATTGTCCTTTATAGTGCCATGTCACTTATAGACAAGTCAAGTAAGAATATCTATTCAAGAGAAAGCAATTTCTCATACCTGTACTGTGTTTTTGAATAGTTCTTTCTCATGGTCCAATTCACCTGCAAAATGGTAAACATGTCGAGTTCTGTTCTTGCTAGTTGGTAGCAATTTTCTTTCTTTCTATCATCCATCTATCTATCAATCATCTATCATCTATCTATCTATCTAATTTCTATATTTATTATTTGTAAAAGTTAAAGCCAAATAATCCGTCATCATAGCCACATACAAATTAGAACATAATAAGATTAAGCATGAAACTGTGAATTTCTGTTCCATTCCACTTACTTTTAAAATGTATTTAATAATTTCAGCCTTTATTTTCAAAATTGCCTTGCTGGTCTGTGTTTCCTTCTGAGGTTTTTATGTACTCCTTTATGGATTTAAAAAAAGTGTTTATATGGTCTTTATCTTTCCCCCCACCCCTGCCCCACACCCTTGTCTCTACCTCCACCCCCTGATATTAAGCCCTGTGGATCTTTGGGTTCCAAAATGTTGGAAATTCAGGGCCCTCTATATTATTTCAGGACAAGGTGCTAAAGACCTGGCACTAGAGTATTCGGTTCTGAGCACTGAAGCACCCACACTAGTTGCTGCCACTCCTGGGTGTTTCCCAGCTTCTGCTATGGTTTTTTGATGACCCCAAGGCATTATTGTGAAAGTCTGCTGCTTTCACTGAATTATGATACTGAGCCTTGTAGGGTACAAGTGTCTTTTACCATTTTATGGTTCCATTTGCTGTCTTTGCTGACAAGCCACCTTTCCAAGGGGATTCTGGCTGACCTTTTTTTAATACACTTTTGAGATGAAGTCACTTTTTATAATTTCTCATTAAATTTCTTCAGTATTATTTGGGCTGGTGCTGTATTGTGTTTTCTGCTGCACTAGGCCCAGGGAGCTAGGCTTTCATTCATGAAGCCATCTTTACCAGAAATCCTGGTGGACATTCCAGTGATGCATCTCCTGCCTGCTTTAGCAGCATGGGAATAATTCTAAAGGTAGAATAACTGCTGGTCACAAATCAAACCTTGATCAAAGGAACTGACTGTTGGGTGAGCTGGCTGAAAATATATACCACCCTGCTGGAATCAAGAGATTACGGCTGACTGGCATATATGCAGTTATTAGTTCAGAGGTCCTTCTGGGCCATTGACAAATGTTACTGGGTGCCATTCACAAAAAGGAAGGAATCCAACAGCTGGGTGGCATAATGAGAAGTAGGTCTAGAAGAGTAAGCTAGCTCAGTACTGATATATGGATGTACAACAAGCCATTCCTTAATGAGATTCCCTGTTAGAACATGGAAAACATGATAAGGTTATGGGGAACTTTTAAGTGGCTATATAATGAAGGGCTTTAATGCAAACTAAGCAATTTATATTGGCTATTAGAGGTGATAGGGAGCCAACAGAGGTTATTGAGTAGAGGAATGACAAATTTTTTTTAATAAGTTATCTCATTTGATTCTCCTATTAACTCCTCGAGACAGGTTAAATAGTTGCTAATTGTAGTTTTACAAGTGAGAAAGCTGGATATTAAGAGAGTTTAATTGGTCTGCCCAAGAGCACATAGGTTATAAATAAAGCTAAGACTTTACCTAGGACTTCTGAGTCAAGTTCAGTAGTCTTCACAACATAGATCCATAGCTAAGTATCTTGCTGGGTATACACAGAATGTTTTTTAGTTAGCTTGAAGTATCTTGGAAATTGGTTCCAAGATTCCTCTGTAATATAGACAACTGTAAGACTGAATTAAATCATCAGAGGTTATCTGTGTAATTTCTTTTATTATATAACCTGAGTGGAATACAAGTTTCTTATAAAACTTTTTTGAGGTTATAGAATATAGAAATATGGAGTTAGTTAAATTTTGTCAAAATCATTTAAACTAGTTGTTTTAGAGTGCTAAAATATCAAGATGATTGTCTCTCAATGGACTATTTAAATTAAAAGTTGTTTTGAAGTCTTTTACAACAATAACCACCACAATAATAGCAATAATCATTTGCATGGCCCAACTATTTTGTGCTTGGCCTACCTTCCCATAAATATACACATAAACATATACCTTATATATATAATATAATATTATATATATATATATATATATATATATACATGTGTGTATGTATACATGTAAATATATGCATTCCCCAGCTTTAGCTAGCACCTATATAATGCTTTAAAGTTTGCAAAGTATATGTTATTATATGTTCATATATGGGAACTCATTTGATCCTTACAACAACCCTAAAAGGTACATATTTTTAATATTGCCACCTCTGTTTTAGATTATTGCAATCCTTATTGGTTTTCCTACATGCAGCTTTTTCTTTCTCCAAATCATCCTGTAAATAGCTTACATTGATTTTCCTAAATCTCCTATCTTCCTTCCACTACCTACCTTACTACTCCCCCGCCCCCACCAAATAAAATATTTTCAATGGTTTACTATAGCTCCTAGCATAAAATACATACTCAGCCTGACATTCTAAACCCAAAGAGTCTGGTTCTCACCTACATTTCCAGGCTTAGTTCTTATTACTCCTTTTTCATGCATTTTTCATTCTAGGCAAAGTAACCTGCTTGCTGCTGTTCATTATATGTGACATTTCATTTACTGTCTCCATGACTTTGCACAGGTGGTCTCTGTCTAGTATACTTTCTCCTCTTCCTCACCTGTTAAAATACTTGATGTTCTTAAAACAAAAATGGGGCAGCTAGGTGGTGAAGTGGATAAAGCACTGGGCCTGGATTCAGGAGGACCTGAGTTCAAATCCGGCCTCAGACACTTGACACTTACTAGCTGTGTGACCCTGGGTAAGTCACTTAACCCTCATTGCCCCATGCCTGCCCCCCCCCATACCTGGTGTTCTTTTTTAATTTTTTAATTTTTTTAGTGAGGCAATTGGAGTTAAGTGACTTGCCCAGGGTCACACAGCTAGTAAGTGTTAAGTGTCTGAGGCCGGATTTGAACTCAGGTACTCCTGACTCCAGGGCCAGTGCTCTATCCACTGCGCCATCTAGCTGCCCCAATACCTGGTGTTCTTCAAAGCACAGTTCAGTTATCACCTCCTATACAAAGCCTTTCCAGATCTCCCTGGGTTATTAGATTCTCTCCCACTTGAAATAACTTTATATTGAATTACCAATCACTTTTTGTATCCCATTAACAAAATATAAATCTTTAAATGCAGACTCTTTTGAGTTTCTTTTTGTTCCCAGTGCCTTGAACATAGCAGATACTTAATAGATGTTTGTTTGAATTAGAATTATATAAACCAAACCTCCCATTTGGCTCAGAAGTGAAAGAACTGATTTAAGAATTTACCCATTGCTTCTAACATTCCACATCTCTCACCCCTGTCTATGACCTTCCAGCAATAATAGGATGAATTAAAGATGGCTAATTATTTTGACATGTTTCCATATACTATAAGTGTTAAATGACTGGGTTTTAAATAGAGTTATGTAGGTCATAATATAATAATAAATAAAAGCAAACTATATGAAGATCAGTAAGAGGGCAAGTTTAAAATTGCTTCTTAATTAAATACTTATGTCTCCTAGGAATAATAAATGGACATATAAAAACTTTTGAGAAATTATATTAAGGTAAAAAAAGACATTTTTACCAGAACAATGTTTTAAAATAGTATTAGTATAGATAGAATCCATGATACTCCCCTTTCTTATGTGGGGACCCCCAGATAATTGGCTAAATTCAAGCTACTTTGGGGATCTACCTCTATTCAGAAGTTTCCACAAATGTGTCTACTTTTACATCCAGTCACCCAGAGTACAATTAGTTTAAAGTAAAGGCATTTAATAAAATAGCACTGTGAGAAACTTGAGATGGAACATCTTTTTGGTTAGGGCATTCTGTCTCACAAATATATGTACAAACAGCAATGAGAAAGTGAGAATGCACAGAAATCATACATAAAGAGACCATGCCTCCAATGTGGCAGGACCCTCCATGTCTTTTGGTGATGTCACTGTTACTCTCACCTAGTTTTGTCTTCACCGATTACATTGTTCTTTTTTTAGGTCACTGGGTGTGCTGCTGCTTACTGGGTACTCTGCTCCAAAAGGCTCCACTGGTCTCATAGACTTTGCTGGCATAGTTGTCTCTTCAGCAGGAGCCCAGCCATGTGTGCTTCACTCTTTCATAACATAGTGACTAAAATTTCAACTGATAAGTACAACCTGAAAATTTTTAGTCATTAGCCCCCACACTCAGCTGACAGAAGCCAGGCAGGGTGCAGCCAGGCTAAGATTAGAACTTTCATTTTGAAACACTTCTTCTAAATTAGAGGTCAGAGCATTTTGTTATAGACAGATAGCAAGTTTAGATTCTTATAATCTGTCAGACTCCCAAGATCATCTCTGATTTTGTTGTAAATGATTTTAAGCCAGAAAAAAAGTTAAAGAATCAAGGTCAATGTTCTTTCTTCAAACTCTTCCAGCTCCAGCTCCTATCTTTACTATACATTATTTGTCAAAGATGGAAAGGTTTGGTATTGTTTTACCTACTAAAAACAATCTGTTTCCCTATATGTAGGTTATACAATTTCCATTTCTTAGATTTATTAGTTATTTCTTTAAAAACTGGGATCAAAAAGTACAAGGCTAGAAATAAGCAATATTAAAATAGTGAGTAAAGTGAGCCAATTCAGTTAAAACAATAGTCTAATTAATTTTTGTTCTTTTGTAGATAGAATAATTTGAATGACTTTTTTCCACTTTATATGTCTTTTTAGAAGTTCACTCATATATGGTCTAAGTATATTAATCTTCTGGCACAGCTAAATAGTGTTTTAAAAAAAATAAATTGAAACACATTTCTTCATCTTTTTTCCTTAATGTATGCAAGAACAATTTGCATCAAGGAATTTTGGCATCTTTGAAATCATAATAATGGTTTATATTCATATAGCATTTTATAGTATTTTCCATACACTATTTCACTTGACACAACAACCCTGTGGGATAGGGAGCACAAGTATTACTATTCTTATTTTATAGTGTAGGAAATGGAGGGTGATAGAGTGGTAACTGAAAGAAACAATCCAGTCAGGAGGGATATAACGAACAAGGGACAAATCTAGCACTCAGACCCTTGGCTTTTTTCATTGCTCCATGCTACTTCTCAATAATCACACAACCGTTATATTAACAAGAAACCACAAAAAGTTTTTATTGAACACTCACTCTCTGCATAGAACTGTGGAAAGAGGCCTGGATACAAAGAAATATGAGGTTTGACACCTGTTCTCAGTACAACTGGCAAGATGGGGGCATACACGTTAAAAGCTGTTTAAGAATAAAAGACTTCAACAAGTTCAAGACAATGAAAAACGAGCTATTAAAAGGCAGTGAATGCTCAGTTGACAACTAAATTGTATGGACACTGGGACCAGTGCAGCTGGGCCTCACCATTATGTAGATTATTGGAAGTGAAAGCCATTCTAACAGATGGAATGTTGCTGCCACTTTACATTAGATAGAGCTTTAGATTTGTAAGATCCTAGAGAGCATGTATGTTCTTGTTTTGTATAGGGTCTATGCAACAGCACTTATATATGATATAGCTCATGTTATTTGCATCTCATGTAAACATAGTCATTTCATAAATATGTTTATATATGCATTTATATTCAAATTCACTTCAGAAATGTGTTTGATAATGACAATAAAGCAGAAAATATGAGGTTTGAACTATACATTTTCCTACCTCTATATATGTTCCAGCAGATATGAAGGACAAGAAAGTCCATTCAGTGAACGGCAATAAATAGGCCCATGTATCTACTGAAAATAGTTCACAAATCTTGGCCAACTTTTGAATAAACTAAGCTTCTGATTTAAAACAAAAACAGAATTAGAAATAGACAATCGACTTGGTCATATTTTATGAAAGATTTAGATCTGAAGAAAACTATACACATTTTGTTTAAATCAGGGCTATCCAACTCCTTTTTCTTATTACATTTCATAGTTTTAATACTTTACCATTAGACTGAACCTGACCCCTACTCATCCATGGTTACAATTATTGTACATTTCTGAATATTATTGTTGTGCATTATTCTCCATTGAAATTATCATATTTGAAAGTGAACATAGTCTTATTGATATTTTTAGATAACTAGATGGCAAATAATCCAAACAAACAATAATATTACTAATAGATACACCTTTATTGACAAAATGATAATTCACTGAAGCATTACAAGTCTAGATAAAATAATTCCATGTCTGTGTCATTTTCTTGTATTTTAACAATAATTTCATTAAATAAATTACAAAACATTAGGGAATTTAGTAATCCTTTGGCTACTTGCCCCCAACTTTAGTTCTTCCAATGAAGCCAAATCAAATATGTTTATTTTCAAATCTAGTTAGTTATGAATTTAGTGATTTAGTGTGCTCCTAATTCTGGGATAAGATATAGAACAGATGTAAGTAGTGTTAAACTTGCTGATCTAATTATAATATTGGTTTAGCTGAAATGATTTGAAAATTTCAGGATGTTGAGTAGTTATACAAGTTGTTATATTTCCAAATGAAACTTTAAATATATTTATGGGTAAGTCCTATTTATTATTAAGTTGATTTTTAAAAATGTTTTTACTTCCCTTTTAAAATACAGACCACCCTTTAAGTATCACTGACGCCTTTTACAAAGGATCCTTTAGCTTGTGGAAATTGATATGGCATAAATGTCAAATGGAAGTTCAGAAACTTAAGAGTTGAAAAGGGACTGAGAGGTCATCTAGTCTAATTCCCTTATTTTAAAGGTAAGGAAACTGAGGCCAAGAGAAATTAAATTATATACCCAGCGCTCTTTCCACTACACCATTCTCACTAACATTTAAGACCATATCTTATGTTGACTAAACTATTAGGATTATGTTTTTGCTGTTTTATTGTCCCTTATACTTGACCAGTTGGGTATCCATATGTGGTTCTGGCATCCTTTGATTATTTAACAAATAAAAATTGAGGATAGCATTGTTAAGAGCACCTCAAAACTGTTTTTCTAGGTTCCCTTATTTTTCTTTTGAACAATCAGTACCTTTGAGAACACAGAGTCCAGAAACCAGCCACCCCAGTTCTCCCTCTTTTGGCTCTGGAGGATGCCACATGCATTGTCAAAGTTGTGGTGAAGATGAAGTCGAGTGGGATGGGGAAATTAAGAAAGATGGTAGAAAATTAATTTTCCTACCTACATGTAAACCTAGGGAGGAATTTCCACTCATTAGGGCCTAACTACAAACTTGGTAGAGAACAAAGCAATATTGCCCAATTGTTATAAGCTTTGAAAGTCATTCAGACTTAGTTTAACTGAAAGCATATGAAATCAATTCTAACCTAGACATTGCCCACCCCTTCAATTCTCCCAAATTCCAATAGACCTATGATCTCCATGGAAAAATTAGGCAGCATTCTAACACAGAACATTTCTTCCTTTGACAAGTGAGTAAGCCTTTGTGCTATAAACCTATTTTCCAAATGAATACTGATCTATCTTGTCTTTTCTGAAAGCTGTTATAACTACAAGGGTTGGATGGATCTAGCCAGAGCAGAATGACAAATCAACTGTTACATAAAATTTCTTTCCCCATGCAGCTGTCCAGTTCTTAGGATACAGATGGTGCATTGATTTTTTTTTCTCATTTTTTTTCCCTAACAGTTCTTTCCTTCCTCTTTCCCTTCCCCCTAAGGACTGTTTTTCTTTGTGATCTTATATGACTCAACTCTTAATCCATATGTAACTGGGGAACCCTTTAAATATCACCATTTCATTGGGAACCAGAAATTCTTAGCAGGGATATTGTTCTCAGTGTTGCACACATGTTAATGAAGTGGCTGTCTTGACTTATTTTCAGTTAAAAGTAGATATTCATGAGTTTAGTAAAAAAGAATCTTTGTCCTCATTATGCTTCCCTCTTGTCCAGTTCTCTTTGATCAGAACAAGTGACAGAATTCTGAGTCACAATAGGTGGACAGGAAATTCTCTAGTTTCTATCAACTCATTTTTGGCATAAAAATGAGAAAAGGGCTAATTCTTGACATATTTAAATTAATGTAAAGATCCACATTTTTAAAGTCTTTTGAAGTATCTTTACATTACTAAGGTCGTTTAGCTACCCTTTCTCCCTCTCATTCAGATTAAGTCCAATCTTCAACCTTCTTATTACCTTCAGTTCCTTGACTCTTATCCCAGTCTTTCTCCCCCATTTTGTCTTCATTTGCCAACACAAGTAGCCTTGACCCTACGATATGCTAGTTTAATGATTTGCTAGCTCATTATACTAGAAACTGTTACCACAGATCCTGGCCATCTACAATTGCTGACCTGTTAATTTTTAGCATAAAGTAACTTCCAGTTTTTCCTCTTACCCTCAGCTGCTGAATTTCAATGGACATTCATAAAATAAGGGTTATTTTTTTTAGCTGTGTCCATGCTATTAACCATCAATTTGTCTATTCTGTTCTAATCTCTGTATATAACTTGTCATGAAAAATATTCCTTTTTTTTTTTTGTCTATCCTCAAACCCAGGAAAACTTACAGCGAATATTATAACTTCCTTCCTTGAGAAGACAACTATTATTTGACTTCCTCCCCTCCACTCTAGAAAATTTTTCAGTATCAGAAACCATTCTTTTCACCTTGCCTTTAGTCTTACAGGAAGTTATCCTAAATCCTTTATATAATTAAGCCTGCTACTTGTGCCTTTTATCTCATACATCTCTGCCTCCTTCAGCATCTTAATTTTGATAACATCTTAATTTATAGTGTCTCTCTGCTTCCACTGTCTCATTCATTCCCATTTACTGACCAATGTATTTCAACTCTCCAAATCTAAACAAGAAATTAAAAAGGCTTCCCTTTACCCTCCTGACCCACTCAGCTCTTGTTCTGTACTCCCTTTCATTTGTAGCTGAATCCAAAGCCCCCCCCCCTCTGTCTCTCTCTTTTTTGGTGAGGCAATTGGGGTTAAGCAACTTGCCCAGGGTCACACAGCTAGTAAGTGTTAAGTGTCTGAGGCTGAATTTGAACTCAGGTCCTCCTGAATCCAGGGCCAGTGCTCTATCCACTGTACCACCTAGCTGCCCCTCCAAAGCCTCTTTTTTCTGACCACTGATTTTTTCCTCACTTTTCTCTGGCATTCACTCTACTCTGCTACTGTAACTCCTTTTTCAGAAATCATAAATGACCTGACAATCCCCCAAGCTACAGTCATTTTTAGTCTCTATTTTCCTTGATTTCATTACTTGACATTGTTAACCATCATCACTTAATCTTTTTTCTTTGTATCCCGTGTGCTTAGGATTGTTCCGGTAACATAATGAGTGCTTAATAAATGCTTGATGGTTGATTGATTACATTCTTTTAGAACTCATCCTCTCTTGACTTCAGTGATGTCACATTCTCTTGCATTTCCTAATTCTAAACCATATATTCACTGTATTCTTTATTTACCTTTTCTACATCTCAAATCCTCCTTCATCAGGGTTCTGTCCTTAGCCTACTCCTTTTCCCTTACTACATTCTGTTTTTGAAAAGAGCACTAGCTCCTTCTACCTCTATCAATACCCAGATGGCATTGCACAAGGCACTTAATCTTTTTGGCCTGAAGTTTCTTTTTCTATAAAATGAAGGGTATGTGAAGACCCTTCTACCCCTATATCTATAACCTTATGAAGATTTCTCATGACTTTAACTACCTACTCTCTGTGAATTATTCCCCTAATATCTCTAATCTGATTTCTTTTCTGAGCTCCAAAATTACATTTACAACTAGCATTCCTCTAACTGCCTTTAGACTACACTTTTAAAGCATTTCCAAAACAAAGCTTAGTATCTTTCCTTTGAAATTTGCTCCTTTTTCTGACTACTCCTTCTGCCAGTATTCCCACTAATAATCCATTCTTCCATGTTTGAAGTCATGATGCTAGATATGATTTTCCCCTCTCCATTATTCTCCTTTTATATTATCTCATCCCTTCTCTCCACTGATACTGTCACTACCATAGTATATATTCTTATTACGACTTGCCTAGACTATTAGGGTGACTTCCTAAAGAAATCTATCCACTTCCATTTTTTTTTCATTCCTGTGTGTCCATTATTCCTGTTCAATTCTAATTGTCTGTATGTATAGATCATATCACTTCTTGGGCTTTTTTTTTGCTTAGGAAGTCCTGCCCACAATCCTTAACTGTGACTTTGAAGGCCCTCACAATCTAGTATCACTTTCTCCAGTCTCATCTCAAATTAGTCCCCTCCATGGACTCTGTATTCTGACTGAACTGTACTAAAATCTATCCTCCAAATATATTCCAACCTTTCCTATCTCCAAGTATTTTCTCATGCTGTACTTTTTGGCTAGAATGCCTTTTTCCTCACCAGTTAAAGGCAACACTTACTAACACTTAACACTTACTAGCTGTGTGACCCTGGGCAAGTCACTTAACCCCAATTGCCTTTTTAAGCCTAATTCAAATATTATCTCCTCTTTAAATTCAAACTGCTATTCCCCTTCTTTGACCTAAGCTGCTATTTAGCCTATACTTCTCCTTTGAATCCATCAGGTATCATTTATATTTGAACTATTTCATTTCCCTGTAATACTATAAGCTCAATGAGGTGAAAGACTGGCTTTTCTAATTTTTACATCCTTAATTGTGCCTAGAGCCATAGACTTTACATAACTGTTTGTAGAATTTGAATAATATTTCATTTTAATGAGTTAAATTTCTCTGTCTGACTAGTTTTACTATTGTAATACTGTTATTTTTTTAATAAAAGGAATTACATAATTATTAATTTTTATCTTTAGAAAAGCTGTTTCATAGTAGAAAGACATAGATATAGTTCTGTTCCACTCTAGGGAGTAAGGTATACATTTTCTTTTATATATACATGCATGTATGTACATATATACATATAAATATATGAATATATAACACATACATTTATATACTATACTTTACATATGTGATATATAATATTATATATACTATTTATAATCTCAAAATCCACAGGGAAACACAGAAGTAGAACTTCTAGTTTTATTGACCAAATGGTTCTCATTTCTTTACCTGTAGTATGTATGGCAAAATTTTGCCTTGAAAATATTTACATGGAAATTTATGTTCAATTCTCTGAATTTCTATTGTTGCTTATGGATTCATGTTGAAAACCCAGTTACATAATTAAATTTTAATAGTGATTTGTTATAAAACTATTTTCCTTGGTCCTTTCTATGTCATCTTTCATAAGAAACTGCTTATGAAAATGCTTGTTACTTTTGGACTGCCCCAAGATCATGTACCTAAAGTAATTCCCTTTATAACCCATTATGGAATGTTGTGTATATCTAGCTGCTAAATGTGTAAGGTCAATTTGACTGGTTAGGTGCAGACAGGGATTGAGTGGCCATATGTGAAAAAATTTCATATCACATTAGATTTACTTTTTGACTATATTAAATACAGACTATTGTAAGAATATACATTTTTTAAAAACTCAGAATCTGAATGTCATTCTCAAGAATGGTGGGGCAAGGATTTGAGCTCACGGCCTCCTGGGTCCAGGGCTGGTGCTTTGTCCACTGTGCCACCTAGCTAACCCATGATGACATCTTTAAAATAAGGTTGAGGAGTAGGAGGAATAGATTGGGGGAGGGGAAGGGGAGAGGTGGACTGGGGAGAGGTAGTTCACATGAAGGAAACAAGAAAAAAGCTTATGGAGGGGAGGGGAAGAGGAGGAAGGAGTGGAGGAGTGAGTGAACCTTACTATCATCAGAGTTGGCTCAAAGAGGGAATAACATACATGCTCAAGTGGGCATCATAGTAATATATTTTTTGCCCTGAGAGAAAGTGAGAGGGGAGGGAAATAAGGGGTGGGGGGAATAAGAGGGGAAGGAAGGATGGGCAGATTGGGGGAGGGAGCAATAAAAAGCAAAACACTTTCGAGTAAGGTGAAGATGTTCTGCATTACTGCACAAGTATGACATAATGAAATGCTTGATTTCATAGCGAGGGTTGAGGAGGGAAGGAGGAAGAAAAATTTAGAACACAGAATTAGTTCAAAGACCTCAATATTATCAGAGTGGGCTCAAGGAGGGAACAACATTCACACCCAATTGGGAGGAGCAGTCTATTTAACCCTACAGGAAAGTAGGAGGGGAAGAGGATAAGGAGGGAAGGGTAAAAGAAGGGAGGGTAGAGTGGGAGAGGGGATAGTCAGACGTAAAACACTTTTGAGGAGTAATAAGGTAAAAGAAGATAGAAAATAGAGTAAATATCATGGGAAAGGAATTGGATGGAGGGAAATAGTTATTATGATTGACTATAATAGCAAAATGTATGGTACCTACTTTTCTGGGGTATTGTGAAGGAAATTCTTTGTCAAGTTTAAAGTACTCTATAATAGTTATGATGAACAGGATGCTATCAGAAAAAACCTGGAGAGACCTACATGAACTGAAGCAGAGTGAAATGTACTGTATACAAAATAACAGCAATAGTGTAAAATGATCTGCTGGGAAGCATGTGGTTATTTTCAGCAAGACAATGATCCAATATAACCCTGAAGGATTTAAGAAAATTGCAATCCACCTACAGAGAAAGAACTGATGGTATCTGAAAACAGGTTGAAACACATTTTTTTTCTTTGATGATTCCTTAATCTGAAGTTTTGTTTTTTAACTGTTTTCTCACAACCTAGCTAATGTGGGTATGTTTTCCTGTTTTCCATGACTACTCATGTATAACTTATATTGAATTGCTTGAGTTCTTGGGGGTGGGGAGTGAGAAGGGAGGGAGGAAGAGAAGTTAGAACACAACACTTTTAAAAATTGATGTCAAAATTTGTTTTTACATATATTTTGGAAAATGAAATTCTAAACAGAAAAAAACAAAGAATGGTGGGGCCAAAAATCTACCTGTGATGAACTTCAGAATAAGTAAAATGTCAAGTTCTTCCTTTGATTTTCATATGGAGGTAACATTGGATTTAATTTTGCCATTAAATAAAGTGACGCCATATGGGGACTCATAACAAATGTTGACAACCTTCAGTCTTGGGTATTCTTTAGCTTATTAATTAACTTTAGTCATTTAATAATCATTACGATTGAAAATATCTTTTTTAAAAAATTTCAGCTCTCTCCTTAGATTCTTTTTTTTTTTTTAAATTCAGTAACTGAATACCCTGTACCTTGGTAACAAGGATAGAATTTTCAGTAACAAAAATGAACTGAAAATGCTTTTCTATAGATTCTTTTACCTTCCAGTGTCATCTGTTCCACAAATATCATAGGTACCTATAAATAATGGGGCCTTTTTTCATGTATTGACATTTTATATATATATATATATATATATATATATATATATATATATATATATATATATATATAAATTAAGAGAATGACAAATAAATATGTCAGAAATGGTTTAGTGTTTGCTGCAGAGGTCTTTATAATTCTCTCATTAAATATAATTTTTTGAATTGTTGTCATATCTTCATTAAGCCAATAGTTTGTTCACTAACAACAGCATTATAATAGTAATGGATCTCAGAATATTGATGTTGGTTTTATTAGTGGAATTCACTCTACAGAAAATGCTTTACCATCTGATTTGCTGCTGGACTCTTAGAATCACTGGGAATTTCCTTCTATTGTTACTCAGTTGTTTCTGACTCTTTGTGACCTTTTTGGGGGGTTTTATTGGCAAAGATACTGGAGTAGGTTGCCATTTCCTTTTCCAGCTCATTTTATAGATAAGAAAGCGAAGCAAACAGGGTTAAGTGACTTGTCCGAGGTCTCACAGCTAGTGAGTGTCTGAGGTCAGATTTGAACTCAGGAAGATGAGTCCTCTTGACTTCAGTCCCTACATTCTATCCACCTAGCTGCCCAAGCCTTTCCTTCTAAGTGACAGTTGAAGTCTACTCTATGTATTGTTTCTCTTCTTTTTTTTTTTTTTTTGTGGGGCAATTGGGGTTAAGTAACTTGCCCAGGGTCACACAACTAGTAAGTGTTAAGTGTCTGAGGCCGGATTTGAACTCAGGTACTCCTGAATCTAGGGCTGGTACTCTATCCACTGCGCCATCTAGCTGCCCCTGTATTGTTTCTCTTAAGAAGAATGCAAATTCTTGGATAGCAGAGACTATCATGTTTGTTTGAGGTTGTTTTGAATTTGTTTCACTGACACTTAGTCCAGTGCTTTTTGCATCTGTTCTTGCATAAAACTACCTTGCACATTCTTATCAACATATTCTTCTTTGCTGTTATAGGTTTTTAGACCATCAGTTTCTATTCATCTTTATCATTCTTGTCCATGTTTTTGCATAAGTCCTCCAGTACAGAATCCACTTGTGGGTTAGAGGTTTTGTCCTGGTTCTTTTAAAATTTTATGAATACCAGTGAGACACTAGGGCAGCTCATTGACTATCCCTTTGTCTTGCTACATGAATGTTCTATCTCCTTTTTCATTTATACATGTTCTTATAAATGTACTTTTCAGAACTTCTAGCTCACATCAATCATGATAATGTACCACAGCCCATTTAAACTTCAATGTGTCTTCTTTTCCCTTCAGATCACTTATGACTTTGATTCTTTTGAGATAATTTCTGATATTGAATTAAAAATGAGTGTTTGATGCATATTTTATAAGATGAAAAATACTCTGGATATTGTTGATGGTGAATATATGATGGGGTTTCAAGGATTAGATTATGAGTAAGTTTCCAAAGATCATTGCAACAATGTGAACTATATTCCTAAGCATATAGTAGTGAAAAAGAATGTTCCCCTCCCCCCCATTAGGACAACAGAAATAGCAAGATCCTTGCTTTGCAAGAAATGACACAGAGAGCCAATAGTAGGGAGTAATTTAGATATTTAGTCTGGAAACACCTTGGGCCAACATCAAGATAGACAAGTGTAAGGAGGAAAAAGATTTATCTCCTTCCATTTCTAGGACATGTTTTGCTAGTGCTCTCTGGAGTATAAAGGGAAGTGTTCTGATGTATGAAAGGGTTATGGGTAATGCCTCTTCAGTTCATTATAATAATAAGTCACATCCTATAAAATTTGCATAAGGCTGTTTACATGCCTTTGAATACATAGAAATAGTCTACGTGGGTGTAAATAAACTCTATGCCCCTCATTGTGTTCCCTGGGAGAAACTTAACATTCTAAAGCATATCCTTATGTGCAGAAAAAGGATAAGACATAACAAACCCTCTATCCTATGTACCGAATCAAAGAAAACCAAAACCTCTAAGTTATTCTCACAGTAGCAGACAGTAGTGCATAGTCATCTGTAAGGAAATCTTCAAAGCTTAGACTTGGACAGATTGTGTGGATGATCCAATCTAACCCCCTCATTTATCAGATAAGGAAATGAGGCCCAGAGAGGTTAAGTTACTTAACCAAGGTTACAGAATTAATAAATGAAATACCTGGAATTTATATCCATTTTGTTCAGACTTCCCCTCCTTCACACACTGTACTGTTTCCTTCTTCACAATGGTATTTCACAGCAGCAAAGGAAAATAAAAATGGATACTAAGCCACAGATAGGAGAACATTGAAATTATAGATCTATAATCAGAAAGGACCTTAGATGACATGTAGTCCAAGACCCTACTTGTTCCACAATAGCTTGTGCAAAATGGTCAAAAGTCACAGCAAATGGAGTGGTAGGTGATCACAGGCAGAGAGAGAGAGGTATGTGTTGGGTGGCAGGGGGGAGGGAGAGAGAGGGGAGAGAGACAGAGACAGAGAGAAAGAGACAGAGAGTAAGGCAAGATGAGAGACAGATACAGAGAAAGAGTCAGTATAACTGCTGGGAACTTGGGAACTTGGGAACTTCTAAGCTTGGGGCTTGAGATGAACAGGAGAGATTTTTTTCACAAATGTTTAATTTTCCCCAAACATAGATAAGCACATGACTTTGGATCAAGATGGATATACCTATGAACCTAGTGGTCCTAGTAGCTTCTGGTTTGAAAATTAGCTGGAGTAACCTTTGTGAGGCCATTGTCTTGGTCAACATGATTTAGGTGGAATAGTCATACAACTTTGGATATTAAGGCAAGAAGACTTGAGTTGAGAGTATGCCTCAGACCCTTACTGGCTGGGTCAACTAACTTTATTGGACATCAGTTTTCACTTTTGTAAAAGGAAGGGCTTGGATTAGATGATTTATAAGGTCCATTCTAGCTGTAAATCTATGTTTCTTCCTGGAACTTGGAAATTTTGCTCTGGGGTCTCCTTCTGATTCCTTTTGTTTTGTTCCTCCTTATCCTAGTTTCTGTCCCTCTGTAAGAGAAATTAGGAAACATGTCTTGTGTTCCTCATTTGTCTCTATGTAAGTCTATTGTTGGACTCTGTGACATGCCAGATACAGAGTACATTAAAGAAAGTTGAGTATTGACAACGTCACCCAGATTTAGATGTGGCTGAACCTCTGCACTAAGATTATTTCACATTCCCATGAAAAGGATGCCTAGCACTCTAGGAATCAAAAGTCTTCCTGAGGCTTTTTACCACATTATAGTAAGTGTTTATGGTTTTCTTTTTCCTAGATTGAGAGAAGATTGTTTCAAGTATAGTCATCTCCTAATTTGTGAAAGAAGTTTCCACATGGGAAACATTTTGTTAGCTTAACATTCATAAGGTGAAGATGAAATCTTTATATATTTTCTCTTGAGTTAGGAATGGCATAGGTTACCCTGACCAAAGAATCCATCATGTGGTGGTGAATATACTGGCAATGAGCCCCTCCAGACTTAACTCTTCCTCAGACAATAGGCATGCTCTGTGATTGACACTGAACTTGAAGCCATTCTACCTTAGCAGAACCCATGAGTTTTGGCCTTCTGGAAAAACATTTGATGATGTAGGTTTATTTGCAGAGAAGGATATTTATCAAAGTGGGGTGGGGTAAAAGATATTATCCAGGCAGGGTATGATTGGAAAGGAAAAAAAGAAAAAAGCAAAAAGGTTTGTAAGAGATAGGGATAACAAACAGCTTGAATGCTTCAATGGTAAATACACTACACACACACACACACACACACACACACACACACACACATATAATACAAAGGGAAAAGCCTCTAGCATTTTGACAGTCCTTTTATGAGAGGATATGGACAAGAATCACATAGGACAAGAAGCCATGAATGTGTTGTAATCTCTATCACTGGCTGAAGTACCAGGATAGAATCACGTATATTTTGAAGTAGTTTATAGTTCAGTTGGAGCATGGAGAGTAAAGTAGTAACAAGTGGAATGCTATTTCTCATTTATAATGAAAAATGTTAATACTTTGCTGCATTTGTGCAATGAGTATTCCTGCCAATAGAGTAGATGGCAACTGGCCCATGCTTTTTTATTCCATATTTCTTTTTCCCATGTCTTCATAAATCCTTAATAAAGATTCATTAAATTGCATAAACCAGTATGAAACTCCCTCCCCTCCTTGTTCTACCCCACATGCTGGGGTCTTTTTTGACTTTGAGTAGATAGAGATGAGATTCCCCTCAGTCAATACACAACTGATACACCTAATTTTGTATAATTTCCTTGATAAGATACTTTACACTACTTTGCACTATAGTTCATCCTTATAATTTGGGGCAACTTTTTCATACTACATATGTATCTCTCCATTGTCCTTTGTGTGGCTTACTATGTCTGACTTAAATCTTTGAATACTATACTATGTTGTGCAGCCATGTAGCAAAACTGTAACATTAAATTCAATTTCTAAATTATTTCCTAATGCCAAATTGTTTTAAAAAAAAGAATTATTTATACTCTGCAATTGTAAATAGCCCCTAAAAACCTCTCCTGTCTGAAATAGAGGTATTATAGCATTTACTCTGAGATTGTCTCAGAGTTTTGCACACAAAGGTGTGAGGGCCAAAATTATTTGGGTGACTCGTCTTAATATTGGGGTCCCAGAAATATGACTGACCTTTTATGTTCTCCCTCTGCTCTGAACTGCCCTTCTTAGATATTTCTTCCAGGTCAATAAGAAAGGTGCCTCTAAGCTTTAGTTCACAAAAGGATCAGATTTTATTACTAGGGAATTAATTAAACAACAAAGGTGAAGCTAATGAAAATCAAAGATAAGGAAATAGGAAAATAGAAATACAGATAAATACTCTTAACTCTAAACTTAATCTGTGCAATCCCAGACCGTTTCCAATTTAGCTAGCTCAAAGGAATTTAGGGTTTTCCGTAATTAACTCACCAAACCTGAAAGTCTATAGTTGCTCCTGCCACCAGAACAGCTAACACACCACTGCAAGGGGAGTCACCAGACAGAGAGAGCGAATATGCTACCAGTGCAAGGGCCAAGACCGAAAGGACCGAGTTCCAGAAGATGGCTAGCATTCAGGAAGTAGCCTGCCTCCCTTCAGGGAGCATTCAATGTCCCCTCCCCCAAAAGGGGAGGTCCTTCAAAAGCTGCCTATGGAGAGTTCTCCTTCTGACCTCAGTAGCATAAGAAACCTCGGGGTGGGCCAGGTGTGGTCCCTCCCAAATGATTCAGCTAAAAATATGATATTAATCTTTACCACAAATAATTTTTACCACAAAGGACAATGCTTTAAAAAAAATGAGTGTAAGATGTGACAATGAGTCTTTGGCCTAGGTCAGGTAAGGTAGAAAATATCATCTGTCAGAGTTGAGGGAAACAGGGAGATAGGCTTTATGATCAGACTAGAGAAGACATGGCATGGAAAAAAACAAAAATAAAAGCAAGAAACTTCATTCATTATAACTGATGAGGTAATAAATTGAGTATAATGGCTTTCAGTGGCTTTTCTAACTATAGTGGGCTAATTGTGTTTTTATTGTTAAAATATACTTAGAACCATAGATTTGAATGGCATTAGTCATCTAGTTCAACCCTTACCTGAGGCATAACTCCCTTAAATTGTTCTTGCTTTTTACATCTCTCAGTTGAACATTAAACTCATTCAAAGACTTCCTTTTAAAAATTTAAAAAAAAAAGAATTGTGAATGGACCACAGTTAATTTAAAAAGACATCTAAATAATACAATTTATGTAAATCTGATTTCTATTGCCCTGGATCTATAACTGTGCAGTATTCAGAGAAAGTAGAGAGGGTTTCTTTATTTTGGAGTAGATGGGACAAGGGGAGGAAAGGAGAAGAGAAAAATAATTGACACAAAACACAGAGAATTGAGATGAACTTCAGTGCCTAAATTAGTAGCAATGTGGCTAAGTCAAAGAGACAATTCCTTTGCCTTCTTGGCTTAGCTTATATAATGTTTTGTGGAGACCCAAGCTCAGAGATCGGGAAATATGTTCCAAAAATGACTTGAGTCTGAGGGCCCAAGACATCCTATCTATTTTAACAAGTACTCAGAGCCTCTACTTACCATGAGAATACATAACAATGTAACTAAGGATCCCCTAGATAAACTGAAAGTAGAGAAAAAGGTCACATACTCTATACCAAACAGAGCAATTACTGGAAGTAACCCTAGCAACTACAGGACCAGTGAAACTGTGTTCACTTGAAACTGGTGTAAAGTACATAGAGCCTAACCACCTAGTAGAGACCAGCAGGGAAGAAGGGTAGAAGAGAAACTACGACTTCAGTGTCCTCCAAGTGTCAGATTTGTGAGTTGTCCTTTCATATATATATATATATATATATATATATATATATATATATATATATATATATATATATATATATATATACCACATTTATGGGTGTTTCTAACATGTGTACACCCAAAAGTATATCCTTATCACATGTGGTCCCTGTATGTATACCCTTCCATGCATTCCTTGTGTGTCCACTTTTTACACTGATAGATATACATTTGTAGAATTATAAACCCCATATATGTGTGTGTGTGTGTGTAGGTATATACATATATACACAAACACATATACATATATGTGTATATATATATATATACACATAGACATACATACATACATGCATACACGCACACACACACACACATATATATGAGACATATCTTTATTTCCTCTATGGAAACATTATCTTAAAGGGAGACTTTCAAATTATAAATATGTAGTAAATTAATTTGAATTGTCTTGTATCAGAAGGAAATGCTGAGTAACATAGAATATAAAGTAAGTATGAAAATCTTTTCCATGTGGTGAGCATGCTCATTAAAATATACTGTAATAAAGCGCTGCTATATTAGTATATAATGTACACTTTTGTGGTTGCATTTCTATGACTAAAAATTCTCCCAGTAATATCATATTTCCTATAAAGCAACAACAATGACAAAAACAACAAAAATGAAAACAATGGGCATTTATATAGCTTGAAAACCACCATAAATATATTATGTTATGTCTTCTATTTCCCCTTTTCATTTTGGATACTTCATTCTTTATATATTCTCTCCCATTCCTGTTTCATCCTCATGCAATACTTAGCTTTCTCAATATTTTTTCAATCAGCAAGCATTTATTATGTACCATATATGTGCTAGGCCAGCTGTTCTCAAACTTTTTGTTCTCTAGACCCCCTTTAAATGTTTAAAAATTATTAAGGATCTCAGGGGCAGCTAGGTGGTACAGTGGATAAAGCACCAGCCCTGGATTCAGGAGGTCCTGAGTTCAAATCCAGTCTCAGACACTTAACACTTGCTAGCTGTGTGGCCTTGGGCAAGTCACTTAAACCTCATTGCCCCACAAAAAACAAACAAAAAAATTATTGAGTATCTCAAGTATCTTTTGTTTACATTAGTTAAAGTCTATTGATATTTACTAAATTCGATATTAAAGCTGGTTTATTTTAAAATAATTATTTATTAATTTTAAGAACAATAAACAATAAATGTGTTACCATAAAAAACTTTTAATAAGAATAATTATATTTTCCAAAACAAAAAAGTTGTATGGAGTGTCATTATTTTACACATTTTTGCATCTTCTATTTGCTTCTGCATTAAATCTGTTGTGATAGATTATTTTGGTTAAAATACATGACGAAATTTCTGAACTCACAGTTTGTAGTTGGAAAGTGGAGCAATATTTTACTAAGCAAATGATATCAGTAGTAAAACTAAAAAAAAAAAGTGTTGACTTCACAGACATCTGGAAAGGGTGTCAGGTTCAAGGACCACACTTTGAGAGCTGCTGTGCTAGGTGCTATACTAGGCAGTGAAAATACAAAGATAAAAAGCCAAACTAGTACCTGTCATCAATAAGGTCACATTCTAATGGGGGAAAAAACAACATAAACTTCAGTGAAATAGAATCATACCAGGCAGTAATGAATGAAATTGGCAAAATTTGATTGTTTTCTTCTGTAAATTTGAGTTACTTCATTTGGCAGCATAAATGCCTCTCCAAATGACTGATTGTATGATAACATAGCATTTGCACAATGGCAAGGAAGAAGGAAAACCCCACAAAAGACTTGCGTGTACAAAAATGATTTATTCAAATATATTCCTTCCAGATTATGGAAATTAGAATGAGGATGTTACATTTCTTTTAATCTAAATCCACACCAGGACAATAAAATGGTGTGGCAGCTCCAAAAATGAAAGCTCCAACTTTCCTTTCTTTTGTATAGGAAAAATTACATCTCTGATTTGTGGTAAAGAAGGTACTTTATTTTGATGGACTCCAAGATGAACTATGCTTGGGGATCTTTGAGCATAATAACTGGTTGAAGGAATGAAAGCATGGGATTGATATGTTTTCTGTTTTACCCGATTTTAAACAACAGGAAGGCTGTAGAGAGTCTTATCTGTGATCTCATAAATCAAATCGAACCCCTATGGACACTTGTCACCACAGTTAAAATGAGAGAGAGAGAGAGAGAGAGATTTTCTTGGCTCCTTTCAGGGGTGAAAAGAAATAAAACAAGTACAAATTTACATAGGATACTAGCCAGATCGATAATGAATCATTCCAGGGAGTTCAAGAGGAATGCCAAGAAGATAGTCTTGGATAGTTCTTTCAGAGTGATCTCTTATAGAGGTGCTTATTGCATTTCCTTCTGGATTCATATATGAATGCTAACTCAGGGGTAGGAGAGGAGACTACCTTAATTATTAATAAAGATACTTACAAATATCTGTATGTATGTACATATTTGCTAAAGCAAACACTATCAATTAATTTACATTACCTAGAAGGAAAATGACACTTGCAGTTATAAAATTCCAAGAAGTAGATATATGTTTTCACATGTAATAAAAAGATCACAGAAATTATATATCAGGTACTATTATTAAATGAATCATATCAGTTCCAATTTCTACATTGACTCTGTCCTCATAGTGCGTATAAGAAAATAAAGTGGGGGGGCAGCTAGGTGGCACAGTGGATAAAGCACCAGCCCTGGATTCAGGAGGACCTGACTTCAAATCTGGCCTCAGACATTTGACACTTACTACCTGTGTGACCCTGGGCAAGTTATTTAACTCTCATTGCCCCACCAAAGAAAGAAGAAAGAAGGAAGGAAGGAAGGAAGAAAATAAAGGGCACGTTTCTTCAATGTATGAGCCATTGTTTATTCTTTTATAAAATTTTTTTTTTGTGAGGCAGTTGGGGTTAAGTGACTTGCCCACCCATGTTTTCAGGAGTTGTATGTGGTTCAAATAATATTTTTCAGTGTTTACGTGGAGGAATGAGGAAGAACATGGAGTTAATAATTTGTTTTAAAAGTCTAACATTGACTTTCAATTGATAGTACAAACGACAAATTGTGAATATCCTTTTTTTTTTTTTTTGGTGGGGCAGTGAGGGTTAAATGACTTGCCCAGGGTCACACAACTAGTAAGTGTCAAGTTTCTGAGGCCGGATTTGAACTCAGGTCCTCCTGAATTCAGGGCCGGTGCTTTATCCCCTGTGCCACCTGGCTGCCTGCCCCTATTATGAATATCTTAAATGTAAACTCAATTAATTCTAGAAAATATTAGCCTAACATCCTAACATCTAAAAATTCTTCTATGCATATTTAATCTCCCCTTTTTATAAAATCAATTTGAAAGTTGCTAATATGAAAATAGAGAGCACAGTAAGCACACTCCTGGGTCTAGAATCATTGCAAGAACTTCTTTTTTTTTTTTTTTTTACTTTTTTGTGGGGCAATGAGGGCTAAGTGACTTGCCCAAGGTCACACAGCTAGTAAGTGTCAAGTGTTTGAGGCTGGATTTGAACTCAGGTCCTCCTGAATCCAAGGCCAGTGCTTTATCCACTGTGCCACCTAGCTGCCTCACCCCAAGAACTTCTAAAATAATTAAGACACATTTCATCTCAAGTGGATAAATGATATCTTCCATAGTATTATATTGCTATAAAGAAAGAACTGTTAAACAAATATATCTAACATTTTCCTCAAAAATATGCATTTCTAATTTTGATGATCCTCCTGTTCTTTACATCCATTTCTAAGCTGTTGATGTTGATGTGGAATGTTGAGTGATTTTACATCTCTTATTTTCACTAGTTGTAAAAATAACCAAACCTGTTTTTGTATCCTTTTTCTTTTTATCTCATTGTTCATTTTAAAATGGTACCTATTATCCAATCATCTTTCACTAACATTTAGATTCCCATGGTTTTGCTTTAAATTTCCTTCAGGAAAACAAAAAGGCATCTTCAGAAGAAAATATTTTAGAATGTTTCTTCTTTGCATTCCCTATCATTTCTTGATCACTTTGAAGTAAAGTTTACTACAGTAAATTATGTCTTTAGAATATACATTGCCTCTTGAGTCAGAGGACCTGGGTTCAAACCCCACCTCTGGTTGTTACTGTGTGATCTTGGGCAAGTCATTTAATCATCTTGGTCTTCACTTTGCTCATTTCTAAAATGGAGGGGTTAGAGGAGATTTTTTTCCAAGTCTAGATCTATGATTCTAAGTTATAAGATTTTAAAATTAAACAGCTCTTCCTGAGTCACAGATAAAATCTAATGAAAAATAACCTAGTATGATAATACCTTACATTATTTGTATTAGTCTTCAATCATCAATTCAATAATCTCAGTCTTTTGAATGAGAAAAATGATGTAGAAATAATGAAACCACAATTTAAATGAATTTGTTTCATATCAATCACAATAACATCCAACTATATTTGAAGAAAATAGTAATTAATGTATGTATGTATCTCTTAAAGACTATCCCCAGAATAGTCTTTCATTGGAGCTAAATAACTATCAAAATGATAGTGTTTGTTAGTAGGTTGACCCTGATTCTACTAGCATTTAAAGGATACAGCATTCAGCTCTTGTAGATGTGACTCTCTTTAGCTCCATATAACATTTTGTCTAGTCATTAGGGCAGGGTGTCATCATTCACTTGGCCTTGGGACATCTGTCAAGGCTAATGGACCTTGACTCCACTTGACCATGCTTTTTTATGCACTTTGATTAATATTTCCCACCTGGCTGATCTCCTGGAATTTTCAATCTCCCCAAATTTATCATTCTACCAGATCAAATCAACCCTGAAACTATTGCATCTTCATCACTCTCTGTCCCTGTACTTTCTTTCCTCTGCTGTGAGAGGTTGGATGGTGGACATTGGAGAGCTCCTCCTGGAACCTCAACTATTTAAGATGGTTGTTGTTGTTTATTCGTTTCAATCAACTCTCATCCGACTCTTCATGACACTTTTTGGGGTTTTCTTGGCAAAGATACTGGAGTGGTTTGCCATTTCCTTCTCCAGCTCATTTAATAGATGAGGAAACTGAGGCAAACAGGGTTAAGTAATTTGACCAGGGTCACACAGCTATTAATTCAAATCTGAGACCAGATTTGAATTCAGGAAAATGAGTCTTTCTTAATTCAGGATTACCACTCTATCCAATGTATCACCTAGCTACCTCTACTATTTAATGAAGGTACCCATTCCCCTTCTGCTCTTCTAGAAATAATTAAGTCCAGGAGAGCAGCCAGGGAATGTAATTCTATAACTCATCAGATCATTTCCCACCCCAGCTGCAGGGCTTCATCATCTTTACTCTTACAAACCTTCTTTAGGTTCTTTAGGGCAGGGACTGTGTTATCATATATTCCCATAGTTTTACTGTCCTCAGGGGCACAGACTGGGAACCACTGATCTAGAGATAAGAACGTAGTTTAAGAACAGGGAGGGACTTTAAAAGGTACCTAATTCATCTCTATCACTTTGCACCAATTCCCAAGAGTAAAAACTATTTTTAGTTTTGTAAGCTCACACTATCTAGGAAAGCATGTTGGTAGCAAGTGATATTTTTAATTGAACTTTAGCAGAAATTGTTCACCTTTCTACAAATAGCGCCATCACAACCCACGAAATCTATAATAAATCTTGTCTTTCATAAATACCTATACTTTTATCTCACCTGGTACCTAGCATAATTCCCTGTGCAGTTTTGTTTTTCTTCAGACCTGCAATTTCATTGGTATAGGGAATTTTCTTCCTCTACCAGTGCAGATCAGTATTGCTTCTCTAATTCTAAATCTTACAGAATTTCCTGGAGTCACTGAGAAATTAAGTGATTTGTCCAAGGTCTCAAACAGTATAGCACTGTACCCATTGACTCAGGCCAGTATTCTAGTAATTTAGTTTTGATACTGGAACAAAATGAACCACTTGTAAGTCATTCAGCAGGTAACAAAAGGAAATTTACTTAGCTGTAGCAGAACAATGGAGATGGAGCATCTAGGTGGTACAGTGGTCCTAAGGTTCAAGAGACCTGAGTTCAAATCCAGCCTAAGATACTTATTAGATATGTGACCATGAGCAAGCACTTAATCTTGTTTGCCTCAGTTTTTTCATCTGTAAAATGAGCTAGAGAAGGAAATGGCAAACCATTCCAGTATCTTTGCCAAGAAAATCCCAAATGGGATAACAAAATTTGGACACAGCTGAAAAATGACTGAAAAACAAGAAGAGGCAGAAGGATTTTCAACATTGACACTGGAAATTGACTCAGCTGCTCCTGCTTTGTACTTAGGTGATGAGGAATTAACATCAGTTCTCAGAGCCCATATTCCCCTACTCTTCTTAACTCTGAGCCAGCTCTCAGTACACTACACCCCAGTGCTTATCCATCTGGCATGTAGTAAGAAGCTGAATCAATATTTGTTGTGTTGAATTGAATTAATTATAAAAGGAATTTTAATTCCTTTCTAAGGCTACAGTAGAATCCTTTTAGTATACTGTTCATTGTTAATGCATAGAACTATATGTCATATCACTATTACATAAAGTGTTAAGAACACTAAGCCCAGAAGCACGATAAACTTATGTTCAAATCTTTGCTCTTACTCAATTTGCTTATTTACTTTGCTCCTACTTATGATGCTTACTAAGTGAGTGATTATAAAAATTACCTAATTTCTTTGTACCTCAAATTTCTCAAGTGGAAAAAGAGGCAAATAGTTATTGTTTATACTACCTTTCTCACTGCATTATTGTAAGGTTTTTCCCTTTTCTTCATGTCCCCAGAACCTCATACGATTCTTTTTACATAATAGTCATTTTAATACATATGTATTGAATTCATTTATAAACCTGAAGGTACTTTAGGGTAGGAATGTAAGTTATTATTATTTGTTAAATAATACTTTTATTTGACTTTCTTTTTTAGGGGATAAAATCCCAAAGTTGAAACATCTCCTGATTTAGATAAAATTATAAATGAACATTTAATGTAATAATTTTATTAGCCAACATTAATATAATGCTTCAAAATTTGGAAAGACCTTTACAAATATTATCTCATTTGATACAAGAAGTCTGATATACAGGTGTCATTATTATACCAATTTTATAAATGAGTAAACTGACACAATAAGAGATTAAGTGACTTGCCCAGGGTCCCATATATATAAAATGTCTGAGGCCAGGTTTCTTCATGACTTTCTTCATAACAGGTATAGCTCTCTTCTCCACTGTACCACATAACTGCCCCTATGTTATCATTACACTAATTATAATGATAAACCACATTAAAATATTAACCCATGATTCTATCTGATTATCTGTTCAACCATGATCATACTAGTTATTCCATACCTATCTTTCTGGAATGGAAACTCTACAGTTATTTCATTTTCACTTGGGTTTTCCATACTCAGAAGGAATCATGAAATGTTTTTTCCAAACGTATAAAGTCATAAATCTAGCATATTAGTCATATGAGAGTAAACTGAAGAGAAATTTAAAACTCTGAGAAGTTCTTGATAGCTAGCCCCTTCTGTGTCAGGTAGAGACAAGTTCAATTCTCCATTGAACTAGCATTAATTGAACTACATTAACATATTTTCTATCATTTAAATCAAAGGTTCCTCAAAACTTCAATGAACTTTAAACCTTAGATATCTGAAACCTTTGTAGCTCTGAGAGAGGAATTTCCTCTAGAGTCTTGTTTGTCATTGATTTGGTGTCAGGAATTAGATCTATTCCATGTAAGGGTTCTATAATATGTAATCACTGTTAAAAGATGTTTGTTTGTTTTTTTTACTCAATAGAGAATCTTGGTGTATTTGATTCAATGTTCCTTTGCATTTATTTACCATAAATTCATAGAACTAAAGAATATTAGAGCTGTAAAATATCTTAGAAATCATCAATAGTAGACCAATTCATTTATATTTACAGATGGGAAAACTGAGATGCAGAGAAAGAAAAGAAATTCAATTTTGACTGTTACTTGTCAGAAATATTCTTAGCAGACTATTTGCTTGACTTTATTGTATAATTAAACAATAAAATTGAATATAAAATTGTAGAGCCATATTTCCTTGAGAATTATTTTAAAATAAATATTTATTAAAAGCCCTTTCAGCAGTGAGTTAAAAATAACTGGGTTTATTCTTACTTTTTTTTTAAACAGGATCTATTGCTCTCTATGATCTTGGAAATCAAATGAATTTTTGTAATTCTCTTTAATTAAGCAATTAACTGATATAGAGTCTTTGAGAAACATTTTTGATTAATCATTTTAGAGAGTCAACAATTAGATGCTTTAAAGAATAATGGAGAATAGAGGAGGAATAATGACATAATGAATAGAATGTTGTCCCTTGATTCAGAAAGATTTGAATTCAAATCTTGACTTTATTAACTGTGTGACCGTGGGCCAGTTACATAACCTCTCTTTTCTTCAACCTCCTCATCTGTAAACATGAGAGGATTGAAATAAACTTCTAAGGTATCTTCCAGCTTTAAATAAATTTATCATTTTATTAACATATCTACCCATTTGTTTTCTTTAGATAGAAATAATAGAAAAATGTTACTTTCACTTGGGACAGAGAATAGAAATTTCTTTATATTTCAAAAATAGTGTCTTATAATAAATTGTATTCCTTTCTGCTCTTTCCCTACATTTTGTTTATTCTTATGTGAAATTTTTCAAATGTACATTAATAGAGTTATTTATTCTTCAGGAATATAAGGAACAAATGAATACACTCAATAATAGCTGCAAATAGTTTGGGCCGATGTTATTAACTAGATATTAGAGTAAAGGTTGAAGTACATGTTATGATTATTTATTCAAGAGAGTCATAAATCAAATAAGTTCATTGCTTATTTTTTCAGGGGAGATGGAAATGTTAATAATGTCCCCCCAGTGTATTTTTGGAGAAGATTGTTACTCTAACCATTGGAAATTGCCAGTAAATTAAATGACAAATTGAATTGTATTATTATTTCTATAATGTTTCAGTGTTCCTCTGACAACTTTTAGGGAATTGCAGTGTCACTAACATGAGGAAGTGCTAGAATTATAGTGTTATTTCATGAAGTTGATTTATTAATGTGTAACTTGTTATTTCTTTAAGTTGGCATCATGTGCAATGACACACTTAACACCTGATATCCACTGACTCATCACTAGTGGAAACAGCTCACAGCCGTCATCCTATGCTTTGGGGCTTCCCTTCAAAGATTAAGATGGAAAAGCTCCTTTAGAAAGAATCACCACTCAAATTTGCAAATCTTTTTCTTATGAGCATATGCATCTGTTAACATTTATGAGCAAGATGCCCTGCTTTCTATCAAACCCAGTAACGCCCACTGAAAGTCCCCTCCATGTTACAGTGAAACCCAAATTGTAGTCTACCTTGACTGTTAGTGATGCCTTGTAAATTTAAACCATATTGCTTTGGCCAAAAAACAGCTGTTAAAACACAGATAATGAAAAGACAGCATAAAGAGTGCCCAATGTTCTCCCTGTAGTTAAACCACACCCTCACCTATTACATGAACCATAAAAGGCAATTCCTTTGGGGTCACTGACAGTGTTATAACAGTTCACTTTTTTTGGTTTGTTTATCAAATTCCTTTCTGTGGAAGACAATTATATCATTTCCATTTTCTCATTTCATGAGAGCATTCATTGGATTAGGCACATTGTTTAAAATTTACAGGGAACCTTCAGCATACTGTACATTTATTATTGAATTTGTAATTAGCTAAACATTAAAGACATTTTGAATTTGACCAAAGACAAAGAGTATTATGAGGATAATTTCTTTCAGGTAAAACTTAAACAATACTGTATAGTTCACAAGAATGTTTTTCATATTTTTCTCCTATAATGGAAATAACCACACTTTCTTTTTATTTTTCTTACATATGTCACTTCGTTGTGTTCTATAATTTTTTTTGTCCCTCCTCATATTGAATTATAACCTCTTTAAAGCCAAGTGACTCATTTTAATTGACTCAGAGCAGGAAGGGACTTTAAAAGATAATTATTTAGGGCAGCTAGATGGTACAGTGGATAGAGAACCAGCCCTGGATTCAGGAGGACCTGAGTTCAAATCTGGCCTCAGACACTTGACACTTACTAGCTGTGTGACCCTGGACAAGTCACTTAACCCCAATTGCCTCACCAAAAAAAAAAAAAAGATAATTAGTCCAACCTCTGTTTTCAGATGAGGAAAATGAAGCCCAGGTTATGAACCCGGATCCTATGAGTCCAAATCCAGGGCTTTTTATCATCTTCTTATTTATATTTTTATCTTAGGTATTACCCTTACCTCCTTTCTCTCACCTCCATATTCAGTTGTCTAGTCCTCTCATTTTACCTTCATAACTTCTCTTCTGTGTCCCTTTCTGGTCTGTCTCTCCCTCCCCCCCACCCCTTTTTGATACTACTACTGTGGTAATGCTTCTTAGTTCTTCACTCGTAACCATTTTTAAATCATGGGTCATACAGAAACAGGCAGTGGGTCTGATTTGGCCGATGGGCCATAATTGCTGACCCCTGCTCCAGATGTAGTTTCAAAGTATAGTCTTTGCATTGATGTATACCTATAATAGTGTCATATGGAGATCCTGAAAATCGATTAGGAGTTGGGCCCCAATGTGTTAAATAGAAGGAAGACAAAGAGCAAATAAATGTACATTTGGTAAAATGTACAGTGCTTTTAATAATCATTTTAATTGCTATGTGTTTTCCCTCATATTTGAAATTTCACATAAAATCATGTTTCTGGAAAACAAAAAGACCAACTTATTCTCCCTCATAATTGAAAATTTTATATTACAATCATGATAAGTCTTAGAAATGTTATTTTTCTTTAAGAAACACATGATCTCTTTGTGTGATCAGGCAAAAAAAATCAACTTTTAAAAGTGTTCTCTTAAGTCTCCACTGGATCTCAAATAGACTTCATCTACATAAGGAAAAAAGGCAAAAAGCTAAACCTGTTGCTACTTAAAAGTTCATGGTAAAATTTAAGGTTGATACATTTCCTGTTTTAAAAATAGCCTTGTTTCTTTTCTTTCTTTCTTTTTTTTTTTTTTTAAGTGAGGCAACTGGGGCCAAGCGACTTGCCCAGGGTCACACAGCCAGCAAGTGTTAAGTGTCTGAGGCCGGACTTGAACCCAGGCACTCCTGACTCCAGGGCCATCCACTGCACCACCCAGCTGCCCCAAATAGCCTTGTTTCTTAAAGAAATAATTATTGAATTTCTAATCATTGTGCTAAGTGCTGAATTGATGCATTTGAGTCTCCAAATGAAATTATCTGTAAGAATTCATTAGTAAGCACTTTTTGTGATAATAAAAAAGTTAGAAATAAAGTAGGTCCTCATTAAATGTGTTATTATTGTGCCATAAGAAAAGATGAACATGAGAAATTCAAAGAAACATGCAAAAGCTTGTATAAACTGATAAAGAGCAAGATAAGCAGAAACGCTAGAAAAAAAGACACAATGACAACAGTAATGTAAACAAAATCACACTAAAAAGGAGATGAACTCAGACCAAATAAATTAAACAAGGTTGGTCTCAGATAACAACAAAGACATTTTTCCTTCTCTTGGTAGAGCAGGGTGGCATAAGTACAAAATACTGCCGACATTGTTAGGTATGCTTGTTTTGTTGGTTGGTTTGACTTAACTATTTTTATCATTGCAAGGGAAGGTTCAAGGATATGTGGGGGAATGACTGATGGTATAAAGCAAAAGTCATCCATAAAACTTTTTTTAAAAGTCAACGTCTTTCAATGTAGTAACAATTATATCTTAAATTAGTAACAAAAAATGGCATGAGGTAAAAAACATGGAGTTGTTCAATTGATCTAGAGAATGAGCAGAATATCATTGGATAACAGTAAATAAGTAATTTTGGTAACTGATGCCTATTTTAAAGAAGATATAGAAGAGTTTTATCTTCATACCTAGTCTGTCTGGTGTTTTTTTTTTTTAAACTTCATGAAATATTGAATAAAAAAATGATCTAGTGGGTTAGCCTTAATGTCAGTACAATAAATCGAGGCCTCCTATTGATTTTTCAACATTTATTCAACAGTTGCCCTTAGGATAATCACTTGGTTACTACCAAATTAGACTGGTGGCAAAATAATTGGTTAAAGTGAAAGTTATCTTTAATTGTCATGCTCAGCCTTTTAAGTCACTCCTTTGAGAACAGACAATACTTCATTAAATTGAAATATTGAATATTTTCTAATTCAGATACTCCAAATTTTAAAGATGACCCATTAACCTTGCAGACTTGCTTTAATAAGTAATGAGGTAGAATTCATTACTTCTATTCTTTGCAATATATCGATATTATTAGGAACTTAACTTAGAAAATTAAGACAGTAGCATATAAAATCTTTGATTTATAAATAGTGACATGGAACATCACAAGTTATGTCCCCAGCACCTAACAGACTTCCTTGTACATAGTAAGTATTTAATTCATGGGGTTTTGTTTTGTTTTTTAATTTAATTTAATTTAATTTTTTTATTTTTTGGTGGGGCAATGAGGGTTAAGTGACTTGCCCAGGGTCACACAGCTAGAAAGTGTCAAGGGTCTGAGGCCGGATTTGAACTCAGGTCCTCCTGCATCCAGGGCCGGTGCTTTATCCACTGTGCCATCTGGCTGCCCCCCGTTTTGTTTTTAGCATGTTGAGCTGGCAGTACTGACTGTGTGACTATGGGCAAGCCATTTACTTTTTATTTTTTTATTTTTGTTGTCATTGAAGTACCACTTTGGTAATGCTATATGATTATAAGTTGTAAGACTGTTAGCAATTAATATTGCTGGAGATAATTTCCTTATCTATTAAATAATTTTTAAAAGGGAAAACAAATGGCTTGTAACAAATATGCAGTCAAGCAAAAGAAACTCCCACCTTGGTCATGTCCAAAACTCCATGTCTTATTCTGAACTCCTGAGTTCACCTGTCTCTGAGGAGGTGAGATATTTAACCATTGGCCTTCTGGGAGTGTGGCTTTTCATTTTATGTATCAGAGTTGTTAAGACTTTCAGCATGATTTGTTTTTGCAATACTGTTATTATTGTATAAATTCATCCTGTTGTGATCATTTCACTGCATCAGTTCATACACATCTTCCCATGTTCCACTGAAGCTGTCCTTTTCATAATTTCTTATGTCACAATAGTTTCCCAGTAATTCATATATCATAATTTGTTCAGCAATCCCTCAATTGATTGACATTCCTTAGCTTCCCCAGTTTCAATAGTATTTATTTTCATAAGTGCTTTTCTTTTTTGTTCATAACTGCTTTTCTAAACTATTTGTTTAATCTATAATGTGGTTGACACACTTGATGGGAATTTCTTGAAAAAATAACTATTAAAAAGACCTTTGAATGGCATGAACAGAAAGGACATTTCTGTGGTTTTGTGCATCAAGTAGGAACTTATATGGAGAAACATTTTCATGGATGTCTTCATTTTAATAGTACATTTGCACTGAAACCAGACATTAATACTGAAATATTTGCTAGTAAGATTCCATTTCAAGGTAAATCTTTAACATTATTTTTAGACAGTAATGAGTCTCTTATGTATTCTCTGTGGTCTTCCACTTCATTTTTTTCCTCTTCAAAATAATGAAAACCTAGTCACTTATTTCTACAAAATGTTTGATATTTATACCATTAACCCGTGACTGTAAAGTAACCAATATTTTAGTTTGATAGAGTATCCTACTGGGTTAGAATTTGTGGTTGCCACTCAACTTCAACAGAATGCCTGAAATACAACCTTCCTTCTCTAATACTTTGCCATTTCATTTTTTAAAAGTTCTTTACTTGATTTACTGAAGCTTATTCTTAGTAATTTTACTTCACCAAAGTTTTATTCTTTTATACCAAGAGTTCTTGACCTGGAGTCTAGAAATCTCTAAAGGGTCCATAGGTAGATTTCACTGGGTCCATCAAATTGAATATGAAAACTATATCTCTTTTCCCCATTTATCTTTAATTGAAATTTAATATTTACTTCCATTTATTTTATAAATTCAAAAGCATTCTGAACAGTTTGCCAATACACTTCAACAGACAGCACAGGGTTCCATGACATAATAAGATTAAGAACCCCTGCTTTACATGATGTGTGCTAACACATCTCAGAAGAACTTTATATCATCTAATATCAACCATCTTTCTTATATACCTGTTTAGCAAATGAAGGGACTTGATTTCTTAGTTCTTTTTAATTGTCTTCTTTTCTGGTATGTGTTATATCTGAACACGAAGCAAAACATGAGTGGGCCAGTAAAAGACATGGGTTTATTTACATAGTCCTATGTACACCTAACCATTTCATGGTCTTCAACAGCAACCTCTTCACAAGAAAAACACTACAATAAAAATACTATATAGGAAAGTGAACTCTTGTTTGAGCTAAGGAGTGACAAATTATCAGAAAAACTAAATTAATCATTAATTTTATATTATTTTAATGGATTTTGTGCTTTCCATTCCAGGGTCATCTCTTTCAGTTGGAATCACACAGATTTGAGCGAGGAAGAGGCAGATGTCCTTTTGATCCCAATTCTTCCTTCACTTCTACTTTAATTGGTAATTATATCTGTACCAGTCTTTAGGATGCTGTCATCCCATCTTTGGAAACTACTTTTGCCAATTCCTTAAAATGTCATCAGTGTTTCTTTATAACTTTTTCCTTGTCAGACTTACATCCAAGAATATTGCTGGCATTAATGTTAGATTTCAGCCAGTGCTAATGCAAGCACGATCACATATTTCCTACCTGAAAGTCACCTAATTGCTGATACAGTAGTAATTTCTTCATTATAAAAAATAAAACATGTATAGTGCATTGCAATTTTCTTTTTTAGTAAATCCAGTATCCATGTATGAAAGAAAACTTTTTTGAATACTTTCTAAAATATTTGCTGAAGATAATTGTCCACTTTTGCTATATCCTGTTCCTTATGTTTTCACTAATTTTTGGTGGATCATTTAAACTGTTAATTCTTCAATTTCTTACTTTATTCCTTGACTTACATATATATTGTGAAAGGTTGAAATGAAGTCCCTATAGTTTCTGTTATTTTCCTCTGAGACCTGTGATTTCCTAAAAATAGGGAACTCTTGGCAAGAAAATTCTCTATCCCAAAGCAGATCAGCTTCAGTTTTGCAACCAATAATCTTAGAGAATTTCCTGGGGCAATGAGAAATGAAGTGATGTGCTGTTGGTCACACACTCAATATATATGAGAATCTGGAATAGACCCTAGGCCTTCCTGACTTCATGGAGAGCTATCAACTACACCTTGTTCTTTCTGGATATTTTAGTTCTGTTTTAATATTGTCTCCCTAGTTAGGGAAAAACTAAGACTATAACTGTAATAGCCAAGCTACAGAATCCCTGATTTATCCCTGACCTCAAAGGTCATCTAATCTAAATGGTATATGAATTGTCATCTTCTTTACCATGCTCTCAACTGTGGTTCTTCCATTGACCTTCCAAAAAAACCTTTAAAGCATACAATGATTCTTTTTCCTCTAACTTCAGTATTATTTGGGATTATGATGGCACATTTGTCAAAATATCCTAGTACTGTGATGATAAGGAGAAATAATTCTCACCTGAAAATGGAAGGTAGCAGCACTTATATCTAACTCATCAAAGGCATTAAGAGAAAGTTTTTCCTTAGCCTCATGTCAGTGATTCTGAGTAAATAGGAGTATGTTATCGAATTGGTAGGATTTAGTATTATCATATGAAATAAATGAGTGTGATTATATGATAAGAGAAGAATATGAAACCAAGATGATTTAAAATTGCTAGAATTATGTAAAATCCAATCAAAATGTGTTGGTATTTTGTCACTTTGGGGATAAAATATAAATAAAAGATTTAAGTATTAATAGTAGCCTATTGCTGTAGTTATACAATTATTGGGTAGAACCATTATAATAACATAAGGCTTAAAGTCAGAAAAATGGTTTCAAATCCTTCCTTTACCACTCATTAGCATTACGATATTGAACAAAACACACTATATTTCTGAAATTTAGCTTCCCCACCTGTAAAATAGAGATAATGATAATTATACCATTTACTTCAGGGTTGTAAACAACAACAACAACAACAAAAAACCCCAAACACTGTAATTCTTAAAGTATTATTAAAAAATGAGTCATCAAATGTAAACTGTGGAAAGGGTTTTTCAGTCAGGGGCAGAGTTAGAGGCTCAATTTAAAAAAAAAAGAATATTGGGGGGCAGCTAGGTGGCACAGTGGATAGAGCACTGGCCCTGGATTCAGGAGGACCTGAGTTCAAATCCAGCCTCAGACAATTGACATTTACTAGCTGTGTGACCCTGGGCAAGTCACTTAACCCCAATTGCCTCACCAAAAAAAAAAAGACTATTGAATAGGGATTAGAGGCAGCCAAACAGCTGATAACTTTCAATATTCCCCTCTAAACAACTTTAAAATAATTCCTCAAATCAAATTTTGGAGTGGCAGAGCCAACAAAACTTCAGGGTAAGACATTTTTCTGGCCTAAGAATACTTAGGGGTTCCATAGTAGAGGTCTCTGACACTTGGGTGGAAACCTACTTGTAGACAACTCATGTGGCAGCAGTAAGAGCATTGCATTTTAGAAGTAGCAGCAACAGCAGTGGCATCAGGAGTAGCCACTTACAGAGACATCAACTCATAGATGGTAAGAGGGTCAAAAAACTGGTCAGAAAAGATGGTACAGATGGCATTAATTGGCAACTCTGTTGCCCATATGCAGTTCTGGGTCTCAGTTCACCATCAGTAATTCTGGTCAGTCACAAGGAAACAAAGGCTGTGGTCATAGTTCCAGGGAAAAGAAGTAGGAAAAGATCAGAGCCTAGAGTAGGAGAGTAGTGACCATGCCTCTCATTGGATCACACCTCCTTGGAAGCATCAAAAACTTGCAGAACCCAGGCAGCTAGGTGGCGCAGTGGATTGAGCATCGACCCTGGAGTCAGGAGGACCTGAGTTCCAATCTGACCTCAGACACTTAACACTTAATAGCTGTGTGGCCCTGGGCAAGTCACTTAACCCCAACTGCCTGATAAAACAAAAAAAGAAAAAAATACTTGCAGAACCCCCCTGTCCAAAGTAACTCTGAAACAATTGCACAAAAAGCTCTGAAAATACATGTTGGAGAGATAATTTTAAAATTATTACACTACCTGAAAGTCACAATTAAAAAAAAAAACCTAGACATCATATTTTAAGAAATTGTCAAAGAAAATTGCCCCAAAATCTTAGATCCAGAAGGTAAAGTAGAAATTGAAAGAATCTACCAATCACCTCCTAAGAGAGATACCAAAATGAAAACTACCAGGAATATTATAGCCAAATTCTACAACTCCCAGGTTAAGGAGAAAAAACTGCAGTAGCTATAAAGAAACAATTCAAATATTGTTTAGTTGCAGTCAGGATCACATAGGATTTAGCAGCTTCCATTATAAAAAAGCAGAGGGCTTGGGAAATTATATTCTTTTTAAATGTGACAGTATGTATATGCTTGTATGCTACATATATATCCACATGATGTACAAGCATCTATAAGTATAAAATATGTTAATATTTTACATCTATATTGTTTATATCTATTCTCCTTTTTCTTACTTTTTCAATGGTCTTATGTTTTTTATATCCCTAACATTCTAAGACTCTGTAACTGTAGGCTCATCAATGATTTTTCTAAACATAAAAATATGAAGACTTTTATATGTTTATTTGAATAAATGCAGTCATTTTAATTTAATAATTTAGTTATTTAAATTTAAGCTGCTAATTTACATAATATAAGCAGAAGAATAAGAATACAATATAAAATTGACATTATAGGAAAAAAGTTGTATATTACATTGTGCTTCATGATTTAACCATAGCAAGAGAATCTAGATGATGGGAGATAATTTTTTCTTTTAGCATTGCTTCTTTAAAAAAACAAAAATTTCTTCTTTTTTCTTAAACCACTCTACTAATTGCCACTTAGCATCCCTGCAGTCTGGATTTTAAAAGCTGAATGTTAAAAGAGGGGAAATGTTACAAGAAGGGACAATTTCAAGTGAGTTTCCATAGTACTTCCAAATAGAATTACATTACATTGAAATGTAAAGTGCTTGCTGTCTGGGTGGCTTTTCCTTTTACTCAGAATAGAAATCAAATTATAAGAGCTCTCCAAGCCAAACAAAAAAGTTAGAGAATAATCTCTCCAAAGAAAAGAAATAAAAATATAATTCTTCACATTTATCCATTCCCTTTCATCCCAAAGTACTTTCAAGAGATCATTCACTCACTGTTGAAATGCAGCAGCCACTGGAGTTGAAACATGATAACCAGTGTGAGCCAGCAGCACTTTCAAAGAGAGGATGTAAAGAATAATTCACCCAATTGAAAAAGCAGCAGGAATGTGGGCAGGAAAAATGTAGCTACCTGAGTTGGAATTTGGCAAGCACAGGGAAGCTAACCCCAGCAGTGAAAGAATGCCCTATATTATATTTTATGACCATGCATTCCCTACTGATGTGTAAAAATAGAACTGGAATGGAATGATGATGGTGGTGGTGGTGGTGATGACGATACTTTATGTGTATTTAGTCTCACAATTTATAATGTCTTTTTTTATCTACTACCTCATTGAATCATCTCAAAAACCTTGTGAGATAGCAAGGGAAGTTAATGTGATCTCCATTTTCTAGATGAGGAAACAACAATTTCCTAAACACTTATCAATAGAGAGTAAATATTTATGTCAACATCATCTCTTCATTCACTGTAGTTGTCACAACAAAGTTTTTACTTTTTTTTGCCCAGGGTCACACAGCTAGTAAGTGTCAAGTGTCTGAAGCTGGATTTGAACTCAAGTCTTCCTGAATTCAGGGCCAGTGCTTTATCCACTGCACCACCTAGCTGCCCCCCCAACTTTTTACTTTTTAAAGAAGTTTATTTTATGTGGAATTTAAATTTTAGACATATCTAGTATAGGTCTTAATGTAACCATCTTCAAATAGTTGAAGGGCTGCCATGAGGAAGATGGATTAAACTTGTTCTACTCCATAGTAAATGGAAGTTGCAGAGAGGGAAGTTTAGCTTTCATGAAAAGAACAACTTCCTAACTTGAGTTATCCTAAAAGGTAATGAGCTGCTTAAGGAGGCACGAGGTTACTCTTCACTGTTTTTTAAGCACAGGATAGTAGAGCAATTGTAGGAGATCGAGAAGATTACTGTTTTATTATGGGTTAGAACATATAACTTTTTAGCTTCCTTATGACCATGATTCTACTCTTGTGGTATACAGAATATCCCAAAAGTCTTGCTGCAGTTTTAAGCCATAATAACTTCAGAAGTATAAATACTACAAATGTACAAAAACACTATTTGAAAGCTTAATTATTTACATTTTCTTTACACTTATTAGTTTTGGGAATTTTGAAAAGTAATTTTGAACATTTTTCAGACTTTTTTAAAGTTATGATTACAAACACCATCCTTTCACCATCAGCTGAGCAACAGCTGATGAAAGGTTTTACAAAGTTCAAAAATTGACTAGAACAAAGAATAACAGAAGGCAATGATTATGTTGAATTTCAATACAACATTAATATATTACATTTTCTATAATTAACCTTTCAAACATCTTACATAACTTTGTAGTATTTTTACTTCTGAAGTTACTAAAGCTTAAAATTGCACAAAGACTTTTGGGACAATCTACACAGATTTTATATTAAACTCCACGATGTAGATTTTAAAATACCTATGTGAAGTCAATTTTATAAGAATTTAAATTAAACTAAAATATGCATTATGCTTGTAATTTAATAAAATTATGATATAATTTCTCATTAAATATGCTTGCAAAATTAGTTTCAATTGAATCTTTAAAATCTGAAGTTAAAGTGGGACAAAGGATGAATTGGTACCGAATGAAAGTCAAACACCATAGCTGAATTCTTTAGTATTTCTTTGCTATTTTGCAACATCTATGATTCCATCCTGTACCAACCAATACAGACTTCAGTGTCTCCATGCCTTAATAGATGGTTTTATAAGTTGTGGCCAAAAATTTCTTTGCTCAGTTGACAAACTTTTGGTAATGAATCTCTCCAAGTTCAGCTTGACTGGTGTTCAAATGACAGATACACATAGTTGGCCTCAAGGTCCATACTTAAAGCTTTTACAACCTGTAAGACCTGCCAAATCTTACACTTTCTGGCATATTATTTTAGAACAAAATGTCACCTCCACATCACAATAAAGCAATAGCATAGTACTTTTATGGAGACATAAAAACATATGTATTACAAGTATAACTTAGGTGAAATGTAATGTGCGTAACACCACCAATTGTTTTATTTTCTTTAGAATTCTTTAATACAATAAATTGAATGAGAGATTTGAATATCATACACATAGTAAAGGCAATATGAACTTATTTGAGCCTGGAAGGCAGCATGGAATAATAGATGAGTTGGTCTCAGAGCCCTTGTTTTGAGTGAAACTTAAACTTAGGTTATATGTCCTATACCATAATAAAACAGTCATCTTCTTTATGGTATTTCCTATAACTGGTCCACTACCCTCTGATTGAGAAACAGTGAAGAGGTAAGTAACCCAGTGCCTCTTCAGGCAGCTCATTACATTTTAGGAAATTGTTCTTTTCATTCAAAGAATTCTTAATTTCTTTCATATATTGGACCTCTAACCCTGGACAAGTTGCTTTAACCTCTCTAGGATTTAGGCAGCTCTTTAAAATTCATAGCAGAGAGGGAATGCTTTGAGAGAGGGAATAGTCCCTTTTCTTCCATACCTTATCCTTAAGACTAACACCAAAAATTCTCCTTACTTTAGAGTCCTTTTCACTTGCTTTTATAAGTTAAAGTTTGATAGAATGAATACCATCTTTTTTTTTTCTTTCTCGGGGCAATGAGAGTAAGTGACTTGCCCAGGGTCACACAGCTAGTAAGTGTCAAGTGTCTGAGACCGGATTTGAACTCAGGTCCTCCTGAATCCAGGGCCTGTGGTTTATCCCACTGCACCACCTAACTGCCCCCCCCCAACACACACACACCTTTGCTTTAAACAACTTCTACCCTTCGGCCAGGTGATTAGTCCCTTGTATCTTTAACCCCTGTCCCAATCTCTGCAGCCAAATTTCCAAATGTGTTCTAGACAGTGGGGAACAGTATTGCACAGTGGATAGAGTGCTAGATATGAAATCAGGAGGACTTTGCTTCAAGTGCCAACTCTGACTTGGCAAGCTCCATGATTATAGGCAAAGCACTTAACCTCTATGAAACTCAATTTTCTCATCTGTAAAATAGAGTTAACAATACATATATAGGTCTTAATTTTGAGAATCAAATGAGATGTGTGTAAAGGGCTTTGCCAGCTTTATAGTGCCAGCTAGGTGTTTCTGTGGCAACACTGGCTTTATTATCATCAATGTCTGCATATCTTGTCTATAGCTTTAGCTTCCTGTGGAGCTGTATACTGTATAATCACAAACCAGTAATGAAAAAAAAAAGCTAATATTAACCTGTAGAAGATATTATATATTGCCTTCACTATGCATAGAATAGTTGTCTATCATTCAATTCATATATCATTTATTAAATACATTGTATATACAAGGACCTGTGCAAATCATTGAGGATTTTCCAATGATGAGAAATTCCTCAGTCCTTCTCTATTATAGGTGCGCAGATAAGGGAGAGTATGACAGAAACAAGGAATATATACAGATAAAAGCTATAGGAAAAGTTGTAAGATCTCAGCGTAAACTCCTCTATTACTAGTTATAGTGTATTAAATGTCTATACAGGTAATAGAAGGGAACTGTTGATGATTTTAGCAGTATTTAGGAGTACACCAACCACAATTCAGAATTTTATTTGGAACATTTTCCATTTTTCTGAGATGTATTCTCCCTCTAACAAAGCAGATTAGCACTTTATCTGAAACTTAGTCTTATTTGGCCTTTAGTACTCCGAAGTTAAATGACTTGCCCAGAGTCACACAGCCACTATACATATGAAGGAGGCAAATTTGAATCCACCTTTTTCTGACTGTGATGCCAGTTCTCTAGCCTCTATGTCATTCTGCCTCTCCTAAAATATTGTTAAAAAAAAAAAACTTTATCTAGTGCTTTATGTTTTACAAGGTAATATGTGTGCATGAGATATGTAGTTTCATTTGACCTTCACAACAATTGTGTGAAGAAAGTAGCATCTTTATCCCCGTTTTAAAAATGAGAAAGCTGAAGTTGAAAGAAGTTAAGTGATTTGCCAGTGGCCAGAGGTAGGATTTGAACCTAGATCTTTCTGATTCAAAGGCCGGTGCTCAGCCTCTACTCTTCTTAGGTACCTCCATATTCATACCACTACAGAAATCTTATACCTTATCATCATGCAGACATAATTCTGAGCACTTGAAATCTATGTAATTCAAGTAACACTGGCAGATTCTACTAATATAAAGTCTTTGAATAGGTAGGAATATAATAAGTTGCACCTACTAGCCAAGGAATAGCCTTGTTAAATATGAAGAGACTCATCACCATTAACTTGCCCATTAGGTGAAAAATACTTTTACTACAGAAATCCATGAAACAACAAGAAAAATAAATTTAAATGTCCCTTGATCTAGGGCGTCCCCTCTTCTGCTTCTTTAGTGACAAAGTGTCAGGAAAGAGGGCCATATGTGCTATAAATCAGATAGATTTTTCTGAATCATAAAAATGTTATTTTTCCAGTTACATATAAAGATAGTTTTCAACATTTGCTTTCATAAGATTTTGAGTTCCAAATTTTTCTTCCTCCCTTCCCTCCCCCCTCCCCAACACAGAAAGCAATCTGATATAGGTTATACATGTACAATCACATGAAACATATCTGTGCATTAGTCATGTTGTGAAAGAAGAATCAGAACAAAAGGGAAAAATCTCAGAAAACCTCAAAAAACCAAAAAAATATATAGAAACAGTATGGTTCAATCTGCATTCAGAATCCACAATTAGTTTTTTCTGGATGTGGAGAACATTTTTCATCATGAGTCCTTTGGAATTGTCTTGGATCATTATATTGCTGAAAAGAGCTATCACAGTTGATCATTTCACAGTGTTGCTGTCACTGTGTACAATGTTCTCCTGATTCTGCTCACTTCACTCAGCATCAGTCTACTTAAGTCTTTCCAGGTTTTTCTGAAATCTGCCTGCTTATCATTTCTTATAGCACAATAGTATTCCATTATATTCATAATACCACAACATGTTCAGCTGTTCCCCAATTAATCCCCATTCCCTCAATTTCCAATTATTTGCCACCACAAAGAGAGTTGCTATAAATATTTTTGCACACGTAGATCCTTTTCCCTTTTTTATGATCCCTTTGGGATATAGACCTAGTAGTGGTATTACTGGGTTGAAGTGTATTCACAGCTCCATAGCTTTATGGGCATGGTTCCAAGTTGCTCTGCAGAATGGTTGGATCAGTTCACAACTCCACCAACAATGCATTACTGTTCAAATTTTTCCACAGATTCTCCAACATTTATTATTTTCCCTTTTTGTCATATAAACCAATGTGACAGGTGGGAGATGGTACCTCAGAGTTGTTTTAATTTGCATTTGTCTAATCAATAATGACTTAGAGCATTTTCTTTTCATATGGCAACAGATTGCCTTGTTTTATTGATCTGAAAATTTCCTGTTCATGTCCTTTGACCATTATCCAATTGGGAAACGACTTGCATTTTTATACATTTGATTTAGTTCCCTATATATTTTAGAAATGAGGCCTTTATCAGAAACACCGGCTGTAAAAATTGTTTCCCATCTTTCTGTTTTCCTTCTAATTTTGGCTACATCACTTCTGTTTGTATAATTTTAAAAAATTTAATGTAATCAAATCATCCATTTTGTATTTCAGAATATTCTTTGTCTCTTGTTTGGTCATAAATTGTTCTTCTCTCCATAGATCTGAGAGGTCAACTATTCCTTCCTCTCCTAATTTAACTATGGTATCATCATTTATATCTAAATCATGTACTCATTTTGACTTTGTTTTGGGATATGGTTTAAAATGTTGGTCTATGCCTAGTTACTGCCCTGCTATCTTCAAATTCAAATAGTGATTCTTATCCCAGAAGCTAGAGTCTGTGGGTTTATCAAACAATAGATTACTATAGTCATTTACTACTGTCTCATGTGCCTAACCTATTCCACCATTCTGTTTCTTAGCCAGTACCAAATAGTTTTGAAACAGCCGCTTTATACTATAGCTTCACATTTGGTATGGCTAGCCCACCTTCCTGTGCATTTTTCAAATTAGTTCCCTTGATGTTTCAGATAAATTTTATTTTTTTTTTCTACCTCTATAAAATATTTTTGGTAGTCTGATTGGTATGGCCTTGAATAAGTAAATTAATTTAGTTAGAATTGTCATTTTTATTATATTAGCTCAGCCTATCTATGAGCTATTGATATATTTTCAATTATTTATATCTTATTTCATTTGTGTGTAAAGTATTTTGTAATAGTGTTCATAGAGTTCCTGGGATTGTCTTGGCAGGTAGACTTCCAAATATTTTATATTGTCTAGAGTTGCTTTAAATGGAATTTATCTTTCTGTCTCTTGCTGCTGAGCTTTGCTGGTCATATACAGAAATGCAGATTTATGTGGATTTATTTTCTATTGAAAAAACTATTAACTGTACCCTAATCTGTAAACACCTGGCTGGCTATCTGTAGGCTATTAATTTAATATGGAAAGAGACAATTGGGAGGCTCCCCCTTCCCCACTGCCTCTCCCAGCCTTATAAGAAAAAGATGAAAAAAACAACCTCTTTCAATTACACAAAAACAGGGTTTATTGATCAGAATAAACTTAGAGATAAGGACAAAGAAAAGCAAAATATGACCTGTGAACTTGACCCCAACTGACTCTCTACTTTCTCTCCTGTCGCCATGAAATGTTCTCATGTGTTTCTCATCTGTGGGTGCAACCACGCCTCCCTCAGACCAGTTCACCTCCCTCTCTCTAGCTTGCCACTTGCGCTTTCTCTTCTCCTCTGTTTCTGTTGCTCCATGTCTCCTCCATCTCCTTTCTCAGTCTTCCCTCTCACTGTCAGCCACGCCCTTGTCTCTCCTTCTCTTCTCCCTTGCAACTGCTGCTCTTTCCGTCTCCACTCCCCCCACCATCTCCTTTCTCGGTACTCCCTCAGTCCACCTTTTCACTGCCCCCCCCACATCTCCCTGCGTCCCTTTTTATTAACCTTCTCTGTCAAATGAAACTCAGGCTGAGGTGCCCACACCCCCCAAACTAATTGGCTAGAACCCCCAGAGCAGTGCCTAAAGCTGTGCTGGGTGCCTGGAGCTCAGAAAACCCATGCGTATCCCCTGGCTGAGCAGGATGTGGGCATGACCCATGAGGCTGTTTTGGGGAGAGCAGTTACGCTGGGGGAGGGATGGCCTGTTTGGGGCGTCTAAGTCTTATTTTAGCCTCTTACACAATCCTTCAACTTTGCTAAACTTTTTAATTGTTTCAAGTAGTTTTTTTTTAATAGGTTTTTTTTTTTTTTTGGTGGGGCAATGGGGTTAAGTGACTTGCCCAGGGTCACACAGCTAGTAAGTGTCAAGTGTCTGAGGTCTGAGGCCCGATCCTAACTCAGGTCCTCCTGAATCCAGGGCCAGTTCTTTATCTATGTGCCACCTAGCTGCCCCCTCAAGCAGTTTTTTAATTGATTCTCTAGGAATCTCTAAGTATACCATCATATCATCTGCAAAGAATGAAAGTTTCTTTCCTCCTTGCCAATTCTAATTCCTTTAATTTCTTTTTCCTCTCTTATTGCTAAAGCTAACATTTCTAGTACAATATTGAATAACAGAGGTGATAATGGACATCCCTGTTTCACCCCTGATCTTATTGAGGAAACCCCTAACTTATCTCCATTACATGTAATATTAGTCGATGGTTTTAGGTAGATGCTGCTTATCATTTTAAGGAAAACTCCATTTATTCCTATGTTCTCTAGTGTTTTTAATAGGAATGAGTGCTTTATTTTGTCAAAAGCCTTTTATGCAACTGAGATAATCATATAATTTTGGTTAGTTTTGGTATTGATGTGGTTGATATGTTGACTATTTTCCTAATGTTGAACCAGCCCTGCATTACTGGTACAAATCCCACCTGGTCATAGTCTATTATCCTAGGGATCAATTGCTGTAATCTCCTTGCTTATTTTTTACTTAAGATTTTTGCATCAATACTAATTCGGAAATTAGTGTAATAATTTTCTTTCTCTGTTTTGGGTCTGCCTGGTTTAGATATTGATACCATATTTGTGTCATAAAAGGAATTTGGTAGAATTCCTTCTTTACCTATTTTTCCAAATAATTTGTTTAGTATTAGAATTAATTATTCTTTAAATGTTTGGTAGAATTCACTTGTAAACCCATCTTGTAGATTTTTTTCTTAAGGAGTTCATTGATGGCTTGTTCAATTTCTTTTTTTTTTCTAAAGTGGGCTTATTTAAGGATTTTATTTCTTCTTCTGTTAATCTGGGCAGTTTATATTTTTGTAAATATTCAACCATTTAATTTAGATTGGCAAATTTATTGACATAAAGTTGAGAAAAATAGCTCCTAATTATTGCTTTAATTTTTCACTTTGTTGGTGGTAAATTCATCCCTTTCATTTTTGATACTAATAACTTGGTTTTCTTTCTTTTTAAAATCAAATTAACCAAAGTTTTATCTATTTTACTGATTTTTTTCATAAAAGCAACTCTTAGTTTTAGTTATTAATTCTATAGTTTTTTACTTTCAATTTTATTAATTTCTCCTTTTATTTTCAGAATTTCTAATTTAGTATTTAATTGGGGATTTTAAATTTGGTCTTTTTCTAGCTTTTTTAATTGCATGCCCAATTCCTTGGTCTCTTCCTTCTCTATTTCATTCATGTAAACATTTAGAGGTATAAAATTTCCCTTAAGAAATACTTTGGCTGCATCCCATAAGTTTCGGTGTGTTGTCTCATTGTTGTCATTCTCTTGGATGAAGATATTGATTATTTCTTTGATTTGTTGTTTGACCTACTCCTTTAGGATGAGATTATTTAGTTTCTAATTAATTTTTTGTCTATCTTTTCATGGTTCTCTATTACATGCAATTTTTATTGCATCATGATCTGACAAGTATGCATTTACTATATCTGCCTTTCTACTTTTGACTGTGTGGTTTTTGTGCTCTAATATATGGTCAATTTTTGTGTATGTGCCATGTACCACTTTCTATCCCCATTCAATTTTCTCCAGAAGTCTATCATATCTAACTTTTCTAAAATTCTGTTCACCTCTTTAAATTCTTTCTTATTTATTTTGTTTTTAGATTTATCTAATTCTGAGAGGGGAAGGTGAAGATCTCCCACTAGTATAGTTCCTCTTGGAACTCATTTAATTACTCCTCTAAGAACTGTGATGCTATACACTTTGTGCATATATGTTTAGTATTAATATTACTTCATTGTCTATGGAACCTTTTAGCAAGATATAGTTTCCTTCCTTTTTTCTTTTAATTAGATCTATTTTTGGTTTTGCTTTATCTGAGATAAGGATTACTATCCCTACTTTTTTTTACTTCAGCTGAAGCATAATATATTCTGCTCCAACCTTTTCCCTTTGCTCTGTGTATATCTCTCTGCTTCAAATATGATTCTTATAAACAACATATTGTAAGATTCTGGTTTTTAATCCACTCTGTTATTCACTTGTTTTACTGGAGAGTTCATCCCATTCACATTTACATTATGATTACTGTCTATTTCTTTCCATCCTATTTCCCCCTTTGTTTATACTTTTTTTCTTCTTTCATCTTCTTTTTCTTCACCAGTGTTTTGCTTCTGACTACTGCCTCCCTCAATCTTCCCTCCCTTTTATCAGCCCCCATCCCTTTTCTTTCCCATTTTCTCCCCTGCTTCTGCCCTCCCTTCTATCAGTGCCCTTTTCCCCTTACCCATTTACTTCCCTAAAGGGTAAGCTAAATTTCTTATAAGATGATGTCTAAGCTCTTTTTTGATCATGACTTTCAGGTAGTCGAATAATTTTCAAATTATCTCTCCTGGATCTGTTTTCCAGGTCAGTTGTTTGTCCAAGGAGATATTTCACATTGCCTTCTATTTTTTCATTCTTTGGTTTTGCTTTATTGTGTCTCGATTTCTCATAAAGTCATTAGCTTCCATTTGCTCAATCCTAATTTTTGACCAATTATTTTCTTCAGAGAGCTTTTGTACCTCCTTTTCCATTTGGCCACTTTGGCTTTTCAAACTGTTGACTTTTTTTTTTCTTTCATGATTTTCTGGCTTCACTCGCATTTATCTTTCCATATTTTCCTCTATCTCTCTTACTTTATTTTTAACACTTCTACGGCCTGAGACTAATTCATTTCTTTTTTTTTGGAAGCTTTGGATGTAGAAGCTTTGACTTTATTATCATCTTCTGAGAGTGTACCATGATCTTCCTTGTCACCAAAGAAACTTTCTAAGGTCAGCATTTTTGTTTTTCCTGTTTGCTCATTTTTGGAGCCTATTTCTTGACTTTTAACTCCTTCTTAAAGTGAAACACTGCTTCCAGGGTGCACTGTCCCAAACTTCAGGGCGTTCAAGGTAGTATGATCTAAGAAGAGGCATGTTGGATACTCCCCTGGCCTGTGCTCTGGTCTGGCAGCAACTGCAGGCCTGCTTACCCTTTAACCCAGGAACAGAATCCTGCTTCACTGTGGCTGTAAGCTCTGGTGTGCCTGTACCCCTCCCCTGCCTGGGCTGCTAGCCAATACTGCAACCTGGATCATAGCATGGTCAAAACAACAGAGTCCCACCTCAGTCCCTGCAGCAACCCTTATAATCTCCCCCTGGCCAATTGCTTGATCCCCTCACTGTCCATGGGCTGAGTTCCAGAAGCAGCCACTGTCACAGTTGATTCATAGTCTCCTGAGTCCTGGTTTTCTGGCACAGCCTGCTGGGGCTGGGTCTGTCCTGGCTGGCCTATATGGGTCTGTGCTCCACTCTTACCCCAGTACAACAGTCCTTTCCTGCCAACTTTCAAGCTATCTTTGGCTGGAAAATGATCTTACCCCCATCTTTTTGTGGGTTCTGCTGCTCCAGGAATTGGCCTATGGCATTAATTGAAGGTATTTGGAGGGGTCTTGGGTGTGTCAAGATAATGGAACTCAGGGGTTCACCTGGAGATTGATCTAAACTGATTGAAATGGGACTGACTGCTGACTGGCATACCAGATTGTAAGCAAATATGGCTGATACTTAAGGGTACTTAAGAAAGGCATTGTTCTCAGAAACTAACAACTTTGAACTTTACATTGAGACCACCTTCGGGTCTAGTGAACGAATGAATTTGAATGACACTTCAAGCCAATCAGCTTGAAGAAACTCCCATTTCTGGGAGGGGAACATGAAGGAAGAAGCGGATGCTGACAAGAAGCTTTCTTCTTTTTTTGGTGTGAGACATCGGCGTGGTGGCAGAGAACTTCAGGAGTAGGAGTTTAAGAAGGTTAGGATCACTAGGTGATAGGAAATCTGTTCTCAATCTTTTTCTTTCTCTTACTATCTTTCAATAAACCCTTAAAAAACCTATACTCATTTATAAGCAATTTTTTGTCAGTTTCCCCCCCAAACTGGGGGGACAGATTAGAAACCCATTTGGAATTTTAAATTACACAGGGGAGAGCTCTGGGAAGTCACTCCCTTTCCTTCACCATCTTGGCTCCACCTTTACATAAGCTAAATTTCTTCATCCAAATGATTGTATATGCTATTTTGTCTTTCAACCAAATCTGATGAGAGTAAGTTTGAAACAGTGCTCCCCCCTCTCTTTTTTCCCTCTATTTTATAGGGATTTTTTGCTCCTCTTCATATGAAGTAATTAACCCCATTCCACCTCCCCTTTCCTCTTCACCCTATATATTCTTTTTTCACCCCATAATTTTCTTTACATCATCACATCAAAGTCATTTATACCTATACCCTCTATGTATACTCCTCCTATTTGCCCAAATTTAGATATAGTTTTCAAGAATTATAAGTATTATCTTCCCTTATAGTGATGTAAATAGTTTAACTTATTGAATGACTTTTTTTCCCCCCATTTACCTTTTTTATTTGAAGATCAAATTTTCTGTTCAGTTCTCATCTTTTCATCAGGAAACCTTGAAAGTCCCCTATTTCATTGAATGTCCATATTTTCCCCCTGAAAGATAATGCTCAATTTTGCTGGGTAGTTGATTCTTGGTTGCAATCCAAGCTCCTTTGTCTTCTGGAATGTCATATTTCAAGCCTTCTGATCCTTTAACGTTGAAGCTGTCTGGTCCTGTACAATCCTGACTGTGGCTCTATGATATTTAAATTGTTTCTTTCTGGCTTCTTGAAGTATTTGTTCCTTTACCTGATATTCCTTGAAATTTTTCTTTCGAGTCTCTTCCAGGAGGTGCTTGGTGGATTCTTTCAATGACTATTTTATTCTCTGATTCTTCAATATCAGAGCAGTTCTCCTCGATAATTTTCTGAAATATGATATCTAGTCTCTCTTTTTGATCATGGCTTTCACATTGTCAAATAATTTTAAAATTATCTCTCCTGGATCTATTTTCCAGGTCTGTTTTCTTTCCCATGAGGTATTTCACCTTTTTGATGTTTTTCATTCTTTTGATTCTGTTTCAATGATTCTTGCTGTGTCACAGAGTCATTAGCTTCCATCTGCCCAATTCTAATTTTTAAGACATTATTTTCTTCAATAATCTTTTGTATCTTCTTTTCCATTTGACCATTTTTTCCCCAATTGTATTTTTTAAGGAATTTTTTAGTCAATTTTTGTGCTTCCTTTTCCAAACTGTTGACTCTCTTTTTTCATAATTTCCTTGCATAACTCTCATTTCTCTCATTTCTTTTCTCATTTTTCTTCTACTTCTATTATTTGATTTAAAAAAAAAAAGTTTTTTGAGCTCTCCCAAGAAGGCTTTTTGGTCAGGAGACCAATTCATTTTTCCCCTTTACACTTCACATATAAGCATTTTGACAGTGTTATCCTCATCTGAGTTATTTTTGGTCTTCCCTGTTGCCATAGAAGCTCTCAATAGGTGAGGGCCCTTTTCTGTTTCTTAGTCTATAAAATATAAATGGTAGCCTAGTTTTTTAACTTTTAAAGTTGAGGTCTACTCCTGGGGTACAGGGGCCACTGTTGCAAGCTTATTGTGTTGGGACATAGGGGCCTCGTCACTGGCTTTCTGCTCTGAGGTCTTTGTGGCTTGTGGTTTCTCACCACCCTAGGCTTGCTCCCTGTACTTGAATGGCTTGGCCTAGTAGTGCCTGTCATGTGACAAGTGGTTCTCTAGCTGGAATATTGCCCGCTGAGCCAGGGCTATTAGGTCTTACAGCTGGCCTGTTGTGCCACCAGCCTGCTGAGCCAGGACCAAAGGGTCTCACCTGCTGATCTGTTCTGTGGCTAAGAGCCTCCTGTTGACTTGCCCACACCCTCGTTGCACTGAGCTGTGCTGTGCTCCCCCTTTGTGCAAGTGAGACTGACCTTTCCTGAAGTCTTCTAAATTATCTCAAGTTGGAAGATTGTGTCTCTGTCTTTTTGTAGGTTTTGTAGTTCCAGAATCCATTTAAAGCCTTGATTTAATGTTTTTGAGGGAAACTCTGGAGAGCTTATGCGAATTCCTGGCCTCTCTCTGCCATCTTGGCTCTTCCCTCTCTCCCCGCCCCCACACAAAGCAAAGAGCTTTTGAGACTTTTAATTAATTGTTAATAAAATTAATTTGCACAAAATAAAAGTTAAATAACCATATCATTATTAGTATTCTTTTTATAAAAGACACCAGGAAACATGAAAGTTGAAAAGTTTTCCTTGGAAAGACTGATAAACGTGTTGTCAGATTGAGTTTCATTGTGTCCCCCAAAATAACAAGGGACATCAATCTGAAGAAGCTTTGTAGTTTTTGTGATTATTGTCAGATCACCATGAGATGATTTCGGTGTATATACCAATGTCTTTTGTAGGAGATGATCATCATATTCAGAATCAGTAAAAGTAAATAGTAAAATGAACACCAAATTAAAAGAAAGGAACAAAAGTAAAATACAGCATATAATTACAATTCCAAGAAAACATGCTGAATCTGAGAAATTAGAAAAAGATATAGGTAAAGAAACTTACTTTGAAGGAAGTTGCTTCAACTAGAGTACAAAAGAAGCCAGAAATTGGCCCATTCAAAAAATTATTTCTCTGTGCTAAATAGAGATATGGCAGCCAAGGACAATATTGTTTTAGAGTACAGATTTAAACAGTATGTAAAACATTAATGGGGAATGGTAGAAGATTACCAGTGGAGTTATTGCCTCATAAAAGAGCAAAAAGTAATGGAGGTGTAACCAATCCTGCAGAAAACTTGAGAAAACAGATCATTGCAAGATGTTTTAGTGACAAACTTGAAGGAGGATAACCTATACATGAAAGATGGAATAGAATTGACCATGTTTTTGTAGTTATTTTTCCTCATCTTCAGTAATAATGAAAAGAAACCATATTTGGATTGTTTTACATTAGCATCCAATGTGCTAAATCAAGAAGTGATGGCGTTTAAGAAAGAATATTAATCTAAACGGAAAGAAATGAAATTTTAAAAGCACAGAGAATGTTTTTTCATCATATTGATTAGAGGAAACTATTCAAAAGAATAGAAAGAAATAATGGATAGTTCTGTTACACCCCACAAAGAGAATCAAGGAATCAACCAGCAACTACCTACTATCCACTTTTTCATCTCTGTAAAATATTCTCTCTCTCTCTCTCTCTCTCTCTCTCTCTCTCTCTCTCTCTCTCTCTCTCTCTCTCTCTCTCTCACACACACACACACACACACACACACACACACACACACACACAAATCTATATAAGTTGATAGTATCATGGAAGACTTTAGCACAGGTGACCACAGAGAAAGCTAATTGAATCAGTACTCTATCAATATTATTCCATGTTTCAAACAATATAGGAAAGTTTGAGTGAACTAAGGATATAGATACTATGCCATGGTCAAGGTATAATATCTTTGACTATGACTGATCAGACAAATATGAACTCTGAAGGCTCCACCATAGGTCAGGTACAAATAGGTCATATCAACATTTGGAATGAGGATGTCTCTAAATTTGTGCAATTCTCATTTGCTCATAGAGCATATTTCCTTCTTTGATGCAGGCATATCATGCTGGGTAGTCCTGTGCCAGTGTCTCACAATTGATTCCAAAGTTTCTCACAGAGACTTTGAGAGTGTCCTTGTATCACTTCTTTTGACCTTCATTTCAGCACATGCCTTGTTTGAGTTCTCTAAAATATTCTTTTAGGGAAATGTATGTTTGGCATTCAGACAACATGGCCAAAACATTGGAGTCACCTTCTCTGTAGTAGGGTTTCAGTGCTTGGCAGTTCATCTAGAGAAAGGATCTCAGTGTCAGATACCTTATCTTGCCAGGTGATCTTCCTAATCATCCTAATATAATTCAAATGGAAACAATTCAATTTCCTGTCATAGTGCTGGTAAATTATCCAGATTTCACAGAAATAACACAATGAGGTCAGTACAATTTTCTCTACAGACCTTTAGCTTGGTAGGCAGTTTAATACCTCTTCTCTCCCACATTTTCCTTCAGAGCCTCCCAAACACTGAGCTAGATATGGCAATGCATGCATCAACCTCATCATCTATGTGTATAGCCTGGAAAATATACTGCCAAGATAAGTGAATTTATCCAAAGTATTCAAAATTTATCTATTTGCTGTATACACTTATGAATGGTGCAGTTCTGGCTGGTGGAAAACTTTTGTTTTCTTGGTGTTACTTGTCAGGCAAAAATTAGCACAAGCAGCAGAAAATCAATCCATAATGTTTTGCTTCTCAGGCTCAGAGGATGCATTGAATATCCATTGGATGTGTAGCTCATCACACCAATCCTTGGGTGTCTGTGTGTATGTGCAGGAATCAAAGTGTTAATCATGGAGATAGATTATGAACTGCATGAACACCTGCCTACGAGGGGAAGAGAAGGCTAGAGTGCATTTGAGAAAATTGAACAGAACCCTGAATGCTCCCAAACACTTCAGTGATACCAAGGCCTATATCCTTTTTTTTTAAATAAAGTATTTTATTTATTTTTTCCCATTACATGTAAAGATAGTTGTCAACTTTTGTTCATACAAGCTTTCCAATTTCAGATTTTTCTCCCTCCCCCGCCCCCCGCCTCCCCTAGAAAGCAGATAATCTGATATAGGTTTTATATTTATATATAACATTAAACATATTTCTGCATTAGTCATGTTATAAGAGAAAAATCAGAGCAATGAGGAAAAACTTCAAAATAGAAAAACAACAACAACAGCACCAAAAACAAAAGAAATAGTATGGTTCATTCAGCATCTATACTCCACAGTTCTTTTATTTTCCCTGGATTTGGAGATTCTCTTCTATCATGAGTCTCCTGGAACTCTTCTGTACCATTGCATTGGTGAGAAGAATATAGTAACTCGCAGTAGATCAACATTCAATGTTGATGATACTGTGTACAATATTCTTCTAGTTCTGCTCATCTCACTCATCATCAGCCCGTGCAAGACCCTCTAGGTTTCTCTGAACTTCTCCTGCTCATCGTTTCTTATAGCACAATAGTATTCCATTACATTCATATTCCACAACTTGTCCAGCCATTCCCCAATTGATGGAAATCTCCTCAACTTCCAATTCCTTGCCACTACATAAAGAGCAGCTATAAATATTTTTGTACATGTGGGTCCTTTTCCCCTTTCCATGATCTCTTTGGGAAAAAGACCCAAAAGTGGTATTGCTGGGTCAAAGGGTATGCACAGCTTTATAGCTCTTTGGGCATAATTCCAAATTGCTCTCCAGAAGGGTTGGATCAGTTCACAGCTCCACCAACAATGCATTAGTGTTCCAATTTTTCCACAGCTTCTGCAACATTTATTATTTTCCTTTTTTGTCATTTTAGCCAATCTGATAGGTGTCAGGTGGTATCTCAGAGTTGTTTTAATTTGCATCTCTCTAATCATTAGAGATTTAGAGCATTTTTTCTTAAGGGAATAGATAGCTTTGGTTTCTTCATCAGAAAACTGCCTGTTCATATCCTTTGACCATTTCTCAATTGGGGAATGACTTGGATGCTTATAAATTTGATTTAGTTCCCTATATATTTTAGACATGAGGCCTGGCCTATATCCTTTTAAAGCTTCTCAAAGGAATACTATGTGGATGTGACTTATGTAATATCATGATTTGCAAAGTATCATAAGTACAGGTGACCAAAAGTGTAAAAGAAAAAGAGATGCATAATGGTTTTCAGTAGCTTGCACCATACAACAAATGATGGCTTCTATGTGAAAAGTCACAAAAAAGAATTCTTCAAGGAAATACATGAAAAAGGTTGTCCATTCAGGTTGCAGCATTACAGATTACATTCATATTAAGAAAAGCTAAAACAATTAGAGAAAGGCTTTCAGTATGTTAAATCAATCCACTATGGAACATTTGTGGTAGGTAACACAAGAATTTCACATGACATGGGTTGATTGTGATATGAAATAATGAAGGGAGTATGTGTATGACTCATTATATTAAATTATATAACTTGAAGAAATTTTGTTTTATCCCCCCTCAGAGGATGATTGCTCAATAGCAATCATTGAAGAGTTATTTACATGTGACATTACTGTTATTAAGAGAAACTACCTCTGCCCCATCAACTAAGAATGTGTTGTTTATTTTTTCCTTTTTAATACCACTATTGTTATTTTCTTGCCTGGATAAGATTTTGACATGTTGGGAAAGACTCACAAGTGTTTTGCAAAAAGGATATGTTCTTTTAGAATTTTGCTCACAGTTATACTGCCCCATTTCTTTCTGATTTGGTTCCAGTTGTAATTTAACTATTACCATTCTCCAGGTGCCAGTAGTGTGCCAACATATATTATGTCATTCCTTTGTGGGAAGTGAAAATGTTCTCATGTGCATTTTGACATGTTGTACATAAATTGCCAACTCTTTTTTGATATTTCATGGTGTTTTTCCCCTGTGATTTTCTCCAGCATTGGCTAAAAGTACTCTCATTTTTAGATAAGATTTTATAACATCGATCACACATTTTCATAGGAGGTAAAATCATAGGTTTTAAAGCATAACAGGACTTTATGAATAGTTGATATGTCTTCAGAGAAGTCAAAAAAGGTTGAGAAGTTACACAGGTAGTGAGCCTGAGGATTTAAATCTAGACTCTTTGCCTATAAACCCACTATTCTAAATTTCTCACTGATCTTTCCTATTCAAATGGTGGAAATCCCCACATATCAGATGAGCTCTTCCTTTGACACATAGTATCACACTTAAAGAAATATGTGTAAAATTTAGGTGAGATACTCAATAATTCCCCAAGACCTCTAAAAATCATTATTCTGCAATCACCATTATAGTGAACTCCAGTATGGGAAAATTTCCTCTCCCAATGCAGGTGCAAAGTTAGACATTTAGAGGTATCCTAGATAGTAAGAAGATAAATTACTTGAAGTAACTTGTTTCAGTCACAAAGTAAATGTGTGAGGGGACAGCTAGGTGGTGCAGTGGATAAAACACCAGCCCTGAATTCATGAGGACCTGAGTTCAAATGCGGCCTCAGACACTTGACACTTACTAGATGTGTGACCCTGGGCAAGTCACTTAACCCTCATTGCCCCTCAGAAAACAAAAACAAAACAACAAAGTAAATTTGTGTCAGATGGGATTCCTCAGGATAGCCTGAAGCTGAGGCTGGTTTTATGTCCATGCTGCCTTCAGCCTTCCAAATCAGATATGTTTTTATTCTGTTTAAAACAGTTTTTAAAATTAAAAAAATAAAACTTTATATCCTCTGCAGCTAATATATAACTTTTCCCCTAATTGTCAGTGTTGACCTCCATGGCATTAGAAGTGTAAATATTTCAGTCTGTGTACATTTATTTTAATTTGTATCACCATGGGGCAGCTAGGTGGCACAGTGGATGAAACACCATCCCTGCATTCAGGAGGACCTGAGTTAAATTCGGCCTCAGACACTTGATACTTACTAGTTATATGACCCTGGGCAAGTCACTTAACCCTCATTGCCCCTCTCCAGTCCCTCCCCCCCCAAAAAAATAATAATTTGTATCACCACAAACTTTTAAGGGACTTAAAGGCTGAATTCCTGTCCCTTAAGAAATTTAATGTGCTACTTATTGAATTCTGTTTTGTGGACTTTTTGTAATCTACAGACTCTCTGTAGCTTGTGGCCCAGGCTCCTGACACTCCACCCCCCACCCCCGCCCCCACCCTCGCCCACTTCCAGGGAGCTATTTAAAATTTTGACTTACAGTTTTCTCAAAGCTCTTTAAAAGTGGTATAGTCTTTAATCCTTCATGGACTTTCACTCCCATAAGAACCTAGTCTTCACCACAACATTTGGAGTGCCTGTTATGAGTCACAAAAAAATTGGACAGTTCCAATGAATGCAAGATGGCAAGATTTACGAATATGCCTTTCCCTTTCATACCTCAGAAACCACCTTCCTCATGCATATAGCAACTAGTAGTCATCTGCCAAAGCAGAAAAAAACACATATTCTCCCACTATTCCTTACCACAAATTACAAATAGAGTGAGAGTGTGAACTGGGATGTTAAAATCAATGTTATTGCCTGCTCATCCATCTCCATCCCCTCAAACTCAATTCTTTTTCTGTGTAACATACTTTATGTCATAGGTATTTGTCACTAGATCATCCAAAGAAAAGTAATTTAAAATGATCATACAATTTCAACCATAAAGGACACAAACTTACTTTTATTCAGAGTTTATCTTCTTTTTCTTCTTATTTATCCGGCATCTTCTTTTATTCCAAGATATGAAATTATTTGCTGTTACTCAAAACTGCTAGGGTTTAAAATAGAAACACTTATAGCATAGATAAAAAACACTTGAGTGAAACTCAGGAAGATAAGATGTCAGTGAAAAACTACTGTATACTTTCCTCCCAGGGCAATTAAAAGCTACATAATCAACCTGTAGTAGAAGAGCCTGATTAGAAGTTATACATTCCATCAACAGGCTGATAAGTTCTATCAACTGTCAAGGGATTTTTAATGCATATGTTAAGATATAGTTTCCATTTTAAAAACAACTATTTAGAAAATAGTTTTAATTTTAAAATTAATTTTATATATTTTAATTTTAATATTTTTAATTTTTATATATTATTAACTCCAAAGAAAATTTTATTCTAGACCTCAAAATGTCATATTAATATATTCTAGTTTTTAAAAAACCTACCATTATGGAAACATCTCTTATTGGATCCATGACTATACAATTATTATCCATTAACTAGCCCAAATAAATGACTTATTAACTTATCAAATTTAGAGCAATTTATCAGGATGACCACTGAAAAACCCAAATTGAATTTTATCTATACAAAATAATCACAAATGGTGAAATATTTTCCTTTGATCTAATCTTATTGGAAAATCCCACAGTTTGACCTAAGAGCACATTTTCTTTTTTATAAAATAACTATTATAAAACATAAATCAAATATAACATTATAGATTACATATGATATAGTTAAGTATAGTGGATAGAGATGAATAGACAACTAGTCTCAAAGCGGGGAAGAACTTATTTCAAGCCATATGTTTGAGAAATTTGTCAATTATAGACCAGTTGGGAAGGGTGAGGAAATAAGCATTTTTTTGTGTGTGTGACAGTGAGGGTTAAATCACTTGCCCAGGGTCATGAAGCTAGTAAGGGTCAAGGGTCTGAGGCCAGATTTGAACTCAGATCCTCCTGAATCCAGGGCTGGTGCTTTATCCACTGTGTTGCCTAGCTGCTGCCCAAGCTAGCTGAATCATCCTAGGCAAATCATTTAACTTCTCAGTGCTCTAGGTACATCTCTAAGACTAAATTTCAGAAAAAAAATCTATCAACCTCCAATGACAGAAGGTATTTCCTCATTTGGAAGTTTTATACCAAGGAAATTTCAGGTCTAGGCTCTTTCCTATTATCTATCCTATATAAGATTTCAAATTTTGTTATTTGAATCCCAAACTTCTATGAAATGTGATAAATATCTTTCATATTATTCAAATAACCTATTATAGGATATTTGGACTGAGAATTAATTGCAGCTTGCTCATATATAGATTTTTCTCCCCTTTTAAAAAAAAAACTTCCTTTTGCCTAGTTTTTTCTTTTCCCATCCTATCTGTACATTTGATTTTTTCAAATCCAAGTTAAGGCTTTTAATTTCTATCATCACTAAATTCTTTACCATTAGATTTGTCCATCTTTCTAGGTTGACATACTGATCCTTTTATCTAACATATAAACGTATAGGCCCCAGTGTTATGTCTTTTAGAAAATGAGAAGCATGCCAGCAGAACCTTTGTCTAAGTCACTGATAAAAATGTTGACCACTTAAGTCCCAGTGCAGATCCCTGGGGATCTTTAGAGGAGATCAATCTCTGATTTTGGTGGTGATGATGAGAATGATGATGATCAACATGAATATAGTACTTGAAAGTTCAAAAAAGAATTTTATCCCCAGGAATTCCATGTTGGCATCACTCTATAAATACTTACTCTTATGGTTCCATCATTCAATTACTTTCACACCCACCCAACAGTGCTATTATCCGGCCAATTTATCTTATTCATTATCTGTGATCATATCTCCTTAAGGACAATCTTGTGATAAATTGGTCAGTTCAGTTGAAAGTATGATCCTCTTTTCAGGACAACTAGGTGGTGTAGTGGATAGAGCATTGGCCCTGGAGTCAAGAGGATATAAGTTCAAATATAACCTCAGACATTTACTAGCTGGTGACTCTGGGCAAGTCACTTAACCCCAATTGCCTTAAACATCCAGAGCCATCTCCAGTCATCCTGAGATATGTGTGTGTACATGCATATGTATAGCCATGTATATGCATGCATGTGTATACACACATATGTATATGTATATATACATACATATATACACATACACACACACACACACACACACGCACACATATATATTTCCACTGGACCCAGATTGCTCTGGAGGAGAGAGTGAGTTTGGTGAACTTGCATAGCTCTCCCTCATTTAAATCAAATTCAGTGCAAGTCATGATATCACCCCAATATCATGGTCCTCTTTGGGAATGAAGGACAAACAACAACAATATTCCTCTTTTCAATTTTCTGGCTAGTTTCAAAAAAACGAAATGTATGAATCAATTTTTGACATCACTTATATATATAGGCGAGTTACTTCATTTTATTGTCACTGTTCCTCTAGGAAAGAATATGTACCAAAACATATGTTGCTATTAACTTTCTATATGTGTTGCTATTATATGTACTCACCAAGAAAAAAAATGAAAAGCTGATGATTTTTAATATTAGATTTTCCAAACATGGCAACTATCTATTTTAAACCTATAATGTTCAAAGAGATATTCAAGTGTTTGGCATTGTGTCACTAAGATAATTTTTTGAATGACTAAATTATTCACCTTTCCTAGAGAACTTTAAGATAACAATTCAGATAATGGACTTGCCATATATAATATTCTTTTTTTTTTTTTTTTTTAGTGAGGCAATTGCGGTTAAGTGACTTGCCCAGGGTCACACAGCTAGTAAGTTTTAAGTGTCTGAGGCCCGATTTGAACTCAGGTACTTCTGACTCCAGGGCCGGTGCTCTATCCACTGTGCCACCTAGCTGCCCCAAATGTAATATTCTTAATATTAACCAAGGAACAACTGAGGCTGAAAACTTTGAGATTAAACCTGGAAGTCAAGTTGAACTGTTAAAAAAGGTACTACTTGATGATGGCAATCCTTACAAAGGTCTTTAGCTTCTCCAGACCAGGTAAAAAGGAAATGAAGAAAGCTAAGAAACTGGCATCCTGATGTGGAAAATGAATAAGAACACAATTTAGAACAATTAAGATCTTTACAATACTAGTTCTTAATATATACTTTCTATATGTTAAAGTGGGCATTGGACTTTGGTGGAGGAGAACTTTTATTCTAATTTTTTCTCATTTATAAAAATTCTAAACTTTAACATTAACCAAAATGAGCACTTCCATAAACACACCAGAATAGAAGGTGGCACATAAAACTGTGAAACTATCTTATATGGATTCCTTTAAGTATTGAATACATTCAACATGTTTCTTTAAAATCTGTGCTGTCTTTCCTTCTGACCCTTTCTTTTATTATGTGCATTTACAACTCAGTCTCACTGAAGTAACAAGGCACCCTTGAGAGAGATACAGGATGAATCATATCATGCAAGTCCAACTACCAATACTTTTGACTGTCACCTCTCTTCAGACTCTGATAGAGATAGTCCAGGACCCTGAACACAGGAGACTTAAAAAGAAAAGTGACATGGCTCCTTCCCAGCCACCAAATCCAATATTGAGGTAGAAATCATCATGGAGAAGGAAATCACCTTCATCCCAACAAGCAGCAACTGCTAACCAATTGCCACAAACAGTTCTGTAAGGTGCAGGCATGAGTAAAGCAGCAGTGCTCCCCAGATCACCAACCTAGTCCTTAAAGCCATCTTCCACAGAAACAACTCCTGTTGATGGGGCCATCCATCCCTACTGACTGACAACCAATTACCATATGCAGGACAAACAAGCCTTCCTAGTAGCAAAAGCAAGGCATCCTGATAGAGAGAGGAGGCGAATCAAATAACTATTACTACTTTGATCATTATTTCCTCACACACTCTGATGAAGATACCCCATGACCCTGAATGTAAGAGCCTTAAGAATAGCAATGTTGGGGCAGCTAGGTGGCACAGTGGATAGAGCACCAGCCCTGGATTCAGGAGGACCTGAGTTCAAATCTGGCCTCAGACACTTAACACTTACTAGCTGTGTGACTCTGGGCAAGTCACTTAACCTCAATTGCCTCACTATTAAAAAAAAAAAAAGAATAGCAATGTTTCTAGCCACAGCACCCTTTGCTATCATTTTTGGTAGTTTTTTATTTGTTTTTTTTTTTGGGGGGGAGGGTGGGAATGAGGGTTAAGTGACTTGCCCAGGGTCACACAGCTAATAAGTGTCAAGTGTCTGAGGTTGGATTTGAACTCAGGTCCTCCTCAATCCAAGGCTGGTGCTTTATCCACTGTACCACCTAGCTGCCCCATTGCTATCCTTTTGGGAAGCAGCATTTATAGAGATGCAACCTGGCAAATGCTCCTACAAGTGTTAAAGCCCTAGATTTAAAAACTCAAAAAGTTCTTCCCACTAAAATCGTTGGCACAATTAAATAGAAGAAAATGACATGATTTTATCATATCAGTGGAAATAACATGAAAGAAGAAACATTTACATATTCTTTGCTTCTGCCTCCTAAGGACCATGGAATTTTTCCATCTGACTTGCACCTGAAATCTTCCATATGTGTTGTTTCTCCCACTAGAATGTGGAATCCCTGAGAAGAGAAAGTGTCTTACCTTTCTATTTGTATTTCCTGCACTTAGCACAGCGCCTCACACATAGTTAGCCCTTTGCTAAGACTTCATTCATTAATTCAAAAAGTGTGTTCCAGTCCTCCTATTTTCTATTCTCAAAAATTGGCAGCCCTATCCCTACCTTTCCTCTCTTTCTCTACTCTATACCCCAATTCATAAAATAGAAAAAAGAAGAAAATCTTTGTAATGAATGTGTAATCATGCAAACACATACATTAGCTATTTTTCAAAAAAGGTGTGTCTCTCATAGCATCATCCTTCATCATCAATTCTTTGGAATTGTGGTAATTGCATCAATCATGGTTATTAAGTCTTTCAAAGTTATATTTACAATGTTGTGGGTATCATATATACATATTATATATATATATATATATATATATATATATAGAGAGAGAGAGAGAGAGAGAGAGAGAGAGTGTTCTGCTCACTTCACTTTACATTAGTTCTTGCAAATCTTCAAAATTTTCTCTGAATTGTCCCTTTTATCATTGTGACCAATACTATTCCATTATGTTCATATATTCTCATTTATTTTCATAGGGATATCCCTATTATCCAGTTCTTTGCTACTACAAAAAAATTGCTATATTTTTATACACACAATTCCTGTCCCTCTTTTTCTGATCTCTTTGAGGTATAGGCCTAACAGTGACATCTTTGGGTTAACAGTCTGCACGATTCAGTGAATTTGGGGGCAGAGTATGAAATTTCTTTCAGGAATAGCTATATTAATTCATAGTTCTATCAATAATGTGTTCATGTATCTATTTTCTAGCCAATCATACATTTTTAAATTTTCCTATCACATTTCCTATATAAATTTTTATATAATTGAAAGAAACCATGATATATCATCTAGTTCAAAATCCTCAATTTCAATTTGAAAACTGAGATCATGCTCAAGATCATATGACAACTTAGTGGCAGAGGCAGAACTCAACTCCCATTTCAGTTATTTCTACTGAACAAACATTTATATTTATTGTCCCTGATTCCTTAGTGACAGTAAATATCATCCAAGTGATATGTGATCATTAAAGGGGTCTCATAGTATCGTTCCTTTTATCAGAAAATATTGTAATATAAAACTAATATGGTTTACTTAGAACTACCATCAGAAATAAAGCAGTCCTACACCCATCAGATATATACCATAAGGATCAGGTTGGTTATTTCCAATCACTAAGACTGATTTTTTTTTGTGAGAAATATTTTATTTAGTATGCTTACCAAAATATTTACTTCATCCTTTAAATCTTAGAACCACATTGGAGTGTTTTATCCAAAAAAAACAAAAATCCTTGGGAACATGTCTCATCCACATATGGGAGGATGGGTTTTTTTCCATTTAGTATAATACTAAAATTACTTTTCACAATTTTTCTAATGGTGAAGCTTTTCTGTCAATAGACAGAAAAAATTTGCAAACAAAAATTACATGTATAAACTTATTGCATCTAATTAATGTCTCCTGATTAAAGATTTATGAACTTGGATTAGTAAGAAGTTAACCAGAGTATATTCACCCTCACTTAAATAACACCACTTTAGTACCTTTCTTCTAATTTGTCTCATTTTCATTAATTTTGTAGGTGTGATGCTCTGTGAGCTCTTTCTCTCTCTCTCCCTCTCCTTTCTCTCTCCTCTCCTCTCCTCCCCTCCCCTTCCCTTTCATCCCCTCCCCCCTCCCCCCTTCCCTCCTCTCCTCCCCACCTTTTTAGCTAATATTATTCTAAATCTGGATGGCCCATTACATGAACTTTTTGTTTCTCATAATATGATGTGAAAGGAGAATTTTTCCCTTCTGGGAGAAAGCTAACTTTTTAAAGAAGCACATTTGGTATAGTTTAAATGGCAAATGGGTTTTTAACACCTGTACAGATACTTTGATGTAAAATGCATACTCTGGGTTATATGAATTTCTCATAAACCCTTTTGTTTTCTAATGTACAGAAGGAAAAAAGAATTAAAGTGAATATTGGTCAGAGGATCAGATATTTTTCCCTTCCATGCTAATGACTTACTTGAATTGGATATGTATTTGATATCATAGGGTTGCCATCTAGTGGTTTGGAAAGAACATTTTAGTTTCAAAGGCATAGTTTCTGGAATTAAGTGTTTTGTTCTGTCAACAAACTATATAATCAATTGCTAGATAAAATTTTTAAATGGTATTTACAAATTAAAGGCATTCTTTATTCTATGATGTGAGGTCTACAAAACATGCATTTTTACACTTTAAAATTATATTAGACATAGCTTTTCCTATTAAAAAGTCCTAAAAGATGAATTTTGCAAGATGGCCAAAATTAAATCAAGTAATATTAACCACGGACTTTGAAAATGTAAACTTGAAATATTTACACCAGCTACCTAAAACTTAAACCTCTTTAGAACCTCACTGATTCTTAACTTTGGAATTTTACATTTTGCCCATCTCTACATATTCTGTGATCAATACTTACTGCCTACTTGCTGTTCCTCTGTTGGTTCTCTATTCCTGGCTTCCCTGTCTTCTTTCAAGACTCAAATAAAATCTTATCTTCTACAGAAAGCTTTTCCCAACCCCACTTAATGCTAATACCTTCCTTCTTTTAGTTATTTCCTATTTATCCTACATAAAACTTGTTTGTGCATGTTTGTTTGTTTTCTATTTTTCCCATTAGGCTGTGAGCTACTGGAAATCAGGGACTATCTTTTTTGCCTCTTTATAACCATAACACTTAGCATAGTGCCTGGCACATAGTAGGCCCTTAATAATTGCTTTTTGACACACTGAATGACTTCCTCTCATACAATTCTTATCTCCAGTCCTTTTCACTGATTGTCGCCCATGCTTAGAATAATCTTTCTCCTCTCTTGCACCTCTTAGACTCCTTGAATTAGTTTCCTTCAAGATTCAGCTTGAATTTCACCTCCTACTGAAAGGTCTTCTCATCTGTTATTGCCTGTCTTTCTTTGTTGACCATCCATCAACTTTGTATATTTGTATCTTGTCTCCCCCATTAGAATGTGAGGTCCTTGGAGGATGGACTGGTTTTTGCTTGTCTTTGTATTTCTGGCATTCTGCCCAGTAACTGGAACATAGGAAAAAATTAATAAATGCTTGTTGAAGGACTGAAAAACAAAGAATAGCAACATAGCAGAGAGAGGGAGAGGAAGGGAGGGAGGAAGAGGAGAGAGAGAGAAGGAAGGAAGGAAGGAAGGAAGGAAGGAAGGAAGGAAGGAAGGAAGGAAGGAAGGAAGGAAGGAAGGGAGAAGATGCTTGAGGGAAAGATCGCTGGCAATTATTATTCAGTGGAAAGAGTACTGCATTTAAAATTGAAAGGCAGTCTTTGAATTTCTTCTTTACCAATAATTAGATTTATGGTATTAGCAAGTCACTTAACTCTAAGCTTCAGCTTTCTTATTCATAAACTGAGGGGTTGAATTAGATGACCTCTAAGGTCCCTTCAAAATCTGAATCTATTGTGAATGTGGAAAGTATCACCCAACTAAGCCTGAAATCCAGAATTGTGCTGACTGCAAATTTGTAAAGATAATACTCAAATTCAGGAGGACATTTGACATTGGATTAAAAAAAACACAAAAGAATAGACAGAAACATTTGAAAAATTGTCTACTCATTCACAAGCAAAGCAAATTAAAACAAATATTTAATAACCATTTTGACATATCAAATTAAAATAAATTTAAAAAATATCAACAGAAAACCCTTTTTAAAAATAAACATTTTGATTTAAAGTTTTGAAATGCAAATTCTATCCCTCTCTCAATCCTTTTCCTCCCCTTCCCCTTCCTGAACAGGGATGCAATCAGATAGAGCTTTACATGTGCAATTGGACCAGCTAGGTGGCAAAGTGGATAAAGCATTGGCCCTGGAGTAAAGAGGATCTAAGTTCAAATCTGACCTCAGACACTTACTAACTGTGTGACTCTGGGGAAGTCCCAATTCCCTTAAATATCTGGGGCCATCTCCAGTAATACTGATATATATCTTGCCATGTGATCCAGATGGCTCTGGAGGAAAGAGTGAGTTTGGTGACCTAGCATAGCCTTTCCTCACTTGAATGCAATTCAGTGCAAATCATGGTATTACCCTGATGTCATGGTCTTCTTTGAGAATGAAGGACAAACAACAATATAATACATGTGTAGTTACATAATACATTTCCAAATTAATAGTTTTGTATAAGAAGACTCAAATAAAAGTAAAAAAGAAAGTGAAAAATAGCATGCTTCATTCTATGTTCTTTCTCTTGAGGTAGATAGTATGCTTGATCACTGGTCCTTTGGAATTGTCTTGGATCATTGTATTTCTGAGAATGGCAATTCTTCATTGAAAAACATTGCTGTTAGTGTGTACAATGTTCTCCTGGTTCTGTTCACTTCACTGTTCATCAGTTCTCGTAAGTCTTTCCAGGTTCAGAAAACCCTTTCTTATCTTTACTTATATCTTTACATAGTTAAAATAACAACAGCAGCAACAACAACAAAAAACAATGAAACTTCACATATTTTCTATAAGTTTTATTATTTCACTTTTTATTAGAATTATCTCAGACAAAAGAACAAATGAGACCAAGGTACCTATAAACCCCCTGTAGGACAATTATCCAAGACCAAAAAATGTTATTTGATTTCCTTAACCTTAAAAGACAACAAAAGAGAGAGTATGAATATGAATAAGAGTATGAATAGCTCTTTACCATAATCACTAAGAGCAAAATAGTTATAATAATGATGATAAGAACAATGACAATACTAAACATAATAAAACCTTGCCTCAGGGCAATTGCTATATAAATCTTATTGAAAAGGATAAAAATCATGCAATACTATTGCTGTCAATAATAATTAGTATTATATATATTCATATTTATATGTGTATATACACATGTATTTAGGAACACAAAAGGTAGTTACATATCCTTAACCTCAAAAGATTTCAAAAGAAAGGCTAGTATATCATGAAGAACTCTTTTTAAAGTATCTATCTATCTATGTACCTATTTACCTATCATCTATCTGTTAAACTATTCTCTCTCTCTCTCTCTCTCTCTCTCTCTCTCTCTCTCTCTCTCTCTCTCTCCCTCCCATATATATTTATATATATATACAGATTGATTGATTGATAGACACATATATAGGCACACTCTTGGCTTTTTCATGTAAATATATACAAAAATACACTATGTATGTGTATGATCTATATATACATATATATAATATCTTCTGTATATACCTATATATACAAGAAGAATTAAGGTATAGGTGAATTATTTTCTAAATATCCAGAGCACTCTCTCCTAAGTAATGGAAATGTATTGGCTTTTCTTTACCTTTTCTATTTATGTAGGTAGTGAGCTGTTTTCTGGACTCTATAGTGACTACTGGGGAAGAGATGCTGCTGTCTTTCGCAGTCTGGGCCGTATGGCTCATATTCGGACTGAACATGATGATGAACGCCTGCTGAAAGGTACAGTTGAAGAGAAAACTCTGTTGGGGTTAAAAAGGAAGATACCTAGGGGCAGCTAGGTGGTTCAGTGGATAAAGCACTGGCCCTGGATTCAGGAGGACCTGAGTTTAAATCTGGGTTCAGACAATTGACACTTACTAGGTGTGTGACCCTGGGGTAATCATTGCCCTGCAAAAAATTTTTTAAATAAATTTTAAAAAAGGAAGACACCTAGTTTAAGTACAGAGCTCATAAATAGGATTTTTGATACAAGTTGATTATATTAGCATAGCACTTCAAATTCTCAATGTACTGTCATATTTTCTAGCACTTTCTGAATATCCCAAGATCTCAAAATCTCAAAACAAGAAGAGACCTCAGAAAATAAGCCCTTCAATCAGATATTCTTCTAACCTGTGATTGAGCTATACAGTCCAGTGGTTTGTATTTCCCATAACAACAGCCTATTCCACTTTGGGAAAGTTCTAGTTAATAGGAAATTTTTGTTTACAGCAAGCCTAAATCTATTTCATGCAAGGTCCATATGTATCCAGATCTATATTCATTTTCACATCTCTATCTGTAGTATTATATATCTAGCTCAATCTCTATCTCTCTCTATCTATAAAATAGCAGCAATTATGTACATGTATGTATATATGTATGTATATATACATACACATACGTATACACACACAGGTAGATAGCACAGTGGATAAAGTACAGGGCCTGAAGTCAATTCTAACCTCACACAGTTAGCAATGTGACCCTGAGCCATTCACACTTTAGCTCAATTTCCTCATCTATAAAACAAGAGGGAGAAGGAAAAGGCAAACCACTATAGTATCTTTGTGAAGAAAGTCCTAAATGGGGTGATGAAGAGTCAGACATGACTGAAACTAATGAAGCTTACACATAATACATATGTATGCACACGTATGTATAGATACGTGTATGCATACTATACATACATATACATACATGTATACACATATGTATGTGTATATATATTATGTGTGTATATACACATGTATGTGAGGGACAAAATTTGATACATGGAGCATTATTTGGGTGACTTGCCTTAATATTGGGGTCCCAGAAATATGAGGGACTCTTTTAGTTTTAATCTCCCCTTTGAACTTTCCTTTTTATATATTCCTCCCAGGCCAATAAGAAAAGGAGCCTCTGAGCTTTAGTTCATAAAGGATCAGGTTTTATTACTTGGGGATTAATTAAACAAATTAAAGAAATAAGGAAGTAGAAATACAGATAGTCTTAACTCTAAGCTTAGCCTATGCAATCCCAGAGTGTTCCCAATTAAGCTAGTTCAAAAGAATTTAGGGTTAAACTCACCAACCCCAGTCAGTCTACAGTTCCTCATTAGAACAGCAGTTGCCAGAAACAGCAAAATATGTGCCACTACCAGGTCCAGGATGGCACCACACTGCTTGCCAGGATGAAAAAGCGTGAACTTTTGAATATGCCCTGCCTACTGGAAGTCCAGGCTCTGTATTCTTCACACACACACACACACACACACACACACACACACACACACACACACACACGCACACACACATACACACAGATGGCTCTATCCATTTTATCCACTTATATAATATTATATATTATGCCATGCATTATATATGTATATATGTGTATATGCATATGTTTGATTCTTTAAAATAGTTAAATAAATTTAAATATATACATATATATTAATACACACTCACATATATATATACATAGATTCTATCCATTTTTATATCATACGTTGACATGTATCCTATATCTACATATGTTGACTTTTTCACATATGTTGTTACAGATACTATAGCAAGTTTGTTGTCTTGCAAGTGCATATTCTGAAGCTATATTAAAAGGGCACAGGGGCAGCTAGGTGGTGCAGTGGATAGAGCACTGGCCCTGGAGTCAGGAGTACCTGAGTTCAAATCTGGCCTCAGACACTTAACACTTACTAGCTGTGTGACCCTGGGCAAGTCACTTAACCCCAATTGCCTAACTAAAAAAAAAAAAAGACACAAAAGCACTAAATTGAAATGATAAACACACATACACAAATACAGCTACTTAATGAGTTGTCCACATTTACCCATCAATGTCTTTTTCCTCTATTCAATTGGCTGTATATTTGCATCAGGTAGTTAACATTTTATGAAGTCACATTATATTTTAGAAAGGAATAACATTTTCTAGGAAGGATCTTTAACAATTTTAGATATGATATTTAAATATAAATCATTAATATCTTTATATATTATCACATGAAATTATATTTTATGTTTACTAGAGAAAGTCACTTTCCAGAGATTGTTTCCATAATAGTTTACCACATTTTTAAGGCTTACTGTTATTACAAGTTTCAATTATAACATCCATCAAAAACACCATCTAAAGAAAAAAAAACTCACAAAAATATGTAGATAATAAAAGCCTCAGGATATTATACATTATTTTCACTTAAAAACAAAACTATTCCTTCATGTGTTCCACTGGGAAAATATTGTGAATATCTAAGGGAAAGTGATGTTGCACTGTAGCTAAAAATGTATTCACTGCATTAAAGTCAATTTATTCTATCCTGTAGTATCCTATTAAATAGAAAGACGAATACTACATGTTGTTCCATGGCCAGTGTTTTTTTATTATTCCCATCTTTGGTGCATATTCCTATTTCTTGATCATGTATTCTTGACCACATCCCCACTTACTCAACTAGAGATCTTTTATTTCTTCCTTAATGTTTCAGGGAATTAGAGTTCTCTTCATAGATATTTAAAAGGAATGTAAAAAATTACACACTCAGAACACTTTCTTTCTCAATGAAATGATGAATCTACTTATCATTAGCATTCATTTTTTTATTTATTGGAAAAGGAGATTTCAAAACAAATTTTTAAAGATTTAATGAAATCAATCTTTTTTACTTTTCTAAAGAACCTAAGTTTGTAGGTTCTTACATGATTCCTGACAATGAAGACCGGGATGACAACAAAGTATATTTCTTCTTTACTGAAAAGGCACTGGAGTCAGAAAACAATGCACACACAATTTATACAAGAGTGGGAAGAGTATGTGCGGTAAGATTTCTATTATTTATAATATTTTAAACATGGTTGCCCTAATATTTATTTTTTAAAAAAACTTATTAAAATAGAATATTGTATCATCTTTAAAAGTACTTTTGTTTGACTGGCGAGACTAAGCACTAACTTGGTATTTCTTTATTAGTTTGATATTTTATTTAATATAAGGTAAGATAATTTATTAAGGGGAATAATTACTATTTTGTGTCTTTCTAATTAAAAATACACATCAGTAAACTGAGGATATTTTATACGATTAATACACATTAAAAAGTTTGTCTGAATTCAATTTTTATAAATGAAAACTTATGGCCATTTTTTTGGATTCATTCTGAGTCTATCAATAAATCAAAAAAGCCACTCTTTAATTCTGGTGGATACATCCTCTAATACACCTTATTAGATAGTTTTTTTAGCAACATTAATTTAGAGCTTAAAATGATCATAGTATCACAGAACCAGAGCAAGTAGAGACTTAAGGTCTTTCAGTTCAACTTCCTTATTTTACAGATGAGGAAGATGAGGGGCAGTGTATTGACACACAGGTAGTAACCTTCAGAGCTGAGATTTAATTTGATTCTCAGTTCTGCATTACCCCTGTATCACATTGCTCTTCTCCTATTTTCTGGAGACTGTCATCACTTTGGGGCCAAATATCCATTGATAATCTTCTCCAAACTTTCCAAGATAGGTCCTCACACACACACACACACACACACACACACACACACACACACACACTCATTCACTAGGTTCAGATCCCAAATATTTCCTCTTTGAAATAAGACAAACTTGCTATCAGAGCAAGTGATCTACTGATATGATCTTGAAGAAACAAGAGTTACATACAGAAGGTGCCATTGGCATAATACTTTAGAAGAAGCTGATATCCCCATCCCAACAACTAGTTCATGAGAATGTTGGTTTTCTTTTCTGTTGGTTATTTTCATATCATTTATAATCCATAGTTTAGTTTGAATCAGTATTACTATGGGTATTCAGAAATCTATGCAGTTTAAGAGAGGTCATTTGGAACTTTTCAAAATGAAGTATCAGTATACCTATAAGAAAATACACATTTTCTTAACTTTTTAGTAAATTTGTGAGAATAAAGATGGAAGCTACTAAAGAATATTATTTGCAAAAAGCCTAATTTCCCTTCTCATGCTTTCACAAATGATAACACTCAGTGAATGTTTCATTATTCTTCTAAAGATTTCATAATGATAGTAAAGTTTGCATATAGTCATCTGCTTATTAATTTTTTATCTATCACCATTTTTGGAAGTAGTCCACTCCATGATTTTTACCAAGCAAGTGAAATTCTATATTTTCAATATATTTATTGAGAACTGATCTCTTTATATTAGCAAATTGCATTGCCACTGCCAAAGACCTTTTCTGTGTATAGTTAATCCAGTCCTGGTCAAGTTACCACCAATATGTACTTCAGTTTCCTCGTGTAAAATGACTTGAACCACCACCACCACAACAACAATAACAACGACAAGAAAAACTTTGGATCTCTTCCAACTCTTAATCTATGACACTTAGCCTTTTCATTTATTCCATCTTATTTGCTTCTGCCTGACACTAGGCCCATTGTGATCTCCTAGGATCCTGATTTTGTTATCCAGTGTTTTAACTAATCTTTCTAATGCTGTCACTTGTGAATCTGATAAGCATGCCATCAATGCCTTTATCTAAGTCATTAATAAAAATGCTAAACAGTAAAAGACCTAACACAGATTTCTTGGGGACCTAACTGGAAACCATGGAGTTTTCTTGTCAAAGACACTGGAATGATTTGCCATTTTCTTTTACAGTGGATTAACTTTTGTTGCAACTCTCTGTCCATGTTGGGTAACCCTGTATGACATACCTCATAGTTTCATTGAACTATGCAAGCCCTTCCACCATGAATGGCAGTGATCAAGCTTAAATATTTGGCCACATCATGAGAGGACAGGACTCATTGGAAAAGACCCTGATGGTGGAAAATATTGAAAGCAAAAGAAGGGGATAGCAGAGGATGAGTTGGATAGATAGTGCCAAATAGGCAATGATCATGAACTTGAATAGATTTTAGGAGATATTAGAGGATAGAAGACCCTAGCATGCTTTATTCCACAGGGTCACGAAGATTCAGACATGAGCAAATGTATGATCAACAACAACTGGAAACCTCCTTCAAACTCAACATTAAAACATTAATTATGCCCCTCTAGGGAGTTATTGGGACATAACATGCATAATGAGACTAGATTTTTTGACATGGCTAATAGAATTTGATTTATGGATTATGCATATTTGTTATGGGAATTTTCTTCTTATTCACAGAGGGAGTGGGAGGGAGAGAAAATACATTCATGTAAAAAAAGTAAAAAAACCAATTAAACAGGAAAGAAAAAACAATGAATAATTAGATTTTAAACAATGATTCCTCTTTGGGCCCAGGCATTCAACCTGTCCTAAATTTGCCAAAATATTATATAATCTAACCTATAACACTCTATCTTTTCTATATGATAAACTGTGTAAAAAGCTGGGTTACTATATTATAACATTCATTGTTTGAGCACTCTGGTAACCCTGTTTAAAAAAGGAAATTATATAACTTAATTACTACCTGTTCTCAAAGAGCACCATTTTTAAAATTTCTAAATATATACTAAGCAACCTTTCAATAATGTATGCTAGAATGTTTTTGGGAATAGAAGTTGACCAAACTGACATACTTTACAAACTTTATTTTTTTCCTTTCATACATACATACATACATACAGGCATAGACACACTATAGATCTAGATATATAGATAACCTATCTTTATAGCCACCTAGTTGGCTAGTTATCTGTAAAATTTTTGCCTGTCTCCTGTCTGGTAGCACCTATCCTACTTTCTGTAATCATTCAAACATCACTAGTAGTGGTTTCATGATTGTATACATTGATTCTTCCCTCTGAAATGGTGTTCATTGGTTACAAGTAGAACTATGTGCTCTCTTACTATACCTGTACTTATCTTTGGCTTCAACTCCTTAATATCTGTTTTTGGTTCTGTCTTTTTATATCCAAAGACCATTTTCAATCACAGAAAATAGAGGCAAAATAAGGTGTTGGACAGTCCTACTTTTTCTCTGGTTTTCATTGTGATTATGCCTTTTACTCTAAATAACTCCCTAGAGCTTCTGTGATCCTCCCCTTTGCTAAAAAATAACTAATAAATAAAAGAGAAAAAAACCTTTCATCATCAACCTCAGCTTATTCTAATAGACTTAAATAGGTTCTGACTCTATTTTTATATGATCATGGCATGTTTTTCTGTTTATCCTTGTTTACTTACTTTTTCTTTCATCTTCTGTACTTGTCTTTTGATTAATTCTAAGTTGGTTGATGAATTCCTTGTGCATCCACATCAGTTTTGATAGGACAGCTTCTCCTTTTCCTCCTTATAAGGACTTTATCAAATTTAATTATTTTTTTTTACCAAATTTCATTCTTAACAACCTCCTATAATTTCTATACCAAATTTCCCTGCCTAATTTGTGACTTTTCCTAACTTCCCATGGACCCTTTAATTATATTCTTCCTACATTTAGAATGGCCGTCATATTATGGACATATTTTCCTCTCAATTATTCTGTCAGAAATTCAAAGGTCAACTTGTTGCTTCCTCCCAAGGTTCCTATCACTTCCCCCTCAGCAACTTTATTGGTGAAGGTCAGGACCAGATAGACATTTTTTATAGGAAAATTTTATCAGACTGATTACCTGATAATAATAACTATTTATTTTTATTTATGCCTTAGTTTAGCTAAAGTTGTTCTGATAGTGCAAGGTCAAATTTCTTGTCAGTCTCTTTAATTGGAGTCATTCAAGACAAATAAAATAATGTTATCTTATATGCTTGTCAATCTGTTTTATAAATGTCATAAATGATGAGTAACTTAAGTGAGTCTCCCTCATTTACTAGTATTGTTATGTCTAGATATAAATAATACCTTATTGTGTTGCAGCTCTCTCAAACAGTAGTTTCTAGTGATTGCATATTCAAGTGCCTATTTGCCTACTTGGTTGCATCCAAAAAATTAAATTTAGAGTAAGGTGTTTTGGTTATCCTTCAGTCAAGGAGCTCAAACTGTAGTGGTGGGTGTTTATCATTTTACATGTAGAAAATAAATCAAAGCCCATAACTTAGTTCCTTCATTTATTTACATATGATTTGAACAATGAATCGGAAAAATACATTCTTCTTAGTTATAGAAGATACTTCTCTAGTCTTACATCATGGAGTGGCAATGTTTGGTAGTAGAATAAATACTAGGAGTTACCTAGGTGGTTAAGTGGGTAGAGTGCTGGGTCTGGAGTCAGGAAGACCTGAGTTCAAATCCAGCTACAGACATTCACTAGCTGTGTGACCCTGAGGAAAGCACTTAACCTCAGCCTGCCTTAAACCAATGGAGAAGGAAATGGCAACCCACTCCAGTATCTTTGCCAAGAAAATAACATGGACAGTGTTATTGTGCTATGGTCCATAGGGTCATGAAGAGTCAGACACGAATGACTGAATTGCAGAATATATGCTGGCCTTCGAGACAGAAGACACCAGGGATGAGATCAATTGTTCTTACATTTATTATATATGTGACTTTGACCAAGTTTCTTAAACACTATGAACTTTGATTTCTCCCTCTATAAAATAGAGATAATAATATCTGTAGAACCAACCATGGAGGATAATTGGGAAGACCAAATGAGACAATGTGTATCAAGTATTTTAAAAATGTAAAAATGTTCCATCAACTATAGGGATCATTATCATATATGTATTGCACTATAGCCAGTAATGAATATTGAAGAAATCACATGTCTGATAAGTATATGTATATACACAAAAACACATATATTAATATAAAATATGCAAATTATTATGTTCACAAATTGAATTTTCTAGGAAAAGCTTAGAGATAGGGGTTGGAATGGGGGAAGGACCTGGATACTTTATCACCTAAGTAAACTAGTTTTACATATGTATTCATTTGTGTTTTTATCATTCTAATACTTTGCCCAAAATAATATGACGTTTAAAGATAAAAGTAAAGCAAATATATCCTTAAAATAATAGAGTAGATATTATTATTAAATATCTTAGGTGAGCAGATTACAATAATTAGCAATGAAGAAATTCCACTAGTGATTGATATTGGTAATTGCTTAATGGTCAATATTTGCTAAGATTTACTACAAATAACAGTCCATAAACCTCATTGGATGACATTGTCTGCACCAAGTCTTAGAGGAGATTTGGGCAATCTCTAGCACAATTCCAGTATGTTTTTTTTCTATATATGATCAATTTTGCACATTAAAAATTATGATCATATGGAAATATGGTTGTTATAATTTCCCATTTTAGACACATTATTAAGGGCTAATAAACATTTCTTTTCTTTAAAAAAAAAAACAGAATGACATGGGAGGGCAGAGAATTTTAGTCAATAAATGGAGCACTTTCCTTAAGGCAAGATTGGTTTGCTCAGTGCCTGGAATGAATGGAATTGATACTCACTTTGATGAATTAGGTAAGTATCATAGGTGGAATTAAAAGATACTATATGATATTTGTGACAGTTTTATGCCCACTATTCAGCACTTACCTATAAGGATAATTTGTTCTGTGTGATATTTGATATATACCTATTTTAGAAGAATTATCTAGTTACTCTAATCTAGCTGTACCTAGGCTATGTGAGTAATTTGGGCATGGGACCAAAAAATTGGTCCATGTAATTAGCCTGGGGCCAGTATTTCTGATTCCTTGCAATGTGGTTTTTCATATAGACAAGCTATAAAATATCAGACTAATTATATTTTTAATCTGGTATTATTTGCATAAGGTTGCATCATTTTCAAAGACAAAATAAAATTTAAAAAATGCCTGTAAACTATCTTATATCAAGAACATAGCATAACATGGAATAATATAAAATATTGAAAACATAATTATTATTGGCACTCAGAAATAAATTCATTCTATTTTAATCTTGTAGAGGATATTTTTTTGCTGCATACAAGGGATAGTAAGAATCCAGTGATATTTGGACTCTTTAATACAACAAGGTGAGTATTTGATAAAATCAATGGAAACAAGAAATGTGTCCAAGTTTTCATGAGCCTTCTTATCACCAACACTTCTATTTTGAATGAACTTTTTATCTCCCACATCCTAGCAATCACTAAGTCTTGCTTGTTCTTCCTCCACAGCTATATGTGTACACACACACACACACACACAAAACCAGAGTTATTTTTCTGCTTTCAAAGTCGCAATCCCAATATTATCTACTGCTCTGACTGCTTCCTAAGCTTCCATGTTCTTCCCACTCAGTTCACAATTTCATGCAAACTTCAGAATAATGACCCTTGAACATAATTGTCAGTGTATTACCTCTTGTTTAAGACTGTTCTGCCTGTCATATCACATATTCTCTAGTCTAACATTCAAGCCCTTCCTGCCCCTCATTCCAACCTCATATCTAATCATTCCCCAACACCTTCTTTCTTATTGACTTTAGGTAATTCAGTAACTTTCTGGTTTCCAATATTTATATGCTCCTTTTGAGTGGGTAGTTTTATCTTTTATACCCTCTTCCTAGAATTGCTTTCTCTTAATCTTTTGCACAAACTCATGGACCTTTCTACAAACTCATGGATCTTTTGAACAATCATCACCCCTAGGATGCCTGATCAAATGGACTACATTCCATTATGAGCTTGTTTACACCTTGTTATTACCCCCTTTTCTTTTGTCTTTAGATAACTGTATAAACAGTTTACATTTTCTTACCTTGTAGTTCTTTCTAACTTGCCTTATAATAATTCCCTAGATTTCTTGAGTGCATGTTTCATCTGCATATGAACATTTAGTACTTTCAAGGTAGTGACTGTGCTTTCTATTTATTCCTGCAAAATTCCAAGTACCATATATCGCCTGGGGGTACTACCTTTAACTGGTATATATAGAGAGAAGCCAGTTGGAGAAATGTTCCATTTGGGACCTAGAACAAGTAATTCTGACTTTTTCTTCCATGTATATATAAAATCTAATAAATAATAAAATCAGTAGAAGCAAGAGGGTGTGTCCAAGAAGATAATGGTAAGGACCTCTGGAAATTCACTTTTGTTTCCTTAACAGAGATGAAATTTTCTTGTTACCAGTTTACTCCTTTTCCAAGTTAACCCTTTGTTAACTAGGATAGACTTTTATTTTGGCATCTCTCTGGTAAGGTGTGAACTCCTCATGTCCTGGCTATCACTGAGTTAAAATCACCTTTGATGAATTTTACTAGTCCCAGACCAGTAGTGGGTTTAGTGGTTCACTAGGCCACTGAATTGCTAATGCAAATGCAATTAAGACCTGAGCTATAACCCTTGACTTGGCTTTTAAAAAAGGAATTGGAGAGAAAGACAGCTCAGCTAGTGATGAGAGAACCAGAAGTATAATGCATATGAAGAAGCCATGAAAATATAATTCCCGGGGGCCTTGCCACCAAACAATGAGCTTAAGGGTGGCCATAGTAGAGTTGGAACCACATGACCTCAGAGAAGGACATAGAGGGAGGCAGTGATGGAGAAAACAAGGGTTTGGAGAGCCATGAGCATTGAAGCAAAATTAGTTGTCCCTCCAATATCCAGGATCATTGAGGACATTTTAGTGCCCTCAGGTAAAGAAGAGAACATTTTGATGGATATTCATGGGAAGAAGCACCAACTTTGAAGTGAAAAGACATAGGTGTTAATCCTGGTTCTTTCCTGTTATTAGCTGAGGGACTTTAGGCAAGTTACTTTTCCATTTGCTTTAGATTTCTTATCCATATAAATACGGAGTTTACCAAATACATTTTTAAGATTCTTTTAAGCATACACAATCAATAACTTCGGAGACTTCTCTTATAAAGTTTGTTATATAAACAAAATATTACACGACATACTGTATGTCCAAATTCTGTTGCACTAATAACTTTTTCTCTCCACCATTCTTTTTTCTGAAACAATTTTGGTGTGTTATATTTACTACTGTAAAATTTACATTTTGAATTATTTTCAGATGATTAGTTGCTAGCTGACTTTATGATTAATTTGAAGTCAGTCTAATATTTTATTTTCCTTAAAGAATGAGTGAAGGGCAGTTAGGTGGTGCAGTGGATAGAGTACTGGCCCTAGATTCAGGAGGACCTGAGTTCAAATCCGGCCTCAGACACTTAACAATTATTAGCTGTGTGACCCTAGGCAAGTCACTTAACCCCAATTGCCTCACCAAAAAAAAACCAAAAAAAAAAAACCACACACAAAACAAAACAAAACAAAAAAGAATGAGTGAATTTGGGGCAGCTAGGTGGTGCAGGGTATAAAGCACCAGCCCTAGATTCAGGAGGACCTGAGTTCAAATCCAGCCTCAGATACTTGACACTTACTACCTGTGTGACCCTGGGCAAGTCACTTAACCCTCATTGCCCTGCAAAAAAAATGAATTAATGAATTGATACAACAAAAAAGTAGAGCTAACTTTATCATTTCACTTTATCAGTAGAAAGTAAGCTTTTTGAGGATAGGGTTTGTTTGTTTTTTTGTTTTGTTGTTGTTGTTGTTTTGTCTTTATCTCCCTAGTTTCTAGCACAGTACCTTGCTCATAACAGCTGCTTAATAAATGCTTTGCAAATTGATCAAAATGGAATATATGAGTTTTCTGTTATTATCAGAGTTTGAACTTTATACTCAAAGAATCCTAAGCAAAGCTTTAATGTTAACCAATTGAAAATGATTTGTACTCACAGTTTCTTGACAGCCTTGATGTTCCTGCCTCTGTCAAGAGATATTTTAACATTCTTAAAACCTTTTTAATAAAAAAACAAACAAACATTTTTTTCCCCTGTGTATGTGCATGACATTCAATAATTTGGATCATGACTGTATAGGTAAGAAGTCAAACAAATAGCAATTTAAGAATCATGTAAAGTGAAGAAATGCAATAATCCAGCAAATTCAAGCCAATTAAAATAATTTTCAATTAAAATAGCTACATTAAGAAAAAAAAAATTTGCTTAGGACTTGAAGAATTATTTTACTTTGATATTTCACTTTGCTGCTTTATATCTGACCTAAGAAACAGGAAACATGGGAACTCAAGGAATTTGAAGAGATCCTTACAAATTGAATGATTACTCATTTCCTTTGATAATACCTTATATTTAGTTCTACCAGAATAACAAGTTTGACTATCTAGCCTCTTGAATTTTTTTTCCAAAAGAGTTATTTATCTAGCCTTTTCTTTTTGTTTTTCTCTAGTAATATATTCCGTGGGTATGCTATATGTGTCTATCATATGGCAAGTATCCGTGCTGCTTTTAATGGACCATATGCACATAAGGAAGGACCTGAATACCATTGGTCAGTGTATGAAGGAAAAGTGCCCTATCCCAGACCTGGTTCTGTAAGTTTAAGAATTTAACTTTGGAAAAAATATTTATTAATTTTAAATATATATATATATATATTCTTAAAATAAATATTTCTTTGTATGATTATTCATATAATTATCCAGAACAATATCCTAAATGTCATCTGTTAAAAATAAAGAGCCATGGTCCTTTCTTTTATATAAGACCTCTCCTCATCATCTCAATTTATCCCCCCATACGATAATCACTTTATACTTATTTTGTATTTATTCGCCCTACACGCTTATATATCTCATGCAAAGCAAAGACAGGAGTCAAAAACTAAAGTCCAAATCCTACCTTTGACACAATATCTGCAACCTCTTGGAAGAATTATCTAACATTCCTTGGCCTCATTTTTTCTCATTTATGAAATTAGGGTGTTGGAATAGAAAGCCTCTGAAGTCCCTTTCCTTGTAGGTCTATAATCCCATATATATATATGCAGATGCTGCCTTCCTAATAGTATATATGCTTGCGGGTAGGAACTATTATTGTTGTTTTGTTTTTTTCTCCTGATACAAAGTACTTGACACAAAGTAGGCACTTAATAAAGGCAAATACACATGTATTTATTAATTGTTTATTATGTGCCAAGAAATGTACTGGCAATACATTAAGGAAATACAACACAGTCCCAACTCTCAAAGAATGCATCTCATAATGAAATCAGTACACGAGGATTTATTAAGCTCCTGATATATGTGCTCAATGGTGAAGATGCATTACAAAAGAATACAATTACAGAAGAAAAGATGAAGAATGTCCTATGCTCAGTAGTTGACACATATCCTGGAAACTTGGGGGATATGTATATTTTTTTTCAGAATTGGGTTATGTGAAAAATATATTACAGTAAAATACAGTGATTTTAGCTTAATGGAAATACTTCATAGTTCTCATCATCTGGTAATTGGCTATCAGGTGATTTTTTTTCTTTTAACCACAAAATGTGATAATCAGTAAGAGTGAAATATTTTTTTAAGGCAAAGAAATTAACCATACTGATGAAATCCCTCTCTCTATTTTTAATTTACCATTAAAGTTTTAGCTAACTAGTCTCAAATAAATCTATGTTTGAGAAGTTTCAAGAAAAACTGAAATGTAATAGCTACCTTTTAAAAATTTCATATACCTTCCTACCCAACAGCTTACATTATCAATTGGTCAAGCAAAATTTAAATAAGCTTTCTCTGAGTCTCCTCAAGAGAACTATGGTCTCATGTTATAGTCTTACAGGATTTTTAGGTGGAAGGGATCTTAGTCCTCATTTACCAATGAGGAAACTAAAGCATCAAGAGGTAGAGACTTGCCTAAGGTCATTTATGTTGTATGGCAGAACCGTGATTCAAAGCCAATTCTGCTAAATGTTCTAGTGTTCTAATCCCTACAGAAGTGAAAAAGCATTTCTACAAGGAAAGGAAGCTCCACTGTTTCTGAATTGGTGCTACTGAGAACTTATTTTTGCCTGTCCATTCCAACTTTTATGGTTTTAATTGGACCAAGAGTCTACAAATGGTTGTGTTTTGTATCATGTGTCTTGAGGGCAACTAGGTTGGAAAAATGCAGGATCATTGTACGTGTTATGTGGTCCATGGAAAGCAAACATTTAACTTGTCATACAATTCAAACTCCACTCTTTTATGAGGGCCTGGTGAAATTCCATCACTCTGTTGATTACACAATTATTTGGAAGTCCAAGGAGAGACCATTTTTGCAGAGCCAAAACCAAAAGTGGAAACAAACATTACCTCTTCTTAACAAGTGTAAGACTTTACTATTTCAATCACTGTCTCCTACTAGCTTAAAATTATTATTTCCAGTAAGACATAAAGTGTATTTTGTTTCACTCTATTGATTGAAATTATAGTTTAAACTAAAGGAACCTACTCCTGTGGGTTTGCTAGAAATGCTTCCTGAAACCACATGGTCTTAAAGGAGATTTTGAGGAAGTGACTGGTTCCTGAAATGCTTCCAATATAGACATAAGTGGTTTCAATTATAAATCATAAAAATATGCTAAAGTGAAAAATTCATGCTCAATTAAGTAGCATTACCTGATTTCTTAACAAGTCATTGAAAAATATCCCATTTACAAAATAGAGCTACTTACAAGATTGTTGTAATCAGCAGGCTCATGTCTTTACAATTAGAAAAAATCATCAAGAGAAATTTATCAAGCTGCTGGTCCTAGAAGGAAATGGGCAAAACACAGGGGCACTTAATGACAAGGTAGAAATTAGAATGAAACTTAATGCTATTGAGAATTCTATCCAATAATTCATGGGTGCTGCTTCACAATTCATTTAAAAACAGGCTTAATTTTCCTACTGAATCTTAGAGTTAGTGAATTAAGAACAAGATTAGTACCAAATGTTTCTGGTTTTCTCATTTTATTTGGCTTATTTAAAACAACAACAAAAATAAATGGCATTTTGAAAAAAAAATTCTAGCAATTAAATAGATTCTTTCTTATTAGACATTTAACCATGTTGGATTTTAAATAATGTTGTCCCTTTCAGCTCTAAAATTTGATTATGTATAATATAATGGCAGTCATCACAATGATGGTTATTACACTACAATTGAAGAGGTGTCTGTGAGGAGGAATTCTTATTTCCATGTTCTCTACTATAACAATTGTCATAATGATGTGATTCTTAGCTATTGGGGGTGGGGGGGCCAAAGTCTTAGAATTAACGACTGGGTTATGTACATTTACAAGTAAATTTACTTTATAAAAAGTTTTTAAATTTAGCCTAATGTGAGAAAGTTTTATTTAGTATAGTGTCTTCCAATAAAAAAAATACACAAAAATAAAAACAAAAACAACAAAATGCAAAAACCTCTGTCCAGTTATGAAAAACTGTATTTACATTTTCTGAAACTTATACTGTTTTATGTACATCTCTAGTTATGGGCTTGGCTTATTCTAAACAATACAGGTTATGATCACCAACTCCAAAAACTGATCTCACTTTTGCTGAAGAGTATCATTATTTATTTTTCTCTCTAAAATGCATGTTATAGTGATTGAACATAAACCACACCCTGAATTGGTCCCACATAGGATTAATGGAAAGGTACAAGAATCTCACACATGGCAAAACAAAAGCAATCCAACCCCACCCACCCCACCCACCCAAACAAACAAATGAACAAAAGCCCTAACTCTAAACTCTATATTTCCATAGTGTGCCAGCAAGGTGAATGGGGGAAAATATGGCACCACCAAGGATTATCCCGATGATGCTATCAGGTTTGCAAGAAGTCACCCACTAATGCATCAGCCTGTGAAACCTGTTCATAAGAGGCCAATCCTGGTAAAAACAGATGGAAAATATAATCTGAAACAGATAGCAGTTGATCGAGTTGAAGCTGAAGATGGACAATATGATGTCTTATTTATTGGCACAGGTAAAGAACTGAATTCAATGTAGGCCTTTGAACTGTCATTTTAAAGATAATTTAATAGCTAAAGTGATATGAGAGGGGACATTCCCAACACTCCTTTTGCACAATCATTTCATCTATTCCCTATCACTGCAGAATAATAATAGCCAACATTTATATAATGCTTAATATGTTCCAGGCACTCTGCTAAGCACTTTATTATTTCATTTGAATCTCACAACAATCCTGGGAGAAAGGTGCAATTATTATCCTCATTTTATAGTAAAGGAAACTAGAGCTGCTAGAGGTCAAATGACTTACCCACAGTCACACAGCCAGGAACTTTCTGAAATTTGAAGTCAGGTTTTCCTAACCTAATAGGATATCTCCTGTACTACCATACCTGCCTCAATGAATGGAAAGGGAGGGGAGGAAGAAGTTCACTGCAATAGGGCAGAGGATTGTGTGGTGGGGAGGAAGGGGGTACCTCTCAGACCTAGATGAACAATGTCAGTTCCAAGTAACATTTCAGCCAGAAATTGGAATGTGGTTTCAGAATCAGGAATATGGCATCTTCTGCCAGATCCCACAAGATGACTGAGGGCTTTGGCTAGGTAGTGAGTTTTTAGAAGCTTTAACAAATCCCATTAAGGGAAAGAAATTGGCTTGAATCTAAGAGCACTAAGACTTTTGACAGAGGAGAGTGAGCCCCTAGAACCACTCTTGTCACATGCTGTCCAGGATTTTCCAAATCAATGTCCGTGATTCCAGAGAAGGAGAGAAGGATTCCAGAACCAGGGCAGAAATGGGAGATATTAAATAGCTGTTATTTGTTTTCCCCTCACCTAATGAAGTACCTTTCATGGAGTAGTTTCTTAATGAAGGTTTACTGAATTAAATTATTTTCTCATAGAAAATAAAAAACTGTGGTCAGGCACTCAGGGAAACATTTAACTACCAGATCTCCAGAAGAAAAAAGTGTCTGCATGACACACTTTTAAATTTAATCTAAATTATTAACATTCTTCCATAACCTTCTTAAGTCTAGACAATCAGCAAACAATAAATCAAGCGCTAATTTGTAGCATTGCCAAATTATGAGGTATAAATACTCACCCTGCAAATGAGCCGGCTCTAGCAAAGCCCCATGACATTTCCCTCGCCCATGAATGCACATGACCCGCTGCTCCTCTCTTATCACCCACGATGTGATTTGAAGACACTTGGACTAGGTTATTAGTTTGTAGAACTGAATTAAAACTCTTAGAGACAGATTTATAAACCTTGATTTTCCCTTCTCTCCAACAAGAGTGACATGCATTTAAAATTCCTGTTATAAATATATTTATTTGATATGGTACAAAATTACTTCATTTCTTCCAGAATTCATACATATATCTTTATATAAATAAAAATGAAGAAAAGTCTTCATATCTATATCAAGTGTAAACTAAGATAAGAATTTCTTTAGCTAATTCTAATAGGCTAGGATTTTTTACGTGACACACTATAATTTTCAGAAAAAATTAAAACATGTTCAAATTGAGAATGACATGGATTAAGGAATACATCAAGCACTGGCCCTGGAGTCAAGAGTACCTGAGTTAAAATGTGGCCTCAGACACTTAACACTTACTAGCTGTGTGACCCTGGGCAAGTCACTTAACCCCAATTGCCTCACTAAAAAAAAAAGGAATACATCGAGTGTCCAGTGAATATGATAACGGATACACACATTTTTACATCTTGATGAAGTGTTATGTGTTACTCCTCTCTCCAGCTTTATGGTAAAATAATTACCACAGCAGATGCTCTTTATAAGAGTTAGAATCTTCCCTGCTATATCTTTAATCACTGAATCACAGAGATTTGAAATGAAGGAATGAAGAAAGACATTGATATGTAACCAAAGTATAATTTGGCACTAAAAATGAAAGCCATGCCATCCCAGTAATATTTATTCTAAGAAATAAAATGGGAAAACACTCCATCTGTTTTCCAGAAATTTGCATCTGTAGATCTATTGGTATCTTTCTCATTTATTCATTTTGTACAGTAAATGTTGATATGTTTAATGCTGTATATGGAGTGCCAAAAGAAATATATTAGATCTCTATAACACATTCAAAAATTCATTTGGCCAATAGCATCCTATTAGGCTACTAATAAGGTAAGAATATTTACTTTTATACTAACTAGTGAAATATTTGACAAAGTAATTAATAGTGGAAAAGTGTGGAATAGATACTATGTTGAGAAATAAAAGAATCTGGGTACATTAGTAATAGAACAGTCCAAGAATAATTTCATCAATAAATCTGGTAACTTACATTTATCTATGTTTCCTTTCCTTCCTATTAAGTTATAAATACCTTAAAAACAGATATTCCTTCTTTGTGCTCCCAAAACCCAACACAATATCATGTGTAGAGAAAGTATTTCATCTTACAATAAAATTTAATTGAATATCTTATTTTACTTCAGTACTTAAAGAGATTTGTTTATCATCCTAAATAACTTAACATGGAGAATTTCTTCAATATCTATTCTACCAGGAAGAAGAGTTGACACAAAATAGGTTTTAACTTATGAGTTATAAAAGAAATGCCTATTACTTTTTTATATGATACAATTTATTAACTAGGGTGGTATTAGGTCCAAATTCCAGTTCCTGTATATTCTTTGCTTTTAACCATTAAAGTCTGGACCCAGTCTCTGGGAAACTCATCAAATAATTTGCATTGAAATGTGATTTCCTTTCTTATTGTTTCATGTTGTTTATAATATTATTTGGTTTAATGCTTATATTTTGAATGAACTTTTATTTATTTGGCTTTGGCATGTATGAAAATGGCAAGAATAATGGTTTATTATATAATCTCCATGTACTTTTTCTTAATGGTAAAATATTTCAAAAATAAACATTTTACACAAAGCAACTTTGCCAACATCATTTCAATGAAGTATAATTCCTGTCTAAACCAGAAATAAAGAAAGTTATAGTATGAGTACATCAAAATTCAATATAAATTTTAGAGAAATATTAAGAAAAAAGTTCAAAGAGCAAAGATAAAATTGGGAATAGCCACTCTGGAAGTGTATTTCTAAGGCAGAATTTATTCTAAGTACCTAGACTTCAAAGAAGGATATTTAACTATTTTAGAAGTACTTAATTTTTTTTTTAGCATTTTGAGAGTATATCTTCAAACCATTTTTTTCCCATTTCCTCTTTGTGTTTATGAAAGGAAATTACCTTTTAAAAACTCTTTACATGGAAGCTTTCCCTTAATCTCTATAGCAGTGTTGAAGGATCTTAATGGAAAAAACTTCAGATGATACCAAAGTTGAATTATATAGGAAAACCTGGATAAGTCAAGTATTTTAGCTTTTGTGTAGTGACTGTGAGTCATGGAACACAATGGTGTCCAAAGAATTACGATTGAAAATTAACCAAATAACAACAAAGAGGAACACGGTAGATATCAAAAGGCTGCAATGCATTTCAGAAAATGAATTATGACAGAGAAGCCAAGCAAAGTATCATCCAAGAAATGCATATGCAAAAAGGAGATGGGCCAATCATATGATGTGAATGAAGGATCAGCCGTGAACAATCTGTGTCCTCCACTGATGTCATTGGGATGTAAAAGTAAACAAGCAAACCCTCTCTGAGTGAACTTGCTATGGTGAACTCTCAGGGGAAGTCACAGACAAGAATCTTGGTATAATTCAGCTAGAATGTGGGATTATTTTCATCTTTGGAAGGAATAAACACATTGGTAAAATCCCACATCACCAATTCAATTGATCATTTGAGTATATTGAGTTTAATGGAAAGAGCACTGGATTTTAAGGGACTGGATTCTAAAACCAACTCTGATACTTATTTACTACAAAGTGGTTTGAAGGGATATTATTCAATTAACAGTGAACTCACCAACTCCATTTTTGAAAGATGTCTACAAACAATCTAAGCATGAACAAGTAACAATGGGTGAATATGAGTGTGATGTGATTGAGTAAAAATATTGTCAAAGTGTTAATGCTTGGATGAAAGAAACTAGAGAAGGAAGCTAAAAGTGTGTGTGTGTGTGTGTGTGTGTGTGTGTGTGTTAAACCAGACTGGGAAAGGTGAATCATTTTCATTTCTGGAGATAAATGAGATATGACAAACAAGAAAAAGCAGAGCTGCTCATTTCTTTGGCTTCTCTTTCTTCTGCCAAGGAAAAGGACCTTTGCACTGGAAATGACATAACAAAAATGTCTAACAGGGAGTTCATAACCATGATAAGTAAGAAAAGAGTAATGAGATCACTGAGATACTCTTTTTGAATGTAAATTACCTGACTTAGATGATTTAGCATCTTTATGAATTGAGCTAACATATTCAATTGCTAAGTCATAATCAGTGCTATTTTAAATGTTATGAGAAAATAAAGAGGTGCCTCTGGATTAAAAGAGGGCAAAGGAAGAGAGACAGACAGGCAGGTAGACAGACAAACAGAGACACACAGACAGAGACAGAGACAGAGAGACAGAAATATAGATAAACTCTAGGCAAGTGAACTTAGGTTCAATTACTGAGAAAATTCTAGATTCTCTTGTTAAAGAAATGATTAGTGATCATATAGCAAAAGAAGTAGTGATTCTAAAGAGTATGAATGACTTCATCAAGGATTGATCATACCAGACTAACCTTTTTCTTCTTTTTTGTTGTTGATAGAATTACTAAACTGGTAGATTAGAGAAATGTTTAGATACAGTTTGCCTAGATTTTAACAAAGCATTTCATAAAGCTCTCAAACTAATTTTGTGGAGAAGATGGAGAGATGGGAAATAGATGAAAATACAATTAGATAGATTAAGACCTAGTTTAATGACAAGCTTCAAAGAGTAGTTGCTGTTGCTTTCAAATAGCAGAGTTCTCTTGTGTTCTATACTAGCAACCTGTTCTTGGCCCTTATTAACATTTTTATTAATAACTTAGATGAAGATATAGGAAACAGCCTTGCTAAATTTGCAAAAGATAAAACTAGGAAGGATAGATAGAATTCCAAAATATCTTGATATGCTGAATCTTGATATGATTAATTTCAGTAGTGATAAATGAAAAATCATACATTTGCATTCCACAAATCAATTTCATTTGTAGAGGATAGCAACAACAACAATAATAACAATAGTAGCTAAAATTTACTTAGCACTTACTTTGTTCAAAGGACTGTGCTAAGCATGTTATAATTATTTCATTTGATCCTCACATCAACCCAGAAAGGTAGGTGTAATTATTATCCCCATTTTACAGTGAAAAAACTGAGTCAAATAGCATTTAAGTGACTTGCCTTGGATCTCACATCTAGTAACTATGTGGGGCTGGATTTGAACTCAGGTCCTTCTGACTCTAGGCTCATCACTCTATCCACTGCTCTACCAGTGTCCTGCAATTTCAGTATGAATCAGAAGGGCAACACGACAGCTCAAAAAAGCTAATTCAGTCTTGGGTTGTATTAAGAGAGCTATGACTTTTAGGACTATGGATGCTATAGTCCTTTGTTTGCTGCCCTAGGGAAGGTACAATTTAAGAAGGCTGTTGGTAAACTTTTGAGCATCTATCCAGACAAAGGAAAGTAGGATGATGAAAGGTCTTGAATGCTTGTTATATATGAAATGGTTGAAGGAAGTGCAGGCATGAAATCTGTCTCTAGGTATTTGAAAGGTTGTCAGATGGGAGATAGCTTAAATTTGTAAGTCCAATTTGTCTCAATGTCAGTAAAAACTTCCTAACAATGAAAGCCATCTAAAAGGCCTACCTCAGGAGGTGAAACGTTTCCCCTCATTGGAAGTCTTCAAGTGGGGGCTGGAACTCACTTTGGGGATGTTCGTTAGTACATATTATTTTCACATATGGATTTGAGGAGACAGCCACTGATCACTTCCTATTAACTCTAATATTAACTGTTTTGTTTTTATTTATTTGGGAAAAAATTGTCACATAACTTTTGGATTCTTCTTGCTCTCCCTTCCTTTTCTAGATAGTGGCATCGTGCTAAAAGTAATCACAATTTACAACCAGGAAACAGAATCAATGGAAGAAGTAATTCTAGAAGAACTACAAGTGTTCAAAGTATGTATAGGTGGCAGTACCTGTTTTAAATCAACAAATAATTAAACACACTAATATATTCCTAGCAATCTAGTCACAACATCAGGTTGTCCTAATTTATGTATTGTGATTTTCAAGAGAACTTTTATTTGGAGTGTTAAAAATTAATAGTCAGTCTTTTGTTCTTATAATTTCTATTCAAATAAGGAGGGTAGCATCTTCCCACACCAATATATTTTGAACATTTTCTATAATTTAAGAATAAAGAATGATATTTATTTTCTAAGCCATCAGGAAATTTGTACCAGTATTTTCTAGCTATAATTTGTATAAAAATGATATCAGTTTGTGTGAGCTTTGTAGAAATAAATATTTTAACAAAAAAATCTGACAAATACTAAAAGAACAAGTATATTGGTTTCCCTTAGAAAGGAAAATAAAGCCAAAAGGCTTTATTATACTACCAAAATATTTTATAAAACAAATAATAAGACAATTCATCTGGAAAAACAAAAGGTCAAGAATATCAAGGGAATTGATGAAAAAAAGAACAATGCACAGGAAGGTTGCCTACCTGTACCAGATCTAAAACTATATTATAAAGTGGCAGTCATCAAAAAAATTTGCTACTGGCTAACAAATAGAGTGGTGGATCAGTGAAATAGCTTAAGCATGTGAGACAGAATAGTAAATGACTATAGTGATCTACTGTTTAATAAACCCAAAGACTCCTGCTTCTGGGACAAGAACTCACTACTTGACAAAAACTGTGGGGAGAACTGGAAAATAGTATGGCAGAAACTAGTTATAGACCAACATCTTACACCATACACCAAATAAGGTCAAAATAGGTACATGATTTAACCATAGAGGTAAATTAGGGGAGCAAGGAATAGTTTACCTGTTAGATCTATGGAAAGGGAAAGAATTTATGACCAAACAAGAGATAGAAAATATTGTGAAATGCAAAACTGATCATTTTGATTACATTAAATTAAAATTTTTTGGCACAAATTAAACCATGGCAAGTAAGATTAGAAGGAAAGCAGAAAGCTGGGAAGCAAATTCTATAGTCAGTGTTTTGGAAAAAGGCCTCATTTCTCAAATATATGGAGAACTGAATCAAATGTATAACCAAACAAGTCGATCCCCAGTTGAGAAATGGTCAAAGGATAGGAACAGGCAGTTTTCAGATGAAGAAATTAAAGCTATCTATAGTTATATGAAAAAATGTTCTAAATAACTATTGATTAGAGATATGCAAATTAAAACAACTCTGAGACGCCAGGTCACATCTATCAAATTGGCTAATATAACAAAAAAGGAAAATGATAAATGTTAGAGAAGATGTGGAAAAAATTGGAATATTAATGCATTGTTGGTAACTGATGTAACCATTCTGGAAAACAAGTTGGAACTATTCCCAAAGGGCTATAAAACTGTGCATACCCTTTGACTCAGCAATACCACTACTATGTCCATATCACAAAGCGATCATAAAAAAGGAAAAGGAAAATATTTATAGCAGCTCTTTTTGTGATGACAAAGAATTGAAAGTTGAGTGGATGCCCATCAACTGGGGAAGGCCTGAATAAATTGTGGTATATCAATGTAATGGAATGCTATTGTACTATAAGAAATGTTGAGCAGGTGGATTTTGAAAAACCTGTAAAACTCTTATGAACTGATGCTGAGTGAAGTGAACAGAACCAGGAGAACATTATATACAGTAACAGCAATTTTGTGCAATGATCAACTGTGATTGCCTTAGCTTTTCTCAGCAATGCAATGGTCCGAGAGAATTACAAAAGAGTTATAATGGAAAACACTCTCACTTAATTTTTTTTTCTTTCTTGAGGTTTTCCCTTTTTGCTATTATTCTTCTTTTACAACCTGACTAATATGGAAATATGTTTAACATGATTGTACATATATAACCTAAAAAAGAATAAAGCAAATAAAAGGAACATTTTCATCATCTGGTCATTCTATCTCTGCTTCCCTTCGCTCCTCCTTGCCACCATCACATCTTCTCTGACTGCTACCTTTCACACTGCTTCATGTTTTCAAAGTGTTTCTGCTTGCTCTTTTTATAAATACATGAGTAGAGACCCTTGATGGTAGAAATGTGTGAAAATATAGGGTAACTCAAAAATCTTGATGCAGTTTTAGGATTTTAAAGTTTATTTGAAGCTAGGTTAATAAAAGGAAAAGGCTCAAAGCATCTTTCAGACTTTTTATGCCACCGTCTAATTTCATTCATATAGAACAAAACATTTTCTATAAAATTCTATTTCCTTCCTAATTCTATTAAAATTACCTTTTTATTTTTATTTATTTATTTTGCTGGGCAATGAGGGTTAAGTGACTTGACCAAGGTCACACAGCTAGTAAGTGTCAAGTGTCTGAGCTGAATTTGAACTCAGGTCCTCCTGAATCCAGGGCCCGTATTTTATCCACTGTGCCACATAGCTTCCCCCCCCCCACCATTCTATTCCAAAAATGTCTATTTTTTCTATCTTGGGGAAGATATTTTATAAGGAAATGAGCTTGTGTACATGAGTCTAAGTAGCTAGACCTTAACATTTATATTTATTTTTTAAACCTTATTTCAAAAATCCTTTTCTTTAAAATATTTTCAGAGAAAAATTTGAATTCTAGTGAGTCAATACCTTTTGTATCTCCTTCAGTAGAGAGATAATATTAGAAATGGAGGGGGGCAGATATAGACTGTCACGTTTTTGGTCAACTATTTGGAAATATTTACTATATTATTCGTTCATTTGTGAAAGTATGAATGCAATACAGTATACTGAGAATGGTTGCCTGAATGGAGGAAGAGAGTTCCTCCACCTATACTCCAACAAAAACTTTAAAAATGGCACCTGAGGGCAGCTAAGTGGTGTAGTGGATAAAGCACTGGCCCTGGATTCAGGAGTACCTGAGTCCTAATCTGGCCTCAGATGCTTGACACTTACTAGCTGTGTGACCCTGGGCAATTCATTTAACCCTCATTGCTGCACCAAAAAAAAAAAAAGAAAAGAAAAGAAAAAAGAAAGAAAAAATGGCACCTGAGTGAGTAATAAGTAAATAGTAATCAAGAAATCAAATGGGTCCATAAAATTACTTCTTCCCCAGGACTACACAAAATATCATCCACAATTCTCCTGGTAATAAGCAAAAAGGACAGCCAGTACCCTGCTTGAATAAACAAGAAGGTAGCCTGTCAGCCCACAAGACACTGGCTATATGTGTAGAATTTCATAGTTCATAGACTGAGACAGCAAAAGTGAAGGGTTAAAGTTAAATAGAAGATAACATGGTACTGTGGAAAGAGCACTCTCTCTGGAGTCAGAAAGACTGGGTTCAAATTCTGTCCACAGTACTACTTGGATGATGTTGGGAAACTCATTTAAACTACCATCACCTCAGTTCCTGTAAATGTGAATTGAGGGGCAGCTAGGTGGCCCTGGATTCAGGAGAACCTGAGTTCAAATCCAGTCTCAGACACTTGACACCTACTAGCTGTGTGACCCTGGGTAAGTCACTTAACCCCCATTGCCTCACAAAGAGAGAGAGAGAGAGAGAGAGAGAGAGAGAGAGAGAGGGAGAGAGAAGAAAACAAAATAAATGTGAATTGAGTGGATTTGATTAGGTTACCTCCAAGAGCCTTTCCAGGTCTAGATATATAAGCAATCAGGCTGGTTAAATTATCTACTGCTTTGTTGTTGTTTTTTGTTTTTGCAGGGCAATGAGAGTTAAGTGACTTGTCCAGGGTCACACAGCTAGTAAATGCCAGGTGTCTGAGGCTGGATTTGAACTCAGGTCCTCCTGAATTCAGGGCTGGTGCTTTCTCCATTGTGCCACCCAGCTGCCCCCTACTGCTTTGTTTTAACAAAATGTATAGTACCTTTGGGAGGAAAAATTGCCAATATCCTTTCCTTTTAACTTATTTATTTAAAAGGTATATTTAAAAAAAAAATTAAAATGTGATCATCTTTTCCCTTTCAGTTTCCAGATCCTATTATTTCCATGGAAATTTCTTCAAAAAGAGTAAGTATTTTTTCACTGTGGGTTAGTTACCATGAAATTATATATGACATAATTAATTGATATAAAATGTACGTGTGTGATAATACAGTCTATTTCCAAGGGGAAAAGTTATACTTTTATTATAAAAACATAGCATATAATTTAACTTTTATTAGATGTCTTTGTCTGACATACCCAGCAGAGCAATCTCTTCACTGGGAGTTCTCCAGATTGATGAAATTACAGGTACAGTACAAAAAAAAAAATAAAGGACAACAGAAGTCAGCTTACTGTCTACAATCATTACATTACCTCATACCCTTGAGATCTTTAAAAAGATATTTGTAATTTTCTTAGATCATAGTAAAATCCTGTCTAGACATAGAATGATAAAAGGATCATTTATTGCATTTTTATCCACTTCTCTGATTCTTAATAGTTTTGATTCCTCTATCTTTAAATCTATGGGACCATTTTATAACTTTGTGAAATGAAATGTTGCCATTCTTCATGCTTTGCTGAAGTAAGCACTAATGTCTCTTCCTACTCTGTTTAGAATTAGGAGGTGAATATCCATTTCAAATTAAAAGGTTTTATGAGGGGAGAGGGACTGCAGTATCATTAGTGGTTGGAAACTGTTCCAGTAGAAATCCGTGCTCAGTCAAGAATATTTAGACCTGGGTCTGTGTGTTGTAGGTTAGTGGAAACTGTTCATTTTTGTCACTGGAAGTTCTGCCCTTTGATTTCTACAGCAACAGTTGTACATTGGATCTGAATCTGCAGTGGCTCAAATCCGATTCCATCAGTGTGACATGTATGGGACAGCTTGTGCTGATTGCTGTCTAGCAAGAGACCCATACTGTGCCTGGGATGGTATATCTTGTTCCCGCTATTACCCAACAGGCACACATGCAAAAAGGTAAAAATGGCAACTTCTCAATGACATATTTTGATATATATATTATAATTATTGGTATGCAGAATTTTCCTTCCCCAGAGAAACGGTCACTAAAGGCTTGTCTTCTGAAGTGAAATGGTATGAAAATCAGCCAATTTAAGGGAAGATCAATGAAATCATCTTGAGCTATACAGATTATAAAAATAGACTTCATTGATTTTCTTTAATTTATCTTTCAACATGTTAACTTATGTCCAATTAAATATTGAAATTGAGATGTTGAGACCCTAAATAGACATGCTAAAATATTCATATATAAATATAAATATGTGTGTGGAGAGAAAGAGAGAGAGAGAGAGAGAGAGAGAGAGAGAGAGAGAGAGAGAGAGAGAGTCAGAGAGTCAGTAACTGGAGCCCTGGATTTGAAGTTATAGGATTTAGATTTTAATTCCCTTTCTGTCACTTACTGCTTGTGTGATTTGGGATATGTTGCATCTCTTCCTTAGGTTTCATTTTCCTTATATGTTAAAATTAAGGGGCTAGACTAAGTCTTGTAGTCCTAAAGGACTTCTATTGGCCTTTTAGCATATTAAATACAAAGGATATGAAAAAAATTGTATATATGTGGGCTTGTATATACATAAATGTGAATATGCATATACACGCATGATATGTGTATATGCACAGGTTGAAGATAAAGACATGTATGTATGTGTATGTATATATATGTATATATATATGTATATATATATATATGTATATATATATGTAGAGAGAGAGAGAGAGAGAGAGAGAGAGAGAGAGAGAGAGATGAATAAAGATCTAGGATATATATCCTAGATCTTTCATTTAATCTTTATTTGTATATGTATATGTATAATATCTAGATCTGTAGTTTCCTTGGTATGGTAAACACTTGATTATGAAACTCTCCACTGATGCCAATCCCTAATTTCTATATAGTCTTACAGATTTTCTTTATTTTTATGAAATTTCATGTTAAATGAAGCAGTGGATACCAGGTCTTCCTTATGCTAAAAGCATCCCTCTTATCTGCTATACTCTGTGGCTTTTCAGAAACTATTTAGCTTGGGGCAGCTAGGTGGTGCAGTGGATAAAACGCCAGCCCTAGGGGCAGCTAGGTGGCGCAGTGGATAGAGCACCGGCCCTGGAGTCAGGAGTACCTGAGTTCAAATCTGACCTCAGACACTTAACACTTACTAGCTGTGTGACCCTGGGCAAGTCACTTGACCCCAACTGCCTCACTAAAAAACAAAACAAAACAAAACAAAAAAAAAACGCCAGCCCTAGATTTAGGAGGACCTGAGTTCAAATCCAGCCTCAGACACTCACACTTACTGGCTGTGTGACCTTGGGCAAGTCACTTAACCCTCATTGCTCCACCAAAAAACCCTAAACTATTTAGTCCACTTTATTAATCATATTCTTATTTTCCCATTTCTGTAGAAAGCCATTATATTGTTTAAAATTTTACATAGAAAAAAAAAGATAACCAAGATGGGAGAAAAAAGGACATTTGTGTTAGAAGGGTATATATAATAAAAAAGATACAAGTGAAAAAAAGAGAGGTAGTATGGCATTACCTGGAGGCAGCTAGATGGCAGAGTGGATAGAACTCTGGGCCTGGAGTCAGGAAGCTCCGAATTTAAATTCAGCCTTGGACACTTACTAGCTATGTGACCCTGAGTAAGTCACACAACCCCTATTTGTCATAGTTCCTCATTTGTAAAGTGGTGACACACTGGAGAAGGAAATGGAAAAATACTCCCATCTCTGTCAAGAAAACTCCATGGACATGGAATTGGGTACACCTGAACAACAACAACAACAATGGCATTACATAGCCACTGCTAACCTCTTGAAGCCAGGAAGACTAGGTCTTCTTTCAGGTTTCTTTACAAACACTTAATAACTGTATGATAATATGAGAAGCACATCATTTCATTGCCTCCAGCAACTTTGTAGGACTTAACTACTAAATCATGAAAGAACTGGGATATGAATATACAATGGGAGAACTCCCTGTTGATGAAATCAGAACTTCCCTAAAGTAATAAAAATGTGAAAAGACAACTTACTTAAGATATGTTGCTACCATAAGGGTTAGAAGGAATGACTATTCATTGCTAACGTCAGAGTTGCATCCACATTAAAATCACTAAATGAGTTTTTAAAGTTTACATTATTGGAAGAACATGCTTTTACTATTCTAAAAAGCATATGGAAAGCAATAATAATAATTAATTTTATATAGATCCTTGTATACATATACATATAATTATATATGTATGTATATAGATTAATTCTGTATAAGTTCATGAACTCTCAGCACCCATCACTGTGTTTAAAAAAGAAGATAGTATTCATCTCCATTTCCATCCCTACCCCAACCTTTTTTCTTGCTATTCATCCCTGTCTTTTTCTAGCAGTAGATGCTGGAGAGCCTCAAACTAAGTCAGTCCTAATTGCATCCAGAAGAAATTAATTCTTTAATTTATGAGATGACATTTGGGAGTCAAGGAAATGAGTAAAATTTAAAAGCCTTTTAGATAAGATGTGATGTGAATGTTATGCACAAGAAGGATAGTAAATGATTTTTTAACGGGGGGAAATCCTTAAAGATTCCAGAAGGACATTTTATACTTGGGAGGAAAATCAAGATAAACTCTGTTGAGAACTCATGAAACCAATTTATGTATGACATCTCTCAAAGGTAGTGGTGTAGGCTTGGTGATGGCAGCAAACAGTTTGCCTGCCAATTTAATTATATGCATTACCTATCGACATATTCCAACTATTTCAAAATAAGATAGTTGTAGTTATGTGTTTGTAGAATACATATTAAACCACCCACTTCCTAAACTACTCATCACCTGAAACAGGCATTTTGTCAATGAGTAAAACAGACCAGATATGAACTTATGGGTATTCTGTATGTAAGGAGGCACATATGAGTGTATTTGGAGAAAATTGGTGTCAGGGAACTGAGTTTCCTATCATAAGCTCCAGTACTTAATAGATATGTATCTATAAGCAAACTATTGTCACACAGCTAATAAGTGCTAGAGGTTCAGATACGAGATACGAGATTAGATCTTTCTGATCCCAGGCCCAGCACTCTAGGTACTATACCATACTTCCTTTCTTATTGCTGAGTGAGTAATATTCTGAATGACTAAAAAAGTCCGACGTTGATTATTTAAACCTTCACAGAATAGCCTCATGCAGAAAGGTGCTGAAAAACAATTTAATCAAATGTGCTGTATCTGTGAAAGTTTTCAAAATTTACCTGGAAATCAATAGCACTAAATGACCTATACAGAAATTCCAGCTGAAACAGATGTATCCACTTTTTTTACCCTGCCTTGGATCAACTGCTGTTTGCCTTAGAAATCTATGCCTGGAAGGCATGAAAAGTGTTTAGATAAACATGAAATGGGGAAATGGCAAGCTACTACACACGAGGGATTCAGAGATTTAAAAGAAAAAAAAATAAATTCTAAAATAAATCCTGCATTTGCCCCATGTCCTCTGTGCCAGCTGCTTCTAATCTGTTTCATTTGAAAGTGAATATTTTAACTCCTAGGCAAATGCATGACCTATGTAATTAATGAAACGTGTGACTTAATTCAGTACACATGAAAGACAGAGCGAAATCCCTTCCCTCCCTCCACCCCCAACATCAGTGACTACAGTTCTGCATAGGTCATTGCCATTTTGGTAACAGAAGAAGAATCCCCAAGTGCCTTCAACAGGAATATATTTGAACTCAGGGGTTTTCCAAGGAGCCAAGGTATTCCTTTACTTAACTCCTGTAAAATTATGAGAACTTTTTTTAAAAATAGAAAATGAATCATTTTCTAAATAAAATGATCCAAAACAAGGTAAAGCAAAGGTATAAAGTGAGAGATAGTGGGTCATAGGTTTACTTTTACTAGTTTCTTCTTTTTACTTAATAGTTATTTTACTTTTTCATTGTCTACATTTCCTCTGTAGCCCTCTTCTCCCTCCTACCCAGAGAGTCATCCCATATAACAAAGTAGTTTTTTAAAAAAGAAAAAGAGGAAAAAGAGAAAATAAGCAAAACTTATGACTGCATTCAAACAGCAGATAGTATGTGTAACATTACATAATGATGGACTCCCTAACTGTAAATTCAGACTTTAAGGTCATAGATCAAGAGCCAGAAGGGACCTCAAAGGCCATTTGATCTCTCTCCCTTATTTTATAAGTGAAGAATCTGATGCTAAAAATGGTTCAATGACTTGTCCTTGGTCACAGAGGTAACAAGCATCAGACATGGAAAAGTAAACAAAGGTCCTCTAGTTCTAGGGCTAGACAGTGCTTTATTCACTCTAGAATATTACTCCCTTCCAGTAAGTGGTCTAAATAAATTATCACTGCTTTATTGTAGCACTGTAGTATGTAATATATACTTATATGTGTAGTATATATATACATATATGTAGCACATATTGAGTATATTCATGTAGTATGCCTATGAGAAATGTTGATAATTATTTGCTTTGATGGGTTAGGTTGAATAACTGATTAGTTTAAGGAAATAGTGTTTGGAATATGGTCTGTCATGGGGAAAAAAATACAGAAAAGGACTCAGAAAAAGAAACAAAGAAGCTAGTGAAGATTTGCTTAGAGAAAGTTAAGTGGGTAGGATGAGGAATATGAGGGAATGTGAGAAGTGAAGGGATGTGGGTGAAAGTCTTACTCATTAACTAGAACTGTTTTAGTTCCATAAAGTAGTAATGGGGATCTGTCAAGTGGCTTCAAATTTTGTGAGCCATCACCTACCCCTAGAGGGGTGTTTGTGGATAAGTTCCAACACATGAAGGGAAAATTGTTTGCTTTTATAACAGATCATTTTTACTAAAGACCTGGCTAGAAGCAGAAATTGAAAACTGGCTATTAAAATAAATAGTTTTCTGTTCTCAGAGTGAAAATGACCCAACAGGGGAAAAATTAATATACAACAAAAAGCACTACATTCTTTCAAAATATAGCAAGCTCTCCCCCTTCTCTTGCTTTTATATTTTATCTATCCTTACTTCTCTTTGATAATGTTTCTAAATGGGAAAATGTTTAAAATTTAGATAACCCCCAATATCAAAGCTAATTTTATCAGACGTATAGTCCATCAAATGTGTTATACTCAAAACCTTTTCTGCTTGGTAGAACCTCCAAGAACTTATGTGCCAGAATTCCTACTGAATTTATTGCAAAGTCAGTCCTTTTGTGATAAGTGCCCCTAGAAGGCAGTTGAGATGTGAGGCCAAGTAACACTCTTATGTAAACATAATCACGAATAGCCATCTAGCCTAGCTTCACATAGGCACATTCATACATCTATTGAATGAAATAAGATTTGAACCCATCCTTAAAGAATAATTTGTTAGATTTGCTCTATTCTCATGATTTCCCAACTATGTTATGCAGTTTTCATTCAATTCAGTAACATTTTTGTCTATCTACTATATTCAAAGAAATCCCTGTGTGGAATGCATAAATAAACAAGAATGTGGTCCTTGCCCTCAGGGCACTCACATTTAAAAGGAGACATAAATATGTACCCTAATATTTCAAAAGGAACACAGTTTTCAGACACATTATAGTAGCTCACCACTATTTAACTTTAAGATTTTAAATTTATAGTATCCTTCAATTAAACCAGTTTCTTTTAATGACTATCTTCCTGCATTTTCCTTTGTTGAAAGATTTGCACTCACTTTACAGTAGCAAATTTTAATTCTTTGTGTGCTACAATATTGAGACTCCTAAGCATACAATATCTCGAGAAAAATAATCTGAACCTCCAATTCTCTAATGGATCTGTTGACCAAATTTGAGCACTCTCTTTAATGATACAGATTGCAACCCACCCATGCCTGCCAATCTCATGTGACCTTTGTTCACATATTCCCATAAGGAATCACCAGAAAAATATTGTTACAATTATGGGCCTTTCTTTCAGGGAGATGCCTATGTTTATTAAAAACAACTCATTCATTTCTCATCATTTACCAAAGGGAACTCAGAGTTCTGTCTTCCTCCCTTTCAATTCTGGGTCTAGCTGAGAAATTCTTCCATAGTGTGTCTAAAATCTATTTGGATGGGCAATATTAAATTATAAGAGGTTAAACACCACAAATATTAATGTTGTTTATAAATGTGAGGTTTATTATAATTATTGTTTGGACAATAGATAATCTTCATCCATTTGGTACTTTAAATTTAAACTATACTCTTTTAAAGAATTTAAAGTTAAGTCTAACCAGAAGAGCAATAGAAAAGTGGATGTGAATAGGCTAAAACACATTATTAATGAAAAATTGTATAGTAAATAATAATAGAATTAAAGAGGACCAAAAAAGGAGATGGATTTGTTATTTAGAAAGAGGAAGAAATAATCAATATACAATCTGCATGCTCCATTGAGATTCATTCTTTGTGACTATATGTAATAGAAGGTCCCCAGCACATTGTAGAGGATTTGTAATAGAACATGGAGAAGAAAGAATAAGGAACATTGCTATATGCACTGATGGAGGGAGATCCTATATAATTGAGATCAAAGATCCACCAGAGTATGAAAATCTCTCCCCCTTTTGCATTTTTATTCTACTCTATATCACTATGAAAATATATAATAGTTTAATATAAATGATAATGATTTGCTAAGAGGTATTATGTTTTAGAAAGGTATGACATTCTTGGTCCAGAACTTTGAGTCCATCACTTCCAAAAGAGAAACTCTTTCCAAAAATACAGAAGATAAGCACATTTGTAAATTTTCTCAGGGAGTTGCCCATGGCACTGAGATTTTGTTTCTTACTCATTACCGTATAGTTAATTTGTCAGGGGTAAATCTTAATCCCATCTCACTGACTCCAAGGACAGCCCCCCTATCTACTACATCATTTTTTTTTAAATTAATAAAGTATTTTATTTTTTTTCCCGTTACATGTAAAGATAGTTCTCAACTTTTGTTTATACAAGCTTTCCAATTTCAGATTTTTCTCCCTCCCTCCCCTCCCTCCCCCCTCCCGTAGAGAGCAGGTAATCTGATATAGGTTTATATATATATATATATATACACATAATAACATTAATCATATTTCTGCATTAGTCATGTTATAAGACTATCTACTACATCATACTGCCTATCATGTCAGAAGGGTATTTGTGAAAGAAAATAATGGTTAATACTTTTTTAAAAATTACCTTCCAATATAACTTTCATATTATCATAGTGAATAATCTATGTCTGTGATGAAATCTGAAAACAAGCCATTCTAAACAAAGGTATATAATTAATTCTTAACTACTAAATATGATAAAAAATAAGTTATATTAATATTCACTAACCTTATTTATGCTGATTTATCTTGATAAGAGAACAAAATGTTCAGATAAAAATACATTTTTTATAAAATGTATTATATTTAGGAACTCTATGAATGTTTTAATTTAAAATAAATATGATTTGTCCATTCCTACCATCCCAACCCACACATATTTATTATTGCTCTATATGTTAATTTCAAACCAAAAGTCCTTTCAATATCTGTTTGCATAATACTGTTTTGACAAAGTGTAAGGCAGTTCTTTTTTTTTTTTTTTTTTACAATTTTTGCTTTGGGATTCAGATTTAACCTGATGGGGCTGTTTAAAACATGTTTTTTCTATGGTTCTTAGTCCCCAAGGAATATAATTATTCACTTTAGTAACATTTGACAGAAGTAAAGAAAACAACATAATTCAGATTTTCTCCTTGTTTAGTATGACTGATCAATTTTTCAGGAGCAAATTTCTCCATGAACCTGTAGTGTAGGTAATTGTTGTTGTTGGTTTTTTTTTGTTTTTGTTTTTTTTGTTTTTTAATTCTGGAAACTTAAAAACTGTATATCTTCTAAGCACTGCATTCTTTGCCCCTAGACGTTTCCGAAGACAAGATATTCGGCATGGAAATGCAGCTCAGCAATGTTTTGGACAGCAGTTTGTTGGTAATCTGAACATAATAAATTGATACCAGTTGCTTTGAGCATATTTTACAGATAACTGAGTGAAAAACATTAAATATACAATATGATGGACCACAAAGAGCAGGTCTCTTTGCAGTTGACCTTCACAAGAGTAATGTTTACTGAAATATTATGTTTCTTTGAGGGGTGAAGAGGGACATTAAACAGAAATTATTTTTAAATGATTTTTTTTATTAGTAAGCATTAAAAACTCAGAACAGGGCTCTCTAGATACTTCAAACCAATATATCACCCTGCCCTTAATGTAAACGTCTTGTTGGATACCTCCAAAACTATCTATATCTGACATGTTTATAACACATTAAAATCTGCAAAGCATTTTACATGTACTATGTCATCAGTTTCTTATAACAGTGTAGGTATTATTAACTTCATTTTTTTATAGCTGAGGAAATCAAGGCTTGTAGAAGTGGTGACTTGTCTAGAGTCAGACAAGAAGTGTCAGAAACAGTATTCTAAACCATACCTCCTTACTCTAAAAAGAATAATCTTTCCACTATACCACATTATCACTGTATATAGAAAGTTCCCCATTCTGCCTTCTTTTCTACTTGTTAAGAACTGACTTGTTCCATGACCCCTCATTTCTCTACTATGACAACTTGTGTTAATATGTAGAATGTGGCCTACCAATACTCTCAGACCAATTCTAGCACTAGGAATGCAGTACCTAAAATGTCCTTGCTTTATAAAGTCTTAGGCTTGGTATTAAGCTATGTTCTTGCTGCTTGTTCTCCCTAACAATAACTCATACACCTCTGGTTGCATAAAAGCCTAATTCTAAGTCCTAAGTCCCTCCTCACCTTGGTTTCTTATGACTAATTTAGTTGAACTGCCTGGACTTCCTTCATTGTCTGTAGATACATGTGGTAAGTGTTCATTCACCCCCGTCTTACTTAACCTCCTAAATGTGACAACTGACCCTGTGGAAGCCATCCATTTACACTATTATCCAGCCAAATTCCCATTCCTGACTGTCTCTATAATTCTCTGTGCATTTTCTCTTTGTGTTCTGACATAAAACTCACTTTAAATAACTTGCTTAATGGACCTAGACCTAAATGAGTCAATCTTATGTAGTTGTTGTCCAAATCTGATCTTGAAATAATCAATTTGGGGGCAGCTAGGTGGCGCAGTTGATAGAGCACTGGCCCTGGATTCAGGAGGACCTGAGTTCAAATTCGGCCTCAGACACTTAACAGTTACTAGCTGTGTGACCCTGGGCAAGTCACTTAACCCCAATTACCTCACCAAAAAAAATATATATATATGTGTGTGTGTGTGTGTGTGTGTGTGTGTGTGTGTGTGTGTATATATATATATATATATATATATATATATATATATATATATATATATATAAATTTGGCCTTAAGGGACAAGAGCCACTTAGTTTGTGACAGACAAATTAGTAAGAAAAAAAAAAAAGATAAGCTAAATACTAACCCTAAGATTTCCTTTACAGGAGAAGTGTTGGATAAAACTGAGGAACGTTTGGCTTATGGTATAGAATATAACAGTACTTTGCTGGAATGTACCCCACGATCACTGCAAGCAAAAGTCATCTGGTTTGTACAGAAAGCACGTGAAACAAGAAAGGAAGAAGTAAGTTTTCATTTGATTCTACATTTTATAGATATATGTTTTAAAAATTGAGCAAAGTAATAGTTGCTGATCTGAACTGATGTCTTCTTGAAACTTTTATTATTTTTTAAATCACCTTGTCTATAGTTATTAATCTTTTATCACATTCAAGTTCATTGAACTCGGTTGCTTGAAACAGAAAGTTGATCTAGAATCCATCCAGCTCAACAAATTTAATGTTAGTATATCACAATGATTTTCTGAAAGTGTAATGCTAAATTCTCACTAAAGTCCAACTCTAATATTTCATCATGGCATAGCTACTACCCTAGGTTCTCAAAGGCTCTTCCAATAGAGAACAAGTTTTGCAGGTTCAAAAGTCTGAATCAAGGGAGTTCTGATAATGGGTCACAAATTTCTGAAATTCAAAGAAAGATCTAGTTAAATATGAAGAAATTCAACTTAAGGTTGATCACTATAGGGTTTGTTTTTTTTCAGCACAGCAATCTACATACCAACCATTTAATCAACCAGCATTTGTGAAGCACTTATTAAGGTATACTACTAATCACCAGTGAAACAAAAGGAAACATGAAATAGTCCCAGGCCTCAAGGAACTTACATTCTAACAAAAGACTATATATTAAGCCAAACATGGGTGGCTGTGTTTCTTGGTTAGAGGAAAAACTCATATTTATGAAATCATTGATTGTGACTAGTTAAATAAAAGTTCTGGTAAAAGAATATTATTTTTCTTAGTATCATTCCTATGTTCAGTTAGACCATTTAAAATAGGAACCATAACTAATGAGCCACAAAGACCCATCCTCTGCCATCTAGTAATCTATAGATTAATGTAGGGGATGTTAAAGATATATAATATAATAATAGTTGGTATTTATTTAATACTTCAACATTTGTAAAGAACTTTACCTCATTTATGTTATGTGATACATAAATGCTTTTTCCTATGGTCATATTGTAAGAAAATTCCTGAGGTGGCATTCATATCTGACTCTCTCCTGATGCTTCTGTATACATAAAATAGAAAGAAAAAACACACATTAACTTAATGGATACAACTACATTGTTAAAGTATAGATATAGATTATGAAAAAGTGCCTTCTAAAGGTAGAGCGCAAAGATGGACAAATAATTAGAAAAATACACGATTTCTTTCTCCATCAGAGAGCAAAATCCAAGGATCTCCAATTTTGCATTTCTCTGTTGTCTCATTTGCCTGAAGACACTCTTAGATTTCCTCAGTCCTGTAAGATTTTACTTCATCCTTCAAGTCTTATTCTAATCTGTCTTTCTGACTCCATTCCCTATACCACCTAATATAGTCACACAAAACAGATCAAGGCATAAGTTATGTCTTAGGATTCACGTCTCACTTTGTATCACCTCTCAGACAATACAAAGATGTTTCAACATTGGTCTTTTGAAGTCTCTATCGGTCACTCATTAGTTTCCAAAGTCTTTTCAAATTGGTTTTCCTCATATTATTGTTGTTGCCATAATTTAAATTATTTTCCTGGTCATACTTATTTCACTTTGTATCAGTTCATCCAAGTATTTCATGCTTCTTGGAATAGGTCATACTCATTTTTGTGGTGCAAGAAAACTCCATTATACACATAATTTATAATCTATTCAACCTTTCCCCTAATAAGTGAGCAAGTATTTTGTTTCTAGTTCCTTGACATTTCAAAAAGTTATGCTATCAATATACTTGCACATACGGGTCCTTCCCATTTAATATTGATCTTCTTTGTATATATTCCTAATTGTATTATTGAAAGATCATAGGGTATTTATACTTGTACTATGATATAGTTCCAAATTGTTTTTTCAGAATGGTTGAATTGATGCACATCTCCACCAACAATATATTAATGTGCCTGTTCTATAAGTTTTCCAACAATGATTAATTTCTTTTTTGGTCCCTTTGCTTATATGATGAGTATGAAAACCTCAGAATAAATTAAATTTTTGTTTCTATAATTATTATTGGTTTGAAATATTTTTCATATGGGTGATAATAGTGTAACGATTGGAATAACGCCACCTGCTGGATACTTACTGTAGAAGAGTTCTGCCCATGAAGCGAAGGTCTTTGAGGGCAAGACCAGGAGTCTTTTCTTTGGCATCAGGAAGTGACGCGAACTAGTGGGAGGAGGAAGGAAGAGACTGGCGCTCACTCTCACTCTCTTTCCTCTGGACTCTGGCGGAGAAGGGAGCTAGAAATGTGCTCTCCCTTTAATAGATAGGAATCTAGGCCTTTCTCTCTCTTTACCAAATTCTTATTCTCCTTAATAAATGCTTAAAAGTCTAACTCTTGCTAAAGCTTATAATTTATTGGCGACCACTCATTAGATATTTTAGACAGTTTAGCTAGAATTTTAGCCCTTAAACAATAGTGTATCACAAATAACTAATAATTAGAGAAATATCAGGAAAAGAAAGAGCATTGATGTAAAAATATTAAATAAAATGTTACCAAGAGGCAATAGAAATATTTTCACACTAGTCCATGTTACTATGAAAAAGTATTAAAATTGCATGATTCTATTAATAGATGCATAAAAGCCTTTGAAAAATACAATACCCATTAATGTTAAAACATTAAAAACCAACAGAATAAGTGGATATTTTCTTAATAATTTAGACCACAAATAAGTATTATCTATTAATGAGAATCATTAAAGGACTTTCCAAGATTAAAGTAAGAGTGTCCATTTTTACCATTATTCTTTAACATAATTTTAGGAGGCCTAGCAATAGCAATGACAATAAAAAGAAATTAAGAGTATAAATAAGGGGAAAGAGGCCATTAGCATGATAGCAGGAGATATGGTAGTTAGAGAACTCTAGATATTCAACTAGAAATTAATTGAAACAATTAATTACTTCAATAAAATATAAGGATATGAAATACAGATAAGTATCTCTGTCTATAACTAACAAAGTCTAGTAGGAGAGAGAATAAAGTCTGTTCAGAATATCTTTAGAATGAATAAAATATCTGGAAGTCAACCTTCAACATATACTAAGGATTTGTAGAAATATATCTATAAAACACTCTATACAGAAATAAAGACAACAAAATGTTAATTATTCATGAATGGTTTATGCAACTATAGTAAAAATTAACATATTAACTAAATTATTGTACAGTCAATATAATACCTATCAAAAGATTTTGGTTACCTTATAGAACTAAACTAAACAATAATAAAAAAATCATCTGGAATAGGAAAAGGTCAAAAATCTCCCAAAAATTATTTTTAAAAGGTGAAAATGTAGGGGGAAATTTAGTATTCTCACACCTTAAACTATACCATACCACAATGTAATTATTATCAAAACCATTTGGTAGTGGTTAGAAAAGTTGAACGATGCAATATATATAATACCCATAAATAACTGTACTTGGTAATATTTTGTAGGATAAACCAAAGAATCTAACTCCTAATGTAAGAACTTCCTGTTTTATATGATCTGCTAAAAAGAAAAAAAAAAGAAAGAAACCCTCGAAGGCAGTCTGGCAGATACTAGGTTTAAACTAATAACTTAGGCACATGCCAACATACCACAATAAACTCTAAATGTTTGCACATATGACCTGGATATTTTTCTATTAATAGAGGACAAGGGAAAGAGATATATTTTTACTACGTCATATGGGAGAAGGAATACTAATCTATAAAAAGGTTGGAGATGATCATAAAAGATAAAATGGAAAGTTTTGATTTCATAAAATTGAAAAATTTTGTATAGTGAAAATAAATATTGTTAGAATTAGAAGGGAAAGAAGCAATTGGGAAGCAAATTTATTTTCCTCCTTTCTTAAAATCCTAGCTATGTATCTACCTCCTTCATCTCAGATGATCCCACCTACTCTTGAAATCTAGTCTACCTAATATTAATTCTCTCATCTTGTTCAGTCGTGTCTGACTCTTCTTCACCCCAATTGGGGTTTTCTTGGCAAAGATACTGGAGTGGTTTACCATTTCCTTCTCCAGCTAATTTTGCTCATAAAGAAACCGAAGTAAACATAGTTGAGTGACTTGACCAAGGTCACACAGCTAATAAGTGTCTGAGGCCAAATTTGAATTCAGGAAGATGAATCTTCATGTCTGCAGGTCCAGCACTCTATCCACTGTGACAGCTCACCTCTAATTCTTTGTACTTCTGTAGTTTCACTTATCTTCTTTTTTGTCTTGAGCAACAAGTGGGCCTTGCCCTTGATCTTACTCTTAATCTCCTTTTGGGCCATTTTCCTTTAGTTAGTTGTCTCTATCGAGTCTTCTTTCTCTTTGCTATTTTCCCTCTGCCTGTAAACATGATCAGTTTTCTCATAGCTAGGGAATTGTAAAAATGCCTTTAATCCTCTAACTCATTTGAGCTATTATTCTAACTCTCATCCCTAGCAATAATCAAACTTCTTAAAAGACACACTCCATGCCTGAACATTCTCTTCACTTGGTGTTCACCTAGTACTTGGTTTTGCCACTCTTTAGTCTAGTTCTGCTTCATTTCATAATTCAGTGGATTCATCTTCTTATCTTACTCATACTTCAGCTTATTTAACTTTTTTTTTAAGTTGAGGTCTGCTCTGGGGGCACCAGGGTCCTTGTTTCAAGCTTCTTGTGCTGGGGTATAGGGTCTGTGTCACTGGCTTTCTACCCTGAGGCTTCTATGGCTTGTGGATTTCTCACTGCCCTGGGCTTGCTGGCTGTGTGCTGGAATTGGTAGGCCTGGTCATACCTGTTCTGTGTGTGGCCCTCCAGGGGGCAACCTGCCCTATCGGCTGGTGCAGGTGGGTTTTCCCACTGTCCTGCTGTGCCACCAGCTTTTTGAACCTGGATCTAGGGTCCTCAGTTGCTCAGCTGTGGCCCACAGCTTCCTGCTGACTTGCCCTGACCCCATCAGCGCTGCGCTGCCACCATGCACCAGCACCTTTTCGCTGAGTGACCTTTCCTGAAGTCTTCTAAATTATCTCTGGTTGGAAGACTGTGTCTATCTGTCTCTTTGCAGGTTTTGTAGTTTCAGAATCCATCCAGAGGCTTGATTTAATGTTCTTTTTGAGGGAACAGAAAGAGAGTTCAAGCAACTTTCTTGCTTTTCTTTGCCATCTTGGCTCTGCCCTCGATTCATCTTCTTATCAACGTGACTCCTTCTTCTAACTAACTGTATAGTTGATGACTCAACTTTGTCTTTTCATCCTGAACAATTCTCTATATCATCCCATAAGTCCTCCATTACAGCACTACTCAAAATTCTGGAGCTCTTTGTCTGGGTCCTTAAAAATTTTAAGAATGCTGATGCAGTGTCCAAGTAGTTTATCCCTTATTTTTCCCTTTTGTGAGATTTCTCCCTTTTCTTGTCATGTATGATCAAAATTATGTCACTTACACTACTTTTTGAACACTTTGGCATTGATGGTGTGCTGCAACATCCTTCAACTCACAATTCACTGTAATTGTTTATTATACAATCGTTTAGGTTTTAGTTATCTGTGATGGTATCTTATCAACATAAGCAAAGACTGTGGTCAGTGAGGGCAGGGGCTGAGACTTATCTAAATTTTTTATAGACTAAAGGGCCTACCACTGTACTCTGTGCACAATTGGTATTTAATAAATATGTGTCAATTAAATTAGGATTTGTTTCCTCAGTCTTCAGTCTACTTGTTTGTGTATGTATATAATTGATCATATCACTCACTAAAAAAAACTTTTATGTGCCCACCCCCATTCACTACTAAATACAATTTTAACCCCTTTTCTTTTTGTTCAAGAGAAATAAATATAGTTAAAATGCACTTTTATTAAGTTATAATATTCTCCCTCTCCTATATTCTTTGTTCAAACCAAAACTCACTGCTTCTCTTTTATGGTCCATACTTTCCAACCTCCACTATTCTTTGAATAGCCTTCTCTTCCACTTCTATCCCTTCCTGGTGAAGTTGTGTCTATTTTAAGGACTTTGTTCAAGTAGTACCTTTCCCATGAAGTTTTCAGTCATATGCTGCAGCTACATAGTTCCTTCTTTGGAACCCTTACAGGGATTTGATTATACCTTTCCATTGTTCTAATTATATTGCTTTTCATTATGTACTTATGTGTGCATGTATATTATCTTCCATACTAGATTTTAAGCTCCTTCAGTGTAGAGACAGTATAACTTATATTTCTTGTTTTGCCTAGAATATTTTACAGAATATTTTATATACATACATAGACACACATATATACCTATACATGTGTGTATATATATATATATATATATATATATATATATATATATATATATATATATATACACACACACATTCATTCATTCTTTCATTCATTCATTCATTCACAGATGAGTTCCAGAACATGAGATTTGGAAATCCTAACTCCTAAGATAGAAGTATATATGTTTCTCAATTTACTCCACACTATTATGGTTTGTGTATTACAACCTAGAAATAAAAATGCAACAAGAAGTTACAGTTTAATGATAATGTGAAAATGATCTGGATGGATGCTGAAATGGCTGAACTGATTTACACTCAACAGGCATGACCTATTATAGTGCTAAAATTGTTCTCCATTGTATTTGATCAGAAGTGAATAAGAGCTCTATTTTAGCCAATCATCACTAACTTAGAAGTAGACAGTAAGAATGTATTCTGAGATGAATATCTCCAGTAGAGGAATCATGGTGTTATTAATGGCTTTCTTCACTCTGCCTGGCCTGTTTCAGATTAGAATATCATTTTAATCTTATGTTGGGTTGAAAATTTTACCTTGTCAGTCTTTGTGACATGGTGCTTCTATCAATATTTAGCAGCAACCTTAATTCTCACTTCTGCTTTAATTTACTACTATGATCATATAAAGTTAGTAAAACTTCTGTCCTTTATCTTATTTTTATCTTTCCTCCTTTGTATGGGGTTCTTTTAATTCATACATGGAACTAGGGCCTAGATTAGGGACTAGGCCTGTGATTTCTTACAGAAGGATTTCATGAGAAATTTGACCCATCATAAAGACATTGTCTGGATCGGTTCTAAGATACAATCATTATTTTTATTATATATGGGGCTTTCAGTCTCATTATAAAAATGCCATTTTTAATTGTTGTTTTACATAGAGTTCCGTTAAATAGCAAATATTGAAGAGGCACTGGAGGAAATGATGGCTAAATGGAATTCCTTCAAAAATTGCTATTTTAATACAATGTAATTGGGTATTGCTGCCTTGCCCCCTTTTCCGTATATATGTGATGTGATCCAATTGCTACATAACTACATGAGCTATTAAGTCCCAGGCAACAATATGACTTTGCAGACTTCAGGCTGTTGTCACAAGTTTGGATTTGTTACCCCTCCCCATTGGGTCTTTTTTCTTTTATATATCAGAGTGTCTGCTGCTCATTGTTTATAATCACTGCCATCATTTAACATTATTGTGACTTCTTTTAATTTCAACTACTCACTTTCCGTCTTTTTATTCTATTCTTCTTTGTATCTTCTGTCTCCTGTAAGAAAGTCAAAGCCCTAATCCTTAGAAAATCACACAACTTTAGAATCGATAGGTTATAGATGTGGTCATCAAGCCCCATTTATGCCTAAAAGGAATTCCTGCTACAGAATCCATGAAAAGGGGTGATCTAACCTTTGCTTGAAGGCTCACTTCGTCCGTAGCACATTTCCAATTTTGGGTAGATAAAATGGTAAAGGAAAAATTCTTCTTTATATCAAATCATAACTGTTTTGCAAACCTTAAACTGTTACATAAGTGTGAGCTATATGTTGTTGTCATGGATGCTGTCATCATTATCACCACCACCACCACCACCATCACTACCACTACCACCTGCAGCTTTCCATACATTGCTTCAGATTTTGCTTTATCAAACCAAGGAGATCACTTGTACAAAATACACCTTCAGGTGCTTAACATGCCTATCACATTCCCCCTAAATAACTCCAAGTTAAAAATCAATGGTTTCTTTAACCAGTAGACATGTGGTATGAACTCCAATGCCTTCATAAATCATGGTTACCTACTTCTGGCTATGCTTTAATTTGTCATAATGCTTTTTACCATGTGTCATCTAGAACTGTACATACTGCTTCCTACGTGGTCTTTCAGTTCTTTGTGCTGTGCCCCTCAAAGCAGGTTAAAGTTAGCTTTGTTTTCATTTATTGACCCATAATGAGCTTTCCATGTAACTGTGTGATAATGTAGCCAAATATGTCTATCTTGTCCATAAGGAGAGCTTAAAAGACATTGCAAAATGCTTTGCTGAAATTTCAGCATATTATATTAATAACATTCCCATAATCTACCATTTACCATGTTTACTTAAAAAAAAAGGAAATAGACTTTTATGAAATTACCTGGGTAGGTGAAGTTCTGCTAGGTCTTACTTATCACCATTTACCTTTGAAATACTCACAGATATAATATTTTTTTTTTATAGATACTCAAAGGTTGGCTAAGATTGTCTGAACATTTCTCATGCTATATATGTATTTGCTATACGTGAATAATGAACTTATTGTATTTCTCTTAAATGCCTTCAAGCTATATTTTGTTAAATTTGAGATATTTGAAAAAAATATGCATTTTATTTTCTTCAGATTCAAAAATCCATTATATGCTTTCTGATTATCATGCCAAATAAGGAAATGATAAAATAGAAATATATTTTATTCAGGCAGTCTTTCAGAATAGTGAGTAATAATATCACATGTTCAAAAACAGGAGATCTTAAGTGTGAAGTATGAGTTTTAATAGAAACAGTACTCATACAGACTTCTGTAAATCAATTTTTATATTCTTCTATGAATAATGAGTACTACAAGATTCTCATATATTAAAGGGTCAAGTAAAAAAATTCTCTTAAATGAGTTATGTTATAATGGAAGTGTCCATATAATAAAGATGTTTCTAAGCTGCAGGTACCAGGAATGTTTAATATAATGAAGACAGTAGAATCAAAGAATTGCCTATGTCCCTTTGAAGTTCATTGTATTGAAATTTGTCCTACAGTGAAATTTCATTCATCAAATCAGAATAAGTTTCTCGAGAAGCTTGACAGATTGTATTTTAGGACTGAGAGATCCTTGTTAAGTTACCCCTTGAAATAGTGTCTTCTTTGGGGGAACCTCAGGATATCATTATTTCTTTTCCATGTCTCTACTAGAATCATACAAAGGGTAGAAGGAGAAACATTTAGTGGCCCTAAAAATTGTCATGCATCTTCTGCACATAGTAAAAGATACTGGAAGAGATACAAAGTTTAGTTAAGTCTTGTCCTTTTTGTCTATGAACAATGGATATATGTAAATAGATAAATATAATACCAAATTGTATATACTGTGTTAAGGGCTAAAATTCTAGCTAGTCTGTTTAAAATATCTAATGAGTGGTTGTCAATAAATTATAAGCTTTAGCAAGAGTTAGACTTTTAGGCATTTATTAAGGAGAATAAGAATTTGGTGAAGAGGGAGAGAAAGGCCTACATTCATCTATCTATTAAAGGGAGAGAGCATTCCTAGCTCTGCTCTCTGCCAGAGTCCAAAGGAAAGAGTGCATCAGAGCTCCAGCCTCCCCCTTCTTCCTCCCACCAGCAAACGTCACTTCCTGATGTCACTTCCTGAAGAAAAGACGCATGGTCTTGCCCTCAGAGACGTTTACCTCTTGGCGGAGTTTTTCTACAGTAAGTCTCCAGCAGGTGGCGTCATTCTAATCATTACAGTCCCCGCTTTGTTTCTTCAAGAAACGGGGTGTTTCCTTGATGAAACAGTCAAAAATAGAATATAATAACCTATGCTAACTAGCACTATGTTAATAACAATATAGAAAAGGGAGAGAGGAAAGTTTTGTCCAGAGGGGCAATTTTTTGTCCTCATGAACTAGCGCTTTGACATTGGTCTTGCAAAGGGAGGGACTCTGCAGAGAGTACATGTAACAGATGGTGTATATTATAACAGAAAGAGAAAAGAAAAAAACAACAACAACAAAACAAAACTGTTCATTTAAAGTTTCTGAAAGTCTTTTTTCAGATGTCCTCTAGGTGTAGTTGTGGAATGGAAGTCTTTTCAGGGGTTGATGTGTGGATACTGGTAATCAGACAGGAAAATTCCCTACAAAATTGAGCTTAACACACCTTTAAAGTAGCTTTGTCAATAATCAAATCAAACAATGAAAGTTCTCAAAAACATGTATAAGGGAATTCAGAATCTTAGTTGTTACACATGAAACATATAATAAAACAAAAATTGAAACATTCTTTAAAATTAATATTACTATAGTCCCCCCTTATGGTGGGTAAATTGAGAAGACAATTGCTGTGATATTAATTTTTAAAAATAATTTTTATCTTTGTTTCATCACTTTTTGCATCATCTGCCTAATTATCCTCATGCCATTATGAGAAATTAAAAAACCTAATATAATTGGTAATAGATGTCAAGGCCAAATCCAACACTGTATTTATCATGACACCTGAGATAATTATGGGGGTTACCATAAAAGAACAGAGAAATGATGGGATATGAGCATTCCCACACTTGAGCTATTGCTCAAGCCATGCAGTATGCCAGGCTTAAAATAGGTGGATGGAATATATGTCCATGCCACCAAACATATTGGAGGAAACTGAGTCAGACTTAATCAGATGCATGGGATTGAGATGTCCATGGTATGAGATATATAAGAAGAGGCATAGAAGCCAGGTGAAGAATGAGATGGGTGGGATCAAAACTTCCAGCCATCTATGCAGTATTGTGGGGAAAAAGAAAATAAACAAGTATTAAACCAAGAGAATCCAGCCTCAACATTTGTCAAAAGCCATTCCCTCGGCCATACCTTGACTTCATGCATGTCTCCCCTCATGTGACAGTTCAATGTCTGCTCTTGCATGTATTCCTCTTGTGATTGGATGGCATCTTGGCCAACTGGCATCTGATAACTCAAAATAATACCTTTTTTTATATTAAGTATACAATTAACTTTTGTGAAAAATTGGAACATATTTAAATACAACTTAAAGCACAGTCAGAAGTGATTTTTCTCTTTCATCCAAGGTTTCTGAAGCAAACATTTAAATATTGGAAAATATTACATCCAAAAGAACCAGTGTGAGGTCTTTCTTACACCTTCCTGCCCAGGGTTACACAGGTAGTAAGTGCCTGAGGCTTGATTTGAACTCATAAAGATGAGTTCCTGATTTCAAGCCCAGAACTTTAACCATTGTGCCACCTTGCTGCCCATATTGGTAACATATAAGTTATCAAATTGCTTCTCTGATGACTTATTGTTATTTAGAGGTAACTTTGTATTCTCAAATGCTATTCCTAGCATCATGAAGGGGCTTCCAATATGGGTCCAGCAACTGACTATGTATCTGTCTCCCAAAAACAAATCTAGAGAAGTATGGAGAGGCTTATCAAGAGAAATTTTACCACCAGCTCATTGATTTGGGGGCAACAACAATTTATTAAACTATTAAACAGTTTTATAGATGCTTCAATATGAAAGTATTTTATTATTTTCCAGTTACATGTAGACATAGTTTTCAGCATTTGTTTTTATAAGATTTCTAGTTTCAAATTTTTCCCTCCCCCCAAGACAGCAAGTAATCTGATATGTTATATGTGTACAATGACATTAACATATTTCTTCATTAGTCATGTTATAAGAGAAGAATCAGAGCAAAAAAGGAAAAACCTCAAAAAAGAAAAACAACAGCACCAAAAACAAAAGAAATAGTGTGATTCAGTCTGCATCCACATTCCACAGTGGGTTTTTTTTTTTGTGGATTTGGAGAACCTTTTCCATCATGAGTCCTTTGGAACTATCTTGTACCATTGTATTGCTGAGAAGAATCAAGTATATCACAGTTGATCAACACATAATGTTGATGAGACAATGTATAATGTTCTCCTGGTTCTGCTTATCTCACTCATCATCAGTTCATGCAAGTCCTTCTTGGTTTCTCTGAAATCTGCATGCTCATTGTTTCTTACAGCACAATAGTATTCCATTACATTCATATACCACAACTTGTTCAGCCATTTCCCAATTGATGAGCAGCCCGTCAATTTCCAATTCCTTGCCACCACTAAAAGAGCAGCTATAAATATTTTTGTATATGTGAGTCCTTTTCCCTTTTTTATGATATCTTTGGGGAAAAGACCCAATCGTTGCATTGCTGGGTCAAAGGGTATGCACAGCTTTATAGCCCTTTGGGCATAATTCCAAATTGCTCTCCAGAATGGTTGGATCAGTTCACAGCTCCACCAACAATGCATTAGTGTCCCAATTTTTCCACAGCTTTTCCTACATTTATTATTTTCCTTTTTTGTCATATTAGCCAATCTGATAGGTGTCAGGTGGTATCTCAGAGTTGTTTTAATTTGCATTTCTCAAATCAATAGTAATTTAGAGCATTTTTTCATATGGGAATAGATAGCTTTGGTTTCTTCATCAGAAAACTGCCTGTTCATATCCTTTGATCATTTCTCAATTGGGGAATGACTTGGATTCTTATATATTTGATTTAGGTCCCTATATATTTTAGAAATGAGTCCTTTATCAGAAGTACTGGCTATAAAAATTATTTCCCAGCTTTCTGCCTCCCTTCTAATTTTAGATGCATTGCTTCTGTTTGTACAAAAACTTTTAAATTTCATGTAATAAAAATCATCCATTTTGCATTTCATAATATTCTCTATCTCTTGTTTGGTCATAAACTATTCTCTTTTCCAAAGATCTGAAAGGTATACTATTCCTTCCTTTCCTAATGTACCTATGTTATCACCTTTTATGTCTAAAATCATGTACCCATTTTGACCTTATTTTAGTATAAGGTGTAAGATGTTGGTCTATGCCTAATTTCTGCCATACTATGTTCCAGTTTTCCCAGCAGTTTTTGTCAAATACTGAGTTCCTATGTGTCTACTGTACCTAGTCTCCACTCTATTTCTTAGCCAGTACCAAATAGTTTTGATGACTGCCGCTTTATGGTAAAGCTTCAGTCAATCTGAATTTATTTAGGACTAATCACAGATGAACAGATGTAAAATAAAACCATAAAACTTTTTAAGATGATGTATTGAACATTTTTGAAAAGAATATCAGGAAGCACAAATATATTTTACTGCTCCCTCAATATTCCCTATCTTCTTACTAATTCTCCTACAAAAATTGTTACTTTCTATCCATTTTGCACATCAAGAATAGTAATAATCATGTTAGCTGATGAGTCAGTTTACTGCTGATAAGGGAAGAAGTTGAGGTATCAGGAGCCTCCTTCCATGTAATTTAAGGTTGATAGCATTCACCCTTAATTTGTACTCATGGAGCAAGTGTTGGTGGCAAACTCACTCTAGATACCATGTTTTATTAAGATCACTTCCCTTATTTAAAAAAAAAACATGATGGAAAATTAAATATTGTAAAAACACATGAAAGGTGCATATGGCTATATTGCACTAGTGAAATTCAGATGAGTGAAACCCTATCTTTAGTCTTCCCCTCTCATTTTCTGTGACTCACTGTTCAAAGACTTCACTGATACCAAGCTCAACGGGGTGCTTAAAGGATCAAATGGCATCCATGGCTTTCTGTCTCCTTGTGTCCATGGATTGAAATCAGAAGCTTTTGTTCTTGTATTCTTTTTGCTTTGTTGTGTTTTCATAACATTAAGTACAGCATGTGAACTCCTAGAATCATTTGAAACAGCTGCTTCACAGTTTTGAACTTTTAAACTCCTTTTAAGCTTTTTCCAGAACAAAAACACCCATCTTTACTAAAGTAGAAATGACTGTTTACAACTCCAATTATGGAGGTTCTGAGTTTGCATGTGAAACTTGGATCAGCATCATTGCATGTTCTCATGCTCCCAATTTCCCTTATTATTAGGTACTATTCACCAATGCTCATTTACCTTCCTTTCCACCTCTGAGAATTCATTCCCATTTTACAGATGAAGAAAACAAGGCACAGGGAGAACTGTGAGGTCATAGGAATAGAAATGCAAATAAAAAATGGAAATAAAATCCATTTCTTTTCATCTTTGTCTAGAACTCCATATGATACTATTGCCTTTTTATTAAATATATTTCACAAGTCATATATTAAATGTCAATTCATTTCAATTCAATAAACATTTATTAAGCACCTACTATGTGCCACTCACTACTAAGTTCTAGAGATCAAGAAAAAGACAGTTCTTTTCCTCAAGAAGCATACAGTCTAATGGGGAAAGATATCAAAAGAAGGAAGCTGGAGAGTGAGTATAGAAAAGATGGGGGGCAGGGGGTGGCAAGACACCAAGGAGGTACTAGAAGATGTGGTGAATGACATATCACATTACATGGAGTTGAAATCAGACTGAGCTATACTGAAAAGTGGAATGAGCTGGCTTCTATAAGGGAAAGCTTTTGGAGGAATTAAGTGCTTCACCCTTTCCTTCTTTCAGAAGGGAGAGGAGGCTGAGGGAGGTGGGAAGATACTGAATATCCAAGTCTAAGCTACCATGGTGATAAGATTAGAAGTGATTATCCTGAAAGTTTATCTCCATTTATCAGTTTTCCTTCTTCATTCTCCTTGAAACTTTCAGACTATTCCTTAGTCTTTTTTTTTTCTGGATCTTTATGTCATTTCCTTTAAATGTGGGTATCCCCCAAGTTTCCATCTTTTTCTTTTTTATACTCTCACTCGATGATTTTACCCCCTATGAGTTTAATTTGTTGTCTCCATGGTGATTTCTAGATCTATATATTCATCCCTAGTCTTTCCCCTGAGCTCCAGGCTTATGTCACCAACTTCATATTAGAAATTTCCAACTGAACATTCCATAAGCATTTCAAACTCAACATTCCCCAAATATAACTTGTTATCTTTTCCCCCAAACCTATCCCATTCCAAAAATTACCTGTTACTCCTATAGGTAGTACAATCTTTTCAATTACCCAAGTTAATAATAATAATAATAATTAGCATCATTAATGTCATTTCCAATTTCCTCACTCTCACTCACCTAATGCAACCAAACAATTGTCAATTTTTTTCTGTTTCTACTTCTACATAATATGAATATGTGTCTGTGTGTACAGACATATCTAACTAGAACCAGATAATTAGATGCATATGATATATTTGCAGCTAGAGAGATAAATAGATGTAGATAAGCATATCTATATGTATTGATCTAGGAAGATCTTTAAATAGATAGATGGATTGATAGATGATTGATAGATAGGCAGATAAGTAGATGAGATAGATGACTCGCTGGATAGATACATAGGGAGATAGGTAAATAGGTAGATAGTCTCTCCTTCCTTCCATTCTCATATCTACCTTCCTAATTTAGTACCTCTCGTCCTTTGATCTGTACTATTGCAGTAGTCTTCTAATTGGTCTCCCTACTACAATTCTTTCCCCATTCCAATTCATCTTCCACACAAGTGCTGATATGATTTTCTTAAAAGCTGATCTGATCACATCACCAACCCCCCGCCCCCCCATCACTTCACATTATTCACCTCAAACTTGAGTTGTTCCCACTTATCTCTGGGATAAAACTCTTAGGCTTTTAAGACTCTTTACAACATGACCTTTATAGTCTTCTCATGTGTTACTCCCCTCCACCTACTCTACCACTAGCCATAAAACCTATTTGTTCATCACATATGAAACTATAGTAAATATTACTGTGCCTACTCGCTGACTGCCCACACCTCCCATTCTCGTGCCTGGGATGGTCCCCCCCTTCACCTCTGACTTCCTTTAGCTGAAATAGGAATCTTTTGCAGAATGTCTTTTATTGTCCTCTACAACCCATACTCCAGCCCCTGTCTCAGCTAATACTAATGTCCCTTCTAAGATTTCCTTCTATCTACTTTGTTTATATCTTGTTTAAAGCTATTTGTTTTTGTTTGTCTCTATTAGAATGTAAACTTCTTGAGGGCAAGGACTGTTTTTGCTTATTATTTTCTCTTGTTCCTTCAATCTTTGATACAGTGCCTGACATATATTAAGCATTTGAGAAAAGATTGTTTTTGATTGCCCATAAATTCATATGGGATTAATATAACTGTACACTTCTAAATGAGAGCACCATGTTTAAGTGTAAATTGGTGCTTGTTTTTTTTCTTCCCACATAATTTCATTGCTTTTCCATGTCATGTTTAAGGGCCTTGTCTGCCCCTTTCCTATGAAAAAATGCTGGACCAGTTGTTTGCAACGTATGGAAATCACTCTGTCCTCCTGAGAAGCAAGGCAAGCAGATGTGCAGAATTCTTTGTTCAATTGTTCAAGTTTGTTTCTTTGACAATGTAAGCACATGGAATTGATTTTTTGGTATCCTAGAATATTGAAGACATTTTCTAGTTAAAAAATGTCCTCATGAAGAGTGAATATAGGAACACTTGGTAGAGATAATGTAAAAATTATGGTTTTTTGCATCATATTAACTTCTTTCCCAAAGAAATCTGGCATGCAGATTTTGAAAAACCACCATAATACAGACAATGTGAAAACAATTGTGTAATCATGAATTACTGGAGTAACCCATGTTAACTGAAGTGGAAGGACTAAATCACATATGGACTTGAAATACCAATTTCCATGTCATTTTCTTATAGGCATTTATGGTTCATAAGAGATACATTTAATTTTCAAAGTGATTTAATATATGGTACTCAATGTTACTCCAGACTGAGATTAAACAGAGTTCCATTTCCAGCCTTTCAACTTTTATGTAACAACCAAGGGAGAGAGAAAGGATTGAGAAAGCCGTGATTCCTCTCCCTAACAAGGTGGTACAAAACAATGTATGCTTTTGTGTTCTTACTGTATATTATTTCTCTCTGGATTATTTATTATGATATTACTATAACAGGTGTAGAATATTAGGTTCATTTCCACGAGGTCCATGGTGGAGAAGTAAAAAAAAATGGATCAAGGATTATGTGAGCTAGGAATATATGCTATTTCTTTTAAGCTATATCTGGAAATTTTTTCCGATATTACCAAGCTCTCTCTCTTTCAGCAATCATACTGTGAGGTTTGTTGGTGCGCACAAAGGCATTTTACTTTGGGAAAGGAAGCCCAAAGGCAGCATCAGTGCATGATCACTGGTGCCCACAATTAAAAGAAATCTGCACTTGATGGATATCTTCTGGATATAATCATTGCCTTTTCTGCACTTCTATGTTTTTGGGAGAGGTCTACAACAGTATTTACTTGAATCTAACAACCATATGTGGACCCACAGACTATATAATAATAAGTGCTCAAGGGTGGAGGTCAAAATACATTGTCATCAACACAAATAACTTTTGTGCTGTGTTGTAGTACTCTCAGTATCCTAGTTAGCTTCCATCTACAGTGGTATCACAGAAACTAGAACTCAGGACTACTTTTTAGTCATTATAAAAAGACATTCTCCATCTACTAGGTTCCTTGATTTTTCCTTGTCTGAATAGCTATGGCAATTTATACTTTCAGGACTTAGTGTGACATCATATATAGACAAATGGCCTTGAAACCACAAAGGGCTTCAGGTACCTCTTCTGACACTTACTGAGTGTCCCTTTTTTAAAAAGGGAAAAGGATCCTATTTGCACAAAAATATTTATATCCGTTCTTTTCGTGATGGCAAAAAAATGGAAATTGAAGGAATGCCCATCACTTGGGGAATGGATGAACAAATTGTGTTATATGATTGTAATAGAATACTATTGCGCTGTGAAAATGAGGAGCAGCATGATTTCAGAAAAACCTGGAAAGACTTACATGAACTCATGCAAAGAGAAGTGAGAAGAACCAAGAAGACATTGTACACAGTAACAGCAACATTGTACAATGATCAACTCTGTATCACTTAGCTATTCTTAGTGGTCCAAGACATTTTCAAAGGAGTATTGCTAGAAAATGCTCTCCATATCAAAAGAAAGGACTGATAGAATCTGAATGCACATTGAATCATGTAATTTTTTACTTTATTTTATATTTTTCTATCTGTGTCTTTTATCACAACAAGATTAATATGGAAACATGTTTGCATGATCACATATATATAACCTATATACAATTGCTTAATCTCTAAGAAAGGTACATGAGGAGGGAGGCAGTGAGGGAATATGGAAGTTAATTTTTTCATATTTAATGTGAAAAATTGTCTTTATGTTTATTTGGGGAAAATAAAGTATATATGCATGTATGTATGTATAGATGTGTGTGTGTATGTATGTGTGTTTAATAGACTAGTTTGCAGAGAAAGTGGTGACCTACATTGATAGAAGGAATTTTCTCACCTTGGAGCTCCTTATGCCAATGAAATTTTAGGTCTAGTCCCAATCCTTATGTATCTTCTTTAGGAGACTTTTCAAAGTTTTAGGGCTTGGTATGATCAAAGTGATAGCCACTGAAAACAGGAGTATCAGAAGGCCCCTGTGTGTGTATGTATATATGTGTACATGTGTGCGTGCATGCATGTGTGTATGTTTAATGAACAAAAAAATGAGCCCATATTGTTCTTGTGTTCTCTGGTCTAATTCTATTAATTATGACTATAGAAAGATTTGGCCTGATGTACTTTTTAAAATATAAAAGTCTATATATTTCTGTCTCATGACTTCATAAAGGAGGCCCTAACTATTCATGTAGTTTCTTCTCTTAAAGATTTTGTAAAGTTTGGAAAATAAGCATATGGGGGCATGGCTAGTGATATTTTCTTAGTTGCTTTCTTGATTTGAGTAGTAATAACAGCCATGATTTCCCCCCAAAAAAAACATTTGGTACTATATCCCTTTTCAGATATCTTGAGAACCAATTCTTAAGCACATCAAAATTCTATCAACCTAATCATGGACTTGTTTTGGGTATATTTGTTCTAGACCCTAGCTTCTTAAACTGTGGGTTGCAATACCATATGGGGTCACATACCTGAATGTGTGGGTTGTGAAAAATTTGGCAACAGTAAAAGGTTATGTATACCTATTTTATATACCTATATACCTGGGGTCATGTAAAATTTCTCAGGTGAAAAGGAGTCATGAGAGGAAAAAGTTTAAGGAGCTCTGGTCTAAACCATTTAACTTCCACGACTTTAAAAAATATATGGGAAACTACGCTGTTAGGGCTAAAATATTGTGTTGGATCTACTATCACTGAGGGAAGAAAGACATAAAACAATAAAAAAACTAAATTTTTAAAAACTAAAATTTCCATAGGAAATAATAAATATGAAATAAAAATGAAGGATAATATCCTTTAAACTATAGATTTGTGTCCGCTATAACATATTTCCTGTAACATTCAACAGATTAGCTTAGAGAATAAGATTCCAGGGTTAAAGTGGGTAAAACAAGCCATATTTGGGTTGCTCTGTAGAAAGGTATCCTCATAATAAAAACAAATTTGATAATATTTATAGGCACCCCAATGTTTATTTTATGACAAATGTATTTGAACTAGATGATTAATGAGACTATTTAAGGGAGACAGAAAATTTGAAGTTCAGAATGTTCCCTGGTTTTACTAATTGCACCACTGATATCAAATGACATAAGAGATGAAGTTACATTAACTAAAAATACAAATATATTCTTTTTCAATAGTTCCAGGATCCGTAAGTTCATTTAATGGATACTTCCTCAATACATACAGATTATAACACCCTCTAAACTTTAATGTTGTTGATTGGTCATTTCAGTCATGTCTGACTCTTCATGACCTCTTTTGAGATTTACTTGGCAAAGATACTAGAGTTGTTTCCCATTTCCTTTGCCAGGTCATGTTATTGATGAGGAAACTGAAGGAAATGGGATTAAGTGACTTGCCCAGGATCACACAGCTAACAAGTGTCTGAGGCCTGAGTTGAATTCAGGAAGATGTGTCTTCCTGACTAAATGCATGACACTCTATCCACTACACCACCTCACTGCCAATCTACACTTTAATAGTCTTCTAGAAATGTTGCATTTTTAAAAATCAGCTGTCTGAGTTAGAGCTAGTCAACCTCTCTAACCATAACTAGGCTGCTTTTGGGAATGCAAAACTATATGATCAATTATTAACCTTTCCTTACAGTTTTTTCAGCTTGCTGTGGAGATACTGAAGAGAAAACATAGGAACTTGGCAGACAAAACTAAAGGAAATGATAGTGAATTTCAAGTTAGTTTAATTACTCAGTGTGTTATCTGATTAATATGTATGTGTTTGTATATGCCATGCTGTATTATATAAAGCAATACAAGAAGTGAATCTTTAAGATAGATACTTTGAAAAGTTATAGTATTGATGACTTAAAAAAACCAAAACTTGTTATCCCTGATGATACTATTTCCTTGGTCAATCTTTTAGGTGAAGACAGATGACAGAGTTGTCAAAATGGACCTTGGTTTGCTCTTCCTAAAACTACACAAAATGGATGCAGGAACCTATTTTTGTCAGACAGTGGAGCACAGTTTTGTCCATACAGTTCGTAAAATCACCTTGGAAGTAGTAGAAGAGGAACGGGTCGAAGAGATGTTTAACAAAGACTATGAGGAAGAGGTTCCCCAGAAAATGCCTTGTCCTGTCCAGAGTAGCATCCCACAAGGGTCAAAGCCATGGTACAAAGAGTTCTTGCAGCTGATTGGCTATAGCAACTTCCAGAGAGTGGAAGAGTACTGTGAAAAAGTGTGGTGTACAGATAAGAAGAGGAAAAAGCTCAAAATGTCCCCCTCCAAATGGAAGTATTCCACCCCACAAGAAAGGAAGCTTCGGGCCAAGGCTGAGCACTATCGCCTACCTAGGCATGCACTGGACTTCTGATGGGTTGGAACCATTGGCTGACTTTTTGAAGAATTTTTATTTGGACATCTGAGATTTAAAAGACAACATTTGATTTCTTTGTGGCAGTGGAACTATGTACAATAAGAAAGACGTGACTGAAAAAAATTATGGTAAATTATACTTCTTTTTGACTGGTTAGAGGTTACATAAAACTAACTAGCTGTTTCTAAATATCATTTTATTGCTTACATGGTTTTCAACTATATTTATCAAAAAAGTTACCTTGTTGTAATCTTCGTAATTGTTTGGCTGATTATTTATGCCAGCTACTCTTTGTTCCTTGTGTATGATTAGAATATTTAAGGAAATTCACAGGAATTAAGAATTAGGAGGCAGGAGATGGGAAGGCAACATAACCCCTCTGCTTTTTTCAACTTCTGCATTGCTTTTAAAACTGACAAATAATCAGTGACATTCACTTTTTCATGTGGACAGTTGGTAATTTTTATTGTGATAGTTTAAGCCATGAGTTTGCTCTGAGGACCACTGTGATTTTTGTAAATGGGAAAAGAAATGTATTCAGCCCCAGGGGTACTACCCTTTATAAAACATTTATGGGACCAGATTCATATTTCTATTATTACAGCTGACACGATCCCTTCCAGTTACACTCAGGTGTGGAAAGAATGAGGCTAATAGAACTTCCCTATTAGATGTTGAAGCAAAACAGTTAAGTTGGAGTATTAGTTATAGGTGGAACAAATGTTTGCTTTAATAGCTGGAAGATTTATATGCCTGACTTCTAAAGGTAAAAAAAAAAACAAAAACAAAAAAACAGCATATGCTTATATGTGTGTCCATGTATATACATGCATATGTGTATATATGTTTGTTCATATGTATGTTCATATATGCTTCTGTATGTATACACATGTATATTTCTGTGTGTGCGTGAATGTGTGTGAGTGTGTGCATGCATTTTTCCCCTGCAGAAATCTTTGGACTGTAACTGCTTAAAGAAAGTTTGGTCAGTTGAAGTATATTATATTTGTCATCAAAACTAATTAATTCAAAAAAACTTAAAAGACCCCAAAACAGAGTTTAACTTGTGGATAATTCAATTGAAAGTAGTTTATTAGTTCACTAAATAAGAAAGGACAAAAGGTATGCACAAACGAAAACTTATAAATTTTTTACTCTTTTAAGGCTTCTAATTTTAAAAAAGTCATTTCAGCAACACATAAACCTATTTCATAAAGAAAATCATTATATTACTTTTCATCTGAATAAATTTGCTATAAAGAGGTAGAGAGAAAATTACTCTTGGAGATTTTTATTTTTCTCTCATAAAACACACCAGGAGCTTTTTATTTGGGGCAATATTCAATTTACTTTCTGTACCTTTTCCTTCTGCATTTTGCATTTTATAGTCCTGTATTTTTGCTTTTAGCATCCTATATTCTAAATTGTAAAATTTTAATCTGAGGTAATTAATGAAAATATTTAAATAAAATATAAATCAGCAATGATAAAGCAGAAAGTCAAAACACTGAAAAAGAAACATTATGGCTTTTTTTTTTCATTTTAACTTTGCCTAATACCCATCTGGGATGGAATACAAGAAGACGTGGGTTCAAGTACTGCCCCAGATTATTGTGACTGAGATCACTTAACCTCTCTGTTCCCCAGGCAACTTTTAAGACTAAATTAGAGAAGAGATAGATAGTGATCTACATTGATAAATGGTAATTCTTCACCAGAAATTCCATAAATTGGTGAAATCCTAAATTCTACAGAAAAAATAATAACAACACCCCCCAACCTTGTATTATTCCTCATATTTAACATGCTAGAAAAATCAAATTACAGATGGCCCATACTAGTTAAATATTCATAGTGGTTTAAGTTATAGTCTGTAGTTAAAATAAAACATGAAGTTAGTCTTATCTTTTTCTTCAACAATGAAATAATGAAAAAAACCTGATGTAACTGAAATTAATATTTTCCAAAATTAAGCTTGTTATTTACCCAAGAATCCACTGGGGGTCATTGCTGCCCACTAGGATGCAGCTGAAATCACTCTATAGTTTGGAAGTTATGAAAAACCAGGCTCTCTCATAGAGAGAGAAAAAAAAAAAGAAAGGAAGAAAAAGAAAAGCTGCCCAACTGGAAAAATATAGCAAGACACTGAAATTAGTGGGAGTTCAGTGAAGATAGTATTTTTAGCACACTTTTGATGAGAATATAAAATATAGGAAAAGACTAATCAATTTAAAAGAATTTTATTTCAAAAAATCAAAAGAGAAAATTGATACTTCTCTTATCTTGCTACAAATTAAATGAGGAAAATCACATAACTAATTTCTCACTATTTAAGTTTTAGAAGTATGTTCTCATCAGCTCTGGATACTTTTGCTTATAACCATGTCATTTTTGAACTGTAACCATTCTTATGTAACTACAGTGAGAACACTGAGAAAAATACATGCTTCTATGTTTGGGGTTGGGGTGTTAACAGTTTTAAAGATATCTCATCAAATATAGATGGGAGCAGTAAGATCGTTAATTGTCTAGATATCTCACCTCAGGCACTTAATAGCTGTGACCCTGGGCAAGTCACTTAACCCCAATTGCCTTAAATATCCAGAGTCATCTCCAGTCATCCTGATATATATCTTGCCACTGGACCTAGATGGCTCTGGAGGAAAGAGTGATGTTGGTAAGCTTGCACAACCCTCCCTCACTTAAATTCAATTCAGTACAAGTCATGACTTCACCCTGATGTCATGGTACCCTTTGAGAATGAAGGACAAACAAGTACCACCACTACAAGATAACTAAAATTCCAAAGCAGTTTTTTTTTTTAATGCTGAAATGTATTAATCAAATTGACCAGATAAAAGGCCCCTAGGACCTGAAGGAATTAATATATTCCATTTTGGAACTCCTTCCTTTTGCAGAGCTGTATTGATTAGTGAATGAGTGAACTGCAAACACAACTAGCTCCCTTTATATAGCTGGTCCCATGCTTTATGTCTCTCCCAGTCAGCTTCCCCAGCTATATTATGTTAGGTGTCCTCCATTCTTGGGCCTACTATTCCTCTCATCTTTCCCCCATGTCTTTGGGCTCAAAAACCAAATCAGTTTTATCATTGTTGTTAGAAAGAGTATCTTAGTGGAAAACTCTATGCATCAACTCAATACCCCTCATACACACTCTTTCCACCCCCCCCCAATAAGTGTTGTCTCTTTCAAGACAATTGAAGCCCCTTGGGATAATTTTTGTTTTTGTATTCCCAGTAATTAGCACATTTAATAAATTGATTGATTGACCAGTCAATCAATTAATTAATTAGTTGGTTAATGCAGTATCTAGTATAAAGTGGTTATTAAACACTTTCATTCATTAATTTCATTATAAATTTCAAATCTCACCTGTTTTGTAGTCAGACCCAAAAGAAAAAAAAAGGAAGAAAATGGTCATTGTTAAGAATATTTTAGCTGGCAGGTACAGAAAAAATATAGAATTAATCAAATAAATTTTAAATACAATCATAAAAATATATTCAGAATAATTTAACAAAACCAATGTAGACATATGAATGATAAGAACATCAATAGGAAACAATTGGGAGAGGAAATCTGAGGTCTCAGCTGCAGAGTTTAGGGTGATAGTGATAGGTATAGAAATAATATTTTGGTTTCCTTGATGTTGGATACTTCCCAAAGGGAAAAATTCCTACCAGTTCAGGTCTCTTATAGTCTTAGAAAGTTGTCTAGCTAGGGCACTGAGAAGTTAAGGGATTTACCCAATGCCCCACAGCTATTATGTTTCAGAGGGAATATTTGCATCCATATCTATCTGGCTCCAATACCAGGTCTCAATCCACCATCTTACATTGCACCTCTCAAGGATGATATTTATAAATCCATTCATATAGAAAACTCTTTTTCTCAATATAGCATAATACCTCTAAAACATTATAAAATATATTGGCCACCAGAAAAAAATATGGAATAGATTGGCCACTCCCCCACAAAAAAAAAAACAACATTATGGAAGGGTTGCACATGCTAATAACCCAAACAAAATCTCCTTAACTATATTGGTGGGCTCTTGTAGCATGTACATTTTAGTATCTGCAAATGTGTTGTGTGTAGTAATAAGGGAGTGTAGGAACTGCTGGTTAAATAAAACAGAAGAAAATAAGTTCTTGGTTGGTGATTCTCCCATAGGCAAATAAGTATATTTGTGCTATACCAAAAAAAATGTTTTCCTCTCATTCATCTTTCAGGATTGCAAATATAAGAGTTGATCAATGTTCTCTAAATTAACAGTGAGGAAATAACCTGTGAAATGCTCAAGTTTGTGCAAGTACAAATGACTTAAGATCAGTTTCCTCCTTGTGCTTTACACACTACAGGGTTGGTGGAGAAAAGATCCCCCACTCCCATAGTTTCCCTGGACATAGGTTTGGTGAAAGGAAGACTATGCTCCATACACATAGACAGGCAGAGCAGCTCCTGAGAGTTACTTCAAAACCAGCATAACTATAGCCTTGCTAGAAGGACGGAAAGCTAGACACCTGTATGATTCCTCTTTGTCCCTGGGTTATGCATCTTCTAGGTAGAGCATGGCTGGGAAGAATATATGAGCAGAATAAGTATCTATCCAGAACTGCAAGAGAATGAGGCCATTCTCCATCATTAGTTTGGCAAAGAGACAAAAGAATTCTCTGAAGACAATCAGAATCAGCAATGTCACTTGGCTTTTCAGTGTAATAGAATGAACATTGACCTGGATAGTTGAGACTTTCTAGTCTCAGCCTTGCCAACAATTTCCTTTATGATATTAGGCAAATCATTTAATTTACCTGGGTCTTAGGTCCTTCACCTGTACAACATGGGGACTGGACTAAGATAATCTCTCCTAGATCTAGTTTTCCAATTATAAGAAGTCCTCTCTTTTTCTGTTTTTAACTGGATATCTGGTGGCTTACTGATAAATGCTTCATACTTTGTAGAAACAGGATTATATAATACATAGGTTTGAGTATTAGTAAATTACTTTAAAAATGAAGAAACTTCTTTATCACTTTATTAGTAAGAATTACACATATGTATATATATACATATTTGTATCTGAGTATATACATATGTATGTAATATGAGATTTTTCTATATTTAATTTCAGCTAAACATCCAGGATTATACATCAGTATTGGTTGTATCAGTCCATGGGTTTCTAAATCTTAGTGGTGATTATGCACATTTGTAAAACGTGTAAAAAATCAACACACAACCCAATAACTTGTTTTGAGTGTCAGTGTTAGGCATGGACCAAATACAGGAACACATTTGTTGTCTGAAAAAAATGAATTAATTGTCTCAGCTCTGTATGTGGCATGGTAAATAAATCAGAAAACATGTACTTAATTGTTCTCAGTTACTAATGTTTCCAAGAAGAAAATGCTATAATGAAGATAGCAATAATAATTCGACTTTTTCCTCTTTCCTACAACAGGGTACTATGTTGTGGTATTTTTTTTTAATAGTGCTTCATTTTTCAGGTCAACAGCTGTTTCATTTGAGTCAGCGATGAATACTAGACTATCTGTACTGACGTTTTTGTTGTAGTATTATTTAAAATGTTTTGTTTTTCTTTGCTATTTCCCCTTGGGTGCATAGGTTTATATTTTTATTTACATTATGACTTAGATTCTTATATTTGTGCTTCAAGTGGCCTAGTTATGTGACAAATTACTTCACTGGTACATTTTATTCTGTATAGCATCTTTTTATTTGCTTGGCTGGATCTGTAACAGCATGTGCCATAGTATTTATTTTTCCTGATTAGGAAAAGCCATGGGGCTTATTATCATCTGGTGACAAGCTACAGAGATCACTGATATGAGTTGTTTCATAGAATAAATATGACATATATCTATCATTAGATTCTACATACTTTGTCCATAGCATTGAATTGTCATGTTTTAATTTAGCTCATGTTAGATGAAAAAAGAAATAAATGTTTGCTGAACCCTTACTTGTCATGTACACATTTAATATTTGAAGAGGTCTTCTTATTGCCAATCGAACTCACTTTTAAATGTAATCTGTAGACGGAATATCAACATGTGACACTGGACTGGAGCTAATTTTCTGTCAAGATGTTGGGAGAGAAATCAATTTTCTTTCCAAGAAAAATTGTGAGGTAACTTCCCTTGGAAAAAAAAAATCCATTAATCTCCTCACTCTACCTTGGAGCAACGAAGTTGGAGTTATTAATGGCATATCATGACTCTAGGCCCGGCAGTTACAGATGCTTTTAAAGCTGCATCGTCCAGATAAGAAATGATGAAAATGAGTTTTAAAACAAATGGTAACCTAATTGTGTATTTTTAATTCATCTCAGCCTTATTTATATACATCAATATGCCTAAAATGGCTCTTTTCTTTTTTTATTATTTTATAAGTGTCACAGAGAGAACTTGTATTCTTTGATACAAGTTTTTGGTGTTAAATGAAATTATTCTTAGAAAAAAAAACTATTTTCAAACTAACTTCCACTTTTGATTCTTGCCTGTTATTTCACTGGTATAGAGAACTAATATAGATACTCTCACTGTTGAAGACTAACTCTCTATTAAAGGTTGGAAGAGATGACTAGGACATAAAGGAATTAAATAATATCCTTTCTCCATAGTGACATAGCTAGTATATGCCTGAGCTTAAATGTAAATATTTCTGACCTAAAGGCCACTCAGTTAGGTGGTGTAGTGGATTGAGCACTGAGCCTGGAATCAGGAGGACCTTCATTTGAATTGGGCCTCAGAAATTTATGAGGTGTGTGACACTGGACAAGTTACTTAGCCTCTATTTGCTTCAATTTCCTTGGCTGTAAACTGAGGATAATAGTAGCATCTACCTCCCAGGGTTTTTGTGAAGATTAAATGATTTTAAAGAGGAAAAAGTGGCTGAAGCACACTGTAGGATTGTGTAGTCAAAAGATTTCTGGTGTGTTAACACCTTTTGATACTGCTATTTTAGAATAAGGAATTCAACTGGACCGTTTCCAGGAATTTTGAAGGCATTGCCTCTGAGCACTTGGTAAATTCATCAAAAAGAGTAATGTAAGGGCAGCTAGGTGGTGCAGTGGATAAAGTACGGGTCCTGGATTCAGGAGTACCTGAGTTCAAATCCAGCCTCAGATACTTGACATTTACTAGCTGTGTGACCCTGGGCAAGTCACTTAACCCCCATCGCCCCACCCAAAAAAAAGAGTAATGTAGGTAAATATTCAGCCCTGTCAATTATGACAGAAGACAATATTAAGCATAGCAAAATGAATACCTCCCCAGTTACAGTCAATAGTTCAAGAAAAGATGTTGGTAGAGTGAATGTAACCATGCTGCCTAAAGTATTAATGGGGCAATTATACAGCTAATTTTCTGGATAAGTCAAACTCCAAAGGAGATTTTTCTCCCTTGATTATGTTAATCAAACTCAGAGTATTTTACATGGTACTATCCAGGATATTGGTTATAGTCCCTCTTAAGGTTATATCCAAGTTTTTGTAGTCATATACAAAGTTTACTTAATTTGGGGAGTAGAAAATAATGATCTAATGTATGGATGACTTCTTCCTTAAATATTGTCTTAATATAGACTTAGTAAGGTTTGGAACTGAGAGTCCAACACCAAGATACATAGTATACATAATAAAACAATACAGCAAGACAATGTTATCAAGGAAACATTTAAAGTAGAAAAGGACATTCAGGGAGGATGGAAATAAGTCAAGTCTACTGAAAACCTGGATGGAGTTGGGCATACAAACCTAGTAAAACTTGGTGATTTTTTAATAGAGTTCTTATATGTGTTGAGCAGAAAGGGAAAGAGCAAAGAACCTGGATCAGGGGATGGGAGCTTATTCATGTCAGTTGGGTGGAAGAGGAGAGGAGTATGACTTTTGTGGCCTTACCAATTGGACAGGGACAGGTAGTCATATTTTGGCCAAGTGTCTCAAGGTATCAGAGTTGATTAGGGAGGGGAAGCTACCTAAGGTCTTTACAAATAGCTACATCTGAAAGCCACACCAAAACATTGGATGCCTGCCTTATAGACTAGATGGCATTTTTACTTCTGCCACTTCTAGATGGAGATTTTAAAAGAAGAAATCAAGTGGGTGACCCTCATCTCTGACTACATCTTCCAAGTCAGACCATTATGCAGTGGGTGGGGAAGGATTGTATGGGGAAAAAGTAAGAATCAAGGGAAAAGGAATGAATAAAAAAGTAGAAGGAGAAAGAAAATGAAGCCAATAAGTGTTTAGAAGTAACACTCCAAGAAACCAAGATGGCAGAGGAAAGACATTAAATGGACAGAGCTCCTGACATGATTACCCCAAAACAGCAACAAAACAACCCCTGGAGCAGCAAAATCCACAAAAAGATGGGCTAAGATTATTTCCCAGCCAAAGACAGCTTAGAGGGGACCATGCTGGGCTGCATAGACCCCAGGCAGGCTGTACCAGAGAAAATTATCCCCAAGCCTCCGAATCAACAGGAGCATCTTCTGGAACTAAGCATATGATGGGGTGAGAGGGCTGAATGGCTAGTTGGGGGGGGGGTGAGGATACAGGGATGTCTGCAGGACCTAAGGAGGAATTCAGCTATCCCACCCCAGCAGGGAACCAGGCAGAAATCTTGAGTGGCAGGAGGCACAGGTGGGGGAGGGGCTCAGGCTCTTAACAGCTAAGAACCACAGCACACAAAGTTTGGCTGGCTGGTTAATTAGCAAGTTGGCTTTAGGTTATCTTTGGATCAGAGAACAGGCCAGGCAAGAGAAAAACCTACTCTCCCTCAAACCAAAACACCTGGGACCCTCTGAAGCTTGGGACAGTATACCTTGGAAGTAGGGCCCCCTGTAAGAGGGAATTAAAAGTCAAGTAAAAGACTGCAAGATGTGCAAGCAAAGAAAGTTGAGAACTATAGAATGTTTCTTCAGCAACAAGGAAGATCAAGGTGCACCCTCAGAAGAAGATAACAGCCTCAGGGCCCCTACATCCAAAGCTTCCAAGAAAAATATGAATTGGACTCAGGCCATGAAAGCACTCAAAAGGGACTTTGAAGAGAAAGTAGGAGAGATAGAAGGAAGATTTAGAGAGGTGGAGGAAAAAATGGAAAGAGAAATGAGAACCATGCAGGAGAATCATGAGAAAAAAGTCAACAACTTGAAAAACCGTATGGAAAAGGAGATACAAAAGCTCTCTGAAGAAAATAATTGCCTAAGAATTAGGATTGAACAAATGGAAGCTAGTGACTTTATGAGAAACTAAGACACAATAAAGCAAATCCAAATGAAGTTTTTTTTAAAAAATAGAGGGCAATATGAAATATCTTCCTTGGAAAACAGATCGAGGAGAGATAATCTGAAAATTATTGAACTATCTGAAAACTATGACAAAAATAAGAGTTTAGACAGCATCTTCCAAGACATTGTCAGGTGGAATTGCTCTGATATTCTAGAAGCAGAAGGTAAAATAGAAATTGAAAGAATCCACCAATCACCTCCTGAAAGAGATCCCAAAAGACAAACTTCTAGGAATAGTATAGTCAAATTCCAGAGCTCCTAGGTCAAGGAGAAAATATTGCAAGCAGCTGGAAAAAAGGAATTCAAATACTGTGGCACTACAATAAGGATAAAACAAGATCTAGCAATATCTACATTAAAGGACCAGAGGGCATGAGATATGATATTCTAGCGGGCAAAGAAACTGGGACTACAGTCAAAAATCACCTACCCAGCAAAACTGAGTATTATCTTTCAGAGGGAAAAATGGGACTTCAATGAAAAAAAGAGGACTTTCAGGCATTTATGATTAAAAGACCTGAACTGAATAGAAAATTTGACTTACAAATACAAGACCCTAGAAAATCACAAAAATTTAAACAGGAAAAAGAAATCATGAGGGACATTAAAAGATTACACTGTTTACATTTCTATATGGGAAGATAATACTTCAAACACATAAGAACTTTCTCAGTATTAGGGTACCTGAAAGGAATACACTTAGACAGAGGGAACAGGTATAAACTGAAAATGAAGGGATGATGATATCTGTAAAGCATTTTTTTTGTTTATCCTTGTTTTTTCATGGGGCAGACAGGTTGGGGTGGCTTATGTCTGGGGCCAGATTTGGGCTCAGGGTCTCCTGAGTCCAGGGCTGTTACTTTGTCCACTGTGCCACCTAGCTGACCTATGATGATATCTTTAAAATAAAATTAAGGGGTAAGAGGTATGCACTAGAAAAGAGAGAAAGGGAGAGTTAGACTGGGGGAATGTAGCTTACATAAAAGAAACAAAAAAAGCTTATGGAGCAGAAGGAAAGAGGGGGAAGGAGTGGGGGAGTGAGTGAACCTTACTATCATCAGAATTGGCTCAAAGAGGGAATAAGACACATACTCAAGTGGATATAGTAATATATTTTTCCCTGAGGGAATGTGAGAGGGGATGGAGATAAAGGCATGGGGGAGAAGAGGGGAAGGAAGGAAGGACAGATTGGGGGAGGGAGCAGTAAAAAGCAAAATACTTTCAAGGAAGCTGAATATGTTCTGCATAACTGCACATGTATGACTTATATTGAATTGCTTGATTTCATAGGGAGGGTTGAGAAGGGAGGGAGGAAGAAAATTTAGAACACAGAATTATCTCAAAGACCTTAATGTCATCAGAGTTGGCTAGAGGAGGGAATAACATACACACCAATTTGGGAGGTATAATCTATCTAACCATACAGGAAAGTAGGTGGGGAAGAGGAAAAGGAGGGAAGCATGAAAGAAGGGATGGCAGAGCAGGGGAGGGGGCAGTCAGAAGAAAAAAAACGTTTTGAGGAAGAATAGGGTAAAATAAGATAGACAATAGAGTAAATATCATGGGAAGGGAATAGCATGGAGGGAAACAGTTATGATGATTGATTATAATTGCAAAACATATGGTACCTACTTTGCTGGGATACTGTGAAGAAAATTATTTGTCAAGTTTAAGGTACTATATAAAAGTTATGATGAACAGGATGCTATCAGAAAAACCTGGAAAGACCTACATGAACTAAAGCAGAGCGAAATGTACTCTATACAAAATAACAGCAATAGTGTAAGATGATCTGCTGGAAAATATGTGGTTATTTTCAGCAAGGCAATGATCCAATATAACCCTGAAGGACTTATGAAAATTGCAATCCATATACAGAGAAAGAATTGATTGTATCTGAAAACAATTTTTTTGACAATTACTTAATATGCAGTTTTGTTTTTATCTGTTTTCTCTCACAACCTACTTAATTTGGAGATGATTTCCATGACTTCTCATGTATAACTTATATTGAATTGCTTGAATTCTTGGGGATGGGGTGTTGGAAGGAAGGGAGGAAGAGAAGTTGGAATTCAAAGTTTTAAAAAATTGATGTCAAAACTTGTTTTTACATGTAATTTGGAAAATATAATTCTAAACAGAAAAAAATAAGTAACACCCCATCACCCCCCAAATATCTGCTCAAAAGTGAGGAAATAGCACTGAAGAAGGCAACTAAGATAGCATTTTTCATTCACTCTTCTTCAATTTCAAACTGGTTATATGTTAGAATCAAAGTACATCCCCCTGCCACCACAAAAAGAAAGAAAAGTGGCTTTTTCTAACCACTCGTGTTTGTATCACTATTATTCAGACAATCTTCCATGTTCAAAACTTTGTTCTTCTCTTGTATGCTTTCCTCTCCCTCACTTTTCATATCCAATCTGTTACCAAGACTTAATGAGCCTATCCCCATAAGCTATTTTGCTTTCATCTCCTTTTGTTTGTGACTACTTTAGATCCTCATATAGATCTTTGCAACTCACCTTGACTACTGAAATAGCCCAATAATAAGTTATATGGCCTCTTTCCCAGAAACCTGTGGCTCACTCTCAGCTTTTGAAACTCCTAACTTTGGAGATGACATTCTTATCACATAGAACAGAAAAAGAACAAATGATAAGTTCAGGATCCAACCCTGTTTCTTAAAGGTTAAGTGGCCATAGATCAAGAAGAAGAACCTAAGGCTAGTCCCCTTACTTCATGGTCTATTAGCAGATGTCCACACTTATAAGAAACAGAGAGTCCTCCTAGATAAAAATGAAACCAAAAGACAGTCAAAGCTGCCTGAATTTATTTTGAAGATGCCAGTATTTCCATAACTATGTATCAGGTTGAAAAAAGAGTCCTTCCCAACCACACAGCTAGCCAACTAAAATCAGTTATAGAATGTCTGTCTACATGTTCTAAACAGTACCACTCTGAGGCACATTTTAAAATGTCATCATGGTTCTCTCAGACAATATCTATTGTCAGTTAGTATCATGTGAAGGTTGTAATAGACAATTAAGCTCATGATCCATAGCTATTAAATAGACCCCCATATTATATGCAAGAGGGAAACACTAGGAGCTTTCTCAGTAAATACAAGAGTCAATTTAAGATGTATCTTTATGTACAGTTATTTGACGTAGTTCCCAAAAAGTTAACAACAGCAATAAAAAAGAGAAAAAATAGACATAAAGATAAGTTAAGGGACAAACTTATCTCTATTTGCTAATGAAATTACAGATTACTTAGAAAATCTTAGACAACCAACAATGAAACTAATTTAGATGGATTTTTAGAAAGATAACAGGATACAAAATTAATCCACAAAATCAAGAGCATGAGCAATACCAAAATCCAGAAGGAAATAATATGGGAGTACCATGGTGGGGGTGGGGGGGAAGGAAGAATGCATTTGGAGTCAATCTGTCAAAGCATACTCAAGTAATTCATGGATACAATTAGAATATTCTCCTTTAAAAATGAGTTAATTAGTTATGCATGGTAGCACATGCTTGTAATCTTATTTTCAAGGGAGGTCAAGATTGAGCTCAAAGGTTCTAAGCTTCAGTGGATTAAGCTAATCAAATGCCCTAGCACCAATATAATGAACCACTTACAGTAGTGGGGTTTGGGGTTGGGGGGTTGGGGAAAGCAGCATGCCTAAGGAATAAATTAACTGGCTCAGGGCAAAAGTGGACTGGGTCAAAAGCTCTATTGTCAGTTAGTATCGAGATCATGCCCATTAGAGACTGCTGTACTTCTAGCCTGGGTGAGATAGGGAGACCCAGTGTCAAAACAAAAACAAACAACAAAGGTCTTAAATAATTAGAAGGATTTGCAATACACATGATGAGGCTGGAACAATTACATACATACATACATGCATACATACATACACACATATGCACACATACACATATGTAAAACATACCAAAAATATATAGAAAAAAAAATAAATCTAAGAGTTGGTTCTATGAAAAAACAGTAAATTAGATAAACCTTTGAATAATTTGATTAAAAAAAGGAAAGAAGAAAAATTATCAGCATCAAAAAAGAAAAGGAAGAATTCATCACCAATGAAGTAGAAATTAAAATAATAATTATGAGCTATTTTGCTCAACTGTATGCCAATAAGTTTGACAATCTAAATGAAATGGATGAATATTTAAAAAAATATAAACCATCCAGAGTAACAGAAGAGGAAACAAAATCCTTAAATAAGTCCATTTTAGAAAAAAGAAATCAAACAAGCCATCAATGAACTCCCAATTCTACCAAACATTTAAAGAACAATTAATTCTGATCCTATACAAACTATTTGGGGGAAAAAATTGTGAGGAAGTGATCCTACCAAAGATCTTTTATGAGGAAACTATGGTGCTGATACCTAAACCAGAAAGAGCAAAAACAGAGAAAGACAATTATAGACCAATGTCCCTAATGAATATTGATGCAAAAATTCTAAACAGAAAAGTAGTAAAGAAATTACAGCAATGTATCATCAAGATAATACACTATGATTCGGTGGGATTTATACCAGGAATATAGGACTGGTACAATATTAGGAAAACTATTAATGTAATTTACCACATCAATAAAAAAACTAACCAAAATCATATAATTATCTGAATAGGTGCAGAGAAAGCTATTCACAAAATGCAGTGCCCATTCCGATTTAAAACACTAGAGAACATAGGAATAAATGGAGCTTTCCTTAAGATGATAAACAGTATCTATATAAAACCAACATCAAGCATTATATGCGATGGGGATGTTAGAAGTGTTTCCAGTAATATCAAGGGTGAAACAAGAATGTCTATTATCACAACTATTGTTCAGAATGGTACTAGAAATGTTAGCCTTAGCAGTAAGAGAAGTAAAAGAAATTGAAGAAACAGCTGAGGTGGAGACAAAACTATCACTTTTTGTAAATCATATAATGGTATACTCAGAGAATCCTCAAGAAACAACTAAAAAAATTACTTGAAACAGTAACTTTAGCAAAGTTGCAGAATATAAAATAAACCCACACAAATCATTAGCATTTCTATACATGAACAACAGAATAAAGCAGCAGGAGATAGAAAGATTCCATTTAAAATAAGTATAGAAAATATCAAATGTATCTACCTCCCAAAACAAACCTAGGAACTATATGAACACAATTACAAAACACTTTTCACACTAATAAAATCAGATCTAAACAAAAGGAAAAATATCAATTGCTCATGGGCAGGTCATGCTAATACAATGAAAATGACAATCTTACCTAAATTAATTTACTTTTACAGTGCTATTACAATCAAACTAAAAAAAAATTTTCATAGAGATAGAAAAAATAATAATGAAAAATTTCTGGAAGAACAAAAGAACAATTCATCTGGAATTCATCAAGAATATCAAAGGAATTGTTGAAAAAATACAAAGGAAGGTGGTTTAACTGGACCACATCTAAAACTATATTATAAAGCAGCAACCATCAAAACTATTTGGTACTGGTTAAAAATAGAGTATAGCATCAGTGGAATAGGGTAGGCAAACAAAACACAGCAGTAAATGAATATAGAAATCTCCTGTTTGCTAAACCTGAAGACTTAATCCTCCAGGATAAGAACTCACTATTTGACAAAAACTACTGGGAAAACCACAAAACAATATGGCAGAAACTAAGCATAGAACGATTTCTTACACCATACACCAAAGTAAAGTCAAAATGGATACATGATCTAGACATAAAGGTTGATAGCATAGGCAAATTAGAGAAGTAATAATTTACCTGTCAGATCTATGAAGAGGGGAAAAATTTATGACCAAAGATGAGATACAGAACATTATGAAATGCAAAATGGATGATTTTTAACATTAAATTGTAAAAGTTTTGCACAAACAAAGCCAATGCAAAGAAGATTAGAAGGAAAGAAGAAAGCTGGGAAACAATTTTTACAGCTAGTGTTTTGGATAAAGTTCTCATACCTAAAAATATAGAAAGAAACGAATCAAATATATAAGAATACACATCATTCCCCAGTTGAGAAATGATCAAAGGATATGAATAGCAGTTTTCAGATAAAGAAATAAAAGTTTTCTATAGCATTATGAAAAAATGTTCTCAATCACTACTGATTAGATAAATGCAAATTATAACTACTCTCAGGTACTACCTCATACTTATCTAATTGCCTAGTATGACAAAAAAAGGGAAAATGATAAATGTTAGAGAAGATATGTGGAAATCAGAACACTAATGCACTGTTGGTGGAGCTGTGAACTGATCCAACCATTCTAGAAAGCAATTTGGAACCATGCCCAAAAATCTATAAAACTGCGAATACCCTTTGACCCAGCAATACCACTACTAGGTCTAAATCCCAAAGAGATCATAAAAAAGGAAAAGGACCCACATGTACAAAAATACTTATAGCTACTTTTTTCGTTGTGGTGGCAAAGAATTAGGAATTGAAGAGATGCCCATTAATTGGGGAATGGCTGAACAAGTTTTGGTATATGAATATAATAGAATACTATTATGCTATAAGAAATGATAAACAGGCAGATTTCAGAAAAACCTGGAAAGACTTAATTGAATTGATGTTGAGTGAAATGAGCAGAACCAAGAGAACACTGTACATAGTATCAACGACATTGTGTGATGATGAACTGTGATAGACTTATTTCTTCTCAGCAATATAATGATCCAAGATAATGCCAAAAACTCAAGATTGAATCTGCTCTCCACATATATAAAAAAAGACCTATGGAGTCTGAATGCAGGTTGAAGCATACTATTTTCACTTTTGTTGTTGATTTTTCTGTTGTTGTTTCTTCTTTCTTGTGTTTTGTGTGTGTGTGGTTTTTGGTTTTTTGTGGGGCAATGGGGGTTAAGTGACTTGCCCAGGGTCACACAGCTAGCAAGTGTCAAGTGTCTGAGGTCGGATCTGAACTCAGGAACTCCTGAATCCAGGGCTGGTGCTTTATCCACTGCGCCACCCAGCTGCCCCCTTTTTGCGTGTTTTTTGTGTGGAAATATCTTAAAAATAAACTCACACCACTCCTATGCTGTGATTCAAAAATCCGAACCCCATTCTCAAAGACCAGGTGTTCACTTCTCAAATCTGCTTTTGTCCTCTGCATCCTTTGCCTTTGAGGGAGAAATCATTATCCTATGGCCTCTGCTCTTATGATCTTATGTTTCTTGGCCAAGTCTTCATAATTTTTGGCAATACTTTCTAGTTTATTTTCAGCAATATCACTTGAGCCAACATGTATTATCAGAAAATAGTAATCATTCGTTTTGATAAGTCTTGACAAGTTCTCTGTCACATCTTGAGTTTATGCTTGGGAATATAACAAAATTCTGTTTTTGCTATCATTTTGACAAATAATGCCCTTAGTATCCCAAAAGTGGTAGTCACCAAGCACCATCACTCTTCTCTTTTTTCTCTAACTCTTGATTGTGGATCTCTCACCTACCAGTCCCTACAGATCAACTTTATGAATCTGTTCAGGAATCAGCAGCTGCTTCCTCCTCAGATCATCCAGCTGCTTCTTTTTAGAAAGACCCTCAACTATATTGTGTGTATTCATTTCTTCCACCCTTCCTCCAGTTCTTCTGCCCTTCCTCCTCTGTCTAAAATCTTTTCCAATTTCCACAATCTCAAAAAAGTTCAGAATATTCATTCAGATTTGGGACCTTTTTCTTTTTTCTTTCCACATTTAATCCCCACTTATCTTTTCTTGTTTTGTTTTGTTTTAATGGAATTTTTAATTGAGCCAATACTGGAACTTATGTTTCTTCATCTTCTTGTAGCATTATTTGATCTACATATCAAAGGAAATAAGTTATTCCTTGAGGCAGAAGTGTAGAGAGACTATAAACAGGTAAAGGGTTTTGCTAGTGCAAATTCAGGTATTGTAGCAGATGACAAAGAGGTCAGTTTTGCTAAACACTAGAGTAAAGAAGAGAAAGGTGTAATAAAATTGGAAAGATAGGTTGTGAACAGGTTTCTGAAAAGCTTTAAAAACTAAACAGAAAATGTTATATGTTATCCTAGAGGTAACAAAGAGCCACTAGAATTTACTGATTAGGGGATAAAATGTTCAGGTCTATATTTAAGGAAAATAATTTTGGCAGCTGAGTTGAGAAAGGAGTTTAAATAGGAAGAAATGTGAGACAAGGAGACCAATTAGGTAATTTACAATGATTCAAGGAAGTAATAATCAGAATTTCAATTAAGGTGGTGACTGTGTTATTTGAAAGAAGTGTCCAGGGGGCAGCTAGTTGGCCCAGTGGATAAAGCACAAGCCCTGGATTCAGGAGGACCTGAGTTCAAATCCAGCCTCAGACACTTGACACTTACTAGCTGTGTGACCCTGGGCAAGTCACTTAACCTTCGTTGCTCCACAAAAGTGTCCATATTTGATAGATGTTGTGAATATAGAAAGGTGAAATGTGGGAACTGATGGAGTATGCAAGGTGAGTAAGAGTCAGGAATAAAACATGACCCTGGATTTGAAAATCTGGAAAAAGGGCAGGATGATATAACAGAAAGAAAGAAAATTTGATAAAATTATAGTTTTAGGGAAAAGAATATGCATTCTCTTTTGGACATATATAGTTTGAGATGTAGGTGGGATATCTAATTTGAATATCGAATAAGCAGTTGAAACTGGACTGGGATTCAGGAGAGAAATTGGGACTGAATATATAGATGTGAGAACTATCTGTATAGAAATTACAATTAAAGATAAATTTTGTTTAAAACATATGCTTATATATGGGGGCGGCTAGGTGGCGCAGTGGATATAGCACTGGCCTTGGATTCAGGAGGACCTGAGTTCAAATCCAGCCTCAGACACTTGACACTTACTAGCTGTGTGACCTTGGGCAAGTCACTTAACCCTCATTGCCCTACAAAAAACAAAAAAACAAACAAACCAAAAAACCAAAAAAAAAAAAAAACCCATATGCTTATATTAAAAGGAAAAGGATAAATTTAAAGCCTCTAATAAATCTATCAATCACTCATTAGGCATTAACTAAATGCTTACTATGTGAGAGGAAATAATAGCTAGTGTTAATTATTTTTAGGAAATAAAGGAATGCATATTTTTAACATTTTGTGTTACTTAGAGGGGAAAATGAGACTTGGATGTTTCACAGCAGTCTAGACTAAGTCATTTATCTGTCACTGTTGAGATTGGGCAAATAGAGTACTCATCAGTAGAAACAGAAATTGTAAAAGCTTTGTTGTATTTGAAGGAGCATTGAAATACAAATGAGTATAGACTTGGTTTCTAATCTAAACTGTAACAGTAGCTAGATATGCGACCTAGAATAAATTACTCCACTTCTCCAAGCTTGTTTCTACCACTATAAAAGGTGAAAGTTGGACCCAATGATATAAAAGATTCTTTTTAACACAAAAATTTAATGATTTTATGTTTTCTTTTTTTTAATTTTCTTTTTTGTTACTTTTTAATTTCCAAACTGTCTCCCTCCTTCCCCACCCCACTTTAGAAAAGATCACCATTTGACACAGATTTATAAATATATTTAAAATCATACTACGCATACTTTTGTTTATCATTTATTTCTCAGCAGGTGGATAGTAACTTCATTTGTATGTCCTTTGTAGTTGACTTGAGTATAATTCTCAGAAAAACTTGCTTATTCGCAAGTATTCTTTGAACAATGTTCCTGTTACTGTATGCAATTTCCTTTTGGTTCTGCTCATTCCATTTTTCATTACTTCATGCAATTCTTTCCATGTTTTTCTAAAATCAACTAGTTCATCATTTCTTACAGCACAGTAGTATTCCTTCATAATAATATACCAAAACTTGTTCAACCATTCCCCAAATAATGGGTATCCCCTCAATGTTTAATTCTTTGTCACTGCAAAGAAAGCTTCTATAAATATTTTTAGAACATATAGGTTCTTGTCCTTTTTCAACTAGGAAATAGACCTAATAATGCTATGCTGGATCAAAGGTTATGCACAGTTTTATAACTCTTTGGGCATATTTCCAGATTGTTCTCCAAAATGGTTGGATTAATTCACAGTTCCACCAAGAGTATATTAATGTCACATTTTTCTGCATCTGCTCCAACATTTGTCATTTTTCCCTTCTATCATTTTATTCAATTTTACAGGTCTGAAATGATGTCTCAAAATTGTTTCAATCTGTATTTCTTTAATCAACAATAATTTAGAATATTTTTCATATGACAATAGTTTTGATTTCTTCATTGAAAAACTATTCATATCTTTTGACTGTATATCAATTGGGAAATAACTCATTCTACAAAAATTAACAAAGTTCTCTATATATTTGATATATGAGACCTTTATTAGAGAAACTATCTATACAATTTTTCCCCAGTTTTCTGCTTTCCTTCTTTTTATTTTTTTTGTTTTGTTTTGTTTTGTTTTAGTGAGGCAATTGGGGTTAAGTGACTTGCCCAGGGTCACACAGCTAGTAAGTGTTAAGTGTCTGAGGCCAGATTTGAACTCAGGTACTCCTGACTCCAGGGCCGGTGTTCTATCCACTGCGCCATCTAGCTGCCCCTTCTGCTTTCCTTCTAATTTTTCGTACAATGATACACAATTTAATGATTTTGTAAGTTATATTTTTTTCTCACAAAAATCTAAGTCCAAGAACATTGAAGGGCTCATTTAATTGATCAGAAAATATGCATAGTTTCTGCATAAAAACAACTTTGCCTAAACTAGGTGGTGCTAGGTACTCCCGCCCTGGAGTCAGGAGTACCTGAGTTCAAATCTGGCCTTAGACACTTAATACTTACTAGCTGTGTGACCCTGGGCAAGTCACTTAACCCTAATTGCCTCACTTAAAACAAACAAACAAACAAAACAACCTTGCCTAGATATAAAGAGATTGCAATATACTAATGATGTTCTTTGTATTCAACATTTCATCCCCAGTAGGAAGTTAAGCATAAAAATGGTTTCTGAATTACTAGAGATTAGAGTATTGAGAGTTGAGAATTTCCTCAGATGTTCTCCCATTCCATTATTAACCAATACTGAAGCTGCTAATCTAATGAGATTGAACAACAGTTTCTCTAAATAAGAGGCACATGTGGTAGGACAAATTGCGCGCCATCTGACAACCTTACTTAATTTTAAATGAGCTACAATTTTTCAGATCTTACAACTTGAAATAGTAAGTAATCATTATACCAGGAAACAGGATCACAACATCTGTCTAAGAACCACAAAACATCCATAGATACAATAAAGCAAGTACATTATTTAAGTTCCCCTTAATGAAATGTTTATACGATAAACATGCCACTAGCAAAACATAGTCAACTTTAATACAAGAGTGGGTAGATCATGATAATTAGAGATGAAAAACATCTTAGCACTCACCAGCAAAACAGTCTGTGGAGGATGAATATTGCTTACAGAATCAATCATAAGGAAATGTTCATTAAATTGAAGCTACATTTTAACATATCTACTGAGGCTTATTTAGTTTGTGACAAATTATGATAGTGCTAAGCAAGTTAATTGAAAGTTTTCAACTCAAACATGTTTGTTTGTTTGTTTGTTTTTCATTATTGGAAAATGTTTTCTTCCAAATGTAGATAAAGGCACACTTAGAAAGTATATGGCCAATGATGAGTCGAACTCAATTTATCAGATGATGTTCTTATATGTCTCCATCCCATGTTCTCCTTAAAACAATTCACAAATACATGGCCATCCGAAGTTTATTAAAGTAAAAGTTCCTTTAAAAGAAAATGGAAGTGGATAGAGCACCAGCCCTGGAGTCAGGAGTACCTGAGTTCAAATCCAGCCTCAGACACTTAACACTTACTAGCTGTGTGACCCTGGGCAAGTCACTTAACCCCAACTGCCTCACTAAAAAAAAAAAAAAATTTTTTCTTTTTTTTCACATTCAACTTGTCTAAACTCTTGCACCAGTAAAATGTTATGAATTTTCAAATGGCTAGTTTTAATGATTACATGTGCATTAAACTGTTTTTTTTTTGGCAGGGCAATGGGGGTTAAGTGACTTGCCCAGGGTCACATAGCTAGTAAGTGTTAAGTGTCTGAGGCTGGATTTGAACTCAGGTACTCCTGAATCCAGGGCCAGCGCTTTAACCACTGTGCCATCTAGCTGCCCCCTGCATTAAACTTTAATGTGACATAAATAAGAATAAATCATTAATCAGAAATTATTATTTTATTTACACAAACTGAAATAGCATTATGAATAGTAGGCCAATCTCTGAGTTCAACATTTGCTTTTCACACCACGCTTACACACAAACATACACATGTTATGTTCTGTAAATCACTTAAATCTGCCTCTTTACACCTCAGCTCCTTAAGACTACAGCATCTCAAACTGAATATATCCAACTCCAAGCTTCCATTTCCTTTAAATCTTCCTCTCCAGCCTATATTTGTATCTGTCACTTAGTCATGTTTGAAAGCTTTATGTATTCTCTGATGCATTCCTCTTCTTCACGTTTCTTACTAGTCAGTCCTCAAATTGTATCGATTCTACAGACTCAATGTACATCTCATCTGCTCCCTCCTTCCTGTAAAGAATTAATTGTTATTCCCGAAATTCCTATTCCTCTTGTCACCACTCTAATACAATCCTTGACCTTTTCTCTCAATTATTACAGTAGTTTCATAGCATATCTTACTTAAATTCACTGTCTTCTCTCTACATTTCATATTTCTTTACATTGCTACCTGATTAGTTTCTCTTTATTTTATTTTTTTTTGTGAGATATTTTATTTTTTCCGTTACATGTAAAGATAGTTCTCAACTTTTGTTTATACATGCTTTACAATTTCAGATTTTTCTCCCTTCCTCCCCTCCCTCCCCCCTCCCCTAGACAGCAGGTAATCTGATATAGGTTATATCTATATATCTCTATACATATACATATAGATATATATATACACACACATATATATACACATAATAACATTAATCCTATTTCTGCATTAATCCTGTTACAAGAGAAAGAATCAGAGCAGTGATGCAAAACCTCAAAATAGAAAAAAAAACAACAGCACCCAAAACAAAAGAAATAATATGGTTCAATCAGCATCTATACTCCACAGTTCTTTCTTTCTTTTTTTTTCTTGGATTTGGAGATCCTCTTCTATCATGAGTTCCCTGGAACTCTTCTGTACCATTGCATTGGTGAGAAGTATATAGTCCATCACAGTAGGTCAACACTCAATGTTGATGATACTGTGTACAATGTTCTTCTGGTTCTTCTCATCTCACTCATCATCAGCTCACGCAAGACCCTCCAGGTTTCTCTGAACTCTTCCTGCTCATCATTTCTTACAGCACAATAGTATTCCATTGTATTCATATACCACAACTTGTCCAGCCATTCCCCAATTGATGGGCACCCCCTCAACTTCCAATTCCTTGCTACCACGTAAAGAGCAGCTATAAATATTTTTCTACATGTGGGTCCCTTTCCCCCTTCCATGATTTCTTTGGGAAAAAGACCTAAAAGTGGAATTGCTGGGTCAAAGGGTATGCACAGCTTTATTGCCCTTTGGGCATAATTCCAAATTGCTCTCCAGAATGGTTGGATCAGCTCACAGCTCCACCAACAATGCATTAGTGTTCCAATTTTCCCACAGCCTCTCCAACATTTATTATCTTCCTTTTTTGTCATTTTAGCCAATCTGATAGGTGTCAGGTGGTACCTCAGAGTTGTTTTAATTTGCATCTCTCAAATCATTTAGAGCATTTTTTCATATGGGAATAGATAGCTTTGGTTTCTTCATCAGAAAACTGCCTGTTCATATCCTTTGACCATTTCTCAATTGGGGAATGACTTGGATTCTTATAAATTTGATTTAATTCCCTATATATTTTAGAGATGAGGCCTTTATCAGAAGCACTGGCCTCAAAAATTGTTTCCCAGCTTTCTGCCTCCCTTCTAATTTTGGATGCATTGCTTCTGTTTGTACAAAAATTTTTTAATTTAATATAATCAAAATCATCCACTTTGCATTTTATAATATACTCTATCTCATGTTTGGTCAAAAACTGTTCTCCTTTCCAAAGATCTGATAGGTACACTATTCCTTTCTCTCCTAATTTACCTATGGTATCACCTCTTATGTCTAAATCATGTATCCATTTTGACCTTATTTTAGTATAAGGTGTAAGATGTTGGTCTAAGCCTAATTTCTGCCATACTATCTTCCAGTTTTCCCAGCAGTTTTTGTCAAATACTGAGTTCCTATCCCAGAAGCTGGAGTCTTTGGGTTTATCAAACACTACATTACTAGTGTCATTTACTACTGCATTTCCTGAGCCTAGCCTATTCCATTGATCTACCACTCTATTTTTTAGCCAGTACCAGATAGTTTTGATGACTGCCGCTTTATAGTAAAGCTCCAGGTTTGGTACCGCTAACCCACCTTCCTGTGAATTTTTTTTCATTATTTCCCTGGATATTCTTGATTTTTTGTTTTTCCAGATGAATTTTGTTATTATTTTTTCTAGCTGTATAAAATAATTTTTAGGTAGCCTGATTGGTATGGCACTGAATAAGTAAATTAATTTAGGCAGTATTGTCATTTTTACTATATTAGCTCTGCCTATCCATGAGCAATTGATATCTTTCCAATTATTTAGATCTGATTTGATTTGTGTGAAGAGTGTTTGGTAGTTGTGTTCATAGAGTTCCTGGGTTTGTCTTGGCAAGTAGACTCCCAAGTATTTTATATTACCTACCGTTACTTTAAATGGAATTTCTCTTTCTATCTCTTGCTGCTGGACTTTGTTGGTCATGTATAGAAATGCTGATGATTTATGTGGATTTATTTTATATCCTGCTACTTTGCTAAAGTTGTTAATTGTTTCAAGTAATTTTTTACTTGATTCTCGAGGATTACTTAAGTATACCATCATATCATCTGCAAAGAGTGATAGTTTTGTTTCCTCCTTGCCTATTCTAATTCCTTTAATTCCTTTCTCTTCTCTGATTGCTAAAGCTAACATTTCTAGGACAATATTAAATAATAGGGGTGATAATGGACATCCCTGTTTCACCCCTGATCTTATTGGGAAGGCCTCTAATTTATCTCCATTGCATATAATACTTGCTGATGGCTTTAGGTAGATACTGTTTATTATTCTAAGGAAAGCTCCCCCTATTCCTAAACTCTCTAGTGTTTTTATTAGGAATGGGTGCTGTACTTTGTCAAAAGCTTTCTCTGCATCTATTGAGATAATCATATGATTTTGGTTGGTTTTCTTATTGATGTAGTTGATTATGTTAATAGTTTTCCTAATGTTGAACCAGCCCTGCATTCCTGGTATAAATCCCACCTGGTCATAGTGTATTATCCTGGTGATCACTTGCTGTAATCTCCTTGCTAATATCTTATTTAAGATTTTAGCATCAATATTCATTAGGGAAATTGGTCTATAATTTTCTTTCTCTGTTTTTGCTTTGCCTGGTTTTGGTATCACCACCATATTTGTGTCATAAAACGAATTTGGTAGAACTCCTTCTTCACCTATTTTTCCAAATAATTTGTATAATATTGGAATTAATTGTTCTTTAAATGTTTGGTAAAATTCACCCGTAAACCCATCTGGCCCTGGGGATTTTTTCTTAGGGAGTTCATTAATAGCTTGTTCAATTTCTTTTTCTAATATGGGTTTATTTAAGGATTTTATTTCCTCTTCAGTTAACCTGGGCAGTTTGTATCTTTGTAAATATTCATCCATTTCATTTAGATTGTCAAATTTATTGGCATACAGTTGGGCAAAATATTTCCTAATTATTGCTTTAATTTCCACTTCATTGGTGGTAACATCACCCTTTTCATTTTTGATACTGGTAATTTGGTTTTCTTCTTTCTTTTTTTTAATCAAATTAACCAGTATTTTATCTATTTTATTGGTTTTTTCATAAAACCAGCTCTTAGTTTTATTGATTAATTCTATAGTTTTTTTGCTTTCAGTCTTATTAATTTCTCCTTTAATTTTCAGGATCTCTAATTTAGTGTCTAATTGGGGATTTCTAATTTGTTCTTTTTCTAGCTTTTTAAGTTGCATGCCCAATTCATTAATCTCCTCTTTCTCTTTCTTATTCATGTAAGCATTTAGAGCTATAAATTTTCCCCTAAGCACTGCTTTGGCTGCATCCCATAGATTTTGGTATGTTGTCTCATTATTGTCATTCTCTTGGATAAAGTTATTGATTGTTTCTATGATTTCTTGTTTGGCCCATTCATTCTTTAGAATGAAATTATTTAGTTTCCAATTGATTTTCATTCTACTTTTCCTGGCTCTTTCTTACATGTAATTTTTATTGCATCATGATCTGAGAAGGATGCATTTACTATTTCTGCCTTTCTACATTTGACTATGATGTTTTTGTGCCCTAATACATGGTCAATTTTTGAAAATGTGCCATGTACTGCTGAGAAAAAGGTATATTCCTTTCTATCCCCATTCAATTTTCTCCAGACATCTATCATGTCTAACTTTTCTAGTAATCTATTCACCTCTTTCACTTCTTTCTTATTTATTTTTTGGCTAGATTTATCTAATTCTGAGAGGGGGAGATTCAGATCCCCCACTAGTATAGTATTACTATCTAATTCCTCTTGTAACTCATTTAACTTCTCCTCTAAGAACTTGGATGCTATACCACTTGGCGCATACATATTCAATATTGATATTACTTCATTATCTATAGTACCTTTAAGTAAGATGTAATTTCCTTCCTTATCTCTTTTAATGAGATCTATTTTTGCCTGCACTTTGTCTGAGATAAGGATTGCTACCCCTGCCTTTTTTACTTTAGCTGAGGCATAATATATTCTGCTCCAGCCTTTTACCTTTACTCTGTGTGTATCTCTCTGCTTCAAATGTGTTTCTTGTAAACAGCATATTGTAGGGTTCTGGTTTTTAATCCACTCTGCAATTCGCTTCCGTTTTATAGCAGAGTTCATCCCATTCACATTCACAGTTATTATTACTGACTGTCTATTCCCCTCCATTCTATTTACCCCCTTTGTACTTTTCCCCCCTTCTTTCACCCTATTCCTCCTCACCGATGTTTTACTTCTTACCCCTGCCTCCCCCAATCTGCCCTCCCTTTTTATCAGCCCCCTCTCTTTTCTTTACCCTTTTCTCCCTTGCTTTCGTCCTCCCTTCTATCAGTCCCCCCCTTTCCCTTCCCCTTTTGTTTCCCTAAAGAATGAGTTAAGTTTCTTTATCCCAATGAACGTATATGTTATTCCCTCTTTGAGTCAAATCTAATGAGAATAGGGTTGAAACCATGTTCCCCCCTCCTTTCTTTCCCTCTATTGTAATAGGTTTTTTTCCACCTCTTCATATGATATAATTCATCCCATTCCACCTCCCCTTTCCTCTCCTCCCCATAGACTCCCTTTTTATCCCCTTAATTCTTTTGTATCATCACATCAAAGACAATTTATATTTATACCCTCTATATAAAGTCCTTCTCTCTGCCCAAATACATTTACAGTTCTTAAGAGTTATGAGTATTATCTTCCTGTGTAGGGATATAAACAGTTTAACCTAATAGGGTAACTTTTTTTTCCCCCTCTGTTTACCTTTTTAAACTTCTCTTGAGTCTTGTATGTTGAGATCAAATTTTCTATTCAGTTCTGGTCTTTTCACCAGGAAAGATTGAAAGTCCCCAATGTCATTAAATGTCCATCTTTTCCCCTGAAAGAAAATGCACATTTTTGCTGGGTAATAGATTCTCGGCTGCAATCCAATCTCCTTTGCCTTCCGGAATATCATATTCCAAGCCTTGCGGTCCTTTAATGTTGAAGCTGCCAGGTCCTGAGCAATCCTGACTATGGCTCCATGATATTTAAATTGCTTCTTTCTGGCTGCTTGGAGTATTTTCTCCTTCACCTGATAATTCTGGAATTTGTCTACAATATTCCTTGGAGTTTTCCTTTTGGGGTCTCTTTCAGGAGGTGATCGATGGATTCTTTCAATGATGATTTTATCCTCTGATTCTATGATATCAGGGCAGTTCTCCTTAATAATTTCCTGGAATATGGTATCTAGATTCTTTTTCTGGTCATGGCTTTCAGGCAGTCCAATGATGCTCAAATTGTCTCTCCTCGATCTGTTTTCCAGATCAGTTGTCTTTCCAATGAGGTATTTCACATTTTCTTCTATTTTTTCATTTTTTTTATTCTGCTTGACTGATTCTTGGTGTCTCATGGATTCCTTTTCTTCCAACTGTCCCACTTTAATTTTTAAGGCATTGTTTTCTTCAGTGAGATTATGCACCTTTTTTTTCCATTTGGCTAAGTGAATTTTTTAAGGTATTGTTTTCTTCAGTGAGATTATGTACCTTTTTTTCCATTTGGCTAAGTGAATTTTTTAAGGTATTGTTTTCTTCAGTGAGATTATGCAGCTTTTTTTCCATTTGGCCAAATGAATTTTTTAAGGCTTTGTTTTCTTCAGCTTCCTTTTCCAAACTGCTGATTCTTTTTTCATAGTTTTTTTGTTTTGCTTTCATTTCTCTCCCCATTTTTTCTTCTACCTCTTGCAATTGATTTTTAAAATCCTTTTTGAGCTCTTCCAGGAAGGCTTTTTGTTCTTGCGACCAATTTACCTTCCCTTGTGAGGCTTCAGATGTAGACAATTTGAGGCTATTGTCCTCATCTGAGTTTGTGTTGGCTTCTTCCCTATTGATACAGAAGCTCTCAATGGAGAGGGCTCTTTTTTGCTTCTTACTCATTATTGCAGCCTATTTATTTATTCTTTAAGTTGAGGTCTGCTCTGGGGGCACCAGGGTCCCTGTTTTGGGCTTCTTGTGCAGGTGTATAGGTGCTGTGTGACCGGGCTTTTACTCTGAGGCCTTTATGGTGTGTGGAGATCCCCTGCCCTGCACTTCCTGTATGATTGTGCTCGGCCAGCCAGGCGCCAGACCCTGGCGTCTGATCCCGCCGTTCGTGGCCCTCTCGGCCGGTGCAGGTAAGTTTTTCCACTGTCCTTCTTGGCCACCAGATTTTTGAACCAGGTTCCGGGAGCCTCAGTTGTTCGGCTGTGGCCCGCAGCTCCTGCTGACTTGCCCCGACCCCCTCGGCGCTGGGTTGCTGCCCTGCGCTGGGCCTCCCTTTTGCCCGAGTCAGACCGACCTTTTCCTGAAGTCTTCTAAATTATCTCTGGTTGGAGGACTGTGTCTCTCTGTCTCTTTGCAGGTTCTGTAGTTTCAGAATCCGTCCAGAGGCTTGATTTAATGTTCGTTTTGAGGGAACAGAAGGAGAGCTCAGGCAGCTTGCTGCTTCCTCTCCGCCATCTTGGCTCCGCCAGTTTCTCTTTAAAATATCATCATCATCATTAAATTTTCAGCTACTTTCCAACGAGTCAAACATCCTCACCCTCCTGAAGGCATAATACCCAGAACCCTTTACTATTATAAAGGAGTATAGCTAAATACAGGAAAGCTACACATTTGCCAAGTCTGACAATGTATACCTCATTCCACAGATAACCAAACAACTCTATGCTAGAGGGATATATGTTTGACTGAAGACAAGATTAGTAACTGCATTGATCAAAGTCATGAAGATTTTCCATTTTTTTTCTTACATTACTGGATAACTGTGTGAATTGTTATTTGGTTCTATTATTTCACTCTATCAATTCCTATGGGCCTTTCTAGGTTTTTTCCCAATTTTTTAATTTTATTTTTCTTACTGTGCAATAATATTCCATTATATATTGTTCAGCCATTTCACAGTTGGTGAGTACCTAGTTTGCTCTTTCTCCCAAAAAAATGCTACTATAAACATTTTGCCAATAGCTACAATATATGGGAATGATTCATAGCACCATCAACAGTGCATTACTGTGCTTATCTTCCCATAGTCCTCCTAATATTTGGCATTTTTGTCTTTTGCCATACTAATTTTCTTATTCATAGATTTGGGTTAGATTATTCCCCACTCAAAAATGTAGTGCTTCCTTGTTTCTTCCTGAGTAAAGTTCGGTTCCTTTCAATATCTTCCAAAATTTCAAAGTAATATCACATCTCATATTAGATTCTGCAATTCAGTCTATCCCACAACCAAACAAGACTAATCTTTGTTCTCTATGTTTTCCTATTTCTGTCTTTGCTTACACTGTTCTATAATGACACCTTTCTCTTTAAAATTCACGTTTTGCATTTTCTCTTATATGAATAATATTTCATATTACTTTATATTAATCTGGATATGAATGACCTCTTCTTACTTAACTGTAAATGTGTTGAGAGCAGGGGCTCTCTTTCATTCATACTTTGTATATCACCTAAAAGCCAGTTTACTGATCTGGATAGATTAAATACTTAATATTTATTGAGTTGAATTAATTAAAAGTCACACAGGAATAGAATATGTTTGGACAGATAGCATTCCTTTTAACATTTACGTGAATGAATGAATGAATGAATGAATGAATGATTTAGAGCTGATTATGTACAAAACACTGTGCTGAGTTCTGGGACACAAATAGAAAAGTAAGTTAGTTCCTGATCTCAAGGAGCTCACGTTATCTTACCTCCTCTGGGACATTTCTATCAACACACTTATTGGCATTCTGGGTTCCCAGAGGGGTGGCTGCCACTCTTTCTCTCTCACAGGGCAATGTTTAACAGTGAGCAGATAGATGTCTCATATTTTCAGGGCCCTCCATCAATGTGTGTCTCATTGATTATCATCCAGTCAATAGCAAGAATTACAATTCACCAAAATTTCTGAGGCACATTCTTCCACAAATAAAAATACTGAGTCCATGGCAAGAGTGAACACAAGCTTATGCATAATCATAGTGATGAAAATGCATAAAGAGCACATGTAACAAATGGTAATTCATAATTCCTGGTCACCAAAATATTTTTCTTCCTCTATAGAAGAATTCATGAAGTCCCTTTTAGGAAAAGCAATCTGATGGACACTTAGAGACAGTGCCTTTATAGGATACAAGGCCAAGTCTTTTCTCAAACACAAGGGGTCAGTTGCCTGAAACTACCTTCCCTGGAATAACCATTGTTCCTATCTGAAGGTATTGACTCCCATTGATTCACTATTTGAACTACTCCAGTCTCTCCTATTACATTGTCAGTTGGGGTATAAGAGGTGAGAATAGACAGACAGACAGACAGGCGGGCATTCAGGTATGCAGGCAGAGACAGAGGCAGACTGATAGGGGAAGCAGGAAGGGAGAGAGAGTGAAGGGAGAGGAAAGAGAGGGAAAAGGTAGAAGAAGAGAGAAAGAGGGAAGGAGAGTGAAAAAGAGAGACAGAAAGGGAGCAGAGGGAAAGACAAAGAGACAGAGATGAAGAGATAGAGAGGGAAGAAGAGAAATTGGGGGAGGATGGAAGAGATTCTCTTTCTCCTTCCCACCGGCTTGGACAGAATCTAGTAAATGGCCCATATGATATATATTTGACACAAGGTTTTTATTTGTTTATCCATGGTTTAGGCAAAGCAATAGATTAGGGATATGTCACCAGGGATATGTGAAATTGTTTTAATGTTTCTATAGATTTATTTCAATATAATTGGTTTCCTTTGTAACTGTATATCTTACTTTAAAATGTGATTCCAAAAATTGTATATAGGCTTCACAAGATAGCCAAAGAGGTCCATCACACACACACACACACACACAGAGGTAAGGGGCACCTGCCATAGTTTATATCAAAATTATTAAAAGATTGGATAACAGATTAAAATCCCCAAACCTACAATGCCCTGAGTGAAAAAAATCTAAATGTTAGTACTGCATGTGGGTCCACAAGGAAAGGTGGTATGACTGTATGAGAATTTGTGTAAAAGTGATCCCATATTTTAGTGATTGGGGGCTTGGTGTGAGTCAACACTGTGACAGAGCAGCTAGAAAAGAAAAAAAAATTAATGCTGTCTTAGGCTATATCAAGTAAGCCATCCAGAAGGATGGAGGTAATAATCTTCCTATACCTTTATTCTTTTCCCTGAAGTTTTGTGTTCAATTTTGAGCTCCAGCCACATTTTACAAAAAGTAAGCTATTTACAGATGGAAGTGACCTCTGAGGTCATTAAGTCCTATATACTAATTTTACAGTTGAGGAAACTAAGGTCCATGCAGATCAAATGACTTATTCAGGGTCACACAGGTGGCAAATATATGAAGTAAAATCAGAATCCAAGGCCTCTGACTTTAGAAACACTGCTCTTTCCACTATGTTCATACAGTAACAAGAACTCATGAAATTGAGAACCAAGATGGTAAGAAGATCATAAACTAGGCCATATGAAGATTATTTTAAAAAGATGCCTTGGAGGACATGATAACAATCTTCTTTTATTTAAGAGACTATCATGCAAAAAAGTAACCCCCACCCTGAAAACAGAAATAGGAACAATAAATTTAGGCTTTACAGAAGTAGATATAGTCTTCATATGAAGAAAAAAACTTGCTAAAAATCAGAGCTACCCAAGGTACAATGGCTTTCCTCAGACCCTCTTGGCTTCCTCCTCATCAAAGACCTTTGAGGAAAGGCTGAATGATTATTTGTTGGGATATCACAGAGAGAATTCCTGTTTGGACTCAAATATCTCCAAAGGTCTTTCCAACTATGGGGAATATTTGTTTCCTAAAATACACTGATAAACAAAAATTTAACAGCATTTTTCAATAGAAGGAAGCATGTTCTTCATATATTCTGTATAAAAATCTTAAAATTATTTTGGATGCAATTTTTTAAATAAATAAAAGTATTTTATTATTATCCAGTTACATATAAGGATAGTTTTCAGCATTTGTTTACAGAGGATTTGTAGTTCCAAATTTTTCTCCCATCCTCCCTTCCCTCCCCAAGATGGAAGGCAGTCTGATATAGGTTATATATGTACAATCACATTAAACATATTTCTGCATTAGTCATATTGTGAAAGAAGAATCAGAGCACAAGAGAAAAACCTCAAAAAAGAAGGGAAAAAAAAACAGCCCCAAAGTAGAAACAGTATGGTTCAATCTGCATTCATAACCCACAGTTCTTTTTTCTGGATGTTGAGAACATTTTCTATCATGTATTCTTTGAAACTGTTTTAGATCGTAACAGTAACATTATGTGATGAACAATGGTGATAGACTTGGCTCTTCTTAGCAGTGCAACAATCCAAAGTAATTTTTAAATATATAAAAAAAATCTTACTTGTTTTCTGATTAATAGCATTTAAAGAAGGCACACTCCTAGAACACTACAGGTTAATTTACTTATTGCTTGCCTGGTCTGTCTGGAGGCAATCATTCAAGTAATTCCTTAATATGGAAATTGAAAAGATGTGTTCACTTTTTCACCTCTATGTAATTCAGTAAATCCATGTGATAGGCCTTGCCTACTTTAGGGCAAACTGATCTATGATTATGCCAATACTGCTATTAATAATAACTGGAGTTTATGTAGTACTTAAGTTTTTACAAAGTGTTTTATAAATATTATTTCATTTGAACCATATTATAACCCTGTGAAGAATGAACAAATAAATATTTTTCACAATTTTTGAATACATTTAATTTCAATATTATTCATCATCAAACGTTTTTTTGTTTATTGAGCATCCACTATGTACTTGCCTGGGGTCCTTTTGATATAAAGGTAGACAAGACATATTGCCTTCTTTCTAGGTGCTTTCAATCTAGCTGAGATTAAACATATCCAAATAACTAAATGAGTGGTATGGTTTGGTGGAAAGAGTGCTAAATTTGGGATCAGAGACAATTAGGTGGCCCTGAAGTTGAGAGGACCTGAGTTCAACTAGGACCTGAGACACTAGCTGTGCAACTCTGGGCAAGTCACTTAACCCCACCTGCCGTAAACATCCTGGGCCATCTCCAATCATCCTGATGTATATTTTACCACCAAACTCAGGTAGCTCTGGAGGAAAAAGTGAGGTTGATAACTTTGCATAGCCTTCCCCCATTTAAATCCAATTCACTGAAAATCACAACATCACCCCGATGTTATGGTCCTCATTGAAAATGAAGGACAAACAACAACAACAAGACTGATGGTCAGAAGACATCAGTTCAAATCCCATTACAATATTTACTATCTATGTGTCCTTTACCTCTCTCAAAGTGTTTCTTCATCTGTAAATTCTTGTATTATTTATATCATAGATGTGTTGTGAGGAAAGTACTTTGAAAACCTCAAAGTACTATAGAAATGTGAGGTACTATAAATATTCACAATACAAAGATCAATGTGTTAAGTGATTTATGAATAACATATGTAATGGAATGTACTAAATTTGATCAGTGACAATGCTATGTTAAGGTTTAGTAAAAAATCCAGCAATTCAAACAGTTAAAGAAGAAGAATCCAGCTTTCCAGACCAGAATCCAGCTTCCTTCTGATGACATCTTACCACTCCAAGAAGACAAGAGAACTGAGAAAAGACTTCCAAAGACTTAATTATTTTTTACTGTTTCATCAAGGAACACCTGTGATGAAATAATGGGATTTAGCAGATACTCAAAACCCACCTGGAGATTAATCAACACTGATTGAATCAAGTGAGAGTAATTGACTGCTGATTGAGCCTACTTCAAGTTAATTGGATTGTAATCACACCTGGCTATCCCTTAAGAAGGTATTGTTCTCAGAAACTAGACTGTGAACTCAACTTGAGAAAACCTTCAAAGACAATGGATTTGGATGATGCCAACCAATCACCTTGAAGCAGTGTTTAAGGACCGCCTCTGTTCCAGATCTATAAAAAAGCTTCCACAAACAGCTTGCTGAGGAATTCTGATTAAAACAGGCTGGGGAAGGAGTTCCTGAATAAAGCAGGCTTGTGGAGGAGGACTTCAGGAAGAACCCAACCAAGCTGGAACTCTAGGCTAGGTAGGACTTCTTTTTCATAACCTTCTGAACTCTTTGTAAATATCTGTATGTTCTAATAAATGTTTAATGCCCAAAGACTGGTACTGAAGTCTTTTAATTTTTGGCGATCACAATTTAGATTTTCAACATCACACATAAGTGTTAAAAAGGAGTTCAAAGAAGTATAAGATCACTTCTATTTGTCATAAAAAGTGAAAGTTTCATGGAAGAAATAACATTTGAACATTTGAAGAGGGAGAAATTAGACGGAAGAAGCTGGGCAAAAATACAAAATACATGACTCTCATGGAAGAGTTCTAATACATTCTAAATAAGTGTGAGATTCTTTATAAATGATGAAGTTTTCCAGATGTATTTTGCCTGCATATGACATTGGGGTGGTTGTATCAAAATCCAGAACATGGTAGTATGCCTTGAATGAAAACTATTGAAAACTGTTTGGTCTAACCATCCACAGAGGAAAAACAAGGTGGAAAAATAATGAACAATATGAAGTTAGATAAGCTATAGAGCTTGTCAATATGTGTGTATAAAATTATGAAGTAGTAATATCTGTCTATACTTTTGAATACTTATGTGTGCATGCATGCATGTGTCTTGGATAAGCAGTTGAAATAGATAATAAACATGGTTCAGAGTCCAAAAGTAATGGGAGAGTTGTATAGATTGCATTTGGGAAATTGGAAAGTTCCTTTACTGACCTTAAACTTCCCATTGAAATTAAGTCCCATTTCTTAAGTGCCATTGTCCTTCTGGTGATGTATGATTGTAAACTATAGCCCACTTGTCTCTGTGTAATTTAAGATTCTAAATGTGGATTCTAATGTGTTCCCCCAGTTTGGGGGAAACTGACTAAAAATCACTGATAAAACGAGTTTAGGTTTTTAAGGGTTTATTGGAAAATAGAAAGAAAAAGATTGAGAACAGAATTCTAACAGTCTGGCATTCCTATCTTTCCTCAAATCTCCTGTGAAGTCCTCTGCCGCCACCACCATCAAGTCCGGAAGCCAAAAGGCCCGCGCTCTCTGCGCAGGCTCCCTTTCCTCCTTCCTGTCTCCTCCCAGACCATAGGAGGCTCCTCCAGTTGATTGGCTGGTAGACTTGATAGACAGCACCCATGAGCAAGCGTCATTTCCTGACGCCAAGGAAAAGCCACAATGCCTCTGAGGCATTTTCCTCATGGTGGAGCTCTCCACAGCAAGTCTCCAGTAGGTGGCGTCATTCCAATCATTACAGTCCCCCCTGTTGTTCCTCAAGAAACAAAATGTTTCCTTGACGGAACAGTAAAAAGAATATAATAACTATTGCTAACTAATAATATGTGAACAATAATATAGAAAAGGAAGAGAGAAAAGTTTTGTCCAGAGGGGCGATTTTTTTTTTGTTGTTCTCATGAACCGACGCTTTGACATTAGTCTTGCAAAGGGAGGGCCTCTGCAGAGGGTACATGTTACAGATGATGTATATTATAACAGAAAGGAGATAGTAAAAACTAACAAAGCAAAACAGTTCATATAAAGTCTCTGAGTTCTCTTGTCTTCTTGAAGTGGTAAGATGTCATCAGGAGGAAACTGGACTCTGGTCTGGAAAGCTGGATTCTCTTCTTTAACTGTTTGAATTGCTGTATTTTTACTAAACCTTAGCATAGCATTGTCAATGATCAAATTAATAAATTCCATTACATTCCTTCCTTTATATGGTTAGACTTGTAATAGAGGGTTGAGGTAGTTATGCAATGTGTAACACTTTTTACCACCATGTGTCTGGATCAAAGCCAAATTTAGTATGTGTTCATGACACCTGAAAATGTTATGGAAAGGTTATCATACCATATCTCATGGTTCCGAGACAGCCAGTGATTGTGCTAGGCCACAGGTGAGTTCAACTGAGATAAAAAGATAATTAAGTTCAGTTAAATTAGGTTAAATTAGGAGGGAGAGAGGATGAATACTGGACTGTGCCTAGTAATTGTGCTCTACATAGTCACCATCATAAGCAAACCATGGACTTACATATACCTGTCTCTCCTTTTGTTGCACATATATTCTCTACAGGGCCTGCATCAGAGTTCACAGCAAATTAGTCTCTGAAATGATAAGTTTCCATACTTCCAAAATCTCATTAATTTCACCAAAGACAGTATGATGGTAAAAATGCGTGCTATGCTGCATAACTGAGAATATATTAGTGATATATACAATAATTCCAAACCATACCCAGAGTATGATGACATATAAATAATAAACGAATGTAAATAGCTGAATACATTAGACATTATCACATAATCTTCTTTTAGCTAGTAAACCACATCATCTTATACATGAATTCTCTAGTATAACAGTAGCAGATACTTAAAGTGGTGATTAATTTTTCAAAAAGAAATAAGATTTCAATATTCAATGTTTTCAGTGAGGTATCAAGCAATAGGGTTCAATAACCCTTTCTGGTCTTTTTTAGTTAAACAGAACAACATAAAAGAGAAAGGAGAAAAAATAAATAAATAAAACAAAACTCATTAGAACTCATGGTTCTCTCAAAAAGAAAGAGTAAAAAAAAAGAATTCTGGTAGCTTCTGAGGCCCGATAGCCTCACCCACAGCATATACTTAAAATGTCTTTGAATAATCACTTAGTTTATAAAATTTAGTTTTAAAGAAAAGCAAAAGAAATAAAAGTCAAGAAACAAAGCAAAACCAAAAATAAAAATAAAAAACAAAAGATTCGCTAAGCACCCTTTTGTGCTTTTAAAGAACTTAAAGGTGTGGTGAATTCCAGGTTTTTTTAGTGCCTTTCAAAAGTCAAAACAAAAGAATTTTTAAAAAATAGTTGAGGTGGGCCAGAAAACTAGGCCATGTGCTTCAGTGCTTTTGCCTGTAGAAGGAAATGCTTGTTAAATTATAAGGTATTTAAGCTGCTAGAGTTTGGGGTATGCCACATTGTTTTAACTGGTTCCCCAATTCTCTGCAAGCCAAAGTGGCAGGGGTTTCTGAATTGTCATTGATCTTTCTAATGCTGTCATAATGTTCTTTATGGTAGAAAATGTGGAGTTCTCTAGCATCAGGTTTGTCTGTGCCACTGATTTTCAATAAAGGCTGATTTAATTGATGAACCACAACATTCAGCTGATGCTGCTTAGCAAATGCTACAATTGTATCATTTCATCCCCACTTTCCAAATTTCTTTAATTCATCAACATATTCTTCAAAAGGGGAGTCATTTACTATAAAAGACTCAAACTCTTGTCTATGGTTAATCATATAAGAAGCAGCTTCTTGTCTGTGTCTGAGATGATTTCTACAGTGACCTTCTAGCTGGTCTGCTAAAGCCCTAAAAAGGCAATTTCCGTCTCCTGATACTTTACGAAGACTGAGTCCCAAAGCATTTAACTGATCAGTGGGATTATCAAATGGGAACTACCTATTTCCTCTGAACTCTCTTTGCTCTTTAACAGTTGCTATCATTAGGGTTTTTAGCTTTTTAGCATCTACCTCAGGTCTATCTGAAATCTCTTCACCTATGAATGGTGCAGGCTTTATATGAGAGCAATGAATCCATGAGTCTTTTTCACCAATTTTAATGGCAGTAGGAGTTGTCAATAATACCTGAAAAGGTCCTTCCCAGGCAGGTTGGGTTCCACTGGTTCTCTGAAAATTCTTTACATATATTTTATCTCCTGGGTTGAAGTTATGCAATGAAAAGTCTAATGGGCCTGCCTGGACCACAGCTCCTGCCTCATGGAGTTCACGTAGCCTGGTCTGTAATTCCTGTATATAGGAGGCAACAGAAGTATCACCTCCCACCAGTGATGTATAAACTGGGGAAAAAGTTTTAGCTTGGATAGGAGGGTGACCAAAAAGCATTTCATAAGGAGATATATGAAGTTCTCCCCTTGGTCTACTTCGTAGATAGAATAATGCCAATGGTAGAACATCAGGCCATTTCAAATGGGTTTCAGTACATAATTTGCCAATCATGCTCTTAAGCTCTTTATTCATACGTTCAACTTGGCCTGAACTTTGTGGATGGTAGGGCGTGTGGAATTTTGGAGTCACTCCCAAGAAAGAGTAGATTTGGGATAAAATCGAATCAGTGAAATGTGTGCCTTTGTCAGAATCGATGCGGGCTGGTGGGCCAAAACGAGGTACTATCTCTTTAAGAAGAATTTTGGCAACAAAGGCAGCTGTGGCTCGGGGGCTGGGAAAGGCCTCCACCCACCGAGTGAGCTGATCAACTATAACAAGGCAAAATTTATAATGTCCTGCTTTTGGCATAGTAATATAATCAATTTGTAAGTGCTCAAAAAGTGTATATGCTAGAGGACGCCCTCCATAAGCTTTGGCCTTAAAAGCATACTGATTATAAGACTGACATGTGGAACAGCCCGAGCAGATTCAAGATGCTGTATTAGTTACACCTGGTGCTATCCAGGTTCTCTTAATAGAGTCTACAATGCCTTGTGTACCAAAATGGCCTTTTCTGTGAACAGAGAGGCATACCTGGTGGTAGAATTTCCGGGGAAGAAATGGCTTACCTTCCGGAGACACCCAGATGCCATTGATCTGTTTCGCCTTAAATTTCTTTTTCCACTTTTCTACTTCAGAATCGTCATAGGTTAGGTTGGAAGGAATATCCTCAGAAGGTGAAAGGTTAAATACATGTTCAGGAGCTTCTAATGCAGCATGCTTGGCTGCAGAATCGGCTCGTGCATTTCCCTTTGAAACAGGATCACTATTCCCTGTGTGGGCAGGGCAATGTACAACAGCTAGGGAAGAAGGCAGTTTCAGGGCATCTAAGAGGTCCTTGATAAGGTCCCCATTGGCAATAGCCTTGCCCGAGGATGTTAGAAAGCCTCGTTGACGCCAAATCATACCAATAAAGTGGCATATGCCAAAGCCATATTTCGAGTCAGTAAAAATAGTGGCACTCTTACCTTTGGCTATATTACAGGCCTGTGTAAGAGCCACAAGTTCAGCAGCCTGTGCACTAAAATGGCAAGGCAGAGAAGCTGCCCAGAGGGTGTCATAATCAGAAACTACAGCAGCTCCAGTAAAACGGGTTCCCTCTCTCATAAATGAGGAACCATCTGTATAGAGGACAAGATCAGGATTTTCTAAAGGTGTATCAAAAAGATCATCACGGGGTTTTTCAGCCATATCAACTAAAGAAGCACAGTCATGCAACGGTTCCCCCGAGAATGGTAAATTAGGGAGTAGTGTTGCTGGATTAAGAACTGTGCAGCGTTTTAAAGTGATATTCTCATTACCTAACAGGGTTATTTCATACTTAGCCAGCCTTTGATCTGAAAAGGCTTGTGTCCTGTAACGTAGTAAGAGAGCCTCCACTTCATGAGGGCATTGCACAGTTAGAGGGTTACCTAGGACCAAATCAGAGGCTTTTTCTACCAAAAGGGCTGTGGCCGCCACTGCTCTAAGGCAAGGTGGCACTCCAGCCGCTACAGGGTCCAGCTGAATTGAATAGTAGGCTATAGGGCGTTGGTTAGGCCCCAGTGACTGAGTCAGGACTCCAGAAGCCACCCCCCTTTGTTCATGCACAAAGAGAGTGAAAGGCTTACTATAATCTGGTAGTCCCAGGGCAGGTGCTGATAACAAGGCCCGTTTTAATTCTTTTATGGCTGAGAGATGCTGGGGATCCAACTGTAAAATGTCTGGAACAGAACTTTTTGTAAGAGCTATGAGAGGTTTAGTAATTTCACCAAAAGAGGGTATCCATTGTCTACAGTACCCAGCTGCTCCCAGAATGGCTCTTAATTGCTTCTTAGTAGAGGGGGCAGAAAGTTGTTGAATGGCCTGGACTCTCTTAGAAGAGACAGAGCGAGTTCCAGCAGCCAAAATAAATCCTAAATATTCTACCTGGGGCAAACACCATTGTACCTTTGTCTTGGAAACCTTGTGTCCTCTCTTGTGCAGCTCCAGCAGTAAGTGACGGCTATCTTCCTGACAAATTTCAGCATTAGGAGAGGCCAAAAGTAAGTCATCTACATATTGTACTAGTGTGGAGCTTTTAAAGGTAATAGAGGCCAGATCCTGCTGTAAAATTTGGGAAAATAATGTAGGACTGTCTACAAATCCCTGTGGGAGTCTAGTCCAGGTCCACTGTCTATTTTTCCAGGTAAAAGCAAATAAATATTGGAAGTCCTCATGTACTGGTATGGAGAAAAAGGCAGAGCAGAGGTCTACCACTGTGAAACATGTAGATTCATAGGGAATGGAAGAAAGTATGGTAGAAGGGGAAGCCAATATAGCATGTCTAGGGATAACATAATTATTAATTGCTCTAAGATCTTGCACAAAACGATAAACAGGTTTACCATCTGGCCCAGGCTTGGGTTTTTTAACTGGCAAAATGGGAGTATTGCATGGAGAGTGATGACATGGAATAATAATACCCTGGCTTTTCAAAGCCTCAATTATAGGTGTGATCCCTTCTATTGCTTCCCTAGACAATGGATACTGTGGAATGGAGGGGGGTGGTCCCCCCTTAACTTTAAAGGTAACAGGTATGGCAGACTTAAGGAGCCCCACCTCATTAGGGGATGAGGCCCATAAAGACTCAGGAATGTCAGAGGGGATTTTGGATACCTCCCCTGCTGTTCCTTGAGCTTCTGTAAGTAAAATTGGTAATAAATGAACAGTATCCTCTGGCAATTGTAGGGAGACAGCCCCATCTGGAGCACAAGATATGGTTGCTCTAAGCTTACAAAGGAGATCACGACCTAATAAATTTACAGGGGCATCAGGCATGAGTAAAAATGAATGTTCTACTGTTAAGGGCCCCATAGATACCATGCGAGGATTCAATTTTGCCACTCTCTGGCTCTTTCCTGAGACTCCTACTACATTTAAAAATCCTACAGGTCTACACCCAGCATCTGGTTTGCTTATTAATACTGATTTAGAAGCTCCTGTGTCTAGTAAACAGTCATAATACGTGTCCCCTACTTTGAGGGTCACATGAGGTTCATTACTCTGGGGAGGTGAATGAACTGGCACAAGCGCATTCAAAAAATCCAGATCTGGGAATATGTTGCTTTCATTATCTTTGTTCCATTCCTCCCCTTCCTCTTGTCAATCCTGTGCCCCCCTTTGAGGGAGTCCATGGTTACCCTGATTCTGGTTCTGTCCTTCTGTTCCTCCCTGATAGGGTCTACGGTTATCCTGATACTGTCTCTTTGTATCCCCCTGAAAAGATTTATATCCATTTTGATTCTGCCTGTAATAAGGGTTATAATTACTCCGGTTGTTTCCTTTCTGATAAAAGTTTCCAAAATTATTTCGATTTCCCCCAAAGAATTCCTCAAGGCTCTCGGTCATTGTCCTCTTAAGGTCTTGTTTTCTAGTTCTACATTCCCTCAAGAAGTGTCCTTGTTTTTTGCAGTACTCACAAAATTTAGGGGGTTGATAACGATTTTCAATTTTCCAGTTTCTCTGCCCTGTTGTTTCCTGTACTGGAGCTAAAATGTCCTGTCTGTTCCTTTCTTCTCTCTCATTTCCTTCGTAAATATATGTTGCTATTTCTTTAAGTCTGTCAGGACTCAAACTATTCCACCCAGGACATTGCTTTTTAAAATATTTCCGAATTTCTGGTAATGACTGGTTTACAAAATGAGAGCAGATAATATGGGCGTCTCTACTGTCTAATGGGTCTAGTCTAGCATATTGCCTGGCATACTTACACAGCCTGTCATAAAATCTATTAGGTCTCTCATCAGGTCCCTGAACTATATCTATAAATTTTTGCCAGTTATCAGTCTTTCTAATACAGGATTCCATTGCCTTCAGCAATGTTTCCCTTGCATCTTTCAACATATCAAAATGCTCAGGGTTATTGGGGTCCCAGTCAGGGTCTTGAATAGGCCACCCAATATCAACCTTTCCCGTGGCTTCCAGGCTGTTTGCTGCAGCTACTATATCTGCTCTTTCTCCTGGGGACAATATTATTTCCATAAGGTCAGTAACATCATTCCAAGTGGGCTGATATGCTCTAAAAATTGCTCTAAACTGCCTGATAACTGCTGTGGGATCTTCATCAAATTTAGGAGTGCTTTGTCCCCATAAAGCCAAATCCTTGGGTGTAAAAGGTGTGTATTGTCTGAGCTTACGTATAGTACCTTTTTGACCATGGGCGAGGATCTCTTGAAGGGGAAAAATTTTTACTTTCTCTGTCTCCTCTACAGGGAAATCATTTCTTTCTTTCTTTATTTGTTTGTTTGGCATGGAGGAAGTAGAGGGTGAGGGAATAAGAGTTGGGTCATTTGGAATTTCAGTCTGAATGTCCTTGGATTTAGTTGTTCTGTTGGGCATTTCGGTTAGGCAGGCCATGTCTGTCTGCCAGTCTATCGTTTCAGTTTGGGTGGCAGACTCAGATGTAAACTGGGGCCTGGATTTTCCTCGTTTTATATTTTTAGTATGATAATTTTCACTTGCTCTGGCCCAGATTTTCCAATAACGTAAATGTTCAGGTGGACATCTACTTAGGGTTCTTTGCAAATGCCTCAATGTTTGGGGATCAAATGACCCATATTTGGGCCATTCTTCCTGTAATTCCTCATGCCACATAAAACACAGTCTGATAAGCTCTCCTCTGGTCATGGTTGTATTTAGTCTAAGTTTTCCCTCATTCCAATCCATAAGTAGCTTTCCTAATGGGGAATCCCAGGGAATCATCTTTATTCTAACATTATCTAGGACATGCCAAATTCTCCATACCACACCAAAAAGCCCCACAAAACCACAAAGAGTAATAAAAATATATTCAAGTTCAAGCTGGCCAACATCTTTGATTAGTGAAGGTAAAGCTAGAAAAGGGGTACTTAGGGTGTTTAAAAGATCCATTTGAAATTCAAAATAGCCTATACTTGGTAGTTCTTTCCAATTTAAGGGGACAAGGGAGGGGAAATCTTACCCAATCAGAAGATCAGAAGATGAACGTTCGGTTTTCCTCTTCGTGGTCAGCCAAACTGTGTAATTTAAGATTCTAAATGTGGATTCTAATGTGTTCCCCCAGTTTGGGGGAAACTGACTAAAAATCACTGATAAAACGAGTTTAGGTTTTTAAGGGTTTATTGGAAAATAGAAAGAAAAAGATTGAGAACAGAATTCTAACAGTCTGGCATTCCTATCTTTCCTCAAATCTCCTGTGAAGTCCTCTGCCGCCACCACCATCAAGTCCGGAAGCCAAAAGGCCCGCGCTCTCTGCGCAGGCTCCCTTTCCTCCTTCCTGTCTCCTCCCAGACCATAGGAGGCTCCTCCAGTTGATTGGCTGGTAGACTTGATAGACAGCACCCATGAGCAAGCGTCATTTCCTGACGCCAAGGAAAAGCCACAATGCCTCTGAGGCATTTTCCTCATGGTGGAGCTCTCCACAGCAAGTCTCCAGTAGGTGGCGTCATTCCAATCATTACACTCTGAAATATTAAAGTTAAGGATGCAAAGTGAAATAGAGAAGTACATTATGTGTGAAGAGGCCACACTATGTGTTATACTGCAGAGAACCAATGAAAGGGCATTGACAAAGAGAAATGTGAGAAAGATAAAGATGAGATGTTCTAGTGGCATGAATGAAGGAAGAACATCAGACTGTATGATGTTCCTTTTGTATCTTCTGCATGTCTATTCATGGAGAGGATGAGAAAACTCCCAACATACTGGGTGAAACCCATGTTTCAATTCAATAAAGGATATGGGCAAGAATCCTATAAGATGGACAAGCATGATTGAGTTTAATCTCTATCACAGGAAAGATAACCTATACTGATGTGATCATGGGTTCATTGGAATTGGAGTTGATGATTGACCTGATATTGCTGAAGTGGTAAAAAAAAAGGGTAAAATCTAGCTGGAAAGATAGGTTGGGAAGAGTTATCAAGAGCCATATTTTCCCATCATATATAACTCCCATATGTTTATTTTTCTCATAAGTTCATGACAGGGTTATACATGTCTTGGCCTGGGGAGCATTTCTTGGATTATCTTGGTTGGTGATAGAAGTGCAAGTGCCAAGGCAACTCATCTATATAATTTATGAAAATGGGTATAGAAGGGATGCTTTTGGAGAATATCTTATCGTTTTATTTATTGACTATAAATCATGTTGAAGTTTCATAATGAAAGACCAAACAGGCATAAATCTGAATTAGAATTATGATCTTTCTTCTACAGGCATTTTTTTTTTTACTTTCAGGAAGGTAAAACAACAAAAGTTATTTCATTTGCAACCAGATGTGAATTTTGAAAGCATTTGAACCCCAAAGCTAAAAACACAATTTAAAATCTAGACCAAGGTCAGTAATAGAACCAAAACCTTACCTGACACACTATGATTTAATTGGTAATTCTGGTTACTTTTTTTTTTCAAGTGAAAAATGAGAGAGCTTTGCAATGAGCTATAATTTTAAGCTTATTTTTCCCAATTTCTATACTACAAAGGATATGAGCTAGAAACTAGTTCCAGAATCAGTTTTGCATGAAAGTAACATAAAAGAAGAGGTTTGGTGAGAAGCTTGTTAGTCTGCTCAAATAAAATATACCAGGGAATTTCTGGCTGATAAAGGTTATGTTAGAATAAGGCATCCTTCTGAAAGACTATTGATGAAGGTGAAGGACTTGAAATCTGAGCCCTCCCCTTATCCTGAAGGCATCCTAACTGCTGCTGTGGAATAAGATGTGTTCACATTCTGTTTCTTTTTTTTTAAACAAGAATTTCATCTTTCCATGAAAAACAAGAGACTTTGGAATAGAGCTTCTCTAATTCCCAATTCCTCTGCCTTTTTTAGTTTTTCTCCCCCTAGACTATCCTTAGGAAATGAGGAATTCCATTAGCCATTAAACATCAGTTAAATAAATTAATCTGGTAAATTTTGATCTGAAGATAATTTTGGTGACTTTTCTCAAAACATTATAAACTATTTTTAAAAACCTCATGATTAGTATGTTAGGGATGAGGCCACTACCGTTGGAATCTCTGAGATAATTCTTCTGAAGGTCTCACAGACAAAGCACAACTGATTTCAGATTTAAAAAAGGATGAATGGAATGAATGGATGGGAAAATAATTTATTAAGTTATTATTAAGTGCCAAGAATTGTGCCATTGCGCTGAACCCTGGCAGGGGGACAGGGAAGAAAGCAAGTCAGGCCTTGTTCTCAATGAACACACACTTTAAACTGAGGGGACAAGTACAAAAGGATTAATCTGCAAGGCAAATGAAAAGGTCCAGAAGTTATAGGGTATCATTAGAAGATAGAGCAAAGCTTAGCCATTCTTTACCTTAAGTTCTTAAAGATCTTTATAAGCAGGTCATATGGCAGTGCCCAGGGGATTAAAGGGTGTATCAGAAGGGTAGATGATGAGGACAAAAGTCTCTTCGTATAAATTAGCCTGGAAGATAAACCCTGAATATTCTTCTTAGCAGTGCTTGGTGCATCAGAAGCACTTGATAATTGTCGGGTTTTGGCCAGGCAGTTGATTGCGAGGGAGGGAAGCTAGACACTGAGATGGATGTGTTCCTAATGATTGAGCACCACAAGACAATGATCTTCACAGATGCAATGGAGTTGAGCATAGTATATTTGAGCTGAATCGCAATGTGGAAGGCATCCTCAAGAGGTGCCTTGGATGAGCAGCAGCTCTATAAGGATGACCAGGTGCTGGATGACAGTAGGACCCTGGACAAGTGTGGCTTCACAAATCAGACATCCAGACCTCAAACACCAGTCACTGTGGGTCTGGCCTTTTGAGCCAATGATGGATTTGAAATACTATGCATTGAGTCTTTGTCCAGCCCCCCAGAACTGCCAGATGTCATGAAGCCTCAAGACTGTGGAAGTGGCACCAATGAGCAAGTTGTAATTAAGGGTGCAAGACCCCACTCCCTATAGTCACCTAAAACAATAAAAAATGTTGGTGTCAGGCAAATAATAATAATAATAATAGTGGGGTTTTCATTTATGCATGCATTCACTTATGCATTCATTCCTTCATTCGTTAGTTCATTACTTCATTCCTTGATACTCTAACCTTCTTACTGGTCCTCACACTATACTTCCTGTTCCCATGGTTTTGTATAAGCTGGCCCCCCCTGACTGTAATCCACTCCTTCATAAATGTTACCTCTTAAAATCCCTGATTTCCTTGAAAGCTCATCTACAGTCTCATCTTCTGCTCAAGTCCCATTACCCAAAAAAATAATTTTCAATTTTTTTTATTTTTAAGTTTTTATAGAAACAAAGTCATAAGACATTTTTTTCTTGATGTTCCTGCTAGAAAAGAATAGGTCTCAATGATTAACCAGATCAGCTGTTTATTATAATGCAAATATCAAATATATGGCCTATCTTATTTTCTCATTAAGCAAAATAGTCAATTCATTTTGATAGGCAATATAATTTACATAAATCAGTTTAATTGATTAGTGATATCCCTTTATGGTTGTTCAAATTCAACTGTTTTTAAATCATCTCTAGATCTAAACAATTCATAATGCTATTTTATTATTTTCAAAATTCAGTGTAGCCATGCTTTCTTAAGGATTGGAGAGAATTAAGTGTTCTTTTCTAATACCACTGGCAAATAATATATTAGAAGTGGCAGAAAATAGTGCACCTAGTTTCTAATCCTTAAAATATTTCTGTATGTATAATGTAATGTAATATAATATGATATAATATAATGTAATATAATAATATATAACACAATAGAACATAACATAATGTAACATAACAACATAACATAACATAACATAACATAACATAACATAACATAATATAATATCTAGGTTTTAAAGTGAATAGAGCATGGGGCCTAGAGTAAAAAAGACCTGAGTTCAAATCTGACCTCAGACTTTTACCAGCTATGTGACCCTGGTCAAGTCATCCAACCCTGTTTGCCTCAGTTTCTTCATCTGTAAAATAAGCTGGAAAAGGAAATGTCAAACCACTCCATTATCTTTGCCAAGAAAACCCCAAATGGGGCCATAAAAAGTTGGACACAACTGAAACAAATGAACAGCACTATAATATAGATTTTTAAAGTGCCATTTAATTCATATATCTTAGAATTAGAACTTGAAGGGGCTTAATTATTGAGTCCAAACCTCATATTTTCAGGTGAGGAAAATGAGGCCAAGAGAGACTATAACTTGTCTAAAGTCTAATGGGTATTAAGTAGTAAAGTTGGAATTTGAACCCCAGTCCTCTAATTCCAAATCCAATATTCTTGTCCTTGAATTATTCCTCTTTACCTATCGACTGACCATGTATCTTTGAATCTTGGTTTGGTTTTGATGGCTTATTTGGTCTATAGTTCAGGATTGTATTTATTTTTTACATATTTCATAAATATTGTTTTTGTACATGTTGTCTCCTCCTGTGGAATGGAAGTTCCCTGACAGAACAGTCTGTTTTATTTTTGTCTTTGTATCTCCAGTGCTTTTCATGTACTAAGTGTTTAAATGTTTTTTAACTGATCACTTGAAAAAAGGTGGGGGAAGATGCCTCACAATTATGCAAAGGAATAAGGGGCCAAATCAGATAAGTTGTCCCAACAAACTCTAACTAACAATTACATCAGTGTAAAAAAAAATCTTCTTGATTTCTTTCTTTCTTTCTTTCTTTTTTTGCAGGGCAATGAGGGTTAAATGACTTGCCCAGGGTCACACAGCTAGTAAACTTCAAGTGTCTGAGGCCAGATGTGAACTCAGGTCCTCCTGAATCCAGGGCCAGTGCTTTATCCACTGAGCCACCTAGCTGCCCCATCTTCTTGATTTCTAAGCTAAGATTTTGTGAACAGGCCAAAGACTAATTCTATGTATCACTTAATTTTAAAGATTCCCTGTCGCCAATTAATATTTTCTAACTTCTCCCATGTATTTCTCATCAACCAGACATAATTTAAAATTCTAATTCAACACATTTAGTCATTCAGAACTGGCAAAAGGAACTGCTTAAGTTCATGGTGAATTCAAGTTAGACATTATGAATATTTCCATGTGTCTGTCTGAATACCAAAGTGCTATGATAATAGACTCTATCAGGATTGGTTATCCATTCACAGTCAGAAAAATATCCCTGCACTTCCTGCCATGGAATTTTGGATACACAGTTCAGAAAATAAAGCATTCTTAACACCCACAGTTAGGACTAACACATGGAATTCTAAAATTATGACATGCTATCTTGGTTGAAGTCTGCTTCATTTTCTATTTTGGACTATCTGAATCATTGAAATATGTCTATTTTTTAATGAGTACCTTTGCTCTCTTCTTTTTTAAGATTCTGTGCTTTATGACTTCAAAAGATCAGTGATTCCATCATTGTGGATACCTATCTCATAGGATCATATGCCTAGAGCTGAAAGGGACTCCATAGGCAATCTAATCCAATCTCATCATTCAACAGGTCAGAAAAATGGGGCTGAGGGAGCTTGGCTTCTCCATAGTCACACAAGAAGTGTGTATAAGAAGTGGGATTTGCACCCAGGTTCTCTGTGTGCCTCCAGACCCAGTTTGCAGCCACTGTGCCATGTTGCCACAATAAAGCATAATGGAGGTATGGAAGTTTGAAACTTAGCCCTCCACTGATGTGATTGCAACCTTTTCACACCTTGTAAATGATGTATTGATAAGTTGTTAGGGTAAAACAAATTTAGTAACAATTGGGCAACTTTCTGAGAATGAGTTTCTCTGGCATTAGCTAAGGCTACTTTTTTGACAGTAGGTAAGTGTCGCAGTAGGAGGGACAGGAGGTAGAAAGACCCAAGTTCGAATTCTGCCTCAGACATAGTAACTGTGTGACCCTGGACAAGTCACAGAAACTCAGTTTCAGTTTCTTCATCTATAAAATGGGGATAATAATAGTACCAACCTTAGAGGATTATTGTTATTGTCAAAGAAAATATCACATGTAAAGGTCTTTGCAAAATTTAAAGTGTTAAAATAGCTAGTTATCAATTCTCATTGTTATTATTAAGTGGTCCCAGAAACTATACTACCGTATAGTATGGTAATCATTGATATTTTTGCTTACCGATATCAGTTTATAAAAATTTTCCCTAAATATTTTGGTTCCTCCCAGAACTTCCAATTGAAGGCCAAAGGGACTCATCTCTCTGCAAGCTGCACTGCTGCCTCATCTCCACAGCACTTTCTCTGCCATGCCTCTTCACTCTAGAAGCTCACTTCATCCCTGGACTACTTCTCACAATGAAATTGGTCTCTGCTCCTGAGTTCCATTAGAACATAAGCTTCTTGAGGGCAGGGATTGTCTTTCTGATTTCATTTGATATCACAGAACTTAGCACTGAGCCTGGCACATAGCAAACTCTTAAGAAATGGTTGACCTTTTTTTTTTTCCTGGGCAATGAGGGTTAAGTTACTTGCTCAGGGTCACACAGCTAGTAAGTGTCAAGTGTTTGAGACAGGATTTGAACTCAGGTCTTCCTGAATCCAGGGCTGGTACATTATCCACTGCACCACCTAGCTGCCCCCTGACCTTTTTACATAAGTAACCAGTATACACGAGTTAACTTGAAAGGTATCTAAGAGCCCACTATACAAGAAAATTGTATGTTCTAATGTGGTATTTTTATGTAGCATGGTTCTCCTCTCTATTTTATAATAGCATTTTTTAAAACCTCACATATCATAGTAAGTCAGTGGATTTGATGTGGATCTGTCCATTGTTTCTATGCTCATGGATATCAGATCCGCATACCCAGGCCTTGTCTTCTGAGCTGAAGTCATATCACCTACTACCTATTGCACAGGTGTCAAACTTTAAGCTCAGTCAGCTGTCCTGAGCCCTGCATGTCCTCTCAGAAGTGAGGTGGTACCTGCCATAGGACAGAAGGTGGTCATAGGTCATTTGGCTCCATTACTTATAATGGTGGCAATGCTATCTGGGAAGTAAATCAACTCTACTGCCTTCAAGTCAAAGCTGATCCAACGCCTTCTCTAGGTCCCCAAGGGTGGCAGTCGTGCCTCATCAGTCTCCTTTTCTTTTGGTTCATCAGGCCACCATGCAGAGCCTCACAAAGCTTGTTTCATAGAAACAGCTCCCTTGTGTTCCTCAGTTTCTTTCATGGGCCCAATAAAATACCTTCCTCATATCTTACCATATGTGTCTTACAATGGCTTGAGGTAGCTCCAGAGTCAACTTACCAATTGTCTTCTTACCATAGGCCTTCTTTTGGCCTGGTGACCCAGAATTTGAATCTCTCTTGTAGCTTCTTCCATTAGAGGCCAGGGGAGGCTACTGAAGTCCCACCAACAACATAAGAATTTGCATCTGTGTATAGTTTTATGTTTCAAAGGTGCTTTTACTTAAGCAATAGGCAATGAAAACATTATGATGTCTATGTAACGGGTAAGGAAATAGAGGTAAGAGAGGTCATGACTTATCTAAGGTGACATGGTCATTGGAGTCACAACTAGAATCCATGTTTCAATTGAAGGCCTACTGCTGTTTGTCTAAAACCAGACTGCCTCCCTGATGTTTTTGTTGTTGTTGTTGTTTTTCCTATAAGATATCAATTTGTCATGATTTGGGATACCACTCAATTTTTCTACCATTTGTTATTCTGTTTACTTACAGCCATTTTACACCTGCCAGTACTAGAATACTGGAGTAACTCCAAAACAATATAAGGTTTTACTTTAGCAGATAACAGAAATCCGCTTGCCTAGTTACAGCTGTTGCCAGTGGCACTTATTCCTGACCTACTTTTTATCTCCAGTGGCAGTTACTGAATCACAACACTTAGCCTGGAGGGAAACAGTAGGTCCTCAATTTGAAAAACTATTAAGAGACATTCCATTCCCCCTAAGGGAGATGGATGGGGGACACTATATATTTCTTTTTCTTTTATTTAAAAAATTTTATTTGTGATATGCAATTATATTTTATACATATATCAAACAGATATAATATACACAAAGACACATATATGACATATATAATGTACATTTTCTACATTATTACATTTAGATATACCTAGATATATTCTCATACATATAACAGTATTTTAATTCCTTAAATAACTGTTGTATAAATAATAAATACATATCAATTTATATAAATAATTTATGACAAATTTGTTTAAATATAATTATTATATAAATAATACCATAATAACTTATAAATGCACAACATATATGTGTGTGTACCTAAATACATATATAACTCCTGTTCCCTTCCCAGTACAGCCCTACCCCAACTTTCCAGATTAAACATTTTTATTTATATTTTTCTTTTCCAATCTCTTTTTCTTTTAAACTGTATCCATTCCTAAAGGAAAAAGATGTCATTCTTAAAGGACAACATGACAAGGCTCTCTCCATTACCTTCCTCCTAGTTAAGGGTCTGTGTCAATTCTAGGAGAGGAGAAGACTTTTAGATTGGAAGGAGTTTTGTGAATTAGAGGGCACCTAGTTACTTTGTATGCCTAAAATACAGCTTAGACAACTAGGTAACAGAAACTGTGAGGAGTGGAAAATGTTCTTGGGGAAATCATTTTTGCTGAAGTGAGAATTTCATTTTACATTCACTGCCAAGTAGCAGTTAAAACTCTTCTGGCCAATTAACCAAACTGGGGTCATTTAAATTTTGAGGGACTTCTTGTCTGGCCTTGACAGTTATGGTTAATACCTTTTAATATTAATATTTCCATGTCAGTCAGGCAGTCTTTGCTCCTCTAACACAAGGTCTTGAAAGGCACTATATATGTAAAAGTGATGATGAGAAAGAAATCTGGAGGGTGGATACAAGATGGCAGAGAAAAGGCAGGGATTTGCCTGAGCTCTCCCAAATTCCCCTCCAAACAACTCTAAATTAAACCTCAAAATAAATTCTGGAGTAGCAGAACCCATAAAAGGAGGTAAAATAATTTTCCAGCTAAAGACAACTTAGGAGGTTGGCAGAAAAGGTCTGTTGTACCACAGTGAAAGTGGAGCTCAATCCTGCATTTTCTGATCCAACACAAGCTGAGCCAGCACAGGACATGCTCCAGCAGACCAGCATCAGCCTTGTTGGAGATAGAATCAGCAGTGGCAGCAAGGCTTCTAGAACTCTCAGCCCACAGACAGTAAGGGGGTTGGATAACTAATCAGAAAGAAATTATAATGATCCCTTTGCTGGCACAGGGTGCATCATTCATATGTGGATCTGGGTTGCAGTCCCAGGGTGAAAAGGAATACTAGTACACCAGACCTTGTTGTAGCCATAGGGGATAGGGATCCTGGTCACAGGTCCAGGGTGGAAAAGAATGTGGTTGCTCACAGACCAGACCTTAGGCCATGAGAGTACTAAACACACATTTCCTTATATCATATTCCTTTGGAAGAACTAAAAATTTACAAACTCTGAGAACTAGCTCTGAAAATAGTTGCTCAAAAATACTAAAGCTTGGGACAGTACCCCCTCCTTCTTAGGATCAGAACCCAACTTTAATATTAGGTAAAAGTCAAGAAATAGGCTTAAAAAATGAGCAAACCAGAAGAAAAACATATCTATAAAGTTACTGTGGTGACAGGGAAGATCAAAACACAAACTCAGAAGAAGGCAACAAAGACAACAAAGTATTACATCCAAAACTTCAAAAAATACAAATTAGTCTCAATCCCAAAAATAAATCCTGGAAGACCTCAAAAAAGAATTTAAAAAATCAAATAAGAGGGGGCAGCTAGGTGGCACAGTGGATAAAGCACTGGCCCTGGATTCAGGAGTACCTGAGTTCAAATCTGACCTCAGACACTTGACACTTACTAGCTGTGTGACCCTGGGCAAGTCACTTAACCCCCATTGCCCCACAAAAAAAAAATAAGAGATGTAAAGTTGGGGAAGGAAACCACAATGATGAAAAAAAAAATCATAAGGAAGTCAATTGACTTGGTAAAGAAGCCACGAAAAGTACTAAAGAAAATAACAGCTTAAAAACCAGAATAGGCAAATGGTGGAAGAGGCACAAAAACAAAAAAAAAAACAACCAAACAAAGAAACAAAAAACAGTGAAGAAGAGAATGCCTTAAAAAATAAAATTGATGATATACTTGAAAAATCCCAAAGACCCAACTAAAAAATTGAAACAATCTTAAAAGGTAGCAGGATAGAAAGCAAATCAACATAAATCATCAATATTCCCTTATATCAAAACCAAAACTCCACAGAAGAGATAGTAATAGATATCCCATTTAAAATAATTTTCAGGAGTATAAAGCACATGGGAGTAAACCTGCCAAAAAATTCCAGGAGATATATAAATAAAATTATAAAAAAACTTATACAAATAAAATCAGATTTAAATAATTGGAGAAATATTAATTGTTCATGGGTAAGCAGGGCAATATAATAAAATGACAACTTAACCTAAACTAATTCATATATTTAATGCTACCAATTAAATTACCAAAACATATTTTACTGAATTAGAAAAAATAATAAAATAATTCATTTGTAAGAACAAAATGTCAAGAATATCAAAGGAAATGATGGAAAAAAATGTAAAAGTAGATTTAGCAGTATCAGATCTTAAACTATATTATAAGGCAGTAATTATCAAAACTAACTGGTACTGGATAAGAGATAGAAAGGTAGATCAATGGAATAGAGTAGACACAAAATTTACAGCTGTATGTAAATATAGTAAACTTGTATTTGATGGGTGTAATTACTTTGGGGATAAGATTTCATTATTTGGTAGAAATTATTGGGAAAACTGTAAAGTAGTCTGGCAGAAATTGGGCACAGATCAATATCTTACACCACTTACCAAAACAAAGTCAAAATTGATACATGACCTACATATAAAGAGCGAGATTATAAGAGAGTTTGAAGTACATGAAAATATGCTAATTATTAGAATTATGGACAGCTGAAAAATTCATGAATAAACAAGAGACAGAGAGTAGAGTGACATATAAAATGGGTAATATCAATTACAGTAAAATAAAAATATTTTATATAAATAAAAGAAATGTAGTCAAGATCAGAAGTAAAGCAGAAGATTGTGTTTGTTGAGAGGGGTCTCATATCTCAAATACATAAAGAAATCTGTAAAATCTCTAAGAATACAAGTCCTTCCCTAAATTGCTAACTGGCCAAAGGATATGAATAGTTTTCTGATTAAGAAATCAAAACAATTTATAATCATATGAAAATATGCTCTAAATGATTATTGTTTTGAGAAATGAAAATTAAAACTACCTTAAGATGTCATTTTATGGGGGACAGAGCCAAGATGGCTGAGAGAAGTCAGCAAGGTGCCTGAGCTCTCTATCTGTTCTCTCAAAAAGAACATTAAATCAAGCCTCTGGATGGATTCTGAAACTACAGAACCTGCAAAGAGGTAGAGAGACACAGTCTTCCAACCAGAGATAATTTAGAAAACTTCAAGAAAGGTCGGTCTGACTCAGGCAAAAGGGAGGTACAGCACAGGGTGGCAGCGCAGCACCGAGAGGGTTGGGCAAGTCAGCAGGAAGCTGTGGGCCCCAGCTGAGCAACTGAGGTCCTTGGATCCTGGCTCAAAAATCTGGTGGCACAGCAGGACAGTGGCAAAACCCACCTGCACCAGCTGAGAGGGCAGATTGCCAGCTGGAGGGCCACACCCAGGTCAGGCACAATAAGGCCTACTGATCCCAGCGTGCTCTAACAGGAAGTCCAGGTCAGGAAAAATCCACAAGCCATAGAGGCCTCAGAGTAGAAAGCTGGTGACACAACCCGTATACCCCAGCACAAGAAGCTTGAAACAGGGACCCTGGTGCCCCCAGAGCAGAACTCAACTTAAATAAGTAAGTAAGTAAGTAAGTAAATAAATAAATAAATAAATAAATAAATAAGGAAGCTGCAGTATGAGTAAGAAACAAAAAAGAGCTCTCACCATTGAGAGCTTCTGTATCAACAGGGAACAGGCAAATACAAACACAGATGAAGACAATACTCTCAAATTGCCTACATGTAAAGCTTCAAGAAGGAAGATGAATTGGTCGCAAGAACAAAAACCCTTCTTGGAAGAGATCAAAAAGGATTTTAAAAATCAATTGAGAGAGATAGAAGAAAAAGATGGGAAGAGAGCTAAAAAAGGATTTCCAAAGTCAATTGAGAAGTAGAAGAAAATATGGGGAGAGAAATGAAAGCAAAACAAGAAAATTATGAAAAAAGAATCAGCAGCTTGGAAAAGGAAGCACAAAGATTGACTGAAGAAAACAATTCCTTAAAAAAGTCATCTGGCCAAATGGAAAAAAAAATGTATAATCTCACTGAAGGAAACAATGCCTTAAAAATTAAAATTGAAAAGTTGGAAGATAATGTCTCCATGAGACACCAAGAATCAGTCAAGCAGAATCAACAAAATGAAAAAATAGAAGAAAATGTGAAATACCTCATTGGAAAGACAACTGACCTGGAAAACAGATCCAGGAGAGATAATTTGAAAATTAATCGACTAAATGCTATGAACAGAAAAAGAGTCCAGACACCATATTCCAGGAAATTATTAAGTAGAACTGCCCTGATACTATAGAATCAGAGGATAAAATTGTCATTGAAAGAATCCACCAATCACCTCCTGAAAGACACCCCAAAGGAAAACTCCAAGGAATATTGTGGCCAAATTCCAGAATTATCAGGTGAAGGAGAAAATACTTCAAGCAGCCAGAAAGAAGCAATTTAAATATCATGGAGCCATGGTCAGGATTGCGCAGGATCTGGCAGCTTCAACATTAAAGGATCCCAGGGCTTGGAATATGATATTCTGGAAGGCAAAAGAGCTTGGATTGCAGCCAAGAATCTATTGCCCAGCAAAAATGTGCATTCTCTTTCAGGGGAAAACATGTGCATTCAATGACATTGGGGACTTTCAAGGTTTCCTGATGAAAAGACCAGAACTTAATAGAAAATTCAATCTTAACAAACAAGACTCAAGTCTAAAAAGGAAAACAGGGGGAAAAAAGTTACTCAATTAGGTTAAACTGTTTACATCTCTACACAGGAAGATAATACTTATGCCTCTTGAGAACTGTATATGTATTTGGGCAGAAAGAAGGATTATACACAGAGGGTATAAATATAAATTGTCTTTGATGTGATAATATAAAGAAAATTAAGGGGTTAAAAAGGGAGTCTAAGGGGGTGGCTAGGTGGCACAGTGGATAAAGCACCGGCCCTGGATTCAGGAGTACCTGAGTTCAAATCCGGCCTCAGATACTTGACACTTACTAGCTGTGTGACCCTAGGCAAGTCACTTAACCCCCATTGCCCCGAAAAAAAAAAAAAAAGAGTATACGGGGTGAAGAGGAAAGGGGATGTGGAATGGGATGAATTACATCATATGAAGAGGTAAAAAAACACTATTACAAGAGAGGGAAAGAAGGGAGGGGTGAACATTGTTTCGACCCTACTCTCACTATATTAGATTCAAAGAGGGAATAACATATACATTCATTTGGATAAAGAAACTTAGCTTATTCTTTAGGGGAGTAAATAGGGAAGGGGAAGGGGGGGACTTACAGAAGGGAAGGCAAAAGCAAGGGAGAAAAAGGTAAAGAAAAGGGAGGGGGGTGATAAAAAGGGAGGGCAGATTGGAGGGGCAGGAGTAAGAAGCAAAATGTTGGTGAGGAGGAATAGGGTAAAAGAAGGGGGGAAAAGTACAAAGGGATGGATGGGAATAGACAGTTAATAATAATAAGTGTGAATGTGAATGGGATGAACTCTGTTATAAAACAGAAGTGAATTGCAGAGTGGATTAAAAACCAGAATCCTACAATATGCTGTTTATAAGAAACACATTTGAAACAGAGAGATACACACAGAGTAAAGTAAAAGGCTGGAGCAGAATATATTATGCTTCAGCTAAAGTAAAAAAAAAAAAACAGGAGTAGCAATTCTTATCTCAGCCAAAGCACAGGCAAAAATAGATCTCATTAAAAGAGATAAGGAAGGAAACTACATCTTGCTAAAATTTATGATAGACAATGAAGTAATATCTATACTAAACACGTATGCACCAAGTGGTATAGTATCCAAATTCTTAGAGAAGTTAAATGAGTTACAAGAGGAATTAGACAGTAATACTATACGAGTGGGGGATCTGAATTTTCCCCTCTCAGAATTAGATAAATCTAGCAACAAAATAATAAGAAGTGAAAGAGGTGAATAGAATACTAGAAAAGTTAGACATTAAAGATGTCTGGAGAAAATTAAATGGGGATAGAAAAGAATATACATTTTTTCTCAGCAGTACATTGCACATTTTCAAAAATTGACCATGTACTAGGGCACAAAAACATCATAGTCAAATGTAGAAAGGCAGAAATAGCCAATGCATCCTTCTCAGATCATGACGTAATAAAAATTACATGTATGAAAGAGCCATGGAAAAGTAGACTGAAAATCAATTGGAAACTAAATAATTTCATTCTAAAGAATGAATGAGTCAAACAACAAATCATAGAAACAATCAATAACTTTATCCAAGAGAATGAAAATAATGAGACAACATACCAAAATCGATGGGATGCAGTCAAAGCAGTGCTTAGGGGAAAATTCATAGCTCTAACTGTTCACATGAATAAAAAAGAAAAAGAGTACATCAATGAATTGGGCATGCAACTTGAAAAGCTGGAGAAAGAACAAATCAGAAATCCCCAATTAGATACTAAACTAGAGAGCCTGAAAATTAAAGGAGAAATTAATAAAATTGAAAGCAAGAAAACTATAGAATTAATCAATAAAAGTAAGAGCTGGTTTTAGGAATAAACCAATAAAATAGATAAAATATTGGTTAATTTGATTTTTAAAAAGAAAAAAGAAAATCAAATTACCAGTATAAAAAATGAAAGCAGTGATTTCATCACCAATTAAGTGGAAATTAAATAAATAATTAGGAATTATTTTGCCCAACTGTATGCCAATAAATTTGACAATCTAAATGAAATGGATAAATATTTATAAAAATACAAACTGCCCAGGTTAACTGAAGAGGAAATAAAATCCTTAAATAAGCCCATATTAGAAAAAGAAATTGAACAAGCCATTAATCAACTCCCTAAGAAAAAATCCCCAGTGCCAGATGGGTTTACAGGTGAATTCTACTGAACATTTAAAGAACAATTAATTCCAATATTATACACATTATTTGGGAAAATAGGTAAAGAAGGAGTTCTACCAAATTTGTTTTATGACACAAATATGGTGGTGATACCAAAACCAGGCAGAGCAAAAACAGAGAAAGAAAATTATAGACCAATTTCCCTAATGAATATTGATGCTAAAATCTTAAATAATATATTAGCAAGGAGATTAGAGCAAGTGATCACCAGGATAATACACTATGACCAGATGGGATTTATGCCAGGAATGCAGGGCTGGTTCAACATTAGAAAACTATTAACATAATCAACCACATCAATAGGAAAACCAACCAAAATCATATGATTATCTCAATAGGTGCAGAGAAAGCTTTTGACAAAATACAATACTCATTCCTAATAAAAACACTAGAGATCTTAGGAATAGGTGGAGCTTTCCTTAAAATAATAAGCAGTATCTACCTAAAACGATCAGCAAACATTATATGTAATGAGGATAAGTTAGAGGCATTCCCGATAAGATCAGGGATAAAACAGGGATGTCCATTATCACCTCTATTATTGAATATTGTACTACAAATATTAGCTTTAACAATCAGAGATGAAAAAGGAACTAAAGGAATTAGAATAGGCAAGGAGGAAACAAAACTATCACTCTTTGCAGAAGATATGATGATATACTTAGAGAATCCCAGACAATCAACTCAAAAATTACTTGAAACAATTACCAACTTTAGCAAAGTAGCAGGATATAAACTAAATCCACATAAATCATCAGCATTTCTATACATGACCAACATAGTCCAGCAGCAAGAGGTAGAAAGAGAAATTCCATTTAAAGTAATGGTAGACCATATAAAATACTTGGGAGCCTACTTGCCAAGACAAACCCAGGAACTATATGAACACAATTACCAACCACTATTCACACAAATCAAATCAGATCTAAATAATTGGAAAGATATCAATTGCTAATGGATAGGCAGAGCTAATATAATAAAAATGACAATTCTGCCTAAATTAATTTACTTATTCAGTGCCATACCAATCAGACTAACTAAAATTATTTTTGGAGCTATAAAAAATTGCACAATTCATCTGAAAAAACAAAAAGTCAAGAATATCAAGGGAAATAAAGAAAAAAAATGCACAGGTAGGTGGGTTAGCTGTACCAAATCTGGAGTTTTACTATAAAGTGGCAGTCATCAAAAATATCTGATACTGGCTATGAAATAGAGTGGAGGATCAATGGAATAGGCTAGGCACAGGAGACACAGTAGTAAATGACATTAGTAATGTAGTGTTTGATAAACCCAAAGACTCCAGCTTTTGGGATAGGGGAGTGGGGGAGGGAGAAAAAATTGAAATTGAAAAGCTATCTCTACATGTAACTGGAAGATAATAAAATACTTTTATTTAAAAAAGGTATCATTTTATACCTATCAGATTGATTAAAATGATTGAATGAAAAATTGACAAAAGATGGAGTAGAAAAATTGGGACACTAATTATTATTGGTGGAACTGTGAACTGGTGCAACTAGTTTGGAGAGAAATATGGAATTATGGCCAAAGAGTTATAAAACTGTGTATATTTTTTGATCAATTAATAGCACTATTATGTCTCTTTCCAAAGATGATTAAGGAAAGAGGAAAAGAATCTATATGTTATAAAATATTTCCCTATTCCTAGCTCTTTCTGAAATTATCTTGCTTGTCATTTCTTATAGAATAATCATATTCAATTATAGTCATATGCCACAGCTTGTTTATCCATTCCCCAAAAGATGGGCATTTCTTTGATTTCCAATTCTTAGGCACTACAAAAGAAGCTGCTATAATTATTTTTGCACAAATAAGTCTTTTTTTCACTTTTTGGGGATGTCTTTCAAATATAAACCTAGCAGTGTATTTCTGGATCAAAGAGCATGCACTGTTTTATGGCCCTTTGGGCACACTTCCAAAATGCTCTTCAGAATGATTGGATCTGTTCACAATTCCACCAAGAGTGGATTAGTGTACCATTTTTCCCACAATCTCTCCAACATACAATACTTTCCTTTTTGTTATTTTTGCCACTCTGATAGATATGATGTGATACCTCAGAATTGTTTTAATTAGAATTTATCTGATCAATAGTTATCTAGAGCATTTTTTTCATATGACTATACATACCTTTGATTTCTTTGTCTGAAAACTGCCTGTTCATATCCTTTGCACATTTGTCAATTGAGGAATGACTTGTATTTTATAAATTTGACTCAGTTCTCTATATATTTGTGTCTAATGCTAGCCATATCTAGAGCAGGTTGGGGAGTGGGAGAGTGCAGAGGGATAGAAAAAAAGAGATTTACATGATAACTTTATTATATATTTAAAAGTAATAGCAGGGGCAGCTATACGTGGCACAGTGGATAAAGCACTGGCCCTGGATTCAGGAAGACCTGTGTTCAAATCCGGTCTCAGACAGTTGACACTTACTAGCAGTGTGACCCTGGGCAAGTCACTTAACCCTCATTGCCCTGCAAAAAAAAAAAAAAAAAGAAAAAAAAAGGAAATAGCAAGTTGTACACAGTAGATTTACAATTTCCTGTGCAATCATTTTTTATTATACTGTGTTATGGAAATGCTTATTTTATTCCATAAATTAAAAATAAAATAATTTAAAAGTATAATTGGCTAAATAGAAAAGGCAATATAAAAGTTCACTGAGAAAATAATTCCTTAAAAATAGAAATGGCCAAGTAGAAGGTAAGGACCCCATGATCTATCAAGAAACAAAATAAAATCAAATGAATAAAAATAAAATAGAAAGGAATATGGAATATCTCATTAGAAAAACCAATGACCTGAAAAATAGATTGAGGAGAGATGATTTAAGAATTATTGAACTACCTGAAAGCAATGATCAAAAACGCAGCCTAGACATCATCTTTCAAGAAATTATGCACATGTATAGTCTATACTGCTTGCAACTTTGTGGAGGGGAAAGGGTAGAGAGGGAGGGAATGAGAGAGGGATGGAATTTGGAATTCAAAACTTTAAATAAATATAGTTGAAGGAACTAAGGGTTCAGAGAGGAAAGTGATTTGCCCTAAGTAAAAAAACTAAGTACCAAAATTGGGATTTAAACCAGGCCCCTCTGACCTAGTGCTTTTTCCAAGACACAAAAACCATCATCAGATAAACACTGACATGGCTTCAGCAGAAGAGGACCTAGAGAAGATGGCAGGGAGAAGCCAGGAAGTTGCCTGAACGTTCCCATGTTTCCCTCAAAAACAACATTAAATCAAGCCTCTAAGTAGACCCTGGAACTACAGAACCTATACAAAGACAGAGAGACACAATCCTCCTATAATGTAGAAGACTTCAGGAAAGGTCTGTCTCATCTTGGTGAATGGGGATGGCAGATCAGTACAGCTCAGCTCAGCACAGCTCAGCTCAGTGGGCAGCTTGGCTCAGCACAGGGCAGCTTGACACTGCTGCAACTCAACACAGCTGAGAGTGGGGCAGCTGAGAGTGGTACAACTAAGAGAAGACGTCAACTTTATAAGTTTTAAAATAGGCTACAACATGAGAAAGAAACAAAAAAGGACACTTACCATTGACAGCTTCCCTGGTGAAAGGGAAGACCAAAACTCGAACTCAAATGAGTTTGTCAAAATGACTACATGTGAAGACTCAAGTGGGAAGATGATTTTGTCTCAAGACCAAAAAGCCTTCTTTGAAGAGTGCAAAAAGGCTTTTAAAAACCGAATGACAGAGGGCAGTTCAGTGACACAGTGGATAAAGCACCAGACTTGGATTCAGGAGGAACTGAGTTCAAAACCGACCTCAGACACTTGACACTTACTAGTTATGTGACCCTGGGAAAGTGACTTAACCCTCATTGCCCCACCAAAAAAAATGAGAGAGGTAGAAGAAAAAAATGAAAAAGAAATGAGAGTTACACTGCAAAAAGATGCCCCAAACTTGACTGAGGAAAATAATTCCTTAAAAAATACAATTGGCCAAATGAGAGGGGAAAAAAAGACCAAATGGGAGAAAAAATTGTCCAAATGGGAGAAAAAAAATGGCCAAATGGAAAAAGAGGTACAAAAACTTACTGAGGAAAATAATGCCTTAAAAATTAAAATTGGGCAGATGGAAGCTGATAACTCCATGAGACACCAAGAATCTGTCAAGCAGAATTAAAAGACAAAAAATTAGAGGAAAATGTGAAATACTTCATTGGGAAAACAACTGACCTGGAAAATAGATCCAAGAGAAATAATCTTAGAATTATTGGACTCCATGAAAGCCATGATCTAAAAAAGATTCTAGACACCATATTCCAGGAAATTATCAAGGAGGACTGGCCTGAAATTGTAGAATCAGAGGATAAAATCACCATTGAAAGAATCCACTGATCACCTCCTGAAAGAGACCCCAAAAGGAAAACTTCAAGGAATATTGTAGCCAAACTCCAGAATTATCAGGTGTAGGAGAAAATACTTCAAGCAGCCAGAAAGAAAACATTTAAATATCATGGAGCCACAGTCAGGATTGCACAGGTCCTGGCAGCTTCAACATTAAAGGATCTCAGGACTTGGAATATGATATTCAGGAAGGCAAAGGAGCATAGATTACAACCCATAATCAACTACCCATCAAAACTGACCATTCCCTTTGTGAAATTTAAAATTGGATATAAGAGCATTAAACTCCCCTTTAACCTTTCCCTTATATATCTCCCAGACCAGAAAGAGAAAGAAACCTCTCAGCTTTAGTTAGAAATGGATTACTTAGCTTTTATTGTTTGGGAATTAATTAGCCAACAAACAAGGTGATGCTGATCAGAGAAATAGAAAAGTAGAAATACAAATAAATAGTCTTAGATATAAGCTTAGTCTATATTCCATATAGAACTCACCAAAAACCCAAGGCCACTTCTGAGGCTGAGAACTGCGTCAACCACGTTCTATTATGGAGGACCAGGCCCATCACCAAGGACCACGCTGTCGAACCTGAGTCAGCGTGTGTGTGTGCAGAGCGAGTGAGTGGGTGAGGAGAGAAAAGAGCCACTATTTCCTTTCTCTCCTTGCCTTTAAGCTCACACCCTGGAAGTGGAGTGCTCGGTATCAGCAGGCCCACGGCTGTTCATCACGGTCTCCTCCCCAAATGGGCAGTCCTTCAAAAACTGGCGTCCTTCAGTTATTGTTAACCTACTCTTAGATCTTAGTTAGAAGCTTTCACTTTTTATGACACCTTTCAGGGGAAAAGATGGACATTCAATGAAATAGGGGACTTCAAAGGCTTCCTGAGAAAAAGACAAGAACTGAACAGAAAATTTGATCTCCAAATACAAGACTCAAGAGAAATATAAAGAGGTAAACAAGGATGGGGGAGGGGAAGGTTTTTCAATGCTTACATCCCTATGAGGGAGGATAATACTTTTAACTCTTAGGATCTGCATCTCTGTTAAGGTATTGTTATTAAATTGACTTTGATGTGATGATATAAAGAAACTCAAGGGGCAGAATAAAAGAAGACTTAGGTGGAGGAGAGGAAGGGGAAGGTAGAATGGGGCTTATTACGTCATGTGAAGAATCATGGAAAGAAGGGAAGGGTGAGCATTGTTGCAACCTTGCTCTCATCAGATTTGGTTCACAGAAGGAATAAAATACACTCCCACTTGTATAAAGGAACTTATCTTACTCTTTAAAGAAATAAAAGGGAAAGGGAAAAGGGTGGTATTGATAGAAGGGAGGACAGATGAGGGGGAAGGGACAAGAAAAAGAAGGGCAACTGATAAAAGGTGGGCAGATTGAGGAAGGCAAGGGTAAGAAGCAAAACACTGGTCAAGAGGAATGGGAGGGGGGCAGCTAGATGGCACAGTGGAAAAACCACTGGCCCTGAATTCAGGAAGACCTGAGTTCAAATCCAGCCCCTGACACTTGACACTTACTAGCTATATAACCCTGGGCAAGTCACTTAATGCCCATTGCCCTGCCTAAAAAAATAAGAAAATTTTAAAAATTTTTTAAAAAGAGAAATAGGGTAAAAGAAGGGAAAAATGAGTACAAAGGGGAAAAGAGGATGGAGGGAACTAAACAGTTAATAATCTTACCTGTGAATGTGAATGGGATAAACTCTCCCATAAAATGGAAGCAAATAACAGAGAGGATTGAAAATCACAATCTTACAATATGTTGCTTACAAGAAACATATTTGAAGCAGTGAGATACACACAGAATAAAGGTAAAAGGTTGGAACAAAATATATTATGCTTCTGCTGATGTCAAAAAAGCAGGGGTAGCAATTCTTATCTCAGACAAAGCAAAAGCAAAAATAAATCAAATTAAAAGAGATAAGGAAGGAAACTACATCTTGCTAAAATTTATGATAGACAATGAAGTAATATCAATACTAAACATGCATGCACCAAGTGTTATAGCATCCAAATTAGCAGAGAAATTAAATTAGTTCGAAGAGGAAATAGCCAGCAAAACTATACTAGTGGAGGATCTGAACCTTCCCATCTCAGGATTAGATAAATATAATCACAAAATAAATAAAGAAGTTAAAGAGGTGAAGAGAATATTAGAAAAAATATATATGATATACCTCTGGAGAAAATTTCATGGGGATAAAAAGAAATATAACTTTTTCTCAGTAGTACATGGCACATACTCAAAAACGGACCATGTATTAGGGCACAAAACCTCATAGTCAAATGTAGAAAGGAAGAAATAGTAAATGCATCTTCAGATCATGATGCAATAAAAATTTCATGTAATAAAGAGCCTTGGAAAGGTAGAATGAAAATCAATTGGAAACTAAATAATTTCATTCTAAAGAATGAGTGGGTCAAACAACAAATCATAGAAACAATCAATAACTTCATCCAAGAGAATGACAATAATGAGACAGCATACCAAAATCTATGGGATGCAGCCAAAGCATTGGTTAGGGGAAATTTTATATTTCTAAATGCTTACATCAATAAGAAAGAGAAAAAGGAGATCAATGAATTGGGCATGCAACTAAAAAGCTAGAAAAAGTTTATGTGATTGTATATATGCTTTCCATTTGGGGGAGGAGGGAGGGAAGGGAGGGTGTGAGAAAAATTTGTAGCTAAAAATCCTTTGAAAACAAATGTTGAAAAACATCCTTATATGTAACTGGAAAATAATAAAATACGTTAAAAAAAAAAGAAGACCTATAACTAAACCCCACTGAGGGAGGAAAAGTCACCAGATCCTAAAAGTCCCTTAAGCTAGCACCTTGCCTACAGTCAACTTTCTCATTTAAGGATTAGGGGTATATTAAACTGACAAACAGCCCCCCCTCCCCCTTCACCAAAATGCATTTTTCTATTTAGATCTTTGAGGCAAACTAGGGTAGAAAAGAAAGGGCCAAGGGGCCAAACCCACATAAACAGAACCCAACCAATTGTTCCCAGGGGAGACTGTGTATTTGGGATAGGTGGAGAGTAATAAAAGAGCTGGGGAGGTGGGAGAGGCAGATTTCCATGATGCCCACTGAATACTTCAGAAATCATTCTTTCCTGTTTCCTTTTTTAATGTCAATGCTTGAATTGCTGAGTAATTTTAATGACCAACTTGGCCCCTTCCTCTTTTTTCCAATGGAGGAGTGAGAGACTATCAATCTGTAGTGTGGCATACACCTTCAGAAGTGGGTGTATGTGAAGCCTAAAAAAATCTGTAATGTCTAAAAATCTAATGTGTGGTTGCCTTAAATTAGAAGCTTTATCACCAGTCTTTGGCCATTAAGCATTTATTAAAGTATATTAGGAGTTAGCAAAGAGAGAGAGGAATAGTCACCTTCCCCAAGCTATCTAAGAGAGAGAATATCCTCAGTTGCCCCAGAAACCCCCTGTCATACCAGAAGAGGGCAATCCATACACACAGCTGCAAGCTAATTGACTGGTCCATTGATTGACATGACTTACAGGCAGTAGACTTAACTTCTGGATGCCAATCTGATCTTCAAAATCTCAGAAAAGTCACCTCATGTTTTCTCTTCAGGGTGGAGCTGCCCTGGTTCTTATAATGTCTTTCTCAGCAAGGTGGTGGCACTCTGATTCTCACAGCTACTATGTTGGTGGGTTTTGCTTAACTGGTTTTCTTTGTTATAAGGTTGGTTCCTGGGGTGGGGTTGGTGGTATATATATCTGCAAATGAAAAAAGGCATGTATAAAAATTATTCAAATAATGATAACAAAGTAAATGGTGAAGGCACACACACAAAAAGAAATTATGAAGGAAAACTAACTTGCTATTCTAGAACTAAAGGGTAAAAAAGAAATTGAAAGAATCCACTGATCACCCCCTAAAAGACACCCCAACATGAAAACTATAAATGAATATTATAGCCAAATTCCAGATCTTCTAGGTCAAACAGCCAGAAAGAAATAATTTAATGGAGCCACAGTCAGGACAACCTAAGATTTAGCAGCCTCCAAATTAAAGAATCAGAGGTTTTGGGAATGTAATATTCTGGATAGCAAAGGAGTTAGGATTATACCAAGAATCACCTACCCTGCAAAATGAAGTATATTCCTTCAGTGGAAAAATGGATATCCAATGTATTAGAAGTCTTTTAAGCATTCCTGATGAAAAGACTAGAACTGAATAGAAAATTTGACTTTCACATACAAGACTCAGGAGAAGCATAAAAAGGTAAACAGGAAAAAGAAATCAAAAGGGAATAAATAAAGTTAAATTGTCTCCATTCTTACATGAGAATATGATACTTTTAACTTCTAAGAACTTTCATTTTAGGGCACTTAGTAGAAATCTACATAGAGGGCACAGTTGCGAGTTGAATATGAGAGATTTTATCTAAAAATAAAATTAAGGGGTGAGAAAGGAATACATTAGGAGAAGGGGAAAGGCAAAGGTAGAATGGGATAAATTATATCATATAAAAGAGACTAGAAAGAGCTTTTACAATGAGGGTGGAAGTCAGCAGATGAAGGTGTTTATGGTAGTAATCTAAGAAATAATATATTTAGCAGCTAAGTAGTTCTTTGTTTATCTATTCAATATATCTGTTTTTCAAGACCCTATCTTTTTTCTCCATCTATCAAGTGTCTCTCTCTCTCTGTCTCTCTTTTTGTCTGTCTCTGTTTCTTTATCTCCCTCCCTCTGTCCCTCCCCTCTTCTCTCTTCTTGGGCTATACATGCAGTTGCATACATAAATTAGCATGCTGTGGTTAATCACATTTAACATAATTAACAAACAAAAAAAGTAAACAAATTAAAAAAAAACCCTCCTAAAAATAGAGATTTAAAGATCAGTAATATCTCTCCTAGGAAGAGAAGGAGAGAAAAAAATAGCCGAAGAGTGAAGTTTCCTCAAGGTTTCATCAGTGTGCTTCCTCTTCTCATATGATTTTTACTCACCTTCTCCCTATTGGTTAGTGTGTCAGTCAAAGTCTAGATTCAGTCTTAAAGGTCAGGGTATATTCTTCCTGTAATTTAAAGATGGAGGAAATGATCATTGGTATTTCTTCCTGAACAGCCATTCCTAAACTTTTTGGGAATACCAAGACATTACTATATAAGCATTGATCTATATGATCTATATCTCTTCTGAAAATTTTATGATCAGTCCATCATTAGATCAACAAGCATTTATTAAGCACCTATTATATCCCAGTCTGTGTACTAGAACCTAGAGATAAAAAGACAAATATGAAATAGTTTTTACCCTCAGGGAGTTTGCATGCTATTAAGTGAAAACAATACAATACACATACACACACCTATATACATATATATAGTTAACCTGTAAATTAAGGAAACAATCAACATAGGAGAAATAAGGCTTTATATCAGGGCCGAGGAACTATAGCTTGTGGTATCACAAAGCCAAAAGCTAGGAATACCCCAAAATGGGTACTGAGTACAGAGTTTTTATGGGGTAACAGAACAAAAGGGAACCAAAAGATTGCTCCAGAGTCACTTTAATGCAAATGAACTTTGACAAAAGATACTATAGAACTGCTCCTGAGTTAAGTCTAGAAGCTACTTTACTCTGAATAGAAACTACTTAATGTAGGTGGACCCTTTTATATAATAACATAAAGTCCAGGGAGTAAGGTGGGGAACCATTGTGGGGATGTGGGGGAGGTCCATAAATTGATCAAGAGTCTGGAATTGACAAAGATTGGTTAGCCCCAGGCAATTCACCTGCTTGGGTGGGGGAACTGGGTGGGAAATCAGTTCTCAGTAAATTTTGTAGTTATAAATATGTACATACACACATACACACCTGTATATATAATGTATATGTTTGCATATATATATTTATATATACAATATAACTATGAAATATATACATTATTTTCAAAAGGTAATATTGACAGGGAAGGCATTAGCAACTAGAATGATCAGGAGATGTCTCAGATAGAATTTAGCACTTCAACTGAGGAACTGAAGATGGGGAGGGGAAGGGAGAGGGAAACATTGCAGGGATTAGAGTTATTGAGATGTACAGGTAGACATAGAAGGCTACTATCAGTCTACTACTATCATGTTTGGTCAAGAACCTTTTTAAAATACAGTTTTATTTATTTGTAACAATCATTTATTAAAAGTTTTAAGTTCCAATTCTTTCCCTCCCTCTCACCCACTGAGAAAGCAAGTAATATGATATCAATTATCCATGTGAAATCATGTAAAACATATTTCCATACTTGCCAAGTTGCAAAATTTAAAAAAAAACAAAAAAAGAAGTAAAATAATTATAATTCGATCTGTACTCAGAGTTCATCAGTTCTCTTTCTGGAGGTAGATAGCATTTTTCATTGAGTCCTTTAGAATTGTCTTGTCCCATGATATTGATCAGAGTAGCCAAGTCTTGAAACATTTAGTCCAGATATAGTCTCTTGTTTTATACAACCAGTATGCGTGACTTTGCACTTGTTTACCTATGGGTTTTTACTCTTCCAATTGATGATGTCTGTATTTGTGAGAAAGTGAGTCCCAGCTTCCTGGGAGAAATGTTTTTCTTCTACTTTTCCAAATATGTACTTAGCTTTTATGAAGGAATATTTTCTTCAAAAGTATTGCCAGAACACACATTCTCCTTCCAACACCTCTTCTCTATACCAATCTGTGGGGAAAGGAGGGGCATTAGCTTCACAGTTTAGCTCAGTTTCTATATAATGTTAGTCCTACTAAATTTCAAGACCAAAAGCCCCGCTGAGCATGCAGCCTGGGATCCAGGCTTCTGAGGCCTTCCCTGCTGGCTAGTTGCAATACCCAGCCTGGAATCCTAGGTTCTAAGATCCACATGGCTCAAGCTCTAGGTTTGGAAACTTTACTCGCTGTATCTACAGTCCCTCAGGCCCTTCCCTTATTTATTGTAGGTTGTTCCAACTATCAGTGAATAAGACGTTTACCTTTGGACTCTGTATAGAATAAAGCATGACTGTGATAGTAAATTAGATTTAAAGTTGCTGAGAGTTCTAGCTATGCAGCCAGTAAAGAGAGATTGGTGTCAGCCATGTGGTAAGTCAAGGCAGAATGTCTATATGTGTCCCAGGTCTTGTTTCACAAAAGTAGTTTCCTGGTGTTTTCCACTTGGGTGACTCCATTTTAGGTGGTTTGTCACATAAAGAAAAAAGAATATAATTACAAAAGATCTTAAGGGAGAGGAGAGGAGAGGGGAGCAAAGGGGAGGATAGAAGGGGAAGAGAAATCAATTAAAGACTTTGACTGCAACCAGATAAATGCAGAGGGAAAATATTACTAAGAGAAGAGAAGAGGGCCACCAGATCATGGAAACAAGTCCTGATGTCTATGAATAAATATTTCAAGACAAAAGAAAATGAATCAACAACTGATAAGGCAGAGGAACCTGTAGATTCTCAAATAACCATGGAACTATAAGATGTTCTCCAGTGGGTCAAGAGAGAGATATTTGTTAAAGCAAAATTTATACCTTGCACAGCAGAAATAATTGGCAGAATAGAAGAAATGAATCCATAGTCACCAATAAAAAAAGGAAAATATCTTTCTCACTATTCAATTTTATTAAATTCCTTTGCTTTGAATCAGTTCTGTTCCATGGATGAACAGAAAACTGAATGCATCAGTAGAGACTTGGAAGCTATGTTTTTGAAGGCATGCAGCCCCTTAGAGTCTTGAACAAATGGAAGTGCTTGGTCTTGCAAATACACTGGAAGTGTGGGTGCTGTAAGCAGAAAATGAGAGCCATGTAATGGAAAGGTTGATAAAGTGTTCATTTCTTTTATTTAACTTGAACTTCTCCAGTCATCCATTCAGTATTTGAATGACAAAGCAAGCTGGTCAAAAGCACCATTAATCTTAATAGGCTCTAAGCCCTGTGTTTTAAACAGCAGGGCTCTTTCCCTAAGTTCCCCTCAAAGTCTAAAAAAACTTTTGTTTTCATAATCCTTCACTGCTGGAAGTTTTGTGAACAATAAGTCACTTGAAAATGTGGGGCTGAATTTTGCCACATCTTGTGGGATTCCAGTGGGAAGTGTGTGTCACTAAATAGACATTGTTTTTCTCTCTTCTTCAGGGTTGTCTGAGCTTATTCACCTGCATCAAGAATTTAGTAATCTTTAAAAAGAATAGAGAAAATCTCTCACAAATACAGAATATTCACTATATTTAAAATCTTAAAAAAAACATGAAAGCAAAATATTTAGAATCTTGAAAATATTTATAATAGTCATGATTATAACAAGTTGTTTATCTTGCACTTGAATTATTCTTTAAAGAAGGGATTTTTATGAGATGTGAATCAGGGTTTTCAAATTGCAATATGAAGATTTTTTTTTTTACTCTATAAGCTCCTTCCTATGATCTATCCAGGCTAAGTAGTTTGGGATAGTAGTCACCAGACAATTCTTAAGAAACTCTTCAAGTTTCTGACCAACATGGAGAAATGTAGCCATTATGGAAAAGTGATTTAATTGATAGGTATACAGTAAACTTTATACAGGAAGGTCTGAAAGATTTCAGATGCATATTGAAAAATAAGATCATTGGATTTTGAGCCAGAGGAATAATCTCTAAGGGGAATGCACTAGTATGGGGGGGGGAACAGAAGACCTCCTGCAGGAGGTAGGATTTTTATGCAGTGAAACTAAAATGTAAAGTGACTTATGCAAAGTCACTTAGCTAGTGTCTTAGGTAAGGTTTGAACATAGATCATGTATTGAAGCTCCTGACACCAAGTTCAAGACCTTACCCATTACATGTTATTCTGCTTCTTATTGTACTATGATGCCTCTCAATATCATTATATTTTTCAGAAATAGCTTTTCAAATGCCCCCCCAAAATGTTGCTGCTAACATCCAAATATATTCAAGTAGGTTTACTGATTATTCTTCATTTTGTTGCCCCAAATTTTAAATATCATTAAAAATGTTCCATAATGACCTCCAACACTTACTTTTAACACCGAATGATAACAATTCTTGCATAAGATATATGATAACAATGTAGCATCATTATATATAAAAATTTTAATTTGGTTTCTTTGGGATAACAAACCAGAATCTTTTGACTTCCTGCTCTGATGTTTAGGAAAATAAAAAACAAAACAAATAAAGAACCATGAGCACTATGACCACTCCCTTCTCCACCAAGGGGTCCTTCAAATCTCTATGCACTCACAAAGTTTAGACTCAGTCCTATGGACCCTAGCTTTTAAACTCCTTTTTATCATACTATTTAGTGCTTTACAACTCCACGTTGGTGTTCCAGGTAGGACAGTTGTAAGAAAGCAAGATTTACTTATTAGGTATTTACTCATGTGTAGGTATTAATCAGATATAGCACAGACATTTATTTCTTAAACATTAAAGAAATATTAAAAAACCCTATACTCATAAGTATGAATTGACAAAAAGGTTTAAAATGGCATTTATTAACAACTTATTATTTGTTGTTGTTTTTGTCCAGTTGGATCTAACTCTTTAGAGTCCCCATATAGGTTTTGTTGTTTGTTTGTTTTGTTTCTGATAAAGAGACTGGAGTGATTTGCCATTTTCTTCTCCAGTGCATTAGGAAGAAGTTAAGTGACTTGCCCAGGGTCACACAGCTAATGAGTATATGAAACTGAATTTGAACTCAGGTCTTCCTGAACTTCCAGGTCCAGTATTCTTCCTGAATTTCCAGAAATTCCAGGTCCAGTGTTCTATCCACTGAGACATTTATCTGCCTCTAACTTATCATCAAAGGTGTACTATCTTAGGAACCTGATTCATCAGAACATATGGCAGCTTTCAGGACTATTGAATAGACTTTTCACACTTTATCTTGGCTCTATACTGTCCCAACAACTCCTGTTCCATATATTCTGTGAATCCAGGCCAGGGCTTGGGGCTCATCTTCCTCTCAATGATTATTGTCCATGATGGATACATTTCCCCTGTTACCATTCTGCTCTGTCCAATGGACCCAGGATCTCTGGCTCTCTTGAAGTCCAAGCCTGGAGACTCCCACCCTGAGATAGATGTTTCTTTAACTGATCAGGAAAGGAAACACTAAAAGTCAAAGTCAGCTACAGACTCAGGTGCAGGTTGTCTAGGTGTGAGTTGTAGGAGTAGTTAAGTTGCAAATGGGGTGGGGGTTCTTCAGGCAGGAGGCTAACAGTCAACCTAGAGTAAGTAATTCAATTTTCAAGATCCAGTGAAGCATTGGTACTTCCTGTTTAATGGGGAAGAGGAGTTTACTCTTTTGACTCAATCCTTCAATGCTGAGTTACTCCTGGTTAGAAGTAGGAAGGTCCTGTAGTAACTGGACATTTTCTGCATAACCCCTAAGAAAAGGAAATATTTCTATAGCTATCTCCCAACTGAGGGGTTTGTTCTCTACTAAGAGCATAGGAAGAAGGAAATAGCAGGCCAGCTACCTGCCAGGAGTGCTATACATGTGAAGAAGCCAATTTGGAGACTGACAAACTGTTCTCCTGATAAGTAGGGCAGCTCTTTGCTCTCTGGTTAGCTGCCTATTTTATACTCATATTGAATTTTGTTCCTCTTTCCAATTGGCTCTCCTGGCTTAAAAACCATTTCAAAAAGATTACTTCCTAAACTGTACCAGGAACAGAAAGGGATTGTACCTAATAAGTGTCATCAAAAGTACCATCAACTGTTGCAGACCCAAATGTCCCTGAAGCCTCTGATATGGAATTCAGGAAATCATTATAGCTACTAGAGGACTTGGTGAATGCTAGCAATAATAGGGGAAAAAATGAAATGTCCCGAGAAGAACTCAAGCAGTTATGGTAATTACATTCAGTCTTATAAAAGATTACATGTTAAGCTTATGGATCAAATTATATTTTTATTTTGCTTTATGGTGAAGCCCAAAATATCACAAGGAAATAGCAATCAACTGATATTGCAGAACGATTTGTTTTCTACCACAAACTATTTTAGGGATACAGTCCCAAAAAACCTTAATTATTCATGCAGGATCATTGAGAAGGAAGGAATCTTAGGAGCAATCTTTCCAATTCCCTCATTTCACAGTTGTAGGGACTGACACCTAGAGAGATGAAGGGATTAATTTATGGTCACATGGGAAGTAAGAGGCAGAAAGAGGATGGTGGGTACAATTAGGTTACAAAATATTACCAAGGAAGAATTGTTCAAAAGAAGCAGAATTTTTTAAAAATCAGAGATATTTAGCTGAACTCAAAGATGAAAGGCAATGGTCCATTTGTGTAGCAAGAGTGAGGGACAACAGATTAAAAAGCTCATGTGGTCCATTTACAGCCACACAATGTCAAGAGATCTATGCGGAGGACATGAGAACGTTGAGGAAACTTTTGCCAATGGTTTGTGAAATCACATGGCTAAGTATCACAAAGTAAGATCAAGATTGAGTTGGATTTACATCATTAGAGGATTTGCCTCCTTTATGAAATGCCAGAATCACTAAAACATTAAAAGCTATCACCAAGATTCATAGACTTGTTTTTTGTTTCTTTGTTTTGTGGGGCAATGAGGGTTAAGTGACTTGCCCAGGGTCACACAGCTAGTAAGTGTCAAGTGTCTGAGTCCAGATTTGAACTCAGGTCCTCCTGAATCCAGGGCCAGTGCTTTATCCACTGTGCTACCTAGTTGCCTCCTATCTACCTGTTTTAAAGATAATATTTGAATAATAATTAACAGACATATGCAAATATATGTAGATTACTTTGATATTTGCAAAGCACTTTCAACATATTTTCTCATTTGATCCTCACAACTCTTTGAGGTAAGTGCTATTATTATCGACCTTTTTTTTGGATAAAGAAACTAAAAGTAAGAGAGATTAAATGATTTTTCCAGGTTCACAAGCTAGTAAAAGTGTGAGGCCATTGTCATTTGGATTTCCATATAAAAATTCAATTTTTACAATTAATTAAACTGTAAAGATACAATGTAGAAGAGTATCAAGTATAAAGGTAATACCTACACATTTTTATTGTTTTCTTTCCTCTTTGACCTTGATGATAGTACTGCATTAGTGTACTATCACTTAACTCTTGCTACTATATCGTTTCAGTCAACAAACTGTTCATAAAATCCTCTTTAGATAAACATAAATCCAGGAAGGACTTAGACATCATCTAGTCTAATTCTTTCAATTTTCTGGTGGGGAAACTGAGATGCCAGAATTGATTGAATCATAGACTTTTTAAGATAAAAGGAAAAAAAAATTTAAATAGAATGACTATAGTGAAACATAGGCTTTCTTGACAAAAGAAATGAAAAATTATAAAAAGAAATATTGTCAACATTTTTGATATAACCATATCATAAATTTGCTCATCTAATATCTAAAGTTTATTTTCACTATGTTTTTTTTTAAGATTATCCTTTCTAGTTTAAAAATAATGCAATGGAAATGGAATCATGTTGCCCATAGTAACCAAATGCTAAGCTATATATCATGCCTTTTAAAATTTTATCTATTCCTAGTTAAATTATATATGATTAGGTGAAAATAAGAAACACAATTAAGCTGATACATTTATAGATAATGGGTAATTAAAGCAGATTGGATAATAAAACCTTTTTAGAAGAATTATCTGGATACCAAAAGCAGTCATTGACTTGAAGACATCTTGTCATGAACATGTCTTGTTTAAAGATGTGCCCCTTGTATCCTGGAAATTTTTCAGTATGGAAGTGGCACATCCTCAAATCAGAGCAGCTGAAAAACCCAGCTCATCACACGACTATTATGCACTCATAGCCACCAGATTTTCCTTTTTGTCCAGTCCCTTATCTTACTGAGGATAAAAAGAATCATTCATAAAATTTCTGGGAATGTCCAGGATCGGTCAGGCCACCAGTATGATTACTGGGGACAACTCTTCTCCTGCTCAACTCCCTAGGGCCAACTGAGTCTTGATAAGCCATTTAAGGAGTGAAGGAAGGACAAGATCCACTCTAATGGTTGGTGAAATATGGAAGAGAAATAATAATAATAATAATAAATATAGTGCTTAAGACTTGCAAAGCACTTTCCTGACAATAGTCTTTCAACGTAGAAAGGAGATGTATTCCTTGTAAAACAAGATGGAATTTAAAATGAATTTTCCAATATAAGCAATCATCAAAATGCTGTTTAGATTACATAGTGTTATTAGCACCATGGTTAAGTTGTAGGTGGGTTAAATTGCCATTTCTGAGTTATCCTGGGGATCTGACTCATAATTCATTATATTTATATAATACTTATATAAAATATATTATAATGTGTTACTATATATATATTTGTACATATATATATATATATAATTTCTAAATGAAAATGTTTTAACTCCTAAACAAATGACTTACAAAGGAATTGGTTTTTCAGAATACAAGCAACTTGCCTATACTTTGTAGTATGGTTATATTACTATCAACATTGAGTAGCCTCAATGTCACTCCTTTAAAATAAATTCAGTTTATAACATAGCTGGGGTAACCCAAATATGAAAATTTAGATTAATGCAAAAAATATATTCAATTTGTTTATATAATTCAATATATTATTTATTTATTATTTATTTGATTTTACACTTTTTGAATGGCACATTAGGTCAATTTTCTAAGTATTCAACTGCTGATAATAATGAGCATAGAGAGGCTCATTACCTACAGGATGGACATGAGGTGATGAATTCTTTAGCTGTGGCAACCCACAAAACAGAGAAAACTACAAAGAAGCCCTGAGTCCTATGCAACTCCCATCAGTTTTTTTTTCTTTTCTTTTTTCTGGTGAGGTGACTGGGGTTAAGTGACTTGCCCAGGGTCACACAGCTAGTAAGTGTTAAGGGTCTGAGGCTGGATTTGAACTCAGGTACTCCTGACTTCAGGGCTGATGCTCTATCCACTGCACCATCTAGCTGCCCCCACCATCAGGTTTTGCAAGAAAATAGTGGAGGAGTTCAAAATGGGAAAGAAGATGCTCAGAATGACACAGTTGTATATTGTCTGTTAGTGTTGGTAACTGTTTCCTGTCTGGAGTTTCATTCAGGGATTGGCATATGTATTTTTCTTGCTTCACCCTTTACTAGTTTACAACACAGATTCATCACTATTACAAGTAGAGTTAAGGAACCCAAGAACCTACCTTATCTAGCAATTATTATCATTTGCCTTTTCTTTTTTTCCACCTCTCCTCTGTCACAAGGTCAGTGATTAGCTTGCCCTTGGATTACTCTTATGATTTACTTCCTATGTTCCTCCTCATATTACTAATAAGATAACTAAAATTCATCTAGCACTTTGCAAAACGCTTGACAATTATTATTTCATTTTATCATCATGACAATCCTGTGTGGGGACCAATTTTTAATTGGGGAGTGCTAGCTAAGCGGCTTGCTGCAATATTGGGGCAAGGAAGGAGACCGGCAGCCTCCCTCAAAACAGAACAAGATTTATTTTAACAAGAATGAACTTAAAAAAAAAAACAGGATCAGTAGGATTGAGGGAAAGGAAATAAAATGGGGAAAGGGAAATTATAATACTTGAAAAAATACCACTGCCCAGGAATCAGCTGAAAATGCGCAGCAGAATGCCTGTCGCTTCCCAGCTTCCACCTAGAATGCCCAATCCTCCTCCCCCAAACCTAGAAACACCCCACACAGTCCCAGCCAATGGGATAGCTGCTCTGACAGTCACATGACTGCCTTCACTAGGCTTCCAATCCTTATAATTTTGTCAGGCGCCATGTAGGTGTTGGCGAGTGGTGATGACGTGAGGTGCCAGCGCCATAGCCACAGCTACAACCAGTGGGTGGAGAACCATGTGGTTTGTGGAGCCCCAGGCCAGTGCTTGCTGAGGCATAAAAACCTCAAATAACAATTAATTCTTTACACCTGGGAGGTAGGGGCTATTTGTTACCCCTATTTTACAAATGAAGAAACTGAGACTAAGAAAGATTAAATGATTTGCCTTGGTTTACACTTTTAGTAAATATATGAGGCCAGATTTCAGACTTCCTGACTCCAAGTCCAAGGCTCTCTTCACTATGTTACCTGTCCTGGAAGAAGTCAGAGAATCATGTGGCCTGGGACCACTACAAATTTAATTTAGCCAATCTTTAATTAAAGGCAGTGCAGACCAGGAGTCAGGCTGACTCATCTTCCTGAGTTCAAATCCAGCCTCAACAATTTCTAGCTATATGATCTAGACAAGTCTCTTACCACAGTTTACCTGAGTTTCCTCATTTCTAAAATAAGCTGGAGAAAGAAATGACAAGTCACTCTAGTATCTTTGCCAAGAAACCCCAAGTGGGGTTATGAAAATTCAGGCATGACTGAAATGATTAAACAACAATTTTAATTAAGCAAGAAGCAACAAGACCACCTTTTGACTCTTCCTCCAATGAACTCTATCACATTCACCACTGATGCTTTTCCATACTTGTCTTCTTTCCTCAACCTTTCTAAAATATTCCTTTTGCCCACCCTTCTAGCAGAGGGTCTTTCTGCAAACTTTCTGAAAAAAAAATGAAGACTATTTGCTTTGACCTTCATTTTCTTAGTCTATATTTCAAAACCTTTTGCAGTCATTCTCCATTCTCTCCTACATTATTCCATTCTCTAACAAAGATGCAGTCCTCCTTATTAAGGTCAACTCTTTTATTTGTACCCTTAATCCCATGCCCAGCTATTTCTTCTAGGAGATTGCCTTTGTAATCATCCTCTCCCTCTAATTGTCAATCCTTCCTTGTCTGATATCAGCTTCAAATATGATTAGATCTCCCCTTTTCTTACATAAGAGAGCATCCTCATGTAGGCCATGGAATTTGATTCACTGTAGGAGGTCATCTGGTGCCAGACAAAGTTCAGTTCCAGCAGCAGGTGCATCAAAGGGACACTGTATGATCCATACTAACCCCAAGTCTTCCTTGGTTACTGCTCTGTTTCCTTGTTAAACCTCTCTCCAAATTCTTAGGATTGAGAACAAGACCAGATAGAATTCATCTAGTCCAATTCACTTTCTAGCTACTAAAGAAAAGGTAGTGTCTAGATGAAGGTCACACAGGTAGCTGAGTGGAGATGAAAAGCCAAAGCCTGAACTCTTGCATCTCTATGTTTCCTTCTATTTTGACAATTTTTTGACAACTGGAATATATATTCTGTCAGTAGGCAAGTTATCTTTAATATAATAATGACCCAAACATGCATTGTGCTTTGTAAGTTACAGGTTTGTTTTTTATCATGGCTCACCACCTCCCAAAGCAACCTAGTCTACTTTTGAAATCATTCCCCTCCCTGCTTTGTTTCTCTACCACTTCTTCCACATGATATATCATCAGTACTTTGGGGCTTCCTCACTGTGGAATATCCTTCTATAACCTATCACTATTTAATCATTCTTCATCTCCCTCTGGGCTTGCTTTCTGACTTAATGCACTTCAGTATCATGTCCCCAGGCAGGAATCTCTACCACCCCTTCTTCAAATTTCCTTTTTTCTCTTGTCTTTCTCTTTAGAGTATAATCCTTGAGGGCAAGCAGCGTCTTTTTTTTTAGATCACATTTGGGTGCCTAGTTCTTAACACATTGTCTGGACCATTGTAAGCATTTAATAAAATTGCCTTGTTGTCTTGAATAGTATAATTTTAAGGAAGCAAAAAATAATACCTTGTACACAGGAGTATAATGATTTGAGTTAAATTGGGTTTGTTGGATTGGGTGGGGTAGGACTAGAACTGTAATGTATTACTACCCTCTCCTCCTGCCCTCCCCCCAAAAATAATGGGTCTGTGCTTAATATCCTTGGGCAATTCCAGCTCCAACTCTACAATCCTCTGATCCTAAGGGAGATGATGGATATTTCAGAAAGAGAGAAAATAGCACTTTGCAACTTATTGCCACATGGAAGGCAAAGAAAACTAAAACACAGTTCTGATGTTTTAAGTCTAGGTAATTGGGAAGACAGTGTCACCATCAACAGAAATGAGGAATTTAAAAGCAAAATTATTTTGGGGTGGGGGGGTGCATGTTTGATTCAGCTTTAGACATGCTGAAATGTCAATAGAATTTCCATATTCAGACATCCAACAGAAAGTAAGAAATATAAAAATGGAGCTCAGAGAAGAGGTTGAGACAGGAAATACACTCTTGGCAGGCTGTCTCTTAAAATAGAGCAGAATTTTCACTTTTTCACATAGATTATCATGAATGTGCATGGAGGAGGATATTTTGTGTTGAGTGCTTGCATTTATTTCCAACATTTATATATCTTACGATTGCCAGGACACTTCTCTGCCTATAATTCTATGAGTCATAAAAAATGTGGGCAGCAATGATTGGAACAAAAAAGTCATCCATAGCATGGGTATTTTTCTTTATATTCCAAAAGACAGGAATTTCCAGAAGGTAAGAATAAACAGCATGAATACATTGGTATCATCACCCAGTGTGATGGGTCCTATAGTAACTAATATGTACACTTCATGATGACATGTCATTAATTGGTTGTGAAATAGGGATGTTAGCAGAGAGGGTTTTAAGTGTTAATGTTCTTTGAACACACCAGTAGTCTGTTTTAAAAGTGTCCTGTTTAAAGTGTTGTAGAAATACTGATTGATAGTCTTCTCTTGCTGTTGTTCCTGATAGTCTGTCAGTGAAAAAAAACATTTTCCTTGTTTTTTTTTTTCTTCTGGACAGAAAAAATATGCTGGAAAAGCATCTTATATGAAAGAACTTCCTTTAGAATTTGGAGAATAATCAGAAGACAATTGAATAATGGTCATCCTCGCACTTATTAGCCTTACAAGTGTAGGTGTACATGAACATACTAAGGTATTCATTGGCACAGTGGATAAAGCACTGGCCCTGAATTCAGGAGTACCTGAGTTCAAATCCAGCCTCAAACACTTGACACTTTCTAGCTGTGTGACCCTGGGCAAGTCACTTAACTCTCATTGCCCAGGAAAAAAAAAAGATATTCATAAATAATATCATACTGAACTCAACCTAGCAAGTCTTAGACTATATGCTCCATTGAATTAATGGAGATTTTTCTGTTGTATAATTGTTCTTTCCTGCCCTAAATCTACCTACCTTTGTTTTCCTTTTGGGTCCTAGTGGTGTGTTATTAGTAAGTGAAATTATAGAAAACTAAATAGTTGGCAATTAAAAAACAGAAATTACTACATGAATGAAATAACACACCAATCTGGGGAATAGAAATTAGGAATACCTATTTATCCTCTCTTCTCTCCCTGCCCCCACCTCTCTTTTATTTACTTGCTGACTTGCTCTCTGCCCCTCCCTTCTTTCCTTTTCCTTTCCCCCTTTCTCCTTTTTAGAGGCAGCAGCTACTTATCTGCCACTGGCTGCAAATATGTTCAGATCTCCCCTTTTCAAATTTAAGAAAGTGTCACCATGAAGATCACATAACTTGGGTGACTAAGAGGTCATCTAGTGCCAGACAATGTTCAGTCCCAACAGCAGTTGTATCAAAAGGTGCACGAGATGCAACAACATTAACCCCAACTCTGTCTTTGCTTATTGTCCTGATCCTTTTTAATCTCTCTGCTTTTCTTGCTAAATCTCTTCTCAATGTCTCATTAGGAATCCCTTAAAAGACTTAAACTTTTAATGTAATTCATAGAGTTTTAGTCTCTCCCATGCTCATTAAAGCTAATTCCAGTCATCATGCATGTGGAAGTTTAGAAGGAGGCACTTCATTCTTACACGTACGGATTGGAAATAATCAGTTAAGATTATTTGCAACATCTTTTACTTTCTTCAGTTTTACTTTCTCATACCGCTTCACAGTAGTTACATTTTGGGTAAATTATACTTTGTGAAATGGCAATTGGGAGAAAGGATAGGGATTGCATTCATAGTTTTGCTAGAACTCCTGATTAGGGAAACTCCTTCTACCAGTGCAGGTTGACTTCTCCACAACTTTGATTGGGAAGTCATCCAAGGCAATGTGAAGTCATGGCACAGCCAGTAGGTGCCAGAGGGGAGCTTAAACCTGGGCCCTTCGGGCTCTGAGACCGGTTCTTTATTCATCTAGGTAGCATGGTCTCTCTGAAATGACATGTTTCTTTTTTTTTTAATCCTTTTTTGTTTTCTGAACTCTAAAAGGTACCTAGGTTTATAAGCCAATGAATGAAATATAGTCAAACTGCCTCTCAGTATAAATGAATGACAACTTATTTCAGGCTTTTCTTGTATTCTATATCTATGACTGCTTCCAAATACATAGTTTTTTCAAATGGCAATTGTTTTTCAGAAGAAGGTTATTACTGAAGTAACATCTAATAGCAGGTGGCATGGTATGGTCCCATTATTCTCAAATGTTTGCATTAAAGCTGAGTCTGAAATTCCACCATCACTTCAATTTAAGTCATCAGCTGAGTACCATTTCCAGCAATCCATAATCTAGCCATGACCAACACCCAAAGGCTCAAATGAGAAAAAAGGAAACACTCAAAATGGTGTATGTTTCATTTTCTTTACAAGATAGAAAAATCAAAAGTCCCGAATGATCTCATATCATCAACATTTAGAAACATATTTTTAGTTTTAAATTTAGTTTTAAAATTAAAACTAAATTTTAAATATAGTTTTAAAATTAACATTCTGAAAAGTTGTCATTCATTTCTGATTAAACAAGCCAAAATACCACTGAAAATGGCACATTTTAGTAATTATGCTATTTTTATGAGGAAAGATTCTAAAGAGTCAAATGGAAGTAGAGTTTTAAAACTATCAGGGAAAGCTAAGGGAAACACTCAAAGCTAAATAGAAATATAATAGATGGTTATGTATCAGTTAGGAAATGGCTGAAAAAATTGAATTTTTATTTTATCTTTTTTCTGAACTTTTTATTTTGAAATGTTTATGTTAGCAATATATGTCAAGATCATCATAAGAATGACATTTAAAAAAAAACCTATAATACATGAGGTGTAATAAACATTATTACAGGAGAGGAAATAGCAGATTCTAATTTTGTACCTCTGCACTTGCAAGCTGGATTCCCTGGGGAATCCCATCAGAAATTTAAGGTACTCTGGCTCTGAAAACTATAGTTTTTAAGTTCCCATTTTGATTTCTTTGATGTCAAGTCAGCAAGGTAACACAATTAGATAAAGGCAAAGGTGTCAATTAAAGTGGTATAGTTAGAACATTAGTGGGCCAGGAGTGGTTGTGGGCTCCATTAATCTAGCTACCAAGGAGATTGAGGATGGTAGATTGAGCTCAGGAGTTCTGAGTTGCAGTGGGATAAGCCATTTGAATATCCAAATGAAGGCTGGATCTAATATGGTGAATCCTCAGGAAAGGAGGACCACCAAACTAAGAAAGGGTGAATCTGATAAGGGCAGAAGTGGAATGGGTCAGAGTTCCCATGCAAGGGCAGTCAGTTGTTAGATTGGGTGCATAAGTAGCTTTTGCTCTTTCAACTTGAGGAAGATAAATAGAACAAGTCAAAAGGAAAGGAAAGGAAGGAAGGAAGGAAGGAAGGAAGGAAGGAAGGAAGGAAGGAAGGAAGGAAGGAAGGAAGGAAGGAAGGAAGGAAAGGAGGAATGAAGGAAGAAAAGAAACTGTAGCAACAAAACATCTCCCACAATTATTTATCAGTAGGAAGAATGGAGGCTCCAAACAGTGAGGCACAATCAGAAGTATCACAAGCAACCAAAACAGAGCTTACTCGTATTAAATTGCTGTCTCCTTTGTGTTCTTTCATAATGTCCCCAAAATGTCTCTTGTAGGACGTAACACCTGGGAGAGGGTTTCTGTTGTCCCCTCCTGGGTCTGCTCTTGGATTGAGTCTTATTTTTTATTTCCTTTTTTAAAGTAATAACTATTTTTATTTATAGTTTTGAGTTCTAAACTTGATCCCTACTTCCTTCTCCCCCCTGCCCCTCCCTAATGTGGTAAACAATCAGATACGGGTTATATATATATATATAGTTGTGTAAAACATTACCATATTAGTCATTTTCTACAAGAAAACTTGAATAAAAGAAAGAAAATTCAAGAAAGTTGAAAATAGCCTGCCTCAGTCTGTATTCCATCAATATCAGTTCTTTCTTTGGAGGTGGATAGTATGTTTCAGCAATAGTCCTTTGCGATTGTCTTGGATCATTGAATTGTTGAGAATAGTTAAGGCAGTCACAATTCTTCATCAAAGAGCATTGCTGTCTCTGTGCAGCACATTCTATTGGTTCTGTTCACTTCACTATACATCAGTTCATACAAGACTTTCCTGCTTGTCATTTCTTATTGCACAATAATATTCCTTTATCATATACCACAGCTCATTTAGGATTGAGTGTTATTTCTGATGTTTGGCCATGATTTTTAACCTCTCTTCTTTCAGGCTCAGATTAAATCCTGGTCTCGGGGACTGCCAAACACTTTCAGAAAGAACCAGAGTCTTAGGAGCATTAGGAGTCTGTCATGTAGCATGCCAACTCCAGGTTGCTGGACAATTATCTACTCTTTTTGAATTGATTAATTTGGTCTCTGAAGCTAGATTCTAGTTCCACTGGATGCTGTCATGGGTTTCTCTGGAAGATGCCATTGACAATACAGGAGATGAAGAAAGCAAAACCCTTTTTCCTCCTTTCAATAATCTCCAAGAGGGGCGGCTAGGTGGTGCAGTAGATAGAGCACCGACCCTGGAGTCAAGAGTACCTGAGTTCAAATCCGGCCTCAGACACTTAACACTTACTAGCTGTGTGACCCTGGGCAAGTCACTTATCCCCAATTGCCTCACTAAAAAAAAAAAATAATAATAATCTCCAAGAGGTGAGAAGTTTAAGGTTAAGAGCAAATTTTCCCTTGTGGTTAACTGGCTCCATGATGGGCTAGCTTGCTTTTTATAGCTCACCAAAATTATGGATGATTCTTATTCAGTAACCTTTATCTAATGGCAAAGGCCTGATAATTTCATCAGTTAGACTAAGGAACTTCTTCAATTCCTTTCCCCCAAAAAGGACAATTTTAGAACCTTCCTTAAAATGTTTTACATACTAATGCATTATAAAGCTGTGAATAAAGGGATACTACAATTCCAGAAGAAATAATATGTCAGGGGGCAGCTAGGTGGTGAAGAAGATAAGGCACTGGCCCTGGATTCAGATGGACCTGAGTTCAAATGCGGCCTCAGACACTTGACACTTGCTAGCTGTGTGACCCTGGGCAAGTCATTTAACACTCATTGCCCCATCAAAAAAAAAAAAAGAAAGAAAGACTATGATAGTTTGGTTATTCAAGGAACAAGAGAGAGAGAGAGAGAGAGAGAGAGAGAGAGAGACTTATGGTGAACATAAGCAGGAAGCTGTATTTAATCAATCCTGACATGCATAAGAGTTGGCCTAAAAGATTTCATCCAGGAAACATATTTAGTAAAGGAGAAGTATGAGGTCATACCTCTCCTTTTCTGCAAGAATAGCTTAACATATTACCAAATGCTTTACTGAAATCTAGATAAATTAAATAACTTTTAACCGTGTAGTTGTAACTTTTCAATTAAAAAATAAATATATTTATCTTTAAAAATTTAATAACGTAATGGATAAACAACCATTTATGAACTCAGAACCACTTGGGTTAAAGTCTTGTCTCTGACATACATAAGCTATTGGGCCATGGACAAATAATTTAACCTTTCTATGAACCCCAGCAACTTTCAATGATTGTCAATTATGGAAAAGATACCATTCTACTTAAGCACAAAAAGTTTATACAACTAGGAGTCTCCCACATGCATGAAGTTGTGTAATTTAAAATTCTAAATGTGGGTTCTAATCTGTTCCCCCAGTTTTGGGGGAAACTGACTAAAATCACTGATAAAATGAGTTTAGGTTTTTAAGGGTTTATTGAAAGATAGAAAAAGAAAGACTGAGAACAGAATTCCTACAGTCTGGCAATCCTATCTTTCCTCAATTTTCCTGTGAAGTCCTCTGGCACCACCACCATGGAGAAGTTAGGAACCAAAAAGAAACAGACCTCTCCATGCAGTCCCTCCTTCCTGTCCCCTCCCAGAAAATGGGAGGCTCCTCAAGTTGATTGGCTGGTAGCCTTGATAGACAGTGCCCATGAGCCAACATCACTTCCTGACACCAAGAAAAAGCTGCATGGCCTTGCCCTCAGAGGCATTCTCCTCATGGTGGAGCTTTCCTATAGTAAGTCTCCAGTAGGTGGCATCATTCCAATCATTACAAAGTCATGGATCTTAAAACTAAACAAAACAATTTATTTAGCATGATTATTTTTGGATAAACCCATAATGTCACTTGGTATTCACTGCTTCCTTTTCTAGATGTTTTCCACACATCTCTTTATTTTTCTATTTTAGAAATATTTCAAGACCATTGACCTATAGAGTGCAGATTCTATTTTATTCCATAAAAATAATACATGGGACAATTTCTTATCTCCAGTCCTGTGGCACCTGTCCTATCCTCCACAACTCAATAATCACATGCACAATACCAGCTCATTTAGGAGGTAATTAAAGGTCCAGTGACTTCAACTCATCAACAGCAGTCCTGTGCTTTTAAATATTATCTTGCTTATCTTGGGTATCAATTCCCCATTAGTCATGTTTGTCCTAGACTTTCTATTCTGCAGATTATTCTCCTTAACAGAGAAAACAGAAGCAAAAAAAAGAGTCAAACATATCTCACTTTTCTATACTTGTATCATCACCAGTCACTTAACAAATATTTATTAAGCTTCTACTTTGTGCCAGACACAATCTCATCTACCCCTGGTAGTAATCCTATTCCTTCTTTGAGTGTCCTTCCCCCAAAATTTAGCTATAAAAAGTCTTTAAATCTTTTTATTTATTTTTACATGCCCAAAATTCCACCTTATTCCACTTCCTCCTCCCTGACAAAAGTTTTGTCATAATTTAACTCTTCTTAGCTAGTTTTCGCTTATTCTGAATGGGTACTCCTGGCATTATTTTCATAACACATTTTATATGAATCTTGTCCTTTATATTGTTTATTCCATCTTCTATACACATAATTGTAAAATCTAAATTGGTTGGTAGATTTCATATGAATCAATTTTGCTCTTTTTAAGTGATTCTCCTTTTTCTATCCTTTGATCCATTCATAACATTAGAGTCAGAAATGACCGTTAAGGACACTTAGTCCAACTCCCTCATCCTACACCTCCCACTGAGACCTAGGGCCATTAAGTAACTTGCCTAATGTCATACAGGTGGCATCAGAGGCAGTATTTGAACACACTAAAATACTTTCTACTGTACTATGGGAATTGGTTCTCCTTGAGTCTCTAGAATTGGAGTCATAGAATCTTTCTATTCTTAAGGGGGAGACTTCTACTGTATCATTTTAGATGAGGGAAATGCTGCACAAAAGGTGAAGATACTGAGCCTAGGGAACATAGTTCATAAACATACTGGGGTAGGATGCAAGCTGAAGTCTCTAGCATTTTCCTTTACTTGACATTGCTAGCCTGTGTGGTGGCACAAAGGGTTGAAGAGAAAAGGAAGTGGGTGACATAGGGAATGAATTAGGCAATTCCATTTTGTCTTAGTAGTAGCCCCAAACTTTATAGCTTTTTTGTTTCTTTTGAAATACTTCTTAATTAAAACAGTTTGCCTCCTATACTAAAGTTCACTTTATCATCCAGGAGGGTTTTACCACAATTCCAGACTTATATATTACTGTATAGATTAATTGATGATGATAGCTGATGCAATTTAATTCTCATTAGACTTCTCCTGAAGTACATTCAGCTCTTAAACTGTTCCCTTGCCAGAATGAGAAACAATGAGAAAAGTCATTCCGGGACAATTTATATGAATGTTGTTCTAATGGTATCTCAGGAATGGTTATGGAAAACCTAGCAAAGTCAGTAACTCGGGGTAGGAAGAGGTGGGGATTGGATCTTCTAATAGGAGTTCCCAAATTATGGAGTGTCTTGCAATCTCTCAGCAGAGACTGGTCCTGAGACATTCAAATTCTTTTGAATATAGTTTAGAAAGCAGAATATTAAGTGAAGATAGGAATAAGGGATGGACAGAGCAAATCTCTTTAATTCATTATTCTTTTGCCAGTTGGTAGAATAACTGCTTTATCTCCTAATACTTTATAGAAAGCATCCCCAATATATTGACATGGACATTTTGTGAAATGCCCTTGATTTGAATTACATATAAATGAAGAGGCAGTTGTACACAAATTACATAAGACATCTAAGATATAAATTGAATTTCGCTCCTAGTCTGAAATGTGTGTTTTTTTTTCATAATGAATGTGTACTTTCTTCTTCCTTTTCCCTTTTATAACTATTGAGATGGATGAGCTGCCTCTGAGTTCTAAATGCTAATTTAGGAAGTCTCCTGAGTGTAAAACAATAGTTTTTCAAGAAAAGATTTTATCATCTTTCTTTCTTTCTTTCTTTTTTTTTTTTTTGGTGAGGCAACTGGGGTTAAGTGACTTGCCCAGGGTCACACAGCTAGTAAGTGTTAAGGGTCTGAGGCCGGATTTGAACTCAGGTCCTCCTGAATCCAGGGCTGGTGCTCTATCTACTGTACCACCTAGCTGCCCCATTTTATTATCTTTCACAGATGGTATCCGTTGGGGGACCTGCCTTAAATAGCTAAACATTTCTTTGCCTTTTCCATAATTCTGAGCACTAAGTTATGGAAGCAATGAGAAAGTTATTGGTTGTTTTATTAATATTAGGGAGAGGCAATAACTAAGGTGAAATCTGATTTCCGTAGGCTTTTATTATCTGCTACATATCTTTATCATGGTTTCCTACATACTTTCATTTCTATGTTTGAATATATCATATGGTCTTTGTCATATAAAGTTGGCAAAAAATTTAGTTCATATTTCCAAAATAATTAATTATGAATATACAGTTAAATTTACTATACTTACTGATTCTAACTTATACATTTATTTCAATTCATTGGGAGTTGAAATATTAAATTTCATTTAGATTTCAAAATATTGACTTTCTGATCTACAGCTATACTCTGATACAAACAGAAATCTTCAAAAATATTTTTCTTCTATATAATTTAATTGAAGTAAATTAAAATTAAAACATTACCCATATGATCATTATGATAGATATTCATACTTCCTTATTCTAATTCCCATAGTATATGCTAAGCCCAGTCTCTAGGGGTGGCTGCCACTTATCCTATCAGAATCAATGGATAGTCCTGAAGGATTGAGGCATGTCTTTCTTAAGAATCAACTAGTTAAGCAAGGAATTAGCTTTAAGAAAGGGATATTGGGGCAGCTAGGTGGCACAGTGGATAGAACACAGGCCCCAGATTCAGGAAGACCTGAGTTCAAATCCGACCTCAGACACTTGACACTTAACTAGCTGTGTGACCCTGGGCAAGTCACTTAACCCCAATTGCCTCACCACAAAAAAAAGAAAGGGATATTTACAAAGCTAGTAAAATCAGAATAGAGTTTACAAAAACAAAACTGAGGAACACATTGTACCTTCGTGTAGGGGTAAGGGACTCACATTTAAAGTGGTTGCTATCAGTCATTGATCTTATTAAGTTCACTTCAGATGTGGCAGAGGCAATAAATAAAATTGCTATTTTCCTTACAGAAACCAGCATTTTTTGCTGCTGGATCAGCTGATCATTGGATTCAGCTTTTGTATGTACTCCCATTACTTCCTTTTACCTCTGGTCCTTTGACCTTTTAAATTTCACAAAGTGATTCTGTTCCCAGTACTCTTTCACCTAGAAGCAGGGAAGGACAAATGTAGAGAGACAAAGAAACAGAAAAAAACACAAAGAAATGTGGTCATGGTCATGTGGTGGGATTGGTGGTGATGGAAGCAGTTTGCATCAGTATGCAAGGCAATGCAACTACCTCTTTGCCCACCTGGAAGCCCAAAGTCATTTGACATCTACATTTAAACCGCCAGGGAGGGAAATGGGGATCACTTGGCTTGGCTAGTGTCTTTTTGAATAGATACTCCGTTAGGATTATCTATCCAAATCAAATGGTCCCTCTTTGCCACTGAATAATCATATAGAAAATAATCATAGAATCACTTCACATGTTCTGAAGACCACTTTGGATATTATATCAAGCAGAACATGCTACACATACTCATAAAGACAGGGCTCTCATTGGTCAATCCCTTTTTACTTACAGCACCACTGAGATAAGTTGAGACCACCTGGATAGTATTATAAAACCTGGGGCAGCTAGGATATACTTAGTGGATAGAGTGATGGGCCCGGAGTCAGACAGATTCAGGTTCCTAAGTTCAAATCTTGCCTCAGACACTTTCTAGTTGTATGACCCTGGGCAAGTCATTTAACCCTCTTTACTTCAATTATCTCATCTGTATTATGACTCAAATTCTACAAATGATACTTATTATCTGGGCAAGTCTTAGTGAAAGGAAAAGAACACTGGTTTTAACTCTTGGCTCTGTCTCCTACTACTTGTATGATATTATGTAAGCCATGCAACATTCAAGGGACTCATTTACCTCACCTAAAAATCAAGGTAGAAACAGTGCTTTCTTAGTTCCCTTTCAATTTTAAATGTAATTCCTATGAAATTCAATTTATCTCAAGGTAAACTCAGGATTTATTTACAATTTGACAGATTGCAATCCACATTAGGAGGGGGAGTTTCCACAGCTGGGAACCCACCAAGAATTCACAAATTCTTCACACATTGTTTGAGTATGTATAGTGTCCTTCTGTTGTTATGTGATGAGATGAGATAAGGATTAGACATAGACTAAAGGCAGCTAATATAAATGATACTTTTAATAGTGTTTAGTCATTTTTCAGTCCTATTCAAGTCTTTGTGACCCCATTTGGGGTTTTCTTGGCAGAGATTTTGTAGTAGTTTGGTCTTTCCTTTTCTAACTTATTTTGCAGATGAGGAAACTGAGGCAAACTGGGTTAAATGACTTGGCCAGGGTCACACAGCTAGTATCTTGAACCTAGGAAGATGAGTCTTCCTGATTCCAGACCTAGCATTCCATCCACCATGCCACTTATAGAAGCAAAACAAATATTATATTTCAAGCAATTGTATTTCTCATCAGTGTGGATGAAAGCTACTCCTGTGGCAGAAGTAACATAGGACTTAATCAGTAATAATGGTCAGTTCTAAAATAAACCATAGTAGAAAGAAACTGAAAGTTTCAAGGATGAATGGAATATGCTATAATCAGAGAAAAGAAAAAGATGATGCCTAAAAATGTGTTAGGACCCCAAATGAGGTAATATAGGGAAATATATGACCCATGTGGTAGATAACAGTGCAGATTGTCCTTATCCCACAGGGCAAAGGCTACTCATCATTTCATAGAGCTGCTATGTTATGCCATTTGCTTTAGAGTTTTCCTCTTCCCTAAACAATGGTGAGTGAAAATCCAATATTTTCATAGACTGCCTATGTCCTTTCTTATATATATATATATACATATATTTTATTTTCCCCAATTACTTTTTTTTTGGTGAGGCGATTGGGGTTAAGTGACTTGCCCAGGGTCACACAGCTAGTAAATGTCAAGTGTCTGAGACTGGATTTGAACTCAGGTCCTCCAGACTCCAGCCCCAGTGATCTTTCCACTGAGCCACCTAGCTGCCCCTGCCTATGTCCTTTCTTGCAGAATTCGGGAGAAAGAACAAAATCAAAGTTTGAATTATATTGTTTTCAAATCATAGAACCATAGGCTCATAATTGAAATAGTTGTTAGAGGCCATTTAGTCTAAACCACTTGTTTTATCGATGAGGAAATTGAGAGTCAAAGAGGTTAAAAGATTTATTTAAGATCACACAGGAAAAAAAAACCCATGACTTGAAGGTTTGTCATGCAACCCGAAATCCCGTATTCTTTACAATGTGTTGTGAAAAAATTTTAAATCTCTTTTTTAAAATACAAATAACTTTAAACTTCTAGAACCTTTGGTGAATAATTGTTTCACAATTTGGACCTAATATATTTTTGTAGTCTTTTTAAATATAAACCTCCTTATCATCCTTTATGATCTAGCCATAGACTTGCTGCTGTTGCTCCTTTGTTATTTTTCAAAGGCTATTTCTCCACATATGGACTGCACACCTTCTTCATCGCTGCTTCCTAGAATCTCTGGTTTCCTTCAAGTTTAGCTCTCTGGAATGTAAGTTGCTTAAGAGCAGAGATTGTCATATTTTCTCCCAAAGAGTAGGGAGATGGAATAAGCATTTATTAATTATCTAATATATGCCAGGCACTGTGCTGTCTCATTTGATCTTCACAACATCCCTATGAGGTATGTGTTATCATTTTCCCATTTTGCAATTAAGGAAAATGAGATAAAGTGATACATTCATGTTCACACAGGAAGTCTCTAAGGATGTATATGAACTCTTGTCTTCTATACTCCATGTCTAGCACTTCCTTTGGCTACCTGCCTATCCACAGTACCTGGAATATAGTAAGTGTTTAGTAAATGTCTATTGATCACTTAAATTGGACAGTCATAATATAAGTGCATAATTTTATGGATGAGGAAACTAAGAAACAAACAGTTATTCTACTAATGCAATTCATTCTATGGATTTCATTAAAATGCTTAGTAGTTATTAGTTCTTATTGTAGGATAATGCTGATCACTGAGGATGAGTAGAAAACAACTGTATTTAAAAACAACAACAACAACAACAATGGTGATGTAATGCAAATGAAGATTTGTTAACATTTACCTGTGTAAGGGGTTCTCATAGGTCGAGGTATCATCTGTCACAAAGCTATGAAGCAGATAAATTCAGGAAGAGGTAATAATGCTGCCTAAATAATCCAAAATCTTCCTTTCAAAATGAAGAATCTGCATTCATATCGTATTTCTTATTTTTTGTATTTCCAGTCTAAATGGAGCTTTTTAATTCAGAAAAACAGAATTTGTGCTTATCCTAGTATTTAACATAGTTTGCTTGTAAGCAGTTTCTTGCATGTAGCACAAGAAAAGAGTTGAGAGGGGGAAAAAGATGCATAGTAGCAGATGAACACATTCTCTGTGCAGCTGTGTTTTAAACTTATATTTTTGTACTAGTTGTTGAAACCATTGAAGATGTAATGATGTAATGATAATGGACAATCTGAACTAGTCTTTGGAATTGATCCTGTCTCAATAGGTGGTCTTAATATTTACATTTATCAAAAAAAAAAAAACAACACAGAAAAGATAGCATCAATACCTCTGTAAAATCATGGAAGTTTCTAAAGTGGCTATCCAGAAGTAAGGTTTACAAGACTTTTCGTTAAAGAATCTATCTTTTAAAATAAAAGGTTTAATTGATAATATCTGATGAAAACATCCTTGCAAAGATTGTAGGTACACTTGCTTTTCTGATGACAAAAGATTTTCTCAAAGGCTAGCAATACTTATTGGACACATTAAACAATCTAACGTTTTGTTAAGATAGGTTTAACAATTTCAACTGATAGGTTGAAACTATCTAGTATCTTGACTACTGGTAAGAAAAAAATTGTCCTAAATAATGTCACTTGCATTCGATGTTATTACAGGGATATTATCTAAGGAAGAGGAACTTAATTTCATACACCTAACAACCCCTGTTTATACTATAAGCTCTATGTGTATGTATTACCTTTTTATTTGTTCCTTGTATTATTGCAGCCAAAGATATCATCATCATTATTACAAAGATCTTCTTACATCCAGATACAGTCCATCAACAGAGGACTAGGAGCAAGGAGGAAAGGCCAGCGAACAAGATTAAGAGAGGCAGACAAGATTAGAGGGGCGGCAAAGGTGGCAGAGGGCAGACTGACGGAGCAGACAGACAGACAGACTGACCAGGACGCAGCAGAGAGCACAGAAGCTGTCAGCTCAGGGTACAGGTTGGAGAAAGTGAAGATTAAGAGGAGTTAGAAGAAAGTAGCTGAGCAGGGAAAGTGTAACATACCCTGAGGTGACAGAGGTGGCTAAGGCCCTTATTGTATTGAAAAGGTTCCAGGCTCAGCAGGTGAAAGGAAGAAGTGGAAAGCAGTCAGATTGTACATCTTATTTTCCTGTATTCTTAATTTTAAATAGCATCTCATAAATAAACTCTGCTTTGATTATTTAGTTAAGAGGCTTCTTAATATTTTGCTTATCAATTTGGGAGTGGAGCAGTGTGGCAGAACTTTATAAACAGCCCATATTAAATTAAACACAGTCAGATAGCCAAATATTCAACAGTCCCAGATTAAATACCCCAGTCAGCTTTAGCCCCCCAAATTAGGCCCAGCTAGTCATTTAAAAATATTTCTACATTTGAATGGCGACCGCGGCAGGACTTACGGCCCAATTATAATTTCTCTAAACCTATAATTTTTCATATAATCATAATTTTTCATAAATCAAATTATATAATTTTCCATGTTAGATATAGCTAATTATTGTTATTTTTTTTACAATCCTTTCTTTTATTCAGCAAGGATTTATTGTGTCTACTATGGTCAAGTTACTGTGCCAGGATGAAAAAAAAATCCTTCCATCACCAGGATTTTATATTTTATATGTGAGTATTTTAAGCCTTTTAACTTTGGTAAAATAATGTCTCACACTTTTCTTATAGATTGAATGGAAAAATGATCTAGGCAGAATTAAAATTAAACTGTTAAATGATTAATGACTCAAAGTCAACATGGCAGGTCTCCAGTGGAATTCCTCAAGTATCTGTACTTGGCTGTTTAATATTTATATCAATGACTTGGATAAAGATAAGGAGAGCATGTTCATAATATTTTTGGATGACACAAATCTGGGAGGGAAAACTATATGAATATCACATTTGGATGACTGAATCAGGGTCCAAAAGATCCTCACTAGCCAGGGCAAAGGTTTTTAACCTAGTATCTATGGTGTGTGAATGGAATTCAGGAGGGTTGTTAATTAAGATAGGAAAAATACCTCTTTATTTTCACTAAATTTTAATTGAAATCAAACATTTCTTTCAATTATGAATGTAGACAACAAACATTATTCTGACAAAGGATCTTCCTCATATTTCTAGAAAGCATAACAAGAAAAACAAAGATCAGGAACCCCTGGGCCAGAACATTTGGACTACTTTAATAACATAAAATTCAATAGTGAAAATTATAAAGTATTATATTTGATTACAAAAAGAAGTCAGCTTCACAACTACAAATTGGGAAAGTAATGCTTAAACAACAGATTTTCTTTAAAATATCTGAGCACATTAATGGACTCAATATGATCAAGCAGGCAGAATTCTAGGAATTATCAGATGAGAGCCCCATTCACCTCTTCTTTCATAAGACCTTCTCTGCAACTTTGTATTCAGGTCTGAGAGTCATAATTTAAGAAGGTTGGTGATATAATGGATTATGTCCAGAGAAAGTGAACCAGAAAGGTGAAAGGACCTTGAATATGTCATATAAGGATTGGTTGAAGGAAATCAATATCACAGATAACACAGTGGCTGTGTTCAAATAATAGAAGGGATATCAAATAAAGTAGATATTAGATATATTCTGTTTTACCCCAGAACTCAAAATCAAGAGCAATGGCTAAAAATTACAATGAGGCTATATTTCAGGAAATACTTCTTATCAATTATATCTCTCCAAAAGTGGAATGAACTGCTTTAAATTCATAGTTTAAATAGAGTGATAGATAAGTGGAAAAGACTGGACAAAGGAAAATTAGAAACAAAAGAACTAAATTGCACAGTGTTTGACAAAGTTTAAAAAAACATAAATTACCTCAAAAAGAGAACATTTGATTAAAAACTGCTAAGAAAACTGGAAAACAATCTAAGAGAAATTAGGTTTACCATATTCCTTATGCCATAGTTAACAAGATATTCTAAATGGTTTCATGACTTTTATCATGATGACTATTAAAAAAAACTAGAACAGAAACAGATCATATATATCTCACAGCTATGGGTAGGAGTAGTATTCTTAATTTCAAATTCTTAATTACAAAAGATAAAATAGATAACTTGCATTACTTGATACTAAAAACTTGGGAATTTCTGCACACAAAAATAATGAACCTAGAATAAGAAAAGTACTGGTCGAATAGGAAAAAAGAAATCTTTGTATCATATTTCTCTGATCAGGGCTTGATATCATATATACATACATATATACACACATGTATATATAATTTATATAATTTTTACATACCAATTCTATACCAATAACTATTCTCCAATACACAAGTGGTCAAAGAATATGGACTAACATTTCTTTTCTTTTCTTTTCTTTTCTTTTCTTTTCTTTTCTTTTCTTTCTTTCTTTCTTTCTTCCTTCATTTTTTTTGGGGGGGGCAATGAGGGTTAAGAGACTTACTCAGGGTCACACAGCTAGCAAGTGTCAAGTGCCTGAGTCCACATTTGAACTTAGGTCCTCCTGACTCCAGGTCTGGTGCTCTATCCATTGTGCCACCTAGCTGCCCCACAAACATTTTTTTAAAAGAAAAACTGGAAGTATTTACAACCACATGAAAGAATTCTCCAAGTCACCAATAACAAGGGGACAATAAATTACAATAGCCTTGCTGTTTCTCCTCACAACCTGCAAATTGGCAAAAATTATAAAAAATGCCAATACTCATTGTTGTAGTGACTGTGGAATGATAGGCATATTAATACACTGTTGGTAGAACTAAAATATGGTAAATCCAGTTAGGAGAGCATTTGAAATTGTGCAAAAAAATGAAAAGGATACCTATTGTCTTTGAACCAGAGATTCTAGTGTTGGGCTTATACCTCAAGTAAACTATAAATAAGAAAAAAGTCCCCACATACACCACAATATTTATAGAAGCATTTTTGTGATAGCAAAAAATTACTGGTAAGAAAGCATCACAAAGATAGCTATTGAGGAAAGGATAAACAAAATATGTTATATAAATGTAATGTAATATTGACCTGCCATAAGAAATGATGTATATGGTGAATACAAAGAGGAGTGGCAAGATTTATAAAAATTCATGTAGATTGAAGTAAGCAGAGCCACGAAAACAATATACATAATAATTACAACAAATTTTAATGGAAAGAATCACACAACAACAAAAAATGAATATAACAAAATCATAAAGGTCAGTTATTACTCAAATGAAGTGATATGAGAAGTTTGCCCCATACCAACCCTTTGTGAAGGTGGGATGTTGACAGGTGTTTCATATTGCACAAGTTTTTGAACTTTTCAAAATATTGATGTTGAATCAATGATGTTGATGCTTTTCCTCTTTAAAATGCTATTTGTTATAAGGGATGACTCCCTGGAAGGGTGAGGTATAAGGATACTTGGGATAATTATGGCATCAATAAAAAACTTATTTAAAAATTATTATCTAATACCATATATTGACCGGAAAATGACATTTCTCAAAGACTATGACTAGTAGTATATAAATTCTGACACTCCTCCCAAGGTGGAAAAATATCTAATATGTGTCTACTGTGTAATTTAAGATTCTAAATGTGGATTCTAATGTGTTCCCCCAGTTTGGGGGAAACTGACTAAAAATCACTGATAAAACGAGTTTAGGTTTTTACGGGTTTATTGGAAAATAGAAAGAAAAAAATTGAGAACAGAATTCTAACAGCCTGGCATTCCTATCTTTCCTCAAATCTCCTGTGAAGTCCTCTGCCGCCACCACCATCAAGTCCGGAAGCCAAAAAAAAGGCCAGCGCTCTCTGCGCAGGCTCCCTTTCCTCCTTCCTGTCTCCTCCCAGACCATAGGAGGCTCCTCCAGTTGATTGGCTGGTAGACTTGATAGACAGCACCCATGAGCAAACATCATTTCCTGACGCCAAGGAAAAGCCACAATGCCTTTGAGGCATTTTCCTCATGGTGGAGCTCTCCACAGCAAGTCTCCAGTAGGTGGCGTCATTCCAATCATTACACTACTGACACTTTTTTTCTTTTCATCTAGAAGCCAAGCTGACTTACTTCATAGAGACACATAAATAGAAGTTTGGCCAATACTTTTTTTTTTTTTTTTTTGCAGAGCCATGGGGGTTAAGTGCCTTGCCCAGGGTCACGCAGCTAGTGTCAAGTGTCTGAGGCTGGATTTGAACTCAGGTATTCCTGAATCCAGGACCAGTGCTTTATCCACTGCGCCACCTAGCTGTCCCCTGGCCAATACTTTTTAAAATGAAAATTCATGAAAAACTATCCCCTAAATCATGGATGGATTGCAACCTTATGGTTGAAGGAAGTATAAATACTAATTGAATAACATCTTTTGAACTCCTAAAGTAGATTATAGTTAATATTATGGTTATCAAAAGCAAACCCAATTACATGTTACACTTTAAGGAAAGGGAGATCTATTTGGAGAAATGTTGTTTCCAGCACAACTCTTCAGCGCACAGCTCACTAGCCAGATTTTATTGCCTATAACTTGGATAAATTTCTCTGGCAACCACCTGGGGGAGTAGAGAGTTCTCTTTCTAAATTAAGATTCATAACATCTCCCCTTTTACTTTTTCAATATTCTTACCTATGAAGTAAAATTAAGATGCAATTAGTAGTTTTAAGATGCCAAAACTATTTTAAGTATGGTGTATGTGAAAATTGATCATAGGTTAGAAAGTATTTATTTTTTGCTTAAATTGTCATACTTAATTCCCAGATATTTAACTTGAGCCTTCTGTGGTTGAGAAGCAAGGTGATACAGTGGATAGACTATCAGGCCTGGAGTCAGGAAAGAAATGTGGCCACAAACACTAGCTGTGTGACCCTGGGTAAGTCATTTAAAGATGTTTGCCCAAGTTTCTCATCTGTAAAATGAGTTGGATAAGGCAATGGCAAACTACTTCAATATCTTTGCCAAGAAAACCCCAAATGGGGTCACAAAGAGTTGGAAATGACTGAAATGTTTGAACAAAATTAGTGGTTAAGTACCTAAAACAACTGTAAATGTTCAAGTCCTTTTCATCTTAATAATAGAATTTAATCAAAATTATGGAAAATGGATCAATTAATCTATAATCAGCATGAACTAACATAAAAAAATAATTAGGCTTGTAGTCTCAGTTCTCACATCAAGTGCTCCGCATAGCATGTCTTTGCACTACACTTGAGCCCCTTTTCAAAGAAATACTATACTACAGTGAGTCCCAAAACTAATTCATGAAAGAAATGACACTGCAATTATCCTTGGAAAGATTACCAAAACTCCAGTCTCTAAATTTGCATAATTAAATTAGATCTAATTTTCACAACATGCAACCTTATATGCTATTTGGTTCTAATGGATTTAGTCTTACTCAAATTTATTATCATTTGAGAAAAACACAGCCAAAAGAAAACAGGTTTAGGAACATCTTCTATAAGGAAGAAAAGAGGCAGCAAAATATTAAGAATCAAAGTAACACTTCCAGAACTAATTTCATCATGGAATAATTTGGAATTTGAAATATATTGACAAGACTTGTAGACACTAGGCCAGGGGACCAGGTCTAATGGCATACCTATTTGGTTTTAGAAAGTCAGGGATCCTTTAGAGCAAAATAAATTAAATTTAGACTGTTTTCATATCTCTTAATTAATACACATAATCATTGTTTTGGATAGATATCTAATTTCATTTCTCCTATTTTCTGGGGGAAATATCAAGAAATGGAATTTCTCAAAGAACCCAATATTAATTTTCTACGACATCTTGGTTTCATAGAAAATACTTTCACAGGGGGCAGCTAGGTGGTGCAGTGGATAAAGCACTAGCCATGGATTTAGGAGGACCTGAGTTTAAATGTAGCCTCAGAAACTTGACATTTACTAGCTGTGTGACCCTGGGCAAGTCACTTAACACTCATTGCCCCACAAAAAAAAAATTATACATACAAACATATATATATATATTACTTTGACAAATATTGGCTTGGTGGATCCTTCTAGAGTGGGAGTCAGGTAAAACTGTTATTCATGGCAACTAGGTGGTACAGTGGATAGAGCACCAGGCCTGGAGTCAAGAAGACTGAGTTTAAATTCAGCCTGCTATGTCACCCTGGAAAAGTCATTAACCCTATTTACCTCAGTTTCCTCATCTACAACATGATCCGAGAAGGAAATCGCAAACCATTCTAGTATCTTTGCTAACAAGACCCCCAAAAGGAGTCACAAAAAGTAGAAAATTACTAAAGAACAGACCTATTATTCACTGTGTCCTATTGTACAAGTCAGATGAATGCGTATGCCTCAGTATCTTACAAATGTACATTTAGAACTGGAAGAGACCTAAAAGATCATATAATCTGACCCTCTAATTTTACATATTATGAAAATAAACCCAGATAGTGAAGTGATTTGCCAACTATCATCCCATAGTTAAACCAATATTCCTTCCATTACACTACACAACAATGGTCATTGGGAGAAAATGATCCTTTTCTGAATGCTCAAAAATAAGTTTGTTTTCTTTAAGAAATATATATAGAGCAGCTAGGTAGTACAGTGCATAAAGCACCAGCCCTGGATTCAGGAGTACCTGAGTTCAAATCCGGCCTCAGACACTTGACACATACTAGCTGTGTGACCCTGGGCAAGTCATTTAACCCCCATTGCCCTGCAAAAAAAAGAAATACTCACACACACAAAATATGTTGGTAATAGGTATATCCCTCAGGGCAGCTAGGTGGTGCAGTAGATAAAGTGCTGGCCCTGGATTCAGGAGGACCTGAGTTCAAATCTAACCTCAAACACTTGACACTTACTAGCTGTGTGACCCTGGGCAAGTCATTTAACCCTCATTGGCCCCCTCCCCCCAAAAAATAGATATATCCCTCAAAAAGAAATAGGCTTGAGCCTTTAAGCAAATCTTGGTTCTAGTCTTATAGTTCAGAGCCTGAGTAGGCCTATTAAATTATTTATTATATTATATTATATTAGTTTTTTAAAAATCTAAATAAACTTTCACGAGGAAGGGAGAGGGAGCCCAAATACAGAACAGAGGGTTTACATTTTGTTCCTGGTGGAAGAAATCTGTTCATGAGTGTGTTTTGGGTATGTGATCAACATGGCTTTTAATTGTTGATTAAAGACACAGAGAAGGGGTAGCAGCAGGAATATCCTGTTTGTAGTTTGAAGAAAAAGCAGGACAAAGACTTTTCTCCAGAGACTTAGTAAGCAAGGTAAGAATTTATAAATCTTTCTGATAAGGTAATAGAAGGCAATCACTCAGTGGATATGTAACTCCAGAGACTATTTCAACAGAGCCCCTTGCCAAAGATGTAAATTGGGTAAGTTTCAGAATTCTGGAAAAGATAAAGAAGAGATCCTCTATCTAGTGAATAAAAAATCTCATATGAAGAGGCAGTATGAAGTTGTGTTATAGATTTTATTTGGAGGCAGCTGGTAATACAGTGTGGATACAGCAACGGGCATAGAACTGGAAGACCTGAGTTTAAACTTGGCCTTAGACACTTGCTAGCTGGGTGACCCTGACTAGGTCACTAAACTTCTGTTTGCCTCAGTTAAACCTCAGTTTCCTCATTTATATAAACCTAAGTTCCTTAAAGATATGCACTGTCTGGCTTGCTTGAATTTCTGTATTCACTGCACTGCTTAGCACAGAATATTTTTTTATTCATTCATTCATTCATTCATTCACTCAGTCACTCATTCACTCATTGTATAGAACACATTAGTATGGAGAAAAGTGAAACAAACAAAAGTACTAAATAGTACTAAAATGTAAACAGTCTTCCTTTCTTCCCATAGTAATAATGGCATATTGACTAAAAATGAGGCAGTGGCCTAAGAATTAGTGGGCTGTTGGACCATGTATTTTGATAGTTTGATGGACCTCTGGGTATTCCTTGTAACCGTGTAGTTTATAATACATTATACTTGACTCATATTCATGTCCTTTCATAAATCCTCCATAGAGGGGTGGGCAAACCCTACATGCTGAAGGTCTTTCACTTGTTCTTTTGATACTTGATGGTTACCAGTGGAACACATGAGATGACCTTCATTTTTTTTTCCTGGCAGTCCCTTTATGCCTGAAATGCCCTTCCTTCTCATCTCCATCTACCAGCTTCCTTTACTTCCCTTAAGTCCTCACAAAACTCTCATCTTCTACAGGAAACTTTCCCCAATGCTCTTAATTCTTGTACCTTCCTATCTATCCTCTATATAGCTGGTTGTACTTATTATTTGCTTGTTATCTTCCCCATTGAATCATAAGATTCTTCAGAAAAAGGAATGTCTTTAGCTAGTTTTAGTATTTCCAGCACTAATTAATTACATACAGTGCCTGGAACATAGTAGGCACTGAATAAACATTTATTGTCTGACTGGTCATCAATTATCCTTTGTTTTTTGCCACATAAATGTCGTACCTTCTTTTTCATCCATAGATCTCTCTGATGACAAACTTTATATCACATTTTCTGTGAATTCTTAATTGGAATTTGTTGTAGCTTATTCATGCCCACCATTCATTGCTCTTTGGATGACCTTCAACTCTAATTCTAGCCAAACAATTATATACATCTAGCATCCATATAGCACTCTGGGAAGACTACTGATAGTTTTTCTAATGAACCTTTGTTTGAAGGAAAAACTTAGATTTTTATTCAGATTGTATTCTTTTTCAAAGGTATTCCAGCCTACTACCTTTGGGGGGGGGCCTCTACTTCATTTTATAGGTATAGAGATTGTCCAAAATCTATATACTAACTTAACATCTCTTAATTTTCCAGCTAAATGTTCTTTAAAAATAATTTATTAATCATGTTTTGTTTTATTTGTTTTTCATCTCTGTCACTGCCCATTAAGTCATCCCTTCTGTCCATAGTTCTCCTTTATGATACATATAGCCAAAGAAACCTAAATCAACATATTGGTCATCTCTAAAAAATATGGCTTTAAGAAGGGTAGGAAAGAGGAATGTAGAGGGAGAAGAAAGACGAGAGAACTGGAATGGGGTAACGTATTTCATATAAAAGAGACACAAAAGAGGTTTTACAGTCAGTGAAAGGGAAGTGGGTGGGAGCACTTGAAACTTAGTCTCATCAGAATTGACTCAGAGAAGGAATACGATACACATTCAGTTGGGTATAGAATTCTATCTAAACCTCCAGGAAAATAGAAGGTAAAGGGGGAGAAAATGATAGAAGGGAGGACAGATTGGCTAGGTGGTAGTCAGAAGCAAAACACTTTTGAGGATGGATGGGTGAAAGGAAAGAAGGAGTAAGATAAGCAGGGGAAAAATAGGATGGAGGGAAAAAGTAATCATAACTGTGAAAACATTTTACAGCAAGTATCTTGGATAAAATTCTCATTTCTCAAATATGTGGAGAATTGAGTTAAATTTATAAAAATGATTCATTCCCCAGTTGATAAATGGCCAAATGATATGAACAGACAGTTTTCACAGAAAGTAATCAAACCTATCTATAGTCCTATTAAAAATGCTCCAAATCACTCTTGATCAGAGAAATGCAAATTAAAACAACTCTGAGGTTGTTTTAGCCTACATCTATCAGTTGGCTAATATTACAGAAAAGAAAAATGACAAATGTTGGAGGGGATGTGGGAAAATTGAGATATGAATTGAGACATTAATGTGGAAAAACATAGACACTGTTGCTAGAATTGTGAACTGGTTTAATTATTCTGGAGAGCACTTTGGAACTTTGCCCAAAGGGCTGTAAAACTAGGTATATCCTTTGACCAGCAATAGCACTACTGAGTGTATAACTCAAACAGATAACATTTTTAAAAAAGGAAAAGGACCTATATGTACAAACAGTATTTACAGCAGATCTTTTAGTGGTGGCAAAGAATTGGAAATTGAGAGGATGAATATCAATTGGGGAATGATTGAGCAAATTGTGGTATATGCTTGTGATGAAACAATATTGTGTTATAAGAAATGATGAGCAGGGTACTCTCAGAAAAACCTGGAAAGACTAATGCAAAGTGAAGCGAGTAGAACCAGGAGAAGAGTGCACACTGTAATAGCAATATTGTACAGTTGATCATCATAGAATGTTGCCGTTACTATGTATAGTGTTCTCCTGGTTCTGCTCACTTCACTCAGCATCAGTCCACTTAAGGCTTTCCAGGTGTTTTTTTCCCTGAAATCTGCTTGCTCATCATGTCTTTTGCTACAATAGTATTTCATTATATTCATATACCACAACTTGTTCAGTCATTCCCCAATTAATGAGCATTCCTTTGATTTTCAATTCTTTGCCACCACAAAGAGAGATGCTATAAATATTTTTTGTACATGTGGGTCCTTTTCTCTTTGTGTGATCTCTTTGGGATATAGATTTAGTAGTGGTATTACTAGGTCAAAGAGTATGCACAGCCCCTTTGGGCATAGTTCTCAATTGTTCTCCAGAATGATGGGATAAGTTCACAACTCCATCAAAAATACATTAGTGGGGCAGCTAGGTGGTGCAGTGGATAAAGCACTGGCCCTGGATTCAGGAGGACCTGAGTTCATATCCAGCCTCAGACACTTGACACTTACTAGCTGTGTGACCCTGGACAAGTCACTTAACCCTCATTGCCCCCCCCCAAACTTTAGTTTTCCAATTTTTCCATAGGTTCCCCAAAATTTATTATTTTCCTTTGTTGTCATATTAGCCAATCTGATAGGTGTGAGGTGGTACCTCAGAGTTGTTTTATTTTGCATTTCTCTAATCAATAGCATTTTTTCATATGACAACAGATAGCTTTGATTTCTTCATCTGAAAACTGTCTGTTCATATCCTTTGACCATTCCTCAATTGGGGAATGACTTGTATTCTTATAAATTTGATTTACTTCTCTATGTATTTTAGAAAGGAGCCCCTTATCAGAAACATTGGCTATAAAAATTATTTCCCAGATTTCTGCTTTCCTTCTAAACTTGGCTGCATTGCTTCAGTTTGTACAAAAAATTAATATAATGTAATCAAAATGATCCATTTTGTATTTTATAATATGCTGTCTCTTTTTTGGTCACGTGTTCTTCTCCTCTCCATGGATGCAAGAGATAAACTATTTCTTCCTCTCCTAATTTGCCTATGGTATCACCCTTTATGTCTAAATCATGTACCAATTTTAACCTTATTTTGGTATATGAGAACTCAAATTTTTAAGAAATGAATATTTAAAATTGTTTTACAGGTAATTGGAGAAAAATAAAATATTAAAAATATCTTTGGCTGCCAGATACATAGCTCCTCCCAATCATTAATAACTTAGGTCCCCTCAGGACGATCCCCAGAGAAGAGATTAATGAGTAGCTAGAGAAGATGTACATCTTTGGAGAAAATAGTATGTTATGTATAATACAAGGAGGAACCAAACTTAAAAATCAAGTCCGACCCCCTCATTTTACAAGGGTACAATGTTCCTCCAGATCTTACTAGTGGCATGGTTTTGGTCCACCCTCAGGAATGCCAGTTCAGGCAATTTTGTAGGCAACTGAAACAATCACAAAGATAATATAGGAATCTCAGACAGTTTCTGAGACACCATTTTGGTGTAGAAAGGAAGAATCTAAGCAAAATCACGGAGTTCAGTATGACTTGATGCTTAAGCAAAGTTGAATAGTAATCTAAATACACGTATGCACTATGTGTGACTAAACAAGAAGAAAAATAGGCAGTCATATCTTGAACATCCGCAAGTAATCTAAATTTGGAAGTCATTAGCATAACTGCACAGCTTGTGTACATGCAGGAAATCTTAATTGTACCCCAAATTATAATCTAAAGGAATTTGCTACAGCCCAAACATAGCAGCACTGATAAAGATGGGAGAAATACAGATTCACACTCAGGCAAAAATGAAATACATGATATACAAATATGCTTGAGATAAAGCTCAAGGAACATTAATACTTTATTTTCTTTACATTTTTGACATGCAGAATTTTCCATGAAATCATAAAACTAGAAAGCACAAAATGGCATCTATTAAAAATCACTTCAGGGGCAGCTAGATGGCTCAGTGGATAAGCACCAGCCCTGGATTCAGGAGTACCTTAGTTTAAATCCGGCCTCAGACACTTACTAGCTGTGTGACTCTGGGCAAGTCACTTAACCCCAATTGCCTCACCAAAAAAAAAAAAAAATCACCTCAAAAGCCTTCCAAGACAAGTGATCTCCAAGATTGCTTTGCCTTGCAATATATTTGACTCTTCATTAACCTTCTCTTTTTCCTTTCAAAACTTTGCACAGTGTTTTAATATTAATTTTGGGTAACCTAGTATTTTTTATTTTAAAATCTTTATTTATAATTCAAATAATTTTGTTATCAAATCAGTAGCTTACATAGCAGATCTCACGTTCTCTTTACCTTAACATGTGTTCTGGGCTAGTTCCCTGATTGTTTGCTACAGAAATGAATCAAGATATCATTATTTAATAGTTAATAAAAGGAGAGTTACCTAGCTATAACAGGAGAAGGATATGCAATAAGGAAATGGCTTGAGGATGTTACAGGTACATTCAATGAACAAAGTACACCATACTTAACCACTTTCTCCCAGCCAAATTCATAGGAGCTCCTTGTGGTTCCTTTGCACTCAGGCAAGCAGGAAGTAATGTCAGCAGACAGGTCCATCAGACTCCTAAACCAATAAAGTATCAAGGTTGGTTTCAATGCCTTTTACAGGAAAAAACAAAAAAACAAAACAAGAAAAAAACTAGCTTAACTTTCATGGCAGTAGTACTTAGAACCATACATAACTAGTGGCAACATAGTGATTAGTTAATAATAATATTGATGAACTGATAATTCATTTTTTACTCCCTACATCTTTTCATCTACTTTGCTTATTCACTTTACCCTGAATTTACATATTTTACTACACTCTTAAGGAATGGACTCTTACTGGTTTCAACTACTGCAATTATCTACTTTACTTGGTACATAGAGAGTGTGACATGACTGTATGTCTGTATAGATCAACACATTACAGAATCAAAGGGCTCAGGGAAATTTTAGGGGTTATGTCATCATCCAAACTATACCTAAAGTATAAACTATCTGTAATATCCTAAACAACTGGTCATCAAACTTTGGTTAAAAAATCCCCATTGATGAAACATTCATATTTTATCTAGGTTTATCAATCAATGATTTGACAGCTCCATTTGTAATTCCTTATATTTACATGAAATTTAATTTCTTCTCATTTTTATCCATCATTGTTAGTTTTAACTTATGCTGTCCAGCAGAACATCTCTTTTTCACATAACCTCTTAGACATTTGAAGGCTGCTATCATGTATCCTCTAAGTCTTTTCTTCTACCTAATTTTCTCCAGATCCTTCAGGCAATCATCATATAACATAATTTTGAGTCACATCCACACCAGGGAATTGTATAATACATACAGTGTTAGACTTGGAATGAAAGAAGACTTGCATTTATATCCTTCCTCTGTCATTTTGGTAAGTTCCTTTGCTTCTTTGGGCTTCCTGTTCCTCATCCATCAAATGAGAGCATTGAAATAGTAAGTAATGAGTTTATGTATAAATATGCCAGATTAAAGATTTTGCCTTATCATAGCAGAATCAGGATGAGAACCATAGTATCACCTTTGAGGAATGATATATCAAAATCAATTCTTGAAGATTTGTTCTTGCATCTGTCTCTGAAGTTCTTGTCTTTTCTGAGACAGAAACTTGCAAGCTTCCTAAACAGATTCCAGGGAGGATGACTCAGAAACCTGCTATCCTTTTTGCCTCTGATAAAAGAGATGAATACCTTCCACTCAAACACTCCTCACTTGGTCAAGAACCAACAATACACCCCATTTGTTTCCCATCTTAGGTGCCTTATTTTAATTAACCAAGACTGATAGTGATCTATGTTAACCATCAGTCTTCCCTTAGTTTAGACCTGTGTCTTCAGCAGTTCTTAAGTTCAGAAAGATCTCAGGTTGCTATCATTACCCTTATATCAGTTTAGGAGGAAAGGGGAGAAAAGTGAAATATCAGGACAGACTATACACCTATATTTTGTTTCTGTGCAAGCTTTGTAATCTACATCAGAAATATTTTAACTACTTCCTTCTTCTGATCAGGAAGTCTGTAGCTTACAAAATCCCAACAAAATATTTCTTTTGTTTCTTCCTTTTAGCCTCATAAGCTACATATGCTTTCTTCTCTCCACTTAATTCCGTCTCTTCTTTTGTCTTCCTGCATCTTTTCATTTTAAAAGGAGATCTTATTAACCTAAAATGAACTTTGGTAGAATTTTAGAAGAAATGGCAGGGGCAGGGTGAATGGAGGTAGAGAAAGAACAGTTTCTTGCCCTCCTTGAATTATGTCATACCCATACTGGCCTGTATATTCAAGTAAAATTAACCTTATTATTTTTGGAAAATAATAATAAATATTTTAAATTTATTTAGAATTTTTCCCATCTTACATGTAAAAACAAATTGTAACATTGATTTTTAAAACTTTGTGTTCCAAATTCTCATCCTCCCTCCCTATCTGCCCCTTAAGAACTCAAGTAATTCAGTATGTTATACATGTGCAGACCAAAAAAAAAAAAAAACCTCTAGAAAAAGGAACTAACAACAACAACAACAAAATATATTTCCATCTGTTTTCAGGTACTATCAGTTCTTTCTCTATAGATGGATGGCTTTTTTCATAGGTCCTTCAGAGTTGTCTTGGATCATTGCATTGCTGAAAATAACCAAGTCATTCACAGCAGATCATCTTACAATAATGCTATTATTTTGTATACAGTACATTTCACTTTGCACCAACTCATATAAGTCTTTCCAGGGTTTTCTGATAGCATATGGCTCATCTTTTTTTTTAATACTAAACTACATTTAAATAGTACTTTAAAGGGAGATTTCCTTACCAAACACTTATGAGGTTGATTATTACAACAACGATAATAGGTAACATTCATATGGTTCCTTATAACTGACAAAGAAATTTCTTCACAATAGCCCAGCAAAGGAGCCAAGATGGTGGAGGAAAGGCAGTAACCTCTTAGAGTTCCTCACATGATCACTCCAAAAACCTCCAAATAATGCCATAAGACAATTCCTGGATCAGCAGAACCCACAAAAGGATGGGTTTAGATCATTTATCAACCAAAGATGGCTTAGAAGGTTGGCAGGAAAGGTCTGCTGTACTGGGGTGGGTGTGGAGTCCAGCCCCATGGCCACAGCAACACAGATCCAGCCCCAGACAGCCTACACCAGAGAAAGACCACCAAAGCTTCTGAATTGGCTACAGCTTTGGATACTTCTGAAATTCAGCTCATGGTCTGGTGAGAGGGTTAAGTGGCTGGGGGTGGGGGGCACATTACAGGGGTCACTGCTGGCACTGAGGTGTATGTCAGGTGTTTTGCCTGTGCTGGAAACTAGGAAGCAGCCTTGAGTGGCGGGCTAGGTGGGGGAAGCGTGCAGGCACACCAGAAGCTAGTAACCATATTGAGACAGAATTCTGTTCCCAGGTTAAAGAGCAAGCAATCCTAGGGCTATATACAGACCAGAGCACAGGTCAGGAGAGTAAAGAACCTGCCTCTCCTTAAATTGATCCACCTGGGACCCCTTTAAGCTTGGGACAGTGCATCCTGGAGGCAGTGCCCACTTTAAGAAGGAGTTAAAAGTCAAGAAATAGCCTAGAAAAAAAAATTAACAGACAGAAAAAAATGTGGACCATTGAAAGTTTCTTTGGTGCCAAGGAAGATCAAAATACACCCTCACAAGAGGATAAGAAAGTCAAAGCTCCTACATCCAAAGCTTCTAAGAAAAACATGAATTTGTCTCAGGCCATAGAATCATTCAAAAAGTACTCTGAAAATTAGCCTTATTCTTAAGTCTCTTCCCATACCCACCACAGTAATACCATCTGGAGTGTTCTCTTTTCAGGCTGAATTATTTCAAGCAACTGATGACATTACTGGTATAAGTTACATTTTGGAGGGTCTATGATACTCCATTTTCCCTTTAATATTAACAACAAAAATAATAACACAATAATAATGGTACTTACACAGAGTTTTAGATTTGAAAAGCAATTCATATATATTATCTTATTTTATCACAACACCCCTGAGAAGTAGGTGCTGTTATTATTCTTGTTTTACTGTTTAGGAAACTGAGGTTGACATAGGCTCAGTGACTTGTCCAATGTCACAAGACAGTAAGTTGTGTAGGCTGGATTTGAATTCATGTCTTCAAGACTCCAAGTCCATCACTCAATCCACTATGGAACTTACTTACTGTAAACCATGCTAGATCTTGGCTGTAGGACTAAACATGAAACCAAGGTAACCCACTAATGTTGGGTCTTCAATGCTTTATTGACCCATGTCAGATTGGTTCCCTTCTCTGAGCATCTGAATGGTACACTATTTTTTCTTTTTTTTTTCTAAATTTTATTTTCCCCAGTTACATGTAAAAACAATTTTAATATCCATTTTAAAAACTGTGTTCCAAATTCTTTTCCTTCCTCCCTCCCCCCATCCTTATGAATGCAAGCAATTCAATATAAGTTACATATGAGTAGTCATGAAAAACATTTCCATATTAGGTTGTGAAAGAAAACAGACAAAAAAACTTAAGAAAAGAAACTAAAAACAACATTATGTTTCAGTCTGCATTGAGACACCATAAGTTCTTTCTCTGGAGATGGAATCATATTTTTCATAAGTCCTTCAAAGTTGTCTTGGATCATTGTATTACTGAGAATAGCTAAGTCGTTCACAGCTGATCATCTTACAATACTACTGTTACTTTTTATACAGTACATTTCACTATGCATCAACTCATGTAAGTCTTTTCAGGTTTTTCTGAGAGGATCCTCCTCCTCATTTCTTACAGCACAATAGTGTCCCATCATAATCTCATCCCATGATTTGTTTAACCATTACCAATTGATGGGCATCTCCTCAATTTTGAATTCTTTGTACCAGAAAGGGCTTCCATAAATATTTTTGTACATATATGTCTTTTAACTTTTTTGGTCTTTTTTATCTCTTTTTAGATACTGACCTACTAGTGGTATTACCAGGTCAGAGTACGCATGAAATTATAGACCTTTGGCCAAATTGCTAGTGCCAAATTGCTCTACAGAATGTTTAAATCAGTTTACAACTCCACCAACAGTGCATTAATGTCTCATTTTACCCATACCCCTACAACATTCATCATTTTCCTCTGCTGTCCTATTATAAGACTCCAATAGGTATGAGGTAGTACACCAGAATTGCCCTGACATATCTTTCTAATCAATAGTGAGTCACAGGACTTTTTTTTTCATATGGCTATAGAAAGCTTTGATTATTTCATCTAAAAACTCTTCACATCTTTTTATCATTTATCAATTGGGGAATGGCTCTCATCCTAATAAATTTGAATCAGTTTTCTATATTTTTGAGAAATGAGGCCTTTGTCAGACAAACCTCTTCAATTTTTTTTCACAGTTACTATTGCAATTGTATTTCCCTCCATTATATTTCTTCCCCATGGCATTTATTCTATTCTTTATCTCCTTTCAGCCTTTCTCCTCTAAAAAATGTTTTGCTTTTCACTGTCCCTTGTCCTAATCTTTTCCTCCCTCTATCACCCCCCCTTCCCTTTCTATCACCCCTCCCCCTCCTACTTTCCTGCAGGGTAAGATAGATTACTATATTCAATTGAGTGTGTATGTTATTCTCTCTTTGAACTAATTCAGATGAGGGTAAGGTTCACTCACTCCTCAGCACCTCCCCCATCTTCCCCTCCACTGTGTAAGTTTTTCTTGCTTCTTTTCTGTGAGAAACTTTTCCCCATTCCACCTCTCCCCTTTCCTTTCTGCCAGTGTATTCCTCTCTCACCCCTTAATTTTTTTTTAAATATATCATACCTTCATATTTAATGCACACCCGTGCCCTCTGTCTAAATATACTCTATCGGCCTGCCCTAATAATGAGAAAGTTCTTATGTGTTATAAGTATCATATTCCCAAGTAGGAATTTAAACAGTTTAACCTTTTAATATTCATTATGATTTCTTTTTCCTGTTTACCATTTTATACTTCTCCAGGGTCAAATTGTCTACTCAGCTCATGTATTTTCATCAAGAATACCTGAAAGTCTTCTTTTTCATTGAATTCCCATTTTTTCCCTTGAAGAATTAGAACAAGTTTTGTTGGGTAGGTAATTTCTTGGTTGTAATCCCAGGACCTTTACCCTCTGGCATATCATATCCCAATCCCTCAGATCTTTTAATGTAGAAGCTGGTAAATCTTACATTATCCTGATTGTGGTTCCACATTTTTTGAATTGTTTCTTCTGGCTGCTTGCAATATCTTCTCCTTGACCTGGGAGCTCAGGACTTTGTCTATAATATTCCTGGAAGTTTTCATTTTAGATCTCTTTCAGGAGGTGATCAGTGGATTCTTTCAATTTCTTTTACCTTCTGGTTCCGGAATATCAGGGCAAATTCCACTGACAATTTCTTGGAAGATGATGTCTAGACTCTTTTTTTTTTTTTTGATCATGGATTTCAGATAGTCAAATAATTTTCAAATTATCTCTCCTGGATCTATTTTCCAAGTCAGCTGTTTTTCCAATGTGATATCTCACACTGCCTTCTATTATTTTCATTATTTTGGTTTTGCTTTATTGTTTCCTGATTTCTCATAAAGTCATTAGCTTCCATTTGCATAACACTAATTTTTAAGGAGTTATTTTCTTCAGAGAGCTTTTGTACCTCCACTTCCATTTGGCCAATTTGGCTTTTCAAGGCATTCTTTTCCTTATTGGCTTTTTGTAACTCTTTTAGCATCTGGCCTAGCCTATTTTTTAAGGTGTTGCTTTCTTCAGTATTTTTTGGGGGGGGTCTCCTTTACCAAGCTGTTGACTTTTTGTCCATGATTTTCTTGTATCATTCTCATTTATCTTTCCATTTTTTCCTCTACCTCTCTTACTTTATTTTCAAAGTCTTTTTTGAGCACTTCTATGGCCTGAGACCAATCCATATTTTTCTTGGAAGATTTGGATGTAGGAGCTGTGACTTTGTTATCTTCTTGTGGGGTGTATTTTGATCTTCCTTGTCACCATAGAAACTTCTAGGGTCAGCAATTTTTTTCTGTTTGCTCATTTTCCCAGCCTCTTTCTTGACTTTTAACTCTTTGTTAAAATGGGGCACTGCTTCCAGGGTGGAGAGTGCACTGTCACAAGCTGAAGCATGTTTGTGCAGCTGTTTTCAGAGATACATCCAGGAATTTCTAAGTTTTTAGTTCTTCCAAGGTGGTGTGACTTAAGAAGAAGTATATTTACTACTCTACTGGCCTGTGCTCTAGTCAGCAAGCAAGCACAGGCCTGCTTTTCTGCCCTGAAATTTGAACAGAATCCTGTTCTATTGTGGCTGCAAGCTCTTGTGTGCTTGTGCTCCTCCCCGACCTGGAAATGCCACCCAAGACCATGACCTGGATCTGAGTATGGGCACAAAAACAGAGTCCTGCCTCAGAGTTCGTAAAGAGATTCCTCTATTCTCCTTCTGGCCAATTGTTCGACTCCCTTACCATTTGTGAGCTGAGTTCAAGAAGCATTTGCAGCTTCTGCTGATGCAGTGGCTCCCAAGGCCTGCTCTAGGTTTGCTATGGCTGGGTCTGGATCTGTGCTCACACAGTCTTTGCTGGACTACACTCCACTATCACCCCAGTACAACAGACCTTTTCTGCTGACCTTCTAAGTTGTCTTTGGCTGGAAAATTAATTTACCCTGTCCTTTTGTGGGTTCTGTTGCTCCAGGAATTGTCTTATGACAGGATTTGAAGGTATTTGGGGGGGGTCTTGGGCAGAGCTCAGGCAAATCACTGCCATTGCTCTGCCACTTTGGCTCCAACCTATATTTTTCATATTTAAATTAATTAAATAGGCAGTGCATAAAAGTATTCTTAAGAGGTTACTTAGTATGCATGTGAAATATTTTATACTTTAAGTTTTTTTAACTAAATTTGAATGCAAGTATAGTTTGTCTAAGTACAAATTAAATACGGCTGTCCAGATGTCTGAGTTATCAAAAAGACTTCATAAGTAAGCAGTTCTTTAGAAAAATGGGCCCTTTTGTTGAATTGCTATAGCATACACAGCCTACATTTATCTCAAGTTGGAAAATTCCAGTCATGTGATTGAACATTCTGCAGATAGAGCTAGGGCACAATTAAGTGTCAGTATCATATACATATATCACACCTTTGTCTATCCCAACAGAAATAATTAGAGAACGTCGCACTTTGAGGTTTGCATTTTTCTTTTCCTTTTTTTGGAGTCAATGAGGCAAATGAAGCAGCTGAAGTATAGTGAATAGATCACTGGGCCTGGAGTGAGGAAGAATTGAGTTCAAATTTGACCTCAGACACTTACTAACTATATAATACTGGATAAGCCATTTAATCTCCATTTGCCTCAGTTTCCTAAATTGTCAAATGGGAGTAATAATAGCAACTACCTCATGAGAATCAATTGAGATATTTGTAAAAAGTGTTTAGCACTCTGCCTGGTGCATATAGTAGGTGTTATATAAATGTTGGGCAGCTAGGTGACACAGTGGATGGAGTTCTGGGCCTGGAGTCAACAACAACATAAAAATGATTATTCTCTTCCCCTCGATGAATCTATTAGTGCTTGCAACTTTCCCTTCAGAGTGTTTTAAAGGGAGCATCCTTTAATTTTTTAGATCATAGTGGCACCTCTTTATACAGTTATGTTTGAAGATTAAGGGAGATCTAATCCTGTTTCAGTAAACAGTAAGCTTCCTTATTCTGAGCATGGAATTTAACTCTCCAGAAGATAAAAAGAAGGTGGAAGAAAAGCTACATTCACCACAGGGCTACAACAATCTCCATTTGGAACATATTGAAGAATACTCTACTTCTCCTTAAGCCCTCTCTGTAGCCCAGTAGCAGTAACCCTTGGCATGGAGCTACCTTCAGAAACCAAAGCTACCTAGGTTTTTGTTTGTTTTTGTTTTTGTTTTAGCGTAGAAGCACATTTCTTGTGAGTCAAATAACCCAGGCTCAACTGCTACTATTTTATACAACAACTTCATTTTTTACTACCCAAAAGAAAGCTATATGCCAGTTTTAAGAGGAATTATTTCCTATCCATAAAATTCAGTAGGTTTCTATCCAATGTGAAAGTGTTTTCCTCAGATGAGAAGACAGCCCAACAATAACAATCGATTTGGAGCCATCTGTTCACAAATACATTGTACATAAGACAAGCCTTTAACCCTACCTACTGCAATGTGAATATCCATCTGGGGATACTACATAAAACCTGTGAGATCTGTCTTAAAATCATGTTCCTAATTAAATTGTAATGTGTTAGCCTACTGATGGAGAAGGCTATTTTGCCATTTTGGTTAGTCTGGTATATGGAATACCCCTATAAAAATGGTCCTTAAAGCCACTCTGAATTTCCCTTACATTTTTGGGGGGCAGGGCAATGAGGGATAAGTGACTTGCCCAGGGTCACACAGCTAGTAAGTGTCAAGTTTCTGAGGCCAAATTTGAACTCAGGTCCTCCTGAATTCAGGGTGAGTGCTTTATACACTGTGCCACCTAGCTGCCCCTTAGAAATTATTTTTGAAGACATTTAAATGTTGAATAATTCCACCCTGAAGAAATCACTTTCCCTTTTGTCCTAAATTAAAGTCCAATTAAGGAAGGAGAGGGCATTGATTCACAAAAATAATCAAAATGGAATAGTCTGAAAAGGGTGGTGTCATAAATTGGTGATTCAGGATATTTCTCGAAAAAGCTGGTGCAAGCACCCACTATCTTGTCATTTTTCTGCAGGTAAATATCAAATTTTGCTCACCTTTCCTTGTTTCTACATGTGTTTTAGGGGGAGAAAACAGTTTGAACTGTGCTGAAACATCTGTTTTTCATATGCAGATGTCATACACCAGAAGCAGTTTCTCCCTTTTCCCACAAGATGGTGCTGCACACAGGTATAAATGCCACACATGCTACTGAATAGAAATTGAGGCAAAACTACCCTTGAGCATACATCTTTGCAACTTGTCTTCTGCTTTCAGTTTTTCAGAAAGTGTAATAGAAATCACAGGCAGAGGATACTGGTTTCTATAAAGTCATAATGTCTTACCATAAGAAAATGTTTCTCATTCTTCAGACCTAATGTTGGGGGCAGGCAGGAGGTTGAGAAGAAATATACCTATATCCCCAATTCAGGTGCATTTGGACCAAATATAAACTCCTCTGGATGAGAGGATAATAGCAGGAAGGAGAAAAGAAGAGGGTGAAAGTAATACTTTGCAAAAAGTTTATACATACTGAGAAATGGGTGAGGGATATTAAAGTTGTTAAAAGAACTGGATCCCCAATCCCTTATTTCTCACCCCAAACCAGCTCAACCTAAAGCATAGATTCAGAGTCATCTTTTTAAATTAAATTATTATAGAATGTTAGAGCCAGGCACCATCTAATCATAGTCCTTTATTTGAGGAAGGAAACTAAGGCTTAAAGAAGTTGTGTCTCCCTCAGGGTCACATAAACTATTTAGAGTCCTTTTTCTTTAGGGGTGCAATGAGATTAGCAATAACTTTATTTCCACCACAGTGATGGGGGTTACTCTAATAATAATTCCTTTGATTTTCTCTGTCTTCTGAATTTGGGTTCTTTTAGGTCTATTTTTGAAAGCGCTGTAGGCCTTTTTCATCATATGGTCTTTCTAACTTATTCTAGAGAGAAATTTTCTGAAATAGTGCTTAAGGCCTTGGATAGCATTTGAAAGGTATAAGTAATATCACTAATGGGAGACTACATTTTTTCCTGATCTCACCTCCCCCCACTTTTTATTTGCAAGATATGTGTACATGAAAAGAGAAAAAAATAGCATCTCTTTTTATTATTTGATGATTCAGTTCAAATTTTATCAACACATATGTATAAATCATGGCCCAAAAGCTGGGAATATAAAGCCAAAAACAAGAAGTCTATGTTCTTAAAGTGTTTACATGCAATTAGAAGCATAATGGTTATTTTCTGATTTTGTTTATTAATATTTATTAATATCTGGCAGATTATGCCAAACATATGACCCTTATTCTATTGGTGTTATAGGTCATATCTGAAATAAGGGTTATACCAGTGAGGACTACTTTTCCAGATCCATTCTTTTCATTCTTTTTTTTTTTTTTTGGTGAGGCAATTGGGGTCAAGTGACTTGCCCAGGGTCAGACAGCCAGCAAGTGTCAACTGTCCGAGGTCAGACCTGAACCCAGGTCCTCCTGAATCCAGGGCCAGCGTTCTATGTGCCACCTAGCTGCCCCACATTCTTTTCATTCTTTACAGTCACTAGGATTATTAAGCCACTGACATAGTCAAAATTGAAGATGGTAAAAGGCCTTTCTTCTCTAATATCTTCCCCCCTCCAAGCCTGACACAATGGCATAAAATTCCTAACATTTTTCGTATTCTAGCACAAATTAATTAATCAGATTAGGTATCTGGCTAATCTAATAAAGGAATTTGTGCTAATTCTTTTTTTTTTCCTTTTTTTGTAGGGCAATGAGGATTAAGTGACTTGCTAATAAGTGTCAAGTGTCTGAGGCTGGATTTGAAATCAGGTCCTCCTGACTCCAGGGCTGGGGCTCTAACCACTGTGACACCTAGCTGCCCCCTGTTCTAATTCTTTCAGGGAAGGTTCCTAGTGTAGGTAACTTCAATGTGAGAGAAATGAAAATGAGAGATCCAAAGGAATGAGTCTTACCTGACTTAAGTATTACAATGGGAAGCTTTTAAGAAGAGGCCAGAGTGACACAAAAGATAAACTTCATTATAATAATTTTTCTTGTGACTATTTCTGATTAAGTATTAGATAATGTATCAATTGAATCACCAACACATTAACCAACAGATACTGATGAATTATCTACTAAGTTGGGACTTCAAGGAATTTATAGTTTAGAGAAGCTTGAACATGAATACTTGAAATTTCTAAGTTAAGGAAGGAAGGATCATTCAGATTGTCTCCTAATGTCCCTATCAGCCCATAATAATAGGTACTTAAAAAATATGTATTGAGTTAGATTCAAGGTTTAAAATTTATTCTATATTCTATGAATCAATTTTATAATTATATAATTGACTGAATAAACAACCATTTAAATCCCTATCATACTCAAAACAACACAGTAGGGAGAAATATAAAGTTAAGTCACGGTCCCTGCCTTCTTAGACCTTGCAATATATGGGTAAAATATTAAAAAGGAAAAACAAACAGTATTAACCTCACTGCTTGATGAAGATTGTATAGCATCTACACTCTCTCCTTATGAAATGTATAATTCTCGTCAGTATATTTTTGTAAATGCTCTATAAAGGATCCATTCAATGTACTAGGTACTTTGCCTTAGTTTTTCATTGTTTTTTTGGTTACCAGTGTAACACTGAACCTATTTATCTGTTAACCCTCATTTTTACTCTATCTTTAAGCAACCTCATTTTCACATCATAATTGTTCTTGGCAATCTCCTTGTATTTCAGTGCTCTCTCAAAGGGAATCGTGGGTAGCATGTGCATCCTACTTATGCCCATCATGCATTCTTCCATTGCTGTTTGGGGTACTCATGACTGATCCCTCTGTGACCATGGAATTAATGATATCAAAATAAACAACAACATCATTTGGCTATCCATCCTTGGGAAATTCAAACCCAGGAAATATGTGGGATGATTTTAGTCCCTGTTCAAATCCAGTCAGGCCTAAGATTATGTGTGACAATTTGTTAACAAAGCACTGAGATGCTGTACAAAACAGATTAGAGCAAGAAGGGGAAAGAAAGCACATTTATAGTTGTAAAGAAATGTGGGAAATTAGGTGAGGAAGGAAACCACAACAGTATAGGTCCAGGATTTCAGAATCCCTTAGTCATACTCTCTTAGGATTGTTCATCTGGCTAGCTGTACTGCAGTAGCACTTTGTAGTGAGAGAGCAGTAGTGGCTTCCTAGCAACACCCTTGCAAAATGAGGCATTTCCACAGTCACTCAGGCATCCAAGCAAGACTGCCATTTGAGATTTCTGTCCCCCATGTTGTTTAGATGTGTTTAGTTAATAAAATAAGATGAATTAATATAGTGATAGTAAAATAAGGATTTTAATCCAATAAACCCTCCCATTTGCAATAAACATATGAGGATATAGATTAAGAGCTGAGATGTTTTTTTTTTTGGTTTTATTTTGTTTTTGTGTAAAATAAGCCTTATAAAATCTTTAACCTGGTGTCTAAAGCAATAAATCACATAAAATCCATAGCCTCAAGCATGCAAAACATGAATCTGTGAAAGAGGATGTCTCTGGTCATACGTAATGACATTAATCTACAGTAGATTTTCCAAAAGAACTAGCTCTTCTGTATATATCCAGCAGCAGTTTCACAGTGTCTGGATCATGATCATTTGGCATTCTTAAGGATATAAAGTTTAGGATTACTGAAGAGAATTTGCTTTTCTAGAAATACTCCTAACACTAAAGAGAAAGGTTCCAGTCACTCTGTTCAACCATAGGTCCAACTAGTAATTTAATTCATCTCATGACAATTCTGGTAGGATAATACAAGACTTTGACCTGGCACCTGCTTGTTTTATTCCACACAGAAAGAGGACAAAATAATTATAACTAGTGAGATACCATCAAAATCACAAAATTCAGAGCTGGAAGAAAGCTCTGAGGTCACTGAGTCTAACTATTTAATTTTACAGATGAGGGGACATAGGCCTAAAGAGACTAAGTTACTTGCCTAGGATAGAATTGTAGTAAATTGTCAAAGGCAGGATTTGAACCTACATTTTCCTAACTCTAACTGCTTATCTGATCTACATGGTGTAATCCCTCTGGCCAAATCACAATTATATAATTATATATAGTCAGTGATGTTTTTACAATAATATAATTAAGAACCAGTTGGCCATGTTCCATTTTACAAAAGTTGGCTTTTACAATGATTCAAGAAGAGAAAACATAAGAATGAAGAGCAATGGCTTTCTTTCACTGGACCTGTTAGTTGGAAGGATATACATTATCTTTGTCATTGAGCTTCCCAATTCTATGTTCTCCTCCCAGGATTTTGGACTGCAATTGAAGCATAGACCATTTTCCTCTGTTCAAGTACAGAACAAAGAATGCAACACGTTTCATAGGTCATGGACAAGAGCTGAAAGGGACCTCAGTGACCATTTATCCAATCCTCTTTTTTGTGGATGAGGGAAAAAATGATGCCAGAGAGGTTAACTGATTGGTCAAAGGTCACACAGGTAAGTGACATATCTGGGAATTTTGTGAATGAGCAAAGATTAAGAGTTCTTGCAGGATGCCCAGTGTGCTAGGAAGAATTTTAGATCAAAACAAACACTTCACATCATGGAAGTTCATGTTGAACACTGAATACCTGTTTATCAATGAGTGTAAAGTAAAACCACACCCAAAAAATATGGAATGTAAGCAAACTTCCCTTGTGTTCTTTGAAGGCTGCCTCTTCATTCCTTGGTAGAGAGCAGTATGTTATTATGAATTTATAAAGCCCCAAGGGCTGAGTTAAGAACCTATATATTGTTATGAAATTTCATGACTGTGAGACTTCTGATACCATTGCTCAGGTTCAAATTCTGGAGCTGTTTTGTGCAATGGCTATAGCAAAACAGGAATTAATTTCTAATTCTCTGGGCATCACACGGAGGCTTCAGTGAACAGTGTTAGTATTTGTTCAAATATATTTAATCAATTTCCTCAGTGAGAAAATGTGTAGGTATTATTAATTTAACATCCTGTTATGATGTTCATTCTCTTAGAGGTTCAGTTAATTATACAAATTGAAATGAAAGAAAGTGTAGCTGTTAAAATGGGCTAAGGATTTTTACTCTATATTACTGTGTTTATGATCCTGTAAGCCAGTTGCTTTACCAATATGCACTTTAAAATTAGGTTTCATTATATGGTCCCACATTTCAAAAGTGGCCTCTGCAGATAAGTGTCCGAGAAAAGTGACATGTCACTATGATCTGTAGATAGTGCAAAAATTAAGCAGGGTCACAGAGATGTATTTGATTTCTATATAGTTTGTTAGGGAAAATAAAAGGAGAGGTGCAAAAAGGTTTTCAGGATAGGGAATGTGGTTTTGATTGGCAATTAGAGAAGAAGAACTGAATCTATCTACCTACCGACCTACCTATCTATCTGTGTGTTATACATGTATATACACATGTGTATATATACATATATGTATATGTATACACACATATATTATGTTTGTTTAAGAATCAAAGCTTTTTATCAGTTCTGTCTCAAAAGAATTAGGAAATATACTTTAAAAATGAAAAGAAAAAAGTCTTACTACCATATTCAATGTTTGCTCAAGCAAAATTTTAAAATAAGGAAAAAAGTTATCTTAAAACTTTTCTTTGTGGTATTGCTTCTTCTCTCTGACCCCCTCTAGTCCTATGGGAACCTTAAGGGAGAGAGGCATGATAGCTGTCTTTTCTTCAAGTATTTCACGTATTCACTTCAAGTATTCAGTTCAAGTATTATTGAGATCACAGTATAATAGATTCAGAGTTGAAAGGAACCTAAGCATCTATTCTAACCTTCTCATTTTATAGATAAGGAGACTCAGACCCAGAGAATTTATGCATGTGCCTTGTCTCTTCCTTCATCTTCCTCTTCCAATTATTAGTTTTCTCAAGGTTTTTTTCCCCCTCCCTTTAAAAACTGCTTCTTGGAGAATTATCTACCGATAGGCACAATATATAGTCACTAAATACAATGTAATTTCAGGGAGGAACACTAGGAGTTGGCAAGCATCAGAAAAGGCTGCATGCATGTAGGATGTAGCTTGGTGCTCATGCTGAGCTTTGAAAGAAGCTAAGGGTTATTCTAAAAAACAGTTGAGAGGACATAATTTATTCCAGGCATGGTGGACAGTTTTTTTTTTCAGCCAGGGCAATGAGGGTTAAGAGACTTGCCCAAGGTCACACAGCTAGTAAGTGTCAAGTGTCTGAGGCCGGATTTGAACTCAGGTCCTCCTGAATCCAGGGCCAGTGCTTTATCCACTGCACCACCTAGCTTCCCCAGTGGTGGACAGTTTTTGCAGAAGTCCGGACACAATAAATGAAATATCATTTGTGAGTTAGAGAAAGTAGCTGTGAAAAGTTCAAAAAATTTATTTTTCTTTCTACTAAATGCTATTTAAAAAATCCCAATTAATTTAACTAAGAAGACTTCGGAGGAAGGTACTCTTATCAAGTGGAATATTCAGAAGGTAAAGTCCTGAAAATATTCAGATCATGTCCTCTGTGTGTGTGTGTGTGTGTGTGTGTATACACGACCACATACACACATGTCATATGCTTTTGTTGTTCAGTCTCTTTGTGACCATAGATTAAAGCATTCCAGGACCTTCAATCCTCCACTATCTCTCAAAGTTGGTCCAAGTTCATGTTCATTATTTCCATGACACCATCTCATCCTTTGCCATTTCTTTTTCTTCTTGCCTTCAATCTTTCCTAACATCAGGGCCTTTTCCAATGAGTCCTTTTCTTTTCATTACGTGGCCAAAGTATTTCAGCTTCAGCTTCAATATTTGGTCTTTCAGTGAAGAGGCTGAATTAACTTCTTTGAGTATTGACTAATTTGATCTAATTGCCATTCAAGGGACTTTACAGAAAACATGATTCAAGCTGAGTAATGTGTCCTTATCATGTTGGATAAGTGCAATTTAATTTTTTTTTTTTTTGCTGGGCAATTAGGGTTAAGTGACTTACCCAAGGTCACACAGCTGGTAAGTGTCAAGTGTCTGAGGCCAGATTTGAAATCAGGTCCTCCTGACTCCAAGGCCAGTGCTTTATCCACTGTGCCACCTAGCTGTCCCAAGTGCAATTTAATTTTAATAATTTCAATGGCAGCATGACATCATGATGAAAGGATCAGCCATGGAGTCAGAAAGTCAGGAAGACCTGTGTTCGTCTCTTGTCTCTGACACATATTAACCATGTCACCATTGCTAAGTCACTTAGCCCAATGGTAAAAAAGTAAGCAGGACAGTGCTCTGAACTTGTCAGGAAAAACTGAATTCAAATTCTGCCTCAGATATTTATTAACTGTGTTGCCTTGAGCAAGTTGCTTAACTTTTGTTTCCTTATCTGTAAAATTCAGGTAATAATAGCACCTACTTCATAGTGTTGTTGTGAGTGTCAGACAAGGTAATATATGTAAAATGTTTGGCAGCTCTTGAAAAATTATGTAAACATTAGCAATTTTTATTATTATACAACCTCTTAGTATACCAGGAAAACTCCAAATCTTTAAATGCCAGATGAGTTGCTAAGGTATTCCCCCCTATACCAATGAAATAATAATTTTGGATCATCTTCCCCCCTAAAAATATCAATGCAGCAACAATTTACTTCATAATACAGAAGGAAATGTAAATTATTTCATCTGAAAACAGTAAAATCTTAATATGAAGAAAATTAATTATATTTGATGTTTTTTTAATTGTGTTTATTCAGTTGTTTCATTCATATCTGACTCTTTGTGACCCCTTTTGGGGTTTTCTTAACAATGATAATGGAGTGGTTTGTCATTTCCTTCTCCTGTCCTGGAGGACAGGGAAATGAGGGTTAAGTGACTTGTCCAGGGTCACACAGCTAGTAAGTGTTAAGTGTCTGAAGCTGTATTTGAACTCAGGTCCTCTTGAATCCAGGGCCAGGGCTTTATCCACTGTGCCACCTAGCTGCCCCCTACATTTGATGTTAAAACAGAGTCGGTCAGCCCCCAAACTCCCTCTATCTTTTGATGTTCCACAATGCCTACATTATATCATTTGCTGCATTTTGCCCTTTCTGTCTAGCTACTCCATACCTCTCAGGTTCCTCAAGAGAAGGGACCCTGTTGAGTTCAGCTCTATGTCAATCAGTACATTTTGAAGAAATGGATAAAATGACATAATAAAATTGCGCCCTTTCAATTTCTGATTCCCTGTTGTTGCTATTCCACAATTCCTCAGCCTCTCCTCTCTTATTATCCCATCCTTATTATAATCTAGAGGTCTCTAGTGCACTGTGCCAGCCCCAGTTCTTTGTGCCTCAATTCCTCCATGATTAAGTCTATGACATAAGATATTTTTCCCTTGCTTCAGATGAATAGCAAGGACAAATAAGATGCACATTCTTATAAAGTGCTTCAGACATTATATGGGAATGACAGATTTGAACAACTTTCATTTGAGCTGTCCAACTGCTAGTTGCTCCCTCTCCAAATCACCTTTGTATATATTTTATAGATGCTACTTGTTTTTATCTCAGATAGATTTTAAGCTCTTTAATGGCAGGGACTTTCATTTTTGTCTTTATATCTTCAGCACTTGACACAATGCCTGGAACACCATAGCCACTTAATAGGCAATTTCTGTTAGATTAATTGAGTAGTTTTGTACCAAGAAAATGGTATCTTTCCAATATCAACTTTTTCTTTTCTTTCCCATAGCCCATCAATTGTCATTCAGGATGAACTTATGTGAACTAGTTCACTCCTCCTCTGTGTTCAGGACTATAAGATCTTTTACTATTGCTACTCTGTGTTTAAATATGATGGCAGTTAATATATTAACTTGGGTTTTTCATTGCCAGTGAGAATTTCCTTAGTGTGGTGAGGAATATTTAGTAAAAAAAAAAAATTGTGCATGTCTGCATTTTGTGATAGGCAGTGTCTGCCTCCTTTCAAATCCTAAGGATCAATGCTAACAATATAAACACTCATTATTTCAAGATCAAGCTGGATTTCCCAGCAATTCTGTTATCTTTATTTATGGTAGATGTCTGTGATAAACCCTTCCCATCTTTAGCAACAGCTCTCTTGATGTCTCAAGACTTTTATTTGTTTCTATAAATAGTGCTGGAGCACAGTCATTTGATCTCACCTAAATGCTGTGCTTTTGCCATGCTAGCTTTAGAAATGAGGAAATAAGAGACTCTCCCGAATAGCTGGACAAAGGCTAAGCACCTGCTGCTTAGAGTTATTTCCAAACAGATTTGAGCACATAATGAATTTGTAGCACTTTTATTCCTCCTGGAGGTGGACTCATGCTTCTAAATCTCATTGATGGAGGCCTCCTTAAAGGTTGACTCACAGGTCAACTTGAAGACTCAAGATGCTTTTGGAATTACACCTCAATATTCCTTGGTCTGGGATCTCAATTATGAGGATTTTCCTTCCAACAATGCAGATTACAACCAAACCATGCCTGATCATCCTGTGCAATCTTCATTCTTGTCCTCTCATAAATTCACCATAGGAGATCCAGAAAATGTGTTGCGGTTCTTTGATTCCTCATGACATTGTACAGCTATGTAAAGAACTTGCAGGTGGTTCATCAGCTTTTACCTTGCTCTTGTTGCATGTTTGGTATTTTTCTTTTCTGAGTCTTAAATTTCTCTAATGACATTTTATTTAACTTTTTCAGTGAAATTCCTAGATTGACACACAGACAAGCAAATAATGAAACTATTCCAAAACTCTAACCATCAACATTTGTCAATAGTATGGGACTCATTAAAAGTCCAAGCAACATTACATAGCTATTACTATATGTCCAGGACTCAAATCAATGCATCTTTTTACTTTAGGTAGTTTTAGCTAGTGAATGAAGTGATGGTCTGAAAAAGTCACAAGGCACAAATCCAGTGAGGGCAGTGGCTAAAGTCGTGGCCTCAGAGCCAAGATGATCTGGCTTTAATTCCTGTCTCTGATACTTATTAGCTTTGTTTCTTTCAAGAAACAAATTGTGGGATTTTGTTTTCTTATTCAATCTGTTATTTTTCCTTTGGTTAATTTTTTGATTATTTAATCTATTCAAATTTAAAATTATGAAAGTTAGGTTTATATTTTCCTCCATTTTTTCCCAAATCAGGATTCCCTCTTCTTCTTCTCTAAACAAAATTCTCTGTCTCTTTATTTATTTTAGCTTCATTTATTTTAAGGTAACTTTATTCCTATAGGCTCTCTTCTCTCAACACTCCCTCCCAATTTGTTATTCCTTTTCTCATTGAAACATATTCTACTCATTCCTGCATTTTCTGTCAGGTACAGAATAGTTTTATGTTATTCAAATGTCCTGTTCACTACATTTGAAGATAATTCTCCTAGCTGTTTGAAGAACACGTTGTTTGTTTATTAAAATAAATGTAAACCACTGTGTGTCTTGGGGTTTGCAGCATTGTTGTTGTTGTTGTTGTTTAAAGGAGGCAATCTGTTGATTCATTCAATTGGCACATTGCTTACTGTGTTAAGAAATTCTGGGCTGTTTTCTTGTATTATTTCTTGCATTATCCTGTTCAGATTTTTAAAAAAATATATGTTATTCCAAGAGCCCAAAGATTCGACTGTACAAGCCATAAATTCAGATTTCATGATTCTTATTTCTCTTTTGAAACCTTCTGGAATATCCTCCTGTGGTTCTATCCATTCTTTGTTGGGCCTTCTTTATCTTTCAATTAATTGAAAGGCAATTTTCAATTGCCTTGAAATATTTGTTTGTGGGTACCTGTATTCTTTTATCTGATCCACCCACATTCCATTCTACCATTACTTTCTTACCTGTTTGTTTAAGTGCTTGTTCAAGGTCCTTAATTGAATTTTATTCCTCCTTAAAGCTTTGATAATTTTAGTCTTTTATCTTTATTTTTCTCTGTTTCTCATTTTCTGCCTTCCTTTCTGGTGACAGTTTCCCTGGATGAATGCTTCTGAAAGCTGCCTCAGACTTCTCCCAGGCTGGAGAATTCACTTGTTACTAACCTCAGGACCCTTCCCCCTACATCTTCTGGGGGTAACATAACTGACCTTAGATGGATGCTAGGCTGGTCATATATCACTTAGCCACATACATGCACTTCCCTCTTTCTCTCTATTCCTCCATTTTCTGGCTGAGCTCTGCTATGGCATAGAGTGCTGCTACACTGTTATTGTAGCCAAAGTAAATTGCTGCCATTTGTATCTCCATGGCAATGGGAAGAAGAGAGTGTTTCAGTAGAGAGTTGAGTTCTGTTGCAAGTGAGTGTCAGTTTGTGCAGATCTTTTGAGAGGAGTGGTGGGGAAAGGGGTGATGAGTAATCATGCTAGGTGTCAAGGATTCTTCCTTTCTTTTAAAAGTTCATTGAAAATGATCAAAAGATAAGAACAGTTTTCAGATGAATAATCAAATCTATCTAGAGCCATATGAAAATGTTCTAACATTATTGATTGGAGAGATGCAAATCAAAACAATTCTGGGGTACTACCCCATACATATTAGATTGTCTAAAGGATAGAAGAGGGAAATGATAAATATTGGAGGGGATACAGGGAAAATAAGACATTAGTTCACTGTTAATGGAGGTGCAAACTGATTCAGCCATTCTGTAGAGCGATTTGGAACCATGCCCAAAGGGCTAATAAAACCATACATACCCTTTGACTTAGAACTGTCCAAAAAGAGATTAGGAAAAAAAAAAGAAAAGGAGGTAGAGGTAAAAAAATATTTATAGCAGCTCTTTTCTGGTGGCATAGAATTAGAATTTGAGGGATGCCCATTAATTGGGAAATGGCTTAACAAATTGTGGCATGCGATTATGATGAATTCTATTTTGCTATAAGAAACAATGAGCAGGATGCTCTCAGAAAAGCATGGAAAGACTAACATGAGCTTATGGAAAGGGAAATGTACTATGTGCAAAGTAACAGCAATATTTTAAGATGATCAACTGTGAATGACTTGGCTAGTCTCTGCAACACAATGATCCGAGGCAACTCTGAAGGACTAATGACAAAAAATGCTATCTGTTCCCAGAGAAAGAATGGATGGTATCTGAATACATTTTGAAGCATTTTTAAACTTTACTTTTCTTGAGGGTTTTTTGCCTGTTTTATTTCACAAGATACCTAATATGGAAATGTTTTTCATGACTGCACCTGTATAACCTATATAAAATTGCTTGGCTTCTCAAGGAGTGGGTAAGGAAGGGAGAGAATTTGGAACTCAGAGTTTCAAAAATGGATTTTAAAAATTGTTTTTATGAACCCAATAACTCTAGGAACACAATTATATGTTGAAAACTACCTTTACATGTTTACATGTAACTGAAAAATAATAACAAATTTTAAGATAAAAAAGATTTTACATGTAATTGGGGAAAACAAAATATTAAATAAAAAATAAAAGTTCATTGGGTTTTTACCTTGTTTGGGTTCTTGGTGTCCTTGTCCAGAGAGATAGCTAAAATTGCTTTATGTCTTACACATAATTCCTATTTAGAAGAGATCTGAGAATTCATGAGGATTGGATAAAATGTCTAATCCTCTAACTTGTTGGATATATGGCCTGGCCAAAAGCTCTTATTTGAAATGGAAGCAAGGTTATATTGCAAAGTTCTGGAAGGAGATGACATTTACTCTGGTCGGATTAAAACTAGAAATTCAGGAGTGTAGTTGGCCAATACCAAAAAACATCATTATGTAAATGTCTTTTAGCAAACTCTTTGTTATGTTATAATTCATATCTGGTATAGCTAACACTCAATTTCAGTAGGAAGGAACAATTAACATATTAATGGATCAGAGTTCTGTGATATTTTTATGAATGATAATAATTTATTAATTTAAATAAAAACCATTGCCTCAGTAATAGCTGTTAGGACCTCAGAGTGTGGACCTGGTGTGGATCTCTTCTGTGAAACACAAGATGAGTGAAATTCAAATATACTTGTGAAAGTTTAGTTCCCATTTAGTCATGGGCACTAATATTTTCACAAAGCCAGATCATGTCCCTTAAAATAAATTCTTTATGAATAAACAAGATATTCTTATTAATTATGTTCATTGTTTTTCTTTGTTCAGGTTATTAATTAAGTAATTCAGAGTCCTAGATTTTTAGTCTAAATTCAAGTTTTTTATTTGTCCCCAATCTTTTAAAAGCAAGGTAGTATAACATTAGGCAAAATGGGAAGGAATGGCTAGTTTTGCCTTCCCTGGCTCAAAAGTCAGCAATGGCGGCTAGTGACTGACAGAAGAAAATTCTACCCTTGGGCAGTTTACCTTTGGAGCTTTGCTTTAATCCTACTTTGGCTTATCTTTCTGGTTTATGATGTGTGGTTTTTTCTTTATTATACATTTCTATGCCTTGGCTGCTCTGATTCAATTTATTACTTGTTTTATGACTTGCGGCATGACTTTATTAGACATACCTATGCTTTGGTGTTACCAACATTACTTGTTACTTGGCTACTGGCCCTAAGCATGTTTTTGTCAGCAGTGCCATGTCTCTTAATTCTGAGGCTAGCTACGATTCTGGAGGTACCCAGCTTCTGCTGTCGTAAGTTTACTATGACAAGCCACCTGGTTTTGCCGCTCATTTGCTACGTGCTCTTAGATAATCCCTTTAAGATCTCTGTTCTCCAGTTTCATTATCTGATAAAGCAATAGGAGCATTTCACTCCATACTCAAGAATGGTAGAGCTTTCAAGTGGTACAATAATCTGGAAAGAAATTGATAATTAAGCTAAGAAACTGACTAAAACAATTATACTCACTCACTAAGAGATACCACTGATTCCTCAAGGCGGTCAAATCCCCATGTGCCCCAAAATATTCATAGCAATATGTCACTTATTGTAATAACAAAGAACTAAAAAACAAAGTAGATATACTTTGATTAAAGAATGGCAAAACAAGCTATGGCATAAGAATGTAATGGAGTATTTTTATAGGTTAAGAAAAAATATTCAGGATTCATAGAAGCATGGGAAGACATCAGGAAGATTCAGGGGAAATAAACGGAATCTTTCTGTGTGTCTCTGTATCTCTCCTCCCCCTTTTCTCTCCCTGCCTCCCTCCACAAACACGCATGCACACACACACACACACACACACACACACACACACACACACACACACACGACTACAACAATGTAAATGGAAAGAACAATGCAAAATAACAACAGTGAGTATTATGTAATTATAATGATCAAGTTTGATCCTGAAAATGAAATGAGACAATTCACCTTCCTCTCTACTTTGTATTACTATGTGATTATTAAAGAACACTACATACTTTTAGCCATAGTTAAAGTGTTACAGCACAATTAGGTTTTTTTTTGGCATTAATTTATCCCTTCTTTCTTTTTAATTCATTATTGCAAGGAACAATTTTTAGGATATGGGAAAAAAGTAATGACATATTTTAAAATGAATGCATAAAATATATCAAAACAACATGTGAATACTGTAAGGAGAAAAAATTAAACCAATTAAAATAAAATGAAGGGGTCAAATTTTTGCCCCAGAGAAAAGATAAGGAAAACAACTATCCTAAATTTATTGGGGATGTAGGGAACAACTTAACTGAGTTTCTTTTATACAAGGGATTAGCTAGCATTTATATATAACTTTAAGCTTTGTAGAGTATTTTGTACACATTCTCACAGCAATCCATCCTGTAAGGCAAGGGAGGTAAGGGTAGAAATAAGGAAACAACCAGGATATAAAAATAAAATTCATCAATAAAAACGTGCTAAATTAAATTAAACTAAAATAAGGGGTCAAGATTGATTTCAGCTTATTTTTTTAGCTATATGTGATAGGCAGGGTAGCATAGTAGAGAATGAGAATTTGAATCAGGAAGACTTGGCTTCAAGTTTCATGTCTTACACATACAGGCTGGGTGATCACTATTGTTCTCTCATAGATCTCTATGATCATAGTTGCAGAGTAGTTGCTGACCTGCATTGGTTCAGAGAGTTTCCCATACAGTGAAATCAAAGAACCTGTCTCTATCCTTATATCTGGCCCTTTTGTTTTCCCATTATAAAGAGGCAGTCCTAGACTCTTAAAGTATTTTCCAGCAGAGGACAAGCTCTGTCTGGTAGGTCCTACCAAGGTGCTTTCTAGAATGGACAATATATCTTTAAACAGCAGTGATGCGAAGTGGGAGTGACTTTTCATGAGACTGGCCAAAGGGGAATTATTTTTTGTTTACAACAACTATTTTTAAAAGCATACTAAATTATAGAGGGGTTACATCCTGTATGTGAATACCCAAAACAATGAAATCTTAGATCCTTGGAATATTTACATAGTAAAGAAAAAATTTTTGAAAGATTTTATACCACAATTATTGGGAAAATGGAAGATACTAGCAATGAAGCAACAAATAAACTTAGAAGAAATAGCCAAATGGAGAAGGGCAAAACAGAAAAGACAAAGAACACAGATAATTATGATTATGAATCAAGGTCCCCAAAACTGTCTCATATATTATACAAAGCATTCCATTACTATATGGAACATATCCAAATCCAAAAATGTTATTTAAAAGGTTCAGATATATTTTCAGGCCTAGAAATATATTGTATAGTATTTTAAAGTGAGGGATGTTCTCTTTTGTCAATCAAATTCTGTTGAGATCCAAGTTTATAAAATTTTATAAGGGGGCAGCTAGGTGGTGCAGTGGATAAAGCACTGGCCCTGAATTCAGGAAGACCTGAGTTCAAATCCAGCTGCAGAGACTTGGCACTTACTAGCTGTGTGACCCTAGGCAAGTCACTTAGCCTTCATTGCTCACAAAAAGAAAGAACGAAAGAGAGAGAAAGAGAGAGAGAGAGAGAGAGAGAGAGAGAGAGAGAGAGAGTTATAGAGTACATATTATTTCCTAAAAGCATATTTGATGAATTTTAAAGTCAAAACATCATTCACTTTTCTCAAACTTTTGAAGCATTTTCAAAATGGAGGAATTGTTTTTGTTCCTTATTCATTAATCATCAAACTTACGTTTTATACTGCTGTTTTTTGAGAGTATATAAAAAAAAAACCATTAGATCTTTTTTCAACTTGATTATTCCCTGAGCCTCCACATTTTCTCCCATTTTAGAGGCCATTATCTGTCTATAATTTTGCTTTCAAAGTTTAATACTTCTTTTCCACCTCAGCAAATTTATTGATTTTCTTCTTGTTGTTTGAAATAGCTGCTTCTTAGGTCATTTGACTTCATGATGAAATAAGAGCTAGTAAAAACTTGTTGAACAGAACAGAACATCCTTATCAATCACTTTTTTTTCAGTTTTAGTTCTAATTAAATTTAAAGCAAAGTCTACCAACTTTGCTCAATACAAATAATTTCCTGCTTGGTCAGGTTACCTATTGAACAGCCATATTAATTCTAATAAGCTTCTTCAAGTTAGTGTTGAAATATTTTTTTAATCAGAACCATTTTAGCTTATATAATTTAACAGAACAGAAGAGAAATAAGTCCCATTGTATAATTTTCTGGGTCACTTTTTTGTTGTTTTTGTTTTTGTTTTGCAGAGCAATGAGAGTTAAGTGACTTGCCCAGGATCACACAGCTAGTAAGTGTCAAGTGTCTGAGTCCAGATTTGAACTCAGGTCCTACTGAATCCAGGGCTTGTGCTTTATCCACTCTGACACCTAGCTACCCCTCTGGGTCACTTTTAAGATCTCATTTTCAATAGTTCAGCATACAAATTGAACAAAAGACAATGTCATTTACAACATATTTTTTTCTTAGTCTTCTTGCCTCAGTTACATTATTCTAGGTTTAGACTTGGAGTCCAAAAGTCTGAGTTCGAATCTCAGGCATCTAATAACTGTGATATGGACAAATCACTTTCCAGAGCCTTGGTTTTTCTCATCAGTAAAATAGGGGCAATGTTACTTCTATTCATTAAAAAAATTGTGATCTATTTTGTTCAAGATACCATGGTAGATGTTTGAGGGTACCAGGGTAAAAATGAAATAGTCACAGTCCTCAGGGATCTTACATCCAACTAAATGGATAGAACATAAATACAGATGAGACAATGCAAAATATAAACCAAGTAAACAAAAAATAATTTCATGGTGTGGGAAGGGCAATAATGATTAGGGTTATAAGGAAATGTCCTCTATAGGAGATTTAATATGAACTAAGCCTTGATGGGAGCTAGGGATTCTCTAAGGACACATGTACTACTTAAATCACAGAAATGTTAGAAGAAATGAGTTATTTTTATCCCTACTTATCTAGTGAATAAATCAGTTGGTGAAGTCAACTTAAGGGAGAAGACAAAAACCATACAATGAAAGCATATTTGTGGTTAGAAGCTCCATCTGTATCCAGTTCCCAAAGAAGGGGATTGATGTATAATCAAGTTGTTCTCCCCATATGGGTTTCCATATAACTTAATGTACATGTGGCTTCTCTCTGGAATTGCCCATGGATTCATAAAGAAGACATACTTTATCTTATCTGCACAGGAAAAAAAGGCTTCTTGTACCCAGATTGGCATATGCACGTAAAATAAGATATATATATATATACCTGTGTGTGTATACATACGTGTGTGCATATGTATTCATTTTCATGCATGAAGCTATGGCAATACAATAATCAACTAGAATGGCTACATCTGTGACTCTACAGCTTTAAAATGATAATTATCTAATGAGAGGGTATGTTTTTAATAGATACCTACTTGTGCTAGGAAGAAGGATAATTATTGGTGGGTTGTGTACCAAAACAGAATAAAGAACACATTATGAATTTTAAACTGTGTTAAAATACAAACTAATGGTTATTGCTTTTGTGATTATATTGTAGTTATGTTTTTAATTGGTAGTTTTCAGGGGAAGACCCAGCAGCTTGCCACAAATAAAAGTATTTGAATAATAATGGTCTAATGGAAAGAGGACTACATTGGATCTCAGAAGATATGAATTATCTTCTCAATTCTTCTACTAAATAGGTGTATGACTTTGGCTCAAAATTTCTTTATTTTAAGATTAAAAAAATAAAATAATCCTCTTGTCAACCATTTAATATCAACCACTCCAACTTGTTCCTTCCTTTTCCTTACATATTTGTGGAAAATACACTATATATACATATATGTATGTATTTGTGTATGCATGTATGTATGTATGTATACATATATGTATATATTCCATTTTTCATAATATCATCAATCCCTTCTGATCTGACTTCTTTCTTTACCACTCTATCGAAATTCCTTTCTCTAATGTTACCATGGGCTTCTTAATCACCATGTCCCAGGATTTTTTTTTCTGACTTAATTCTCCTTGGTCTTTTTGCGACATTTACAATTTAAAATACCCCCTTCTTCTTAATGCTGCCTCTTTCTTTGGCTTTAGAGATAGTACAATCACAGATATCTATTCCACATCTTTTTCTCTCTCTCTCTTCCAGCATTGCCTTATTCTTTCCTCAACTTTTCTGGATAAGTTTCTTCCTAAGAGTAATGTCGCTAATTATTTTATATTCCCTCTCTACATACTTTCACTTGGTAATTTCATTCAGCCCAATGTCTTCTATTACCACTTACATACAGACAACTCCCTTTAATATGGATATTTATAGACCCATGAAGTGAGCAGAACCAGAAGAGTGTTGTACACAGTAGAGGATAGGAAGGTCTGGTGTAATATGGTCCATGGGGTCATGAAGAGTCAGACACAACTGAACAAATGAAAAACCACAACAAAAGAATTTTACTGACACACAGCAGTAAATATATAAAGAAAATATATAAAGAAAAACATGACTGTTAGGTAAGGAAAAGAACACTAGTTGCTAGAAAGATATAGAAAGATTTACTGTTGGAAGTTGCTTGGTAAATTATTTTTAAATTGTGATGTTTAAAATGTAAATGTGTGGTCTCCTTAAATTAGAAGCATTTGGGCATTAAGCATTTATTAAAGCATACCAGGTATTAAAAAAAAAAAAAGTACATGTGGAGTTCAGAAAGTTAAGAATAGGCCTATCTAGCCTAGAGCTCCAGCCTAGTCTGGTTCTTCCTCAAGTCCTCCACCATGAGCCTGCTTCAGCCACAAAACTGCTAGAGCAAACTGCATGTGGAAGTTCTTTATAGGTTGGGTGGAGAGGTGGTACTTACATACTACTTCAAGCTGTTCGTTAGCATCATCCAAATCCATTGGTTCACTGGACTGGAGGGTGGTCTCATGTTGATGTCATAGTCCACAGCCTCTGAGAACAACACCCCACTCAAGACCATCCAGGTGTGGTCTCTATTTAATCAACCTTAAGTAGGTTCTCAGTCAGTCTCTCAGTCAGTCTCACCCAATTCAATCAATTTCAAACCAATCTTCAGGTGGGGCCCCTGAGCTTCTGTCAAATCCCATTATTTTCTCACAAAATGAAGCCATGAGTCAGAGTAGAGGAAGATGCTACTTCTAGGCATGGGAGGCAACTTATGCAAAGCGATGGAGACAGGGTATAGAATGCTGATTCAAGGAAAGGTAAGTAGGCCAGTTCAATTGGCACGTAGAATGTGTCAAGGGAGTAATATGAAATAAATCAAGTAAGTTTACTTAAAACTAGATTGCAAAAGGCTTTAAATGCTAGGCTAAAGAGGTTTTTTTATTATATTGTAGGAACATGATTCTCTTGAAGATGTTTGAGTAGGGGAGTCATCTAATCAAACCTGTGCTTCAAGTTTATTTTGGAAATTTTATGGATTGGATAGGTTGAGGAGGAAGAAAAACTGGAAGCAGAGAAACAGATGAGGAGACTATTGCAATAGACCAGGTAAGAGGTGATAAATATATAAATTAGGGTATGCAACTAAAAGGATGATGATGACTCCAATAATAACAGGAAAGTCTGGAGAGAGATCTTTAAGTTTCATTGTACCCAATCCCCTTAATTGTTGAATTTCAAGCAACCCTTTAAAACCCAACTCAAATGTTATCCTCCCAAGCTCTCAAATAATTTAATTTGCACCCTAGACTTCCCATAGACACTTTTTTGCATCACTCTAAAGCACTCATCAAGCAGTTTTACTTGTATCATTATTATCAATGTGCTTCCTCTAATGGAATGTAAGGTCCATGAGGAGCAGAACCATATCTTTTCTAAATGTCTCTACTGAATTCCACAATGCTGTTCTCCAAAACTTTATATACTTTGTTGAATGTAATTAGGTGGTTGGACTAAATAACTCCTATGGTCTTTTCTTAGCTATAAAATTATTTAACTTTATGAGTTTATTATCAGGAAATTTATAGCATACTGCATCAGGACTGTGCTGAAAACAGTTTTGCATTGGTTTGACATTTAACTTGTGAGGCTAATGGGAGCACACTATTGAGATGGAATAGGATGCAGTTTAATATCTTACAGGTAGAAGGTCTAGGTAGTGCCCTAATTATATGAAAGAACAAATGAAACATAATTTATTAGGCACTTACTATGTGCCAAACACAGTGCTAAGTGCTGCGAATGCACATTTTTAAAGTGAAGCTGTCTCTATGCCCTTGAGAAGTTCTCACCCTGATAAAGGAATACAATGCATGAAAGATTCCAGCTTTGGGATAACTAGGTGGTGAAGTGGATAAAGAACCAGCCCTGGATTTGAGAGGACCTGAATTGAAATCTGGCCCCAGACACTTGACACTAGCTGTGTGACCCTGGGCAAGTCATTTAACCCTCATTGCCATGCAAAAAACAAACAAACAAAAACAACTAAAAAAATGAAAGAGTTCAGCTTCAGTGCACATAGACAGGCCCCAAATTCTTAATGGTACTGAAACAGTGAAAATGGCAAGTCCCAGACATCCTTAGAGTACATCAATAAATGACAATATTCAGGGGTCTAAATACCATAGAGACTGGCAAGGCAAATGGCAAGATCCAGAGAAATGGTCTTCCTTCTCATTGAAAGGACAGCAGTTGTTGACTCTGTTGTAAGCAGTTACATTACTCTTACTTGGGTCTGAGCAGTGTATGATTTTGGAGAAGAGAAATTAAGGAGTTGATTTTCATGGTGGAATATATCACAAAATAAAACATTTCAAACTCCAGGATTCATCTATAATAGGGAAAAGGGAGACAAAGCTTTTTCCATCATTCCTCAATTGATGGACATTCCCTTGACTCTCAATTCTTAGCCTCCACCAATAGTTGCTATAAATATTTTTTGTTCAATTTTCCCCCCTTTTCTCTTTTTCATGATTACTATTGTTAACTGTTTCCCTTCCATCCTATTCCCTTCCCCATGATATTTATTCTATTATCCATCTTCTTTAATCCTATTAAATCCCTTCAAAAGGGATTTGCTTCTGTCAGTCCCCTCCCCCACTCTGCCCTTCCTTCTTTTGCCCCTCTCTCTTTATCCCCTTCCACTCCTATATTCCTGCAGGGTTAGTGATATTACTCCACCCAATTGAGTGTGTACATTATTCCCTCCTTGAGCCAATTCTAATGAGATTGAGGTCTCTGAGCCAATTCTGATGAGTGTTAGGCTCATTTCCTGCCCAGATTAAACAAATTACTTCACCCAAGTTGGGTGTGTCTGTTAGTCCCTCCTTGAGGCAGCTCTGATGAGTTTAAGGTCTTTGAGCCTTTTCTGATGAGTGTAAAATTAATTTACTGCCCTGCTCCTCTCCCATCTCTTCCCCCACTCCATAAGCCTTTTCCTGTTTCTTTCATGTAGGATTTCACATCTACCTTCCCCCTCCCCCAGTGAATGCCCTTCACCCCTCAATTTAACCCTAAAGATTTCATCACCAAGCTAAGTGACAAAGTGGATACAGCATCACCCCTGGACCCAGGGGGATCCCAGCCAAAACCCGGCCTCAGACACAAGACAGTTGCCCACTGTATGACCCCAGGTATGTCCCCCAGTCGCAATGTTTTATGGTTCTCTAGGGTCTTGTATTTGAAAGTCAAATTTGCCATTCAGTTCAGGTCTTTTCATCAAAAATATCTGAAAGTCTTCTTTTTCATTAAATTCCCATTTTTTTCCACTGAAAGATTACGATGAGTTTTGCTGGGTAGGTGATTCTTGGTTGTAATCCCATTTCCTTTGCCCTTTGGAATATCATATTCCATGCCTTCCGGTCCTTTAATGTAGAAGCTACTAGATTTTATGCTATCCTGATTGGAGCTCCACAGTACTTGAATTCTTTCTTTTTGGCAGCTGGCAATATTTTCTCTTTGACCTGAGAGCTCTGGAATTTGGCTAAAATATTCCTAGGAGTTTTTCTTTGGGGATCTCTTTCTGGAGATGATCTGTGGATTCTTTAAATTTCTATTTTAGCTGCTTCTTCTAGAATTTCAGTGCAATTTTCCCTTAGACACCATCTTGGAAGATGGTGTCTAAGCTCTTTCCTTGATCATGGTTTTCAGGTAGACCAATAATTTTCAAATTATCTCTCCTGGACCTCTTTTCCAGGTCAGCAGTTTTTCCCAGAAGATATTTCACATTGCCCTCTATTTTTTTATTCATTTGGATTTGCTTTATTGTGCCTTGGTTTCTCATATAGTCACTGGCTTCCATTTGTTCAATCCTAATTCTTAGGCAATTATTTTCATCAGAGAGCTTTTGTACCTCCTTTTCCATTTGACTTTTCAAGCTATTGACTTTTTTCTCATGTCTTTCCTGCATCACCCTCATTTCTCTTTCCATTTTTTCCTCTACCTCTCTAACTTTATCTTCAAAGTCCTTTTGGAGCACCTCTATGGCCTGAGACCAATTTGTATTTTTCTTGGAAGCTTTAGATATAGGGGCCCTGATGTTGACATCTTCCTCTGAGGGTGCCCCTTGGTCTTCCTTGTTACTGAAGAAACTTCCTATGGTCCTCACCTTTCTCTGTCTGCTCATCTTGCCTTTCTTTTACTTGACTTTTAGCTCCTTAAAGTGGGACACTGTTTCGAGGCTGCAGTATCCCGAGCTTAAGAAGTCCCAGGTGGTATGATTTAAGGAGAATCAGGTTCTTCACTTGCCTGGCCTGTTCCCTGGTCCTTAGATGACCCCAGACCAACTTGCTAATCAACCAGCTTTTTGTGTTGTGGTTTTTAGCTCTGACATGCCTGTGTTCCTCCCCAACCTGGGCCACTGCTACTCAAGCCTACTTCCTGGTTCTCAGCAGGGGTGTAAAATCCAAGTTCTGCCTTAGCACCAGCATAGACCCCTGTAGTCTCCCCCCTGCCCAGGGCTCAGCCCCCTCACCAGACTGTGAGCTTAGTTCCAGACAACACTGGTGCTTCAGCTGATTCAGAGGCTCTGGGGGTCTGCTTCTCTGGTGAGGTCTTCCTGGGACTGGATCTGTGTCAGGGTGACTGTAGGGTTGGACTTAATTCCTGTATTAGCACAGCAGCAACCTCCTTCTGACCTTCCAAGCCGTTCTTGGTTAGAAGATGATTTTAGCACATTCTTCTGTGAGTTTTGGTGCTCCGGGCATTTTCCTATGGCGTTAGTTGGATGTTTGTTGGAGCAATTGTGTCACGAGTTTGGGATCTCACTGCCTTTCCTCAGCCATTTTGGCTCTGCCTGCAAGGTAGATTTTTAAAACATCCTGGACAAATTGAATCCAAGTGTTTAAAAATATTGCCATTCATAGTTAGAATTCTTTGTTCTTTATATTATGTTGGTAACAACTTTATTGATAAATTATTCTCATATATCTGATATTTCACTGAAAAATGGGAATGCCATTCCTTGAGCCATTCAGATTTTTTCCTCATTTAAATCTGATTTTAAAAAAGTCTAATGTTTTAGAGTTGTGGGTATCTTTTGTTTTGATCTATTAAAGTTTTTCAAAATCCTTTAATACACACACCTACACAAACACACACATACACACACACATATACAAAACACAAAACTGATGGTAAGCAGATAGAGTAGCAGGGCTGTGCTTTTCCAGCTGAGGATTTATAACTGATGACTCATTAATCAAGTTGTTTAGGTCAAGATAACTGCTATTTTCTCCCAGAGGCAAGAAACATAAAATATTAGCCAAGCTGAATTGGACTTCTTGACAGTATTCTTTATTCTTTGCTTTTTTCCTTTGCCACTAACAAATATGTTTCTGTCATGAAAGAAGCAAGAACTAAACAAAAATAGCCAATGAAGAAAAATTGGAATTTCAATTATATATTAAACTGTAATGGTTTGTTTTCTTTTAATCCCTTGAAAATGTACCTATCCAAAAAAAAAAAAAAGGAAAGAAAATGTACCTATCCTATGTGTAACTACTCTATTTGTGCTCCCTTACTCATTTTTAAAGTTTCTCTTCATTAATAATTAAAAAATAAATTAAATGTCAGTGGAGAGATTGTTCAAAAGACACCCAAAATACAGTCTGTTATGATCTTTGTACATGCCAATTACTGGGAAGAGGCCTGGGAAACATAAAAGTTCTTTAGACCTCTCCAACTCTCCTTTTCTTTCCTTCCTAATTCCTAAAGCTTGGTCATTTTTCTTCAACCATCACTTTCCCTGGTTGAATGTTTATACCAATATTCTCCCTTTTTTCTTCATTGGAATTTGTGTTTATTTTCCCTGAAAACTGTTATCTTTTATTTCAGGAGAGAAAGAAAGAAGGCAGAAGAAAATGCCAGAAATCATCTCTCTATTGGTTTTTTATTTCTCTGCCTCTAGGATTTAGATGCTGCTGGAGCTGTGAAGAGCATTGTCTATTTGCCCTGCTCTTGGCACAGTTGTGAAGTGGGTGAGAGGAGAGTTCAATACTCCATTTACCATCCCTCCTTTCAGGGACCATTCTTTTCCCCCAAGTATCTATCTAGTACCTTCATGCTTTCTTCTGGCTACCCTGGGCCAATTGTTATAGTGGTCCAGACAGCGTTCCATATTCTGATTTATATTTTCCTATTCTTCCTCGCTGCACTCTGATTTGTCTCTAATTCCCTTTTGGGCTACTGTTGTGTACTGGGTGACAAGTTCCTACTCTAGTAAACTGACACTTGAGGATTAATGTGTACTAATGTGTACTATCTCCTAAATAATTCACTCATTGTTAACAGTTTGGAAGTAAACCTTTGCTATCCCATTCTCTGATTGTCTTTTACCTCCCCAAATCTCCAGATAAAGGAAAATATCAGCCAGCCTTGATCTCATTCCTATCAAGGCTCAATTCTTGACTCTCCAGACTTTCACTTCCATCCTGCCCCCTTCTATTTTTTGCCCCTTTCTGCTTCCTTTCTTTCACCTATCATCTTCTGCCATTAGAATGTAAACTCCTTCAGGTCATTAACTGTCTTTTTCCTGTTTGTATTCCCAATGCTTGGCACAGTGCCTGGCACATAGTAAGTGTTTGATAAGTCTGATGCTTATTGACTTGACTTGACTTTACCTTGGCATAGATTACAAGGGAAACAGTGCTTTAACCAAAAGGAATGCCTTTAGTGATATCCATTTCTGCTACTATGGTAGTAAACTGGGGAATAGGAGTATAATCACTTATGGTATCTTTCAAATCATAAAGGTGACATAAAGGTTAGCTCATCTCTTTGTCTCTTCAGCATGGTAACTGGCTCTTCATGTCCTATTTACCCACTATTACATTTTGCTCAGCAACAGAGGCAAGCTTTTTCTACTGTTCTTAGGCCTTCAATTCAATTCTCATTACTGTTGCTTTTAGCAGATTATATGACCTCCCACTTTTCTGTGACAAATGTAACTTCCTCAAATTTTCTTCTTCCTTCTTTAAAATCTTTCTGCAGCTCATGGCAAGCCAGAGGCTTAGTACACAGAAGACCCAGATTTCCTGAAAGTACTCCCCAAAGGCTTAGAAGGGCACCACTATTACTAAGTTATTGAAAAATTAATTATTTCTAGACTCACCCACCTAACATGGAAATCCCCAGAGTGTTGCCCAAGAGTGCTATAGAGGTCTTCCAAGAGATAAGCTACCATAGCAGGTTGGGTGCATAGAAACAGTGCTGAGGAGTCCAGGCAGCTGCCCCAAATGCTTTTGGGCTGTTCTTGCACTGGAGTCGTGCTGACCTCTGGGGCTGCCAAGGCTGGACAGGCCTATGCCTACCTCCGGGGCCAGGGCTACAGGAGAGCAATTTTCATCAATTCTGGCCCCAAGTTCCCAGCATCCCGTGGAGGCACCAATGGCAGAAGAAGAGCATAGCGAAAAAGAAGTTGGGCTAAGTCTAGTCCATGAAACCCTGAAACTTGTGGTGGGGACCCAGCAGGAGAAGAGCCCCTGAGCTTGGCAATGTAGGAAGAAGCCCTAGTAGAACCTGGGTCAGGAGCCTGCAGGCAGTGTCCACCACTGCCACAGTGGTAGAAGAGATTTCCTCTGACCACACAGACTTGAAGAGGACCAGGCAGGCCCTACTCACCCTATTCTTGAGCTGAGCAGGACTCAAGCAAGGACCCTTTAGTAAACATCAACATAGTGATGTCACAAATCCTTTCTTCTCAGGACCTGAAAATCTTGAAAGATCAAAAAGAAAAGTTAAAATGAGAGAGGTATGTGCATATTTTATTTTGTGTTGGTGGTTTTAGGATAATATTTTTTAAAATGGATGGACAGAGCAGCTAGGTGGTGCAGTGGATAGAGTACTTGCCTTGGATTCAGGAGGACCTGAGTTCAAGTATGGCCTCAGACTCTTGACACTTACTAGCTGCATGACTCTGGCCAAGTCACTTAACCCCGATTGCCTCACCAAAAAAAAAAAATGGATGGACAGGGAAATATACTGAAGAATAAAAGAGAAAGAAGGAGTGAAAATTGCTACTGTATGATAGATGTATTAAAGATGAAGACCCAGTAGCCATAGAACAAGGGGTAGGCTTTTGGGTATCTCATGAAGCTCATTCTCCTCAGAATCAGATAAAGACGGTTGGAAGAAATAAAATTTTAATTTATTTCATTAAATATTTCCCAATTAAATGTAAACAACAGGGGCAGCTAGGTGGCACAGTTAATAGAGCACTGGCCCTGGAGTAAGGAGGACCTGAGTTCAAATCCAGCCTCAGACACTTAACACTTACTAGCTGTGTGACCCTGGGAAAGTCACTTAACCCCAATTGCCTCACCAAAACAAAAAGTAAACAAGAACAACAAAAACAACAATGTCCTTGGTCCTTAGCACTTAAATGCTTACTCATTCATTGGTTCATTTATTCATTCGCCTATTCATTCATCATTGTCAAACTTGACAATTCTGATTATATCCTTAATTCTATCTTCTCCAAATTTCTCTTGGGATCTTGTTCCATTAATTAATCTATCTTTATCCAATGCATTTTATGTTTTTCCCTTTACACTGGCTCTTTCCCTTTCAATTACATACTTACTCAGATCTTCCTTGATTAAAAAAAAAAACCTCCCTTTTACTGATTTCTTGCACTTTTGCCAATTTCTCTCAGTGTGGTATAGGGGAAAGGATTCTGAACTTGGAGTTAGAAGATTGTAGTGCAAATCCTTGGCCTTCTCTGTATTCCATCAATTTTGCCATGTACTACTTGTATGACCTTGGCTCAGATACTTAACCTTTGTGGGTCTTATTTCATTCATCTGTAAAAATGAAGGAGTTTGGACTAGGTGTTTTTTCAGGTATCTATTAGCTTTAAATCGTGGGGTTTTAACCTTTTTCATTTCATTGACTTCTTTGACAGTCTTTTGAAACCTATGGATTCTTTCCCAGAATAATATTTAAATGGATAAGATGAAATATATAGTATTACAAAAGAAATGTTATATTGAATAAAATTATCAAAATGATATTTTAAAAAGTTGATAGGGTCAAGGTTAATAACCTATGCTTTAAATATATAGCCCTTGATCCTTCCTTTCTCCACCAAATTTTTGGAAGAGTGGTTTACATTCACTGTTCCTATTCTCTCATTCATTCCTTTAATCTTTGCACTAAGGATTCCACCCCTAAAATAGTTTCCACTGGAAGGTCAGTTATGATCACCTATCCAGATCCACTGACCTTTTATCAGTCTTCATCCTACTTAACCTTTCTCTAGTATTTAGTCCTAATAATTTTCCCATTCCTTCTTGAAATTCTTCTTGTCCTTAATTGGCTTCTAACATTCTATATTCTATATTTATTTCCTCCTCTATGACTTTTCTGTTACCCTTTGTGGCTCCTATTCCCTTTTTTCCACTCCAAATGTGAGGATCACCCCAATTTTTCCATAGTCCTTTTTTCTTTATGTGTTCTCTCTCCTTCTTATTTATTCTTGCTACTTCAATTGTCACCTCAATGGTGATTTCCAACTAACTCACCCCCAAATTCAATCATTAATTAAATTATCTTGACTGTAGTCTCCACTGTGTAAACTTCTTCCTCTTCTGCAGATTGGCAACTGGTTTATGATTATAGTGTTAGAGTGTCCAATATTTTACATATTAAGAGATTGTACCTCAGTGAACTTAAACTACTTTCTCGTGGTCATACAAATACTAAGTGATAGAGGTATTATTTGCCAACTCCAAGTTGAGCTCTCTTTTCACCACAATATTTAGTTTAGCATTCAAGATTTAATTCTGAACATTTCCCCTTGGTCTTTTAATATGAACCAATATATTCTCTCTGCTCTGCCGAAGCTCAACTATTTCCCATTTGCTGAATACTTTCCCAGTTTGTGGCATTCATTTATACCATTATATAACAGACATCACACTACAACTTTTCATATCAAAATCTTATCTTTTTGTCAAACCTTAATTCAAAATCACTACCTTTGTAAAGTCTTCAATTGCCAGGTTTTCTGGTTTCCTTCCTAAGTCACTATTTCCATTGCCATCTTCCTTAATGCTGGGTATTCTTAATCTTATATTTCCCATATCAACTCAAAGGAGCAGCCAAGAAAAATAGCAAGTATACTCCTTGTTCCCTATAAATATTTCTAGTATCTTAATAATCATACATTCCAATTCATTAAGTATCTTACAATGGAATTCATCCAGACTTCATTATTTGAATTCATTTAGGACATCTAGAAAAATGGCTTAATATCACATTTCATTTGGGTATCACTTCTTTTCCAAACATTTGCATTGCTTAAACACCAATGACAATCCATAGGTGAGAAAAGAGAAGCAAAATAAAAGTTGGGTAGTTCAAACCTATCATTTTCTTTTTTTCTTTTCTTTTCTTTTCTTTTCTTTTTTTTAGTGAGGCAATTGGGGTTAAGTGACTTGTCCAGGGTCACACAGCTATTATGTGTTAAGTGTCTGAGGCCGGATTTGAACTCAGGTACTCCTGAATCCAGGGCCGGTGCTCTATCCACTGCACCACCTAGCTGCCCCCAAACCTATCTTTTTTTTTTTTTTTTGCGGGGCAATGGGGGTTAAGTGACTTGCCCAGGGTCACACAGCTAGTAAGTGTCAAGTGTCTGAGGCCGGATTTGAACTCAGGTACTCCTGAATTCAAGGCCGATGCTTTATCCACTGCGCCACCTAGCTGCCCCCAAACCTATCATTTTCAATGATCTTATTTACATCATTCCTCAATAGTGGTTCTGTCTTTAGCAATTGGTAAGGTAGGAAAAGGGTTGTCAAAGTATAGTGTCTTAGAAGCCAAGGGATATGAGAAAACCTAGGAGAAGGGATAGAACAGTTTCAGAAACTGCAGAGATGGCCAGGTATGGTGTCTTATACATGGAATCTCTGTTACTGGAGAGGCTGTGAGGCTAGTGGATAGCTTGAGTTCAGGAGTTCTGAACAACAAGAGGGCTAAAGTTGAGTGTCTGCATTAACCTCAAAGACAATATGGTGAGCTCCAAAGAGTGAAATGGGGGCACTAGGCTGCCTAAGGAAAAGTACACTAGCTCAGGTTGAAATCAGTGTAGGTCAAGGCTTCTTTGACAATCAGCAGTGGGATTAAGTCCATGAGAGATCTCATAGTTTCAAATTGGGTGAAATAGGGAGATTTGGTCTCAAAAAAAAAAGAAAAACTGCAGAGAAAATATGTCAAGTAAGTCAAGAAGTATGAGGGTTGAGAAAAAGTCATTACATTTAGTAGTGAAAAGTTTTTTTTATATTTTGTAGAGAAAATTTCAGAAAATAACTGAGTTCAGAAACTAGATCAAAAGGGAGTGAGGAGTGAAAGAATCATCAGGCAGTGAAGACCTCAAAAGTAAATGGCTACTTCTAAAATCTTGGTAGTGAAATGACTGATTACTACAGGGCACAGTATAATCAGGTACAGGGTGGTTTTGTTGTTTTCTTTTGTTTTTGTTTCTTAGGATAGGATAGGTCATTTTCAGGGCACAGTAGCCCATTTTAGTAGTATTTATATAGTAGCTCTAAGGTTTGCAAAGCACTTTACATATAACTCTTTTGGAGGAGGCAATAGATAGATTAAATAAATACGAGAAAGGAACTATAAGTGGGACTAGATCCTCAAAAAGTCTGAATAGAATGGGATCAGGGACAAAAGTAAAGAAACTGGATTTTCTAAGGATGAGGAACACCTCTTCAAAACTGGAACAGAGGAGGAGGGAAGAGAAAAAGAGGAAGAGTTTTGAGCTATGTTCAAGGGAAGATGACCTGATGGTGATGCCCTAAATTTCCTCAGTATAATAAAAGGTAAAGTGACGAGGCCCGGGGTAAATTAGGGGGCTTGATAGGTTTGGAACAGCTACTATGGGTAGACTTGCCCTGTTTTTTCTTCTGATACATGGGTAATTTCGCTTTATCTGATACATAATTACCTACTTTTTGTCAAAGGCCTAATACTAATAGGAGCTGCCCTCATGTGTTGTCTGCAAGATTTGTTGTTGTTGTTGTTTGTCCTTTGTTTTTGAAAAAGGACCTGTGACATCATGGGGTGATCTCTTGGCTCATATGTGAATTGGATTTAAGTGAGGCAGAGCTGCACAAAATCATCAACTTCGTCTCTCTTCCAGAGACAAAAACAACAGCAAAGAGAACCAGAACAAGAACAGGAATTACCTACTTTTTATAAAAGGGCCTACCCCTAATGGAAGCTGCTCTCAGCTGTTGTTTGCAAGATTGTATGCACAAATTCATTTATCAGTAACTTTCCACTCTTTCTTTGTCTTTCTCTCCCCACTGATCAAATTTCAGATATTGTTGAATCATAGAATCTCAAAGGTGGAAAGGATGTTCAACATCATATCAGCCAACCTCTATATGATCATGATTCCTCTCTACAAATTCTCCCAAGAAACGATGATCCAGTTTTGCCTGAAGGTGTCCAGAGGGGAAACCAATTAACAGTTACAAAGAGAGGAAAAGGCAGCCCATTTTGCTTTTCTCTCCCTCTAATTATTAGGAAGTGTTTACTCCTCCTTCCAATATCCAAAATTTTCTACCTTCTGAAAAAATATTCCCTATCATACATTCCTTTCTTGTTTCTTTACATTCTTAGCATCATTTAGTCAAAAATATTTATTAAGTTATTATGTGCCAGTTACTATGCTTAGCACTGAGAATACAAAGAAAGGAAAACATATGCTCTGCATTATAGGAGTTTATATTCTAACTGAAGAGAATAATGACTCATGTACAATAGTTACAGAATAGCTGGAATAAAGGAAAAGTTTGTTTTTTTTCCAGGAAGCTTTTAGCGACCAGGGGAATAGGATGGGGAAGATTTGTTTGGAAAAGGCCTATGAGCCATAAGATCAAACAAAACTCCTTAACTTCTTATTGAAAACTATCTACATTCTTTTACCAACCTAATTCACTCTACAGTTTTTAACTTGTTATTGTGGTTCTTCCATTAGCTCTTCTGGGATCTGATTTTGCCCTCTCTTGCACCTATGCATTTTTGTAGCTGTTCTCTCTGCCTAGAATACCCTTCTATCCACCTTCCATTGAATTCAATTAAAGAAACATTTAATAAGTGCCTACTTTGTACAGAGCATTGCTATGGGTTCTGGGAAAGATACAAATAATAGATAAACCATTGTACATTTGGCCTATATATAAAGGAAAATTAATGTATCATAAGTTCATTAAAGAGGTTAAAAAGTCAATGCTATGTGAGATCAATGAAGGGAAAGGTTATTATTGACTGGAGGGAATCAAGGAATGCTTAATGGAAGAAGAAGCATTTGTAAAGCTCTTTAAAGGATGGGTATAGAAGGATGAGGTAAACATTTAACAGAGGAAGGGGAAGATATTTGTACTGAAGTGAAAAAAATATGGATTGTTCTCAATAGAAAGAGCATAGTTCCGTTTGTCCGGGATGTAGATGGTATAGCAGCAGGTAGCAAGGTTCTTAAAAAATAAGGTAATACCAGATTACTGAGGGCCTTGAATGCTAGAAAAAGGATTTTGGATTTTATTTGGTAGGCATTGGGAAACCACTTAAAAACTTTTGACGAAAGTATTTCTCAGGAAAGCGGGCTATAAGAAACAGAGCAGTGAGGGAGGTGTAAATACTTTCTTTTATGTGAGGAAATTTCCTCCAGTCTTTTTCACTATGGAAGTTGCTGGGAAGGGAAGTGATAGGATTCAATCCCCTCGATGATATTTTAGGGCCATTAGGAAGCAGGCATATTGCTGGTGAATGGAATCTGGTCTTTACTGTGGAGAGTCATTGATGTGGTGAGCTATGCGGATTGTCCTGAGAATAATGAATAAATACTGAGTCCCTGGAAAAAGCTGGGGCCACATACATGCTGCCTTGATTCTTCCTGTGGTAATTAGGGGTGTTTTCAATAGACTTTGTCTAGATTAGGGATTGGAAGTTTATGCTCCCCTTCAAGAGTAGGACTTTGTGTGTGTGTGTGTGTGTGTGTGTGTGTGTGTGTTCTTGTATCCCCAGTGTCTAGTAGAGTGCAAGGCATATAGCAGGTTCTTAATCCATTTTGTTTGGTTGCTTGATTTGATAGTCTTCCTGTCTCTCTTTTCCTCTCTCATACATGCACACAGACGCAAATACACATACACACAAATGCATGCACACATACTTATACTCTTCTTAGGAAATACTAGTGTGGTTTAATCAATAATCAAATTCCAATTTGTATAATTTATTTGAAATATATCATGTTATGGTGGAAAGAGCACTCATTATAGAGACGAAGGGTCTGGGTTAAAAAATTACTTCTAGGGGGCAGCTAGGTGGATAAAGCACTGGCCCTAATTAGATTCAGGAGGACCTGAGTTCAAATCTGACCTCAGACACTTGACACTTACTAGCTGTGTGACCCTGGGCAAGTTGCTTAACTCTCATTGTCCCACCAAAAATTTTTTTTAATTAAAAAAAAGAAGAATGATATGAACAGATTATTTGCTCATATGATTAAAACAGATACCTTTGATGTCTTCTCATCTAATCCTCTCATTTTACAGAATAAAAAACTGAAGCCCAGAGAGGTTAAATAATCTGTTTAAGCTTGTATAGGTAGTAAGTCAGACAGCAGAGTGATGATAAGAAAAAGAAAAGATAAGATAGAATAACAGTATTTGAAAGTTGGAAGTCAATCAATGGCTACCTATCCCAACCAATACCTTAAAAAAATCCTCATTATTAGTTATTCTGTTCTGTTTGAATATCTCTAAGGAGATAGGGATCATCCTATTTCACAGTAGCCTATTCTACAAGAAACCAATATTATAATTGAGTAGGAATATAATAAGAATGTGTGCTATAATGAAACAGTCCCAAGGAAGGATGGATTGAAGGATGAAGAAATGCCTTCAAATTTGGGGACTCCAAAAGGACAGAGAGCTGTGGTCCAGATACATAATGTATCAACCAACAGCCGTGCTATTGCAAATGAAAATACCTGTTAACCACAGCTGAGCAGTAGGAGCTTTGGCTGGTTCATTGACCCACTTAAGATACAATCTATCAGGAGAGACTCTTTGCAAGCCACTAGAACGTGGTAAGTTTATACCCTTTGCTTTCTCCTCTACCCTGCCTCATTCTGCATTGCTAACTGATCTTACGTTCCTTTAAATCTAGTGTTTTGGGGTTTTTTGTGTGTGCTCTCTGTAGTTTTGTAATGGCTTTTGTATTCTGAGTGAGTGTGTGCTCTAAATGAGTGGTTTGCTCTATAGATAGAACAAATAAGAATCTCTAGACACATATAAACCTAGGCTTAACCAAAATCCTATATTGAAGCTTCTCTCTCCCTGGTGACACAAAGAGGAACTTCAGGTAGGTAGGAGGACTGTAATAAGTCTCAACCAATGTGGAGCCTAGCTTATTTTGCAGAGGCTTGCTGACTTGGCAGAGCCATTGTATTCTTTTTTTTTTTTTTTTTTTTTTTTTTTTTTTTTAGGTAATGGGGGTTAAGTGACTTGCCCAGGGTCACACGGCTAGTATGTGTCAAGTGTCTGAGGCCGGATTTGAACTCAGGTACTCCTGAATCCAGGACCCATGCTTTAACCACTGCACCATCTAGCTGCCTCCATTGTATTCATTTTGAATGAAATAGAGATGCTTTTTTCTCTTTATACTATGTCATGGTACAATTATTTTCCCCAACGATTAAATGTTGAAAAGTTTCAAAATTGGGAATAAAATATTTTTAACTCTTCCTAACAAAAGTCAAGCATAAATAAAAATTGTAACAATAATAATGACTAACATTTACAAATGTATTGTTTTATGATTTACATATTTATTGTGTTGTTATTTACATAAATGTTTACATATTTATTGTTTTATTATTTAAATATTTATTGTTTAATCATATCCAACTCTTCATGATCTTATTTGGAGTTTTCTTGGCAAAGATGCTGGAGTGATTTACCAGTGCCTTTTCCACTTCATTTTACAGATGAGGAAACTGAGACAAACAGGGTTAAGTAATTTGCCCGGATGTCACACAGGTAGTAAGGCCAAATTTGAATTCAGGAAGATGAATTTTTCTGAGTATAAGCTTATACTCTACCCACAATGCTACCTAGCTGCTTTTATATAGCCTTTCATAATTTACAAAGTGCTTTATGTGTGACTGTGGCTGTGTGATCTGATTTCAATGATGACATACTAGGGAGGGGAAGCTGGATGGGAAGAAGAAATTGTGAATCATTATATATCTTATATGAGTACTTTGGTAAATATATTTTCATATTGATGATGATAAATATAAATGTGGATAAATTTAAAGGATTTTCAAATTTAGGAGGCATTAATATTTTTCATCTCATCTCAGGTTCATGTTGGTAGATGGGTGTCAAAATAATTGATTATGTTTAATTTCTTGCTCTGTTGGAATTAGAATACTTTTTTTTTGTGGGGCAATAATGTTTAAGTGACTTGCCCAGGGTCACACAGCTAGTGTCAAGTGTCTGAGTCTGGATTTGAATTCAGTTCCTCCTGAATCCAGGGCCAGTGCCTTATCCACTGTGCCACCTAACTGCCTTCTAGAATACTTTTTGTTATATTTTATGACTTTCTATATCACTGTCCTCCATTTCAGAATATAATTGATGAATAAATGAAATATGAGCAATTATAAAAATAATACCACCAAGTGTTATATAATTCCTATGATCAAAATCCAGTTTCCTGTCCAAAATGGAGGACTGAAACTGGGGAAAAACCTAAGAACATTAATATTCATTTAAAAAAATCATTGCTAAATATTATATGTGAAGATCTATAATAAAATTAAACCTAATTCAGAAACAATATGACACCATAAAACTCTAGTAAATTATCAGTTTTTCAATGACTAACTGTGTGACTACTGGCTAGTAAGTTCTTAATGAACTGGGCCTGTGTTGTCCAAAATGGGGCCTCTAGGACCACACTCTTGAAAGGTCATGGCATGACCCCAAGGGTATGTGATTAACCAGTTGGAGGCTGGGAAGATTTGGACATATCTCACTCTCTCCACAGTAGCCAATCTTACATTTTGTCTTCCTCACAACTGTATTTACCCTTAATATACTATTTATTGTCCAACACCTTTTAGTCACAGTGCCCCCTGCCTAGTGCTTTGCAAGCTTCTAATCGGTACCTTTTATGAGACAAGTGGTAGTCTCCCCCAGCAGTTATAGCCAAATCAAAGCACTAAAAGTAGCAGCTGTGCAGGTGCCATGGGAAAATCTATGCTATACCTTCTCTAGTATGTCAACCAGGGGAAAAATTAAAGATGATTACTCAAAAACACTTTGAGACCACTCTCCTAGGCAAATCTCAAGATTCAGTTCCTCAATTTGCATGAGAAAAGGTAGTTTTTATAGTAGAATTTCTCTATACTAATAAAATTGCCAGTCTAAATTAAAGCATATAAAATAGCTGTACTCACAGGTTACTAGATTGAACTCTGTACAGCTCCTCTATGAACAATAAAGCAGCTTGACCCCCAAGTTGCTTTCTACTTTATCCCACTTTTTACACAAGAAAGCTACTTCAAGTGTTAAGGAAGTAGCTTTGTGCAGTGGTCAGAATTTTTGTAGACAAGGGCTACTGAATGACTAATTTAATGTGAACATTCATACCCAAGTACCCATTCAATCACTTTATATAATGGCTATTAAATGGGAACAGATTTTGATCACTACCAGTCTGGGAAAAATTCAAAACACCAAGCTGGAAGCTAGTCACTCTGCTATGACTCAACAGTTTTGTTTCATTGCTATTGTGATTTGTGACAACAGAAATGCAGGATTATTTCATCCAACCATTTTAGTGGGTGCACTGTTTAAATTGAATACTGAATTTTATACATTACTGCTACTGAATTGTAATGTAAGCTTCAAAAATTATACTCACACATTCTCTCTCTCTCTCTCTCTCTCTCTCTCTCTCTCTCTCTCACACACACACACACACACACACACACACACACACACACACACACACACACACACACACACACACACACTGACCAGATTCACTCCACCGCTCCACCATCATTTCTGGAACAAACACATCAATTAAGTGCCCTCTTGCTCAACACACTTTCCTTGTGATTTTCCAGCCCCAAATTCCTCTCCCTGGCTCTTGCTCCCCTATATACATTTTGTCTTCTAATAGCATACAAGCTTGTAAAAGCAAGCAGTGCCTTGTTTTTGTATTTGTATCCACAGCAAATAGCACACTGCCTGGAAACATTTAATAAATTCTTTTTCATTGATTCATCCATTCAAATACATTAAAGACCATGTGATAATTTCTTCTTCAGTTCTCTAATTGACCTGTGATCTCTCTAATGAGAGTAGACTTTCTTGTGGTCAAAATTTACCAGCCACCCACACTTTCTTATTCTCTAATATTCTTGTCCATTCTCTCCCAGGATCATGCTAGAAGATATCTTCAAGTTCTTTTTGACAATTTGTGAATACCAGTGTAGCACTCAACCTGTCCATCTGTTTCTTCTTACAATTGCTTCATGAATGGACCACCTCCTCTTCAAATTACTGCTTAGATGATATCTTTACTTCCAACTTTAAAAAATATCATTGTAACATGTTGTGCCCCATCTGTGACCACTATTCATATTGTTATACCTCTTTAGGTCAAGGAGAATTTGATTCTTTCATCTGTTTGAATGTCATATTCTAAATGATGTGTATTCTTCATCAATTTGTTTTACTTTGTTTTCCTTTTGGATTGATTTTTATTAGATTCATGTTAATCAATCATAGATATTTCTGTGCAGTTGTCAAATAATACCCTGAATCTTGACTAAGCCACCAGAGTAACATACACAGTTATCTTCACAAGTACCATATATAAGAAATCCTCTAACTGTTGAACCCTTCACGTAAAATTATTCATGATAATTCTTATTACTCTCATTGTAGAGTCTGTATATTTATCCTGTAAAATATATTGGCACAGGGGAAGCTAGATGGCACAGTGGATAGAGCACCGGCCCTGGAGTCAGGAGTACCTGAGTTCAAATCCGGCCTCAGACACTTAACACTTACTAGCTGTGTGACCCTAGGCAAGTCACTTAACCCCAATTGCCTCACTAAGAAAAAAAAAAATATATATATATATATAGGCACAAAAACTGTACTTTTCTTCATGTGCCATACCATCTCAAATGCAATATATTAAAAAAACTTTTCCTTTTTCTCTAAATTCGCTCATTTTTCAAAACTCTCTGTTTCTGTTGAAGACCCCACTATTTTTCCATTTACCCAGGTTTGTAATTTTCATTTCATCTTTATCAGTGCTGTCACTAAGCCCACATCAGTTTCCATATGCTGTCCTTTCTATCTCCACATCTTTTTTTTTTTTTTTTGGTGAGGCAATTGGGGTTAAGTGACTTGCCCAAGGTCACACAGCCAGTAAGTGTTAAGTGTCTGAGGCCAAATTTGAACTCAGTACTCCTGAATCCAGGGCCAGTGCTCTATCCACTACACCACCTAGTTGCCCCCTATCTCCACATCTGTCTCCTCTCAACTCACACAAACACCATCCTAGTTAAGGTCCTCATGCCCTCTCACCAGGACAACTACAATAGTAGCATAATTTTTCTTTCTATCTCAAGCAATCTGATATATCTACCATATCACTAAAAAAATAATTTTTATAAAAAGGAAGGTTTGACGAACTAGTCATAATAGTCTTCTTGATATTCCTCCAAAATGACATTTCATCTCTCATTGCCACCATATTTGTCCCACATTCTTGAAAAGCTTTCCTTCCTCACATCCACTTCTTATAATCCCTTATTTCATTAAAGACTTGGCTCAAGTACTATGTTCTACAAGAGACCTTTCCCAACCCCTCCTACAATGATCATCTTTCCCTTTAAAGTTATACTTGATCTGATTTGCCCGTGTTTTATATATATTTACGTATTTGTAATTTCTCCTGTTTGAATGTAAGCATCTGGAGAGGACAGTCTTTCACTTTCGGTTTTATATACACAACACATTACAATACTCACTCAGAGTAGATGCTCAACAAATATATGTTGATAAAATGGTAATTATTTTCATGCTATGATCATCATAATCTAGGTGGTACAGTGCATAGACTGCTGGACCTAAAGCCAGGAAGACTCGTATTCCTGAGTTCAAATCTGTCATCAGACACTTACTAGCTGTGTAACCCTGGGCAAGTCACATAACTCTGTTTGCCTCAGTTTCTCATCTGTAAAATGAGTTGGACAAAGAAATGGAAAACTGGTCCAGTATCTTTGCCAAGAAAACCCCAAAGGGGGTCACTATGAGTTGGACATGACTGAAACAACTGAACAATAACAACAACAAAATCATACGCATTTAAGGAGAGATGTCCAAGCATACTGTGAAATTAAGTTTCCCATTGTTTATCAGTTTATACCAACTCATTTTAACTTCTAACATCTTAGTATCCTTTCATTTAGTTGCAACTTCCATATGTCTATGGCTTCATCAATAGCAAGTACATCAAAACTGATATGATTCAGATTTTCCAATAATATATTTTCAATCATTTTGCAATGTAATTTGACTATAATTTGACAATTTCAGTTTAAACAATAAAATAAATGGAAAATTTAAAGTATATGTTTTCCCCCCAAGGAATTTGCTCCCTCTTTATTTTCTTTATTTTTTCATAATAAACATTTTAATTTAAAGTTTTGAGTTTCAAATTCTATCGCTCCTTTCTCCCTGCCCTCCCCTTTTCCTGAGGCAGTAAGCAATCAGATATAGGTTATACTTTTGCAATTTTGTAAAATGTTACCATTTTAGTCATTTTGTACAAGAAAACTCAAATAAAATTTTAAAAATGAAAGAGAAAGTGAAAATAGCATGCTTCAGTCTTTGTTTAATCAATATTAGTTTTTTCTTTGAGGATGGAGAGTATGCTTCATCATTAGTTCTTTGGAATTGTCTTGGATCAATGCATTGCTGACAATAATTAAGTTCATTCATAATTCTTCATCAAACTGCTGTCAGTTGTACAGTTTTCTCCTCTCACTATATATCACTTTTGCTCATGTCACTATATATCACTTCATATAAGTCTTTCCAGGCCTTTCTTATAGCACAATAGTATTCCATCACCATCATATATCACAGCTTATTTAGCCATTCCCCAATTGATGGGCCTTCCTTTGATTTACAATTCTTAGCCACCACAAAAACAAAGACAAAAACAAAAACAAAAAACTGTTACAAATATTTTTTGTACAAATAGCTCTTTTTCCTAATATGGTAATGTTTTACATAATTGCATGTCTATAACCCATATCTGATTGCTTATCACCTCAGGGAGGGGGGGAGGGAAGAAAGGGAGGAAGAATAAAAATTGGAACTCAAAACTACAAATAAAAATGTTTATTACTTTAAAACAAGTAGGTCTTTTTTCCTCTTTTTGGGGATGTCTTTGTTGTCCCCTTTTAATGGTTCCATCATTATCTCTACAAAAGTAAAATGAGGTTGCTAAGGACTAAGAACCATTTTGTATGTTTCATGGCAACATGTGTTGCCATGGCCAACTGCCGCTTCCCAGTTTTTTAGCCAAAAAAATGAGTCAGTGAATATCTATTAAACAGTAATGTGCCAGGCACTGTACTAAACATTTAGGGATTTTAGGGATACAGAGAAAGCCAGAAACATGGTCTCTGCCCTCAAAGAGCTTACATTCTAATAGCAGAGACAAAAAAATTACATATAATATATATAAAGAATATATACAGGACCTGGAGTCAGGAAACTCAGGAAGGCACGAACTAAAATTCTGCCTCAGATACTTATTAGCCATTTAGGGCCATTCTTGAAGCCATTTCAACTTAGTAGAATATATCAGGACTTTCACATCACTACAAACCCAAGGTCACCTTTATAATACAATGTGACATCGGTGTGAAACTTTCGTGAAGACTTTTGGTGTTTCTGGTAAAATAAACAAACAAAAAAAGTCTCCTTGGATGGAATCCAAAATAGTCTGTATTATAGTGAATTTCCCTCAATAGCAGATGGTGTTATGGTGAGAGTTTAGTGTGTCTCACACGGGCATGCAATTTCCACTTTAGTTGGAATACATTTCCACAAGTTATCCCTAAGGATAAAACTGTAGTAAATAAATGGCTGGAGAAGGAATGGGAAAATCTCCAGACTGCATTCTCCACTAACATTAGTAATATTAGTACTTTTGAGGTTTCCTCCCACAGCAGAAAATGTCTGTCAGGAACAAGGATACCATAGCACAAAAAGTAGTCAAATCTAGGGCATAGCAATACAATGGTTTGGTAGGTTCTTGAAAGCTATCCCAGGATAACACAAGGATTTCCTTTAAAATAGTTTTAGTTTTTATTGCAACCTGATCACTAGTTCAACCAAATTCATAGCCACCAAATAATTTGGATAGCATTTGGTATAGTTTTATGTGCAACCTTGTGTATAAGGAAAATCATAAGTTCATGCCCTTAACATGCCCAATTCAATCTTGTGTTTGCTTATAAAGAACTCTATATCACTGAGCAACACCTCCAAGCATGCTCATCCTCTCCTCCAATCATAGTCAGGCCCTGAGAACATACACATTATCTCTTTTGTACCTTCATAATTACATACCAGCATATGTATATACTTCTGGTCATGAAATCATCTTAGTAGCAGGTCCTAAAACTCTCTCACGCCTTATAGGACTTACACAATAGTCTTGTCTCCTTTCCCTCTGTTCCTGTGTTAAAGAACAAGAAGGCCTGTGGTTACTTACAGACCAGAGCACAGGCCAGGGGAGTGTAGAATGTTCCCCTCCTTAAATCGTACCAACTGGGACCCCCTGAAGCTTGGGACAGTACACCCTGGAAGCTGTGTCCCATTTTAAGAAGGAGTTAAAAGTCAAGAAATAGGCTGGCAAAATGAGCGGACAAAAAAATTGCAGACACTAGAAAGTTTCTTTGCTGACAAGACAGATCAAAATACACCCTCAGAAGAAGATAAAATCAAAGCTCCTACATCCAAGTCTTCCAAGAAAAATATCAATTGGTCTCAAGCCATGCAAGAACTCAAATCAGACTTTGAAGATAAAGTAAGAGAGGTAGAGGGAAAAATGGAAAGAGAAATGAGAGTGATGCAGGAGGGACATAAAAAAAAGAATGTCATAATTATTTATGGAATGAAGATGAGGAAAACTAATGGAGAATTATTATGAATTATTAAGAATTATTATAGAGGAAAAATTTTTGGCTTATGACTTACTGATGAGTTTAGAATAATGACTTTGGACAATCCGGAAGAAAGGAACTTTTGAGGAAAAATCTTAAACATGAAAATAACTCAAGGTTAAAAGAAATGAAGAAATGAAAGAGGTTTTCATATAATTAGATAATTAAGGATATTTAAGGCACCTTTGAGATCATCTAGTCTAGTCTCTCTCTCTCTCTCTCTCTCTCTCTCTCTCTCTCTCTCTCTCTCTCTCTCTCTCTCTCTCTCTCTTTTTTTGGAGAGACAATGAGGGTTAAGTGACTTGCCCAGGGTCACACAGCTAGTAAGTGTCAAGTGTCTGAGGCCAGATTTGAACTCAGATGCACCTGAATCCAGGGCCTATGCTTTATCCATTGGGCCACCTAGCTGCCCCTTCTAGTATCTATAGGTAAGGAAATTTTGGCATTTATGAGGTTAACTGAGGTTCTCTAAGTCATGTAAGTAAAATGAAGGAGTTTCGGATTTGGATTCCAGTCTTCTGATGTCAAATACAATGCTCTTCCTACTTTTCCCTAATCTATCATGTTTACATATGTATAATTAGAGAGGTAGCATTACAGTAATGTACTTAGAGTCAGGAAGATATCGTGGGTTCAAATCCTGTCTTGGATACATAGTAGTTTTTCTAATCCTTAAGAAGTCCCTGAACTTGGCCTCAGGTCATTATTTGTAAAATGAAAGATGATCTCCAAGGTCCCTTCCAGTTCTGAAACTATGGTCCTATGGTCCCTTATAACATTGAATACAGTGTAGCATAACATGTGAAAGGTCATTTGATCTCAGTGATGACATTCTACTACTTTCCATCTGGTTTTTCTGTTGTACTTCTTACAGACTTTCAATTTCCTCTTTCCCAGGAAGGTGCTGGTAAATGTGCTGGCTTAACAACTAGCTTTCTGAAAAACAAAATAAAACAAAAAAACACCCCAAAATAATAAAACTATGCCCAACTTACTCTTAAACTTAAATCTTCATTATCAACACAGTTTCCTTCACTTTCATAAAACTATATCAGGGCTTCTTAAACTTTTTCCACTCATGACCTCTTTTTGCACGAGAAATTTTTAAGTGACCCCAAGTATATAATTATATAAAATAGGTGCACATAATCTTTTACTATTGCCAGAATGTTTGTGATCCCCACATTCAGTTACATGATGCCATATGGGTTGGTGACCCAAAGTTGAAGAATCTTTGGTATACAATCAACAAACCAGTAATCCAGACACTGATTTATAGTGGTGATTTTGAGGCATAAATGCTCAAACTGAAAATTTGTTAATCTGCTATCTCAAGCTAGTTTAATTGGTTCTAGCACATCCCTGCCCCTCCCCCATTTCTCTTCTATTATTTCTTTGAGGATATTGTTTTATGGCTCTAGTCCCTAATGAACACCTTTGACTCTCTAGCCTTCTTCATTATTTCCATTCTTATTCATTATACTCTTTGTTTTCCTCCTTACCTTCAGTCATGTCATCCAGCCTAACCACTTTAAGTTTCCATATTTACCTGAAGAACCATATTATGTTTGATCTTCCCATAAACAATCAGTCATTAAGCATTTATTAAGCACCTATTATGTGCCAGAAGATACTGTTCTAGATGACTGGTATACAAAGAAAAATGAACATTTCCTACCTTTAAAGAGCTTATGTTGTATTTTGTGTTTTTTTTTCCCCTTGGGAGACAATATTTATATAAGCAAATATAGAGAGAATACAAAATACTTAGAAGGTAATTTTGGAAGGTAGAATAGAAACAGCTGGGGAGATCAGGAAAGGCTTCATGTAAAAAAATAATGCTTGGGTTGAGTCACAACACAGACACATTTATACTAGTCATGATTGTGCATTTCTCAGACAGGCATATGGCAATAGTAAAATAGACTATTTTGCAGGTTGCTGCTTTTACCATAGACGTTATTTTGATACAGATAAAGTCCTATTTTAACTAACCTGATGAAAAATCATTTGTTTTTGAAGTGAGTCTCACTTAAATGGATTTTTTTAAATTACCTACTATGTTCTCAGCTGGGGGAGGGGTGAAAGGTCACAGGAGTATAATGCCTGATCCCTGATCTCCAGTAACTTTTAGAGAAAATCAACAAACAAGAAACAACCAAGGGTGTGACCATATATCATGAAGTGTTGTATGGGGTGATAGAGACTCTAAGTCATAAAGGTATTTAGTTCAAAGGAGATAAATGAGACCAGAATTCATTAGGAAACTTTTCATGAAGAATGAGGTGGGAATTAAATAGGGCTTTAAAATATAGATATTATCTGAATAATTGGAAGGTAGGAAGAGAGCCTCAAAGAGGTTAAAAAGTATAAGCATAAGGACAAAGACTACAATGAGCATGAGGTAAGGGTATGCATGTGTGTGTGTGTGTGTGTGTGTGTGTGTGTGAGTGTGTATGTTCACTAAATAATGGGGAGACTGGTTTGGCTAGAGCAGAAGGTAAGGGGAGTAATGAAACATAAAGTGGGCTATGTTAGGTAAGATTAAATTATGGAAGGCCTTGAAAGGGGAACAAAGGATTTGATGCTGAGTTAAACAGAGAGCCATTGAGGACATTTGAGCAAGGGGCTGACTTAATTGTGATGAGGTCACTTTTCTGCTCAGATGGCTTATTTTCCATTGAATCATGATGAAGTCAGTAAGTCAGTATTTAAGGGAAATCTGTTAGTTATACAACTGTATGTGGAATATTAGACATGAATTTTCTGGACCTTGGATCAGGAAAGAAGTCACTGAAGTAGAGTCCTAGAGTACAACCATAAGGTCCTAGAATAGGGCTGGACCACTGGAAGTACAGTAAAATGAATGAATATGAGAGACATTTCAAAGGATGATTTTATAGAACTGGATGACTAGATATACAGGTTGATTGAATTAGATATTGAATTGGTAGGAACCTCAAAAACTATCTAGTCCAGGGGCAGCTAGGTGGTAAAGTGGATAAAGCACCGGCCCTGGATTCAGGAGTACCTGCGTTCAAATCCGGCCTTGGACACTTGACACTTACTAGCTGTGTGACCCTGGGCAAGTCACTTAACCCCTATTGCCTCACCAACAAAACAAAACAAGAAAACAAACCAAAACAACAACAACAACAACAAAAACTATCTAGTCCATCCCTCTCATGTTACAGATGAGGGAACTGAGGCTCAGTAAGACCAAGTGACTTGACAGAGGCCATATAGAGAACAATCATCAGAGGTAAAATGTATATTGCCTTCCTCTAACTCCAGATACAATAGAAGAGATTTAGACCTAGAAATGATTTTAGAGTTGTCAGAGATCGCTCTAAGATCTCTGTTATGGATAAAGGAGAAGTTGGAGTGTGTCACATTTTTTTTTGGAAAATAATGGGGTCTTTGGTTTTGTTTTTACTTGGAGCATTGGAACGGGAGCTAGGGTGAGAGAATTGTATTGAAGATATAAAATAAGCATGTATTAGGTACTTGTCAATATAGAGTTGATACTTTGAGCTATGAGAAGAAATTGGTTGTCTGAGAGAGGGGGTAAGAGAAACAGAGGGCCAAGGTTTCAAGGCTAAATTCTGTAGTTAGGCAGGGAAATGAAAATAATTTAGAAGGAAATAGACTGGTCAAAGAAGTAATATAAAAAATAAGGTAAGTTAATAGTCAGTAGCCAAGGAAGAGTTTCAAAGACTATGGTCACTCAATTAGTATACAAGTACCTATTAGGTACTTACTATATGTATACTGTGTCAAGTGCTGTGGAGACAAAGATAGGCAAAAATATGCTCCCTGCCCACAGAGAGCTCACATTTTTTGGGATAAATGTCAAAAGCTGCACTTTTGGAACAGTAGAAAGTCATTGAATTTGGAAAGAAGGAGGTCATTGGTCACTTTCAAGGGACTAGTTTCAAAAGAGTGGTGTGAAATTATCATGTTACTGTAGGTTAAAGAAGCAAAGGAAATCAAAGCTGTGGAGACTCATTGCTTTAGCTCATAGAGAATAGTTTACATTTTGGCATAAATAAAGGATTTCTTCCTCATCCCCTTGTCTCCATCTGTCTGGCTATGCTAACTGCCCTTTCTGTTTATCACTCCTCTCTGCACCCCCACTGAGACCCCAGCATACAATCCATTTACATCCAGAAGCATAGACATTAAGCCAAAACAACAGCATTTTTTTCTTACATAGATTAACTATTACATGGACAAGGACTCAGGAACACATCTGTTCTTAAGGAATTTTTGTTTAATTGAGCACATTAGACAAGCAAAGCACGATTACAGTGGGCCAGCCTCAGAGTCATGGAAAGACCTTTTACTCATCAGGTCTCTGTATTGAGAGGCTATTAGTTCAATTTAAGTAATGTCTAATTAAATAATTAATGTTTACCTGAAATGATGCTATTTTATCCAACAATCATTATTTTGTAAAAAAAATATAATTTTGAGTGTTTATGAAAGGGTTTGTTAACTTGAGGTCTGTGAATTTTTTTCTTCTAATATTTTGATAACTTTATTTGAACATAATGGGTTCCCTTTGTAGTACTAGATATTTTATATATTTAAAAGTATTCTGAGGAGGAGGTCTTTTTGCTTCATCTGACTCTTATCGTGGTCCATGACACTAAAAAGGTCAAGAACCCCTGCTTTAGTGTGAGACTGAGGTAGAACTAAGGATTGCATATGAGCATATTTACAAAATAAAGTTCTATATGTAAAAAAGCAAACAAATTCATTTTCAGCTTTAAACTGAGAACCTAAAGGATTGATAAGCAGTAACAGTGCCAGGCTAAGGCATTACACCAGCAATCTAACTGTCTCATAGGGACACACTTAGCCATTAAGTCTCGGCCTTATGTTTGGTTCTGTTCTTTAGATGACTATATGCCCTACCATGGCTCTTGAGAAACCTCCTGGCAACAGTTACATCTGTCTACAAAATTCAACCTTTGTGTACTTTGAGTTGATATTAAAGTAACTAGCACAACCTTTTAAATTTTCTAATTCACTTAGATCTCCCAAACAAGTGCAACATTTGACTTTTCTCTGCCAACTAATATATTCTGTACAGCTGAGCTTTCAGAAGAGGGTTCAAAGGGTGCCAAGGATTCTAGACAGGAGCATAAATCAATATGGTTCTATAATTTAACTAAACTATAGCTACAGAATGTTGCTCCATCCTTTTGTCAGTGTCTTGACAGTGCAGTGCAACAAATACAGTCTGTAGGGAAGTAATTGGCATGGATTTTCCAAGAGTTTTAAGATCTTTGCTTTCCAAATGTTAGTTACTAATTTGAAACCTACTAAACAGAGATGGAATTTTAAGATTATTACATGTGTTAAGGAAAAATTTTATATAATTAGCTTGTATCATTGGATCTCACCCCATGAAATATATTCTCTTGCAATAGTTTATGAGTAGTATCGTGTACTTTAATTGTAGAGGATAGGTATAAATAACATGAGTTTGCATAGGGCAGCCCATAGATGAATCTTGAACACCATATTGTGGTAAAAAAAAAAATTTAACAGTCGGTTAGTGAATACGGAAAGACGCCAGTTTTTGAAGGACCACCCTTTCGGGGAGGAGACCAACGGCCGTGCATGGGTTACGCACGCCAGCCCGGCTGCTAAGCACTCCACTTCCAGGGTGCAAGCTTAAAAGGCAAGGAGAGAAAGGAAGTGAGGGCTCTTGCCTGCTCTCCTGGTCTGATGACTGCGCTGCCCAGAAAGACGCTGACTGGAGTTCTAGTCAGCCCAGCTGGCCGTTAGCAACACATGCCTGACGCGGCTCTCCTTCCCAAAGGTGGCCTTGGGTTTTTGTTGAGTTTTATACAGAATATAGACTAAGCTTAGACTTAAGACTATTTGTTTGGTATTTCTACTTTCCTGTCCCTCTAATCACCATCACCTTGTAATTACCGAACAATAAAAGCTCTAACTAGAGACCAGAGGCTTCTTTACTTACTGATCTGGGAGATAAAATAAGGAAATGGTTAGAGAGGGGAGGTTAATGCTCTAGTATCCAATTTTAAATCTCACAATATCATAATATTGGTTGGACTGTAATTTCTTTAATAACTGTATGTATAGTGTTCAGCAGAGTATATCATGATTTTCTTGGCTGGATCCAGGGTATAATCAGAGACAATGGACCCTATAACTGTCCCTTGAGTCATTCCAAGTACATATTCAGACATATCAGCAAGGATGGGTACTAGCAATATGGCCAAGGGTTGAGCTCCTTTCTTAAAGTAGACTTGACCTTCCTTAAGCCTGAGCCACTAGGCAAAGTTTCTCAATGTCACTGTCCATTAACGTTCTCTCTTATAAATGTAGAAACAAACAGAAAGAAGCAACTTCAAATTCCAGAAGACACAGAGTAGATGTTACTTGAGTGGATTGGGAAGACAAATTTCTGTGCAATTGGAAAAACTTCCCATTTCTGTTCAGGGTCTGAACAGGCTCCACGATTCCACATCTTACCCTGACTACTGTTGGTAGGGCCAAAAACACTTAAGTGCTGCAGCGCTTTTTATGATGTCTGTTCTCTGTAGTTCTATAATCTTTTTTTTTTTTTTTGGTGAGGCGACTGGGGTTAAGTTACTTGTCCAGGGTCACACAGCTAGTAAGTGTTGTGTCTGAGGCCGGATTTAAACTCAGTTCCTCCTGACTCCAGGGCCGGCGCTTTATCCACTGCGCCACCTAGCTGCCCCTATAGTTCTATAATCTTTATGATATGGTTTAAAGTTATGGTTTTATGCTTTAACATTTTGCAACTGAAAGTACTATCTTTCTTTACTTTGAGGAATGTAAATGAATCAAGGTTGTTTGCTGCAGAATATGTCTGTGTACATACACACACATAATTTCATTAATAAACAAGGTTTGTTAGGATCTTTGTGTGTTGGAAGTTTAATCATACTTCCTCTCAGAGACTGTTAACTATTTCACATGTATTTTCCCAAGTAAAATCAAACCAAACCATGAAAAATAAAACTAACAAACATAAATACTTCCATAAGCCTTTGATTCCTTACTTGAAGAAATATTTCAAGGCTATACTTATGGTATTTGTCATAGCATTCAAAAGACAGAACTCTTTGGAAAGACTTGCCTATATCATATGGCATGTATCTTATAAGCCTTACTTCCCCTTGCTTTTTTTACCCCTATAATAAATCGTGAATTCCCCCCCCCTTTTTCCTAGATAACTTCATAGATAAGTTTCCATCTGGGTTCAGGTGGCCCATAGTATCTGACATCATAGATAAGATCCTCTACATTGCCTCATTAGCTAACCATGAGTAAATTGTTGAAATATTATAGGGATATAATTTCATCCCTTCCAACTAAGTATTATGCTTAAAGATACCAAAGAGTAAATGTCCAGGTGGCAGATAATGCTTTATTCTCTACCAACCAACATCAGTGAGCCCCCTCCCCTTACTCCTGTCACATATCACCACCACTCTTAAGAAAAGAGTTTTTCTGTGATGTATCAGAGATGGAACTTTTCTGTTACAAAAAGAGAGAACTAGAAACTATGATTGGATCTGCTATACCACCAAACCAATCTAGGAAACTGCCATGCTATTACCTTAATCAGGATCCAAATTTGAATGTCCAGATCATCCTACTACTATCCCTAGTGAATATTTTTGAATAAATCTCTTTGGACATGTTAAGTCTAGTGCATGGGCTTCAATTTCCCCTTTCTATTGTAGAAGTTGGCTTATTGCATAATCACTCATTTGAAGAGGCATTTTCCTTCAAATTCAGAAACTGAAATGGGTAGGAGAAACTGGTCTAATTTCCTTTTCATTTTTAAATGCTGAGAATCTATCTTTGGATCTGCTATGTCACCATAGTTTTTCAAATTTGGAGCCTTCATTTCAAATTCTACAGTGAGTGGCCTTAATTTGCCACTAAAGTTCTACATTATTCAGACTTAGATTAAATTATAACTTTACTATATTTTAACTTGAATTAGCATAAATCTGACACAACAGAAATTTTCTGTGCCCCAAGGATATTGTGATAATCATTCAAGCATCACTGACAAATGAGAAAAAGACACTTAAACATACATTTTTATTCATATTTTATCTTGAAGTTCACAAACTCATTGTAACCTAATTTATCTGTGCATCAACATATCTGTCCTATGAGTTAAGAAATGATGGTTATAATTATTCTCTAGAAGAGATCAAGTCACATGTTGTTGCTGTATGAGATCACACAATAATTCATTAACAAAGTCAGGTCAAGAACTACATCTTCTTTTATTCATTAGACAATTATATCAGTTGGTTGGGTACAGAATGATAATTTTTCATGGGGAGAAATAAAAATAACAATGGTTGCTTTCATACTACAACAGTTCAGTTTATCTGTCTTCTCTTCCATGTAGAATTCCTTCCAACAATACACATCACAATGAATTCATGCTTGACTATCCTATGCCAATTTCATTCATGTATTCCAATGAATTCACCGCAAAGATTCTACCCAACATACGAGAGACCTTTCTTGACATTTTTTCTGGCACTGTGGAGATACAGATGAAACATATTTTATCAACAGTCCTCTGAAGTTATGAGTGGTCACTGCACTAACTGGTTATGAAGATTTTCCCATTACATTATAATTGCTATTATGTTAATTGGTTGTCTGCTTCTGCTTATTTCATTCCGCATTAAAATAGTCTTACCAAATTTCTCTGAATTCTTCATATTTTGTGATTTTATGATCAGATTAATTTTTAGAGTGGGTGTTGAAAATGTGGTTTTCTATTAAGATGGGTTTTTTAAATTTTATTTTAAACCATTAAGTAAAAAAAAGAGAATATGAAAATAAGAATCTATGATTTGGGCTTAATATGAACATTTCTGGAAGAGCTTCAAGGATCTGATCATTTTTAATCACACTGTTCACATAATAGGATACTGGTTTAATGTTGTGTATGTGTTTTTGTTTTTTGTTTTGGTTTGTCATCATTTTCCTCAGCACATGCAGTTCCCCTTTCAATCTAGCAATTCAGTCTCCCTGGAACATAGACTTCTTCAACAAAACATTTATCTTGAATCCTTACTGGGTATATTTCTCATCACTGCAATTAAGCATCTTTTCCACTGCAATTTATTCCAAAAACTACAGTGAAAATTCTTCTCATAGTTATCTTAAAAGAAAAAAAAACAACTTAAAAAGAAATCTGTCATTATTTCTTACTATTTTCTTTGGAATGTTATTTCATATTCCAATTCTAATTATCATATTGTTTTCCTAATATTTATCTTTAGTTTCCTTTTCAGCATTTCGTTCTATTTCTAGCAATGTCCTTGCATTTTTCTAGAACTCATTTTTCTTCAGCCTTGATAAATTAAGTACCTTCTTTTGGTTTATTTCTTCTCCTAGACTTACTTGGGGCTTATACTGGCCATATACAAGCAATTTATGAAATTTTAAAAGAAAAAGTTACCATACATATTACAATATGAAGTACTTAAGTATTTCAAAGGTCTATGATTTAATTGGAGTAGGTTTTCTCACTTTCAGTAAAGACCACAATTCTTCTTCAACTCTTTGAAAGTGGTTGCATTTTAAATAATCATCCCAAGGCTTGTTATAGGCTTCTTTGTGGTAGGTTAATGCCTATACACAGAACACATATGATCAATAATAAGGACCATACTCAAAGCTTTTCCAGCTTGGCACCTGCCAAAATTTTGATCCAGTGGCATATTGTTTGAGAATCTAAGGCCACAACTTCATGAGAAGACATGAGAAGAGGACTTTATAGGGAAATTTGAATTTCATGAAAATGAATAGTTGCTGTTTTTTAAAATTGTAATAACCATAATAATAATAATAATAATAATAATAATAATAATCTCTTGCATTTGCATTTAAGCATCAGGTGATGTTTTGGCCCATTTCCTAGATGTTATGAAGTCTCACACTGAACATGATAGTATATGCTCCACATAAGATAAAGGAAATCATCCAATGAAGTGCTAATTTCTCTGTGGTTCTTGAGAGTAGAAATGTAATAATTCCCAGATATGCCTTTCTTTGGGTGTCAGTGCTCATTTTTATTCTGATTGGTGCAATCAGTGCAGAATTATCTAATCTGAATAGTTTTTGAGCCCCAATCCACCAGGAAAATTCTGCCTACCTTTGCAGATATATTACATCATAATGTACCTTTTCTATATCATATGGTCAAATGGAATCATCTACACTAAAGCATATATACTAGATGCAGAATGTTAAAATTCATAAGATCATAAATTAAGAGCAGGAAAAGACCTTCAAGGGCAGATATGTGGTTCAGTGGATAAAGCACTGGACCTTGAGTCAGGAAGACCTGAGTCCAAATGTGGCCTCAGATGCTTATTAACTATGTAACCCTGGGAATGTCAGTTAACCCTATTTCCCTTAGTTACTCATCTGTAAAATGAACTGGAGAAGGAGATGGCAAACAATTCCAGTATCTTTGCCAAGGAAACCCCAAATGGGGTCAAGAAGTGTTGGGCACTCTTGAAACAACTAAAGAATAAAAAGATCCCAGGAGTCTTCTTGTCCAACCTCCTCGTTTTATCAGCTATGAAACTGAGGCCCTGCGACATTTTAATTTACCTGTCACAGAGAATAAGTGTCAGAGGCAGGGTTTTTTACCTAGCTCCAATGACTCCAAATTCATGACATAGTTCTAACCATCAAAAATGTTCTCCTGGCCAGTCATAAGGAGTCCTGTTGTGCTTTATACAGCACTCACATACACATGAGAAAGAAACAAGACCATAGATGAGGGAAAGAGCAAAATCAAAGAAAATAAAGCCATGATTTGAGAGTAATCTGATTGGCAAATTATTGTAATCTCTTCCAATTTCCCTATAAAAATGTTCTGTGTGACCAGACACCTTCCATGGTACAGTGTAAAGAGTCCTGAACTTGAAGTCACTAGACCTGAATTCGAATTCCACTATGCCAAGTAGTATTAGTGTGATATAGGGTAGGTTTCTTAACTTCCCTGCACCTCACTTTCCTCATCTGTGAAATGAGGGGATCACATTCCATAATATGAGCTGTCTTCTAGCTCTAAATCTATGACTGAATTCACTATGAGAGTATCTAAAAGTTAAACTCATGTTAGCTCATTCAACATCATCTAATTAAACAAAAATCTAGGACAATTCTTAGCCTGGAAACTGTAACACTTTGGGGCATAATAGAAATTCAGTATAAAAATGTGCCTACTTAGATCTCATCAAAGTGTGCTCATTATTAAACATACCAAAAATTTAAAAAAAATAAAAAATAAAAAGCAAACAAAATAACCTCTATAACATTTTCTACTATGGCATGGACTCCACATTCTGAGGCATCAATATGCAATCAACAAAAAGACCTGAAATCACAATATACTTAAATATCACCACATAGCTGCACTAAGGGCCTCTGCCAGATGCAAGCTGTCTGCACCATTGTGTAGGCATTTTCCAAATCTAAGGGTTTTAGGAAAGATAATTTTTAGTTTTTTAGGCTGCTAGGTGATATAAGGGAAAGAATGCTAGTCAGCAAGCTCTCAGACACAACTACTAGCTGCTGTATGTTATTTTGTGGTGGGAGTTTTGTACATAATTATCAGAGCAGAAATCCAGAGTTTCTGCCAAGTTCTCTCTAAACTTATTTCCAGGAATGCCTTATCTTAGAGGTCTATTTTCCAAGGGCTAAGTTAGAAAATGAAGTGTGAATCAGTTAGTTGAGTTCTATCTATTGATTCTCTGACTTCATGTGTGTGCCCATGTGTATGTATGCAATGTATGTATGTATGTGCATGTTTCCAACAGTGCATCAATTTAGTGTTGCATTCAACATTGCATTTCCAAATGAGCTACCAATTATGTGCATCTTTTGTAGCATAGACTGAAAAAAAGAGTAAAATAAAGTTGTTTATGTTTTAAAGAATAAACAAAGCATTCACATTTAGAGATCAAGTGCTGATCTGTTGATAATAGTTAATTCTTATTTATAGAATAATGTTTTAATTGTATTTATTATACCTCATAAAATATTTCTGAGATAGGTGAGTTCTTCCAAGGTTTCTCTTAGTGAGATTTGTAGCAACTAGCAAGCTAGGTGGTTCAGTGGATAAAGTGCCAGGCCTGGAGTCAGGAAGACTCATCTTCCTGAGTTCAAATCTGGCCTCAGACACTTAGTAGCTGTGTGGCCCTGGGTAAGTCACTTAATCCTCTCTGCCTCAGTTGTTCATCTATAAAATGAGTTGGAGAAGTAAATGGCAATGATCTAGGTACCTCAATAGGTATGTGAATTTTTCACTTCTCATCTGAATGTTTAGTGATACAAAAAAAATGATATTTGTCTGGTGGAAATTCATTTCTTTTAAAATATTGTGAGCTGTTTTGTTTTCCCCTCAAAGCCAAATGACACTATTATTTCCATTATAATCATGCAGACGAGCATGTTAGCCTGTTTTCCACAATGTATAACCTAAATATAAAGTCAAAATAACGTTGTAAAATCAGACTCACTTAAAAATTGTTGATGTTGTTGCCATTTCTTAATACTACACTCAGGATCCCTCCTTTAAAAATAAGGAAGATAGGGGGCAGCTAGGTGGCACAGTGAATAAAGCAATGGCCCTGGATTCAGGAGGACCTGAGTTCAAATCAGACACTTGACGCTTACTAGCTGTGTGAGCCTGGGCAAGTCACTTAACTCTCATTGCCCTGAAAAGGAAAATAATAAGGAAGACAATTAAACAAATAACATAAACTCAATGACCATGTCTAACAGCGTGTGCCCCATCACGCACATAAAGTCCACCACTAATAAGAACAATATATGTCTCCTCATCAGGTCTCTGTAGTCAATATTGACAGCGCATTAATCTGAGTTTTGATGTGACTTTTTTTCCCCATAGGTTTGGAGCTATCTGAAAGGATCTAGCAGGTAAAAATATATTCATGAGTATGTCTTAAGAAAATGCAATCAAGGAAAATCAGTATATGTGTTTGAAAATCCCCCCAGAAGGGCAAGTAATACATTAAAATGTTTATGAATCATGATAAAAGGCCAGTAAAGAAAAAATAAGTGAATACATATGCATATATGCATATATATGATTTTAGGTATATATGTGTGGTTAGATATCTACGTTATGCTTTTCATATCTACAGATGAATAATATCAACTAGTACACATTTCTAAACTCATATACTATATGATACAAGCTATTGTTTTCATATAGCAGTTGATTGCCACCATCAATAAGATATCTTTGAAAGCCACTCCATTAAAAAAGATAAAACAAAATTAAATACTTTATTATTCTAATCTGATTTCATGGTAGCTATGAAGGGAGATAAATCAGCAACTTTTTTTTTTTGAATTACTGACAATTTCTCATTTGTGTATGCAACAAATACAGAAATAGAAGTATATTTAAAGGCACAGGAAGTATTCCTAATAGCCCTAGAGCTTGAAGAATAAAAAGCTAAAAATAATAAACTATTTCTAGGTCCCCAATAGCTATAACATCAACTTCAAAATTGGTTATAGAAATTTAGATCACTGATTGATTAATCGTGGAGTTTTAGTTAATGACTGGAATTAATATTTATGGATCAGATTTGGATTTACTTATACAGGCCTCAGCAGTAGAGTTTTTAAGAGTTTAGCTTCCCTAATTTAAATCATTACAAACTGGTTCTGTCTCATGAGGGAGATAAGGAAGATGAGTCAATCTTACCTTGCACTGGGTCTCCCTGTCATTAAGTGTTATCTATCAGAGGACTTTCCAGAAGATGCTGTTCAATTCTGTGTTTTCCACATTTCTATGGATTCTGTAGACCCCTTCTTGAAAGCCAATGTGATTAAGCAAAATGTATAGCCCACCCTTTGCTGATCTAACAGTCTTAGTAGCCACCAAACTGAATAAAAAGCTGCTCTGATTGAGATGTGTGTCTCTGGTCATTGAGGTTCCATTTACCTCTATTATGAGCCACTGCTAGTCTTGCTAATAAATAAATTATGCTTAGATCTTTGTGCTTCAGATTTTTCTAGCACAATTTTTGCCACAACAAATCTAAACCTAAAGAATGAATGTATAGAAGAACAAATAATTAAAACAATCAATATCCCTCTTTCCAAAGGATAACATATTTAGACAATCAACTAAAAAACTAGTTGAAATAAAGTAATTTCATCAAAGTTTCAGGTTATAAAATAAACTCAAAGAAATCATCAAGATTTCTATATATCACCAAAAAAATGCACCAGGAAGAAATAGAAAGAGAACTGACATTTAAAATAATTTTAGACAATGTAAAATTATTGGGAATCCACCTTCCAAGACAAACCGAGGGGACTGTATGAACACAATTACAAAACACTTTTTCACACAAATTAAGACAGATCCAATCAATTTGAGAAATATTAATTTTTCATGGGTATGCCAAGCCAATATAATAAAAATGACAATTCTACCTAAATTAATGTACTAATTTAAGGCAGCTAGAAGATGCTGTGGGATAAAGCACTGGCTCAGAAGTTGGGAGAACTTAAGTTCAAATCTCACCTCAGAAAATTATTAGCTGTATGACCCTGGGCAAATCACTTAACCCCAATTGCCTTAAACATCAGGGGCCATTTCCAATTGTCCTGATGTATATTTTGCCACTGGACCTGGATAGCTCAGAGAGTGAGGATGATAACCTGGCACAGCCTTCCTTCACTTAAATTCAATTTACTGTAAGTGAACTTGATGTCATGGTCCTTTTTGAGAATGAAGGACAAACAACAACAACAATTTACTTATTCAGTGCTATACAAATAAAACTAAGACTCATTTTGTAGAGCTAAAAAATAAAAACAAAATTCATCTGGAAGAACAAAATGTCAAGAATATCAAGGGAACTAATAAAAATATGAAGGGATGTGTCTTAGCTATATTAGGATATTAGAAACTGTAATCATCAAAACAATAAAATATATGTTAAATTTAAAAGGTTTTGCACAAACAAAGCCAATGCAGCCAACTTTAGGACAGTAGAAAACTTGGAAAAAGATTACAGCAACTTTCTCTGATAAAGGCCTCATTTCTTAACTATAGAGAACTGATTCAAATCTATAAGAATATGAGTCATTTCCCAGTTGACAAATCGTCAAAGCATATGAGCAGGCAGTTTTTAGAAGAAATTGAACTTGTCTATAGTCATATGAAAAAATGCTCCATATCACTATTGATTAGAGAAATGCAAATTAAAACAACTCTGAAGTACTACCTCATACCTATCAGATTGGAAAATATGACAAAGGAAATTACAAATATTGGAGGGGATGTGGAAAAATTGGGACACTAATACACTTTAGGTGGAGTTTTGAACTTGTCGATCCATTTTGGAGAGCAATTTGGAGCAATTTTTGAGAGTAATTTGTAGTTCTTTGGGCCATAAAACTGCATATTTTTTGACCCAGAAATTTTAGTACTAATGATCAAAGAAAAAATAAAAAGGACCTGTATGTATAATAACATTTATAGCAATTCCTTTTTGGTGGCAAAGAATTGGAAATTGAGGGGATGCCCATCAAATGAGAAATAGCTTAAAAAGTTGTGGTATATTGTCATGGAATATTATTGTGCTATAAGAAATGATAATCATGAGATTTTCCCAAAAATATGGAAAGATCTATGTGATCTGATGTGAAGTAAAAGAGAACAATGAAAACATTGCATGCAATAATGGCAATATTTTACAATGATCAACTCTGACTTAGCTTTTCTCAGCCATATGATGATCCAAGACAATTCCAAAGGACTTACAATGAATAATGCTTTCTACCTCCAGAGAAAAACCTGACAGACTCTAAATGCAGATTAAAGCATTTTTCTAGTCTGTGTTTTCTTTTTGCAATATGGCTAATATGTAAATGTTTTATATGACTGTGGCATGTTTTCATGGTATTAGAGATCTACAACTGAATGACATCTCAGAGGCTATGTAGTTCTAACACCTCATTTTACAGATATTATTGCTGTCTCCTAATATTTTAACATTGGTTAAAAATATCATCTAGAGTTATTTGCATGTGTACTAAATCAAATACCACCAAAAAAATTTAAAAAATCAAATTCCGCTATTAATAACATTTAGATGTTTACGGTCTGTAAATAGTAAAGTATATACACTCTTCACAAAAGGAATATGTATATGAGAAAGAGGGAGTAAAACAGGGAGAGAGAAAAAGAGAGAAATAACCTTTACTTTGGAGTTTACTCTCTGACCTTCCTTCTGTGATCCAATATGATCTCTCTTCTTCACACATGACACTCCATCTCCTTTCTTCATGCCTTTGAACTGACCATTCCTTATGCCCAGAATGTCCTCTTTTCTCACCTTTGCCACATAGTCCTTCTCTTCTTGTGAGATGTACCTCAATCCCCATCTTCTGAATGAAACTTTTACATCTCTCTCTCTATGGTTCTCTTCCCCAAACTGTTCCAGTTAAATACACTGTACTTATTTGTATCTTATTCACTTTATTCTTACTCACTTTTTATTTATGCTGTGTTTCCTTATGTTGAGTATGTACTTACCTTGTTGATTAAAATGTAATCCTTGTACCTATGGATTGATTCATTTGTTTTATTTGTATTATATTTGATACCTACTAAAGTGCCTGACATCTAGAAAGCACTTAATAAATGCTCACTAATTAATTGATTGAAGAAGCAAACAGCCATGTAAACTCTGAATCCTTTACCATAACATCCTTCCCTCTCCTTTGAGCCACCTGTAATACCTATTTTAGAAATAAATTTTAAAATTTACCTTAGGAATTGTGTACTCAGTTCACATTGCATTTATTTATACATTTTTTACCTAGTTAGCAAGAATGTGGCATAATGGTTAGAGATCTGCCATTGGAGTCAGAAAGACCTGGGTTCAAATTCAGATAGACTGTATGACCCTAAGAAAGTCTCTTACCTCTTAAATTCACCCTCCCCCCCCCATTCATTCTCTATCATGGTCAATTGCAAAGACACTGACAATCTGAAGAGGAAGTTTCCTCATCTAAGCAATCCTTTAAGTAGTGAAGTCCAGTTTACAAATTATTTTAGGAAAGTTTAGGCCACTATCCCTTTATTATAATAAAGAATTCTTGTAATTATTATCTATTTGTTTCACGGTATTCCTACAACTTGTTTGGGCTGTGTGATGAAATGATGAGATTTAGCAGATACTCAAAGACCTACCTGGAGATTAATCTAGACTGATTGAATCAAGTGAGAGTGATTAACTGCTGATTAGCCTACTTCAAGTTAACTGGATTGTAATCACACCTTGAGAACACCTTCAGAACCAATGGATTTGGATGATGCCAACCAATCAGCTTGAAGCAGTGCGTAAGGACCACCTTTGTTCCAGACCTATGAAAAGCTTCCACAATCAATTTGCTGGAGGGAGTTCATGACTGAAGCAGGCTTGTGGCAGAGGACTTGAGGAAGAACCAGACCAGGCTGGAACTCTAGGCTAAATGGGCTTTTTTCTTAACTTTCTGAACTCCATGGGAATATCTGTATGCTTTAATAAATGTTTAATGCCCAAGGACTGGTGCTAAAGCTTCTAATTTAAGGTGACCACAATTTAGATTTTAAATATCACAGCTGTAAGGATTGAGAAAATATGTGATTTAAAACAGACATAGAAAGATTTTAATGAACTGAAACAGAACCAGAAAGACATTTTATACTCTAACATCAGTTTTATGAAAATGTATATTTTTGAAGACTGATGAAGAATGAAATGAGCAGAACTAAGAGAAGAATTTAGACAATAACAACTACACTATAGAAAGTCAGTCAGTAAACACTGATTGAGGACCTACTATATGCCAGGAATTACCCTGAGTGCTTACAAGACAAAGAAAGGCAAATGGCAGTCTCTGCCTTTGAGGGGCTCACAATCTAATGGGCATGACAGAACATGAAAGGAAGTAGAAAAGAGAGCAGAGTACCCAGTGCAGGAATATGATAAAATTTAGAGCAATGCAGGTGGTAAATGCCAGACATATAAAATATAAAATAAAATTTTAAAACTTTGAAAAATATCAGAACTATGATCAATACAGTGACCACTTATGATTCCTGAGGACCAGTGAAACATGCTACTCATTACAGAGATGTGACACACATAGGTTGCAGAATGAAACATGTATATATATAAATATATGCCAATGAATAAATTTGTTTTGCTTTACTTTGGATATTTTTTCCAAGAAATATATTTTTATTTTCTTTTTCAATTGGTAGGATTTTTTAAAATAGAGAAATGGGAGGATGCTGCAGATATGAAATGCTGCATGCATTTTCAGATGAAGTTACTATATTATCAGTTGTATTAAATTCTTTGACTTTGTTACAAGAGACCTTTCCCAGAGTGAGGATAATTTGTAAATATTTGTCATGTAAAAACAAAAATATATCAATATATTTTGTTAAACTATATATTATTATGCCCTTCAAGGCCTGGACACATATATTTTGAGTACCCTTTCTAGCATTCTTTCCCCCTTCTCTGCCCCATCTGCTTTTGTGTGGTGTTTACTTGTTTTGCCTATAAAAATTGCTGAATATATTATGACTCTTATTATAATTATTATCGATATCTTTATTAGGAAATGCTAGTATTATTATTCTTATTTTGCAGGTGAAAAGAAACTGAGGTTCATAGCATTGAAATGATTTATGCAGTGAAATGGTTATTAAGAGACAGAAACAGGATTCAAACCTAGGACTTTCACTCAAAACCCAGTTCTTCTACCTATACCATCAAGTTGTTCCCTAATAAAAAATTTATATGTAAATAAGCAAAGAAAGACAGAGATAATTTGATGAATAAGAAGTGGAAGAAAGGCTTTCAACCCCCCAAAATGAGAGGATTATTTTATAGGCTACCAGAAGTAAAGCTTATATGGGTATCAGTCTTGCCTCCAAAATATCAATCATGCAATTATATAATGTTGAATTCAGAAGAGATTACCTAGCACAACTTCCTGATTCCCAAAGAAGTATATATCAACTAAGGCCATATGCAGCAAGATAAAAATTCAAGTCTGCAGTCATGCAGTATAATGTTCACCCCACTATACATTTTGTTTTGCAAGTTTACTATATTTATACTTGAATATATACCCAATCCATAAACTTCATTTATTGTATCTTAGTAAGTTATATTAGCTTTACTCTTCCCAGAGTATAAATTTCTGATTAGACACTATTAATAGTCAGTGGTAGGTGGCTCAATTCATGTGAAAATGCCTCCAAATACAATTTTATACCTCTAAAAATACAACAGCATGTAACAAGTATTATAATAGCTTCTAAACTGATATCCTTGCATTTCATCTCTCCCCTTCTTAGAGCGTCTTCACTTAGCTGACAAGCCAGTCTTTCTAACAATCCACAGTCTTGTCCTTGCCTCTCTACTGCTCAGAAACCTTCTGTGGCTCCCTCAAGCCAATAGCATGAAATGCAAACTCAGAGAGACAGTTGAAGCCTTTCACAGTCCAGTCCAAATCTGTATTTTCAGCTTTTTTTTACATTATTTTATTTTGCTCACTGTAAGCTCTACTCAACAAGATTATTAGCTGTTTGTGATCTCATCTTGTTAACCCATTTCCATGCAATTGTAGTAATCATCACCTGGAAGGCATAATCTGCTCTTCTCTCACCATTAAAATCCTTCTCTTCTTTCAAAACTAACTAAAGTACCATCTCCATTAGAAAGGTTTTTATGATCTTTTCATCTGCCCTCCAGTCCTTTACTGTAGAAGCTGCTAGATCTTGTGCTATCCTGACTGGGGCTCCACAGTACTTGAATTCTTTCTTTTTCACAGCTGGCAATATTTTCTCCTTGACCTGAGAGCTCTGGAATTTGGCTATAATATTCCTAGGAGTTTTCCTTTTAGGATCTCTTTCTGGAGGTGATCTGTGGATTCTTTCGATTTCTATTTTAGCTGCTTCTTCTAGAATTTCAGGGCAATTTTCCCTTAGACACCATCTTGGAAGATGGTGTCTAAGATCTTTCCTTGATCATGGTTTTCAGGTAGATCAATAATTTTCAAATTATCTCTCCTGGTCCTCTTTTCCAGGTCAGCAATTTTTCCCAGAAGATATTTCACATTGCCCTCTATTTTTTATTCATTTGCATTTGCTTTATCGCGTCTTGGTTTCTCATAAAGTCACTGGCTTCCATTTGTTCAATCCTAATTCTTAGGTAATTATTTTCATCAGAGAGCTATTGTACCTCCTTTGCCATTTGTCCAGTTTGACTTTTCAAGCTGTTGACTTTTTTCTCATGTCTTTCCTGCATCACCCTCATTTCTCTTTCCATTTTTTCCCCTACCCCTCTAACTTTATCTTCAAAGTCCTTTTGGAGCACCTCTATGGCCTGAGACCAATTTGTATTTTTCTTGGAAGCTTTAGATATAGGGGCCCTGATGTTGACATCTTCCTCTGAGGGTGCCCCTTGGTCTTCCTTGTTACTGAAGAAACTTCCTATGGTCCTCACCTTTCTCTGTCTGCTCATCTTGCCTTTCTTTTACTTGACTTTTAGCTCCTTAAAGTGGGGCACTGTTTCGAGGCTGCAGTATCCCAAGCTTAAGAAGTCCCAGGTGGTATGATTTAAGGAGAATCAGGTTCTTCACTTGCCTGGCCTGTTCCCTGGTCCTTAGATGACCCCAGACCAACTTGCTAATCAACCAGCTTTGTGCATTGTGGTTGTTAGTTCTGATGAGCCTGTGCCCCTCCCCCACCTGGGCCACTGCTACTCAAGCCTACCTCCTGGTTCTCAGCAGGGGTGTAAAATCCAAGTTCTGCCTTAGCACCAGCATAGACCCCTGTAGTCTCCCCCCTGCCCAGGGCTCAGCCCCCTCAACAGACTGTGAGCTTAGTTCCAGACAACACTGGTGCTTCAGCTGATTCAGAGGCTCTGGGGGTCTGCTTCTCTGGTGAGGCCTTCCTGGGACTGGATCCATGTCAGGGTGACTGTGGGCTTGGGCTCAACTCCTGTATTAGCACAGCAGCTCCCTCCTTCTGACCTTCCAAGCCGTTCTTGGTTAGAAGATTGATTTCAGCACATACTTCTGTGAGTTTTGCTGCTCCAGGCATTTTCCTATGATGTTATTTGGATGTGTTTTGGAGCAATCGTGTCATGAGTTCGCAAGCTCACTGCCTTTCCTCTGCCATCTTGGCTCCCGATCTCTTCATCTGAAAGTGATATTTCCCTCCTCAAACTTTTCTAGTATGTCTTCTCTAGATATATCCTTTGCCCTTATTTTCTATTATAATTATTTGTGCATTTTAATATCTTCTTTATTACATTGTAAACTCTTTGAGGAATTATATTATTTATCATCTATGTGTCCTCTACTCTTCTCCTAGCTCCTTACACAGTAGTTACCTAGTAAAAAGTTTCTTCATTGACCTAAATTGAAATAAATAGAATTGAATTTACCACCTAAAGGCTATGGAAGATATAGGGAAATAGTTTCAGTGTCTCTAGGAATTTTTACTCTAGATATGGGGACAAAATAGGTACATAATTACCAAAGAAAAGAGTAAATTAGTATTTAATGAAAAAGCCAAACATTAAGTATAACAGGACATACAGGGAAAGAAGAAATCATTTTACCTGAGGTGATACAGAAAAGGCATTGATTGAGTTGATCGATGATATAATTCAAATAGGTAGAAATAGCAGAAGACGGGAAGGAAGGAGTATGGTAGGATAAATTATACTGATTCAAGAAAACATAAGGTAAATTTGGGGGATGGCAAATAGATTGGCATAAAACCCTGAATGGAGTGAAAGTTTTTTGAGTGGTAGTATTCAGAAGTAAGTCCAGAATAGGGCTGATTAGGAGGGAAATTGAAAGTTAAGCTATAGAATTATTATCTTTTTTGTAGGTAGTGGAAAACCTATGAAAGTTTATGTGATAGATCGATTAAAAAAATATTATGGAAGAAGTAGCAGAATTGGAAAGGAATTAAAATGGCCTGAGCATGGATTTATTAGGGCCTAAGTCAGTGTTGTGACAGTAGAAATGGAAAGGAAGGAACAAACAAAAGATGCATCATAATAGAAAAATTTAGCATACGGACTGAGTAATTGTACAGGCAAAGGAAGAATACTGAACCATTTTAGTAAGAATTGTTTTAGTTATAAGAAGATGTATAATCAGCTGAGCCTTGCAGGGAATAATAAAGAGAACAAAAGCATAGCTAAAAAAATAATAAGCAAATCTATTTTGATAGACACATACAAAGAAACAACAGAATTCTTGTTCATGTCATCTTTGGGTACATTAAGGGGACATTGTTTTCAGAATTGTGGAAAACGGTAACTCCCGTTTTAGTCTTTCTTGTGCAGATTGCATATGGAATATTGTTTTCATTTCTGGTACTAAATTTTTGGAAGGGTGTATGCATCCAGCAAAGAGCAAACAAGATTGTGAAGGGCCTCAAATTTATGCCCTATGAGAATGGATTGAAGAAAATTTATATTTTTAACCTGGGGAGAAAAGACTGGAGAGCAAGATAACTCATCAAGTATTTGATGTCATGGGTAAAAAGACTTAATTATTTCATATGTTCCACTAGGCCAGAATTAGGAACAGGTGTAGAAATTTTAAAGGCATATTTATATATGGTATAAGAAAAAAAATTCCTAACCTTTCCAGCTATCCAGAAGCAAAATAGACTTTCTTTCAGAGGGAGGTTTGAGAAAATTATTAATAATAGGGATTGCTGAGAGAGCCGGGCCTGACCTTTTGTAAGGTCAGTCCAGAGTCAGGAAGTTACCTCATTCAAAGCCACACCTACCTGAAAGCCTTGTTCCCACCGGAGGATCTATTCTCTGACCTCAGCATGACGGCACATTCAATGAACCAATAGACTTGAGTGATGCTAGCCAATTAGCTTTGGAAAATATTTATGGGCAGGCTCTGCTCCTGCCCTCAGGAAGCTTGCGGAGATGCTCACTTTTTTGTGTTTGAGAACTGGGTGAGTGTAGAGGCAGCTCTCTAGGCTTCCCCATTTTCTCTCTTCTCTAGGCTTTCCTATCTTTCAGAGCCATGCACGCTCTCTTTACTAATATTTAATATACTTTAACAAATGCTTAATGCCCCCAAATTGGTGCAGTAGCCTCTAATTTCTAAATAACAAATAAATGATAAGCCCCAGGTAAAATTCCCCATACTTGGGATAGAAATAGGGTGACCACATATAGTTTTACTTGTCACAGAGGGGTTTCCATCAATTGGAGTCTAAAGGCAATAATTGAATGAACACCACTCAATATTTTTAGAGCTTCTCCAGGCAACCAGATTTTTCCATGATCTTCCACAATCCCTCAGGAATGACAATATCAAAGGCCTTGGTCAGGTCAATGGACATTGCATATAGAAATCTGTTGTGCTCCTAACATTTCTCCTGGAGTTGTCTGGCAGCAAATACCATGTCAACCATTTTTCAGCTCTTTTTGAAGCCATATTGACTCTTAGGTAGATGACTATCTTCTAGGTGAAGGATCAACCAGTTAAGGAAGACTCTGGCAAAAATCTTGCCAGCAATGACTAAGAGAGACACCCAGCTTTATACACACACATAAGGAATAAACATTAGATGATCTCTAATGTTCATTTTTACTTTAAAATTTATGATTTTATGTTCATATATTCCTTTGTGTGTGGATGTGAGTCCATAAATATCTATTTGCGTCTAAAACTCAGTCATCCTCACTCTTTCCCCTGAAGTGCAGCATATTCTTAAAGGTCCCTTCTTGTGATCATTTCTGTAAGCTAAGGGCACTGTTCCTGAAATGTCTCTTCTGCTTCTAAGCACTTCAGTCCATCACCTTGTATAGCCGATAAAGATAATGCATCATCCTAAATTGCACCTTGACAGAGTTACAAAGAGAAGATGGAATGTTTTTCCTCTGACCTACAAGCAACTGAAGTGACAGGATTTTCCCTATTAATATAGTTAACTATTTATTTTGTAAGAATAAATTGTTCAACACACAGCAGAGCATCTCTCAGGCTTTTTCAAGTAGATAAGATACTCACACGTGAATCTAATCCAAAAAGCTTTTCACATTGACCTTAGTTTTCATTGGACAATCATAGCTTGGTCATGAATTAGTGAGGCATGTAATGTTTATAGTGAGATCAACTTTATCTTTGAACATGAAGCAACTTCCTTCACTTGAATAATGTATGTGGAACAAATCCAAAATATTAATTGATGTTTTAAATTTGATGAAGCTCACTGTAAAATTTTCCAGTATTGTGAGAGGTAAATGTTAGCTTAGTATGGCTCCAGAGCTAATGGCTAATATTCTTTCAGTGCTCACTTTCTTCTTTCCCTTCCTTCCTTCCTTCCTTCCTTCCTTCCTTCCTTCCTTCCTTCCTTCCTTCCTTCCTTCCTTCCTTCCTTCCTTCCTTCCTTCCTTCAGGTTGTATTTTATAATCAAGAAAACTTTTTTTTTTTTCTGGGACACTAGGACACTAACTTCATCCCCTCAGTCATGGCTTAAATTCTTACAAGGAAACATATTTTATGCCACAATTAATGAGAAGACTGGATATTTAATATCTATGGAGAAAAAAAATCACAATTTACTAAATAAATTATTACGAAGGTATAAATTATATATTTCCGAAGAGGGAAGTACTAATAGAAGAAATCAAAAGGAAAAAATAGAAAATAATATAGGAGGAGGGGTGGGCAAGTAAAAACAAATTTGGTCTATATAATTTTTTTTTTCTGAAGCCTGTTCTGACTCCAACCTTGGGATACATTGCAACAGAATAAAAACACATTGAGGGCTATGATTCTTTCATTTTTTTCTTGGTATTCTTAGCACCTAATATAACATCGTACATGAGTCATCGAAAAACAGGCTTCTTTAATGAGGTGGGGAGAGGCTGGAAACATAAGGTCATATCACTGGAGAGATCAAATGAAAAGCTCTATAGTGGTTTTAAAAAGTATATTACTTCTATCATAGATTTCTTCTGCATATATTTGATTAGGTCTGGGTAGTCTTTCTAACTTCAATTTGATTACTGTTGCCATTTCTTCATATAGCTAGCTGGTGGTGCCATTGATAGAGCTCTGACCCTGTATTCAAGACCCAAACTCTTATCTTGCCTTAGACACTTACTATTTGTGACCCTGAGCAAGTCACTTAACTCTATCTGCCTCAGTTTCCCCACTGAACACAGAGATAACAATAAAACCTGCCTCATGGGGCTGTTAGGAGGATAAAATGAAATAGTTTCTTAAAGAATGTTTCAAATCCTAAAGTACCTAGGTAAATGCTAATTATTATTAATATATTTGGAAAAATAATAGTAGGGTCCAACTGTGGATATGCACATATTATTTTCATTAGTATTGTTGTTCATTAGATATTGAGCTCCTTGGGAGAGAGGATTGTCTTTTGCCTCTTATATACACTTAGCACATGCTTAACACAAATATTTTTATTGAAATGCAGAAATGAGAATAGATAGATGATTATAAAATGCCAGCAAATCTTTTCGATTTCACATCTGTCTGTTGTTATCTTTCTAGTTTCATCTAAAAAAGCTGTAAGGAAAACGTGACATAGCTAGCTTGTACACCATGCTTTTTGCAGAGTATTTTTTTTTTCTTTTCTTAACTTTTTTTCCCTACTGTTTTTTGTTTGTTTGTTTTTTGTTGTTGCAGGCAATGGAGGTTAAGTGACTTGCCCAGGGTCACACAGCTAGTAAGTGTCAAGTGTCTGAGGTCGGATTTGAACTCAGGTACTCCTGAATCTAGGGCCGGTGCTTTAACCAATGTATTATCTAGCTGCCCCACTTCCCTACTGTTTTGTAAAGATGTACTACTTAGAACTTCCCATCTTCCTCCTCCTCTGCAGTGTTTTACAAAAGATCTATTTTAAAGAGATGTTGCTATTGGCTACTATGTCTCTTCCCTCAGCTTAGGAATTGTCTTTACTGACTAGGGTAGTTTCATGTTTCTTTGAGCTTTATCATTCCGGTTTCTCATAATTATTTAAACTTTCCTAGTTGACACTAACGGAACCAATGTTATTGCTCCATCTCTCAGTTTTTAAAATTGTTTTAACAGGTTGGGTTTTGGCAGCTTTAATTGCAAACAATGACTTCTTCCAGTTTGTTATCTTTGATTTAACTAATAGATGAATTTGTTGAATACACAGATAGTGGATTCTAAAACAACTGCTTTGTTTGTAACCAGTAGCTTCCTGGGTGTGAATAAAATCAATTGTTTCTTTTCCTTTCATCATCCACTGTTCCCTCCCTTTCTCCCTTCTTTCTTTCCTTCCTCCCTTCCATTTGCCAAGAGCTTACTATGTGCAAAACATTGAATTATACTCTTTGTGTATTAAAAAAGATGATTAAGACACACTACTTCCATCAAAGAATTTATAATTTAATAGGGGAATTTAACATTGACATGTTAATTTATATGCATAAAAGTGATTTGCTATATGATATACATGGAGATGTACTATATGTGTATATGTGTATGTGTATATTTGTGTGAGTATGTACATGTTTTATTTGACTCCCTTTGAATTCTGAGTTATACTGGTATAAAATATTGCATTTGAAGTTTCTGATAATTATCTGATTAAATCCTTACTTTCTATCTGTTGTGATTTCACCTTGTTCCTTTTTTTTATCTCAGTACTTTACTTTCTGTTTCTCTTTTCTTTTTCAGGGTAACTAATGATTTATCTTTAAGAATATTTTAAAAGACATTATTTCTTATGTTCATTAATTCTATCATAATTTTATTTATAATTTTCCCTATATCTCTTCTCATTTTCAGATTTCTTCTTTTGTATTTGTCGTAGGGTTGCTAATTTATTGATATGCTAGTCTTTCTCCTCATGTTTTCAGTTCACTGATCCTCTCTTTTTTATTTGGCTAATATAAGTTTTCAAAGATACACATTTTCCTCTGAAGACTGCTTCATCTTCATCTCACAACTTTTTCAATATTTCTTCATTATTAACATTATTGTTAATATAATTACTTAATTTTTCTGTAATTTATTTTTTTGCTGTTTTACCCAAGGCATTGTGATAACAATAAAAGTTTCAGAATATTGAGTAAATCTTTGATAAGTGTCAGAGGCAGAATTTGAAACCAGGTCTTCTGTCTCCAAAGCCAATTTTCTTTCCATACTTGCCTCCCTTAATGGTCTTTATGGGATGTTAAGAAGGACTAACATATCTGGTGTGACACTTGGCTGAGTCCTTTTCAGGGCTGCTCATTCACCATTGGTGTCTACCTGGTCCTCAACTCTCACCTGTGGCTCCAAGAAGAGGTAGCAACTACAGTAGGCACATGCTAGTAAAGTGTCTGAGCAGAGGGGCTAACCAGGTTGAGGGGCTAAGCAATAGGATCCAAATCAGTCAGTGAGTTGTCAGGCTATCTACACTCAGCCTGTGAAGACTTTCCTTGGCAGAATGGGTAAATGAGGACAATTTGTTCCAGTGGCCATGACATAGGAAGAAACAGGGACTGTGAAGTTCTTAGGGTTTAACCAGTCCTCAAAGATATTAAAGTCATCCCCTGCATCATGGACCATTGTCAGCCATCTTGATTTTTGTCTTGCCACTAGACTTTTATGACTCTGGAAGACAGTGGAGCTGATGACTTTATGCAACCTTGCCTCACTTAAATCCAGCATGTAGGTAAGTCAAGACATCACCTGTGATGTCATTGGTCCTCTTCAAAAACAAAGGACAGGGGCAGCAGCTAGGTGGCGCAGTGGATAGAGCACCCAACATGGAGTCAGGAGTACCTGAGTTCAAATCCAGCCTCAGACACTTAACACTTACTAGCTGTGTGACCCTGGGCAAGTCACTTAACCCCAATTGCCTCACTAAAATAAATAAATAAAAATAAAATAAAAACCAAAGGACAAATCACAATGACAAATCTTAGATGGTGGATTTATGGGGGGAAAGGAATTACAATCATGTAGGATAAATTAATTGATTGTTGTCCTTTGTGATTGAAGAAGGCCAAAAAGAGATTGGGGTCAAGGTACAGTGTGTCTGACTGTGGCAATCAGACCAATACAATCTCAGAAGGCTCCACCACAAGTTGGGCACAAATAGTCCATATAAACCTTGGAAGTGGAGATGTCTCTAGATTTATGTATCTCACATTTCTTTTGAGGTACTGCAGTTCTGCTTTGCTCATAGAGCACAGTGCTGTCTTTGATGGAGGCACACCATGCTGGGCAATTCTGTGCCAGTGTCTCCAATGTCTCACAATCAATTCCAAAGTTCTTCAGAAAAAACTTGACAATCTTTTATTACTTCTTCTGACCTCTGTGTGAGCACATCCCTTGTGTGAGTTCTCTCTAAAATGATCTTTTAGATAAATATACATTTGGTATTTGAACAGTTTTTTCTGAATTAAGAATGTACATCAGTGGATAAGTATCTAGATCAGTGAAATCCTTCAAAGTATGTAGGCACTATATTAATATTATCATAAAAATGTCATTTTTTCAGAAGGCAAAAGTTTTGCAAGTGTTATTTACTATTCTCTTTTAAGTGATTTATGTTGATTTTTTTTCTTTTCCACTGTGATTTATCCAATCTCCTACATGACTTAATTAGCATATATAAGGAGCAAAAAAGATTGGAAAAAGTGAAAAGCCTCAATTCTATATCACCAAAAAAAAAATGATCAAAGTCTATTACAGGAACTCCTAATTTGAAAGGGGTTTTTTTTGTTTAATTTTATTGATAATTATAAGGAGACAACCTGGATGCCTTCATTCATAAGAGCTAATTTTAGTAATAAATACTTTCTGGCTCATAGTTTCCCACAGTTTTGTCTACCCATATGAGGGGTACAGATAAAATTAATTAAGTTAGTACCGTTATAACAAAATTATTTTAAACAAAAACTGGTGATAAAATGTGAGTATAATGATTGACTAAAGGCCAAAACAATTGTGTTACATTGATAATATTGGGAAATCATTGCATTATAAAGAAGTGAAAATATGAAGCATTCACAGAAAGTTTTGAAAACTTATAGGAAGTGATTCAGAATGAAGAAAGTTGACAAAATATATAAACAATTGTTAAGGGCTAAAATTCTAGCTAAACTGTCTAAACTATTTAATGAGTGGTCGCCAATAAATTATAAGCTTTAGCAAGAGTTAGACTTTTAAGCATTTATTAAGGAGAATAAGAATTTGATAAAGAGAGAGAAAGGCCTAGATTCCTATCTATTAAAGGGAGAGCACATTTCTAGCTCCGCTCTCCACCAGAGTCCAAAGGAAAGAGCCCCAGACTGAGCGCCAGTCTCTTCCTTCCTCCTCCCACTAGCCCGCGTCACTTCCTGACTCCTGAAGAAAAGACTCCTGGTCTTGCCCTCAAAGACCTTTGCTTCATGGGCAGAAGTCTTCTACAGTAAGTCTCCAGCAGGTGGCGTCATTCAAATCGTTACAGTCCCCCCTGTTGTTCCTCAAGAAACAAAATGTTTCCTTGACGGAACAGTAAAAACAATATAATAACTATTGCTAACTAATAATATGTGAACAACAATATAGAAAAGGAAGAGAGGAAAGTTTTGTCCAGAGGGGCGATTTTTTTTTTGTCCTCATGAACCGACACTTTGACATTAGTCTTGCAAAGGGAGGGCCTCTGCAGAGAATACATGTTACAGATGGTGTATATTATAACAGAAAGAGAAAAAAAAACAACAAAAACAACAAATCAAAACTGTTCATTTAAAGTCTCTGAAAGTCTTTTCTCAGATGTCCTCTAGGTGTAGTCGTGGAATGGAAGTCTTTTCAGGGGTTGATGTGTGGATGCTGGTAATCAGCCAGGAAAATTTCCTACAAAATTGAGCTTAACACAACTTTAAAATAGCTTTGTCAATAATCAAATCAAACAATGAAAGTTCTCAAAAACATGTCTAAGGGAATTCAGAATCTTAGTTGTTACACATGAAACATATAATAAAACAAAAATTGAACCATTCTTTAAAATTATAATATTACTATAGTCCCCCCCTTATGGAGGGTAATTGAGAAGACAATTGCTGCGATATTAATTATTAAAAATAATTTTTTATCTTTGTTTCATCACTTTTTGCATCATCTGCCTAATTATCCTCATGCCATTATGAGAAATTAAAAAATCTAATATAATTGGTAACAGGTGTCAAGGCCAAATTCAACACTGTATTTATCATGACACCTGAGATAATTATGGGGGTTACCATAAAAGAACAGAGAAATAATGGGATATGAGCATTCCCACACTTGAGCAATATGTACTGTCCATGCAGTATGCCAGGCTTAAAATAGGTGGATGGAATATATGTCCATGCCACCGAACATATTGGAGGAAACTGAGTCAGACTTAATCAGATGCATGGGATTGAGATGTCCATGGAATCAGGCATATAGGAGGGAGCATAGAAGCCAGGTGTAGAAGTGAGATGGGTGGGATGAATACTTCTAGCCATCTGTACAATATTGTGGGGAAAAATAAAATAAAATATTAAACCAAGAGAATCCAACCTCAACATTAGTCAAAAGCCGTTCCCTCGGCCATACCTTGACTTCATGCATGTCTCCCCTCATGTGACAGTTCAGTGTCTGCTCTTGCATGTATTCCTCTTGTGATTGGATGGCATCTTGGCCAACTGGCATCTAATAACTCAGAATAACGGCAATTAATGTCTTAAATGATAAATTCCCATAATTTAAAATCTCATATGGATTTAAAAATTGAGGATAATAAATGATTGCAAAAAATGTGAATACATCTTGACTCAGAACACAATATATAATTATGCAACAATTTCAAATAATACCCCTTTTTTTAACTTAGTATACAATTACTTTTGTGAAAAATCAGAACATATTTGAATACAAGTTAAAGCACAACACAATCTCAAAGACAACTTTTACAAATGTTCCTCTCTCTTATCAAAAATAATACTTCTAGAATCAATTTACACTTGCCATGGCAAACAATTTGCCAGGGAAATGCTTTAAAGAGTTTGATCAAATAATCAGTTGAGAAAAAATAACAAAAACAAACAACTCAGAATATGGGAGCACAATACTCCTAGAATTAACATTATATAATAAAATCAAAACCATCTTGCAATGTTTCAAAATTAGATAGACAAATGAATAGAAGAAAATACACATGGAACAATAAAATACAGTGAAATTCAAACTAAGGAAATCTAAATGAATATGAACTTAATATCAATAAGAGTATTACAAAATATAAACTTGATCGCATGACTATAAAAAGCTTTTACAAATATTCTCCTTGTTTTAGAAACTAAGTATAAGACACAATCTCAAAAGCATTAAAATCTCTATGAAAATAAACCTATACCATTAATTCCAAAATGTATATGTAATAGCATAGAAATCCTATGTAACCTCTGAACTGACATTAATAATCTGAGTGAATTCAGAACACTCTTGATTCCGATATCTAAAATCCCCAATACTCATATCAATACCTTGCTGCTTACTTCTACATTTCTGTAAAATATATACCCTTCCATGGCAAAAGAAGCGGAGTCTTGAACTATGTTGATTGTCATTCTTATTCAGCTTAAGTTTTTCTTCTTTAACCCCTCTATATTGTCTGTCAGTCTTTTCACCATACAAATGCTTTATAAGATTACTAATTAAAGACAAAAGCAGGTTAGCAAAATTATGAACAAAACGAACATATCTGGAATTTAAAGAGTTTTCTAAGGTTGTCTCAGAAGCACAGCCAGGCTGGGGAAGGGCTGAGCCTGAAGCTACAAATGTAGTTAGAGAAAGTTGCACATGAGCATTAGATCTCTGGACTTCCCAGGCAGGGGAAGCAAGGGGCTTGGCCATGGGAGGAGTAGAGGGTGGGGTTTGGAGAGGAGGGGAGGGACCAGAGCAATTTGAATCAGACTTGATTTTGAACTCAGGCCTGGATTCCTCTTCCCCCACTTTGCCTCCAGGTGCTAGGGGATTAAAAGCTTCTAGAGGGTGGGTCATTGCCTCCAGGCATGCAAAATTAAAGCAACAATTACTGTTAGAACTGGGAAAAGCTGCGGGAATCTCTTCAGGTTTCTCTGAAAAAGCATGGTTGGGAGAGGGAGAGATATTTCCTTGTGTGAGTAAGTTGCTGGCTCTTTTAACAAAAATAAAAAGAAAAATAGAAAATCCACAAAAACAAAGCATTAACATGATCTTATCTCCCATTTGTCTGGTTAAACAGACTAAAATCAAAAATAGGGTAATTAGGGAGTTTAAAAGGTCCATTTGAAAAAATTTAAAGGAAAACACAGCCAGTACGCCAGTACTTAGCAGTTAAGGGAGAGGGTAGAGAAAATTTCTTACCCAACCAGAAGATCAGAAGAAGACTGAGGTTTAGCTTTCCTCTTCGTGGTCAGCCATCTGTTAAGGGCTAAAATTCTAGCTAAACTGTCTAAACTATTTAATGAGTGGTCGCCAATAAATTATAAGCTTTAGCAAGAGTTAGACTTTTAAGCATTTATTAAGGAGAATAAGAATTTGATAAAGAGAGAGAAAGGCCTAGATTCCTATCTATTAAAGGGAGAGCACATTTCTAGCTCCGCTCTCCATCAGAGTCCAAAGGAAAGAGCCCCAGACTGAGCGCCAGTCTCTTCCTTCCTCCTCCCACTAGCCCGCGTCACTTCCTGACTCCTGAAGAAAAGACTCCTGGTCTTGCCCTCAAAGACCTTTGCTTCATGGGCAGAAGTCTTCTACAGTAAGTCTCCAGCAGGTGGCGTCATTCAAATCGTTACACAACGACAAAATAATGCAAATATAGACCACACTGAGGCAACAGATACAACTATACCAACACAATACCAGCAAAGTTAAAGAACATTTCCTTCCCTTCTGTTAATTAACTACAAAAGTGAAAGGGTCATGGACTATCCATCATCATCACCATCATCATCAATATTATGCTTTTGGGGGGTATTTTTGCTATAATTTTTATGGACAAAATACTTTAGAAAAAACATATAAAGAATTTTAGTGAAATCATTTTCAAGTGAAAACTGATGCTAGGGTGAATTTATATCTCAGATTATTATTCTTTTATTATAAGGTCCACTGCTGAACTCTCATCATGGTTTTATAGTGATATGTCTATTATGTCTTCAGTAGTCGGTTTCAGGAAAATAATTAATGATCTTAGTTATTGCAGTATGTAGGAGAACACACACATACATATGCATATTAATTTTATCATATTATATATGAAATATCATCATATATACGAATGAAAGTTACATTCTTTCAACAGTCACATGTTGCCTAATCATGAAATGGGAATTTAGAATCAATACACATTGTCTTTTAGAAAGGAAAGGACAACGATCACTCCAAAAACATCCAAATAAGGTCATAGAGGCAAATGCCTGGAGCAGCAAAACTCACAGAAGTATGTGCTGAAATCAATCTTCTAACCAAGAACGGCTTGGAAGGTCAGAAGGAGGGAGCTGCTGTGCTAATACAGGAGTTGAGCCCAAGCCCACAGTCACCCTGACATGGATCCAGTCCCAGGAAGGCCTCACCAGAGAAGCAGACCCCCAGAGCCTCTGAATCAGCTGAAGCACCAGTGTTGTCTGGAACTAAGCTCACAGTCTGTTGAGGGGGCTGAGCCCTGGGCAGGGGGGAGACTACAGGGGTCTATGCTGGTGCTAAGGCAGAACTTGGATTTTACACCCCTGCTGAGAACCAGGAGGTAGGCTTGAGTAGCAGTGGCCCAGGTGGGGGAGGGGCACAGGCTCATCAGAACTAACAACCACAATGCACAAAGCTGGTTGATTAGCAAGTTGGTCTGGGGTCATCTAAGGACCAGGGAACAGGCCAGGCAAGTGAAGAACCTGATTCTCCTTAAATCATACCACCTGGGACTTCTTAAGCTTGGGATACTGCAGCCTCGAAACAGTGCCCCACTTTAAGGAGCTAAAAGTCAAGTAAAAGAAAGGCAAGATGAGCAGACAGAGAAAGGTGAGGACCATAGGAAGTTTCTTCAGTAACAAGGAAGACCAAGGGGCACCCTCAGAGGAAGATGTCAACATCAGGGCCCCTATATCTAAAGCTTCCAAGAAAAATACAAATTGGTCTCAGGCCATAGAGGTGCTCCAAAAGGACTTTGAAGATAAAGTTAGAGGGGTAGGGGAAAAAATGGAAAGAGAAATGAGGGTGATGCAGGAAAGACATGAGAAAAAAGTCAACAGCTTGAAAAGTCAAACTGGACAAATGGCAAAGGAGGTACAATAGCTCTCTGATGAAAATAATTACCTAAGAATTAGGATTGAACAAATGGAAGCCAGTGACTTTATGAGAAACCAAGACGCGATAAAGCAAATGCAAATGAATAAAAAATAGAGGGCAATGTGAAATATCTTCTGGGAAAAATTGCTGACCTGGAAAAGAGGACCAGGAGAGATAATTTGAAAATTATTGATCTACCTGAAAACCATGATCAAGGAAAGATCTTAGACATGTCTAAGGGAAAATTGCCCTGAAATTCTAGAAGAAGCAGCTAAAATAGAAATCGAAAGAATCCACAGATCACCTCCAGAAAGAGATCCTAAAAGGAAAACTCCTAGGAATATTATAGCCAAATTCCAGAGCTCTCAGGTCAAGGAGAAAATATTGCCAGCTGCCAAAAAGAAAGAATTCAAGTACTGTGGAGCCCCAGTCAGGATAGCACAAGATCTAGCAGCTTCTACCTTAAAGGACCGGAGGGCATGGAATATGGTATTCCAAAGGGCAAAGGAAATGGGATTATAACCAAGAATACCTACCCCGCAAAACTCAGCATATCTTTTAGTGGAAAAAATGGGACTTTAATGAAAAAGAAGACGTTCAGATATTTGTGATGAAAAGACCTGAACTGAATGGCAAATTTGACTTTCAAATACAAGACTCTAGAGAACCATAAAAAATTGGAGCTGGGGGACATACCTGGGGTCGTACAGTCGGCAACTGTCTTATGTCTGAGGCCGGGTTTTGGTTGGGGTCCCCCTGGGTCGGGGGTGATGCTGTGTCCACTGTGTCACCTAGCTATGTGATAACATCTTTAGGGTTAAATTGAGGGGTGAAGGGCATTCACTGGGGGAGGGGGAAGGCAGACGTGAAATCCTACATGAAAGAAACAGGAAAAGGCTTATGGAGTGGGGGAAGAGATGGGAGAGGAGCAGGGCAGTAAATTAATTTTACACTCATCAGAAAAGGCTCAAAGACTCATCAGAACTGTCTCAAGGGGGGACTAAGAGACACACCCAACTGGGTGGAGTTATCTATTTAATCTGGGGAGTAAATGAGTCTAACACTCATCAGAATTGGCTCAAAAACTTCAATCTCATTAGAATTGGCTCTAGGAGGGAATAATGTACACACTCAATTGGGTGGAGTAATCTCTCTAACCCTGCAGGAAAATAGGAGTGGAAGGGGATAAAGAGAGAGGGGCAAAAGAAAGAAGGGCAGAGAGGGGGAGGGGACTGACAGAAGCAAATCCCTTTTGAAGAGTGATAGAATGAAAGAAGATGGATAATAGAATAAATATCATGGGGAAGGGAATAGGATGGAAGAGAAACAGTTAACAATAGTAATCATGAAAAAGAGAAAAGGGGGAAAAATTGTACAAAAATTATTTATAGCAACTCTTGGTTGAGGCTAAGAATTGAGAATCAAGGGAATGTCCATCAATTGAGGAATGATGGAAAAATCTGTGCTATATGATCATAGTGGAATGGTCTTGTGCTACAAGAAATGACAAACAGTATGATCCCCGAAAAACCTGGAAAGTCCAATGAACATTTATGTATAGTGAAGTGAGCAGAGCTGGGAGGACATTGTGCATAGTGACAGCAGTATTGTTCAATGAGCAATTGTGAATGACTTAACTACTCTCAGCAGTGCAATGATCCAAGACAATCCCAAGGAACTAATGAGAAAGCTTACTATGCACCCCTATAGAAAGAACTGATAAAAAGAACACTTGTGGATTGTACATATATGATTGCGATCTTGTGGAAGGGAGAGGAAAGGGAGAGAGGGAGAAAAAATTGGAACTCTAAATCTTATGAAAATGAATGTTGAAAACTACCCTTTCATTTAACTGGAAAATAAAATAAATGTTTGTTGCAAAGCAAAGAAAAAAAAAGAAAGAAAGAAAGGACAGGAAAGGAAAGGGAAAGGTAACAAAATGGAAAGCCAGAAGGGGAAAAGGATAGGAAAGAAAAAAATATTTTCGTGTTTTGTTTTTATTGTTAACTTTTTTTTTTTACTTAAGTAACTCTCTGAAAGTTCTATATTTCTATGCCTCAAATAAAATCTCCCATTTTGTGGTAAAATTAATACTATACTTGTAATATAGAAAGTCACAATTAGTTGGTGACTCTGACTTACTAGATGTGTGCCTGCCCAAGACCTTCTCTGAACCTTGGTTTTCTGATCTTCAAAACAGATACGAAAAATTCATAGTCCTTTCCTCACAGTATGATTTTCAGGGAAGTATTTTGTAAATCATAAAGTGTTTTTAAAATATGACAATGTAATTCTATTGAATTATATAGTTCCAGAAAGAAGAGATCACGTCTCATCTATACTCTATATTTACCCTGAACACATCACAGAACTAATTCACACACTAGGTAGTCAATAAATCTATGTAATGCTGTTGAAATAATAAATACTTATTATCAGGAGTCATAAACAAGGGATTATTAGTTATGATATAGAGGGATGGGGTTTGTAAAAATGAGAAATTTCTATTATATTAATTAAGAATTTGCTGATTGCATCTATATATTTCTCAATATTGTTCTTTCTTTCAGTGTCTTATCTCAAATCTTGTATCTCATGTGTCACATTTAACACTTTCTCTTTTCAGTTGCTTCTTTCTCTTTTCTGGTGACAAAACTGTGGCTGTTGTTGTTTAGTCATATCTGACTCTTTGTGACCCAGTTTTGTGTTTTCTTGAAAAAAAATAATGGCATGGTTTGCAATTTCCTTCTCCAGTTCATTTTATAAATGAAGAAACTGAGGCAAACTGTTTCAGTTATTTGCTCAGGGTCACATAGCTAGTCTGAAGCCAGATTTGAACTCAGGTCTTCCTAACTCCAAGCCCAGCACTCTGTCCACTATGCCTCTAAAAGTAGAAAAATCGGGGGGCGGCTAGGTGGCACAGTGGATAAAGCACCCGCCCTGGATTCAGGAGTTCCTGAGTTCAAATCCGGCCTCAGACACTTGACACTTACTGGCTGTGTGACCTTGGGCAAGTCACTTAACCCCCATTGCCCTGCCAAAAAAAAACAAAACAAAACAAAAAAGTAGAGAAATCTGCCTATTTTTTATTTATTTTTGTTTGGTTGTTTTTTTAGGCATTGACATATTCTTTCCTTTTCCTACTCCATGCTTATGCATACATGATCAGAGTCCAGGGTGAATCAGTCAATCAGCTTTCTACAAAAGAGAGACTGAAAGAAAGCAAGGTTTCTACCATCCTAGTCTATATCAGATTATGCTGATCCTTTGCTTGCTGTGTCTGCCAACTTGACAGCTCCATCAAGGTATTTATAACAATACTATCCTGCAGCAGTATTCTTCACACCCCCCACTCCATTCCCCAAACTCACAACTTATTGTCACCTGGGGAGAAATGTCTTACATGTTATAATGCTTACTCTGTTTACTCTCCCTACTATGTCTATGGAAAGGAAAAAGGAAAGGTTGGTAGGCTGTCTCATGGAACACAACAGTAATGAAACATTTTACTATAACTTTAACCCACAAAGCTGGGTGTTATTTAAATGCAAAGAAGGATTCCAGGAAGTTGAGTGGACTCTCATAGGATTGACAGGCATATCACTGAATGGAGTACAATGTCATTGAATGGTATTCCTGAATCCCTGAGATTAAAGGCCTGAACTGGGTATGTGAGTACCTCTATCTGCACACCTGGAATGATGATTCTAAATTTGTTACTCCCCAACACATTTTGGCTTATGATTATTTGGACTGTGTAGCTGACAGGGTGTCCTCTATAAAGGAATATATATGAAGTTCTATTGAGAGTAATAGCCACAGGTTGTTATGGAGACGTCAGTTTTATGTAAAAAGGAGAATACATTACAAAAGGATTTATTGCAGTGAGAGATCTCAACCAAGGACAATGAAAAATCTTGATAAACCTTAGCCGAGAAGCCTGTGAAGGTTGAAATATCTATTTAAATAACTTTGGGAAGATTTGATTTTTACCCCTGGAGAAAGAAACAGGGAGTCTTTTGTTAGATGTCTTACAGGTCAATGCTGACATTTTAGGAAAAAAAAAAAACTGCATGAAAATATCGAACCTTTAAAAAAGATACAATGGCACAAATACTCTGGGGTGTTATAATTCTTATAGGAAATAATAGAGAAAAGCATAGACGTGATCCACAGTCGACAAATGATTCATGAACTGATGTTATACACATTTATAAGGACAGTTACAAAGTTTATACCAGTAAATTAAATAAATAAATCTACATAAGCACCAAACACCTTTATCTCAAGTCTTGGAAAGGAGAGGAAAATCATACAAAGAACAGGGTCTATCTTTAGAAAAATTACATCCGATTAGGGAAGCAATGGAATGGAATGGTGAAAGCACTGACACAAGAAGCTGGGAAGCTTGGTTGCAGTCAGGTCTCTGCAACTGACCTTGTTGCTGTGGCCTTGTGTAAATCACTGATGCTCGCTAAGCCTTCATTTTCTGTGCTGCAAAATGAGAGTTGAACTCTAATTTCTAAGGTCCCTTTGTAGCGCTAAATCCTATATGATCCTTTGCATTCATACACTGTGACTGGGTGAATAATCAGTAATAGCATGTTGATGAATTGATTTCATCAAACTTTGTTAGCAGTCATGCATGTCTATCATGTGGTCATCTAATTCATCTATTAAAGTACCACATAATATCTGATCTGCTATGCCAGGATCCAGATATTGCTTTTATACAGGCATAGCATACGCTTATAAAAATGGTAGCTAAGTAATACAGTGGATAATGTATCAGGCCAGGGTGAGGAACATTAATCTTCCTGGGTTAAAATCTGGCCTCAGACACTTACTAGCTACATGACACTTAGCAAATCACTAGACCCTGTTTGCCTCAGTTTCCTTATCTGTAAAATGAGCTAGAGAAGGAAATGGCAAAGCACTCCACTGTCTTTGCCAAGAAAAATACAAATGGGGTCACAAAGAGTTGGACATAACTAAAAAATAGCTGACTGACAACAAGGAATTTGCTAATATCATAATTCTAAAATAGAAATTGTTTTGTCTCATTGAACAAGTCATGCTTTACTCCTCCTTCCATATCATTCAATGAGAATAATAAACTAGTGGCCATAAAAAACAAACACATAGACACAAATTTTCCTCGCATAGTGAAAAGAACACTTGTGTCAAAATAAGGAAACTGGGCTCCTACTTACAAATCTGCAATGATCAGCTTAGTAATATGAGCACAGTTAAAATGATGCGTGACATTTGGCAGATTTTTTTTTCCTCTGTATTTTGCTTTCCTCATCTGTCCTTCTGTTCTCATTTTCTTTATTTTACAAATAAGGCCCTTGAATCTGATTACCTTTAAGTTTTTTCCTGAGTTATAGAAGTCCTGAACTCTACTTAACCTTTCCAAGCAATGCTTCTTAGTTATTCCACAAAGTAAAATAAATGAGATCATCATTTGTTTACTATTTGTTCCAATAATCTGATATTTAAGTGAGCAAGTGACAATATTTACTACTATCTTAATCTGGCTCCTCATCTTGAAAGGTGTTTAATAAATTGTATTTAAATTGATATTGTCTGTGAAGTTAGTTGGGCAAAATAAACAGTCTTGTAGAAGAAATGACAGTTTTATATTGAAATAGTCAGGGTCATATGTCTACACCAACTTAGATGTCTGATCCTAAAAAGATCAAACAAGATTGAGCTTGTTTCTCCATATTTCTTTTTTCAGTTGCCAGGTAGACTAAGGTGTTAGTGCTCTGCAATTATTATCAGAACCCAGCTCAGACTTAATAGCTGTATGATCTTGAGAAAATCACTAGTTTTATTAGCTTTAGTTTTCTTATATATAAAAATGAGGGTACGCTGGTGCCGTCTTGGAACACAACTCTTGGTCTGGACCTGCTGACAGTCTGTTCATTTTGCCAGCCTATTTCTTGACTTTTAACCCCTTCTTCTTATTATCCTTCTTCTTCTTTTTTTTTTACTTTTAACCCCTTCTTAAAGTGGGGCACTTCTTCCAGGGCACACTGTCCCAAGTTTCAGTTGGTCCTACATGGTACGATTTAAGGAGAGGCACATTCTACATTTCCCTGTGCTCTTCTGGTCTGTAAGTAACCATAGGTCTGCTTGCTCTTTAACCTGGGAACAGATTTTTTTTCACTGTTGTTGCAATCTTGGGAGTGCCTGTGTCCCTCCCTGACCTTGGCCACCACTCAAGACTGCTTCCTGGTTCCCAGCATGGGCAACACAACAGAGTTCTGCTTCAACACCTACAGAGAGGCCTACAATCCACCCCCCCCATCCCCCACCCCCTGTCCAACCACTCAACCCACTCACTGGACCATGGGCTGAATTCCAGAAGTAGCCACCACTGCAGCTGAATCAGAGGCTTGCTCTGGCACAACCTGCTTGGAGCTGGATCTATGTTGGCGTGGTCCAAGTCTATGAACCACTCTCACCCTGGTACAACAGACCTTTCTGTCTTTGGCTGGAAAATGATCTCACCCCATTTTTTCATGGGTTCTGCTGCTCCAGGAATTTTCTTATGGCATTATTTGGAGCTATTTTTTGTTAGTTCCTCTTTCTAAGGTGTTTTTGTCTGTTTTCTTTCACAATTTGACTAATGTGGAAATGTTTTGCATCACTGCACATGTATAACTTATATTGAATTGCTTGAGTTCTTAAGGAAGGGTGGGGAGTGAGGGAGGAAGAGAAGTTGGAACACAAAGTTTTAAAAATCACTGTGAAATTCAAAATAAATAAATAAATTTTTAAAATAACATTATTTTTTTTGAAAATGAGGGTAATTATAGAACCTGCCCCTCAGTATTGTGAGAATCAAATGAAGAAATATTTGTAAAGTGCTTCACAAGTCTTAAATTGCAATTATTATTAGTCAAGGATTTTAAACACATACTATTTATCAGAGACTTACATATATATATATATATATATGTTTTAGAGACTGCTAAATTCTAGGGATGCAAAGAAGGGTTACCAAAAAGTCAATCAGATGTTTAAGGTAAGGATGTTTTGAGGATGAGGGAGACATAAAAATACTGTTGGGAGAGAAACTACCACTAAAGAGGGAGAAATTAAAAGATTAATGTTAGAGTAGGGATGATAGCCAGCAGTCTGCTAGATAGAATGGGATTATTTTTGAATGTAGAAATATTAGCTCTGGCAAGGTGAGGTGCTACCTTTATATTTGAGATAGGATTTAAGGAGGAAATAATATAGAAGGTATCTGAGAATATGCAATGAGGATGAGGGGATGAGGAAGCTCTCAGCTAATACTTTTAGTTTTTCAGTGAAATTTAATTCAAGGTTCACATCTAAGAAGTTAGGGGAAGGGGAGAACCATGGGAGTTTGATCAAGGATGAAAAAGTTTGGAAAAACCACTGTGGTGAGTAGGATGGTGCAACAATTCAAGAAGTATAAGAAGATTGTCTGGTCACAGTAATGGTCCAGTTGAGATAGTGCAATATGACTTTGCAGTGGTTACACTCGACAGTTTTGTGATTTTTCTCCTGCTTCCTTCAGCAATAGATAGAGGATTATGGGAGTTGTACATGGGTGAAACTCCACAGGGCAAAATCAGTGTTAGGACTAGACAGTAAGGGCCCTTAGAGTAGAAGAAAGTGAAGAGTCAGACTGGTTCCATAGGGAGTCAAAATGGAGATGAGCAAAGATCAGTGCAAGGGCAGTGGCCTGGGAAATAACTGAGGAGTCGAGGTATTCAATGTTATGGGGGGATGAATATGGGTTTCAAGGAAGAAGGAAAAGTGGGTTTACAACAGATTATAATCAGATAAAGAGATTTTAGCTGAGACTTGAGGAAAGACAGTGGATCCAGGAGGTGGAAGGGAAAGCAGAGAGAACATCCCAAATATGGCAACTAGCCTGTGTAAAAGCCCTGAGTTGGGAAATGGAGCCACTTGTGATAGAAATAGAAAGGCCAGTGAATATTATTTTGCTATAGAAAATGACAAGCAGAAGGACTTCAGAAAGGCCTGGAAAGACATGTAGGAAATGATGTATAGTGAAGTGAGCATAACTAAGAGAACACTGTACACAGAGACAGCAATACTGTTTGATGAAGAACTATGAATGACTTGACTATTCCCAACAATACAATGATCCAAGACAACCCGAAGGAATAATGATAAAGCATACTATCCACCTCCCAAGAAAGAACTGATATTGATGGAACAGAATGAAGGGTGCTATTTTTCACTTTCTTTCATTTTTTCTTTTACTCAAGTTTTCTTGTCCAAATTAGACAAATATGGTAATGTTTTACATAATCATACATGTATAACCCATATCTGATTGTTTGCTGCCTCAGGGAGGGGGGAGGAGGGAAAGAGGGGTAAAAATTGGAACACAAAACTATAAATAAAAATGTTTATTACCAAAAAAAGAAAGAAAAAAGGCCAGTGTCACTGGATTGTAGAGAATCTAGAGTGGAAGAAGGTGTAAGAAGGCTAGAAAGTCTTTTGGAGAAAATATGCCTGGCATGGACAAGAAAATAGAAATATGAGAGGAGTGAAGATTGGAAAAAATATTTTTAAATGATTAAATTGACTTTTTAAATTAAAAGTTACAGCAAAACCATTGTCAGAAGAATCCAAGTGAGCCTGTACAATTTTGGCACTTTTATCCAGTATGATGATACACAACTATAATCCCTGCTACTAAAAGGTTGAAAGTGATGGGTTGCTTGAGTTCAGAAGGTTTGAGCTGCAGTAGGGTGAATGCTAATCCACCTCGAGTCTGGCATCAATATTGTAAACCCCGGGGATTGGGGGACTACCAGATTGCCTAAGGGGGCATTAACTGGTCCAAGTTGGAAAGGGAGCAAGTCAAATCTTCCATGTCAGTCAGCAGTGGGATTAGACCCATAGGAAGTGGCTACTCCATTTCCAGTCTAGAAGAGAAAGGGAAATCCAGTTTCAAAAAAAGAAAAGATATTGTACTTCTTCATAAGGCTGTAAAACACATATCCAAAAATATTTTGGAGGGATTTTCTTTTTGAACTCCAGTGGTTATAGAAGCATTATAACCACTGAGAGAAAGTTGAACACATAAATATATTAAATGCTAAGAAGTAGAAGTATTTTGTATTTACCTAAATTCACAAATAGACATGGAATACTATAAGACCTTGCACTATGTCATATGTCATGAAAGTTTAAGAAATTTATCTAAGAGAAAGAGATAAACATCATTCACTGACCTGGGAACTTGGCTGATCTAAATGCCTTTGAAAAAATACTAAAGCTTGACTTGTGAAAAATGAACTGTTCAATAAAGGAATGCTTAAAATGTGGTTTGATGATGAAGAATTAAAGTCTACCTAGCAAAACCATATGAGCTTATTGACAAGTAAGGTAAAACAGGTGATTATAGCAAAAGGAATGCATATATATATATATATATATATATATATATATATATATATATGTGTGTGTGTGTGTGTGTGTGTGTGTGTGTGTATATGTATATATATATATATATATATATATAAATTTTTATATATGCAAAACATGTGAGGTTCCTTGTTGTATCAATAAATTTAGTTTACTTCATCATACTTATTTTTATGCTACTTGGCTATTTTTAGTATTTATATAGTGAAATTTATGTAATGAATTTATGTAGTAAAAAAAAATCAGTAAGATTGAATCACATTGTTTTCTCAATTTCAAAATGAATCAGAAATAGGGTTTCCTTAGATGTTATAAGGAAGGAGGTAGAGTTTGGTAAGAAGGCAGATAAGAGGAAAATTTTCTTTCTAAATGCACTGCCATGTTCAATTCAAATGCTGAAATGGAGTAATGAAGAACTATGTGTAACAGTACATTTATTCAATGTTTCTACTTCACTGCAACTCTTCAGGAATGAAAAGGGAAGGAGATCTTTCTATCCAAGACTGTGACCATAGGTTCCAAAGTTCTCCCAAATCTCCTACCTTTTACTTCTCCCATTTTCCCTCTGTCCACTGAAGGAGAGATGCATAGTATAAGAAGTTCAAAGAAAACCAACAATTCAAGTACACAAAAAGGCATTACTACAGTGTAAGGAGATTTGAGATTTCAAACTAAGCAGTCGAGATAAACCACAAGTATAGCTTCATGGCAGCCAAATGGAGCAGAGGATTAGACAGATTCAGGACTTCATTTCAGACACAGCCTCAGACACCAGTTCTGTGACCCCAGGCAACCCAAACCTCTCTTTGCTTTAGTTCCCTCCTCTGTAAAATGGGGATAATAATAGTACCCTACTTTCCAAAGTTGTTATGGGGATCCAATGAGATAATATTTGTAAAACACTTTGCAAACTTTTAAGTGCTTAGGATGATGAGATGATGATGTGGTGATGATGGTGATGAAACTTAGCCTGATAAAAGTTTAAGTAATCCAATAATGACTTCTAGGTGCTTTTTCCCATCATTCTGCAACTCCTTTAGGAAATCTTTCTCAAACCTTCCAACTTCTGGTGCCCTTTCTCCCCAAATATATTAATTTGTATCTACTTTGGTCATGTTTTGTGTTCACCTTTTTACATAAAATCTTTGAGACATCTAATAATCCTGTCACATCATAGAATATAATAAGTGCTAATGAATGAATGAATTATCTATATATAACAAAAAAAATATTTGTCTAAGTCTTGACTCTGCATTTCTTTATACTGGTACTTCATGATGATGCTGGTACTCTCAACCTTCAGTTGCAGCAAGCACCCTTTTACTAAACTGCTTTAAGTTTCAGGAGGATTAAGGAGCTGTTTTGATTGCCCACCTTTGGTGTTCTGATTGAAACGATTTATACAGTCATCCCCCTCACTAACTCAGAGTAGCACTAGAAGCCTCCTTGTTCTATCCCTCCCCTTTTGTCTCTTTCTCTTACCCCTCTCCATACACAGAACAAGCTGCATTCACTTTCTTTCTGTATGATCTGACAATAACTACGATCAGAAGAGTTGAAAGAGACTAGCTTTGTCAGCATTATTGACATGGAACAATGAAATTAGATGCAGCTTTTCCATATTATATTGCAAGCCATTTTTGGTGTTTGGCATTAGATGTCCTGAGAAACATGTGGATGATGGACTCATAGATTTAGGGCTAAAAATGGACCTCAGAGGTCATTCAGTATACCTCCCAATTTCCTCACTTTACAGATGAGAAATCTGAGGTTTGGAGAAGTGATTTGCCTGAGGTCAAACAAGTCCTGTCAAAGGCAATATTTGAACACAAGTCCTCTGACTGGAGCCAGGACTCTCTGCTACACAAGGAAGTAAATGCAATGGCAGCTATAGGTAGATAGGCAGCCCACCACTGTGAAGCATTTTGGAACATTCATTTGTTGCAAAGAGAACTACATATCCGCATAAGATTCCAGTAATTCATTCTTGTCACCTTCACTGCCTCTCTGGTGGAGCAAATGCTGTGCCCACCTAAGTTCATTCATGTTTCTTCAAACAAAGAAACAGAAAAAAAATGATGAATATCACTACTTATATTTCTTTTATAACTTGAAATGTCCCCTCTATTCAATAAAATGGGATGTTAAGGTCGAGGTTAGAAGTGAAATTGAATGACATTTTGAAAGTAGATGTTTTCTTAAAATCCTACCATCTCAAGTATACGTGAAAAGCTATGGCCTTGTTCTTATCCATCTTATCCAGAGATTTTACTTATGAAACTATAGCCCAAGAAATTGGAATACAACAAGAAAAAAACCTATACATACCAAAACATTTGTAGAAGCAATTTTTGTTCAAATAAAAAGCAGGAGACAAGTGTGCCCAACAATTGGGAAATAGATGAATAAATTGTCATCTGGTGATATAATGCAGTAGTGTCAAACTCAAATAGAAACAGAGGCCAATAAACAATACAAAATGATCCCTATGTGCTGCATATTGACTTACATAGCCATACATGGTTATATAGCAAGGGATGTCTCCTCAAATGTAACATGAGGGTATCATTGTGTGGCTACAAGGGAGGGAGAATAAACATTTCTAGTCTCTTCTCTGCAACTCTTCTCAAGTGGAGACTTTAATTTTTACCAGGAGGGGAAGCAAGAAATTGGGGCCACTCTGATGTCCTCAGAGATAGGAAATATTATGCTAAAATTATACCTTGCTGCTCCCTTAAATAATGTTAGTCTGGAGGCTGTTGTTTTCAAGTTCAAGCTAAAATTCTGATTGTTGTTTCGTGATGGGGGAACCAAGAACCCAAGATTTATATCCAAGACTTGACTCCATGGCCATCAAATACCAGTTCCACATTAAACACACATAGTACTTAACCAAGATTTGTCCAAATCAGCAGCAAAACAAGTCAGAGAAAGTATACATATGAAAATATATACCAAACAATTTAGAGTGAAGGAGCTCTCCCACTGGGAGAGAGGTAACTCAGTTCAACCAAGATGTTATCCAAGAGAAAGTTCTCTGAAGGCTCTAGCATAGTAAATTGGGAAAAGGGACAGATAGGGAATGCCAGCTCCTCTCATGTTGCTTCTTCCCAGTATTTTCCTTTCACAACCTGAACTGTGGTTGACATCTTCTCCCTTGAATCTGGAAGAGAGACTAAAGAGCCTAAAGAAACTGAAGAGATTTTAAGAAAGTAAAAAGATTGAAGAGACTCAAAGAGTCTGGCACCTTTCTCTCTCCCACTCTTAGCAATACCTTCCTTACCTTTACAGAGCTATGGGACATTGATCACCACTAATGAGGAAAGAGTCCTAGTCCAGTGGATTTGGGGACATCAGTTGACATTCATATAATTGTGTCTTTTTAAAATTAATACATCAGCACATTAAAATCTGATAATAATGACATTTTAATTTGGTTCAGGCCTCACTTGGGAATGTAGGTTGCTTGTGGTTGGCAGGTCATGCGTTTGAAGCTCTGATGTATCATATTATTACTTCACCTTAAGGAGTTATAAATATGAAGAAATAAATAAAAACAGGAAGATGTATAAAAAGCTTTGTAAAATGAAGAAAGGCAGACTTTCAAAAGAACACTATATATGATGATTACAACAATTTAAATAATATGAGATTGAGAAGCAACACAGCTCAATTCAACCCCAGTGCTATACTATCATGGTCAGTAGACAAATCCCTCCTTGTGTTAATAACTTATAAACTAACTTTGGGGGATAGGGGTCAAACAGAATGAACCTTGCAAAGGGGACTTGTCTGGGATTTTGGGATTTAGGTAAAGGGCCTGATATGTTAGAAGGAATTTATCAATAAGTTTAAGAAAACAGGGAGAGCAAATATAGGTCTTTTTTGTTTAACATCAATAAACATTTAAGAAATATCTTTGAACTTTCATAATAGATCAGACATGAGCAACAGTAGTTATAGGAAAATTAGGCAACTCTGATTTTTATTTGACAGTTTCTCTGAGGTTTCTTTTATAGGCACTTTGAACATAAATTCTTAGTAGTCTTCTGATATTCCTATGAGAAATGTGCTGGATTAATCATAAATTTAGGAATGCAAAAAAGACCCTGATAATTAGTACCCTGTGTCAAAGGTTCCCAGACCTTTAAATCTTAACATTTATTAAGTGCCTACTATGTACCAGTCATTATGCTTAGTGCTGGGAATAAAATGATCTCACGACCTAATGAGAGAAAGAATACACAGAAAGAAGGTGAAAAGAGGGCGGTAAGGTTGGAGGAAGTAGGAGGTTACTTGACTGAGTGGCATTATGAAGTTCTGCAGCCAGAGATGGAGATTATCTGGGGAAGACAGAGTCTCAGATTTGATTTCATCTTGCATAATGATGAGTTTCACGAGATTGTGAAGTCTAGGAAAGTATCTGGGTTGGAAATGAAATATAAGGAGCCATTTTTCATGTCCAAAAAGTTTTCAGACTGTCAGATGATAATTGTTGCACTATTAGTATCAGTTTAAAAATAGACACATATACAATGACAGGAAACAACAACAACAACAACACTGTGAATTCATTAATGGTATTAAATGAATTGGCATTTGGTATTTATATATGTTGAAAATAGCAATTCATGTATATGACATTTATGCAATCTAGAGAAAAGTATGGTTATCTGTTTTGTATGCTGAAGTACACACTCTGTGTTGGTACACCCATGTCTTCCTACAATGACTCAGTAGACTATTCTAGGCTTCTTGTTGATTTCTTGTAAGACTCTTCATCCTCCATGCTGTTGTACAATCAATCTGTTCCCCATGTATGAAATGTAAATCCTCCTCATATCCCATATCTTCATTTCCTTCAAAGCCCAGCTAAAGGGTCTCTGTCTTAATTTCCTCTTCTATAAAATGGAGATAATAATAGCAGTTATATCTGAGAGTTATTTTGAGGAGTGAATAAGATGTATTCGTAAAATTCTTAACACATTGAATTTAATAAATGTTTGGCTTTCTTCCTTCCTACCAAAAATTGGAAACCATTAGTTTATATCAAGGAATTTTTGCATTTGCAGGTGATTTGAGGCTAAGAAGAAATATTTAGGAAAGTATTACATAATAAACTAAAGTATTGATTTTGTCCCTGTATGTCTGACTGTACATATAACGTTCAACATTTCTGTTCAGTGATCAGAAAGACAAAGGGATAAGTTTACCTAATTAGATCTGAGAGCATAAGTCAGTCAACAATCATTTATTAAACTCTTACTATAAACTAGGCAGCAGCTGGGTGGTACAGTGGATAGAGCACCAGGCCTCAGACACTTAAGAGCTGTGTGACCCGGGGTAAGTCACTTAACCCTTATTTGCCTTCATTCCTCATCTGTAAAATGGGGATACACTCAAGAAGGAAATGGTAAATCCTTCTAGTATCTTTGCCAAGAAAAGCTCATGAACAAATCCATGAGGTCAAGAAGAGTCAGAAGGGAATGAATGACTCAAAAACAACAACAAGAAGTAGCTAGGGATTGTACTAAAAATTGGGATTACAAATACAATAAAAAAAAAGTCCCTCCCCTCCAGGGGTTTACATACTAAAGGGAGAAGACAACACTTAAAATTAAACTGAAAGGGGTGTGACCGTGTAGGTGGGTGGGTGGAGGGATCTACTTAGCCCCAGGTCATGATAGAGTAGTCTGCAAAACAGTCTGGTGAGAAATGAAGAGATGGTATAGGCTTGGATGCCTTCTTTTATATTGAGGTTCTAAGAAGAGTTGTTCATTCAGAGGGAAGGACCAAAGCAGGATGGTAAATCCTAGATCTGAATTCCAGGGCAAAAATGATCTTCTAGGATGAAGTTTCTGGGGGATAGTGGAGAGGTCTGGATTGAAGTCTGGTGAGAAATGAACGAACAATTGATTAATGGAGCATTGTATTCCTCATAGTTTTTGCTTCCACTGAGGTACTCAATCACTATGTTCAATAAGAGAAAGACTTCATTTATTTATTTTTTATTTATAGTTTTGAGTTCCAAATTTTATCCCTCCTGTGCTCCCTCCCCTCCCCTCTCTCTGAGGCGGTAAGCAATAAGATGTGGGTTATACACGTGCAATTACATAAAACATTACCATATTAGTCATTTTGTATTAGAAAACTTGAATAAAACAAAAAAAAAATGAAAGTGAAAAATAGCCTGCTTCAGTCTGTGTTCAATCAATATTGGTTCTTTCTTTGGAGGTAGATAGTATGCTTCATCATTAGTCTTTTGGGATTGTCTTGGATCATTTGTATTTCTGAGAATAGTCAAGTCATTCACAGTTCATCAAGCAATATTGCTGTATCTGTATATAATGTTCTCTTGCTTCTGCTTACTTCACTATACATCAGTTCATACAGGTCTTTCTAGACCTTTCTGAAATCCTACTTATCATTTCTTATAGCACAATAATATTCTATTACTATCATATACCACAGCTTGTTTAGCCATTCCCCAATTGCTAGGCATTCCTTTGATTTCCAATTCTTAACCACTATAAAAAGAGCTGCTATAAATATTTTTGTGCAAATAGGTCTTTTTCTCTTTTTGGGGGTGTCTTTGGGACATAAGCCTAGCAGTGGTATTGCTAGATCAAGACATCTTATTTATAGATCTGCTATTAAGACCCAGTGAAATGAGCTAGGAATGAGGAGGCTTTAGAGAGGGACAGGAAGAGAGAAGGGAGAATGCATAGTTTATGATGTGTGCCTTTGAGTTTGTGATAGTATGATTTCTACTCAGGACAAAAGGGAAGGACCTAAGGGCCTATTGACTATAGAGCCTAAGGTAATTATATTTTCTGGGAGTCATCTCAGGAAATAGGGAGTACTGAGGCCTGGGGACAATATTCCCCAGGTATGTGTGGGTATGTGTGGTACAAAATTCCAACTACATACCACATTTATTGGACACAGGACAGTAGACTTTTCATTTCTGTGGACTCAACAGCATCATCTTCCTACCTACCTTGTTGCTGCTGCTCTCAAATGCAAATATACTCCCCCTCCTTCATCCCATATTTTTCAACTTCTTGCTGTAAGAATTGTCAAAACACTACCATTGCCTCTAGAAAGGATGTTTCAGCTGACTGCCTTATTGATCTCTCTACTTCATGATTTCCCAAACTATAACTTTCTTTTACAATGATCATTACCCAGTATTGTCTCTACCATTAGAATTGTGAAAAAATAATCATTAATAAAGCATGTCTAGGAGAAACCCAGATGTGTTAGTGTTAGCTGCTTTCTCCCCCTCAGCCTGGGATGAACCTTCAGCTTAGCAAAAGAAATTTAGATTGATCCTTCTGATAAGCTAGGGGAAGAAACATATCTAGATTTTTGGATTTTGATCTCTAGGCCATCCCCCAAGTCATATCAACCAATGGAACTGAATGATGTTAACCAATTAGCTTAGATCAATGGGTGGTGAACTACCTGTACCAAAAAGAGCATAAAAATCCCTGGGCACCCCAGGGTTGCTCTCTTGTCCTTTGGCTCTCTTCTTCCCAGGACTTTCTTTTACTCTCCACACTGGGTATATAAATGTTTAGGCCCATACACATATGACTAGTGGGGAAATCAGTGAGACGCATGGTCCATACTTTATTAATATGTGATATTAATTAAAAATAAATGCTTACGGGGCAGCTAGGTGGTGCAGTGGATAAAGCACCAGCCCTGGATTCAGGAGTACCTGAGTTCAAATCCGGCCTCAGACATTTAACACTTACTAGCTGTGTGACCCTGGGCAAGTCACTTAACCCCAATTGCCCTGCAAAAACAAAACAAACAAACAAACAAACAAAAACAAAAATAAATGCTTACTACCCAAACTGGTACAGTAGCCATTAATTTTTAAGTAGCAATATTTTGAAAACCCAACCTAGTCCCCCAATATTTTAAATAACATGAAATGTAAGATCCTCAAGGACAGGACTTTTCATATTTATATTCCTAAAATTCAGTGTAGTGTTTAGTGGTGTGTGAGGTTCTCCCCAGAGTCAATAGTGAGGGAGAGGCAATTGTGCATAGAAAACATAGGCTCTGGGTAATGTGGATATGAATAAAGCCAAGTAGATATTCAAATTGTCCATACTTAAGGGGACTTACTTAAGACCTCACCCTTCATCCTATCTCTCTTCAAAAGGGATTTGCTTTTGTCTGTCCCCTCCCCTAATCTGCTCTCCCTTCTTTTGCCCCTCTCTCTCTATCCCTTTCCCTTCCTATTTTCCTACAGGGTTAGAGAGATTACTCTACCCAATTGAGTGTGTATGTTATTCCCTCCTTGAGCCAATTCTGATGAGATTGAGGTCTTTGAGCCAATTCTGTTGAGTGTTAGGTTTATTTACTGCCCAGATTAAATAGATTACTCCACCCAATTGAGTGTGTGTTCTAATCCCTCCTGGAGGAAACTCTGATGAGATTAAGGTCTTTGAGCCTATTCTGATGAGTGTAAAACTGATTTACTGCCCTGTTCCTTCCCCATCTCTTCCTCCACGCTATAAAACCTTTCTTGTTTCTTTCATGTGGGTTTTCACCCCATGCTAAATCTGCCTTTCCCCCTCACCCAGTGCATTCCTTTCACCCCTCAATTTAGCCCTAAAGATGTCATCATGGGGCAGATAGGAGACACAGTGGACAAAGCATCCACCCTGGACTCAAGGGGATCCCAGCCAAAACCCGGCCTCAGACACAAGACAGTCACCCATTGCATGACCCCAGGTATGTTGCCCAACTCCAATTTTTTATGGTTTTCTTGGGTCTTGTAATTGAAAGTCAAATTTGCCATTCAGTTCAGGTCTTTTCATCACAAATACCTGAAAATCCTATTTTATTAAAGTCCCTTTTTTTTTCTCTGAAAGATTATACATAGTTTTGCAGGGTATGTGATTCTTGGTTGTAATCCCAATTCCTTTGCCCTCTGGAATATCATATTCCATGCCCTCTGATCCTTTAATGTAGAATCTGCTAGATCTTGTGCTATCCTGACTGGGGCTCCACAGTATTTGAATTCTTTCTTTTTGGCAGCTTGCAATATTTTCTCCTTGACCTGAGAGCTCTGGAATTTGGCTATAATATACCTAGGAGATTTCCTTTTGAGATCTCTTTCAGGAGGTGATCTGTGGATTCTTTCAATTTCTATTTTACCTTCTGCTACTAGACTATCAGAGCAATTTTCCCTGACATTTTCTTGGAAGATGATGTCTAAGATCTTTCCTTGATCATGGTTTTCAGGTAGATCAATAATTTTCAAATGATCTCTCCTGGACCTATTTTCCAGGTCAGTAGTTTTTCCCAGAAGTTATTTCACATTGCCCTCTATTTTTTTTTATTCATTTATATTTGCTTTATTGTGTCTTAGTTTCTCATAAAGTCACTGGCTTCCATTTGCTTAATCCTAATTCTTAGGCAATTATTTTTGTCAGAGAGCTTTTGTACCTCTTTTTCCACTTGGTCAATTTGACTTTTCAAGCTGTTGACTTTTTTCTCATGTTTTTTTTTTTTCTGCATAACCCTCATTTCTCTTTACATTTTTCCTCTGCCTCTCTAACTTTATCTTCAAAGTCCTTTTTGAGTGCCTCTATGGCCTGAGACCAATTAATATTTTTCTTGGAAGCTTTAGATATAGGGGCCCTGATGTTGACATCTTCCTCCGAGGGTGCACCTAGATCTTCCTTGTCACTAAAGACACTTTCTATGGTTTTCACCTTTCTCTGTCTGCTCATCTTGCCTTTCTTTTACCTGACTTTTGCTCCTTAAAGTGGGGTACTGTTTCTGGGCTGCACTATCCCAAGCTTCAGAACATCCCAAGTGGTATGATTTAAGGAGGAGCAGGTTCTTCACTTGTTTGGCCTGTTCCCTGGTCCATAGTTGACCCCAGACCAAATTGCTAATCAACCAGCTTTGTGTGTTGTGGTTGTCAACTCCAACAAACCTGTGCCCCTCCTCCACCTTGGCCACTGCTACTCAAGCATATCTCCTGATTCCCAGCAGGGGTAAAAATCCCAAGTTCTACCTCAGTACCAGCATAGACCCCTGTAATCACCCCCCCTTCCAAGGGCTCATTCCTCTCACCAGACTGTGAGCTTAGTTCCAGGCAACATTGGCACTGCAGCTGATTCAGAGGTACTGGGGAGTCTCTTTCTCTGGATAGGCCTTCCGGGTACTGGATCTGTGTCAGGGTGACTGTGGGGTTGGGCTCTACTCCTGTCTCAGCACAACAGATCCTTCCTTTAGACCTTCCAAGCCATCCTTGGTTGGGACATGATTTCTACACATTATTCTGTGGGTTTTACTGCTCCAGGAATTGTCCTATGGCATTATTTGGAAGTTTTTTGGAGCAATATGTTATGAGTTTGAGAGCTCACTTCCTTTCCTCCACCATCGGGCTCTGCCCCAGAACTCCTAGCCAATTAGCTTTTTGGAACAGTAAACTTTTAAAGGAAGTAAGTATGTTCCAGTATATGTATAATTACTGAAATTATATTGATAATAATATTGTGCAGGAAAAGTATCAAGAAGAAGGGGGTCGTGCTCACTTTGGCAGCACATATACCAAAATTGGAATGATACAGAGATTAGCATGGCCCCTGCACAAAGATGACATGAAATTCATAAAGGTTTCCATATTTTTGAGAGAGGTAGAAGAAAAAATGGGAAAAGAAATGAGAGAAATGAGAGTTATGCTGGAAAAAGAAGCATAGAAATTAACTAAAGAAAACAATTTCAGGGGCAGCTAGGAAGTGCACCTGCCTTAGATTCAGGAGGACCTGAGTTCAAATCTGACCTCAAACACTTGACACTTACTAGCTGTGTGACCCTGAGCAAGTCACTTAACCCCAACTGCCTCACACATACAAAAAACCCCCAACAATTCCTTAAAAAATACAATTGGCCAAATGGGAGAAAAAATTAGCCAAATGAAAAAGGAAATGCAAAAGTTTACAGAGCAAAATAATGCCTTAACAAAAAGAAGAAAGGGCTCTTCTTGGTGTTGAAGAAGGACCTTAGAGTCATCATCTTCCTATCAACCAATCAACAAGCATTTCTTAGACACTTGGCTACTACACTTGTCAGTGGGCAACCAACATTAGATTTACCTTTTTTGATATATCGTATTAGGTAATTCAGGTAGTTATTGAAGAGTTTCTGATTAAGTTTTGTTGAAAAGAGGATTTAACTATTTGTTCATTTGCTGTATTTTACACCTTCCACTTAATGTTGGAAGTAAAGATGAACCAGATATAATATAGAACAGTTAGCTATAAAGGGTGCCCTGGAGACTTAGAGGCACCACTTAGACTGGAGACACCACTTATAGGGAACTAAGCAATCTGTTTCAACTTAATGGACCATGAGGACTTTGTTGATTTCAAGGATGTTATAGGGACATCATGCCTAATGGACATTATTATATTGAACTTTTTTATCCTAACAAGTTATTTGCTTATAAGAAATTTCACATCCTATAGAAATATCTCAGCTAGTAAACCTCTCCCAAAGTTTAGAGCTTTGCTAGTCCATAGATACATCTGGAATGCACAATCTCTTTGTCTTTAGAGAACAGTTATTCAGATTCATTTTCTAGTACTTGGCAAATGAATCTATTGATTTATGAGCATGGAGTACCATGAACATGGAATATGTATACATTCTTCGTGTTTCATAGTCCAAATTTATATATTCTCTGAATTATCATAGTAGAAAAAGGATACTATATCCCTTTGTGCATATTAATCCAATAATTATGCAGTAGCATAATTCTAAAAAAAAAGGTTCTTTCAGGAGCAATTCATAGTTGTATTATCCTATTGATCATATGTTTTCTTGTAGATTCATTGTGATCTCCTATTAGCCGAACATCTAGAAAAAATAAGAACCAATGATTTAATCTATAAAAATAATTACTGACTTGATGGGGCGTGGAGTATTCACCATTGTGAGGCTGTAACTAGTGCCAACACACAAAGAGACATGGTCATACCTCCTTGAACATGATATTAGGTCATCCTTATTTGACAAGTAATATACTGCCTTTTTTGAGGAGCGCTACTCTCTTCATGCCAATGAATGATTTATCATTAACTTGATCCAATGTCCTAAGCTACCATCCACTCACAGTGTGGTATATTCTTCAGTTCATTCACTTACATGGACTTCTGATACAGGTTTGCTGACTTCATAGATTGCATAATTGCTGAGAATTTATCATTCCTCAAGATGAAAACACTTCTAATACTTACACATCATTTCACATTACACATCCCCAGGACTTTTTCCTGCCCATGGCAGGTAACGTTTTCAGCTTGTTGTTATGGTTTATCTTCCCCATTAAATTGTGAGATCTTTGAGGGGCAGGTCCTATTTGATACCTTTCTTTGTATTTCTAGTACTTATCACAGTACATCTATACATAGTAGGTACTTAATAAGTAGTAAGTAGTTTTTTACTATTGGATATTAAGTCTGATTCAATCACAACATTTCCTGATAGGCAGAAACTCCTGGTCTTTACCATGAACTTGAAAGATTTAATTAATCTTTCATTTTGCATACTTATGTGTTTACCTTGTATTTATGTGTTTTCTGAATCCTCATGGCAACAGAAAGAACAACCTGTCCCTTTGTGTTTGGGATTGAGAGACAAGTATGAGATTGTGTCCTCTGGGGCAGGGACTGTCTTTTACCTCTATTTGTATCCCCAGTGCTTAGTGGAATGCCTGGCACATAGAAGGTATTGAATAAACACTTACTGACTGAGATACAGGAAATTTGGCATTACTGACCTGATTAGGATCTTTTACCAGAAGCACCCAAAAGCAACCTTCCTGAGTGATAGAAAGAAAGGCACACAAGAAGTGTACATTATCATCCTTAGAGCTAAGGGAAGCAGTCAACTTAATTAGTACTGAGTCTATTAAAAGCAGTACAGCTAGCTGCAAGTAAACTTCAAAGTGCCTACATAATTGGCATACAGGAACAGCATGGAACTGAAAGATCTGAAGAAGTGGGAGAAGAAAGGTTGATATTGGTAGTAAACTTGATTGACCACAGCTGTGACCCTTTTTAGTTGAACTAAGTGTTTAGTATGTTGTTGCTTATATAGGAAAAGACAACTCCAAATAAGCCCTATGGTTCAGGGGTTATAAGAAAGGACCAAGGAAAGCATTATCATGTGCTATGATTAGGATATTTGCATGATGTATATCTCTCTCAGTATAGTCACTCATAGAAAAATGGCCAGGGAATTGTATCAGTATTTTACTGCTCCAAATTTTCCTTCACCTCCCCCTTGGTTATTTTCTGTGCTGTGGCTATCTTTGGCATCTTGCTGGTGGCTGCGTTATTTTTTTTCCATTGGCATTGGTGAATCTATTATAATATGATCATTCTGATACACTCTGGTCTACATTTCTAACAAGAAAATTATTTGCTCTTGATTCCATCAAATCAACTTTGGGTTGCATTTGAGACCCTGGCAAAATTTTCTTGGCAGATGGCCTAAACTAGATTGAGGGTAACCAACAGGTATCACACCAGTTGGTGAGTTAGGGAATAACTACCCCAAGTATGTGAAGGCACCCATCCAGTGGAATCGGAAGATGAGAACAATTGGTTTCACTACTCATGAAGGCAGCTGAAGTAGGCACTATGGAGTGCTTAGAGCTTGGTTAGACATCAAACATGCCATCATACAAACATACAGTCATCCACTGCATCCTGGGTCATCACTAGTCATCTTGACTTTTTATATGACCACTGGATTTCAGGGACTGGAAGAGAGTAAGGCTGAAGACTTTGTGGCATTCTACCTCACTTAAATCCAAATTCATGTACAAATCAAGACATTACTCCATGGTATCATTGGTCCTCTTTGAAAATGTAGAACAAAACAACAATCATCATGAACCAGAACTCAAGCTCCCACCAGGGTGTTCTGAGCCTCTAGTCATTGAGAGGTCTTCACATTAAGCTTGACCTATATCTCATACACTGCTCCATTTCCATCTTCATGAACTTACTCCCACTCTACCCTTCCACCTAGGAGAATAGTAATGAAATCAACATTACCATTCCTGGAAATGATACGTAAAACGGACAATAGTTTCGCTCGCCATCCAGACCCAAACTGATCTTTTTCTACCACTTCTCTATTTGTATTATCTTACCTTATTAGAACAAATTGTTCTTTATTCTCAGGGATCATCTTGCTATTGTGTCTTAATCCCCAGCAATTAACACAATACCTAGCACATAGTAAATGCTCAGTAAATGCTTTTCCATTCAATCATTTTTTCCTACTTCTTCCTCATTTCTAAGAAGTATGGATTCAGACCCTTCCCACAATATTTTAATTCAGGCTTTCACAAAATGGATTTAAGTATTTAAATCAATCTCCAATCTATCTTTAGAAAGTTATCATTGTCTTGTGTTGCAAAATTTGAAATGCTTAATCCAACAAATTTATATTTTAACAGAGAAATCTTACACCTATCACTTTTGGAAGAAAGGGGTAATTTGCCACAATTACCTTATAACCCTTTACCTGGTCAACTCTGCTGGCAATTTTTTCTTCTCTAGGGAAAAATTATGGTTACTGCAATTTATTATAACATACCTGTTTTGAGGGCTTACAGACATCTATAAGTATTTCTGTCATGAATTTACACATAAAGGAGAAGCAAAAGAGATGAATAAGGAGAAGTAAGGTATTGTATTTCCTGTTAGCTCTTTTCTGGGCTTCAAGGGGAGAACAGATATGAATAATTTATTAGTTTGGAAGGAGACAATTTTAAAAAAAGAATGATAACAATTACTTCATTTTATGCATTGTTGGTTCCTCTGTGTTTTATATCATTCTTGTGATATATCTTTGAAGATAAATTAATTTTTATAAATGCACAAGACTATTATGTAGAATTTAGCAAAATATGTCAATGTTCTAGGAATTTCTTTTGCCCATCAACAATGTAATTTGGATGTATTAAGAACATTGACAAGGCTCAATAGCTAGAAATAGTAATATTAACAATATTATTTCATCACATTTTTATTCTTGAAACGTATAATTATTTTCCCTTGTAAAATGCAAGTTCCTTGAGGATAGGGAGTATCTCCCTTTTATGTTTATGTCCCCTAGCATATAGAATTGATTGATTCTCTTTTCCAATGAGTCTCTTAACTGCAGTGTCTCTTTTTTGTAAGTGAAGTGTTGGACTCATTCACCAAACTGCCAAAGATGAGGCAAGATGGAAATAAAGAATGTTGAAATGATTTTGGGAAAATAGGCACACTAATACACTGTTCCATGAATTGATCCAATTGTTCTGGAAAGTAATTTGAAATTATGTTAAGAAAGTGCCTAAAATGCCTTTGACCCAAAGTATCCCTGTCCTGGGCATAAACCCCAAGGAAGTCAAAGATATAAAGAAAAGTCAGATATACACTCAAATATTTATACTGCTTTTTTCTGGTAGCAGAGAATCATAAACAAAATAGATCCCCACTGAATGGGAAGTGACTAAACAAATTCTGGCACATTAATATAATGGAATACAATATACCATAAGAAATGATGAATATAACACAAAAGCCAACCACAATCTCAGAGGATTAATGATGAAACATGAATTCTTATAAAGAAGTAATAGAAGATAGAGTTCAGATTAAGACATTTTTCTGCACATGAGTATTAGGTTTGCTTGAGTATACATATTTGTAATAGAGGTTTTCATTTGCTTGCTCTCTCACGGTAGGAGGAGAGGTGGGAAAGAAGAAATAGAGGATTTTATTTTTTAAAAATAAAGAAGTTATAACTATAGAGAGTATAGACAAGCAGGGGAAAATATGAATTCATGTGAAGTGGAGCAAACAGGAAAGCCGTATACACAATGAATATAATAGTTTAAATGGAATGAACACATAAAATCCTCACAAAACGGAATGTTATGTATTTCAAATCATCAGTCTTGATCCAGAACAAAAGATATTAGCTTGCACCTCCATGATGTTTTTGCTGAAGTGGTGAATTATGAGTAAGGATATGGATATATACTACTTTGTATACTGTCAAACTTGGTTAACATGTTGATCAGTTTTGATGAAATGATTTTTTTTTATTTTAAAAAAGTAATTTCTTATATAGTATAGCTCTCTGGAAGGGGGAGGAAGGGAGATATACTTATAAATGAAAGCAATGGGGAATAGAACTGGGATGTCTGATTTCATTCCTTTCAGTAATAACTGAAATTTCAATTTCATTTCAGGAAGAGGGAATTTCTGAGTAGTAAAATTTCCTCTACTGAAGAAGTTCAGCATTTTTCTCTGCAACTTACATTTTTTTTCAGGCAATGGGGGTTAAGTGACTTGCCCAGGGTCACACAGCTAGTAAGTGTCAAGTGTCTGAGGCCAGATTTGAACTCAGGTACTCCTGAATTCAGGGCCGGTGCTCTATCCACTGTGCCATCTAGCTACCCCCTGCAACTTACATTTAAGAGAATTAGTTAGAAATTAAGTGACTTTCCCAGGGTCACATAGTCACTATATGTCAGAGACAGAACTTAAATTCAGATTCTGACTCTGAAGCCAGCTTTCTATTCACTATATCATGCTGTTTTTCTTTTGTTTGTAAATACAAAACTGTCAATAAAAATGCATACTACATTAGCTCTATATGTTTACAAAGAGTTCAATTAATGACATATCAGTTGCATGAGCATTCCTGGTCAATAAGGGGTAAAGGAGTTAGAATATGAAGGAAAGCCAATAAAAAGTTTCTAAAAGAATATTATATAATAATATTGAAAATATATTTTATCTGATGCAAAAATAAAATTATTTGCTTATTAAATAACTATTAGAGACCTAGACAAATGCTTTAGTATGACTCATCTAAACTAATGCTAGGAGGTAAATTGGAAAGCATCTCCCCCGGGCCAACCCTGGTAATCACTCTCCATTCAAAAGAAGTATGTGACACTGTTTCTCAAGACTCTTCCGATAAGAATATCAGAGACATTCCTCTAAAGAAACCCAAACCACCTCAAGAGCCAAACCTTGCTAGGAGAGGGACAGATTGCTCTGCCTAAGGGTAGAGTTGCCCTGAAAAACTACATAAGCAACTTTGTCCTTGCTTTCATGACTCTCATAACCATCATCTGGGAAAACATTTTGGTAGCCATACAACCTGGCAATTTCCTCTGTGGATGCAGCAGTACTAACTTTTTTCAGCATCCACAACTACTATAGATCCAGAAAAGAAAGTTCTTACCATCTCCATCCTTCATATTATCAATGGGTTTGAAGGAAGAAATGTGTCATTTTATATAGTAGTATACTCTGGCCCACTCTTCTAGAGTCAGCCTGTACATCAAGTCTCTCAAGCTTCTAGGGTATCCTGTTGTATTTGTGGAACATCTTTTCTGTATTGCCATGGGCTCAAACCTCCACTGACTGTTACTCTATTATTAAGAATGAGTGACTAGCATCTCAACTCCATTTATTTAACCACTTAATGTCAATTGGCTTTTACACAGAATGGAAAAAATTAGAAAAAAATTCTTCCAGTGCCATTGGGGCATATTTTTTCCTCTACCACCCTAGTCCCTGGGGGCCAATAGACCCCAATTCCCTCAGTTTCTTCATAGTGATTCTATGAAGTTCACTTCCATATAAGATATGACTCCCGGATGAATCTTTTTCTCAGCTTCAGCTGACCTGTGTCTAAAAGGCCACTCAGAGCATGAATGCTGGGATGGCAACAAAACCCAACTTGGAATGCTGGGACATCAAAGACCCCCTTGCCCGTAACCTGAAAGGTCAGGATGTTAAACACCTTTAGAACCTTTCAACAAATTCCAAGGTTATAATTACTTTATTCCCTTCATCTAGAATAGATAAGAATAAATTCAGAGGCTAAGGCCCAAAGCCCACTTTTCTGGACACAGCTTCGTCTCTCAATGGATGCCATCCAAAAATGAATAGATTGACTAATAATACTGAGATAAAATAGAACTGGTAGAACCTAACCAAAGCTTTTTGAATGCCTCAGAAGACAAAGATCCTTCCATTAACCATGTGGTTAGTAGACTGGAACCAGTAATATGTTCCCTAATCTCTCTAAGACACTTCCCTTACATGTCATCATAGCTCTACCATAACCAGGTTTTTAGCCTCTCCACATGGAGAGCTATTAACTAAAGCACTCTGCCTATGCACCAGCACTACATTACAAATGGAAATGAAGCTAAAGAAGATAAATAATCATGTGCATTGCTTCTGCACTATTAATGATTACTCTATTGGGCCTGTAGCTGAATCCTCCCATATGGGTTATATTTTCTATTAGATTGTGAATCCTTGAGAGTAAGGACTACCTTGCTTTTCTATTTGAGTACCCAGAACTTAGTCCATTGGCCTAAGGGCTTAATATGTTTTTTAATTCATCCATTTATTTATTCACTCATGAAGCTTGAAGTCCAATAGAAGGATTAGACCAAAACAACCCAGAAAAATAAAAAGACATGTTATATTAAAAGCACATTATAGAGATATAATACAAAGTGCTATGTATAATAGACAGAGGAAGGCAGTTACTAACAGAAAGAATCAGGAAAGGCTTTAAGGAAGAAATAGGATCTGAATTAGTTATTAAAGTGTAGTAAGAATTCAGAGAGAAAAGAGGAAGGGACAGGGGCATTCTCAAATTAAGAAACAAAGACATAAACAAAAACGATGGGAAGGACAGTGGAGGCTGTATTCTGGGAAACAGTTAATAGTTTATTTAGGATACAGAGTGTACAAAAGAGAGAAATAATGCTTGAAATTTAGAGTCATAGCATGATATAGCAGGTTATTAGTGCTAGGGAAAGAAGTCTAAATTTTATTCAGCAAGCAATGGGGAATCATTACACATTTTTGATCATGGCAGTGAAATAACTAGCAACAGTATGAAGGATGGATTGGAGAGGAGAGAGTGGAAGCACAAAGGCCTTTTAGGAATCTACTGAAGACAGTTGGTAATGAAAGACATTCAAAGGCAATGATAGTGAAGACAGAGCATATTGGGTGATGATCTAGAAGTGGAATTAATAGGACTTAGCAACTAATTAATTGTGAGAGTTGAGAGAAAGAGAGAGGTGTGAAAGATATATTACAAATTTAAGGATGGGAGAACTGCTGCTGCTGCTCTTGTTGCTGCTGCTACAGCTGCTGCTGCTGCTGCTACTACTACTACTACTACTATTACTACTACTGAAATCAGAAAGAGAATCAGATATAGGAAGAAAACATAGCATTCTTGATTTGGGCCATATTGAATTTGAGGTACTGGTTGTTATCCTTGTGGAGTTATTCTACACACAGTTAGAAATGTTGGTCTGGAGCTCAAATTTGAATACCATCCACAATTTTATCTAAGTTATTAACAAAAAAAGTTTATAGTGCATAAGACCTTGTGCTGATGTACTACAGAAGAAAGTTCTTGACAAATTAATATTGAACCATTAACAACTACTCTGATAAAGTCTGTTCCAAATTCATCCAACTGTGCCAGCATCCATTTCCAGTTGTTATCTTATCAGTCTCTTTCTCAGTTCCATAAAAATAGTATTATTAAATGCATTGTTAAAATCTAGGAAAACTTCATCTTCCCCTGACCTATTAGTTTATTAGTCCTGCAAAAAAGGGGATAAAGTTAGTCTGTTATGAATTTTCCTTGATGAGGACCTGATGGCTTTTGGTAATCACCACTTCCTTTCTTAAAGGTTCATTAATCATCTCTTCAATGATTCATTCAATTATTTTCTCAGGAACCAAAGTCAAACATAGGGAATATGCAGGAGTGTGCTAGTAAATATTTAACAACTGGTTCTCTTAGTTAGGACACACTTTTTTGTTTAATATGAATTATTAACATTTCCCCTAACATTCTTTTTGAAATCTAGCAAATAAACAAAACAGTAAATCAATCCCCAATTCATAGTGTGTACAGATTTATTTCTGAGTTGTAAATGCTCCCACTGATAATTTAGCAGTCAGCTCTCCTGTGCCAGTATGAATTGGCTGCAGCACACCACTGATTGCTGCACAAAGAGTGCTGAAGGAATTGGGGATATTTAGCTTAGAAAAGAAAAAAAATATTGAGGATGGTGGGTGGCAGGAAAAATAGCTGTCTTTAAGAATTTGAAGGGCTTCTACAAAAAAGAGTTGGACATGTTGTGCTTAACTTTAGAAAGCAATACTAGGAGCAGTGTCTAGAAGATACAGAGGGTCAAATTTAGGTTCAATTTAAGGAAAAAAACCTCCAAGCCATTAGAGCTGTGCCAGAGTAAAATGGGCTGCCTTAGATGGGAATGCAGATGTCCAGCAAAATGAGAATTACGACTTGGCAGTAATATTGTAGAGAGGATTCAGTAGAAAAGTAATTCTGAAACTTTTTTGGTCTCAAGAACCCTTTACACCCTTAAAATTATTGAGGACCTCAAAGACCTTTTGTTTATGTGAGATATATCTATCAATATTTACCAGGAAAACTGATAAATTTAAAAGCCAATTCATTAAAATGTTAATATAAATGACATGTATTTATGAAAGATATTTTCTAGAGCAAAAGAAATAGTGAGAAAAGTGGCATTGTTTTACATATTTTTGCAAATCATTTCAGTGTCTGGCTTAATAGAAGACAGCTGGATATCTGTTTCTGCATTCGATTTGTTGTGCTATTTTGTCTTAGTTCAAGTACAAGATGAAAATTCAGCTTCACAGACATATATGGTTGGAAGAGGGAGAAGTATAAAGGGCAATTCATATTTTAGTATTATTATGAAAATAGTTTTATCCTTTCTGACTATCTGAAAGGGTCTTGAGAATGGTCTATGGATCATACTTTGGGATTCACTAGGATGATCTCCTATATACACACTCAAAGTCCATCTGTCCATCTGTCCATCCATCTATCTATCTATCCATCTATCTATCTATCTATCTATCTATCTATCTATCTATCTATCTATCTATCTATCTATCTACCTACCTATCTATATGTGTGTAGCTATGTATCTATAGATAAATACAACATATCTCTTATATATGCAGAAACACATAGATACATACACACAGACAGATAGATAGATAGATAGATAGATAGATAGATAGATAGATAGATAGATAGATAGATAGATAGATAGATGAGAGATAAACAGATAGGTTGTATCTACGGAAACACACACACACATATATATATATATAACTATATGCACCATATTTATAGAAATTGTTATATTGATATGATTAGATATTGATAGAGCATCACATCCATATGATAATTTCTTGCTTTTGCTTTGGTTATATTATTATTATGTAAGTTGCTTTTATATTAACTAGGCCCCTGTCTCCAAAAATGTAATAGTTCTCACTTTCACTCAGCATTGAGCACTAACCAATTAATAAGACATTTCTTGAATGATTTTGGTGTGGGCTCTACCACGTTATTTTTGTAGATTTTTATATGGAACTTTTTTTTTGCAGGGTAACGAGGGTTTTAAGTGACTTGCCCAGGGTCACACAGCTAATAAGTGTCAAGTGTCTGAGGCCGGATTTGAACCCAGGTCATTCTGAATCCAGGGCTGATGCTTTATCTACTGCACCACCTAGCTGCCCCAAGAACTTTTATCTTAATTACATAGACTACCAGCTTGTTTCCCCTGTAAACTCTGGTGGTAGCATTGGGGAAAGAAGTAAGATAGGATCAGAAAGCAACAGAAATGGAAAGCAGATAAAAATGGGAAGGTGGAACAAGTAGAATGGGGGTGGGGAGAGTAATAGAAATCAGATGTGTAGAATAGCTCTGAGGAGTATATTATTCTTGTGTTCATGTTGGAAATGTTTTTTAGCCAACACATTTAAATAAGGAAAAGCAGGGTTTACATTGCTGGTGTGTGAATACTAACTATCATAACACTTCCTCTCTGGAGCCAAATAGTACACAATAGAAAGGGAGGGAAAGAGATAAGTAGGAATTCCCTGCCATAAAAAAACAAAAAACAAAAAAAAAACATAACTATGAAGAGTTAGGTGTTTCAGAGTGTCTTTACCTCTGACTTGGTCCTGCAGGCTGCATTCTTGATTTCATCCCTGTAAGATCTCTACTCTTCCTCATCTCATTGCCTTAGATAGGATCAAAAATGTTTAGAATTCTGGTAGCTCAGCAGGGTCTGTTAGAATAGCCTTTTCTCCATTCTCTTTTCTGAGCCTTTGCCGAAGCAGGAATAGTTGAGTGAGTGGAAAGCAACAAGACCCTCCTGTGATCAAAAAGTTCTATGAGCACTTGCTGAGCATTAGACATGCTTCATGGTACTGTCCATACATCCCTTCCCTAAAGCTTGGCAGAATCCATGTCAGCTTTGTATTTTCTGATTTAGTCCAATTGCCTTTCTCTTCACAACCCTAGGGTATTGATTGACACATTGATTTCCCTCTACTAACACCCAGCATTCATCTGTTCTTCTCAAATCTCAAGCCCGTCTTCCTCCTGTTCTTTGCATGAATTACCCTTTTCTCTGCCCAGGGATTTGTCTAATTATTGTTGCATGCTAGTGGTGCCTTTGGTGGAACCTAACATCTATGACTAAGGGGGTGAAGTAAAGTGCTGAAGGTAGGAAGATGATTCCAAACCCTGCCTCAGATTCTAGCTGTGTAAAGTGGGTAAGTCATTTAACCTCTGTCTTCCTCTTACAGAAGAGCCATTTTACAAATGGGATTAGTAGCAGCACCTTCTTCACAGGGTTTGGTTTTGTTTGTTTTTTTTTAAGAAAATGCCTTGAAAACTTGAATCACTGTCTAATAGCTTATATTATCCTCATTATTTCCCATCATATGGGTGAGAACTGAGTTATGATTCTCTTTGCTAAGTAAAATACTGAAATTGATTACTGAATATTTGGCTGATAGATCTAGAGGGGAGTCCAGCCCTCATTTTACTGATGAAGGTTGAATAATTTGGTCAAAGATTACATAGAGTGAGCAAAAGAGGCAGGCTTCGAACCTGCATTCTCAATTCATATTGTCACATTATGCTACTGCAGTACTGATTTGATTAAAGGCAGAGTAGTAACAGCACTTTACTCCAGTAAGTTACAAAGGGCATTTGAGCCATATGTGTGAGAAGTGCCAAAAACTTTAATGGGAAAATATACTAACAATTACAATGAACCTCAAAGGTCATTGTCAATCCCTGCTGAAACATGAATCCTATTTCCAGTGCAGTCCTGACAGGCCATCATACATCATTGTGCTAATAGAGCTAGAGCTAAAAAGGACCTCAGAGGTCATCAGTCCAGCCTCTTAATTTTGCATGCAAAGAAATGGAGGCTAATGGAGCTTGAATGACTTCCCCAAAGTCACAGAGATAGTGGAATTTGAACTGGAGTCCTCAGTTTCTAGAACCAGAATCAGAATGCGTTCTATCGAAGTCATCATTTAGCCTCCCTTGTAAGACTTGTAGTAACTAAGAACATTCTAGGTCATGATTTAAATATTTGGATATTTGAAATAGTTCAGAAAAAATTGAACTAAATATTTCACTTTTTGTTTGGAAATGCTAGTGCATATTATAAAGACTCCCGAGCAAAGGAATAAATGTATTTGGAAAGACCAAATACTTTTCAAAAGTGATTATATATATGACATTCCTCAGAAAGGTAGAGGGATGATTTCCCTTGAACACAGACTTTAAAAAAAAGTCTGTGCTATTTGGCAATTGCAGAAAAAATGGAATTTGTTTAGTATTTTATTTTTCCCCAATCACATGTAAAAACAATTTTAACATTCTTTAAAAAAAAAACAACTCTGAGTTCCAGGGGGCAGCTAGGTTTCACAGTGGATAAAGCACCAGCCCTGGATTCAGGAGGACCTAAGTTCAAATCCGGCCACAGACACTTGACACTTATTAGCTGTGTGGCCCTGGTCAAGTCACTTATCCCTGATTGCCCCCCCCAAAAAAAACCACAAAGAACTCTGAGTTCCAAATTCTCTCCCTTCCTTCATCCCTACACCCTCATTAAGAAGAAAACCAATTTGAAATAAGTTATACATATGTATTCACGCAAAACATATCCATATTGGTCTTGTTGTGAAAGAAAGAACAGGCAAAAACAAACAAAAAACCTCAAGAATAATGAAGTAAAAAAAAGTATGCTTCAATTTGTATTCGGCACCAACAGTTCTTTCTTTGGTGATGGATAGCATTTTTCCAATATAAGTCCTTCAGAGTTGCCTTGGATCACTGTATTGCTGAATAGAGCCAACTCATTCACAGCTGACTGTCTTAGAATAATTCTGTTACTTTGGACAAAGTACATTTCACTTTTCATTAGCTCATGTAAGTCTTTCCAGGTTTTTCTGAGAACATCTTCCTCATAATTTCTCTTAGCACAATAATATTCCATCATAATCATCATGATTTGTTCAACCATTCACCAATTGATGGATATCCCCTCAATTTCCAATTATTTGCCATCAGAAAAGAGCTGCTATACATATATTTGCACATATAGGTCCTTTAACTTTTTTTTAAATCTCTTTTTGGATACAGACCTAGTATTGGTATTGCTAGGTCAAAGAGTATGCATGGTTTTCTTGCCCTTTGGGCATAGTTCCAAATTGCTCTTCAGAATAGTTGAATCAATTCACAACTCCACCAACAGTGCATCAATGTCTTGTTTTTGCCACATTCCCTACAATATTTGTCATTTTCCACTTCTGTCATATATGCCAATCTAATAGATATGAGGTAATGCCTCAGAATTCTTTTAATTTGCAGATCTCCAATCAATAGTAAGAACATTTTTTCACACGTTTAGATAGTTTTGATTGCTTCATTTGAAAACCGTTAATATCTTTTGATCATTTATCAATTGGGGAATACTTCTTATTTTTATGAATTTGACTCAGTTCTCTGTATGTTTGAGAAATGAGGCCTGTATCAGAAAAACTTGCGTCAACATTTTTTCACAGTTACTATTGCTAACTGTTACTTCCCTCCATCCCATTCCCCCATTTATGCTATTATGTCTCTCTCCTTAAAAGTCTTTGGCTACTTAATGCCCCTTCCCCCAATCTGCCCTCCTTTCTATCACCCCCACCCTTATCTTTTTCTCTCTCTACTTTCCTGTAGGATAAAATGGATTTCTCTAGCCAGTTGAATGTGTATATTATTCCTTTTTTGATCCAATTCTGATGAGAGTAAGGTTTACTCCCATCTTCTCTCTTTAACTATAAAAAATTTTTTCTTTCCTCTTTTATCTGTGATAATTTACCCCATTCTATGACCTCCCTTTCCATTTCTCCCACTGTATTCCTCTTTCTGATCCCTTAATTTTATTTTTTAAATAACCTCTCTTTATATTCAACTCACACCTGTGTGGTGACTACATACTCCTAATTGCCCTAATAATGACCAAGTTCTTATGAGTTACAGATACCATCTTCCCATGTAGGAACATAAAATTCACCTTATTAAATCCCTTCTGAATTCCCTTTCTTTTTTTAATTTTTATGTGTCTCTTGAGTCTTTTAATTGAAAATCAAATTTTCCATTAAGTTCTGGTCTTTTCAGCAATAATGATTGACTGTATTTCATTAAATATCATTTTCCCCTAAAGGATTATACTCAGCTTTAGTTGGGTAGGTGATACTTGGTTGTAATCCTAGCTCCATTGCCCTCCAGGATATCATATTTCAAGCTCTCTAATCTTGTGTTGTCTTGACTGTGGCTCCATGATAATTGAATGTTTTCTTTCTGACTCCTTGCAATATTTTCTCCTTGAACTGGGAGCTCTAGAATTTGGCTATAATATTTTTGGGAGTTTTTATTTTGGGATCTCTTTTAGAAGGTTGATTGGCAGATTCCTTCAATTTCTATTTTACCCTCTGGTTCTAGAAGATTAGGGCATTTTCCTTGATAATTTTTTGAATGATCATATGTAGGGTCTTTTTTTTTGTTGTTTTGTTTTGTTTTGTTTTTTTTAGTAAGGCAATTGGGGTTAAGTGACTTGCCCAGGGTCACACAGCTAGTAAGTATTAAGTGTCTGAGGCCGGATTTGAACTCAGGTACTCCTGACTCCAGGGCCGGTGCTCTATCCACTGCACCATCTAGCTGCCCCTGTAGGGTCTTTTTTGATCAGGGTTTTCAGGTAGTCCAATAATTTTCAAATTAGATCTCCAGTATCTATTTTCCAGGTGAGTTGTTTTTTCCAATGAGATATTTCACATTGTCTTCTCTTTTTTCATTCTTTTGGTTTTGTTTTATTGTTTCTTGATTTCTTGTAAAGCCATTACGCAATATTTTATTCAGTGAGCTTTTGTACTTCCCTTTCCTTTTGACCAATTCGATTTCAAGAAGTTTTTTGTTTCTTCAGTGAATTTTTGTGCCCTTTTTTCCATTTAGCCATTTCTGCTTTTGAAGGCATTCTTCTGATTAGTGGTTTTTTGTACCTCTTTTACCATTTGGCCTGGTCTGTTTTTTAAGGTGTTATTTTCTTTAGTATTTTTTGTGTCTTCTTTACCAAGCTGTTAACTCTTTTTTCATGATTTCCTTGCATCACTCTCATTTCTCTTTCTAGTTTTTCCTCTACCTCTCTTACTTGATCTTCAAAATCCTTCTTGAGCCCTTCAATGTCCTGAAACCAATTCATATTTTTCTTAGAGGCTTTGGATGTAGGTGCTTAACTTTGTTATCTTCTTCTGAGTTTGTGTTTTGATCTTGCTTGTTACCATAGTAACCTTCCATGGTCAGAATCTTTTTGCTGTTGTTTCCTCATTTTCCAGCCTATTTCTTCACTTTTAACTCATTGTTAAAATATTGCTCTGCTTCCAGGTTGCCATCCACACTGTACCAAGATTTGAGGGTTTTGTGCAGCTATTCTCAGAGATACTTCTAGGGACCTGTAAGTTTTCAGTTCTTTCAAAATGGTATGATCTAAAGAGAGGTGTGTTAACTACTCTTCTGGCCTGTAATTGGTAAGCACCCACAAGCACTATTTTCTGCTGTAAAGAGGGTCCTTGCTTCACTGTGGTCAACTCTGGTGTGCTCATTCACCTGAGACTGCCACCCAGGACCCAGATCTAAGCATGGGCAAAGCAACAAAGTCTTTCTTCAGTGCTAGCAAAGTGACCCCCTGCAATCAACTTCATATTATTTGTTTAACCTCCTTACCATCTGCTTACTGAGAACTCTGGAAGCATCTACTGCCACTGCTGATTCAGTGGCTTTCAAGGTCTGCTTCTGATTTTTTGGGACCTGGTTTGTTCTGGAGTAGCCTGCCCTGGACTGTGCTCCACTCTCAACAAACCTTTCCTGCTGACCTTCTAAATTGTCTTTGGCTGGGATAATATTTCACCCTGTCCTTTTCTGAGTTTTGCTACTTCAGGAATTATTTTATGGTGTTATTTTAAGGTATTTGGAAGGGTTTGGGGGAGAACTCAAGTGAGTTGCTGCCTTTTCTCTGCCATCTTCCAGAAACAGTTTTGCAAACTTCTTAGTATTTACTGCATGAACAACCAAAAGTAGTGTTCAAAATTGTGTGTGTGTGTGTGTTTTTATGCAGGCATATATAGTGTTCCTCTTTCTTCCCCCAAAAGCAATTTGTGTTTTTTGGGAAAAGGCATTGTCAAAAGTGTTTGGGGGAAAACAGGTATTGTCAGAAGTGTTTATAAATCAAATAAACTATTAGGAAATTGTGAAATGAAATTGATTTTGACTTGTTTTATTTTTAATTTATTTTGTTAGTGTAGATGTGACCACAGTGTGTTTATTTCTAGGGAACTATCTCCCTGGAGAGTGGAAGCTAGCTATCACGGTAAATCAATGTTGTTTGTTACCCGAGAGTAAGGAAGAGGGCAATTTTATGGCTGGTTTAGCCAATGAAAGATTCAATAGTAAATTCCTGAAGGTTGTGATGGTTCTATTATTGGGAAACAAACACACCTGAGGCACCAGTTCAGAGGTTCCATAATGCTAGGAGGTAAGTTTTAAATAATTATGGGATCAAAGATTTAGAGCTGGGGGAGAATATTAAGGTGATTTGGTCTAATCCTTTCATTTTATAGAAGAGGAAACTCATGCCCAGAGGGTGAAAGGATTTGTTCAAATCAGTCCAGGTAAGTTACAGTGCCAGGATTTGAAGGTAGATATAATGTTGGGTTCTCTGATGCCAAATCCAGGTTCCTAAGATATTTGTGTTTTATTTTCATTATATTTCCATTACAACTGAAGCTAATTATTTTGCTTGGGAATCTTATATACCTCAATCAACAACTTCTCTTGTTTATCTAATAGTTGATTCAGTGTGTTACAAGTGGTCCTAAACACAACAGCCAGACCCTCCATTCAAAAGAAAAAGAAATATAAGGGGATTAGGAAGATGCTCATTTTATTTGCTCAACATGAATATGCAGTCTAAAAAGAAAGGATTTCTAGCAGATGATCAATTATCCTCAATGGGGGGGGGGGAGAAGAATGTAACCTTGTTTGACTATGGAAACCAAAAGTATTATGAATTTCATTTGTTTAGTGTTTTCCTAAAGGCCTTTGTTTATTTTCTTTCACAGATCAAAACCAACTTAATGGTGTGTCCCCTTTCAAAAGTGTCCCTGCCTCTTTGGATATTCTAGGTAAATTTGGGCCAGTCACAACTGTTATCTCAGTTCTTCTTCCAATTATGTTTTCTCCTCATTTAGCACAATACCCACTTAAGCTTTGACCCAACTTGTCAGTTTTCAATAGCATATGTTGTACCAGCTATAATGACCAGTAGTAACGGGGAGTTTGATGAAGAAACTTATTCCATACTAATTACTAAACAGTCACAGTTCACATTTATCTACCGTTCAAAGGTTAGTAAAGCCAACAACAGCCCTGTAATATAGTACATCTAATGACCCCGTTTTGCAGATAAGAAAATTTGAAGCTGAGAAAGGCTGTCACACAGAGTCAGAGCAAAGAGCTGAAAAATCTCTTTTCATTTCAAAGACTCCTCTATTTTGACTATTGCACAATGTTTTTGAGATAGCAATACATTAAGAAAATCATGAGCCAAATTATTAATAATATATTCTAGTTGGATTTTAATGGGATAAAAATGCATTATGAGATAAATTCATTAGAATCATGTGTATACATACAACTGTACATATTTGTATATATACAGATATTTGCTTGATATGTATACACAGGTTGCATGTATGTATATATGTATTTGTGCATATATAGATGATAAATTAGATATAGATATAGAGGTATTTGACATCCTGGGATTGATTTCATTACAACATGTTTCTCATATCTAGAAATCTCTCTCTCCTCACCTCCACCTCTTGGAAACATTGCCCCTTACTAGATTTGTAGTCTCATTTTTTCATGGAAGGCATTTCTGGATCCCCCTACACCAATGATCAGTGCCCTTCTTTTGCCTCTCCCTTAGATTACTTGATATTTTCCTTATGTTATTTATCTTTGTATATGGTAACCCTTTCCCAAACTCCAATTGAATGTAAGCTATTGTTTTTGTGTTTGTAAACCCAGTATCAAGCACAGTCTCTAGTACATAACAGATACTTCATTCTGCATGGTAGACACAAGCATTTTATTTTTGAATTGAATTGAATATGGGTATACTTAACTTATTGGTGAATTGTAGAATTTTTTCTCAAAAGTTTGTGGTAAATGTTAATGCATGCTAATAAGTTTTTTAAATATATGTGATACTATTTATTAGAGAAATGCAAATTAAAGAAACTCTGAGGTACCACCTTACACCTATCAGAATGGCTAATATGACAAAAAAGGAAAGTAATAAATGTAGGACAAGCTGTGGAAAAATTGGGACACTAATGCATTGTTGGTGGAGTTGTGAACTGACCCAACTATTTTCAAGAGCAATTTTGTACTGTGCCCAAAGGACCATGGGGCTGTGCATACCCTTTTACTCAGTAATACCACTACTAGGTCTGTATGTGAAAGAGATCATAAAAAAGGGAAATGGACTCACATGTACAAAAATATTTATAGCAGCTCTCTTTGTGGTGACAAAGAATTGGAAATCGAGGGAATGCTCATCAATTGAGGAATGGTTGAACAAGTTGTGATATATGAAAGTAATGGAATACTATTTTGCTGTAAGAAATTATGAGCAGGCAGATTTTGGAAAAACCTGAAAAGACTTAAGTGTACTGATACTGAGTGAAGTGAGCAGAACCAGGAGAACATTGTACACAGTAACAGCAACATTGTGTGATGATCAACTGTGATAGCCTTAGCTCTTCTCATCAATACAATAATCCAAGACAATTCCAAAGGACTCATGATGGAATATGCTCTCCACATTCAGAAAAAATAATTGTGGAATCTGAATGCAGATTGAAACATACTGTTTCTCCTTTTTTTTGTATTCTTTTGGGTTTTTTTCCTTTTGTTCTGATTCTTCTTTCACAACATGACTAATGCAGAAATGTGTTTAATATGGTTGTACATATATAACCTATATCAGATTATTTTCTGTCTTGGGAAGGAGAAAGAAGGAAGGGGGGATTTGGAACTCAAAATCTTATAAAAATAAATGTTGAAAACTATCTTTACATGTAACTGGAAAATAATAAAATATTTTAATATTGAAAAAGAAAAAAAAAGAAAATGTAGGTGATATAACATGTGATAGTCAATATCATACGAGTTGAGCTTGGAATCAGTAAAACGTTGCTTCAAATCCTATCACTGGCAGAAACAGAGTTTTCCTTTAATTCAGCCATATTGCCTTAGGTTACTGTCTAAAACACTAACTTCAGAAAAGTTGCTAATCTAAAATCCCAAATCCAGACCAAAAACCATCATGTTCATTTAAATTATAGGAGTATTGGGATGGTTTATAATTGCTATTGTTTTCCTAGTCTATTAAGTGTTTCCTTAAGTAATTTCTGAAAGGAGACAATAAAATCACATTTCTGAAGTCTCTGTTTTCTCTAAGACAGTCAACATATTTTTATTAAAGTTGAGCATCTTAAAATAGTACGTACACTTTCCCTGAAGAGTGAGCATGAAACAGCCTATCTGTGGATGTTCATTAGAGATCAAGTTACATTATGAAGCTAAGCTCAGATTGGATGCAATAGGGCTCTCAGGAGATTAAACGGTGACACATCCAAAGATGAACTGTAATGAGCAAGAGCAATCTAACACATCAAGGAAAAAAATCTGCATGAGAATGAACACTGAAGTAAACATGGGCCATTACAATGAATGACTTCATAAGTTATTCCTCTTTTAAACACTGATGTTCAACAAATCACAGGACTTGAGTATGTAAAGTATCTATAGCTACCATTGATTCCCACTCACACATTTTTCAGGTGAGGCAATTCATTTCTTCATCATGTTTCCTTTAGCCAGGTAGTCTTTCCTGGCCTCCTCATCAGGCTCCTTTAATGTATTGTCTTCTCCTGATAGAACGTACGCTCCTTGAAAGCAAAATCTGTCTTTCGCTTTACTTAATTTTATATTCCCAGAATTTAGCACAATGCTTGGCACAGAGTTTTGCTTTTGGCCTGACTGAGTTATGTGGCTTTTATGTCTACATTAATCATGTTAGGGGGCAGCTAGGTGGTGCAGTGGATAAATCACTGGCCTTGGAGTCAGGAGGTCCTGAGTTTAAATCCAGCCTCAGACACTTAACCCCAATTTTCTCACCTCCCAAAAAAATCATGTTAGGAAGAACATTTTCAAAATTCTATCATGAGGGAAGCTAGGTGGTAGAGTAGATAAAGCACTGGCCCCAGATTCAGGAGGATCTGAGTTCAAATCCAGCCTCAGACACTTGAGATTTACTAACTGTGTGACCCTGGGCAAGTCACGTAACCCTCACTGCCCCGCCCAAAAAAATTTTTTTAAAAATTCTATCATGCAAGTGTAGGTACCACAGACCCTCTTCTACCAGTAGAAACAAAGCTGAAAGAAAGAATAGAGAGAGAACTGAATGAGGTATCAGGAAGACCTGTATTTGAATCTCACTTCAGACACCAGGCAACTCAAGTAATTTTACCTCTTTAAGGCTCAGTTTGGTTTTCTGTAAAAATGAGAACAACAATAATACAATTCATGTGGAGGATCAAATGAAATAATACATGTAAAATGTTTGGAAAGCCTTAGAGTGCCATAGAAATAATCAACAAATAGTATTCTTTTTTTCCTGTCCTTTGACTTCTCCAGGTCATGATCCCAGATAAGCCTACCTGTCCCTGGAAATATATGAGTGGAAGAATTGAGTATAGGATCAATTTCATGTGGCAGTTAATTGGTACAGGGAATGGAATGCTGGGCCTATAATTAGGAAAACTTGAATTCAAGTTCCACCTCAGATATTTACTAATTGTATGACCCCAGAAAAGTCATTTAACCTCTGTCTGCCTTGATTTCCTTCATTGTAAAATGGGAATAATAATAGCACCTACTTCACAGGGTTGTTATGATAATCCAATGAGATAATATTTGTAAAACACTTAACTCATACACTGGAACATAGTTGGCACTTAATAAATGTTGCTCTCTTTCAGTGGGAAGTATGTTTTCCACCCACTGCTCACTAAACCTAATGAGAGCCTTTTCCTTATCTGCTCTTAGATTAAAGAAAATAGCTTTATTTCTATAACCCTTATAATCATATATAATCATTATTAATTATAAAAGAATAACAATTCCTCTAAGATATGGCTGAGAGTAACAGGATAAAGTCAGTCACACTGCAGCCAAATCCAAAATCCACAGTATAAAATGTGGTCTTTCCATTTTCAGGTGTACTTGAAAAATACTAATAAGTTCATGTTAACACCATAATATTATACTTAAAATTAAAGTCATTAATTTATTTACTACCTTCTCACTTTCCCTCAACAAAAGAACATTCTAAAAACAAACCAAAAACAATGTTGCATGTTGTATAATGTATGGAGAGCCAGCCTGAGCATTAGGAACATTAGAGTTCAAGTGCCATTTCTAATACATTGTTTTCTGATCCTGGATAATACCTTATCAATGTTCATGGCAGCTCTTATAATTATTAGTTACAGAAGTCTTTTTGATCTGTATTTGTAGAGCATGTTTCATCACTGGGAATCCACAACACAAGTAAAATCAGAGGTGTGAACCCCCAAACAAAATTCCTTGTACATATTAAAGGAATCAGTCCATACATTTAGGAAATGGATAATTTAAAAATATGACCTAAGTAAATTGACGATATCAGCTTTTCAAATATTCACTATTTTCCTAGCAATTTATTTTCAAGTATAATCTTAGAGAATAAAATACTTTGATTAAAAAATAGGAAACTATGATTCTGCATTTGAGGATTTAATTCATAGTAAACTTTGTGTCATAATTATCAGTATATAAATGTTCAGCTTACTGAACAAGTTAAAATCATAGCCATTTGGTTTTGTTTGTTTTGTTTTGTTTTGTGTTTTTTTTTGTTTTTTTTTTGGTGAGACAATTGGGGTTAAGTGACTTGCCTAGAGTCACACAGCTAGTAAGTGTCAAGTGTCTGAGGCTGGATTTGAACTCAGGTCCTCCTGACTCTAGGGCCAGTGCTCTATCCACTGTGCCACCTAGCTGCCCCTAAATCATAGCCATTTGATGAATAATTATGTGACAGAATTATTTCTTAATTGAAAACGATGTGTTCCATAGGTCCTATGTATGTATGTATGTATGTATGTATGTATATGTGTGTGTATATATCTATATCTATATATGACCTTGTGGAATTACTTATGACACAATCTATATCCAGAATGAAGAACTGGACAAAATAAACACTTGTTCCAAGGAGGATATTGTGACAATTAAAATTATATATGATAGTCCTATTACTGCCCCAAGTTTAGGGAAAATTAGCTGGGATTTAACATATATTTGTTGCTTAGAAATTACAGGCTATTGCACCAGTTTGGGACATTAAGCATTTATTAAGCCTATGAAATATTTGTAAAGAGATAGAGAGCACGTGGCTCAGAAAGGAGAAATAGTGAAGACTCATAGTGGGCTGCATCTGCTCCAATGAAGTTCCCTGGCCAAGAGTGCCCAACTGACTGTGTAAGCTTCCTGAGGTCCAGTGTAGAGCCTGCCCTTACACATTGCTCAAAGCTAATTGACTAACATCTTTCAATTCTATTGGTTTACTATATTTAAGGGTGGTTTGGCACAATGCATGCTGATGTCAGAGTACAGAGCCCTCAAAGGGAAAAAGCCTTCCAGCAAGTGTGGGTTTGAGTGAGGTAACTTCTATTGTCTGTATTCATAGTCCAAAGTCCAACTTGACTGACTCTGAGTGTGTCTTAAATGTTCAGGCAATGGGGACAGCTAGGTGGCACAGTGGATAAAGCACCGGCCCTGGATTCAGGAGGACATGAGTTCAAATCTGGCCTTGGACACTTGACACTTACTTGTTGTGTGACCTTGGTCAAGTCACTTAACCCTCATTGCCCTGCAAAAAGAAAAAAAATGTTCAAAGAAGACTCTCTGTGTTAGACCCTTGAGTCGGGGCATCTGGGAATCCCAGAATTCCAATATTTTCTTACAATATGAAGACATTAAATTGAAGAATACATATCACAACATGAACATACAGTTAAATGAGTTGTTATTTAACAAACAATGGAAAAATAAAGAAAATTGTTTTTTCAAAATATTTGAAATTATAGGATTTAAAGTTATATTGTTGTTTCTTCATTTCTTAGTGATATGTTGCCTAAATTAACATTCTCACTAGAAGTGTATAACAATTCAAAATTAGTAAATGTACCAATAAATATTATAAAAATACATTTACATTGATGCTTTTCCTTTTATATCACATAATTTCTTTTTGTATCCCACCTCTACTCTTCCTGGAAAGAAATCCTCATAGTAAAAAAGGAAAGAGTTCAGCAAATCTAAGTGAATATTTTGGGAAAAAAATACTTTGGAAAAAAGCCTAGGACTTCTAGGTGTGGAGCCAAGATGATAAATTAAAGAAAGCACTCAGCTGAGCCTTCCCAATGTTCCCCACCAAATAACTTTAAAATCATACTTCAAATTGAATTCTAGAGTGTCAGAGTGAACAAAAGATCATAGGGAGACAATCTTACAGCCCAAGACAACAGATGTCAGAAAGAGAGATATATGACATGAGGCTTGTGACTGGCCCAGAGCACATATGGATGAAACTTCATAGCGGGGATTGCTTGTGACTACAGGAGCAGCAGAAGCAGCTTTTGAAGCTTTCAAGCCAGAGATGATAAGGAGACATGTAAATTGATCAGAAAGGAGACCCTGTGCTGACATAGGATATAGGACCAGACACTATTTGTCACCTCCATTGTCTATAACCACTTCTGAATCATACTTTAAGGGAAGAGATGAGCACTTTTGGTCAAGAAGGAGGGGAAACCTGGGGGAGAGGGGAGGGAGGGGCAGTATCACTTTCAGTCTAAAGGGAGCAGGGTCTCAGAGGAACAGTATTGATTGCAATACCAAGAAATGAGGGGTCCTTGAAGGGTTAGGATCAGAGTACAGACCAGAAGAACAGTGACACAAATCATATCACATTAAAAGCACTAAAAACTTCCAATCCCCCAAACTAGCCCTGAAATTATCAGTGTAAAACAAAACAAAACAAAAACCCTAAAGTTTGATAAAATGTCCATTCATTCAACATACCAGTAATAAAGGTGCAAATCAAGACATAGGGTAGAAAAATGATCCAAAAACAAACAAACAAATAAAGATCCTGACCTTTAAGATATTCTGGTGACAGAAAAGATCAAGGCATAAGCTTGGAAGACAATGAAGTTTTTTAAAAAGCTACAAGCAAAGCCTCAAAGAACATATGAATTGGACACAAGTACAACAAGAATTTCAAAAAGAGCTAAAAATGATTGTCTAAATCAATTAAGAGGGATTGTGGAGGGGCAGCTAGGTGGCACAGTGGATAAAGCACCAGCCCTGGATTCAGGAGTACCTGAGTTCAAATCCAGCCTCAGACACTTGACACTTACTAGCTGTATGACCCTGGGCAAGTCACTTAACCCCCATTGCCCCACACAAAAAAAAGTGAATGAGGAAAAATTATGTAAAAAATTAAAGGAAATTAATACATTTAAGAAAAAGACAATTAATGACTTGGAAAAAGAAGCAAAAAATACTGAAGAAAATAACCCATTATGTAACGATTGGAATGATGCCACCTGCTGGAGACTTACTGTAGAAGAGTTCCACCCATGAAGCGAAGGTCTTTGAGGGCAAGACCAGGAGTCTTTTCTTTGGCATCAGGAAGTGACGCGGGCTAGTGGGAGGAGGAAGGAAGAGACTGGCACTCGCTCTGGGGCTCTTTCCTCTGGACTCTGGTGGAGAAGGGAGCTAGAAATGTGCTCTCCCTTTAATAGATAGGAATCTAGGCCTTTCTCTCTCTTTACCAAATTCTTATTCTCCTTAATAAATGCTTAAAAGTCTAACTCTTACTAAAGCTTATAATTTATTGGCGACCACTCATTAGATATTTTAGACAGACTAGCTAGAATTTTAGCCCTTGACAATTAAAAACAGAATTGGCCAAAGTTTCTATTTGGTACACATGGAAACAATGGTACAAATTTTCCTTTGGTCTAAAAGGCACAACAATTTGCTTAAGAAAATAATTCCTTAAAAATTAGAATGGGACAAGTGCAAGTTATATGAATGAGACGTTAAGAAATAACAAAAAAGAGTCAAAAGTGGGAAAATAGAAGAAAATGGGAAGTATAGTAAAAAATAACTGTCCTGGAAAAAAAAAAAGATCTAGCCTAGATAATGTAAGAATTATTGTACTACTTAAAGTCATGATGAAAGAAAGATCCTGACATCATATTATAAGAAATTGTCAGGGATAACTGCCCAGATATCCTTGAATCAAAGGGTAAAATAGAAACTGAAGGATTCCAGTGATCTCTGAAAGATATCGTATAAGGAAAAATGTAATAGCTGAAGTCCAAAGCTCCCAAGTTAATGAGAAAATACTTCAATCACCCAGAAAGAAACCATTCAGATATCATGGAGCCACAGTCAGGAGCAAAAAAGATTTAACAGCTACCACAATAAATTAGCAGAGAGCTTGGAAATGATCATCTGAAAGGTGAAGGAGCTAACATTACAACTGAAAATAGCTCACCCAGAAAAACTTAGTATAATCTTTTGAGGGGAAAGTGAATATTTAATGAAATAAAGGACTTTCAAGAAATGCTGATGAAAAGACCAGAGTTGAATATAAAAATTAACTGTGAAATACAAGACTCAAGAGAAGCATAGAAAGTAAAAATGAAAGAGAAAGCAGAAGGGATTCAATAAAGTCAGACATTTTAGAAGAGGGGTGTGTGTGTGTGTGTGTGTGAGAGAGAGAGAGAGAGAGAGATAGAGAGACAGAGAAAGAGAGAGACAGAGAAAGACAGAGACACACACAGAGATACAGAGACAGAGAGACAGACAGAGACAGAAGGGAGGGTGGGCAGGGGGGAAAGGGAGAGGGGGTGGAAGAGAGAAGGATAAACAGAAGAAAATAGGATAGAGAAAATGCAAAGTTAGTAGTCATAACTGTTGATGTGAATTGATGAACTCACCCATAAAATGGAAGTGAATCAGAATGGAGTAGAAACCAGAATATAACAATGGGTTATTTACAAGAAGCACACTTGAAACAAAGAGACACATGCAGAAGTAAAATAAGGTCCTGGAGCAGAATCTATTATGCATCAGTTGAAGCAAAAAAAAAAAAAAAAAAGACAAACGTAGCAATCATGATCTCAAACAAAGCAAAAGCAAAAATACATCTAATTAAAAGGGATAAACCAGGAAACTACAATTTGCCTATATAATTGAGAAATGAGGCCTTCATAAGAGATACTTGCTGTAACCCGCCCCCCCCCCCCGTTTTCTGCTTTTCTTCTAATTTTAGATACCTTTGTTTGTATAAAAACTTTTTTTTCTTTTTTTTTTCTGTATGAGGCAATTGGGGTTAAGTGACTTGCCCAGGGTCACACAGCTAGTAAGTGTTAAGTGTCTGAGGCTGGATTTGAACTCAGGTCCTCCTGAATCCAGGGCTAGTGCTCTATCCACTGTGCCATCTAGCTGCCCCTGTATAAAATGTTTTTAATTTTATGTAATCAAAATTATTCATTTTACATTTTATAATGCTCACTAAGATTGTTTGGTCCCACATGCTTCCCTTATCCATAGATCTGAAAGGTAATGTATTCCATGCTCTCCTAATTTGCTTATGGCATCACCTTTTATGTGCAAGTCATGTACACATTTTATTGATATATAGTGTGAGAAGTTGGTGTATACCTAGTTTTTGCCATACTGGTTTCTATTTTTCCCAGAAGGTTTTTATGAAATAAGGAATTTTTGTCTCAAAAGTTTGTATCTTTGGGCATATCAAATACTAGATGATTATAGTCATCTCCAATATATCTTCAATCCATTGTTTATCTAAGCTATTCCACTGATCCATCACTCTATTTCTTAGTCAGTACAAGATTATTTTTTTTTCCTAATTACCAGCTTATAATGCAGTTTGAAATCTGTTACAGATAGGCCACCTTCCTTCACATTTTTTTTCATTGATTCCCTTCATACCCCTTACATTTTGTTCTTCCAAATGAATTTTGTTATTTTTTTCTAGCTTATAAAATACATTTAGGCAATTTCATTGGTATGGCACTAAACAAGGATATTAGGTAGAATTATCATTTTTATTCTTTTGGTTCAGCCTACAGATGAGCAAGTATTTTTCCAATTGTTTAGAAATTACTTTATTTCCATGAAAAGTATTTTTATTAAAAGTGTCTTATAATTGTGTTCATATAGTTGGCAGGTATTCTCCCAAGTATTTTTTTTTCATTTGTAGTTATTTTAAATGAAATCTATCTTTTTATTTCTTGCTTCTGTACCTTTTTCATAATATGTAGAAATTCTGACAATTATGTGGTTTTATTTTGCATCCTGAAACTTTGTCAAAGTTGTTAATTATTTCCTTTCTGAATAACTGTGATAAACTATACTTTCAGGACTTAAGGTGGAATAATACATAGAGAAATTACCTTGAAACCACAGTGAACTGTGTGGTTCAAGTCCCTCTTCTGACACTTACTGACTGTATGACCCTGGTCAGGTGACTTAACTTACTAGTGCTATAGGCAACTCTTTAAGATTATTAGTTTAAAAAGTGTTTGAATAAACAAAACCAATGCAACTCCAAATTAGAATGAAAGTAAAAATCTTTGAAATATTTTTACAGCAAGTATTTCTGATAAAGGCCTCATTTCTCAAATATAAAGGGAACTAAGTCAAAACTATAGGGATATACATCATTCCCTAATTGATAAATGGACAAAGGATATGAAGAGGGAATTTTCAGAGAAAGAAATCAAAGATATCTCTAATAATATGAAAAAATGTTCTAAATCACTATTGATCAGGGAAAGTTTTGGTATAAGATTTTGATGGAATACTATTGTACTGTAAGAAATGAAAGATAATTTCAGAAAAACTGGAAAGACTTTCATGAATTTATACAAAGTAAATTGAGCAGAATCAGGAGAACATTGTATGCAATGGCAACAATATTGTATGATGAAGAATTGTAAATGACTCGGCAATACAATGATGCAAGATAATTTCAAAGGACTCATGATGAAAAATGCTATCTGCCTCCAGACAAAGATCTGATGTTATCTAAATACAGACTGAAGATTTATTTCTTCCTTTCTTCCTTCCTCCCTTCCTCCCTTTCCTTCCTTTCATTCTTTCATTCTTTCATTTTTCTTTTCCTCTCTTTTTTCTCTTTGCTTTGTCCTTCCTCTCTTCATTCTTCCCTTCCTTCCTACCTTCCTTTCCAATTTTTTTGTTTTAGTCTTCTTGCACAAAATGACTAATATTGAAATGTTTTATATGACTGCCCATATATAGCCTATGTCAGATTGCTTACCATCTCAAGATTGTAATGGGGGACTAGTAGAATCATGGCATAGAATTTGGAACTCAAAACTTTTTAAAATGTTTAAAATTATTTTTACATGTAATTGTAGGGAAATAAAAATATTTTTAAAAAAATAAAAATTGAAGCTACATCTTGCTAAAAAGGCACCATAATATGCCCAAAGGGCTATAAAACTGTGCATACCCTTTGATCTAGCAATATCACTGTCAGGCTTATGTCCAAAATACATCCCAAAAAAAGAGAAAAAGACATATTTGTAGAAAAATATTTGTATCAGGTCTTCTTGTGGTATCTAAGAATTGGAAATTGAAGGAATGACCATCATTTGGGGAATGGCTAAATAAACTGTGGAAAATAATTGTGATAGAATACTATTATGTTATAAAAATGATAAACAGGATGATTTAAGAAAGACCTAGAAAGACTCATTTCACTCTTCTTTATTCCATGAAGATCTTGCCATGCTTTTCCAAAATCAGTGAGCTCATCATTTCTTTTTTTCTTTGTTCTTTTTTTTTTTTTGGTAAGGCAATTGGGATTAAGTGACTTGCCGAGGGTCACACAGATGGTATGTGTCAAGTGTCTGAGGCCAGACTTGAACTCAGGTGCTCCTGAATCCAGGGCTGGTGCTCTATCCACTGCACCACCTAGCTGTCCCAAATAATTACTAATAACCAATATCATGGGGAAATTCAGATCCTCTCCCCAACCTTTTTTTTTTTTTTGCAGTGCAGTGAGGGTTAAGTGACTTGCCCAGGGTCACACAGCTAGTAAGTGCCAAGTGTCTTAGGCTGGATTTGAACTCAGGTACTCCTGAATCCAGGGTCGCTGCTTTATCCACTGCACCACCTGGCTGCTCCCCCATCATTTCTTACAGAAAAATAATATTCCATCATCAACATGGTTCATACTTTGTTTAGCCATTCTCAAACTGATGGGCATTCCTGTAATTTCCAATTCTTTGCTACCACAAAAAGAGAGGCTATAAATACTTTAGAGCATGTAGGTTCTTTTTCTTTTTCCCTAATCATCTTGGAAAACATTCCTGAATGGTATTGCTGGATCAAAAGGTATAGTCACTTTAATAAATCTTTGGGCATATTTCCATATCTCTCCAAAAAGGTTGGATAAGCTCATAGATCCACCAACAATGAATTAAGGTCCCCATTTTTTCTACATTCCTTCCAACATTTGTCACTTACCCTGAAAATAATTTGTATAGTGTTGGTATTAATTATTCTTTCAAAGTTTTGTAGAATTGTCATCCAAAGTCTTCTGGACTAGGGCTTTTTCCTCCTTTTTGGCAATTTTTTTCTTTACAAATAGTTCAATTCCTTTTCTAAAATTTATTTAAGATCTCTATTTCTTTGTTAATATTAACATTTTACATTTTGTTTAGATCATTCTCTTCTAAATTCTTAGTTTTGTTGGACTATAACAAAGTATAATAGGTTCTGATAATTGTTTTGTAATTTCTATTCATTGTGATTTCATATTTTTTGGTAATATTTAGTTTCTTCCTACTTTTTACTGGACATTCAAAAGGATTAATAATTTTATTGGTCTTTTGAAAGACCCAACTATTAATTTTTGGTTAGTTTCATCTTTTAAGAAATTTCAATTCTTTTTCCATTTCTAAGATTTCCCTTTTTGCATCTATTCTTATTTCCTCATTTATTGGCTGTATAATTTATAATTGCATATTAAGTTCACTAACCTCTTATCCCATTTTATTAATATGTTCTTTAGGGATTTATATTTTCCTCTGAAGACAACTTTAGTTGCATCCTAGAAATTTTGGTGTATTGTCTCACTATTATGATCTTTCAAATAGTTATTGTTCCTATGATATATCCTTTGAACCACTTACTGCTTAGGATTTTTATTATTAAATCTACATATAGATCTGTATCCTTTGCTGGTATATTCTGTATTTATTACTATTTTATTATTATTATTATGGTCTATAAATCTTTGGTATTTATGCCTTTTTTTACTTTTTTGCAACATGTCTAATATACAAATATGTTTGGCATGATTTCACATGTGTAATTGATATCACATTTCTTGCTTTCACAGTGGGTTGGGGAGGAATGGAAGGGAGAGAATTTGGAACTAATTTTTAAAAAGCAGTTAAAAACAAAAACTTTTAAATTGAAAAAAGTATGATGTTTGTGTCATAAAAGAAATTTGGTAGGACTCCTTTACCTATTTTTGTTTTTGTTTTTGTTTTTTGTTCTTTTTTTGCAGAGCAGTGAGGGTTAAGTGATTTGCCCAGGGTCACACAGCTAGTAAGTGTGAAGTGTCTGAGTGCCCCCAAAGCGTTTCTTTTTAATCACATTTTACACTCAGGGGAAACTAGGTGGCACAGTGGATAAAGCACCAGTCCTGGATTCAGGAGAACCTGAGTTGAAATCCACCCTCAGACACTTCACACTTACTAGCTGTGTGACCCTGGGCAAGTCACCTAACCCCAATTGACTCACAAAAAAAGAAAGGAAGGAAGGAAGGAAGGAAGGAAGGAAGGAAGGAAGGAAGGAAGGAAGGAAGGAAGGAAGGAAGGAAGGAAGGAAGGAAGGAAGGAAGGAAGGAAGGAAGGAAGGAAGGAAGGAAGGAAGGAAGGAAGGAAGGAAGGAAGGAAGGAAGGAAGGAAGGAAGGAAGGAAGGAAGGAAGGAAGGAAGGAAGGAAGGAAGGAAGGAAGGAAGGAAGAAAAGCTTCTTTTCACCCTGGAAATGCAACCAGGAAGTATGTGTAATAGATTTTGAAATAACCTTTTTATTGAAAGCTCCATTGTGGTATTCAGATTTTCTTTATTCATCATGTTTCCCTGTCATCAAGACCAATTGATTTGTCATGTATCCCTTTAATGTTGTTGCCATTTGCTTGTCTTCTATCAGGTTTCCTTTAGTTCAGTATTTTTGTATTGCATATGTGCTATTCTACCTTTTACTTCTTTAGGACAATTTTCCAATATAAGTACATTTTCTCCAATTACTCTTTCAATTTATGCCTTGAGAGTCATGAAACTGAATATATATTCATCCCTAATTTCTTTTTTTAATAATTTGATTTTATTTTAAGCCTTTCTTAAATTTCTTGTTGTTCTATGCTTTCTTTACAATCCACAGGATTAGGTAATTTGGTTCATTTCTTTTGTGTTGTACAATTTGTCAAAAGAGTTTATAATATCATCAATGATTCAGTTGTCATTCTTCCTTTTACTTTGTCGATCCTCTTTGTGTGTTTTCTACTTGTCCTTTTTGTTGTTATTAAGGTTTCTTCCTATTGAGTCTTCAGTGATTCAGATATTTCCCCTTACATTTCTCTATCTCTCACTTTATGACTCTTTCCCTTTTGCTAATTTGTATCCCTGACTGAGACAAAGCTGCCTAAGTTACCTCATTTTGGGGGAAACTAGGTCTATCTTCTGAAGAATCCTTAGGGGAACAAGACTGTCCCAATCTGTGCTTCAATCTCTTTTATTTCAGGTCTGGAGCAGCCATACAAGCTGTCTTTCTGGTTCAGTTCCTCCTTCAGTTTTCGTCCTCATCTCTGGCTAAATTGAATCAGTATCTGCCAGCTTTTGAAGAGTCAGGGAAAAGTGAAGAGAGCTTGTAGGTAGACTCTAGCAGTTTGTGAGTTCCTACTCTAAGGGCAGGTTCTAGCAGAAAGTACTTTGTTTCTCTCACAAACCTCTGACACCAATAAGATTTTAGGTGATACAAATAATTGAATGTTAGTTTCTCAAAGGGCAAAAAAACAATTTTGTTTCATTCTAAAGTATTTGCTACAGAAAGTAGGCACTGGAAAATGTTATATACAACTTGATTACATTTTGAGTCATCAAGTGAATGAGATTACTCTTTACACATAACTTTGTAATTTAACGCAAACTCTCTCTCTCTCTTGCTTTTTCCCTGTCCCTGTCCCTGTCCCTGTCCCTCTTCCTCCATCGCTCCTACCCCCCTTTCTCTGTCTCTCTGTATCTGTCTCCTCTGTCTCTGTCTCTGTCTCTGTCTCTGTCTCTGTCTCTGTCTCTGTCTCTGTCTCTCTCCCCCTCTCTCTCTCTCTCTCTCTCTCTCTCCCTCTCTCTCTCTCTCTCTCCCTCTCTCTCTCTCTTTCTGTCTATGTCTCTCTCTCACACACACACATCTGTATTACATTTCTTATTTCTGTCTCTGCTTCTTTGTTATTTCACTCTGGGTTATATGAAATAATTATTCTCTCCAAATCTCATCTTATTTTTTAACTTTAATTTGTTTATTTCTGCAAACTTCATCTTTCTAAATGTCTATTAAAAAGCATTTAATCATTTTTTGGTAGCAGTCTTAAAAAAGACAGGGATAGAGGGAGGGAGAGGGTGGGGGAGAAATAGGGAGGAGGAAGGGAGAAACAGGGAGAAAGGACAAGGGAAATGAAGGGAGAATAGAAGGAAGATCACTCTATTTTACTGTGTTATTTCGACTATATTGGAGATATGATATGCATGGCCAAAGAGTTTTAGTAGTACAGATAAAGTTACTGTCAATTTTGTATATTATCTTTCAAAAATTAAATTATTTTATGTCTATAAGAATTTTTTAAATTGTTTATTTTTCTATGGATAAGATATTTCTTATATGTGGCTAGAAGAGTTTTATTTAAGCAATTTTGGCAAAAGGACTTAGAAATCTTTATCTGATAATGTTGATTCAAGTAGACATGATTTTGTTTCAAAATATTCTATTTAATTTAATAATTTACATTTTAGTCAACCTTGGTCTGATATAAGGCATAATAATTCTTTTGTTTTGTTTTATTTAGCTTTGTGGGGCAATGAGGGTTAAGTGATTTGCCCAGGGTCACACAGCTAGTTAGGTATCAAGTGTCTGAGGCTGGATTTGGACTCAGGTCCTCCTGAATCCAGGGCCAGTGCTTTATCCATTGTTCAATCTAGCTGCCCCCATAATAATTCTTTATATACTAACATACTTCCAGACAGGCAATAAAAATTTATTGACACCTTTATTAAATTAAATGTGTTCATCTTTTATTTTTTGTTATTAAAGACCTGGGAGAATTATGGTTAATGTGGCTTTGTGCACACACAAATGACAATATAGAATTTGATTATTGTTTAACCAAGTACTGACAGAGCTGGTAAAAGAGGTGGTAAGTGAAGGTTTATTTTTTGAATTGGCCAATTTTTTCAGAATAGCATGGGAAAAACATTTTCCTGTCTAAAAATATACTAGATTTCTAATTTCCCCTTCCATTACCAAATCTGGAAACTCATACTTTTCCCTATGGTTTTCACATGATACACCATTTGTGTTGATTATCCTTACATAGTGTTAACTCTTGACAAAACTGTGATTTAGTTTAAGTTGGTCTTTCTTGCCTCTCCAACCACTTATTCATATGCTCTCCTTGCCCTAGCTTTCTGACTCTTGCTACTAAGCTTCCAGGGTCCTGGTGGAATTTCTCTCTTCCATTTTATTTCTTTTTTTGGTGAGGTAATTGGGGTTAAGTGACTTGCCCAGGGTCACACAGCTAGCAAGTGTTAAGTGTCTGAGGCCAGATTTGAACTCTGGTCCTCCTGACTCTAGGTCTGGTGCTCTATCCACTGTGCCACCTAGGTGCCCCATCTGCCATTTTATTTCAATCAAATTTATTTTCTATGTTCTAGTTCTGCCCCAAATGTATTTGTCCTGGGTTATAGTCCACCAAGACCCTGCCCTATAATAGGGTCAATAAACTGTTTTTTTAGAAGATAGTAGCATTTTTGTAGTGGGATTTACTAGAGAGGAAGATATTAAAAGGGAAAGGGAAAAGGGGAGAGGAAAAACAAAGGGGTGAGGGAATAAGGACAAAAGAAGAGGAAAAAGTAGCTACTTATTTGATAACCAACCCTTTTATGCAAAAAGTGATATTAATGATGAAATACTTAAGCATTATGGTGTTTGCATTATTATATAATTTTTATTAATTGTGAAATAAGGAGGTCTCTTTACATCCTTCAAATCTTACTGAAAATGCCTAACTCCTAAAACCCATATTTGTTCATTCATTCAACAATATTTGTTAAGGTCTTGTTCTGTGCAGAATACTTATAGAGATAAAAACAATAGACTACCTAAAAGGATTTTTAAGCACCTTCTCTGTGTCAAGAACTTCTAATACAACATTCCCATCTTCGTGAATATTACTAGCTACCAGGGTAATAAGTGCCATATATAGGACTGGATCTGACCTTACTTACAAAAAAGAAAGCGTTACTTACTAAAACAACATATTACAGTAGGAGAAAATGAAACAGAATTAGGAAATTCTCAATCTGACATCTCATTGCCCTTTACCCACTATTTTCAAAAACGTAGGTGTATTATTACAGAACCATTCAGGAGACCATCTAACATATTTCTTCGTCCAGACAGAAGAGCATCTAATGTTGTTCAGTTTTTGAGTCAGGTCCAACTCTTTGTGACCCCATGGACCATAGCATACTATATCCTTCCATCCTCCACTATCTCTTATTTATTTATTTATTTATTTATTTTGGTGAGGCAATTGGGGTTATGTGAGTTGCCTAGGGTCACACAGCTAGTAAGTGTAAAGCATCTGAGACCAGGTTTGAACTCAGGTCCTCCTGAATCCAGGGCCAGTGTTCTTTCCACTGGGCCACCTAGCTTCCCCCTCCACTATCTCTTAAAGTCTGTCTGAGTTCATGCTTGTTGTTACCATTATACTATGTATCTAGCTCATATTCTACTGTCTCCATTTCCTTTTGCTTTCAACCTTTTCCAACATCAGGGTCTTTTCCAATGAGTCCCATCTTATTATCATGCGGCCAAAATATTTAAGGTTCAGCTCTAGTATTTTCCCTTCCAATGAATAGCCTGAATGAATGTCTTTACTTACCAACCAATTTAATCTCCTAACTGTCCAAGGATTGGAAAGCTTTGATTCTTCAGCACTCAGCTTTTCTTATAATCCAACTCTCACAGCCATACATTACTACTGGAAAAACCAAAGCTTTGTCTATATGGACCTTTGTGGGCAAGGTGATGTCTTTGCTTTTTTGTTTGCTGTCCAGATTTGTCATAACTTTCAAGGTGCAAGCATCTTTTAATTTCATGGCTACACTCACCATCCAAGTATATAAAATCTCACATTGCTTCTGTTTCTTCTCCTTCTACTTTCCAGGAAATGATAGGACCAATCAATTCCTGAGATCTTAATTTATTTTTTTTTCTGTTAGGTTAAGTTTAAGCCACCTTTTATAGTCTTCTCTTTTACCCTTATCAAGAGGCTTCTTAATTCCTTTTCATTTTCTGCCATCAGAGCAATATCATCTACATGTGTGAGATTGTTACTATTTCTCCTAACAACCTTAATTACAGCTTTTGATTCATTCAATCTGGCATTTTACATGATGTACTCTGCATAGAAGTTTAATAAATAAGGTGGCAATATACAACTTTGTCAAACTCATACCCTGTCATTTGGGAAACAGTCTTAAACCAATCAGTTGTTCTGTTTTTGGTTCTGTTGCTTTTTGGCCCTCATACAAGTTCCTTGGGAAACAAGATGATTTGGTACTTCCATCTCTTTTAGGACTTGCCAAATTTTGCTTTGTTCTACACAATGAAAGGCTTTAGTGCAGTCAATGAAGGAGAAATATATGGGGTTTTTTGGTTTTGGTTTTGGTTTGGGGGGTTTTTGGAACTCCCTCACTTCCTTCATGATTCAGCAAATCTTGGCAATTTGGTCCTTAGTTCTTCTGTCTCTTTGACAACCTGCTTGCTCTTCTGGTAATTCTGCATTCACATATTACTGAAACCTAGCTTGCATAATCTTAAGCATAACCTTGATGGCCTGTGAAATGAGTGCACTTTTTCAGTAATTTGAATGTTCCTTGGCATTGCCCTTCTTGAGGACTGGGATATAAACTTTCTTTTCCAATCCATTTACCACTATTGTGTTTTCCATATTTGCTGACATATTGAGTGCAGAACTTCAACAGCATCATCTTTTAGGTTTTTAAATAATTCAGCTGGAAGTATTAACTAGCCTTATTTTCAGCATTCTTCAGGTTGTCTGGCTCTAAATCAACAACCACACTATTGTCATTATTGGTAATGTTAAGATCTTTCTTGTATAGTTCTTTTGTGCCTTTCTCCTACCTCTTCTTAATCTCTTCTGCTTCTGTTAAATTCCCATGATTTTTGTCTTTTATTATGCCCATTTTGCCATGAAACTTTCCCTTGATATCTCATTTTCTTCAAGCATTACAAAAAGTTTGTTCTTTATAGCTTTACTAAAAAAAACCCAGAGAAGGATACTCCATAAACTTTTGATAATAAAGAATTTAAATGTCTTAACATTGTGAGGGTCAAAATTTGATATATAGAGCATTATTAGGGTGACTCGCCTTAATATTGGGGTCCTGGAAATATGAGGGTTTCTTTTAGGTTTAATCTCCCCTTTGAACTTTACTTTTTATATATTCCTCCCAGGCCAATAAGAAAAGAAGCCTCTGAGCTTTAGTTCATAAAGTATCAGGTTTTATTACTTGGAAATTAATTAAACCAAAAAGGTGAAACCAATTAAGGAAATAAGGAAGTAGAAATGCAGATAGCTAGTCTTAACTCTAAGCTTAGCCTGTGCAATCCCAGAGTGATCCTAATTAAGCTAGTTCAAAGGAATTTAGGGTTTTCTTTCATAAAACTCACCAAACCCTGGTCAGTCTACAGTTACTCAGCAGTCACCCAAAACAGAGCAAAAGACGTGCCTCCGCCAAGGTCCCCAAAGGCCACCAGACTTATTGCCAGGCCCAAAAAGCGCAAACTTTTAAAACACGCTCCTCCTACCAGAAGTTCCCTCCCTTCTGGTCATGTTCAGTTTTTCCTCCCCCAAAAGGGGAAGTCCTTCAAAAGCTGCTCAGTAGCATGCACAATCTCAGGGTGGGCCAGGTGTGGCCACTCCCAAATGATTCAGCTAAAACTTTCGATATTAATCTTTACTACAAATAAGTTTAACCACAACATTTAGTAGGCATTTTTATTGCATTAATTGAAGTGGAAATTTGGCAATTCACAAATAAATTTTGACCAGAACTTCAGTGACGGACTTAGCATTATCTTTTCCATATTCTATAATTCAATCACTCACTAAGCTTTTCAGTATCCATGACCCTGCCTTGTTTGTTTAAGTTGTTTTATGTAATCCCCTACTCATGTCCATTGATGTCAATACTTACTGTAATAAATGTTATTTAATGAAGAAGAGATAATAGAGAAATGTAAGGAGAATGTTTCTCTCCCAAGGCCAAACAACAGGATAAAAACTTCATTCCTTGAGCATCTAATGTTTCCTAGCCTCCTGAGTCATACTACAAGAAAGGCTTTATGTGAGATTTGTAATTCCTAATGATTTTTTTTTCTTAGAAAGGAGCAAAATGCTTTTTTTGGAGAGATGGGGAAAAATTAGGTTTCAGTAAAATTTTTGATTCTCTCAATGAAGTACTCTCAACTCAAAAGTCAAAAAGCCAGTTGCTTGGATTGAAATCTGATCCACAGACCCCTTATAAACCTTTCTCTTGCTAAAATTGGGCCATAGATGCTTTTAGCAAGCTTATTGATGAGTTTACATTCCAATACTTTGGGGAACTTGGGCAAGTGGTTTCACTTCTCTGAGATTCAATTTCTTCATCTTGGTAAAGAAAAATCTGAACCATATAATCTCTCAGGTTCCTTATAACTCTTTAAAATAATCGACTCTCTCACATTCATTAGGATTTTCCCCCTCAGGATATATAACTTGGAATAACTGGAATTCAGAACCAAAAGTGCCCTTTGTGATCATGTTGAACTCCCTAATTTTACAAAGATGGAAATGCAGTCCCAGAGATCTAAGCAACTTGCTCAAGTCAATTCCATTACAGAGTCAGGATTTACAATTACAATCTCAGTTCCTATTTTAATGATCTTTTTCTTATACTATGAATGGAAGGGGATACTGAAGAATCTATTGGGCAGAGTACACTGTTATTTAACAGGTATTATATAAAAGTCACTATAAAATAAGTCCTTCTGGAAGCCTCTCTCAGGTTTATCCAGATATAAGAAAGATTTTATTATACTGAATTTTGAGTAAGATTCTAATCCCAATTCTTATGCTTATAACTTATGTTGCCTTGGGACAGTTCCTTAATATAAATAGCAAGACATCATCATATGCAAATATTAACAAATAAGCAATGAATAAGCATATAAAAAATAAGCATAGTTATTTTTTAGTGAAAGAGAGGGATTTATGATGACAATTCAGAATCAGGTCTTTCCCACCAGAAATTATGGAAAGGTAATTCTTAGGACCCCAATCAATTTATTTATTGATGCAGATTCTGCAAGGAAATAGCAGACTATTCAACATATCTCTTCAGGCTGCAAATATTTGGCACTTAAAAATAGCTAGAAAGACATGATTAAAGTGTTCAAAACTATATAAAAAAAGTTTGTCATCCTTAACAAATAGATTTAAAATGACTATGCTCCAAATATGGACCCTAAAATATATTAGAGTTATGAATGAATAAACTATAAATTATGACAAAACATAATTAAGGCAAAACTGATTGCTATGTACCCCAAGCACATGGATTTAATACTGATCTATAAATATATAAGAACAAAGTTTTTAAATATGCCATTATCCTAAATATTCATAATTTCTAAATTATGTTGAATTAAAATCTTTCAAGATGTAGAAATTTGTGAGAAGAAACTAAAACCATGAATAAGATGACATGCATATCACTTCCACTATCTTTTATTTAAATAGAGTTGTCCCAAACATGCATTAAATGAGCCTACTAAAGATTAGTTTACCTCCCAATACTTTTATTCAATTATAAAAAGCAATCATTTTATTGATCTGTGAGACAGTCCATAGAACATTTAACATAAAAGAACAATAGCAAGATAATGAAAAGACTGTCTGACCTCCATCAAGCAAGATGAGAAGGATGAGCTAACAATAATAATAACTAAATATAAGGTTAAAATAATATGAACAACAATAGTAACAGAAATATATGTAGTTTCAGAGATTACAAAGCAGTGTGCATACATTATGCCATTTGACCCTTGTAAAACCTGGAATGGAATGAATGAATGAGTAAATGAATGTATGAGTAAGCATTTTTTGAGTGCTTAAAATGGTGTCAAACAATGGGAGTACAAATAAAAAGCAAATACAGTTCAAGTCTTCTAGGAACTTACATGTTAATGAAGGATACAGCATACATCAGTGGAGTAGTGACTGGGCAAGGGGTGTTTTGGTCTGGAAAGTTATAGTGATGGTGGCAGGGGGTGCAGGGAAGTGACCATAGCAAAGTAAATTGTTACACTCTCTCCCTTCAGGAACAATGGTAGAGTTGATCTAATCACACTTTATGTTTCCAGAACTGGAGAAGATGTCTATGTAGGAGTGACTATAAAGGAGTGGGTGAAGTGAAGTATTTATGAGGCTTTCCTGAAATTGGATTCACAAAGAACCAATCACTAAGTAGGGCAGGGCACTAGGCTACACATTTCCATATGGAATGGTTAATTTTGGGCATGGCTAGCATGGAGGAAGTGGCAAGGGAGGAGACAGTAAAGAGAAGCTGAATCTTTCTGGGATAGGGGGGCAGAAACTGTGAATAGGTGCTATTTGTATGAGCCCTATATTTTAAAATGTAATAAATTTTTTATTTATGATTTTGAGTTCCAATTTTTCCCCCTTCTTTCCTCCCTCCTCCTTTCCATTCCCTGAGGCAGCAAGCAATCAGATAGGGGTTATACATGTATTATTATGTAAAATATTGCCATATTTGTCATTTTGTACAAGAAAACTTGATTAAAAGAAAAAATGAAAGGAAGTGAAAAATAGCATGCTTCAGTCTGTTCCCTCAATATCAGTTCTTTCTTTGGAAGTGGATAGTATGTTTTATCAATAGTCCTTTGGAATTGTCTTGAATCATTGTATTGTTGAGAACAGTCATGGTATTCACAGTTCTTCATCAAACAATATTGCTGTCTCTGTGAACAATGTTCCCTTGGCTCTGCTCCCTTCACTATACATCATTTCATACATGCCTTTCCAGGCCTTTCTGTAGTCATCCTGCTTGTCATTATACCACAATAATATTCCATCAACATCATATTCCACAGTTTGTTTAGCCATTCCCCAATTGATGTCCATTCCTTTGATTTCCAATTCTTATCCACCACAAAAAGAGAGCTGCTGTGAATATTTTTGTAAAAATAGGTCTTTTGCTCTTTTTGGGGATGTCTTTGGGATATAAACCTAGCAGTGGTATTGTTGGATCAAAGGATATGTACAGTTCTATAGTCCTTAGGGTATAGTTCCAAATTGTTCTCCAGAATGATTGGATCTTTTCACAACTCCACCAACTGTGGATTAGCGTCCCAGCTTCCCCCACACACACACACACACACAACATCCTATATTTTCCATTTCTGTTATATTTGTCACTGTGATAGGTGTGAGGTAATACCTCAGAGTTGTTTTAATTTGCATTTCTCTGATCAATATTGAACTAGAGCAATAACCAGGCCAATAAGAAAGGAGCCTCTAAGCTTTAGTTCACAAAAGGATCAGATTTTATTACTTGGGAATTAATTAAACAACAAAGGTGAAACTAATAAAAATCAAAGATAAGGAAATAGGAAAATAGAAATACAGATAGATATTCTTAACTCTAAGCTTAACCCAGACCCTTTCCAATTTAGCTAGTTCAAAGGAATTTAGGGTTTTTCATAACTCACGTAACCTGAAAATTTACAGTTGCTGACCAGAGGCAACAGTCGCCCGTGACAGAGCACAAACAGGAGCAGCGTGCCACCACCACATGGGGTCAAGCAGAAAGAAGGAAGCCAGCTCATATACCGGAAGCACCGCACCTCCCTTCTGGGAACATTCGATGTTTCCTCCCCCAGAAGGGGAGGTCCTTCAAAAGGCTTCCTTCATAACATCAGAGGGGCTAAGAGTGGTCCCTCCCAAATGAGTTAGCTAAAAATGGGAATATTAATCTTTACCACAAATAATTTTTACCACACTAACAAATAAGGAGCAGGGGTCTAGGCCAAATATTTTGTTTTCCAAGTAAATCTCTTAGAAACTGAAAATGGGGAACAGATAAAGTAACCCTTTATGTACATATAGACACACACATGTAAACACACACATATATACATATACACATACACTTATGCATACATATAATACACACATATATAAACACACACACATAGAGACACATATACCTATACATATATACATATAAAATCCCTAAACAACTTCCCTTTGCCTCTTTTCTGTGTAAGATTAGAACTAGATATAGAAAGGCCTTTCATTTACAGAAACTTTAAAATAATAAAATATCTCCCTCCCTATAGTGTTATATATTAGAATTACAAAACTGTTTTCCTTGAAGGTCAAATATTATGTCTATAATCAGTAAGTTCTTTATTTTGTGATCTAAGAAGAGGAAAATAAGGATGAGGTTAAATTTTGTCAGAAATTAAAGCTCAGGTATTTGCTGGAGCAAAAGCCCCAATAATTACTGTATCTGCACTTTCTCATTGATTTACTCTAATAGAAAAAGAGTAAAATAGATCTGGTAGTTACAGAAAGGTCATGTAGCTGACTTAGTTTTCAAAAGTTTGAGCTACTTTCAAAAAAGACTGTCATGCAGTATGAAAAATTACAATTATAGGCAAGTTATAGGCCTATCTGCTAACTGCTGACAATGATGTTTTGTTTTTTTTTTTTTAGTGAGGCAATTGGGGTTAAGTGACTTGCTCAGGGTCACACAGCTAGTAAGTGTCAAGTGTCTGAGGCCAGATTTGAACTCAGGTACTCCTGACTCCAGGACCAGTGCTCTATCCACTGCGCCAACTAGCTGCCCCAACAATGATGTTTTTATAAGAGTAGTAAGTCTACTGGGAGAAGACTTAAGAAGCCCAAGGGCAAAATTTCTAAAATCCTGTTTCTTCAGATTAATCATCGATAGTTAATCAGACCAACATTTACAGAGGGGACTTCTGCAGCGGAGTAAAGATGGCAGATGAAAGGCAGTGAGCTCTTGAACTCATGACACAATCACTCCAAAAACCTTCCAAATAATGCCATAGGACAATTCCTGGAGCAGCAAAACCCACAGAAGAATGTGCTGAAATCATCTTCCAACCAAGGGCAGCTTGGAAAGTCTAAAGGAGGGAACTGCTGTGCTGAGACAGAAGTCAATCCCAAACCCAGTCACCCTGACATAGATCCAGTACCAGGAAAGCCTCTCCAGAGAAAGAGACGCCCCCCCCCCCCCGGGCCAATGAATCAGCTACAGCACCAGTGTCATCTGGAATTAAGTTCACAATCTGGTGAGAGGGCTGAGCCTTTGACAGGTGGAAGATTACAGGGGTCTAAGCTGGTGCTGAGGCAGAACTTGGGTTTTTTACTCCTGCTTGGAACCAGGAGATAGGCTTGAGTAGCAGTGGCTAAAGTGGGGGAGGGGCACAGGTTTGTTGGAGCTGACAACCACAACACACAATGCTCCTTGAATAGCAAGTTGGTCTGGGGTCATGTACGGACCAGGGAATAGGCCAAGCAAGTGAAGAACCTGCTCCTCCTTAAATCATACCACTTGGGATGTTCTGAAGCTTGGGATAATGCAGCCCAGAAACAGGACCCCACTTTAAGGAGCTAAAAGTCAGGTAAAAGAAAACAAGATGAGCGGAGAAAGGTGAGGACCATAGAAAGTTTCTTTAGTGACAAGGAAAATTTAGGTGCACCCTCAGAGGAAGATGTCAATATCAGGGCCCCTATATCTAAAGCTTCCAAGAAAAATATGATTTAGTCTCAGGCCATAGAGGCACTCAAAAAGGACTTTGAAGATAAAATTAGAGAGGTAGAGGAAAAAATGGAAAGAGAAATGAGGGTCATGCAGGGAAAAAAAAAAACATGAGAAAAAAGTCAACAGCTTGAAAAGCTAAATTGACCAAGTGGAAAAGGAGGTACAAAAGCTCTCTGACAAAAATAATTGCCTAAGAATTAGGATTGAACAAATGGATGCTAGTGACTTTATGAGAAACCAAGACATAATAAAACAAATCCAAATGAATAAAAAAATAGAGGGCAATGTGAAATATCTTCTGGGAAAAACTGCCGACCTGGAAAATAGGTCCAGGAGAGATAATTTGAAAATTATTGGTCTACCTGAAAACCATGATCAGGGAAAGAGCTTAGATATCATCTTCCAGGAAATTATCAGGGAAAATTGCCCTGCTATTCTAGAAGCCGAGGGTAAAATAGAAATTGAAAGAATGCCCAGATTACCTCCTGAAAGAGATCCCAAAAGGAAAACTCTTAGGAATATTATAGCCAAATTCCAAAGCACTCAGTTCAAGTACAAAATATTGCAAGCTGCCAAAAAGAAAGAATTCAAGTACTGTGGAGCTCCAGTCAGAATAGTGCAAGATCTAGCTGCTTCTACATTAAAGCACCACAGGGCATGGAATGTGATATTCCAGAGGGCAAAGGAATTGGGATTACAACCAAGAATCACATATCCCAGCAAAACTCAGCATTATCTTTCAGAGGAAAAAATGGGACTTTAATGAAAAAGTAGACTCTCAGGTATTTGTAATGAAAAGACCTGAACTGAATGGCAAATTTGACTTTCAAATACAAGACCCTAGAGAACCATAAAAAATTGGAGTTGGCGGACATACCTGGGGTCATGCAGTGGATGACTGTCTTCTGTCTGAGGCTGGGTTTTTACTGGGATACCCCTGGGTCCAGGGTGGATACTTTGTTGACTGTGTCACCTAGCTGCCACATGATAACATCTTTTTGTTGTTGTTGTTGTTTTTGTTCTAATTTGAGAGGCAATGGGGGTTAAGTGACTTGCCCAGGGTCATACAACTAGTAAGTGTTAAGTGTCTGAGGCTGGCTTTGAACTCGGGTCCTCCAGAATCCAGGGCTGGTGCTTTATCTACTGCACCACCTAGCTGCCCCCACATGATGACATCTTTAGGGCTAAATTGAGGGGTGAGGGGAATGCAATGGGGGAGGGGGAAGGGTAGAGGTAGCATGGGGTAAAATCCCACATGAAAGAAACAGGAAAGGGCTTATGGAGTGGGTGAAGAGATGGGGAAGGAACGTGGCAGCAAATGAATTTTACACTCATCAGAACAGGATCAAATACCTTAATCTCATCAGAGTTGCCTCAAGGAGGGATTAGAACCAATTGAATAGAGTAATCTATTTAATCTGGGCAGTAAATAAGCCTAACACTCATCAGCATTGGCTCAAAGACCCCAATCTCATCAGAATTGGCTCAAGGAGGGAATAACATACACTCTCAATTGGGTGAAGTAATCTATCTAACCCTGCAGTAAAATAGAATGGGGAGGAGATAAAGAGAGAGGGGCAAAAGAAGGGAGGGAAGATCGGAGGAGGGGACAGACAGAAGCAAATGCCTTTTGAAGAGGGATAGGGTGAAAGAAGATAGATAATAGAGTAAATATCATGGGGAAGGGAATAGGATGAAGGCAAACAGTTAACAATAGTAATCATGAAAATGAGAAAAGGGGGGAAATTTATACAAAAATATTTATAGCAACTCTTTGTGGAAGCTAAGAATTAGGAATAAAGGGAATACCCATCATTTGAGGTATTATTGGAGTAGCTGTGGTATATGATTGTAGTGGAATGGTATTGTGCTATAGGAAATGACAAACAGGATGATCCCAGAAAAACCTGGCAAGACTCATATGAACTGATGTATAGTAAAGTGAGCAGAACTGGGAGGACATTATGCATAGTGACAGCAGTATTGTTCAATAAGCAATTGTGAATGACTTACGTACTCTCAGCAATACAATGATCCAAGAGAATCCCAAGGGACTAATGAGGAAGCAAACTATCCCTCCCCCCCCCAAAGAACTGATAAAAAGAGCACTTGTGGATCGTACATATATAACTTATATCAGATTGGTTGATGTCTTGGGGAGGGGGGAGGAAAGGGAGGGAGGGAGGAAAATTTGGAACTCTAAATCTTATGAAAATGAATGTTGAAAACTACCCTTCCATGTAACTGGAAAAAAATAAAATAAATGATTGTTGAAAACAAACAAACAAACAAAAAATAATTAACCAGACCCATTCAGAACTTGTTTGGAATAAAATTAAATATCCTTCAGATAGCCTTCAAGATGGTATAAAATGATGCTCTTTCCCTATTGTAAGAGGAAAAGAGAAAGCCAGCCTAAATGCAAGCACTATGAGAAGACAGAGTAAACAAAGCCAAAAGCTCTTCTCTCGACCTTTGTAGATTTCTTATTGAATTGTTTTGATTTATGGTCGATCCTTCCTTTCTCTAACACCCCCACCCCCCAACTCTTCTTCCATGAGAGGAATCATGGCATAATGAGTAGAGAGCTGGTTTTGAAGTGAGGAAGGTTTTAGTTCAAGTCTTATCTCTAAAAGGGACAAAATGGACCTTAGCAAGTCTCTCAAACAGCTGGTCCCCCAGGCAACCCTTTCAATTGCAAAAAAGCTGATTGCATTTGAAGAGGAAATCTCTCCATCCCTAAATTCCCTGTGCCAGTGAAATTATAGGTCTAGTCCTTAACTCTTTATGTACATTCAGAAATTTTCTCATAAACACTTTTTAAAATGAAATACTGGTGGATTTATTAAAGATTTATTAAAATTTTGGACAAGTATTATTTCAGTTTCATTCAATATTTGTGTAGTGTAATGTGAGAACTTCCATAATAGATTTGAGCCATGGCCAAACCAGTCCAGTATGTTCTTTTTATCATTATACCAAGGATTCTCACAGCATATATGTGAAGCTTTTTGAGAACAAGAAGGTTTCTTCCTTTCTTGCCTTTGTATTCCCTTGTTGCTTCTCTATTTCTTTTAAATTTAAATTTGTTTTTCCATTCTTTCTTGAATTATTATTATCAAACTGAAATAGAAACTATACATATGTATCCCTGAAAGACATATATGGACTTCGAAAGAAGCATATTAACATCATTTGTTTTAATGTATTTTATTAATTTTTAAAAATATTTACCTAATTACATTTTAATCTAGTTCAGTGGCACTAAAGAGTGTTATGGGCCCCAAGCTGCCTCATGTTTGACAACCTCAGCCCTAAAGCATATAACATAGAATTTGGAATAAACTTAGGTACCTTGTACAAAGAAAGTATTCAAAAATTTTGTTGATGTTTTACCTGATCTTATAAAAAGGAACAATAAATCAACCAATAATTGAAAAAATATTTATCACATGCCCACTTTGTGTTATGTACTATTAAATGCTGGGAAAACAACTTCTCATATTTTGATTCAATAAGAGAATGAATGGGTAGCCTTCAAAATTTAAATGAATTGTCTATATAGATATTTAAACAGATTTCCACCAAAGGTGCTTAAAACAAATATATTCTGTTATTTCATAGGTACTCTTCTTATTCTAGGTGAATTAATTTTGTTTCTGTGAAAAATTTAAAGTTTAGTATTTTGTTTTTCATAATACATTCAGTTCTTCATATAGTTATGAATTCTTCAACCATATCTGTGAAAGACATAATTCCTCATTTTTTTTGAGGCAATTGCGGTTAAGTGACTTGCCCAGGGTCACACAGCTAGTAAGTGTCAAATGTCTATGGTCAGATTTGAACTCAGGTCTTCCTGAATCCAGGGCCGGTGCTTTATCCACTCTGCCACCTACCTACCCCCATAACTTCCCATTTTTTACTGTGATCTTTGATATGTAGAATATTTTTTTCTGTTTAGAGTTCATTATGGCATATGTGTTGCTGATGTAAATATTTTCTACCAAACTTCTTTCCAGTTTTCCTGTCACTTCTCTTTTTTTTTTTTTTTTGCGGGGCAGTGGGGGTTAAGTGACTTGCCCAAGGTCACACAGCTAGTAAGTGTCAAGTGTCTGAGGCCGGATTTGAACTCAGGAACTCCTGAATCCAGGGCTGGTGCTTTATCCACTGCGCCACCTAGCCGCCCCCCACTTCTCATTAAATAAGGTAATTGGAAACCATAGAGGGAACCTCAAGAAATGAGACTTGGGATGGAGGGAATGGAAATCATTCCCTTTGATTCCCATAGAGAGGAAATATTTTACTGAATTATGCCACATTTATTGAGAGTGGTGGGAAAAGGGGCAGGGCAACATGTGAGATTAGGATTATTTCTAAATGAATTCTACGTATCTCTAAATATTCTACTTCTGAGTACTCTCCTCTGTAGTAAGAGGAAGTGTTTCTTGCAATCACTTCCAATCCTAGAGAAAAGGAAATCTGTGTACATGAGGGCCCTGGAGTCTGGAGGACCTGATTTCAAATCTTGTCTTAGACATTATATTAGCTTTGTGACCTTGGGCAAGTCACTGAAACACAATTACTTTAAACATCCAGGTCATTGCCAGTCACCCTGATGTATACCTTGCACTGACTCTGGAGGAGAAAGTGTGGTTGGTGACTTTGCACAGCCCTCCCTCATTTAAATCCAATTCACTGTAAGTCATGACATCACACTGATATCAAGGTCCTCTTTGAGAATGAAGTACAAACAACAATAACAAAATTAGTCCCAGCTTCCTGGTTTTCATGCTTTTCTAGCAGTTCTTCTGAAATAGAGAGTCTCTCCCCTAGTAGTTCATATTTGAGATAATCAAATACTAGGCTGCTGCATCTGTCAGTTTATAGGCCTTACTCATCTGTACAAATCCATGAATGTACTTTTTAAATTTTTAACCAATTACAAATCATCTGGATTATTATTGCTTTATGGTATAATTTGAGATAGATACTCCCTTCATTCCATTTTTTTTGGTTAATTTTCCTTTGAATTTCTTAAACTTTTGTGATTTCAGATGAATTTTATTATTTTTTTCTGGATCTATAAAATAATGTCTAGGTAGTATGATAGGAATACTGTTAAATCTCTAGGTTAATTATGATATTATTGTTTTTCTGGATAACATAAAGCAATGCTAATGATACTTGTACATCTATCTTTTTAAACATAACTTTGCTGAATCTATTTTTGTTGCTGTTGGGCCATTTCAGTTGTGTGAAACTCTTCATGACCCCATTTGGGGTTTTCTTGGCAAAGACACTGGAGTAGTTTGCTATTTTTTCTGCAGCTCATTTTACAGATGAGGAAATGGAGGTAAATAGCATTGTGATTTTCCCAAGGTCACATAGCTATTAAGTGTGTAAGGCCATATTTGAACTGATGAAAATGAGTCTTTCTGATTCCATGCCTAGTGCTCTATAGACTGTGCCACTTAGCTGCCCTACACTGAATTTATTAATCACACCAAATGGATTATTTGTTGATTTTCTAGGATTTTTTAAGTTAAGCATCATGCCATCCTCAAATGAGAATACTTTTTCCTACTTTTTTGTTCATTTAATTAATTTTTCTTCACTTATTGCTATAGTATTGCTTATACTATTTCTAGTATTATGTACATACTAATGAAGAGAAATGACATCTTTTTCTGTGTCCTATAAATGTCTTGCAAAACTTACAGAATTTCTTCATTACAAATATTGTTAATTTTTAGTTTTGGATAAGTGTTTTTGATCCAGTTAAGAAAAAAAGCTATTTAATTCCTGTGTGGCTAATATATTTATCATAAATGAATGTTTTAGGGGGCGGCGAGGTGGCACAGTGGATAAAGCACCGGCCCTGGATTCAGGAGTACCTGAGTTCAAATCCGGCCTCAGACACTTGACACTTACTAGCTGTGTGACCCTGGGCAAGTCACTTAACCCCCATTGCCCCCACAAAAACAAACAAAAAAACCCCAAATAAATGAATGAATGTTTTATCCTGTTAAAAACATTTCCTTAATTTATTGATACAGTCATGTTGTATTATTCATATGATTAAATATGCTTATTTATAACCTTGATATTAATTTGATTTATTCACAATGAATGATTTGATGTTTCTCTTTGCTAAAATTTTATTTTTATGTTTATATTCATTAGAGAAATTGCTTTATGTTCCCCTTTTTTGCCTTAACTCTTCATGTCATTTGTCTCATGAAAGGATCTTGGTAAAGCATCTCTGTACCCCCTCTATTTTATAGCATAAAGATTAAAACATTTTTAAATGCTTGGGAGAATTCACATTTAAATCCATTTGGTCTAGTAGATTATATTCTTTGAAGGTTCATTTATCTGCTTGTTTCTTTTTATTTGTGTTATTGAGTTGTTTGTATCTGTTTCTGTTTTTTGAACTTTGCTATTTTGTTTCTACAGATATTATGAAATTATTAAATTCTCTGTTTAGTTGGCATATTATTTGGTATGGTGATTTCTGACAATTTTCCTTTTTGCCTCTCTATTTCTCATTAATTTACTTTGTTTTATTTTAGCAATTTGGTTTTCTTTGTTTTATTTTTTGTTAAAAGTTTATTGACTCTATTACACATTTATAAAACATAGATCTTAAATATAGTCTTATCACTTAAATGTGGTTTTTTTTTTGTTTTTACTTCATTTCTTTTTAGTTTTCAAAATACCTTCTTTTGCACTTGTTTTAAGATCAGCGGTGGGTTGTTTTTCTAGGCATGCTTTATGTCTATGGGATCCCAATAATCATCATCACTAATATATGCTATTACTGAGAATTAGTGTTGAATAGACCATTTATATATTTTTATATGTTGTCTCATTTGTTACTTACACTAACCCTGTAATGTAAGTGCTATTCACCTTTACATTTGAGAAATCAGAGTGAAAGAGAGAGAGAGAGAGAGAGAGAGAGAGAGGGCACTTTAGTGACTTGCCCATGGTCACATAGCAAGTAATAGCTAGTAAATAGCAAGCAAAGGCAGGATATGAGCTGAAGTATTCTTGACTCCAAGTCTCCCCTGCACTATACCATTTACTTAGCTTACAAAAACAGTTTTTTTCCTTTTTCCTTGTTAATATTTATTTAAAGTTTTCCATCATATTTCTACCTTCAGTTCTTATAATTCTTCACAATGATTTTTATATGCATTTCTAAATTCCCTACATTTCCCTTGACTATTTTATTTCTTTCAAGCAATTCAGGTTCTTCCACAACTACATTCTAGTCTTAGTTTCCATCACACCAAGATACATCAAGATGCATAAGATAATTCTGCCACTCTGAGTTAGGATCTTTACTTCACTTTATTATATATAGTTTCTGGCATTAAGTATCGAAATCTGAGACCATGAATTTTATTAATGCCTCCCCTTCTGAATCTCTAGCATGGATTTCTGTTTATATCTGCTTCTTTCTTTCCTACATTTTAGCTACTTTTGTGGGGGGATCTAACTTGGATGATATGAAAAAGCACTTTTTTTCCTTTCTTTTCCATTAAAACACTTTTTTTTATTCTTTTTTTTTTTTTGGCGGGGCAATGGGGGTTAAGTGACTTGCCCAGGGTCACACAGCTAGTAAGTGTCAAGTGTCTGAGGCTGGCTTTGAACTCAGGTACTCCTGAATACAGGGCCAGTGCTTTAACCACTGCGCCATCTAGCTGCCCCCTCCATTAAAACACTTTTGATTAGATTTACAAAACTGTAGGCCAATATATCCTTATCAGCCGTTGCTAATTGTACTGCATCCATGTCCAGGAGCCCATTATCAAATTTTTAGCCTTTATCCAGAAATATAAATCTCCTTCTCTGACACCATCTTCCAAAGCAAATGTTCACTTCCCAAATCTGCATTTCTCTTTGAAATTTTTGGTTTTATCAGCAGCAGTGACACTGAACAATAATCTACCAAAACATATCTTCCATGTCCCTAATGCCATTTATTTTGCCCAAGACTTAATAGTCAATAGTTATGTTTTCTATATTCCTTCTGGTGGTGTGTTTTGGGTTCATACTAATTAGTAGAAGTTCATAGAAATACTGCATGAGTTCATGCACTTTGAAAACTCTTAGGGGCTTTCTTTCATGTTCTGGATACATGCCTCAGAGAGATGTCATACCTATAAAATATTATTAACTTGTCCAGAAATATTGATCTCAGTGTCCTTTAGCAGGAAGTTACCCATCACCATTATTTGTGTCTTTTTCCTTTGACTATTTGGAGGATCTCTTGGAGGAAAAGCAACTGTTTGATCATCATAGGAACCAAATCCTTTCTTTCTGATAAGTTCATATCTATTTAACCATTTTCCCAAGGTTCATTGGTATGAGAATCTCTCCTCATTGGTGGAGATTAATATTCTTTCTTGTGTTAGGGGCAGAGTAAAATTGGTGAGAGCAGAAGAGTTCCAGCCTTCTTCAGTTCCTTTTGGGACTCTTCAAGCTTTGAGTTATCTATGGAACTCTTTGAGCTCCAAGTGACTTTGGGCACTTCTGGTTTCCAGATCTAAGAAGGAAGATAGAAGATACCAATCCCCTGTTAGGATGCTGAAGGAAAAGACTATAGAGAGGCATGAGTGGAGCTAAAAGTCTCCATCATATCTCTATCTCCAGCTTGCTACTCTGGAGACTTTGGCAAGTTTTCCCCTTGGTGAGATTTGAGATCTCTCTCGGTTGAGCTGAGATATCTCACTCCTAAATGGAGGACTCCTTTACTCTGTATTGTCTGATACATATTATCTTATGTTTACCTTCTCTGATTTCTATTTTGCTATGATTTTGATAAAACTGTTTTTTGTTGTAAATGATGTGTATTCATTGTGGAAGTGGTTTTAATGGGAAAGTGGTAAATCCTTGAATATAGAGTTTAGGGTCACACATCCTTTAACAATTATGACAAAGTGATTAGAAGTTAATTGAATTTGATCTTACCCTTTAAAGTAATAAGGGCTATTTAAGTGCAAGATAGACTAGGTTTCAACTATGTGCTTTAAAGCACTAGTTTCAAAAAAATAAATTAAAAAAATAAAGCATTAGTTCCCAAAATTTTGATCACTCAATACTATCATAAAAAATAATACCCCATATACATATACATAAGGTTATTTTAAAATTATATACCCAAATGTATATACATACTGCATACTATTTATGTATATGGATTAAATATGTAATTATATTGAGAGAGCATTACAATAATATACATTTGTGTATATATATAAAGAGAGACAGACAGACAGACAAAGACAGATAGAGAAACAGAGATAGAAACAAAGATAGACAAAGACAGAGAGAGGCAGAGAAACACGGAGAGAGAGAGATTATAAATTCACTATCCTCAAGCAAGTATGGCTATATGACCTCCTCATGATTATAGGAGTAAGCCCTTAGGGATAGTGAGAGTAGCTTTCTTTAACATTCTCAACTCAATGGGGTAGAGCTAAAATGGCAGAGGACAGGCAGTGACTTGCTGGAGCTCTCCACAAGATGCCTCCAAATACCTTCAAATAGACAATTCCTGGATCAGTAGAACCCACAAAAAGATTGGGTGAAATACTTTTCCAGCCAATGACAACTTAGATGGTTGACAGGAAAGGTCTGTTGTACTGGGGTAAGAGTGGAGCACAGTCCAGCACAGGTTGTGCCAGCACAGACACAGCCAGAGCAAACCAGAAGCAGGCCTTGGGAGCCTCTGAATGAATCAGCAACAGCAGCAACTGTTTTTGGAACTCATACCCCCAAAGATGGTAAGGGGGGTTGAACAGTTTTGGACAGATGGAGATTACAGGGGTCTCTTTGCTAGCACTGAGGCAGGATTCTGTTGTTTTGTCCATACTTGGATCCAGGTCATAGTCTTGGATGGTGGTCCCAGGCAGGGGAGGAGCACAAGAACACAAGAGCTTGCAGGCACAGTCGAGTTGGACTCTATTCATAGTTCCAAGGCAGAAAAACAGGCCTGTGGTTGCTTGTAGACCATACAACAAGCCAGGAAAGTAGTAAACATACCTCTCATTAAATCATACCACCTTGGAAGAACTAAAAACTTACAAATTCCTAGAAGTATCTCTGAAAACAGCTGCACAACCCCCCTGAAGCTCGAGACAGTGTGCCCTCCACCCTACAGGCAGTGCCATACTTTAACAAAGAGTTAAAAGTCAAGAAATAGGCTGGGAAAAAGATCAAACAAAAATTCTGACCATAGAAAGTTTCTATAATGACAAGGAAGATCAAAATACACTCACAGAAGAATATAACAAAGTCGAAGCACCTACATCCAAAGCTTCCAAGAAAAATTTGAATTGGTCAGGACATATAAGTGCTCTAAAAGAATTTTGAAAATAAAGAAACAGAGGTAGAGAAAAAAATGGAAAGAGAAATGAGAAAAATGCAAGAAAATCATGAAAAAAGTCAACAACTTGGTAAAAGAGACATCAAAAAATACTGAAGAAAATAGTGCCTTAAAAACAAAATAGGCCAAATGGTAAAAGAGATTTTAAAAAAGCCAATGAGGAAAAGAATGCCTTGAAAAGCTGAATTGGTCAATGGAAAAGAGGCACAAAAATTCACTGAAGAAAATAACTTCTTAAAAATTAGGATTGAGCAAATGGAAACATTATGAGAAATCAAGAAACAAGAAAGCAAAACCAAAAGAATGAAAAAATAGAAGGCAATGTGAAATTTCTCATTGGAAAAACAACTGACCTGGAAAATTTTTCCAGGAGAGATCATTTGAAAATGATTGCATTACCTGAAAGGCATGATAAAAAAAAAAAAGAAACTAGTCATCATCTTCCAAGAAATTGTATTGCCCTGATATTCTAGAAGTAGAAGGTAAAATAGAAATTGAAAATAATCCACCAATCACCTCCTGAGAGGAGAATGAAAACTCCCAGGAATATTGCATGGAGCCAGACAGAAACAATTCACGTATTGAGGAGCCACAGTCAGGATAACACAAGATAGAATAGCTTCTACATTAAAGTATCTGAGGACTTGGAATACAACCAATAATTACCCACCTAGCAAAACTGCGTGTAATCCTTCAGGGGAAAAAAGGGAATTCAATAAAATAGAGAACTTTCAGAGAACTTTCTTCTTTTGGCGGGACAATTGGGGTTAAGTGGCTTGCCCAGGGTTGCACAGCTAGTAAGTCTCAAGTGTCTGAGGCTGGATTTGAACTCAGGTCCTCCTGAATCCAGGTCTGGTGTTCTATCCACTGTGCCACCTAGCTGCCCCCTTTCAGTCATTCTTTTTTTTTTTTTTTTGGTGAGGCAATTGGGGTTAAATTAATTGCCCAGGGTCACAAAGCTAGTAAGTGTTAAGTGTCTGAGGTCAGATTTGAACTCAGGTCCTCCTGAATCCAAGGCTGGTGTTCTATCCACTGCACCACCTAGCTGCCCCCTTTCAGGCATTCTTGATGAAAAGACTTGGGCTGAATAGAAAATTTAACTTTTAAATATAAGACTCAAGATAAGCCTAAAAAGGTAAAGAGGAAAAAGAAATCATAAGGTATATTAAAAGTTTAAACTGTTGACATTCCTACATGGGGAGATGATACTTGTAACTTTCTCATTATTAGTGCAGCTGGATGGAGTATATTTAGACAGAGGGCATAGGTGTGAGTTGAATATAAAGATATAATATCTTTAAAAAATAAAATTAAAGGGTGATAGAGGAATGCACTGGGATAAAGGGAAAGGGAGAGGTGAAAAGGAGTAAAGTATCTCACATAAAAGAAGCAAGAAAAATGTTATACAGTGGATAGGAAGATGGAGGAAGTACTGGGCAGTGAGTAAACATTACTTTCATCAAAGTTGGCTCAAAGAGGGACTAAGATACACACTCAATTGGATCTAGAAATCTATCTTACTCTGCAGGAAAGTAGGAGGGCAAGGAGATGTGGGGTCTAATAGAAGGAAAAGTAGATTGGGGGAGGGGATAGTCATGAACAAAACACTTTTAAAGAAGGACAGGGTGAAAGGAGATAGAGAATAGAATAAATGTTGTAAAGGATGGAGAGAAAAACAGGTAACAATAGAAAATATGAAAAATTTTTCATGCAAGTTTGTCTGATAAAGGCCTCATTTCTCAAACATATATAGAACTGAGTAAAATTTATTAAAATAAAATCCATTTCTCAATTGATAAATGATAAAAAGATAGGAATAGTTTTTAGATGAAATAAAGCTATAGTCATATAAAAAAATGCTACAACTAACTATTTATTTATTTATTTATTTTTGCGGGGCAGTGGGGGTTAAGTGACTTGCCCAAGGTCACACAGCTAGTAAGTGTCAAGTGTCTGAGGCCGGATTTGAACTCAGGAACTCCTGAATCCAGGGCCAGTGCTTTATCCACTGTGCCACCTAGATGCCCAACTAACTATTTATTAAAAAGATGCAAGTCAAAATGATTCTGAGGTACTACCTCATACCTATTGGATTAGATAATAGGACATTATGATGAAAAATGCAATCCCTTTCCAGAGAAAGAACTGATGGTGTTGGAATAAAGATTAAAGTATAAATTTTTTCTTTTATTTTTCTTTAGTTCTTTTTTTTTTTTTTGGTGGTGGTGGGCGGTTGTTTTCATTCACAACCTGACTAATATGGAACAGAATTTATGACTATACATGTACAACTTATATTGAATAACTTGCCTTCTTAAAGGCGGAGGGAGGAAGGAAGAGAATTTGGAGCACAAAGTTTTTTAAATGGATTTTAAAATTGTTTTTACATGTAATTGGGGAAAAAGAAAATTCTAAGTATTTTTTTTTTTGCAGGGCAATGAGGGTTAAATGACGTACCTAGGGTCACACAGCTAGTAATTGTCAAGTGTCTGAGGATGGATTTAAACTCATATCCTCCTGAATCCAGGGTTGGTGCTTAACCCATTGCACCAGTTAGCTGCCCCAAAATTCTAAGTAAATTTAAAAAGCACTATCAACTCAATTCTCCATAGTGTGTTCTCTCATTGTTAGCCAATAGTCATTAGTACCCCTCTTCTATGTCACCATTAATATCCTTTAGCTTTTACAAAGGGATGCTTATTTTGAAGATAAATCAAGAAAAGAAATACAAATATTTTCTCTCTCCCCGCACTGCCCTAAAACCATCTCAGGTTTTTCATTCTCCTGTATCACCTTTATCTGAAGAAAATATGTTCAGCTTTAATGCAGTTTCTATATAGTATTCTCCCCATTAAGTACATTTTCAAATATGGCAAATGTGGCTGATGAATGGATGGGTCTCCAACTCTACTTCTGGTACACAAGGCCAGGAAGGCCCCTTGGGATTTTACTCCTCACTGTCTTGCTTCTGGCAAATCCTAGCATGGACTCCATCTCCTGGACTGCTGGTGTTTTGTTCTCATGGCCTTTCAGATATCATAAGGTTATTGCCATCTCCAATCTCCTGCACCAAAACCAGGAAGAAATAGACATAATTGCAACAGAAGACTTGATAGTACCATGTGCTCTTAGGCCACATTGATTTTGACATGTTGGGGTGATATAGGTCTGAGGTTCAGTCTTGTTTCAGTTGAACATGAAAATCAGGAAAAAGTCAATGCCAACACCTTGGTTCTGGATTACCATTTCCTTTTGAATGTACCGCATTTGAGGCTCTGCAGTCAATCTCCTCATAATTTATTTAGCAGAATAGCTACAAAGCATGTGCACATTACCAAATTGAGGATAACCGTGTTTCCATTAAATGTTCTTATACTTTTCAAGAAGCAGGATAACTGAATTTCCATACTATTCCAAATGGGTTTTGCATCAGACTCCCCCCAGATACTATAGGGGCCAAATTTTTAATTGGGGAGTGTTAGCTAGGCAGCTAGCTGCAATATTGGGGAAATGAACAACAACCTCCCTCAAAAACAGAACAGGGTTTATTAATAAGAATGGAATTAAAAACACAAGTAAGACCAGTAGAATTAAGGGAAAGGAAAACAAATGGGGGAAGGGAAATTATCTAACCTGAATAACACCACTGCCCAGGGATCAGCTGAGAACACACAGCTGCATGCTGTCACTTTCTAGCTAGAATGGTGAAACTTCTCTCTTTTCCTTCCCAGCAGACCCCAGCATGACCATACACAGCCCCAAGCCAATTGGCTGGCAGCCCTGACTGACAGTCACATGACTGTCCTTACTGGGCTTCCAGTCATTATAGCTTTACCAGGCCCATGGCAACAGCTACAACCAGTGGATGGGGCACCATGCCATATGTGGAGGTGCAGCACCTGGGCCCCAGGGCATGCCAGGGTTTTTAAAATTCTAGCCAAAAAGATAACATCATAAAAATCTCAAATAACAATTAACTCTTTACAATATATAGTAATATATTATGTAAATTATAATAGTTTTACATGGAAATATACTTTTTAAAGCATGAGAAAAAGATAAGATAAATGGTAAAAAAACATTGTCTTATTAATAGTACAAAATGTCCTTTTGTTCTAATGAACATATTAATAATAATGTTAATAATATTTGTAAGGCAAGCTAGGTTACTGAATATGCTTTATTACTTCAGATAAATCTCTGTTTCTGTACTGAGGGATTAGACTAGCCTATAAATAAGAATTGTTAGAAATTAGGTATTTAGTTTATTTGATTAATATAAGCTATCCAAAAATGTGAATTTATATTATTGAAAATACATTTTCATTGAAATACACACAACAAAGAGATCACATAATAGCTCATAATAGTCAGTGAACATAAGAGATTTCCATGAGGATTCCTTTTTGTTTTTGTGTGGAAACAGTGAATTGTGTCTGATTTCAATTCAGTAGAAAGTTTTAATCTGAATTCATTGCTTTTTGTGTGGCACTTATGTCTAGTTATTTCAGGTTTGTTTTTTATATGAGTGTGAGCAATTGTGAAAGGGCCATGTTTGACCATTGCATGTTGGATGGGAAATAATATCTATGATTAAAACAGTTTAAGGCCATATTGTAAAATATTTTCATGCTAAACAAAGAAGTTTTTAATGATCTTGTACTTGATAGGGAGCCAGTGGAGTTAACTGAGCAAGGCCATATTTGTGTTTTAGGAAAATCACATGAGTAGTATATGGAGGATGAATAGAAATTGAGATACATGAGGTAAAGAGACCAATTAGGAAGGTATTGCAATAACCCATGCAAGAGATGTAAAGTATTAAGTTTGGGTAGTGTCTGTGCAAGTGAAGAAATGGAATATATGGTTGTCGTATCAGCTCCTATGGATTCATTTAGCATCTCTATGCTGATGATTCACCAGTCTACTTACTGAACCCCAAACTTTATGTTGACCTTTAGGCTCACCTCTCTGACTGCCTATTAGACAGCACAACCTTGATATCCCATAGAAATCTTACACTTAACATTCCCCAAAATGGATTCATTAGCTTTCCCTTTCAAACCATCCTCTCTTCCTTCTTCCCTATTTTAGCTAAGAGTACCACACTTCTCCCCACACCATATATCTAATCTGTTGTCAAGTCCTAGCAATTTTACCTTAACATCTCTCAAATATGTCCTTTTCTCTCCTCTAATACTGCCACCCTTCTGTTCAGACCTTCATTACCTCATGCTTGGGCCATTTCAATAGCTTATTGGTTGGTCTGTTTGCCTCAAGTGGCTGCTCACTCTACTCCATCCTCCAATCAATTGCCAAATTGATCTGTTTAAAGCTCTTTCCCCAACAGTTAATAAACTTGTGTCTCCTTCTTACCTCCAAAATCAAATATAAAACCCTTTGGCATACAAATATCTTCATAATATTCCCTTCCTTTGCAGTCTTACACCTTATACTACAACATGGACTCTGATCTAGTGACACTTTCCTCCTTGTTGTTCTTTGCACAAGGCACTTGATCTACCTACTTTATGCATTTTCACTGGCTATCCTCCATACCTGAAATTTTCTCCCTCTTCATCGCTGCTTCCTGGCTTTCCTGACTTCCTTCAATTTCCAGCTAAAGTTCCACCTTCTGCAGGAAACGCTTTCCTATCCACTTTATTCCCTCTGTTAGGTTTTTTCATATAAAATTATTAATATGATGTCTCTCCAAGTAGACTGTGAGTTCCTTGAGAACAGGAACTTCCTTTGGTCTTTGACTATTTCTCCAGCATTTTGCCCAGAGATTGGCATATGTAGATGCTTAATAAATGACTGAACATATCTGAGAATTGTAGAGATAAATGATAAGATTTAGCACTGATCAGATATGTGGGAGAGTGAAAGAAGAAACTTCATGACTGGAAGAATGCCCTTGAGTTAAAAAGGTGTTCAGAAGATGGGTGGGTTTTGGGCCTGCTTTCATGGGTACCCAACAGAGCCATGAGATGACCTGGGGATAGGAGTGTGAGTATGCTTGGGAGTAGGAGGATACTTATAAATATCATTCCACCTAATTCTGCTATGAACATCTTGATCAAGGTGAGGTTATAACTACCCCAAGGGACACATACCTAGGATAGAAAAGGGGTAGTTGAAATGTTATAGACTGAAAGAATATGGGGAACTGTGGGTGAAAAGTAAGTGTAGTTGTGTTTGAGATAAGCTCCAGAATGTTATCAAGGGGAGTTAGAATATTACCTACCTTCCCATTAATTAATTACCTACCCCATGCAGTAATAACAACTCTCCCCACACCTCCACCATATCATAACCACCTAGGGAACCAAGGACTTTTAAGACTACTGCTCTTGATAGCAAAAATAATATCAGTAATTTGTAGTGGCAGCTATATTTTGATTTAATGTAAGGGATAACTTCCTAACTATCTGAGTGTTTAAAAAATGAAATAGGTTATTTTGTGAAATATTAAGTTCTCCATCTTTCAATCAAAGACTGGATTAACACTCCTCAGAGATGATGAGGGTATTCACATAGTGTGTGAATCAGAGTTTGCACAAATTACCTTTGAAGGCACTTTGAATATTATGATACTTTTAGATTAAAATGGGAAATTCTTAGCATTAATGTTAAATTAAATGTAAACAGGCCTTTCTTCCAAGCTTTCTATTTTTAACCCCAAACCTTAATGGATCCTCTGAGATTTATTGATTCATGAATACTTATTCACTGCATTTTACATTCCTTTAAAAAGAAGAGAAGGAGCAGAGTTTGACCATAGGTATGTAAGCTAGGCTGGGGTAGCATATAAGAAGGGATTGTAATATTACCTTTTTTATACTCATATATTTTATACAAATACTAGACAGTTCCACTCTAATTGGCACATACATGCTTATTTGTGATTAGTGAAGGTGGATATGTTAACACCAGTGTATAGTAATAGATAGGAGAAGTAACTTTCCAACCTTACTTAGGCAGCCAAATTCCTTGTTATAGCTCTGGGAAGGACTCATCCTTTTGAAGAAAGTATAGGAAGTTAGAAAGTTTCATTTTTGGTAGACTAAGCTTTGTGTATAAGTTAATTTTTTTTTCTATCTAATATCCCTAAGTGCAAAATTGGAATAAATGATGATGGCACAAATCGATGTTTTATTATTCAATAATCATCAGTTAAAATGTGCTTTCTTGTGATATAAGTATTATAAATCATTTCTCTGTCTTAACATCACAAATTTCTTGTGTCAAAAGAAACATATACAGTGTAAACTTTAGTGCAGTGCCTTGTGATGTTAAATGACAAATCTATTTTTTGATTCTTATAAAGGGAAATATGTCACCTGATGTTTAAGATGTAAGGAGTCAAAAATAAAATTCTATCAACCTTTAAATAGACATAATTTTTCTTTAACACCTTTTCCATGTGATTCATGAGTTGAGAGGTCTGTTCACAATCAACTGTGATCTCACTTGAATTCCATCCACCATAGCTGTGAATCCCATTTTTACACCCTGAAAACTGCATTAAGAGAAATGGTTGAAAGGAGCAATTCAAAAGCCGTGCAATCACTTAAAAAGAAAATAGAAAGGATGTCTTGGTCCTTATTACAGCAGAAGCCTGATCAGATAGATAAATTCTAAATTGGTTCAGCTTAGACTGAACTAGAACTTAGTCTGAATCCAAATGCAAATGATTTACATGCACATGTATATAGAATAAAATTAGTATAATCTTCTGAAAATAAATGTGTATGGGATAGAGAGCTGGTACCTCTTTAAGAATACAAATTATAAATGAGTTGCCAATCTGCATCAGTGTAGGAACTGTCCACACATGGAGTTTCTTCCACTGATGTCATTATAATCCGAATGTCCTTCTTACTCCCACAAAAAATGATGTTTCAATTATCAACATCCAAAAAGAACAATTACAGCATACAAAGAAGCAAACTATATTTTCTTTTCATGTTTAACTATAAAAAGAATTTTCCTAAAGAACAATCTCATTTTTGTTTATTTCTATGAAATATAGCTTTTTGAACATCAACACAGATAATGCTGAGATATTTTCCTTAGAGTTGCTGCTTTTAAAAAAAAAACTTTTTAACATTTATTCTTAGGCAATAACTGGTCTTAAGGTTTAATCCTTATTTGAATGATGTGTGTAAAGATCCTATCAGACTCGGTTACTCCACTCTGTGGAAGCAACCTCTAAAAGCTGTATAAGTGCTAATAAACAAATCCATTTGATTATTGTCCTCTGAAGTAGAAACCCTAGCTAGGGAAAGGAAAAATAGTCAGTAATGGAACTGCATCAGATCACTGGAGTAAATAAACAGGGAATTTTAAGACCAGGTTCTCTAGAGATGTAGGTCACTACATCAGTTGGAAAGGAAGGTGGTGAATAAGACAAGCTGAGACTAAAAATAAGTATTTTTGTCAGTCAACTGCTTAGGAAGTGACCGGGACACCATAAAGTCCTGTTTTTAATCCAAGTTGCATGGCTAATAATTAACTCTGAAACATGAGCAGGAAACAACCGAGATTTGGAGGCTAGCATCCTGAGAGTATTTGCAATTTTGAAAGAACTGTTGATAATATTTGGGGAAGGAAAAAGAATGATATGTAAGGCAGAGTCCATGGGTATAGAGATTTTTCAGCCTGTTCATGGTAAAGCTTGAATAAGGAGCTTAGGAGAGAGTACTATTATATAATTTTTGTAGACTGGATTTGATTAATATGAGATGGGAAACAATCTAATTTTTTCATTTTTTTTCTCTCTTCCCCCTTCTTGAATCTCATTCTCTTCACTTTGACATATATGTTAAATCCTTGAAAAAATAACCTGGATATGTATAGATCAATTACTAAGTGTCTCAAGGACCTAAAATCATGTCCTTGTTTACTTGTATTTGCACAGAAGCTTAAGCCAGAGCTAAAAATCATCTAGGAACAAAAAAAGTTTTTAAAATATTTTCTTATAAATATGGTCAACAACAGGTAAATTACTTGGGTTTGTTTATTCTGATGATTTATTATTCTATTTGCTTCTGATTTCACTGATAATTTTATCCATATATTAAGAAAGTCACATCATAATATACCCAGGAATGTATTATGTGATAGTAACTGTATTCCTCTTGTTCTGCTTTGTTGATATGAAATAAAAGTATGAAGATTTAAAAATAAGTGGTTTTATATTATTAACCATTAGAGCTTTTTTATGTGGTGCAACGATTGTATCTTTAGAAGAGTATTTTGCTTAGAGTGTAGATACACTGCAAAATGGATCAGATGTAAGCTCTGGTAACTTGATGTGCTCTTAGTTAAAAATGGCTGCTCTCCTAGACACCTGATCCCCAGGACATGATTTATGCTGTGATGTGATTTTTAAACTGTAAAAAAAATCCTTCTGCAGAAATTCAACATGAATTTGTTTGAGGAAATGGACATTATGACAAGGTTCGTGGAAGTGCTTTTTAAAGTTTTAGAAAAGCAGGAGGAGCACAAGTGATGAAACCATTTTGGAACCACTTGAGAGAGGAGGAATTTTTTCTTTTCTTTTAACTAGAGGTTCATTAAGCCACAGCTATAGCTGTTCACCTTTCTAGGTGTTGCCTTGTGTCTAATAAAATATTGTAGCACTCTTCCAAGGAACTATTTGAATAACACATATTTTAATTTTCATTTGTATTCCTTTGATAGTTATCAGACTTTTCTTCTCCTTAGTCTCTTGTTCATGGGCCCACTTGGAAAAAACAACAGTTGGGGAGCAGAATAGAGACAGCAGACTGGGTAACACGTAGCACCAAAGGAAAGTATGTTAGGCATGACTTCTGTTTTAGCAGTCAACAATATCAAGATCGATCATCAAAGTCTGTTTCTGTACTGTGCTAGTGTGTAACATCTGGTACTACGATTCCCATAATTCTTTATAAACGGGAGAATCCACAGACCTGGGAAATAGAGTATTTATAAATACTCAACCTTGTCTGGTTTACTGAAAGTATACCATTTTAAAGGAGCTCTCACTTAATGTGTTAAAGAACTGAATTAAATAGAATAGTTTGCATATTATTTAGAAACATAGTCCCCATGGTGCTAATCTTTCTTTACTATCTTCTTAGGTAATAAAATTACAATTACCTGAACCCTTTCAAGGGTCTTTTAGACTGAGTCCTTCCTGGGAAAGATAAACTACAAATCCCATGAGCCAAAGCAACTCATAAAGCCCCTAGATTTCTTCCAGTAGTCTAAAATCCAGATTAAGGCAACCTGTGCAATGCCTGAAAAAAAAGCTGGGTTTTCCCCCCTACGCTGCTTCTCCATTAGCTTCCTATACCTTTAAAAGCATTAGAGTGAGTTGGCTGAGGAAAAAAGGAAAATCTGAGTGGGAGTGGCTGGGGGGGTGGGTGGGTGGAGAAATCACCTGTTCTGAGAGGAGCATGCTCACTGAAGAGGGAGGGAGAGGAGGAGGTGGAGGAGAAAGGGAGGGAGGGGACTGAATCAGCCTGGCATAGCTCAGATCTGTTTCTTCTCTAGCTTGGGAAGCTGGAGCTGCAGCAGCCAGGAGGGATCTCTAGCAAACGTTGTTTGATACCGGCCAACATGGAGGAAGCAATAACGGTAGTTACCTGCGAACAGGACTAATCCCCTGGCTTCCGCTCCAGCCATCCAGCTGTGTACTAGAAGAAGGGAGGGAAGCCTGATCCTTCACCCGTGGAGTCACATCTGTACGTCTACTCGCCCGACAGGAGTAGGGGGTTATTTTCCCCTTCTGGCTGCCTGCATCTAGGCTAAGAGGCAAAGGAGGGTGGGGAGCTGGCCTCTGAGGAGCCTCCCTGAGCCATGGGCAACGAAGCGAGCTTGGAAGGGGAAGGTCTCCCTGAAGGGCTGACAGCTGCTGCGGCGGCGGCGGCAGCCGGAGGAGGGGACGGCGGGGCGGGGAGCACCTTACACACCATGATCCCGGCCGGCATGGAGGCGGACCTGAGCCAGCTGAGCGAGGAGGAGAGGAGACAGATCGCTGCTGTCATGTCAAGGGCGCAGGGGCTGCCCAAAGGAAACGTCCCCCCCGCCGCAGCGGAACCACCTTCTATGCAAAGGCATGCACAGCATTATATGTATACATATATATGTTTATGCATACGTGTTACAGCTCCATAGGCACATATGTGTGAGCACGTATGTATGAGTAGAGTGCTGCATAGATGTAACCTCCCTTTATTTTATTCTCACTAATGGGGTGGGGATACAGTGATCATATGCCATCTGGATGGGTGAGGGAAAAAAAGGATTTGTAGTAGAGTTTTGCTGAAATAGGCAAGCATTACCTTATTATGGGTTTTAGCATGGTTTTAAGTTGTAATTCTCATCTTTCAGATTGTTCTTATCTGATGACATCCAGAGACGTTTCTAATATATTAATCTAGAAGTATTCCATTAAAAAACACGGGATGTGTTGTGAGCTAAATAGAGTAGTATTTTTGCCTGTATCTTATCTTTGGAAGTATCAGAAATGTCTTCCTATTATACATAACAGTAATTATATCTTTAATAATACCTTCCGTTCTCCTGGTAGTTGTTTCTCTTCTTTCACTCTTGAAGGAAATCAAGGGGTATAGTTTGGATATAACTATTTTATTAGAATATAAAGCATTCTGTAGCATATACCAATCAGTAGTAGGTTGGTATTTTTCTGATATGGCTGTCAATATAATTTTAAATTTTATGGATTTACCCCTTGTGTATGACAAAGTATCTATTTCATGGAAATACATGTTGGAACTTTTATTAACTTGAAAATCTTTTATTTGTATTTTGTAACATACAATATATATTTATCAAAAAGATTACAAACTCCTTAGTTACCTTCCCTGGCAAATGTAAGAGTTAGATGATTGATAGTAATCTGCTAATGTTCTCCCCACTTTCTTCCTTCTTACCTCTAACAAATTATTTTTTCTTTAATTAGTAATAGTAAGAAGTGTGCATAGTCATGTACAGAATGCTTGGCCAACCCTCATTTTTGTAAAAAAGGCTCACCACCTCTTGGAAGAGAAAGGGGACCATTTCTCTATCCATGGTCCTGAAACGAGTCTTCTGGTATCACAATCTAAGGGAAAAAAACATTGGTGGTTATTTTCTTATAGGGAAGGTGGCTAAATTTGGAGGAAAAGAAAAAACATGAAATCAGGTCATATGATATCATTAATTTTTTGAAATAAATAGCATTTTAATTTACTTGGGATTATATGGGTTTATTGAAAGGATAATTGAAAAAGGCGATTATTACAAATGTTGAAAAATGTTCTGTGACAATTCTATTGTTTTTAGTATTGAACATTTTCTTTCAGAATCTCTTGAGATTTCTTTTGATATAAAAAAAAATTTAAGGTACCAAGAAAAACACTATTCCCATTAAACTTGTGACTCCTCTAACTTTGTAAAATATGTGATTTCAGCAATATTTCAGAAAATTTAGAAACTGCTTTTGAAAATTTCTATTCTGATTTTTTGTGTCACATATTTATTGAAGACATGAATTATTATAAATTATGAATTAGGATTCAATATTATTTCTTAGATTAGTGTTAAATGACACAGCTTCTTAGGATCATAGAACTGGAAAAGAGCTCCTTAGTAATTCATATCTACTCCCATGATTTTACAGATGAGGAAGCTGAGGCCCATCTTTTAAAATTAATTGGTAATAATAATGTTTTCATTGTCTCATACCAAGTTATTTCAACAGGTCTAGGACACTGGTTAAATAACTAGAAAAGACCAGCTGTGGTTTTTTTTTTTTTTTTTTGCTGTCATTTTTTGCTTCTAACTTTTGTTCATTGAAGACCTTAAAGAACATCAGGTTAGACTATGAATATATATGTGGAAGGCATCACTTTTTTGCTTCAGCCAAAGTCACATAATTATTGCTTATATGACAATTCCTACGAACAGTATGTTTTTCAGTCCCCAGTTATTTCAGATAGAATCTTCAGGAAATAAATATACATGATTTCTGACATTTTCATTACATTTCTATTTTTCAGAGATATAGACCTCTGAAAAGTGCTTCAATTTTTTTCTATAATCAGAGGACACTATTCCTCTCAATAATGATAAAAAAGGAAACAAGTGTCTGTGTGCACAAACACACATATTCACACCTCTAGGTTCCAGAATGACTGTCCCAAATTGTCCATAATAAATTAGAAAAATTATCTAACCTTCCAGTTCCTCAGCATCTTCATCTATTAAATGGCTTTGATAACATCAACCTCAAAGGATTGTTTTTGTGAAGGTAAATTAAATAACATTCATAAAAGCATATTGAGTATGTTAAGTCATTATATTATTATTATTAAATGATATTAGTTATATTGTAATATATTATAATAAGATATGATTATGTTTCATTTTGGGACTTAATACTTTAAATTTTTTATTTGCTTCAGTTTTTTAGTGTCATAATGCTTTGTTTGTACTAGCCATACATTTTATTTTATGTGAAAAGTACATATTCATTGACTTATGAAAAGGGCACATGATGTAGTGGAATAAGAGATGGAGTAGGATTGACGAGTCTTAGCTCTTAGTGCTGACTGTTATTAACTAGCTATTGAGAACTTTGGGTAAATAATTTCTTCATTCTGGACTTCAGTTTCTTCAGTTTGGTGATCTCTAAGCTCACCTTCAGTTCTGCAATTTTACATACCTCAACACAGTCCTAAGCAAAGCTGGGAATCTGTAAATGGTGTTGGATATGTCTGTTGGTTCTTTGTATACCTCCCTTGCATAAGACAGCTACCATTATGACTGCTGTTTAATTTGCGATTGAAAAGATATGTAAATCCATTAAATTATTATTGGATGTTTTCCCCCTGTAACTGTCAGGGGAAAATAATTTAAATCTCATGATAAAAGAACATTGAAATCAAAAGAAGGGCTAGGCATGGGGAGTTAGGTAGTATGATAGAATATTAGAGGTATCAAAGGAAGTGCTCCTGGTTATTTTGATCCCTTCTATACTCGAGAGAATCCAATTTTGCTACTTTTCCTACTTAGTATTTTCTTAGGTACAGATGGGTCAGTTCCAAAGTTCTTTGCTGAGAGATACTCCTAATTGGTAGGATATTGTGTTAGAAACCTGAGGGTTTTCTCTGGTACTATTATCCTTTGATATCCCCTTGAACATTTTTTTTAGCCTGTCCTAGGTATTTGTTACATCTAACTTGCTTTCTCTTAGAGTGAGATAATATCCAGGTCTTAAGAGGCATATAGGATTTACTTATTTTTATTTTATCAGTTTAAAATGGAACTATAAGATTGAAGTTTTGATCAGAGAAGTTGGGCAAATGTTGTAACACAGTATATCATTCATAATTCAATACATTTTCTTTTTACCTCTTATTTAACTACATAGATGCTACATTAAGAGATTTTTTTAACCACCAAACTATGATTAACTGAGATACATCCTTAAGAATTTTTTTCTGGCCATATAATTATATCTCCATTTCTTTTCCTCCTTATTTTATGTTCCAGTAATATCACCTTTGATAGCTATTAGGTATTGATCTCTCTGGATCTTTTGCTGTCCATAATTACAACATTTAATAGTAAAGACTGCCAGCAGGGAGGTCAGGATAGTGATGCACATAGTTGTTGTTGTTTTTAACAATGCAGAGTCTAAAATTTCATACCATTAATGTTTCTTTTTAGTCAATGCAGCTATAATTGCTAATATTGATAGTAAAAGTAACTTTCAGTAATCATGCTACTTACTGTTATAAACAGGCCATAATTTCAACATGGCTATTTATACAATTTCTAGGTAACTCACATATGAGTTCGATGTTATAAAATACTCTAACCACAGGAAAAGAAAGGTTCATATGTTGGAACTTCATTATAGAACTATTTGCTTCCAGAATGTGATTCTGTATAATAATGGTTTGTCATGGATTCTGTCCAAGGAATTTTATTTACTGAATTATTACAATAATTTGTATTAAGTTGGTATCAACTATAATGCAATCCCATGGTATAGGTCCTGAGAACAGCATGAAAGCTCCAAAATATTCTTAATGAATACCTTTTATCTATGTTTTTTTCCAGAGCAGAGCAGTCAGAAATGTTATCTACATTAACACAGAGAAATTGCTTTTTGAAAATACCTTAGAGTTGAGAATTTCAATTCAGTAATTGTATAATAATTTGCTCTAGGAAATTACATTCCTTGCCAAATATTTCAAAAAGGTCAATCCTACCCATAACTTGTACTCTGAGCTGAATATGATTTGTATAATTATATCAACTAATAATATTTTTATATAGTGGCCATGGTAGAATTTGAACATTTAAATTTCGAAATACTAAAGCAGTTTAGTGATCTACCCTAGTAGTCTTAATTGTTTTCAAAATTATCTATAAAATTCTTTCAACCTTTTCTTGTTTAATTAAAATAAATGAGAACATTATCTCTGAAATACTAGGAGAGCAGACATTTAAGTCCTAGGGAAAGGTAGAGAGATGCAATTGCTAACAAGGAGATATTAATAAAGTTGAAGGTGATTTAATCTGTGTTGAAGTAAAAGTTTTACCAATCATAAACTAAATGATTAAGCTAAATTAAAAACCCCCAATTTTTTCAAAATCTGTATGAATGATTTCCTCTTAATAATGTGATGAGATATCCTCCCTCCATTCCAACCTCATAATATGAGTTGCATTGTATAATATGAGCCCCATTTGGGCTTGCACACTGATTTCTTTAAATCTATATAGAATGATTAATAATAAAAATAATACCTCACAATTTCATAGTATGTTACAGCTTACAATAATAGCTTTTATTACCATTTGAGAAATAAGAAACAGAGACTCAAAAAATATTAAGTGACTTTCTCACAGTTCTTTATTTCTAAGAAATTTTGAAGCCAAATTTGAATGAGGGACTTTAAACTTGGAAATTTAGTGCTCTTTCTATTGTATAAACAGAAACATGCAAAGAATTAATGTTCAAAGATGAAAATGCTTCTTAGAAATTTAAATCTGGAAACCTTCAAATTTTCATAATTTAAAAATAGGATAAAAATTAGCTTCTCTTTTTAACACTTTAAATAAGGATTACTGAGACCTACTATTTTTTATAACTGCTTCTCTCAATGTGGTTATCAGTACCAATAATTTCCTAACAGTCTTATATTTAAAAAAAAAAACTTTATGTGAATTAGCTGGCATTTATTTTATTTCTTTCTTTGATTTTTTAAAAAATAATTAATTGAATGTGCAAAATTTAATTTTGATCTTCCACCATTCCATGTTAATGAAAAATAAAATAAATTAAAACCCTTTTAGCAGATATTTAGTCATGCAAAACAAATTTTCCTTCATTTTAGAAGTAAGTTGGTAAGTTGCTTTTCAATGTGTATTAGATTTTCCAATTGTAGTCGACCTTTTATATGATGAAGTAGGTAATTTCTTGACCAGATGAATCTGAGATGAGTACTAAAATATTAAATTCAATGATCACAGATTTGCCTCTCAATTAGTAAATCTTATATTCAACTTTTACATCCACAGAACTTGAGGGATTATCACAAGTTTTAGCTATCAATATTCTATATTTGTGTGATATAATACTGAGCTGAGAGTAAAGAGATGTGGGTCCCAGCTAAAAATCTGACTACATTTGGACAAATCACTTTTCTCTGGATTTCATTGTCTTCTTTGAGATGGTTAAATCCAGTGATGTCTGAGGTCCCTTCTAGTTCTAATATTCTTTGATTCTAAACTGCTTTGGTTCATTCTTCATTAGGCTTTATTAATCAAAGAGAACAGGTATTCACTGACATTAAAAGGAAGTGCATATTTACAATCTGATTTATTCCATGAGAATGAATGTTTTTCAGCATGGCATGTTCTATTAGCATCTTCATCAGTAGAGTATGCTTTATTAAAAAAAATTAATGTCATGGATTCCTGTAAAAACTAAATATAAAAAGATCAGCCATTTGAAGTACATAATTATAAATGTTTGAAAATGCATCATATCATCAAAATAGTCAAGTAAAATCCATCTTTTGTGTCTTCCTGTGCCCTGTAAAGAAATGTTAAAAATAGCAGGAGAAGATGAAGTAGAAGATAATTAACTAGGAAATTGCTTATCATCCTTTAGTACCAGAAAACAAGTATAAGCGTTTAAGAAAATGGTCATTATGGAAGTTCCTGCTTCTAAGCAACTCATAGAGCCTCTTCTAGGGATAGATTACTTAAACTAATTCTTCAGTATTAGCAAGAATCCAGGAGGCATCTCTAAAGTTGTTTAATGTTTATGACTTATATAGGAACAACTTTTTAGAAATCCTCAATTTGTGCCATTGTCATGGGTAAAATCAGCATTTCTAAGAAAGCTTAATTGTTAAAGAGTTTGTATAGGAACTCTAACTGTTATCTGGAGATAATTTCAGCACAAAAATGGTGGGGGTCCCTACCCCACCCCTTGGATTTCTAAGCATTAAATTTTGATAAATCTATCTTGTGGGAATACTGTGTAAGAGCAACAGAGAAGCATGCGTATATTTATGTACATATGTGCACATGTGCAAATACAGTAGTACACATATGTAGCACCCATTTTACTTTTACTGAAGATGTTAGACATTCATTTATTAATACCTTACAATACCATGTATTGGGATTTCTATCCCTCCTTTTCTCTGCAGCTAATTGAGAAATGGCCATAGGCCTTGTAGACACTTAACTACCTCTTCTCTGCATTTCTTAGGAATCCTAGGATTTTAAAGCTGGAAGGGACCTTAGAGATCATCTAGTCCAATGACCTCATTTTGTAGATGAGGAAACCTCAAAGTAAGGGCATGACTTAATAGTACTTGATAACTTAGTCACTGATAAGCAGTAAATGAGAAGTACAGTGTCAGCTACAAAGCAAATTTTAAATACAATCTGAATTTATCTAGCTATTTAAATTTACTTATTAGGTTATTTCTGTGTTATAAATATAGTCAACCCAATTTTAGGAGTCTACTCCATCAATATACTTAATGTTAGAATTTCTTATGTTGCTTAGAATCCTATAACAATATAAGTTTCTGTGGAATAGGAAATATTTATGTTTATGTTTACAAATACAAATTTGTAATGTTTACAATTACATTCTTTGTGTTTGTATGCCCAGTGACTAGCACAGTGCCTGGCACATAGTAGGTGAGCAATCAATGTATGTTCATTATTTGATTGGTAAATTCCATTATTTTCATTTCCTTTTCTTCTTTACTGTTCCAGGAAACCAGAGTTTGATACCAGTCATCATCCAAAGCAACCAGGGAAACCTCCAGATCCTGGGCGTCCTGGACAACCCACTCTCAGTAAAAGTAGAACAACAGATACTTTGAGAACTGAACAGAAATCCCCTGGAAGAAGCCCTTCTACTACTAGCTTGAGAGAATCGAAATCTAGAACAGATTTTAAAGAAGAGCAAAAGTCAAGCATCATGCCTAGCTTTCTCACAGAATCCAACCCATTAAGTGCTGTCTCATCTGTTGTAAATAAGTTTAACCCTTTTGATTTGATATCAGACTCTGATGTATCCCAGGAAGAAACCACTAGGAAACAAAAAGTTGCTCAGAAGGAACAGGGGAAGACTGAAGGAATCACAAAGCCCACATCTCAACAGCAGTCCCCTAAACCAATTGCAAAGCCACAAGGGCCTCCCAAAGTTACATCTCAGCAAGCTGGTACTACCAAATCAATACCTCCTCAACAACCTGGAAAAGCTAAACCTCAGCCTCTTGGGACAGGAAAGCCAACTCAAGCTTTAGGACCTACAGAAGAAGAAGCTTCACGATCAGAACAGTCAAAACCACCACTTCAACAACGAGGTCCAACCAAATCTCAGCCAGACCCTTCAAAATCAGATCCTTCTAAATCAGTATCACAAGGCCCATCGAAAATACTTTCCCAGCAACCAGGGGCAACAAAACCACCTGTCCAACAGCCAGACCCCATAAAACCACCTGTTCAACAGTCAGGTCCCACAAAATCACCCACTCAGCAGCCTGGGCCAGCAAAACCTCCCACTCAGCAGCCTGGGCCAGCAAAACCTCCCACTCAGCAGCCTGGGCCAGCAAAACCTCCCACTCAGCAGCCTGGGCCAGCAAAACCTCCCACTCAGCAGCCTGGGCCAGCAAAACCTCCCACTCAGCAGCCTGGGCCAGCAAAACTGCCCACTCAGCAGCCTGGGCCCACAAAACTGCCCACTCAGCAAACTGGTACTTCAAAGACCCCCACCCAGCAGCCAGGGACCATGAAACCATCTACCCAGCAACCTGGACCTTCAAAGACCCCCATCCAACAGCCAGGGACCATGAAACCTCCTGCCCAACAGTTAGGGCCCACAAAACCCCCCTCTCAGCAGCCAGGACCAACAAAACCCCTTGGTCAGCCAACTACAAAACCATCAAGCCAACAAGCAGAGCTTGGAAAACCTTTGCAACCACAATCAACTTCATCCCCATCTACAGCACTGACATCAGCACAGGGTCCCCCTAAAACTTTTTGTCCTCTTTGCACTACCACAGAACTTCTGCTACACACTCCGGAAAAGGCCAATTATAATACTTGTACTCAGTGTCAAACAACTGTCTGTAGCCTGTGTGGGTTCAGTCCCCCACATATAACAGAGGTCAGTATATTTTTTGTAGTCTCTCTTTCTAAACTTAGTGAATATAGATAATGCTGCCTTTATTGTGAAATGGTATTCTTCCAAACAATCTCATGGTTTTGTCATATCACTCTTTATTAAACAGGGTCTAAAGATGAAATGGACACTAGATAATATCTAGTTAAACCTCTTTACTTTACATGTGACAAAAATGAGGCCCTTAGAAGTTACTTACCTCAGGCCATATATATATATATATGTAGTATGTAGCAGGTTGGGATTCAAATTGAGATACTGTCTAAAAATCATTCCTCTCTCTTCTATTCCACTCTGCTGAGCATATCTTTTTTTTTTTAACCTGACATTTGTCATGAAACAATGCATAGTTCTTAAACACATTAATGTTAACTATGTTCTCAGCATTATTGGTATGAATCCTGACATTTTTTCCTGAGGTGCTCTCTGATTTTCAGACAGTTTGACAGTTGGTTTTGTATTACCAATCACCAAGCATTTATTGGATGTTGTACCTACTGTGTATCTAGCACCATGCTGAGTGTTATGTCTCTCTCTCTGTCTAAAAGTAAAGTAACATTTTAGGAGGTAGCAAATCCTTAACTAGAGAAGAACATATTACATAGCAAAGTCATGGTGCAAACCATGATGATGTAATAAATTGTGAAAGTTGCAGTAGTGATGGTACCCTCATTAGAGAAAAGGGGGTTATTACTGACTTGGAGCTGAAATTGTAAGGATTGGAGGTCCAGATGGTGGACAAGACCTGGTTTATTTTCTACAGTGAATGGAATATCCCTGAAGGAAGACAATGAAATTGCCTAGTCAGGCTGGAGAACAGCTGGTAAGTGGGCAGACAGTGCATTTTGGCTTGGAAAGCAAGTGAGGGACAGACAGTGGAATGGATAAGCTTGAACTCTTGTACATTTTAATTTAAAGCCTTATGCAGTTTAAATATGCCCCAGAGAAAAGGCTTGTGCACTATGGTCATAATGAATAAAAATCAGTATTACTAACCATTATTGTTATTAATGACAAATCTTACTTCCATTAGTGATAATAATTATTATAGTTAATAATGATAATGTATATTCAGAAGGTATTCCCTTAATATATTACAGTCTCACCAGCATATTATAATGTAGCTGACTACTGTCCATGGTGTTGTATCTTAATAGTAATTGTTAATAATAAAATGGCATTTGCATAGTGCTTTAATGTTCATGAAGCACAGTATTTTCCCCAAAACATATAGTAAGATAAATGGTACATTTTAGACCCATTTTACAGGTATGAAAATGGAGGTTCAGAAAAATTCAGTGTGTTGCCCATGTTCACAATTAGATTCTGTTAGCTACAGATCTACTATCACCTGACCCCGCTATTGGTTTGTTTGTTTGTTTTCTATTTTGCAGCTACTTTAGCCAATAACAATTATTCAATCAATACACTTTGGAATTTGGGACCTACCATGTATAGGTCCCAAGATAAAGATAAATGAAACATTCCTGAACTTAAGGAATTTATAATTATAGAATCATATAATTTAGGAAAGGAAATTAGTGCTTATAGATCATTTAGTAGAGGGGCTTCAGTTTGTTGATAAGGAAACTGAGACAGAGAGAGATGAATTGGCTAAGATTACATAGGTGGCAAATGGCAGTCTCAAGATGTTAACCTAGTACTATAACTGAAAATATAAGATTGTGAATAATTAGATCTTATGTCATGCGTCTTATTGATCATAAGAACTTCCAGTAGACTCAGTCCCCTCTTAAAAGTTATCAGAAAATCATTACCTTTGGTCCAGCGGCTTTCCTTGCATTTTCTTTAAATTTTGCTGACATTTTACTCTTGGTATACCTTGACTAGTCTCCCATGGTCCAAAAATCAGATCTGTCACACTCAATTCATAATTACTTTTCCCTCTTGGAACCTTGTTGCCTGCTTCCAAAACCTATTTTCCCACTCACTTCTTATGCCTGATATTACATGTTCTAGATCTCCAAATATGTGTTTTGTAAGATTTATTAAAAGATAAGCTTTGGTTATAAAGTTACCACAATAAGGTTATAGTTAATAAAAAAAATTAAATGAAAACTACCCAGCATAGACTAGATTTCACTTAATTTGTCAAGTGATTCTCTTAAGTTTGCTGGCTTAGCCTAATAATTCTTTAGATCTGGAAACTATTGCCCATCATACTGTTGCTTATCTGATGTACCTGCCATTTGTGGTATCAGAGAACCTCTTTTTGAATGGCATGATCCTTAGGCCATTTGGGTGCTTATTCATCTGTCCTAGAATAAATCCTAGGCAATTATGTTGCTTCCTAATTTCTGGTAGGGTTTATGTTATTTCACTGGCACTCCTATTGCTAAGTGGCTGTTGCCTTCAGTGAGTGATAACACTGACCATGTAGAAACCTCCCCTCCTTAAATCAAAATGAGAAAGGGAAAAAAGAAGAATCATAAAACATATGCTTTCACTTGGCCACATCACTCAGAAAAAAAAAGAATATTTCAACCTGATATTAAGTTTGTGCACAGAATTCATGGCATGCCTTTTCCTCTCAAAAAAAATATAAATATACTCACATACATATATGTATATATGTGTGTGTATATGTATGTGTATATATGTATATGTGTGTATGTATATACACAATGTATATACATACATACATACATACATATATATGTGTGTGTGTGTGTGTGTATATATATATATATATATATATATATATATATATATATATATAAAACATGAAATAGGAACCTGATTAAAGATTTTTGAGCTCAGGAATAACAATTCTAGTTATGACTTAGGAAGATTAATCAGGCTGTAATATATCAGATGGATTAGAGAAAAGAGAATCCAGAATTTTGATGGCTAGTTAGAAGGACATTGTATTAGCCTACTAGAAGCTGTTAAGTCCTACACAGAATATTTGGAGGTAGGGAATCTGGGTTTAAATTCTAGGGATACCTGTGTGACTGTTTTCAATTTTCATTTGTGAAAGAAGGCACAGAACTCCAATCTATTCCTAAATCATATGATCTTAAGATAATAGTGATGGGAATGTAAAAGATAGGATTAATGTTAGATATTGTGTTAGTAGATTCAATAGGATTTGATGACTGATAAGATATGGGGGACAAGGGAGAAGCTAAGAATGGCTTTCAATTGTGGGTAGAGAAGTGACAAGTTTCTTAGAACAAATGACTATTTCTTACTTCAAATGATTTTGTGTTCTCATTGATGTGGGTACTTTCCCCAATGCTACACACCTACAATCCATTCACATCTTATTTTGGGAACCCTTTACCAATATTTTTCTATAAATCTTCCACTGGGGGTCAGCCCAATATGCTGGAGGCCTTCTTCTTGGTTCCTTAATATTATTACATGTATATCAGTGGAGCAAATGAGTAGTTCATCAGTCATCCTCTTCTATCACCACAAGATTGCCCCACCTTATGTTATGGTCATTCATTCCATTTCTGAGGCTTCCTACATGCAATTCACCATTGGACAAAATGCTCACCACATTTCTCTACAGTGACTTCTTGATGACCCTGATTTTTTATTCTTTAAAGATTGTAGTAGGCTAAAAGTCATGGCTTCATAGCTTCACCAAAAGAATATTGGTTTTGAAAAGATGTTTTTGTTTTAGAAAGAAGCATATATTTTTTAAAGTGCTGCAAAATTTTCCAAATACAATTCAGCTTGTTCTCTTTCTCCTCTTCAATTCTCAGCCTGTATAATTGTCCTTTTTTGCAGTGATGGCCTGAAATATAAGCATTAATATTCAAGCTCACTGGATCATGCATATTAATCATGAATATCATGGTATAAATAATAGGTGCATTTTTCATTCACTTGTTTTTCCTGGTAGCTTAGCCTCAACTTTTTTTAGTGGTTAGGAATCTCATTCATAAGTCTTTCCAATATCCTAGAACTTGCTGCAGTTAGCACAGTGTTATTTCTAAACAATATCTGGAGAACTTAATCATGTATAGGGAATATATCTTCCCTTTGGACTCTGCTATGTCTTTTCCACCTTTGGGAAGACCATCTCTCCCTGTTTTACATTTTACTTCATCTTAATAATTGGGCCAAGGAAAACTGTCTTTGCAATGTCTTTCAAGAAATCCTGTATAATCTCAAAACATGCATAGGAACCACATTTGAGAAGAGCCTTAAAATTTTTTTCCTCTATGAAATTAGATGTGTTTTTTATACTTAATAAACTGTATGCTAGGGGAGATTTAATCTCTGAACTCTTCAGTCAGTCATGTGACTGTAAATCTGCAGTTTACTGTAGAAGATCATTTGAAAAAACTCATTTTCTCATCAAGTATGTGCTTTATATATATGTAGGTTGTATTCATAAAGATTTTTGTAGAAATGGATAAATAAGTATATTGGTGAGTTGTTACTGATGTCCTCTGAATCAACTTTTTGTTCATTTGATTGTATTAGTATTTGAATTTTTCTAATAATGTATGTTCTTTGCCTCTTTCAGATATATTGAGAGGCATTGTTATATGCATTTATTAAGTATTTATTATTTACCAGGTACTATTCTAGGCATACAGAGACAAAAAAAAATGTTTGTCCTCAAGAACCTTACATTCTATCAGGGGGAGCAATATTTCCGCAGGAGAGTAAGTTTAATTTAGACACAAAATTGATGAAAGGTATTTTGGAGGTGGGGGGGGGTCAAGGGGAAGGCAGTGGCAATTCGGATAGATTTTGTTTAAAAAGTGCCACCTTGGGGCAGCTGGGTGGCGCAGTGGATACTGGCCCTGGATTCAGGAGTACCTGAGTTCAAATCCAGCCGCAGACAGTTGACACTTACTAGCTGTGTGACCCTGGGCAAGTCACTTAACCCCAACTGCCTCACCAAAAAAAAAAAAACAAGAACAACAACAAAAAAAAGGGCCACCTTGAGCTTTAAATGACATTCAAGATTCTGGGAAGCAGAGGTGAAAGGGCTATGCGCTGTAGAGCAACTTATCCAAAGAGATGAAGGAAGATGAAATGTCACATGTGGTGAATAATAAGTAAACCACTTTGGTGAGAACATTATGGACATGAAGGAGGTTAAGTTGAAACCAGCCTGGAAAGGTAAGATAAAGATGAATTGGGAAGCACTTTAAAGGTAAAAATTTAGACGATTTATTTATTTATTTATTTATTTATTTATTTATTTATTGGTGAGACAATTGGGGTTAAGTGACTTGCCTAGGGTCACACAGGTAGTGAGTGTTAAGTATCTGAGTCCTGATTTGAACTCAGTTCCTCCTGGCTCCAGGGTGGGTGCTTTATCCACTGCACCATCTAGCTGCCCTGAAGAGGAATTTTTTTTTTAATTAATAAAGTATTTTTTTTCCCATTACATGTAAAGATAGTTCTCAACTTTTGTTTATACAAGCTTTCCAATTTCAGATTTTTCTCCCTCCCTCCCCTCCCTCCCCCCCTCCCCTAGACAGCAGGTAATCTGATATAGGATATAGGATATATATATATATATATACATACATATATATATATATACACACACACACACACATAATAACATTAATCATATTTCTGCATTAGTCATGTTATAAGAGAAAAATCAGAGCAATGATGAAAAACCTCAAAATAGAAAAAACAACAGCACCAAAAACAAAAGAAATAGTATGGTTCATTCAGCATCTATACTCCACAGTTCTTTTTTTTTTTTCCCTGGATTTGGAGATCCTTGAAGAGGAATTTTTGAGAAAAAAACTTAGTACAGAGAACACCTAAGGTTTTCTGAGCAGGAAAGTGGCATGGTTAAGACTTGCCTTTTGAATATCAAGTTGGCAGTTATGTGAACTAGAAAGGGCAGAGGCTGGAAACAGGGAAACCAATTAGAAGGCTATTGTAATTTTTCTAGGTGAAAAGCAATTCGGATCTGATCTAGAGTAGTATCTATGTAAGTAGAAAGAAGGGGATGAAGTGAGATATTGTGGAGGCAGAATTTATTACAGTCAGCAACTGACTGAGGAGTGAGGTAGAGTGACAATTAGGCATGGCTTTAAGGTTTTCAGCCTGCAAGATTGCGATAGTGATGCTTTAAACATAAATATGGAATTGAGAAAGAAGGGAAGGGTCTTCAGAAAAAGGATGAATCCAGTTCTGTACTTATTCTGTGTGAGGTGTCTATGGGAGATCCCGTTGGATATGTCCCATTAACAGTTAGTCTTGTGGAACCTGAATTCAGAAGAGATTAGAAATGGATATGTAGATCTGGGAGTCATTTTCATCAAGATCATTGTTGAATCAATAGGGGGTGATAATCACCAATAGAGATAATACAGAGAAAAATAAAAGGACCAGGACAGAGTCCTGGGTTACAGCCACACATAGAACATGACACATGGGAGCTGATGCAGCAATGAGCACTTAAAATGAATAGCTGAATAAGGCTGAGTATGTCTGCAAAGGAAACTAGGAGATAGCAAAGAAGCTCCAGATAGGAGACTATCTAAAAGGCATGGTCAGCAGTGTCAATGTTATTAAGGAATCTAGTAGGATACGAACTGAGGAAAAAAAAAAAACAACACAAAACTATTGTATTTACTTTGTGGGCAGTCTTAGATAGAAGTTTCTATTGAGTGATGGATGAGGTCAGAAGCCACTTTAGAAAGTGTTAAAAAGTAAAAGCCTTGTGAGAAAGTTTAAAGTGAAAGTGGGGAAGCAGTCATTTCAGAGGTAGCAAGGTGTAGTCATTAGAAAACTGCTGTCAGGGTAGGAAAACCTGGGTTCAAGTCCAGCCTCTGGCAATGTCATGCTTGGAAAGACATCTAACCTCTTGGTGGCCTCCAGTTCATTCTCAAAGCCTCTAAGTTACAGAGGCTGACATTTAACAAACCTGACCTGCATTACTGGAGAGACCTAACAAACTGGTAATTACCTATGCCAGTGAAAAAAACAGGGCTGTAGACCCCTCCCCCTTAAACCACATAGTATATTTTATCTGTTCAAATATTTTGAGAATCAATCCCTCAACATATTAAAAAATTTAAATTCCAGCACAGTCTTCTTCTGTCTGCACTTGATCTGGTTCAGCAGTTCTTATTTCCTTTAGCATAATTTCCATTTTATAACACGGAACACGTTAGTGTCTGAATCTGGTGGTTTTATTCTCAATTGTGATACAAATATTGATAGCTGTCTTCCATTGTTTTGGTGTTTTACTTTTAGTTTTATCTTTAAGTGCTCTTGAAATGATTAAATCTTACATTTTGCAATCGTTATTACTCTACCCTCTGTTGTTCCACTGTCCCCTCCACAAAACTTTGAAAATGAATTATTCCATACTAGGTTTTCCTTAGACTAACATTTCTTTCTACTTAGCAATGAAATCAAATAAATATTAATATTTCGTAGACTTCACAGCAAATACCTATGGTATGTGATGATATCTGTCCTATTCATTGACCATTTTTCAGCAACAATAGCTTACTTATTTGTTTATTTATTTATTTATTTATGGGGGGGGGCAATGAGGGTTAAGTGACTTGCCCAGGGTCACACAGCTAGTGTCAAGTGTCTGAAGCTGAATTTGAATTTAGGTCCTCTTGAATCTAGGGCCAATGCTTTATCCACTGTGCCACCTAGCTGCCCCCAATAGCTTATTCAAGTAGGTTAAATTGGTTATGTTTTAATCATAACCAATATCTTGTCATCTTTCTCCTTCTAGTGAGTTCTGATCCAGTAAGTCAATAGTCTACTTGTACGCAAAAAGGGGATTTGGACACTGACAATAATGTTTTTCCGATTACTATGTAGTCAAGTTCATCTGTTAAAGGTATTATTTGGCACTTTCTATGTTTACGAATTTTGCACTCTTTTCTCAAAGAAAGTATTGTTCATATAAGGGTGTGAGCCTTCTAAGTAGATTATAAGTCTTTGTTCTTTTTTGTTTCTTGACAATGATCCACATAACTTCTAGTTAACAAAGTATTCTAACCTTAAGCCTAATGAGGCAGATTTCTGACTGTGTGTGTTGGGGGGGGGGGGCGGGGGGGGGATTGTAAAGGATGTTCCCAGTGGAAAAATAGATCATCAACTCTGAATTCCTTGTGATAACTGCCTGATTCTAAAACTATAGATTGTTTTGCAATTTTGTTGTTTTTAGTTAAGGGGATCAGGAATGCCAAAAAAATATGGTTTTATGCCGCAACTCCTCTCTCCTACTTTTTAATATGATTATCATTTGTTGGTCCTCATAGTTTTAAAACTCTTTTTATAAGGGGATATTTATTATAAGAAGACCTCATTGAATATTATACAACCCAGGCTAATGTAACTAAATTGGAAAAAAAAAAAAAACAACCACCTTTCCTAAGTGCTAACTAGCATATGTAAGGAATTATGCTAAGAACTGTAGGGTACATTACATACCAAGAAGAATAAGAAATATCTCATGTATTCAAGGAGCTTTACAATCCAGTTGGTAAGATGAAACAAGTACATTAAAAATTATGATTTGAAATAGTACTTCATTAGTACATTGGAGAAGTACACACCATGTATCATAGAGATCTGGAGATGGAGAGCTTATTTCTGTCTGAATTACTTAAGCGGTAGCTTTGTGGTAGAAAGTAATGAAATGGGCTTTGAGAGTAAGATATCAATAGAAGGGAGAGTGATATGGCATAGCAGATATCACAATAGATGATTTTGTTCTAATAGAATATAATCTTTTTAGGGTTAGGGCTGTTTTTTCATTTTCATCTTTTTATCCCTAGCACTGATTATTACTGTTCAGTCATTTCAGTTGCAATCCCATTCGTGGTTTTCTTGACAAGGATACTGCAGTGGTTGGCCATTTCCTTCTCCAGTTCATTTCACAGGTGATGAAACTGAGGCAAATAAGGTAAAGTGACTTGTCCAAGGGCCCACAGCTAGTAAGTGTCTGAGGCCCAGATTTGACATCAGCTAGCTATTCCACTTATACATGATAGATCCTTGCAAAAAATTTTGTGGAATTGAGTTGATGGCAAGTAGTCCAGTTTAGTAGGAGCACAGAGTAATATATAGAGCTTGAGAGATTATTTTATAGATGATGAAAATGAGACCCCCAAAAGTGAAGAAACTTGACCAAGGTCACAGTTAGTAATTGTCATAGCCTGACCTGAAGCCATGTCTGTCTATTGATTTCTAATTTAATATTATGTTTGCTCTTTCCATTTACTAGTTTGGAGCCAGATAGTGGGATTTTTAATGAAGTTTGAACTTTATTTTTTAGACAATGGGGATAAATTTTTAGGGTTAGAGTAGGGCAGTGTTATGATCAGACATTTTTACTAGGAAGATATATATGACAACTGAGTGTAGGATTGATCAGTATTGGGGGAGATTGGTAGTACAAGGAACTATTAGAAGGTTTTGATGAAGGCATGAATTAAAGCAGTGGCAGTGGGATAAAGGTGATAGAAATCATGGAAAGAGTCTTAACTGAATATATGGGTGGGATGAGGGAGATAGTGGAGTTAAAGGTGACTCAAGTTTTAAACCTGAATTAATTGAAGGATAATGGTGCATCAAAAGAAAAGTAAAGTCTATTATTATTCTTGGTTTTATTTCTTTATATAGTTAATTTTCAATCCATTAAAATCTAATTTCCAATTCCACTACTCTATTAAAATTTTTGTAAAGTTTATCAAAAAGTTGTTGCTAATCTCAGTGGCCTTTTTCAGTTAATATTATCCTTGACCTTTGTAGTTTCTGACATTGGCAAACTACTCCCATATCTTTGCTAAGAAAACCTCAAATTGGGTCATGGAGTGTTGGCCAAAACTGAAAAAGTGCCTGAAAGCCCTTGTGGTAAGTACTAAGGATACAAAGACAATAATAAAAAAACCTCTATCCTCAAGGAACTTACATTATGATGATGGAGACAACACACACACACATCGAAGTAGATATAAAATAAATGCCACATTATTTGGGGAAGGGGTATACTAGTAGTCGGGAGTAGAATCAGGAAATACTTCATGCAGAATGTGGCATTTATTTTTCCCATAAAATAATGCCACAATGTAATGTTTAGAACTATATCTAGAGATTTTCTAGGAGAAAATGGTTTCAGGGTTCCAGCTCAAGATTAAGGGAACACATCTCCCTCAGCCTGGTCAACAAAAGTAGAGACTCTGGCAGGGGCTTTGGTGGTGGGGGTTTGGAAGAGGGCAGTATATAAGCTTCAGAAGTGAGGCAGGGGTGTCTCATATTTGTCATATATCATATGGAAGTGGCAGTGTAGAAAATACCGTAGTCATAGGTAGCAGTAAATTCTTAGTTTTCTCTTATGGGCACTATTAACTTCTTATTTATTAAAACATTTTTTTAAATAATTCTTAACCATCTCAAGAGGATATAGAAATCCATAGATTTGGATTGATATCTTCTATTATAAAAAAATGAAAATACCTCTATATGAACATATTGTATAAATAAATGTAGGAAGCACATTCTGTGATTATTTTATATTGGGGCTATCCCCATGTGGAGCAGGTATAGTGACTCCAGATTAAAAATCTTCTATCATGCCTTTTCACTAGTCTTTCATAAATTTGTAACCACTTGCATGTGTTTCCAAATAAGCTGAGAAAATATAACCATATTTCCTTTCCTTAAGCTTACTGACTCATGAGAAATGTTACCCTAGACACTATCATTTTGTTTTCACATAGTCACTATATTCCAAAATAGTCATTAAATGCACTTGGAGTCATTAAAATAGAACATCTCCCAAGCCCTGAGATAAATATTTAGTTCCTTAATTCTAAGCTACCTATTTCAGAAAAAAAAAAAAGAAAATTCACTTATTTAAGGCAATGAACTTAGAGCTGGCTACCTTTCTGCACTAGAAAATCCCTGTCTTCTCTTATCCCCTACATGCCCGTCCATAGATGTATGAATTTAAAGAGTGGCTTTAAATTAAATCAACCTGTATTTATTGAGACTAGAACAAATGAAATACCGAATGAGTTCTTACTATCTTCTTGTATCAACCAGAAAATGTGTTCATAGTGGTTTGCATTTTTGTCACTTTTTTCACATTTGTTTCAGAAGGGAAAATCCTATAATCAAAGTCATGCTCTTAAAGCATGAATAAAAAGAAAGGTGCTAATCACTTTCTCTAGTTTTCAACTTTATTTTTGATAATTTATATTGCCTGGCTTATGGCCTGAGGTAGGATAGATCTAGCGAAATTAATGCAAAGACGTGTCATAACCCAAGCATTTTCCCAATATTGTGTTTTACTCATACTTGAATGATTTTTTTTGTCTTTACATCACTATGATCTCTAGAAAAGGGGGAAAATGTTTCCTTCCTCTTCATAATGAACTTTCCCTGGTAACAAGGAAAAAAGAATTAAGCAAAACTACATAATTCAGTGACCACATCTAATGAGTTATGTACCATTGGGTCCTTGTAGTTATCCTCTACCTCTTGGACACAAGGAAATAAATATGTTTCTATTCTCAAGCACCATCAGTGAATTCTTTTTCTTTTATTCAGAGTCTAGCTTCCCTTTAGTGATATTTTTATTTACCATGTTGCAGTTGTGTGTGTGTTTGTGTGTAAACACACACATATGTGTGTAAATATATATATATATATACTTATTTGTTTATGTATATGTATGTTTTTCTGTTTATTTCAGCAAGTTATACAACTCTTCCTTTATTTTTCTTAATTTCTTTTGTCACTTTTTATTACATAATAACATTCCATCATATTCATATTCCACAACTTTTTCAGTGATACTCTCATAGGCACCACTTCTTTACAATTCTTTGTTTTCAAAACATATGCTGCTATCAACATTTTAGTATGTGTTGGAACTTTGTTTCTCTTTTTGAATTCCTTGTGAAGATTGTATGTTCATTAGTGATGTTTATGGGTCAAAAAGTATAGAAATTGTAGTCACTTCTCTTATATAATTCCAAATTGGTATTCAGAATGGTTGAACCAGTTCACAAGTCCACTAAGCCTGTCTTCTCATAGTCCCACTGATTTTGACAGTTGCTGTTTTTGCTTATCTTTGTCTAATTGCAGGGTGTTAAGGGGAATCTTAGAGTTGTTGATTTTAATATCTGAAATTTAATATTAGTGATTCAAATTACTGATGATATATTTTGTGAATTTGAAAATGGTTTGAGAAATGTTTTCATATAAAAGCATAAACTAAATATTGGAAGCATAAATGTATTGAAGAATATTGGAAAGTTTGCCATTCTCCCAGGATCATAAGATTACAATGTAAAGCAGACAGAATCATAGGATCATATATTTAGAGTCAGAAAGGACCTTGAGTATCATCTGGTCTTCTTTCTCCTTTATTTTACAGAGAAATAAACTGAGGCCCAGAGAAGCTAATTAACTTGCCCAAGTTCACACAAGTGATAGAACTAGTATCTAACTCATGTCCCATGACTCCAAGTTCCATTCTCTTTTTACTAACTCTGGAGATCATACATCTCAGTTTCCTCTTTTTTTGCTCATGAGGAAACAGGCCCAGAGAAGTAAGATTCTTAAGATATGATATTTCAGAGAGTGATCAAGGATTATTGTGCCTAGGCTCTGAGTATGCAGTCAAGGCATTCTGCTTTGTGCTGTGTCAAGGATTTTGCAAATTTCAAATAATAAGAAGAGTTTAGACTTAATTTCTCAGGGGCTACTCATTAGACTGGCCAATTTGTTATGTGTTATGTATCTCTCATTGAAATGCTTGTATTTTGTTGTCTCTGTCTCTGTCTCTCTCTCTCCTTCCCTCCCTCTCTCCATATATATGTATATATATGCATATATACATATATATGTACATATATATTAGGAAACCAAGTACAAAGTTAGGTCAAGGTCCTTTTGCTTTAAACTTCTGGATCCTGTTAACAAAGTGAACATATTGTATGCATTTTAATATTCTTTTTTTTTTTTTTTTAGTGAGGCACTTGGGGTTAAGTGACTTGCCCAGGGTCACACAGCTAGTTAAGTATTAAGTGTCTGAGGCTGGATTTGAACTCAGGTACTCCTGACTCCAGGGCTGGTGTTCTATCCACTGTGCCATCTAGCTGCCCATATTGTATGCATTTTGATGATGATCTATATGGACACTTGATTATCATTTATAAATTTGGTATCCTGATGACCATAATAAAAATAAGTCTGCCTATTTTCTATAGTATACTGTTAAAGTCACTGGGATTAGGGGATGCTAAATCATGGGTGAGAGGAAATAATACTTTGGCTCCAACTTAGTTTCTGCTGAACCTACTACTGAATAGTGGGTGGGATGGGCATGGAGAGTTGGAGTTAAAGTCTTTATAGGTAGTACGTCTGAAGTGGTGATGAAGAGACTGTGAGTGAATTTCCAGGAGTCAATATTTATTGCCTGAGAATAGGGAAAAATTTATATAGGTATGAAGAATCAGATATGGACCTTAGGCCCACACTTACATATAATTAAGGTAGAAAATATTTTGGAGATCCTTTAGTCTACCTCTCCCCTCTATCTTATAAGACCTAGGCATTTTTAAGTGATTCACTCAACATCATACAGGTAGTAAGTGGTAGATCCAGGATCAGAAATGGATTTCACCAATGGCATTGATAGGTTCCAAGGAATAAAGACCATTTCACTGAGTTCAGGGCACACCTTGTTCAAGGGCTGTTTGGAGTTATCTGTTTTTTAAGCCTGCTTACCCATCTAGGGCTGATAAGCTCTAGCTGGTTGCAATACAACCTAACTTTCTACCTTGATCTCACACTGCAACATTTCCCCTATCAATGGTCCCCAAACCCAGGCTCACCCCAACCTAAAGAAATCTAAGATTTTGATGTGCTGGATGATCAGGCTAATCATCCATGTTTTTAAATGACTCTTTTTCCATACCTAGAACTCTCTAGCCTTTTCTGTCCCCCAGTGACCAAATTAAATTCTTCTGCCTCCATACGTCCTTCTTTGAAAACAAATGAAAATGATCTTTTCCACCTATGAAACTTCACTCATTGTCAATTCCTTTTTGTCTACTTATTTTTTGTTCAGCATAGTTATTTACATCAATTTTGTCTCATCTTTCCCCTACTATATTATAATCTTTAAGAGTAGATATTACTTCTTTATCCATGAATTATCATTTAACATATAAAACCTTTCGGATACAAAGTGTTTAATGCATATTGCTTGAGGGAATCATAATTATTCATAACATTTTAACTTTTCATCTTGGACAAGACCCATTTTACAGTACTTTCACACTAGTTGTATCCTGAATAAATAATTTCTTATTCCTGTGCCCCAATGTCTAAGAAATATGTTTCACCTTCAGCCTTTTTCATACTTAAATGTCTCACATTTCTTTTCATATAGCTGACTTTTAAAAACTATTTAAGCCTACATATTAATATTATTATAATATTAATTATATTATTAAGAACAAAAGTTCTACTATGGAAGCAAATATCTATACTTGATAAATTCATTATGGGATGAGGAACCAACATATTTATGAGTTAATTCCATCTCTCATTTTATATCTTATGAAAACACATATTCAAACTGTATCTATCCCCTTTTTCTAAATCAACATTTAAGACAAAAATGAAATTTCATTTATTATCTTTTTAGACTTCTTAAGATAAAATGAGAATAGAATTTTATTTATTTCCTATTACATTACCAATGATAGGATGGAAAATTGAACACATCAGATAGTTGTTTTCAAACTTTTTGTTTTGTATTTTTGGGCCCCCAGGAAGTTAATCCTGTTAGTTTCTCCTCCCACCCACTCCTATTTTCTGAGTGTAAGACTTAGGGCAAATTTACACAGTTCACTAAATATTGGATGGAGTGCTAGTCTCTTAATTTCAAAGTTGGAACCCTATTTCTATCACTTAATTATCACATGTGCCCGTGCAAGTACCTTAAGCTCCCTGAGCCTTAGTTTCCTTATCTGAAAAATGGTAATGTTAATGTCTTAACAAAGGTATTGAAAAAATCAAATTATGTAATGCATATAAGGTATTTTGCAAATTTTAAAATACTATGTTTCTGTGAGTTGTTTAAAATTAAATTCAGTGAGGAAAAGCAAGTTTACAATTTATTTTTAAAAATCATTTCAGTGGTTTCTAGAGTTGAGACAAAGAACTATAAAGACCTTTTTAGATATTGTACTTATCACTGTTCATTGGGCCAGTGGTTTCTACTATGCTGAACTGGCACCACCAGAAGAGAGATTTCGAGTGATATTTTCTATGATCCAAAGATTTTAGAGAAATTAGATAGCATGTTCTGAATGGTTAGTGACAATATTGATACACTAGTGGGACAGATTGCTAATTCAAGTTTAAGTTCTCTTGTGATAAGGGAAGGGAAGGAAATAAGCATGTTGATAGCATCTACTATATGTTAGGTAGTTTCTACAAATATTATCTCATTTGATCCTCACAATGCCCCATTTTTTAGTTGAAGAAATTGAAACAAGTAGAGGATGATGACGTTCCAAAGGTCACAGAACTAGCAAGTGTCTGAGATTGGATTTAGACTCAGGTTTTCCTTACTCCAGGCCCAGTGCTCCATCCACTGTGCTAAAAAGTGCCTCTAGACAACATAGATTAAAGCTTGTAGAATTTCAGATATTTTTATTGGGAGGAATGGTTGCTTCAATCTCTGTATTTTTTCCTTCTTCCCCCTTTGTATTTAATTGTTCAATGTTATTTAATTGTTTTGATTTGTCCAGACCAATAATGTCATTGGTACATGAAATTCTCAGAGGGACAACTCTATCTACCAATGAATATCGACAAATCTCTGGAAATTTAGTCTTAAGAGACTTTCTTAGAGACCTCAGAGGTTCAATGACCTGCTCTGCTTCACAGGCAAATTAATGTCAGAGGCAGAACTTGAAAAAAGGTCTTCCTTACTCAAAGCCTTGATCTCTCTATCAACTGAAACAATTTCCATTTCTTTGTGGTTTTATGTATTTACATGTGCATGTTATGCTTTAATTTGTATGCATGTGTGTTTGGCACATAAAATTTGGTTCACCAGTGCAGTTCGGAAATAGTTATTTAACTTAACAACATAGAGAGTTGCCAAGGGCCCTAAAAGGTTATTACCCAGAGTAATATAACCTAGATGTGACAGAGGCAAGACCTTTGTAACCTAGATCTTCCTGACTACAAGGCTGCTAAACCACATTGCATTTTTTTCTCTCAAAATTTAAAGAATGTGGGGCAGCTTGGTGGTGCAGTGGACAGAGCACTGGCCCTAGAATCAGGAGTACCTGATTTCAAATATGGCCTCAGATGCTTGACAGTTACTAGCTGTGTGACCCTGGGCAAGTCACTTAACCCCAATTGCCTCACCAAAAAAAATTTAAAGAATGTAATTGTAAATACTATTAGGAAAATTATAAGGATCAAGTAATCTACATTTTTTATTTTGACTATGAACTGCCAAAAATAACTGGCATTTATATAATTCTTTAAGGTTCACAAAGAAAGCACTTTGCATTTTCTTATCTCATTTGATTCTCACAACACTATTATTATCTCCAATTTGGAGATGAGGAAATTGAGGCAGAGGGTTGTTAAATTACATGCCTGTGGTCATATAGGTATTAAGTGATTGAGGTATATTTTTTTAACTCAAATATTCCTTATGTCAAGTTCAGTGCTCTAGCCATTGTTACCTAGTTGTTCAGTTATTGATTAGATAGACTTGAGCAGTCTCCTTTGAGTTTACATTTCTAGGAGAAAATTCCTTCTTGGTTTTAAGGCATAGAATTGTAGTACTATTAAGCTTGTATGCGGATATGTAATTTTATTTTTTGAAATATTTTCCTTGGTATAAAAAATGAAAAAAATAGCCAATTAGTCATAATTCCTAGATTTGAATATTAGTGCTTCCATCAAGTTGTGTGATCTTTGATCATTATGTCTTAGAGTTTCATTTTACTCATTTACAAAATGATAATAATAATAATACTTATATCAAGATTTTAATATTAGTACTTCCATCAAATTGTGTGATCTTTTGTCATTACTTCTTTGAGTTTCATTTTTCTCATTTACAAAATGATAAAAATAATACTTATATCAAAGGGTCATGAGGCTCAAATTTGAAAATACAACTGCTTTTTGTATCACAGCAACAACAAGAAGTAAAATAAGGCTAGTAAGATTTCACAGTTTTCAAAACATTAGATAGGGTAGCACTGGAAAAACAAACAAAAAGAATAGGCTTTGGGGAGAGGTTGTGCTGGGTTAAGGTGAGAGATCTTTGAAATTTTCTGAGAGGGGGGGAAAAAAGAATGGAAGATGACCTTGGATAAGAAATGTGATGAAAGGCATATAATGACATGAGTCATTTTATGTGTTTGCACTTTAGTTTGGCCATCTGTAAAATGGGGATGATAAAGGCTTACAACCAGATGGGGCTTTTAAAACACTTCAAGCTCCAAAGATGAAATGTATTGTTGGATACTATTTGTTTAAAGAAATGGAATAGGTTGAGAAGAAATAGATTGGCTTTTCAGCTGAACCTTTTAGGTACTTTCCTTTCTTCAGAATAACTTCAAAATATATTAGGTACCTTTCCAAGGAATCTGACTTTTTTTTTAAATAAGCAAATGCAAAAAATCAAAAGCCTTTTATAATTTGAGTAAAATGACTTTTGAAAAGAAATGAACTCTATGATGGTTTTAGGTTTTAAGCACAGAGCTTTTGGAAACACATTTAAATACATTCCAAAGAAAGAATCAGATAATCCTTGGCTCCCTTTGAAAGACAAAAACAAAGACAAAACATAACATTTTTCATGAACATATTAGGTATGGTTTTAGGCTCTCTGCCCTCTGATTCAATGAAATAGAGAAAATAGATTTTTTTGAGGGGTAGGGGGCAAGGAATTTAATGTTGTATCATGCCATGTAGAGGGAGCTCCATGATATAAAGCACTTGGGTTATAAATATCAGTGTCTACACATACCTCAAATCAGGGATTACTAACTCTATTGAAATTTTGGCAAAGGTTATCATTAATTTGTTGCTAATTTCAGTGGCCCTTTTCAGTTAATATTCTCCTTGACCTTTGTAGATCTTGACATTGTTGATAACACTTTCTTTCTGTATATTCTTTCAACCCTTTGCATTATGTTGTTCCCTCTTGAATTATTCCTTCTTAGTTTCATTTGCTGCTTTATCCTTTTCTAAATTATCTTATCTCTAGGGGTTTTCTCCTTTGGTGCTCAACTACTTCTATGGTTTCAATGATTATTTCTTCAAAGAACACACACACATGCAAATATATATGCATATATATGCACACACACACACACACACACACACACGCATATATATAAAATATCTTAAACTGACCCCCACCATCCAGTCCTGAATCTTCAAATTTTTGTAAGCTATCTTACCTTGATGAGTTTGAAATGCTGACAATATAATTTCCAACATGGAATTGATAATATTCATCTCAAACTTGCCCATTCTCTAAACATCTAGTTTCTATTTTAGTCAGTACCAAATAGTTTTGGTGGTTGCTGCTAAAAGTATAGTTTTAGATCTGGTACAGCTAGGCCACCTTCCTTTGCATTTAAAAAAAATTAGACTTTTATTTTCCAAATTACATGTAAAAGCAAATTTTGACATCAATAAAAAAAAAAAAACCTTTGTGTTCCAACTTCTGTTCCTCCCTCCCCTACACTCCAACCCTAAGAACTCAAACAATTCAACATAAATTATACATGAGTAGTCATGGCAAACAAGTCTACCTTATCTATGTTGTGAGTGAAAACAGATAAAAACAAAACTTCAGATTAAGGAATTGTCAAAAATAATGTGTTTCAGTCTGTTTTCAATACCATCAGATCTTTCTCTGTAGATATACTGCAATTTTCCTAAGTTCTTCAGAGTTATATTGGATCATTGCCTCGCTGAAAATAACCACATTCTTCCCAGCAAATCATCTTAGACTAATGCTGTTATTTTGTATACAATACATTTCTCTCTGCTTCAGTTCATGTGGGTCTTTCCAGGTTTTTCTGATAGCATCCTGTTCATCATAATTTTTATATAGTACCTTGAACTTAACAGAGAATTTCTTCACAATACCCCAGCAGAGTAGGTACTATCCATTTTGACATTATAGTCAATCATCATGACTATTTCCCTCCATTCCATTCCCATCCAATGATATTTATTCTATTGTCTATCTTATTTTGCCCTAATCCTCCTCATAAGTGTTTTGCTACTGACTGCCTCCTCCCCCACTCCACCCTCTCTTCATTCACCCTTCCCTCCTTATCCTTTTCCATTCCTACTTTCCTGAAGGGTTAAATAGATTGCTCTTCCCTATTGGATGTGTGTGTTATTCCCTCCTTGAGGCAACTCTGATGAGGTTATGGCCTTTGAGCTAATTCCGTTTTCTGAATTTTTCTTCCTCCCTCCCTCCTCAACTCTCCCTATGAAATCAAGCAATTCAATATATGTCATACGTGTCTTGTTATGCTGAACATCTTCACCTTCCTCTAAAGTGTTTTGCTTTTTATAGCTCCCTCCCCTAAACTACCCTTCCCTTCTTCTGCTCTTCTCCCCACCCCTCCCATCTCCTTCTCCTCCCACTTTTCCTCAGGCAAAATATATTACTATATCCACTTGAATATGTATGTTATTCACTCTTTGAGCCAATTCTGATGATAGTGAAGTTCACTTACTCACCCTCTTCCCCTCCCCTCCCTAGGCTTTTTTCTTGTTTCCTTCCTGTGAGTTACCTTCCCCATTCTACTTCTCCCCTCCCCCATCTCCCAGTCTATTCCTCCTACCCTTCACTCCTATTTTAAAGATGTCATCATGGGTTAGCTAGATGGCACAGTGGATAAAGCACCAGCCCTGGGGCCAGGAGGCCCAGAGCCCAAACCCGCCCCCAGATACCAGACAACCCACCTTGTTTGCTCCACAAAGAAAAAGGATACACAAAAAATAAATGCTTTACAAATACCATCCCTTCATATTAATTTCAGACCTGTGTCCTCTGTGTATTCCTTGCTGAAAAAGTTATTATGAGTTGGATGTATTATTTTCTCATGTATGACTGTAAACAGTTTAATCTTTTAATGTCCCTTGGTGATTTCTTTTTCCTGTTTACCTTTTTATGATTCTCCAGGGTCTTGTATTTGAAAGTCAAATTTTCTATTTAGTTACAGTTCTTTTCATCACAAATGCCTGAAAGTCCTCTTGTTTATTGAAAACCCACTTTTTCCTCTGGAAGATTACTATCAGTTTTGCTGGGTACATGAGTTTTGGCTGTAGTCCCAGTTCCTTTGCCCTCTGGAATATCATATTCCCTGCCCTCCTGTCCTTTAATGTAGAAGCTGCTAGATCTTGCTTTATCCTTATTGGAGCTCCACAGTATTTGAATTCCTTTTTTCTAGATGTTTGCAGTATTTTCTCTTTCACCTGGGAGTTCTGGAGTTTGGCTATAATATTCCTGGAGGTTTTCTTTTGGGATCTCTTTCAGAAGGTGATCAGTGGACTCTTTAAATTTCTATTTTAGCTTCTGCTTCTAGACTGTAAGGGCAATTTTCCCTCACAATCTCTTGGAGGATGGTGTCTAACCTCTTGTTTTGGTCATGGTTTTCAGGTAGTCCAATGATTTTCAAATTATCTCTCCTGGATTTATTTTTCAGGTCAGCTGTTTTTCCAAGGATATATTTCACATTGCCCTCTATTTTTTCATTCAATTGGATTTACTTTACTGTGTCTTGGTTTCTCTTAAGGTCACTAGCTTACATCTGTTCAATCCTAATTTTTAGGCAATTATTTTCATCAGACAGTTTTTAAATCTCATTTTCCATTTTGTTTTTCAAGCTGTTGACTTTTTTCTCATGACTCTGCTGCATGGCTCCCATTTCTCTTTCCATTCTTTCCTCCCTCTTTCTATATCTTTCTTCTATCTCTTCTACTTTCTCTTCAAATTCCCTTTTGAGAGCTTCCATGGCCTGAGACCAGTTCATATTTTTCTTGGAAACTTTAGATATAGGGGCACTGTGGTTGATTTCCTCATTTGAGGCTGCACCTTGATCTTCCTTGTAGCAGAAAAAGCTTTCTATAATTCTGAACTTTCTTTTATTGCTCATCTTTTAATTGATTTTAAACTCTCCATGGGGGGGGGTGTCGGGGGCTGCTTCTCGGCTCCACTCCTATTCCCAGCTTCAGAGGGCCCCAGGTGTTTTGGTTTGAAGGAGGGCAGGTTTTGCTTTTGCCTGGCCTGTTCTCTGGTCTGGGGGGGTAACTTCAAGCCTACTTACTAAACAACCAACCAGCAAAGCTTTCTGTGGTGTGGTTCTTAGCTTCGCTGAGCCTGTGCCCCTCCCCAACCTGAGCCTCCAGTTGCTCAGGATTTCTTCCTGGTTCCCTGCTGGGGTAGGACAGCCAAATTTTTCCCCCATCCAACTGTTACCTCTACATTCCCCCCCCCACCCCGTCCACCTGATCAGCCCTCTCACCTGACCACAGGCTCAGCTCCAGAACCAGTGCTGTAGCTGATTCAGAGGCTCTGGGATAAATTCCTCTGGTTATGTGTCTGGTGTTTGTCAGCATGATCACAGGGTTAGACTTTACAAGTAGACCAGCAAAGCCCCCTGAAATCTATCTATAGCTGGAGAATAATCTCAGCCCATATTTTTATGTGTTTTTCTGCTCCAGGGGTTCTTTTATTGCTGTTTTTGGGGTGATTGTATCAGAAGCTCTCTGTGTTTAATGTCTCCTCTGCCGTTTTTGGCTCCACCTCCTTCCTTTGTATTTTTTTTTCATTAATTCCCTTGTTATTCTTGACCTTTTGTTCTTCCAGATGAATTTTGTTAATATTTTTTTTCTAGCTCTATAGAATATCTTTCTGGTAGTTTGATTGGTATGATATTGAATAAGTAAATTAATTCAGGTAGAATTATCATTTTTATTATATTAGCATGGCCTTCCAGTGAACAACTGATATTTTCTCATTTGTTTAGATCTGATTTTATTTCTGTGAAGTGTTTTGTAATTATGTAGCTCTTGGGTTTGCCTTGGCACATAGACTCCCAAATATTTTATATTGTTTAGTTATTTTAAGTGGAATTTCTCTTTCTATCTCTGGCTGCTGGACTTTTTTGGTCATATGTAGAAATGATGATGATTTATGTGGGTTTATTTTATATCCTGTAACTTTACTAAAGTTGTTGTTTCAAGTAGTTTGCTACTTGATTCTTTAGGATACTCTATGTATACCATCATATCATCTGCAAAGAGTGATGGTTTTGTTTCTGCCTTGCCTATTCTAATTCCTTCAATTTCTTTTTCTTCTCTTATTGCTAAGGCTATCATTTCTAGTATCACATTGAACAATAGTGTTGATAACGGACATTCATGTTTCACCCGTGATCTTATTAGGAATGCCTCTAACTTATCCCCATTACATATAATGCTTGCTGATGGTTTTAGATAGATACTGTTTGTCATCTTAAGGAAAGCTCTATTTATTCCTATACTCTAGTGTTTTCAATAGGAATGAGTGCTGTATTTTGTCAAAAGTTTTCTCTGCATCTATTGAGATAATCATATGGTTTTGGTTAATCAATTAAGTTGATAGTTTTCCTAATATTGAACCATCCTTATATTCCTGGTAGAAATCTCACCTGGTCATAGTGCATTATCCTGGTGATAAATTTCTATAATCTCTTTGATAATATTGTATTTAGAATCTTTGTATCAATATTCATTAGGTAGACTGGTCTATAATTTCTTTCTCTGTTTTTGCTCTTCCTGGTTTCAACACCATATTGTCTCATAAAAAGAATTTAGTCAGACACCTTCTTCACCTATTTTTCCAAATAGTTTGTATAGTATTGAAATTAATTATTCTTCAGGAGTTCATTTGCTTTTTGACTTCTTTTTGTAAAATGGACTTATATGTGTGTATCTATCTGCTTCAAATGTGTTTCTTGTAAACAACATATTTTAGTACTCCATTTTTTTAAAAATCTACTCTGCTATCCACTTTCACTTTATGGGAGAGTTCATCCCATTCACATTCACAATTAAAATTACTGTGTATTTCCCTCCATCTTACTTTTGCCCTTGTTATACTTTTCTCTTTCCCCCTCTCCCTTCTTACCAGTGGTTTGCTTCTGACCACCAAATCCCTCAATCTACCCTCCCTTCTATCAGCCCCATCTCCCTTTTGTCCTTTCCCCTTCTGCCTCCTAGATTTACCTTCCCTTCTATCAGCACTCCACCATTTCTCCCCCTTTCCCCTTTTACTTTCCTATAGGGTAAGATAAAATTCTATACACAATTGAGTGTGCATGTTATTCCCTCTTTGAGCAAAATAAGATGAGAGTAAAGTTGAAACAATTCTCACCCCTCCCTTCTTTCCCTCTATTTTAATAGGTCTTTTGTGCCTCTTCATGTGATGTGATTTACCCCATTCTCCTTTCTCTTTTCTCTTCTCCAAGTGTAATCTTTTGTGTCACCCCTTGTTTTTATTATCATAACATCAACATAAACTTATAGGGGCAGCTAGGTGGTGGAGTGGATAAAGCACCAGCCCCGGATTCAGGAGGACCTGAGTTCAAATCCGGCTTCAGACACTTGACACTTACTAGCTGGGTGACCCTGGGCAAGTCACTTAACCCCCATTGCCCCACAAAAACCATAAACAAACAAACAAACAAACAAATAAATAAATAAACTTATACCCACACCTTCTGTCTATGTATATTCTTCCTTTCTGTTCCAATAAAGATACAGTTCTCAAGAGTTATGAGTATCTTCTTCCTGTTTAGGGATGTAAACATTTAATCCTTATTGAATTACTTGTTTTTCCCCTGTTTTACCTTTTCATGAGTCTCTTGAGTCTTGTATTTGTAGACTGAATGTTTTGTTCAGCTCTGGTCTTTTCATTAGAAAAGTTTTAAAGTCTCCTATTTCATTGAATGCCCATCTTTTTCCCTGAAATAGTATGATTAATTTTCCTTGGTAGTAAATTCTTAGATGTAATCCAAGTTCCTTTGCCATCCAGACTGTCATATTCCAAACCCACTGATCCTTTAATGTTGAAGTCACCAAGTCCTGTGTAACCCTGATTATTGCTCCTTGATATTTAAATTGTTTCTTTTTGGCTGCTTGCAGTATTTTCTCATGTACATGAGAATTCTGAAATTTGGCTAACATATTCTTTGGAGTTTTCTTTTTGGGGTCTCTTTCAGAAGGAGATTGGTGTATTCTTTCCATCATTACTTTTTCCTCTGATTTTAAACATTGGGGTCGTTCTGCTTGATGTCATGAAATATGCTGTCCAGACTTTTTTTTTGATCATGGTCCTCAGGTCATCCAATTATTCCTAAATTGTCCCTCCTGGATCTATTTTCCAGATCTTTTGTTTTTCTGAAAAAGAATTTTATGTTTTCTTCTACTTTTATATTCCTTTGATTCTGCTTTACTTCTTCTTGTTGTTTCATTGAGTCATTAGCTTCCATCTGATCAATTTTGATTATTAAGGAAATATTTCCCCCAGTCAGCTTTTGCACCTCCTTTTCCATTTCTCCAATTGTATTTTTAAGCCATTATTTTCTTTTCCCTAGCTATTGACTTTCTATTGCACAACTCTCATTTCTTTTCCCAATTTTCTTCTACTGCTTTTATTTGGTTTATCCAATTTTGGTTTATGAATTCCTTTTTGAGCTCTTGAAAGAGGCCTTTTTGGTCTTGAGATCAATTTCTCTTCCTCTTTAAGGCTTCATGTGTAGGCATTTTGACATTGTTATCCTACTCTGAGTTTATGTTTTGGGCCTCCCTGTTGTCATAGTGACAACTATGTTATAGATATGTTTGTTTCTTATTCATATTTAGCCTCTTTCATGCTTTTAAAAATTGAGTTCTGCTCATGGGGTATAGTGTGTGCCATCTCAAGTTTCTTTTGCTGAGAGTCATGGGCCCAGTCAATGGCTTTGTGCTCTGAGACCTCAGCTGCTTGCAGCTTGTTCAGTTCACTGGACTGGCCCAGATTAGTTGGGAGTGTTGGGTAGCAGATACGCTAACTGGCAGATTTCCTTCTGCACTGGGGCTTGGGGCCCCACAACTGGCCTGCTGTGCCACTATCTTGCTGATCTAGGACCACAGGTCCTTAGCTGCCTATCTGTGCTGTGGCTAAAAGCCTTTTTCTGACTTGTCCTTTGTGCTGAGCTGTGCTCCCCTTTTATCCGGGTGAGACAGATCTTTCCTGAAGACCTTCCAGGTTATCTTAAACTGTAAGCTTGTTTCATTTCATCTTTTTGCAGGTTTTGCAGCTCCAGAATCCATTGAGAATCTTACTTATCAGACCTTTGATTAATACCTAGATCAGTGTACACAACCTTGCAAGTGTGGCATATCAATTTCTTTTGCCTCCCTGAAATACAGGTTAGGGTCCTCTCACCATTAGTTCAAATTGCTGAAAACTTCTAAATAAGTATAGACAGGAATAAGGAGAGGATAAGCAGATGGTTTTCTGCCATTTTTCCCCCAAAGTGCCTTGAAAGTTGCAGTTACTTGAAATATATAGCAATCATACCATTCTAAAGAAACTCCGATGATGTGAATGATGATAAAAAAAAAAATTGTCTCTTGAGCTAACTTTAAAGGACCTGGGTCCATTGGAATTGCTCCTCTCCTAGGAGACATGGCAGTTTGGTCTAACTATCTAGACAAGTATGTTTTGAGCAATTATAATTGGATTATCATCCCTTGAGAGCAAGTATCATTTCTTATACTAATATGAAATGCCTTCAGTATTTAGCATGGTATCATTCAAAAAGTAGGTACTCAACAAACATTTAATAAATGATTAAGTATGCTCTAGAACTAATTAAAATTGTCTCAGAGGAATTAAACATATTTAAATATCTTATACTTTCTAATTTTTTTAAAAAACCTCATCATTTTAAAGGGATATATACGACCTTCCTATGTCATTTTAACACTAGTTTAAGACTATATTCCTGAGGAATAGGTCTTAACTATTTTTCATGGCATTATATATGAAGGTCATTCAAAAAAGCTCTAATGTATGGTTTATATGCTATTGCTTTCCTAAATATTTCTTTTGTTTGTTTTTCTTTCTTTTGTGGGGCAATGAAGGTTAAGTGACTTGCCCAGGGTCACACAGCTAGTAAGTGTCAAGTGTCTGAGGTTGGATTTGAACTCAGGTCCTCCTGAATCTAGGCCGGTGCTTTATCCACTGCATCACCTAGCTTTCCCCATAAATATTTCAGTAGAAAGAGTATTCACAACTTGGAAGCAAATAGTTGGCCCAGGTATTAGATAACAGTACCTCAAATCTTCCAGATACATTGCTGGTAAGGTTGATTTTCTTTAAAACCTTATTTGTATTTTCTATTTTGAATGTACCTTGGAGATATGCTGCTTCCTCTTTCCCCTTCTTTAGGAATATGATGCAACATGATTCGTCACCAATATTTCATTGATCTTCCAAAGGGAAACTAACGTTCTAAGGACTGATATATCCTCTCATCAGCTGGTCCAGATTAACATCCAAAAAAATTCAATGTGAAAAGTTATGATGAGCAGGAGGAGTTCAGGGGAACCTGGAAGGACTTACATGAACTGATGCTGACTGAGAGGAGCAGAACCAGGAGAACATTGTACACAGTAACAGCAACATTGTGTGATGAACAATTGTGATAGACTTGGCTCTTTTTAGCAAGGCAATGGTCCAAAACAATTTCAAAGAACTTCATGATACAAAATGTTCTCAACATCCAGAAAAAAGAACTATGGTTTATGAATGCAGATTGAACCATACTGTTTCTAAAAAAGGTGGTGTATAGTACAGCCTAGAGCAGAATTAGGTCAAAGTTATTAACAGAATGGAGATTTTTTAAGGCAAACTTCAAAGGATCAAAAAGATAGAGCTGGAAGGGATCTCACAGGCCAACTAGTCCTGTCACTTCATTTTACAAATGAGGAAAATTGAGGCTCAAGAGGGTTGTTATTGCCCGAGGTTACACAGATGTTAATTTTCATAGGTTAGGTTTGAATCCAGGTCTTCTGAAAGCAGTCAGTGCTCTTTCCACTGTACCACTTAAACCTCTTCAATTAATTTGATTAATATTCATTGGGCCATTGCCCAAGAACATAACTTTTATTTTAATTGGCATGGGATCCAGTAGGTTAAGTGTAGAGCTGGTTTTAGAAATTCATATTTTTTACGACATATAGGTAAATAAAATCCTTAAAAGTGACAGCTTTTTCTTTCTTGAATTAGAAGGAAATGGGAATATCAGTGCTTTCAGTAAAAAACCTTTCAAAACTCCGGGGAAAATAAAATATATGGCATAAAATATTTCTCATTTTAAAGTATTTGGCCAGTAGCATTACATTAAATAAAAAGAGGCTATTTTCCAAAATCTTTACAGAAAAACAAATTTTTCATATTGTGATAGAAACAGAAAGATGACTTTAACTTGTATTCCAAGAGTGTCAAGGAACCTCATGGATGTGATTTATTTCATTTGTAGAAATTAAAGAATGAAAAGCTATTGGGTGAAAGGTCAAAAGTCTACAGGTTGACTAGGATGAACAGAAAGTTTGTGTATGTTCTACCAGTGGGAAGACTAGGGGTCAATATCCATCCACCATTTCCAGTGCCTCGACAAGAAGAGAGACATTATAATATAAATGTATATGTTTGCTTAAAATCTCAGGTACAAGATATGGTATCATCTGACTGTAATTCATTCTGTTGGGGAGGCTGAGGCTGATGCATTGCTTGAGCTTGGGAATTCCAAGCTTCAGTAGGGCTAAAGGTGATGGAGTATTTCCACCATGTTTAGCACCAATATTGTGAGCTCTTGGCAGTGGGGGCCACTAGGATGCCTAAGGAAGAGAAAACTACCTAAGGTAGGAAATGGATTAGGTTAAACCTCCTGTGCTGATCAGTAATAGAATTAGGTCATGGATAGCTGTTACACTTAGAACCTTGGTGATATAATATAGGGAGAGTGTCCAAATGAACAAACACATAAAAAAGTCACATATGTTGGGGTGAGACAATGCATATATAATTAAATATGATATTTTTATTTATTTGGAATTTCATTTTCCCCCAGTTTCATGTAAAAATAATTTTAACATCCACTTTTAAAACTTTGTGTTCCAAATTTTCTTCCTCCCTCCCTTCCCACCTTCCACCTTAAGAATGCAAGCAATCAAAGGAATGCCCATCAGTTGGGGAATAGCCAAACAAACTGTGCTATATAATGGTGATGGAATATTATTGTGCTATAAGAAATGACAAGCAGGGTGACTTCAAAAAGGCCTGGAAAAACATGTATGAACTGATGTATAGTGAAGTGAACAGAACCAAAAGAACATGTGCATAGAGATAGCAATATTGTTTGATGAAGAACTGTGAATGACTTGACTATTTTCAACAATACAATGATCCAAGACAATCCCAAAGGACTATTGATGAAACATACTATCCACCTCCAAAGAAAGAACTGATATTGATGGAACAAACTGAATCATGCTATTTTTCACTTCCTTTCATTTTTTTCTTTTAATCAAGTTTTCTTGTACAAAATGACAAATATGGTAATGTTTTGCATAATCACACATATATTAAAAAAGAATGCAAGAAATTCAATATAAGTTATACATATGTAATCATGCAAAACATTTCCCCATTAGGTAGCTTATGAAAGAAAACACAAGACAAAATTAAGAAAGTGAAATTTTAAAAAATTATGTTTTAATATGTATTTAGACACCATCAGTTCTTTCAATGTAGATGGATCACATTTTTCATAAGTCCTTCAGAGTTGTCTTGAATCATTTTATTGCCAAGAATACCTAAATCATTCACAGCTGATCATTTTACAATACTGCTGTTACTTTCATTATTGTATATTTCACTTTACATCAGCTCATGTAAGTCTTTCCAGGTTTTTCTGAGAGCATCCTGCTCATCGTTTCTTATAGAAAAATAGTATTCCATCATAATATCATCCCACAATTTGTTAAGCCATTCCCCAATTGATGAGCATCACCTTAATTTCAAATTCTTTGCACCAGAAAAGTGTTGCCATAAATTGTTTTGTACATATGGGTCCTTTAACTTTTTGGTTTTTATCTCTTTTTGGATACTTACCTAGTAATGGTATTACGAGGTCAAAGAGTATGCATGGTTATTATATCCCTTTGGCTGAAGTTCCAAATTGCTCTATGGAATGGTTGAATCAGTTAACAACTCCACCAACGGTGCATTAATGTCTCATTTTCCCCATATTCCCTATGACATTTGAAATTTTTCTCTAGTCTTATTATCCAATACAATAGGTAATGAGGTAGTACCCCAGAATTGTTTTGACTCACATGTTTCTAATCAATAGAGAGAGCATTTTTTCATATAGCTATAGATAGCTTTGATTATTTCATCTGAAAACTTTTCATATCATTTGATCATTCATCAATTGGGGAAGGGCTCTTATTTTAACAACTTTGACTCAGTTCTCTGAGAAATGAGGCCTTTATCAGTCAATATTGCTTCAATTTTTTTTCACAGTAACTATTGCACATTTGCTACAATTCAGTTGAATTTCCCTCCATCTTACTCACTCCCCATGACATTCACTCTATTCTCTCTCATTTCACCCTTTTCTCTCCTCAAAGGTATTTTTCTTCTGACTGCTCCCTACCCCAATCTGTCCTCCCTTCTATCACCTTCCAGCCCTTATCCCCTTCCCCTCTTACTTTCCTACAGGGTAAGATAGATTACTATACCCAATTGAGTGTGTATGTTATTCCTTTCTTTGAGCCAAATCTGATGAGAGTAAGGTTTACTCACTCCCCAGCACCTCTCCCATTTACCCCTTTACTATATAACCTTTTTCTTTCTTTTTTTTTTTTGGTTTGTTTGTTTTTGTTTTTTGTGGGTCAATGAGGGTTAAGTGACTTGCCCAGGGTCACACAGATAGTAAGTGTCAAGTGTCTGAGGTCGGATTTGAACTCAGGTCCTCCTGAGTCCAGGGCTGGTGCTTTATCCACTGCGCCACCTAGCTGCCCCTATATAACCTTTTTCTTCCTTCTTTTATGTGAGATACTTTACCCCATTCCACCTCTCTCTTTCCCTTTCTCCCAGTGCATTCCTCTCTCACCTCTTAATTTTATTTTTTAAAGATAGCATCCCTTCATATTCAACTTACACCTCTGTCCTCTGTCTAAACATACTCTATCCAGCTACACTAATAATGAGGAAGTTCTTATGAGTTACAAGTATCATCTTCCTATGTAGGGATATCAACATTTTAACCTTTTAATATCCCTTATGATTTCTTTTTCCTGTTTTCCTTTTTATGCTTCTCTAGAATCTTGTATTTCAAAGTCAAATTTTCTATTCAGCTCAGGTATTTTCATCAAGAATGCCTGAAATGGGCAGCTAGGTGGCTAGAGCACTGTGGATAGAGCACTGGCCCTGGATTCAGGAGGACCTGAGTTCAAATTTGGCCTCAGACACTTGACACTTAATAGCTGTATGACCCTGGGCAAGTCACTTAACCCTAATTGCCTCACCAAAAAAAAAAAATCCCATTTTCCCCCCTAAAAGATTATACTCAGGTTTTCTGGGTAGGTGATTTTTGGTTGTAATCCAAATTCCTTTGCCCTAAATAATATCATATCCCAAGCCCTCAGATCCTTTAATGTAGAAGCTGCTCTATCTTGTGTTATCTTGACTGTGGCTCCTCAATATTTGAATTGTTTTTTTCTAGCTGCTTGCAATATTTTCTCCTTGACCTGGGAGCTCTGGAATTTGACTATAATATTCCTGGGAGTTTTCCTTTTGGTATCTCTTTCAGGAGGTAATTGTTAGATTTGTTCGATTTCTACTTTACCTTCTGGTTAAGAATATCAGGACATTTCCGTAACAATATCTTAGAAGATGATGTCTAGGCTCTTTTTTTGATCATGGCTTTCAGGTAGTCCAATAATTTTCAAATTATCTCTTCTGGATCATTTTTCCAAGTCATTTGTTTTTCCAATGAGACATTTCACATTGCTGTCTTTTTTTTCATTGTTTTGGTTTTGCTTTATTGTTTCTTGATTTTTCATAGTCATTAGCTTCCATTTGCTCCAGAGAGCTTTTATACCTCCTTTTCCATTATGTAATTTGGCTTTTCAAGACATTCTTTTCCTCATTGGCTTTTTGTATGTCTTTTGCCATTTAACCTAGTCTGTTTTTTAAGGAGTTACTTTCTTCAGTATTGTGTGTGTGTCCTTTACCAAGCTGTTAGCTTTTTTGTTTCATGTTTTTCTTGCATCACTCTCATTTCTTCTTCCATTTTTGCTAATCCCCCAGGCTATTTCTTGACATTTAACTCTTTGTTAAAGTGGGACACTGCTTCCAGGGTGGAGGCCGCACTGTCCCAAGCTGCAGGGGGTTTATGTAGCTGTTTTCAGAGATACTTCTAGGAATTTGGAAGTTTTTAGTTCTTCTCAGGTGGTATGATTTAAGGAGAGGTATGTTGACTACTCTCCTGGCCTGTGCTCTGGTCTGCAAGCAACCACAGGCCTGCTTTTCTGCTCTGGTACTGTGAACAGAATCTGCCTCCAGTGTGGCTGCAAGCTCTGGTTTACTTGTGCACCTCCCCTGCCTGGGACTGCCACCCAAGACTGTGACCTGGATACAACTATGAGCAAAACATCACAGTCCTGCCTCAGTGCTAGCAAAGAGATCTCTGTAATTTCCTTCTAGCTAATTGTTCAACTCCCTTACCTTCTGTTTTCTGAGTTCCAGAAGCAGTTGCTGCTACTGCGGATTCAGGAAAGTTTGACTATATGATCTGTATGTTCCTGACTAGCTTCAAAATCCTTTGAATCCATTCTTAGTTTTATTGCCTAGATGAGTGCTTCTTCCTTCCCTTCTATTTCCTTATTTTTCCCCTTTCCTTGGATCAGAATGTGAGTGGCAGATTGTAAAAGAATTGAAATCAATCTTCCAAAATCAAGAGAGGGACTTGTAAGGAGAGCAGAAGAGTAGGGTTTGAACTTGGAATTGGGGAGATGAGTGGGTGTTCTGAAGTATTTTCACAGACTATTCCATATAACATAGATGATGGAATGATTGCTTCTTGGGCTTTTGCTTCCTTATTGTAATTGGTGCCTGCAGAAAGCAATTTAACATGTTCTGATATTTCAAAAGTTTAATATTAATGAGAATGAAAAGTTACCCTTGACAGGAAAGTTTAGTTCTAAAATCATTTGATGATGACGCATATATGTTTTAATTTAGGAAAATACCCATGAGATAGAATTTTGTGTGCATTCCATATATCATCTGAATATGATCCAGTCCTCTTCTGAAGTACACAATAGTCAACAGGGTATATTTTTCATAATGATTGTTATTTCATTGCAGTTAGAAACAATTTGGGTATTTTTATCTGCTTTAAGATAAATCATACAAGCCATTTACTTAATTTCTTTTTGTAAGAAACATAATTATACAAAGTGTGATCACATCATGTGGTTGGTGATTTGGGAGGTTAGCATATAATCTCATTCTGTAGAAGAGCTGTAGATTGATCATATGGATGAACTGACATTTACTTCTTTACTGTCATCTGAGTAGGTAAATTTCAGTCTCTAAATCTACCATTATAGATCTTCTAATTTGAAGGAGTTATAAAATAATAAGATTTAGAGCTGGAAGGGACAATGGAAGTCATCTTGTTCATCACCTCCCCTCATTTTATGGGGGAAGAAATAGACCTAAAGAAAGGTAATAATTTGTTTAAAGTCATACAGCTGGTAAGGGGGAAGAGCCATGATTCAAATCTAGGTTTTCTTATTTCAAGTTCCTTCCATAATATTACACTGAATAAAGTATATGCATTTTTATGAAGATCTTCACTCAAGACTTAGAACTTAGACCTCTGTACTGGATGTCCCTGGAGAAATCTCTTGTATTCCTTATATGTAGCATATATACACCTTTTTTGTGTGCCTTGATTTCTGTCTAAATAAGATATTGTTGGAAAAAAGACACATTTTATACTAATTAAAGCAAAGAATGCATATACATACATGTGTATATACGTGTCTATATATACATACATACATGTATACACATATATACATATACATACATATATCTATATCTATATATCTATATATCTATATATCTCCCAAGAAGGAAATACACTATGACAATCTTTAATCTCTCTTTTTCTTCAGAAGCATAGGCTATTTCACCTTTTACAGATCTCTAATTTTAATTCCATTAACCTTTTTGTTTGTAATCAATGTTTTGATTCATTTGGGAGATGCTCATTCATTTATTCTACAAATATTTATTGAGCACATTAAGGGCTAGGCATTTAGTGATGTACAAAGAGGAATAAGACATAGCCTCTTCCCTCAAGTAGCAACTCCTTATTGTGAATATTTATTTGATTCTTGCTTATTTACCAATTTTTAATCTTTTGGAAACCCTCTGAATGGTTGTTTCAATTACATTTATTTTTCCCCTACAGGTTAAAGAATGGCTTTGTTTAAACTGCCAGATGCAAAGAGCATTGGGTGGTGATTTGGCTCCAGTTCCAACAACTCCTCAGCAGAAGCAGAAGATAAGCCCTGTGGTTACAGCATCTTCATTGACTAAACCAGCCCCTCCACCCCAACAGACTTCATTGAAGAAGATGTTACCCCTAAACCAGATCTTTCAAAGCCCTCTGAGATTAAAAAGCCTCCTCCACTCACAAAACAACCATCCATCCCAGGCTCTCCTCCAGCAAAAACCAAGCAGCCTTCCCCCAGAGAGTCTGTAACCCAGCCAACCCCTCACCCAGAGCCTTCTCTCAAATCTGAACAAGCCAAGGCACCAATGGCTGATGACAAATCCAAACAGCCAAAGATACAGAAGCCTACAGCAGATGTTGTGGCTTCCTCATTAGCTGCAGTGAAACCTGATCTCCCAGGCTCCAAAATACAATCACAGGTTCAAGCACAGCCTCCTAAAACAGATTCTGCCAAATCAACACAAATTATTCCACCAGTGGGGGATAAAGAAGTCCCACCTGATTCTAAAGGCCCATCACGTACTCCAGCTGATTCCAAACTCACTTCACAACCTGTGATGATCTCAGAGAGTAAAAGTCAAAAACAAGTTGATCCAATTCAAAAGAAGGAAGACCCGAAGAAAGCACAAACCAAAATGAGCCCCAAGCCAGATGCCAAGCAAATGCCAAAAGGATCACCTACCCCCCCAGGCACAAAGCCTAGTCCTGGACAACCCACACCTATACCCCAGCAGCCCCCAAAGACTCAAGAGCAGTCAAGACGTTTCAGTCTTAATCTGGGTAGTATCACAGATGCCCCCAAATCACAGCCCACAACTCCCCAAGAGACAGTGACTGGGAAGCTATTTGGATTTGGAGCATCTATCTTTAGCCAGGCATCAAATTTAATTTCCACAGCTGGCCAAGCAGGAACTCAAGCACAAGGTATGCCAGGGGCTCCAACCAAACAACCCACTCCTTCTTCACATCCACCTGTGTCTCAGGTACCACTTAAGTCCGCCATTCAAACTCCACAAACGATTCCTAAAACCACACCTGTCAAAAAGGACACAAAAGCTCCAATTGCTGAAAAAACTGAGGTGCCTAAAATTGAACAGGTTGCTCCAATCAAAGGCACAGAATCAGAAAAGAAGCCTCTTCCCACAAAGGATAGCAAACCTCAAATGGCAGAACCACAAAAGGCTGCTGTCCCTGTTGAATCAGAAAAGCCCACCAAGCCAAAATCTACCTGTCCTCTTTGTAAAACTGGGCTAAATTTGGGCTCCAAGGATCCTCCCAACTTTAATACTTGTACAGAATGCAAGAATGTGGTGTGCAATCTCTGTGGATTTAACCCGATGCCACACTTAACTGAGGTAGGAAATGGCATTTAATTTTTTGTTCAATCCAAAGATATTTTAGTGATTAATAGTATGAGATGAGAAAGTTTTACTTTTGGTGAGCATAGCTAAATTAATAGTTCTTTAACTATAAATTTTTAATTCTTTATGAAATGCTATCATCATGTTAAAAGGAGTTTGATTTCTCTTCTTGTTGGTTAACATATTAGGATAAAGAAAAAGAAGTATGGGTAATTAATATAATAATGGTTCCTTAATTCTTTGGAATTATAGACTTACGGCTTAAATAATATATTCTTTGTTACTTGGCTACCTATGCTATGACTATATGAGTATTGCTGGTCTTGGGTGTCTTTTATTTAATCTAAACCAGTTGTGTCTATAACAATTTAAAATCTATTGTATATTCATTTTCACTTCCAAAGAAAGCTCAAGAACCATGGATAACATAACAAGGTTCGTTATAGATGGGGATAGGGAAATGAAAGCGGTCACATATATTTTTCTTATACTTCTTAAGTTTTGGTATTAGTTTCGGTATTTGTCACTGGTATTGAAGTATACTTTATAGCTACTATAAGATTCTATATGCACCTAGAACTGATAAATGGAAGTATACATAGAATGACTTTACAAGTATAGACACATATATGTATATACATGATACATATATATGCATATTTGTGTCTAAAGCTAGTCATCTCTAGGGTGAAGAGGGAGAGAGAAAAAAGCGGAAAAAGTTACATTATAACTATTATATATTTAGAAGGAATAGCTAGTTTTACATAATAGATTTGCAGTTTCTTGCAAAATCATAATTTTTTCCTATTCTATGTTATGAAAATTATTGTTTTATTTCTTAAGTTCAGAATAAAATAAATACAATTTTGAAAAATTACGTATAAAATAAGTAGAAAATTAGGTCCTGACCTTAAAAGAAATTATGGTCTTTAGTTAAAACAGGTTTCATTTTCACACACACACACACACACACACACACATATATATATATATACATATATATATATATATATATATATATATATATATATAACACAACACATTAAAATGATCAAAGAATACATAGGAGTATGTGTAATTAATAGTTATTTGAAAATATCTATAATACTTGGTGTGGTATGCTGGATCAGGTTAATGAAGAGGATGGGTGTGTACAAAAGGGGATGTTAAAAATTTTTTTTGCAACAGTGACAAAAGTTTATGCCAAGAGTTCTGGATATCAAATTCATCCAACGTATTTCAAATAGTATTCAAAATGTTCTTTTCTAGTTACTTCATCATTCCACTTACATATCCCTTATCTTCCAGTTCTTTGTAACTTAAATCTTAATATTAGCAATCACAATTAATAAATGATGATGCTTGATTTTTTGTTTGCTATTCAATATTTAATGAACTCTTTTGCATGTAGATAAAAGATGAACTTAAATCTTATCAAATATAAATGAAAAATTGTCATTGACATTTGATCTATCAGAAAAGATATATAAATGGGTCACCTTTACTTTTTATCTTAATTTATACCCTTTTAAATATTGGGAATACTATTAATTTGTATCTTTTTTAGGTATGGGTATAAAGTTGTGTTTATTTCACCATTTATAGTGGCAAAAACTTTATTACAACTTGTAATGTTATGATTTTTCACACAAACAATTTACACAATATTATTTTAGGATTTTCAACATTTTATTCTTCATATAACATCTTCAGTACAATAGTATAAGGCAAGCATCTTAAATGTTTTAAAAGAAAATAGTAGTATTAAGGTAACAATAAAACATAAAAGTAACAGAAACAATAAAAACTATATTTTAAAAAGGATCAACCCTATAAAGATATTTCTTTTGAAAATTGGAGTATATATGAAAAATAAGGTGCCATAACAAACATGAATATTCACAGACATAATTACAGTAATTCTTGGAAGAATACAAGTTTTTTTTTTCTTGCCTAGATAAAGCTTTTTAGGTATTCTGGGTTTTTAACTATTTGATTTCATGTAAAAGCTCCTTCTCAAGATTTAAAAATAGAGTTACTTCCTTCAGGAAAATACTGACGGAGTTGGGGGCTTTTAAACTACTTGAAACATATTTATTAATAAAGGTTTAACTGCAGTCCCTTCTGAACACAAAGGGTTAAAATTAAAATGATTTTTTATAGTTTCCCATTTTCTATATTGTCCCTAAGTCTATAAGGGCAGCATGTGCCAAAAGTTCAGTGATCATCTAACAATGCTTTGAGTGGGAAACTACATCTAATAACCCAGAGCGTTTCTTTGATCAGTTGATTTGTAAAGTGGTAGGTAATATGGCTTTCTGGGAGAACTAATTCTCTAAAATTTATGAACATATTGTAGCAAAAGTAAAGTACCCCTGAAAGTAGTTACTTTCATCATGTCCCTTTTCAAATAGAAGAGAAATAATGAAAACATCTAGGCTTTTGTATTGCTTATGCTTGTTCAACCCTTTCTTCTTTCAAAGGATTACTTCTTGGGGCAGCTAGGTGGTGCAGTGGATAAAGCACTGGCCCTGGATTCAGGAGGACCTGAGTTCAAATTTAAGCTCAGACACTTGACACCTACTAGCTGTGTGACTCTGGGCAAGTCACTTAACCCTCATTGCCACACAAAACAACAACAAAAACCAAAACAAAGGATTACTTTTTTCTCTGGCCACATGCATTTTGGTAGCCTAGAATTTGTGATGTGGAGGGATGGGGTGTATTTATATATGTGTGTATTTGTCCATGTGTATAAAGTATATGTGTACATATGTATACACACATATTCATATACTTACATATATATATATATGTATATATAGAGAGAGAGAGGCAGAGAGAGAGAGAGAGAGAGAGAGAGAGAGAGAGAGAGAGAGAGAGAGATTGAGATTTATATCTCTATCTCTTACTGGGAAGGCATATCAGCTTTTCCTCTTTCATAGGAGAAAATGGTTTTTATGTCAGAGTACTTCCTGTGTGAACTTGGACAAGTTATTTAATCTTCCTGGGCATTAATCTACTCAACTTTAAAATAAGGGGGTTGTATTAGATGACTGCTAAGGTTCCTTTGACATGTAGATTTATAACAATGTGGTCTTGTGACTTTTTCTTCATGTTATGTATCTCAGCTTGTTGTAGATTTGGTTTGTTTTAATTTCCCATACGTGACTTTTGAGCTGTGGAAATGAGATACCTGATCAAATATTATTTTATTTTTCAATTAAGTCTAAATTTCTTTTACATTTTAGGAAGTTCTAGCATAGTAAGTTTGTTTTGGAGTGATGTTTCCAGGACCTAGACAAGAACTCATCATGTGGTGAACTTTAGTACCAGATGTCACAAAATTACATAATTGAGCTCCCCGATAGTCTTAACACTTAAGCCTCTGGGTTTCCCTTTTCTCCGACAATAGTAAGTATAGAATAGGTTGAGGATGAATTGCAGCCGAAGTATAAGAATAACTCATACTTATATAGTGTTTTAGGTTTTCCAAAGCCCTTTCCTCATAATCGCCCTATGAGGTAGGTAGTATGAGCTTTATTATTTTTGTTTTAGATATAATTGAAACTAATGGTCAGAGAAGAGAGGTTTCAATGAAACATAGTGCGTGTTAGAGGTTGAATGCAAATTGTCTGAATCAAATCTCCTTGTATTTTCATTACAGTGTACTATATTCATTGTGAGTTTTTCATCCTTTCTTATAGACTAGATCCCATTTTTTTCTTAGAGACTAGATCATAAATAGGAAAGCAGAAATATGTGCTGTCTAAAAGAACTTATGCCCTCAAAGAATAATTTTAAGACAAATGTTTTGGCTAAAGCTTGAATCTGGAAGAACTGAACATGTCTGGAAATCCAGAGTAACAATAGTTAATGCTCCTGTGGGAAAAATTTGAAATAAATTTGTTGTGGCAGATGTCCCTTTTTTGTTTTTATCCCTTGGTTATATTCTGAGGGTCGTACCATATGGGTCTAGGATAAAATGATGTTGCTGACTATTCATCCTTGCTGTGAACTTAGAGCCATATTTTTGTCATGCCTTTGAAAATATAGTAAATAAGTATAGAACTAGGCTATGTATGAAAGGGCATGTCCTATCTTTTCCATTAGGAAGAATGATGTTATTGACAAATAAACATTATTTAAAAGGAATCTTGGTGACACTTTGGAATTTGGCTACTGCCAAATGTGTGATGGCCATTATTATCAATGGTCAACCATTGCCTCTATCTACATTTAGATTATTGAATGATCCTCAAGGCAAAAAGGTAGGTACCCTTAAATTAAGATGCTTAGATGATTTTTGTGACAATTTCACTATTGACCACAGGCATTAAAAATGAGCTATGATTATAAAATTTACCTTAAGTAGTACATAGAGAAAATAAATCATGTATGCAAATTGCAATATATTTTTATTTTATTTTGCCAGGAAACATCAAATATTTTGACAAAACCTATGACAAAAGTGAACTGTCATATAATGATGAAATATTGCCCCATAGAGAAGTCTCTAAGTTAATAGTTACAGATGAATGATCAATATGCAGGTGGATGGTCATTTTGCAGACCTGCATCCATGGAGGGAATTTCCATACTGGGAGTCTCTCACACTGATATCACCACTGAATCCAGAACAGTTTTGGTTATTTTTAATAACACAGGCCACTAGCAGTATAATACTAATGACTTAAAAATGTTTCAAAACCCCACTTAATCTATGGATTTCTACATAATTCAAAGAATTGTGTGGGAATGACATTTATAACTGATTTCAATATTGTTAGACCCTCTGATTAATTTAATAGCAAATAAGAATGGTCATAGTATTTCAGAAACTACTCCCCTCCCAGTATTGAATTCTCATGAATATCTGGCCTGTCTTAACAATCTCTAAATTTTAGACAAAAGCAATAACCTATTTGATGCCTGTTTTCTTACCTTTTCTACACTACCACTTACTGTCTCATTACTCCTCCCAATTTCCTTTACAGCAGGCACAGAGAAGATGCAGTGGGTGGTATTTCTATCTATCTTCTGTCTGAATAACACCTCTTGTGACTATAATTTGGATTCTCTTTATAGGAATTTGTAGAAAGAAATAAAGTATAATCTAAAAATACAGGTATTATAATGACCTGTTTTACAAGAGTCCAGAAGTCATGATCAAATATAATTCCTATTAACAAGAAATCAAAATAATAAAAATGGTTTGTAAAGGGATAAAACACAAATACACCTTATAAAGTGGATGAATACTGCCTTAAAAATTGTTGTATTTTTCACTGTATATAGTTAAGTTTTGGAGGATGAAACATTTGTCTTCATCTACATAATAATGAGCTGTTATACTTTCTTCAAGAGGGTAGAATTACATCTTACAGAAATTATATAAAAGAAAGATTTGTGGTTGTAAAGAAACACTGATTTTGTGAGCAACCACATGAATATTTGTCTAGCTTAAAAGACAGTGGGTGATGGGGCGGCTGGGTGGCACAGTGGATAAAGCACCAGCCCTGGATTCAGGAGTACCTGAGTTCAAATCCGGCCTCAGACATTTGACACTTACTAGCTGTGTGACCCTGGGCAAGTCACTTAACCCCAATTGCATCACTTAAAAAAAAAGAGAGTGGGTGCATTGAGCACTAAGATATTGCTGTTATTGACAGTAGTAGTCTGGACAATGATGGTGTATTGATGGATGAGTATTATACCCACATTATACTAGATGTGGCTCATTACTGGAGAAACATGGGAATTTCACATAGAAAAATGAAGCAAGGGAGATTTTTGCTTTAAGATTGTTAAAGTTGAAGGTTGAAAATCCTGGTGGAGAATGAAAAAAAGAAGTTTAATAAGCTCCTCCTATTGGTAAGGAAACAGAACTTAAAATACAACAAACATTTAATTCTGGATGTTGACGTATAGGGTGATGCATATTGATACATGGCAGTGTGAGTCACTTTTTCAGTTTCATTTTTAGAAAAGTGAGATGTTGTGGCAAGACGAAGTATAAGCCAGGGGACTAGGAGTGTGCGTTTACTATGATATTACTCTAGGCATGGAAAATAAGCACTACCCTGCACACACAGAGACTAAAACAGTTAAGGAGGGCCTAACGAACATTTGAATAATCATTTCTCTGTTTTACTACTTTTTTGATTTAATGAGAAACTGTAGTGATAGAAAATATTCTATTGTAAAAAGTTTTGGTTTTTTGCAGGATCCAGGAACTGTGATTTCTCTGCCAATGAGGCTAAGCACCTAGTCTGTGTCTTATAGTCATGCAATTCCCTGGCACAGTGAGAGGTTTAGTAACTTGTCCAGATTCACACAGTCTGTTTGTATCAGAAATGAGCCTTGAACCTAAGTCTTCCTGACTTGGAGACCAACTCTCTTTTGCTAGGTAACACTTCAGCTCAAATATATCAAGTCGAATTAAGTCAACAAACATCCATTAAATGCCCACACTATACCAGGCCCTATTCCAAGTAGCTCCTGGTCCATTGGAATATTAGATTCTTTAATTTATAGATTTATTCTATAATGCAGGAAAAAAGTGGAACAGCAGAAAGTGGGCCAGCAGCAAAGCCAGCAGCACTTTTACAGTTATTTTTGAGCACTATATGCATGCGTTTATTATCTGCTGCTAGAGATCATAGGCATGTAGCCATTGCAAGGAAGTGAAGGATAATTTGCAAGTGTTTTGCCGTTCTGTCAGTGGAGCAAGGTTTTAAATAGACATCACTTCTTTTCATGAAAGTCACAAATCTTATCCAAGTCTATTATCCTGATTGCTTCTGTTTATATCACTTACTTCCACCCATCCTGTTATTTAGAGTATGTTATTATTAGTTTTGTTGCCTTAGTTTACTGTGTGTCAGTTTTTTCTTTTATAATTCAGTGTAGGTACCCCCCCACACACACACACACTCCCCAGGAGCATCCTATATTTGGCAATGTTACTAAAGAAAACAATAATGTATAAATAAATGCAAGATATTTAATAGATATCAAAGGGCCATAGAGCTTTAGGAGACTTAGTGAATACTAAAAGGACACCAACAAGCATCCTTTTTGATAGTTTACTGAATGAGGAGGCACATTGTTTACTGACATTTTCGCTTTCCTTTGGAATTGGAGTTCAGGTGGAACTGTGTTATTTTTAGCAGTAATTAAAATAAAATAGCCAATGGGATTGATTTAGTATGATGTGAGTGGCTTCAGCTTTTGTTATAATTAAAGAACATTTCACTTACTGCACTACTGGAATAAAAAGAAAGGCCTCCACACTTCCATAGCACAGGGTAAAACCACATTTACTTCATAGTTTTGTACAGAGTAGGAGCTAAATGAATGAATGTTGTTTAAGAAATCGAATGGACTATTGGCAAAATTGGAAGATGGTGATGTTCATCTTAAGGAGTCCAGATTGTTCTTTGGGGTCCTCTTATCTTTTTTGGAGACAACTTCTCTTACCCTTTTGCCCACCCCGTGCTTACCTGCTTGCCTTCCCCCTTTGAAAGAGAGAAAATTTTCTGTTTGGATTTTCCTTTTTCTCAGACAAATTCAACAAATGTTTAAGTACCTATGATATGTAGCTCACTGCTTCAATATTATCAGATGAATATTTATATTTTTAGGGATAGTTGGGATTGTTTGACATAATATTTTTTGATATTTTTGGTGGGGTAAATAGATTACCGGCTTCTAAATTAGGAAGGCTTGGGTAAAAGTCCCTCTGATACATGCTGAATTTCTTTTTCTGACCAAGTCACTTCACCTCTCAATGACCCCAGCAACGTTTTAGGATGATGGTTTACAGAACAGGTGCAGATATGCATTGTGTGCAGAACCCAGGATCATTTCCACAGTCATAGAGAGATTGTTCTAGGCCCTCAAGATAAAGCTCCACTACCACTAGAAAATGTCAGTCTTCTAGAATTTGCTTGGATGAGGATGAGACAGTGATCTGTCTGACTGATTTAGAAAATCAGTGTTATATAGCTTCAAAATGTACCTTAGCATCATAGTTCTCTCAAAAAGAAATTTCCAAGAAAATGAAAATGAAAGATAATAAAAAGGGGAGCAGCTAGGTGGCACAATAGATAAAGCACCTGCCCTGGATTTAGGAGGACCTGAGTTCAAATCTGGCCTCATATACTTGACACTTACTAGCTATGTGACCCTGGGCAAGTCACTTAACCCTCATTGTCCCACTCCCCCAAAAATGAGAATTAAAATGTCAGATAGCTAAGATTGGAGCTAATAACTAATTTTTTTTCCTTTTGGCCCTTCCATAATTTATTTTATCATCACTGTTGACCCCTCCCTGAATAGTGGTTCTGCACACCTGTCAAAATGTCTGGTACCTGATTTCCTCACCTTTATTAGTGGAGATTTAGTGACTTTTTTTTTAGTTCTCACTGGCACACTAAAGAATGAAACTAAACTACAAGACTAAAATGAGAGAAACAAAGTTAGAAATGCACAGTGGCCATATTACATAAACAAATTAGCATGGGGATGATATAAGATAAATCCTTTTTTGGAGATTAGGCCAAGAAATCAAATAGTTATTCTGTACAAATATATTTCTAAGTTGAGAAATTCTGCTTTATTAAGTGCCCAAGTATGAACCTTTACCAAAAATCTGAAAGATTTAGACGTGCATAGTATATGGTGAAAGTAATGAGCCAGACTCAAATAAAAATATCTGAACTGCTCCTTTTCTTTTAATGGTGATGACAGCATAGCTTCTGTTTTTACTTAGTAAAATCTGGTACATGACTCGTGTGTTAATGATGGCCATCTTAGTACTTGAAGAGGAGAAATGAACGGTTCTGAAAATAGCTTTATCGTGAGTGAGAGACTGAGAAGTTTAGCAAATACTTATCAAGGATCATAGATCTGAAGGTTAAAGGAGCCTCAGAAGCCAGATTAGTCCAACCCCTTCATTTTACAGATGCTGCATTAGAGTTTAGGAGAATGAAGTGGCTTGCCCAAGGCCCAAAGAGGAGAAATTTGAACCCGAGTTCTGTTGCTTCAGAATCAGTCAGCTTCTTTTTTCCCCAGAAGTTCTTATCAAATAGGGAGGTTGACAGTTAGTAATATATCTATATGGATAAGATTTTCTCTAGATAATAGCTGAAGATATAGTTTAATATGTAGATGATATATAGATATAGATATTTTTACAAAATAATTATTGATGTCTTTGATTTTCTAATTAATATTAATTCCCCTTGTATCTCTGCTCTTCCCCCATCACAGAGACACATCCTATTTAACAATGTAATTTTTTTTAAGTTATAAGAGGAAGGAGGGGAAAAAATCATGCAAAAACTGATAAATACACTGAAAAGATCTGATAATATATGTTGTGCTCCAAAACCAAGAACCCTTCTTCCCCATTACAGGCATATATGTCTGCAAAGGAGTCATAGGAGATTCCTTCTCATATTTTTTCTTTGGGGCCAATATTATTCATAATTTTAAAGTATTCTCATTCAATATTTTTGTTGTTATTCTTTCTATTTACATTTTTATCAGTGTATTTCTAGTTTCTTGGCTGTGCTTTCTTTACTTTGCATTAGTTTATGTAATTCCTTCCAGGTTTCTAGATAGTAATCATACTCATTGCCTCTTGTAGCACAGAAATATTCAATTAAATTCATGTACCCAGTTTGGTTAAACATTCCCCAAATGGTCCCAATTGATTATACATTATTCGCAGTTCTTTGCTACCACAGTTTATGCTGCTAAAAATAATTTGGTGTATATGAGACTTTTCTTTATATCAATGACCTCCTTGTGACTAGCAGTAGAATCCTTGGTTCAAAGAGTATGGACATTTTATCCTCTTTATAATTCCAAATTGTTTCCAAAATGGGTATACTAATTCATAATTCCACCAGTAATGTCTTAGTTTCCCTATCTTTACAGTCTTTTCAGCATTGACTATTCCTATCTTTTGTTACCTTTTCCAATAGGTTGAATATAAGGTGAAACCTTAGGATTGTTGTGATTTATTTCTCTTATTAGTGATTTGGAACACTCTTTCATATTGTTGTTAGTAGTTTAAAATTCTTTTAAGAACCATCCATTTATGTTCTTTGACCATTATCTATTCAGAAATGGTTTTGCTTTTGTATATTGCTGTTCTATATCTTGTCTCTAAATCCCTTGGACACCAAACCCTTCTTTGAGAAATTTGATATGATTTTCCCCTATTTGACTGATTTCCCGTCTTATCCAAGATGCACTGCTTTTGTATGTTTAGAAGTTTTAAAAATTCATTTAATCAACATGATCTATTTTTGTCATTTATCCTTGCTTCTATTCCTTGTTTAAATAAGAATTCATCTACTGTCCTTGGGTGTTAAAGTAATAAGATCTAAAATCCCCCTCTTTTTGTGGTTTATGGTATGACCAAGATGGTGTATCCATAATGAATTTATTTTAAAAGATGATGTAAGGTATTGGTCTAAGCCCTATTTCTACCAGACTGCTATCTGTTTTGGTTTTTTTAGGCACTTACCAAATATAGAATTCTTTCCTAAGTAGTTTATGTTTGGGATTCCTACCTCCCCTCCCAATTCCCCCCATCTAACACTGGTTATCGAGTACTATTATTTTTTATTTTCGTTTTTTTTAGTGAGGCAATTGGGGTTAAGTGACTTGCCCAGGGTCACACAGCTAGTAAGTGTTAAGTGTCTGAGGCCAGATTTGAACTCAGGTACTCCTGATTCCAGGGCCTGTGCTCTATCCACTGCGCCACCTAGCTGCCCCCAGTACTATTATTTTTATTCTTCTTTTTCCAGTTTGTTTTATGATCCATTTCTCTATTTTAACTTTACCAATTGTTTTGATGAATGTTGCTTTATATCATATCTTGAGGACTGTCAGGGATATTCTTCTAAATTCTTATCATTTTTCTTTATTTGCCTTAGTATTCAAGATTTTTTCCCTCTACAAATGAATTTTATTATTTTTTCTAACTACTATATATTATAATGAAAAATTATGACTGGGCTTACTTATCTATGGGGTGTATGGCCCAATTTTGCTTATATATGTATATATGTATATGTATACACACATACATATATTTACATTTTGATTATAATAGCTTGGTCATGGCAAGATTTTATTTTATGAGTCCTTTATGCCAAATAAGATATAGAGGCTAAAATTGTTATAGTGATTTACCAGATTTCTAAAAAAATCAGGCATTTGTTTGATTATACTGATCTATCGTCATCTTGAAATTGTGAATGTCCTTTTAGACAGCTGACATTTAAATTGTATGAAAATTAGCCAACCATGTCATTTTTGATGAATAAAACAATGTGCCTAATCACTAAATTTAGAAAATTAAGGTAGTTTTACTCAAAATTGGAATATATGGTTAAGAACTGACATCAAGTAGCATAGGTTAGTATTATAAACTTGAGTGGTGAAATAAAAAATAAATTATTCCCCTGCACCTAAGTCATTGATTTTTGGGCAGATCTGTATAAAGTGTAAGCAATGATGCAAAGGGAAATCCATCTCCGTGATTCTTCAAGAATTCATGCAAGAATTAATTAACCTAGGGGGCAGCCTTGGTGGCGCAGTAGATAAGCACTGGCCCTGGATTCAGGAGTACCTGAGTTCAAATCTGGCCTCAGACACTTGACACTTACTAGCTGTGGGACCCTGGGAAAGTCATTTAACCCCCATAACCCCGCAAACAAACAAACAAACAAAACAACAACAACAAAAAAAAAACCAAAACACACACACAAAATAATAACCTAGAACTTTTGTACTCTGGAATACTCACTACAGAATAAAAGGGTAGTTTAGTCTTGGATCCTTCTGAGATATATTTTGAGACCTGGGGTTAAGTTAATGAAGTACCAAAAGGACTCAACTTACTATGTAGTCTCACAGCAAATTTTTCAGCCTGAATTCTGAGAACAATCATAACAGAGTCACTTTATTACATGTTCTTTGACCATCTCTTCCATCAACTCACTACCCTTCCATATACACCAGAGAAGAACTTTTGGGGGCTGACTATCCTGATTTGTGACTGTCTCTTTTGACTCACTATTTCAGGCAGCCCCAACTATTCTTCACTTCATTCCATCTAGCTACCTCCTCCATAATCTCAACACCCAATGTCCTCGCCTTTACATAGCCTCACTCCCTCTCCCACCCTTTCATGAACCATAAGTCTTAATCAAACAGGCCTACCTTAATAAGCCTATTATTCTAAAGTGAATTAAATGCATGGGTATGTACCTAATTAGAACATTTAAGAGACTCATTTGCATTTTATGATTCAATATTGAATCCCTACTGTGATTGGTCTAATTTTACTATGTCTTAGTTCGTGTTCCTGTAAGGGCCTAAAATTCTAGCTATGATGTCTAAAATCTATTGAGTGGTCACCTTAAATTAGAAGCTTTAGCAAGAGTTTAGCCTTTTAAGTATTTATTAAAGTGCATCAGAAGTTAGTGAAGAGAGAGAGAGAGAGAGAGAGAGAGAAGAGGAGAGAGAGAGAGAGAGAGGTAAAAATCAAACTTCATCTAACTATCTCTAAAAGAGCACCGCATCTCACCGCCAAAGCCAAAGTCTGAACCAAAAAATCTCACCTCAGCAGCTTCTCCCAGAACCTCTTGTGAAACAGGGCCATCCACACACACACAGCTCCAAGCTAATTTTCTGGTAGCTCTGAATGACAGGACCCATGAGCAATCATCACTTTCTGACACCAAACTGACCTTCAAAACTGCCAGAAAAGGTCACTTCTGGACACTAAAGTCACCTGATTTCTTTTTCAGGCCAGAGCCCACTATATCCCTACCAACAGGGGGTGTCATTCCCAATTGTAACATTCCTAATATAGGGGAAGGGCCTATGATTTTACTGGTATAGCGAATGCCCATGTTAGCAAACTTCCCTCTCAATCTAGGGTAGCACTTTTTCTACAATTTGGGAGGTATTTAGAACAAAGAGAGGTTAAGTGATTATAGTGGGAACACATCGTTTCTTTATCATACCATAATGCTATTCTCATTGCAAGTACTAATTTCAAAAACCCAATGTGGGATATGATATCAAATGTAAAGGAGACTGGCTTCCCTTCACAGAGGAAGATTAGGCTAACAAGAAACTTCTGAAAGCTATGGAAATCTTAGTGGTTTGTCCTGAAAAAAATGATATATCTCTTTCACAAGATGAAGGGCTACTATTGCCATTTAGACTGTGATCCTAATGTAATAATACCCTTAGCCATAAAATGAAGTATCACAAGGGGGTGGAGCATAGAAAATTCAATATTTCATTAGGCAGTTAGCTTCCTGTGCTTTCAGAGAGAAATAGAACTTCCTCACTTTATAATCTGTTAAAGATGTTTCTAACTCCAGTAAATTGATTTTTCTTTTTCCAAGAATTAGTTTTTGTTAGAGATGTTAAGTCACGAAAGAAGCAGAAATAGATTTTCTAACATTCAATCTGTTTGGACTATACTGAGGAAGTCTCTCCTAGGGAGAGAGAAAAGACAACCTTGATTCATTTAGTACATTTTCAAGTAAAGTAGTTCAGTGAAGACAGATTTTCCTTGCTTTTTCTAGGGTCAAAGAGATCAAATAAAATCAGTTTTATTTTGTAGTAGTCACCTTTAGTAATCTCATTCTGAATTGTTTTAATAGTAAGAACCAATAGAAATATATTCTATTTTTAAAATCAGGTTGAAAATTTAGGGAGCATTTAAACATTTCACCCAGGCACAAGTATTGTTCAAAGATAGGCTTTGAAAAAAAAAAACAGGTTAATTTTCATAAGAATTATTATTCATTTTCTTGCTTTTTATCCAACTTACCCTCATTGATTCTTTTTTGATCCATTTGGTGAACCCCTTTAATCACCTTTGCTGCACTGTCAAATGCTGCTAGTTTCCAGTGCATTCAGCAATTGTGCATATACACTCTTTTTGAAAATTATATATGTAATTACTTTGAGACAAGTGAATGGGAAACACGCTCCCCTTTCTCACTTTTAGCATACTCTCACTTGACTCCTTATAATACTATGTGTAAATACATTTTATTAACTAGTCTCTTTGGATATAATTTAATTTTTCAGCTATATGTCAAGGTATGGAAAATCATTTAATAAGTGATAAACACTGAGGACTTAAATACAGTTCCTGCCCTAAGAAGCTTTATTTATAATGGGGGAAACTAAACACATAAGGCAGGGGTGGCAGGAATGATTATTTTTTTTCTGGAACATTATAGGAGAAAGTGAGACAGGGGTTCATAAGGGAGTAAAATGACACCATCCAATCCTGGAACAGTAACAGTTCATTGATTATGTCTCATGGTTCCAGAAAGGGGGAGGGGGAAAGAGTAGTCTGTGAAGTGGTATGGAGAGAGAGGCTATGTAAAGAAAAAGGGGACTTAGTGTGGAGATTATGGAGGAGGTAGCTGGATTTTGTGAAGTGAGCGTATTTGTGGCTTGCTGAATAGTATCGCAGAAGAGGTAGTCATCGATCAGGACAAGCCAAGGACAAGGGGCAGAAAAGGGAATAAAGATTAATATGATTAGGACTTTGCTGAAATAGGAATATAAAAATCTATACACTACATATTTTTTTCTGAAACAAAAATTAGATTTGATGATAATAGATGGACAATAGAGCATTGCATGCAGAGTGAATGGGTGATATGATTGGAATTCAGGTAGATCTGAGTTTTCAGATGCACCTCTAACCAACACAAGTCATGTGACACTATGGGCAAGTCAATTAACCACTGTGCATTAGGCAACTCGATAGAATAACTCACAGACTTGCAAGGAGCTACCATCAGAGGACAAACTATAGCTTCTTGATATACACATAGAGGTTTTTACAAAATTTTTAGTTGAAACATCTTGAAATATTCATGGAAAATTCTAATTGAATGTATATTTTTTAAAAACCACATTTTCAGTATAGGTTATGTTTTCTTATTCTGTTGGTTTATGAAAAAAAGAACCTTCCATTAGAATTGCTAAGAAAGGATATTACTATTTATTTTTTTTTCTTTTAGTCTTCCATGATTGATTTAAAATATATACTTTTGGGGGGCAGCTAGATGGGCACAGTGGGTAAAGCACCGTCCCTGATTCAGGAGTACTGAGTTCAACTCTGGCCTCAGACACATTGACACAGTACTAGCTATATGTGACACTGGAGCAAGTCACTTAACCCCCATTGCGCACCAAAACAAAAAACAAAAAACACAAAATAAAATATATACTTTAAACAACAAATTACATTAACTGCACTTGGCATTGGATTAAATTACTCCCATATGTTATTTCAAAATTCAAATGTGAATTAAAGACTAATTTTTGTAAACATTTTAAATCAAGTGAATTAATTTATATCTCCCATTTAAAGAAATATAAGTGTAAGAGTAGAAGGAGTAGGTACCTTAGGCTCTATATGCATCTACCAAGGTTAGATAGCCAGTATTCTTTCTCATAACTATGTGATTTTTTTAAAAATGGAAGTTAAACTTTTGTTGTGCATAATTCATCGATGCTTTCAATTCAGTAAACATTAAGAGTCCAGTATTGTAAATATGATGGGTGATACGGAGATAGCCATCAAAACTGTTTGTTCCATTGTGGGGAGGAGTGAGGATACAGAAGGTATAACAACAAAGAAATACAAAATAATTTTAGGAGGAAGAAATATCAAAAAAAATCTGGTCATTATAAAAAGCTCCATGGAAGAAGTGGCACCTGATTTGAGCAGGTAGATTGAGCAGGAAAATTAACATTTTGAAAGATAAAATTCATGAGGCAGTGAATTCAAGGAATAGAGATGGGTTCTATAAAGGCATGGTTATGGATGAGGGCTGCACTGAAATCTGGGAAGGGCTTAAAGTTCAATTTCTCTGAAATGTTCTATAGGGTTTATCAAGAGTATGGTCAAATGTGGATGTTTAGAATGGCAGTGCGGTGGCACGGTGGATAGAGCAGTAGGCGTGGCATAGGGAAGACTTCTCTTCATGAGTTCAAATCTGATCTCAGACACTTAAGAACTGTCTTATCCTGGACAAGTCATTTAACCCTGATGCCTTCAGTTCCTTATCTGTAAAATAAGTTGGAGAAGGAAACTCCAGTATCTTTGACAAGAAAACCCCCAAATGGGGTCATGAACAGTCAGATGTAGACTGAAATGACCGAACAACAACAACAAAGAAGGTTTCCTATATCCAGTGTGTGGAGGACTTTAAATGAGAATGTGCATTATATTCATAAGGCAGGAGGTTGCCACTAATGGTTTTTAAGCAAGAGAGTGAAATAATATGATCTGTACCTTAGGAAGATTGTTTTGGTAGCTGATGGAATGGAACAGAGCAGTACTGGAGACAAGTTATAAAGCTATAATTAGAGCTTCCATTTGTGTGTGGTGCTTATGAAAATGGAGAGAAGGGGATAAATGCCTGAGTTTTGTAGAAATGGAATTATCAGTACAGTTAATTCACTGGTTGGTGAAAAGGTTGAGGAAAGGGGAATATTTAACCAAAACCCAAACCCCATCAAAAAAAACAAACCAGAACCAAAACAGCAAAAAATCCAATGTGCCAGTGTATTGTGCTAAGCTTTGGGATACACAGAAAGTAGAGAAAAAAGTCCATGCCATAAAATAACTAGATATATCAAACATATAGAAGGAGTAAGGTGACCAAAAATCTGAACGGGGAAGGTATGATACTGTGGAGACTAAGAAAGGGCATTTGAGCTCTGACTCAAAGGCACACAGGGAAACATAAGAGGCGGAGTTGGGGGACCAGAACATTCTAGCAACAGTCAAAAATGATTCTAGATTAACCTGGTGAGCAGAGGATTTGTTTCCCTTAAATTTAAGTCAGTGAATGTGAAGCAATCGAATTTTGTAGAGGATATGACATAATGAGTCTAGAGATGGCATGAGACATAAAGCTGGAAATATTGGAATGTAGTTTACAAGAAGGATTGTGCAGGATGTGCTTGTTTTTAATGCCTAAGTACTTAGAGGTGGTAACTAAACTTTCTCAAAATTGCTTAGAACAGTAAGGGAGAGAAAGTACAAAGAAAAAAAGAGATTCAGGTAAGAACTATGAGAGATTTTCATACTGACAAGGCAGGAGGGAAAAAAAATGATTACCCAGCGTGATAGGTCATGAAAACAAAAGCAGAGAGAACTGTCAGAGTTCAGTCAGTCACTACATAATCATTTGCTAAATGCTTCTACAGGTGCTGTTAGAAGTACTTGGGATAAAAACGAAAGGCCAAAAGAAATCAAAGGAAAACAACACAGTTCCTTTTAATTACTGAGCTACATATCAGTAGTGAGAGAACAAATATACAAACAAGTTAAATATTAGCTAACTTGGAGACTATAAGAGAAAGAAGGGTCTAGAAAAATGGAATTTTAGCTGGTACTTGAAGCAAGGCAGCGAAGGTGGGACACAGAAGCAAGAAATAATTGTAGTCAACGGAGCAGCCAATTGAAAATGTATTAAGTCAGGAGATGGAGTGGTTTAGTGCAGGACCTGCAAGGAGGCATGTGTCAAGGTTTCATACGTATGTGAAAGGCAGTAAGGTAAGGAAACTATTAAAAATTTGGAAAGGGACTAGGTTGTGAAATTCTTTAAAAGCCAGATAGAGCAATTTTATATTGGAATCCTAGAGGCAATAGGCTAACTAGAGTTATTGAATAGGACGTTGCAAGGTCAGTTTTAGAGCGTGAGTGGAGAGGGACTAGAGGAGTAGTGAGAATAGTGCCATGGAAATAAAGTGATGAGAGTTTCCTGGAGGGGAGGGGACTTCAGCATTCTAAAAAAGTTTCAGATACATTAAGGGAGGATAAAAAAGTGTAAAGGGTTTACAATGAAGAGATCACTGATTATGATGAGAGACCCATTGACTTGCATGGTGGGGATGAAGTGAAATTGACATGGTTAAGAGTGAGTGGTTTGTGAAGCGAAAGACTAACTAGTTTGTATACGTTTCCTTTTTTAGGACTTTGTAGTGAAAAGAGAAATACAGACCAATAACCCAAGGGATAAGTCAATACTTTTTAATATTGGAGAAACCTACACATGTTTGTAGGTATTGGGGATGGAGACAATATATATGGGGAAAGGAAGAGAAAGAGGGAGGAAAAAAAGGAGAGAGACAGAGAATATAAAGGAAAGGATGGCAAGGTATAGGAGAAGAAAAATGATGGGACAAAAGGCATAGGTAAAGGGGCTAGCTTTGACAAAGGGGATAACTTTGTTATCAGAGATTGAAACAAAAAAGGAAAAGAAAAGTAAAGACATAGAGGGATGTGAAGAGCAGAGTGGGTGCAATGAAGTTCATGACAGATGGCCTCCATTCTGTTGAGGAATAAAAGGATGGAGGGAAGTGTTGGAGCTTGACGAGAGAAAAAGGTTTGAAACATCTGCTGCATGGAGCAGAATAGTTGATATGGGAAAAATAAAAGGATTACTATAGAGTGGAAATCTAGGTCATCGAACTGGGGAGATGAACGGGGATGTCCAGGGCACATCTCTAGCAATCCCAAATATAAAAAGGGTTGATGTAGAGGGAAAGAATGTGAGCCAGGTACAAAACTTGAGAAAGGAAGGACAGTCAGTGACTTGGAGACTAGTCAATAATGGCAACACGGATCTGGACTAGATGATATAGACAGATATATAAGTGTACTGAATGATAATAGCAGAGAAAAGGTCTGGATGCATCAGTTGAGTGTAAGGATTTGACTAACCCCTCTTCCCTACCCAGGGGACAGACCCTGAAAGAAGTTAGCCCCAGGGATAGAAGTCAAGGATGAGATATTATCCAGTGAAAACCAAGTATCTCTGAGTACTAGAGAATAGAAAGAGTGTCAAGCAAAGTGATCTTTGATAAAGGAGAGTTTTTGAAAAGATATAACAGTTGTTCTGGAAAATAGAGGTAGATAGGAACAAGGGAATTCTTAAGTGAGGAGGAGTGAATTTATCGAGGGAGCTATGCAAAGGGATTTTTACTTAAGCAGATCACAACTCTGTCATGGAAAATGGGGAAGTGTCTGCAATGTGTTTACATAGGAGACGCAAATTACCAGTTGGTTAGAATAGTGGATAAGGAGACTTTATAGTTGTGCTGGTTAGTAAATTAGTATAATCAAGGAGGACACTCTCTACTTCTGGACAATATGAGTCTAAGAAAACTCACTTTTCAGTCTGTTTCCATAACAGTATTTGAAAGGATTTGGTGCAAATCTCAGAGCATGTCAGGAAGGTTAATATTAATGACAGCAGAAAAAGTTCTGTGGTACAAGATGTTTTTAGTCTAAAGCACCATGGGATAACAGTACCTCATCCCTCTCCATTATTGTCTTACTAAAGTGCTAACTAAAGCCAGGACACTAGCATTGACAGCAGTAGATGTGGTCCCTCCTCTCTTCTTCAGGAACAGTGACTAATTTGATTAAGTATTTATTAAGTTTCTGTCTGGGGAGCCAACTATAAAGGAAAAGTTAGCCTTTGTTGTCAAGAAAGTTTACATCCTATTGGGGTATATGTGGGCACCACATTCTTCCTCATCAGTAAATACAAAATATGCACAAAATAAATACAACATTATTTTGTGTGATGTGTGGGGACACAATAGCACCTGGGCAGAATTAGTGGAAAGCCTTTTGAAGGAGATAGCACTTGACTGAGCCTTAAAGGAACTAGGGTTTCTACAAAACAGGTGAAGGTCATATCCTCTGACAAAATTCTGATTCTTCCACATCACTTACTTAAATTAAGGAAAACATAATCCTGCTGTTCATCCAGGTTAATCTAGAGTCATCTTTGACTGTTCCTAGAATGTTCTGGTCCCCCAACTCAGTCTTTTAGTTTCCCTGCAGTCCTTTGAGTCAGAGCTCAAATGCCTTTCTTAGTATCCACTGTTATCAGTACCTTCCCCTTTCAGATTTTCTTGTGGACATATGCAAAGACATTGGGATAGGAGATAGAATGCCATATATACAAAAAAAAAGCAAGTAGGCTAATTTGGATTGACCATAAAGGCATGTGAGGGAACTTCATATGAAAGAAAACTTGAGAGGTTGGCTGAAGGCAAAATGTGAAGGACGTTAATTGCCTGACAGGGGAGTCAGTACTTTGTCCCGTAAGGCAAAAAGGGAATCGCTCAAACTTCTTGAGCAGAACTGAAAAAAAAAAGGCCATTGGATTGAGAAGTAAGAAGTCATCTTGACAGTAATGGTCTTATTTGGGTCCATGGGGATGGAAACCCAACTGCAAGTGCTAAAGAATTGCTACTTTCACAAATGGTGGCCAACAAAGGCCTTATGAGATAACAAGGGTGGCTGATCTCAACTGTCTCATCCTTGGCCCATTACATCTCTGATTTTTACACTACTATTACAGAGCCTGGTAAGTGGAAGTCTCTTGGGTACAGAAGTGGTCATTTTAATCTACTGAAAGCCACATGATTTCTATTCTTCTTTAATAACCACTGTCATCATAAACTCACAACACATGACTAATAATAAACAAATGCCATCTTCAATTTACTGACAATTCTTCCTATCCACTTGGATTTGATCTGATGCTCAGTGTATTTTTTACTTGTCAATAGAGTGTGCTGTTTCTCCCTTTGCACAAATGTGCCTCTTCATAAACTATATCCTATTGCCTTTAATTCATCTCAGTGCCATCATTGGTTGGGGAAGTCTGTGAGGATAATATTACCCAAAAGTCAAACAGACCATTGCAAAGCATAATTTGCTTACTTCTGGTTAGTTCTTATTGATTAATGTTGCTTATTAAGAAAGCTATGAAAATGAACAAGTACCCACTAAATATATAAATATATATATATGTGTGTGTGTGTGTGTATGTATACATATATTGTGTATATATGTCTTCAGAATCAGTTAAAATAAGAAACCAATCTGTTCTTTCTTCACAAATGTTGCTCATCATTATTACAATTTCATGTAATTTGGAACGATGATTACTTGCAAACCAACTTGTTTCAATAGAAAAGAGATAGCTGGATGAAGAGATAACTAGTGAGTATCACGAATGCAAAAACTGAACTATCTACCAAAATTCACATCAACAAACATTTTAAAGGCACCTTTGGGGTACAAGAAGTGTGCACTGTACTTATATTTGAGAATGCACTGCATTCTCAAATATAAGGAGCAACCCAGTCCCTGCTTTCAAAGGAGTTTATAGGGCTAAATGATTTTAAACCTATTTTTGGATCAGCATTAAGAGATATATTTTCAGATTGTTCCAAAGGACTCATGATAGAAAATGCTCTCCAAATCCAGAAAAAAAAAAGAACTGTGGAATCTAGATGAAGATTGAACCATACTATTTCTACTTTTTTGTCTTTCTTTTTGAGGTTTTTCCCTTTTGCTCTGATTCTTCTTTAACAGCTTGACTAATGCAGAAATATGTTTTATGTGATTGTACATATATAACCTATATCAGATTGCTTGCTGTCTTGGGGAGGGGGGAAGGTGAGGGGGCTGGAGGAGAAAAATTCAAAACTAGAAATCACATACACAATATATATCTTCATTTTCCTGACAATTCTTCCTATCTACTTGGATATAATTTGTGCTTAGTATATTTTTTACTTGTCATAGTGTGTGCTATATATATAATATATATATATATAATATATATATATATATGTCTTGTATGTGAATACATACATACATATACATACACACAACATAATATGTATATATGTTGTGTATATATAGATATTATATAGATAAATATTTTATATATCTATATATATAAAAAAAAGACAACCCCTGCCTCAAAAAGATTTAAAATTTGCGAAATACAACACACCAAAAAAACGTTTCAAAATACATTAAGGGGGAGGAAAGGTACCATGTGATGGTGATAATGGAGTCTAGTCCCAAAGAAATGTAAATGTAAGCCTTTGGGAATATTCTTTGCTCCCAACCTCCAGCTCTCCATATCGTAGATGGTACTGACGATCTTGATAAGGTATGAATAGCAAGGCTGAATAGTCTCACAGAATGATGAATTTCTGAATGATGAGATTTCTGAATGAGAATATGATGCAGGTCCAATCAGAGGAGTGCAGCTGGAGATAAACGAGAAGATCGCTGTCCCGGGAGCCCTCATTGAATAGAGGCTCTGGGAAGAGTTCTTATCATCTCTTAGCCCTCCAGCTTTCCAATCAAGATGAGTAGATGTTACTCTGGGTACTAATAAGGTGTGAGTACCAAGTTTGATATAGTCTCGTAGGATGATGGGTAAAATGTCAATGTAACTAAACAAAATTCTCTATGCATTTTTGTATATAAATACCAGTTAATCTCTCAAGCTCTTAATTTCTCTGCTTAGATAATTTGTAGGCTTTTGAAATTTTTCTCAAAAACACATAAGAATAGAGACCAGATTTGTGATTTCATGGATATGGAGAACTTTAAAATGTGGAAAAGCCCTTTGAAATGCAGGCCCCCTCATTCTCTGAAACCAAATTATTTGATGATTAACCATTTTGTTATATAGTTCAAACATCTGAAACTACTAGTCTGCATTCTTCACATTTTCCCCTTGATTTCCTTTTGATATTCATGACCCTTTCTTTAGTCTTAAAGATGAATTTTGTTACTAATTTTGGTCCTAGCTCCATGCAATAATTCTTGGTATTTTGATTGAGTATGACATGAATAAGTAATTTGACTTAGGTAGAATTGTCATTTATATTATATTTGTTTGCCTACACATGAGCAATTAAGTTTTCTCCAGTTGTTTAGATCTGTCTTTATTTCTGGAAATGCCTTTTTGTAATTGTGATCATAACTAATCCTGGATTTGTCTTGGCAGGTAGAATCCCAAAGATTTAATATTGTCTGTAATTATTTAAATGGAATTTCTGTTTCTAACTCTTGCTGCTAGGGTTATTTCTTATATGTAATAGACATCCTGATGATTTGTGTGGACGTTAATTTATATCCTGCAATTTTGCTGAAGTTGTTTAATTGTTTCAGCTAATTTTTATCTAGTTCTTTAAGGTTACATAATTATAGCATCATATCATCTACAAGAGTGGTAGTTTTATTTCCTCATTGTCTGTTTTTATTCCTTCAATATCTTTTTTTATAATTTTGCCATAGCTAATGCCTTATATTATTTCATGTATTGAATAATAGTGGTTATACTTGACATCCCTTGTTTCACTACTGATATCTGTTGGGGATGTTTCAAGTTATTCCCCAGGACAGATATGAGTATTTTTCTTCTTTTGGTTTAGATACTACTATCATTTTAAGAAAGGCTCCATTGATTCCTATGCTTTCCTAGTGTTTTTTTAATAGGAATGGGTGTTGCATTTTGTCCAAAGGCTTTTTTTCTTTTTTTAAGATAACAACATTTTTATTAAAAGTTTGAGAGAAGAGGGCAGCTAGGTGGCTCAGTGGATAAAACAGCGGCCCCTGGATTCAGGAGGACTGAGGTCCAAATCCGGCCTCAGACACTTGACCCTTACTAGCTATGCGACCCTGGGCAGGTTAACTTCACTCCAATTGCCTCACAAACACACAAAAAAAGTTTTGAATTCCAAATTCTATCACTCCTTCCATCCATCCCCGCCCCCCTCCCTGAAGCAGTAAATCATCAGATACAGGTTACATATGGACAATTATGGAAAAACATTACTATATTAGTCATTTTTATAAGAAAACTTGAATAAAAGAAAAAAATGAAAGTGAAAATACCATGCTTTAGTCTGTGTTCAATCATATCAGTTCTTTCTTTGGAAGTGGATAGTATGTTTCATCATTAGTCCTTTGGGATGGTCTTGGGTCATCATATTACTGAGAAAAGTTATTCATAGTTCTTTATCAAACAATATTGCTGTCACTGTGCACAACATTCTCCTGATTCTGCTCACTTCACTATATATCAGTTCATTAAATCTTTCCAGGCCTTTCCCAAATCATCCTGTTTATCATTCTCATAGCACAATAATATTGCATCACAATCATATGGCACAGATAGTTTAACCATTCCCCAACTGATGGCTTTAAAGGCCTTTTCTACATCTACTAGTATATATATGATTTCGTTGTTTTGTTATTGATATGGTCAATTATGCTGATAGTTTACTTAATATTGAACCAGCCCTACATTTCTGAAATAAATCCCACCTGTTCATATTGTAAGAATCTTTGTGATATATTGTTGTAATCTCTATGCTAATATTTTATTTAAAATGTTTTGCATCAATATTAATTAAGGAAATTGGCCTGTAATTCTCTTTTTTGCACTCCCTGGTGTAGGCATCAGGTGCTATGTCCAGTAAACATGACAAGAATACCTTCTAATCTCTTCCTAACCAGTTGCTAGATCCCTTTACCATATCTGACTTGAGAGCTCTCAAAGATGCTGCTGCTTCTCTTTTCACCACTTAGTCCCCACATGGCCTCCAAACCAGCCTCCTCCCCATGTCATAGATCTTTCTTTCTGAACTCTTCTGTTATCTTGGTTATGGAAGAATGTTTCATTCTGACTTTTTGTTTGTTCTGCCACTCCAGAATTCTCTTTGAGACATTATTTTAATGTTGTTTGTAGGGGAATGTGGGGGTGTTCAACTGAGTGCTACACCTGTTTTGGCTATAACACCCAGAAGTAAGCCTTTACCTTTTTTTTGGATGGGGGGGGCAAATTGAGGGGTTAAGTTGAACTTGCCCAGGGACCAAATCACACAGCTAGTAAGTGTCTGAGGTCAGATTTTGAACTCAGGAATCCCGATCCTGAATTCCAAGGACTGGTGTTTTATTCCTCTGTGTTCCAAACCTAGCCTTTTACTTTTAAAAGAATATTTTCATATACAGAAAGTTGAGGTGTGTAATTCATTGGAAAGCAGTGAGGAGGATAAACCACAAGCACCGTATGTACGTGCCTACATCTGTCAGTCACTATGGCGAAACTCCTTATAAAATATTAGCTTTATTTTATCCTCATAGTAAGTGTAGCAGAACTAGGTATTATTATTTCTCCCCTTTTGTAGCAGAGGAAACTGAGGCAAACACAGAGGTTAAGTAATTTATACAGTGATCAACAGGTACTAATTGTCTGAGGCAGGGTTTGAACTAGACTTTCCTGACTCCAAGCCCAGTGGCACTATCCATTGTGCTACCTAACTCTCTAAAAAGACATCACCCTTAAAGAATTGTCATTGAGAAGAGAAATACAGGAAAATCCTATTTTAATGATGTGATATCCAAGTTTTTTTCTTTAAAATATTTATCAAAAAGCTGTAATTAGTGTATCTAAGAAAATATTTTCATATATTCTAATAAAGATGGGAACTAAACAATCAATTCTTCCTTTTTCACATTTATTAATGAATTAGATATAGAAAACCTTAATTGCAAAGGTACATAATTTAATTACTCAAATGTCTCCAACTTAAAATTTATCAATATGGATTGCAGCTTTCTAATTTTAATAGTGTCTGAGAATATGGTGAAAAAGGAGAAGAAGACACCAATGAACGAAAGAATAAAGGAGAGAGAATGAAAGAATTAATTAATCAATTAATTAGTTAATGAAATTATTTTTATGTTAGGCAAGGGATACCAGGTTTAAATTGACAATGAAGGCGAATAGTTTGCACCTAGAAGCCTTTCTTTTAAATCAACTTTATAGGACTCATGACATATGGTATATACTACTTTAGTTTCCATTAGTTTTGATAAAAGGTTTCTAAATTTTGGTGCCATAGACCTCTTTTATGGTGTGATAAGTCTATAGACCCTTCTCATAATAATATATTATATAAAATACATAAAATTTTGATAAAAATAATTATATTGGGATAAGAATTATCAGAATAAAAAGCTTAAACCCAGGTTAAGAATTTCTTATCTAGAACACAATAAAATAATCCATACTTGACTTCCTTTGTCATATTAAAGCTTAAAATTAAAGAAATATAAGGACTTTTACATTTTAAAAATTAGATGCTTTAGAGAATTTGTCTAATTTTTATAGCTAAAAAACATTCCTTATTTAATGGTTAATATGGTTCCACATTATGATGTTGTAGTTATTGTTTTTTTTAATCTGTTACTAGTTGTCTAATTATCCTTTGAAACAACAGGTTCATTACTATGGTCATCATATTTTCCAATCTTAGTTAATATATATCTATAACTTTGTAGACCTCTTAGAAGATTAGGGGCAATATTAGAAAATATAAGAGTGTATGCTCTTGGTTCATACTTATCTGCACTGAATCTTACTAAAATTAAGCAAGTAGCATTGTATAAGATTCTCAACAATAATTAGCTATATTGTAACATCAGAATTCAAATTGCTATTTAAAAGTTTCAGTTAATATAATCCTATTGATCACAATTTCCTGGAGCATAATTTGCAGCACTTGTAGTTCACAAATCATTTTGGAACTAGGAGGTAACAGTGCTTTGAACTAAAGTAGTTACCTAATAAAAGTCTGTTGAATGAATGAACACAAACTCTTGAAATACACCATGTCCCGCATTTCTTGTCAGCCTTTAGGGTCACTTAAAAGTTTGATTCTTTGGAAACTATAGCTCTTTCCATGATTTATAGGCTATATGCCATCACCATCAACTGTACTTCAATGATTTGTTATTTCATTGCTATGGGTACTCACTCCATTCACACATATTAAATGGCTCCATAATTGTAAAGAGTCTTTGCAAGTTACTATAACACAATCTTTTCTACCAGTGCATTGTATGCAAAGTCCTCCTAAAACTGGTGAAACTGGGCACCCAATTGATAGTTTTATAATTGTTATTATTCAAAAGATTTCATAGTTTGGTAATATATGTAGTTACATGTGATTCTGCTGGTATATATTCAAGAAGTCAGGGTCATCCTCATAATGGAAGAATATTGGAATATTATGTATATTAGACTGAATGACAGTTGTGTTGTGTTGTTTTGTGATGGATGGTTGTTAGAAGGTGTAGTTTTGGATTTTCTAATGCAGTCCATCCCATTCTCATCTTTCTCAAAATCTGAACCTAGATTGTTGTTCATCTTTAGAAACTGTCCAGGAGAGAGATAATCAATGGAATAAGAATATCACCACTTTTCATCCCTACCATGAGAAACAGTAAACCACCTTACATTTAGATACAACTCTTTATACTTCTGGTTTCTTGTATAATGGAACATCAATATTGATATGTTTTAGTTCTTCCTAGAATATTTCAATTCTGAGGTCTCTAGACAATGATTTCATACTTACCGTATGAACCGTTAGAGAAATATAGGTGATTAAAACTATTTCTTAGCATCCTTTGTCCCCTTTGATTCCAATCTACTGTCATTGTGGATTTTAAAAAGGGGTGAAACTGAAATAATATTATTATTTCAATATATACTATAGTTTTATATCATATTATTTTTATTATTTTCATAGTGCTTTAAGCTTTGAAAAAATGCTTTGCAAATATATTTCATTTTATTTCACAACAACCCTTCCCCATTTCAAAACGAGGAAAATGGAGGCAGACTAGGCATGACATAGCTAATGTACTTATGTAGGATTTAAACTCAGTTCTTGCCTCATTATAGGTACAGCCTCGATCTACTGTACCACCTAGCCAATTTATTTTTTTCTTCATTTCATGGGTTGCTATGACTGGGTAATTTATCACATAAACTAGGTAACTGATAGTGAAATCTCTGTGTGCTCCAACTAAACTGGTCCTTTGTAAGGAACAGATAAAATAGAATAAGTTAGTCTGTATTTAAAGTTGTTTTAGTTTGGTGTACCTTAAAGTGCTTGATTTTTTTGGGGGGGTGGGTGGGCATGGCTATTCAGAATCCGATACTTCCTATTACATAGAAGTAGAAAGGTAACGGACTTGTGTGGAGAATTTCACTATCTGATATAATTTAATTTTTGTTTCATTTTTGGGAAAAATGCCTTCTTTACTTTTAATTGTTGGGACGTGGAGAGAGATTACGGATTTTTATCCAAGAAGTAGGCATACTCCTGGGGAGAGGGTCATGGTTCCACACGGAGGTAAATTAAAGGAATTTGTGGAATTGGTTTTACTGTGTCCAAAGTCCTCAAGATATATCTTGTTCATATTGCATAGTTCATGCTGAGATTCTGGTTAGATCATCATTATGATACTTTAGCTTTCATGCTAATATCTGCTGCAGAAGTTGAGAATGTAGAAAATTTGCATGGAGAACATATTAAGCATGCTTCAAATTGAAACAAAATATTCTTTCTTTTCTTACAAAATTTAACTGTGTGCCCAGGGTCACACAGTTAGTAAGTGTCAATTATTCAAGGCCAAATTTGAACTCAAGTCCTCCTGAATCCAGGCCAGTGATTTATCCACTGCCTAAGTAGCTGCCCCTGATAACACACATATTCTGTAATGCTTGATGACTTTGATTCAAAGGTGAATACAAGGAAGCATATTGAACAATATGTTGGAAAATACATATTACTACTAGCACAATTCAAGACTACAAGACTTAGACTATAAATAATCTCACTTTTCTGTATTGTGAATAATTTATGTAAGAAAAAATGTAAGAGCTGGGCTAGAAAACACTAAATAATACAGAATTTTTTTAAAAACAAGAAATTGATTAAAATTTTGACAGGAAATGACTATTTACTGACTAGGAGTCACTTCCCAGTCAGCTCTCTCTGAATAATTAGCTAATCAACTTGTTAAAATAATATTAACCTATAAATAAGGCAATTTTTATTTTAAGGGTTCATATCTCAAGATATTTGAAAATGGAGAGGATCTAAATGTTGGAGATAATAAAAAATTTTAGTATCACAAAAATTAAAATAGACAAAAGCCATTAACTACAACTCGTATGCCTACTTTTCCAACTCTAGATAATCATTATGAGAATATTTTATGCATTTATTAAGGATATAATTGTATAATAGATAAAGTTATGAGAAGAGAGAGGCAACTCTTTGCAAATACTATTCTACAAGCTGAGCACATTTTGCAGTCACAAAATTTATTAGAAGGCTCAGAGAGTACACAATCATACTGTGCCTATTGTTTGTTTACTATAAACAAAACACTTGACTCATTAGAGCACAGAGGTAACTTTGTTGAAGGACCCTCTGATTATATGAAGTGTAGAATAAAAACAGATACTGTTGTTCAACAAAATACTGCCACTGTCTTGAGAATAATTGTATAGAGTCCAAATTAAGAGGTATCTTCTGCATATGGTGAGCTTTTTCAGGTAATCTCTTCCAGGATGATCCTATGCAGATTCCATCAAGCCCAAGAATATTTCAGAATTTTCTACTTGAGATAAATTGTCATTCAGAAAGTGTGGACTTAAAATATCCAGCAGGGAAAAACAAAACAGATTAAATGTCATTGTTAAGATTATCATATTTAGTTGGATGGATAGCCCATAGGTCTGGTCCTAGTAATACCAATGGCAAACAACCATCTGGGCCTAGCAATTTGTCCAGAAGAGATCAAGCTACATTGCCTTCTAGGGAAATTGCTATGGCATTCCCCCACTCTTCATATGCAGATATTTATTGCTAAAGCTGGCATCCTAATGAGAGCTTAAGAGATGGAATTAAGCTGGTAATTTTTTGGATTGAGAATATTATTACTAGAATAACCTAAACTTTCTCACTTTGGACTGAAATATTCCTAACCTTGTTTTAGCAGTACCATCAGTATTTCTGTCATATTCTTCAGCAGCACTGACATTCGTACTCTAGCGTCTGTTGATGATTTTCATGAGATTCTCTGCTTTGCTGCGTGAGTTTGGTATCCAAATTAATTTTTATTATAGATCTTGGAATATAAATGGATAATCAATGGAAAACCTGTCTGCTTTATTTGTATCCATGCAAATTAAAGAGATCTTGGAAGACCCTAGTTATGAAGGGTAGATTCTGCAAGATTTGTTCAAGGAAATAAGGTGAGGGAAGCATCACAAGTGGCAATCAGCACTGCTGGAAGGAGTGCCAACATTCAATGAGATCAGAGATCTACACAGAGAAGATTAATTCTTTGAAATTTTCAAAGATGGTTATGGATTAGTTTGACTTCTTAATCTACAAATTTACATGACGTGTAACACAAGTATCAGATTATGGGTCACTTATTTTTCTTTGTCAATTATGTGACCTAGAACATCTGGCACTATTCCCAAACTGTCCCTAAGTAAAATTTGGCCAAAGGTCAAAGGAAGGAATTCATGACACTGTAACGTTTTGCTCTTAATGGAAACTACAGCATCTTTTCAGAGAAAAGTGGGGTAAGCATTCTTTTGGAGGATCTGATAGACAATGGGGTATACTGGAATAACTTACAGAGGAATTATTATAGTAATAACATTTTTATTTATAGTTTTGAGTTCCAATTCTTATTCGTCTTACCCTCCCTCCTATCCCCTCTCCTGAGGCAGTAAAATATCAGATATGGGTTATACATGTGCAATTATGTAAACATTATAATATTATTCATTTTGTATAAACAAAACTTGAAATAAAAGAAAAAAAGAAAGAAACTGAAAAATAGCATGCCTTAGTCTGTATTCCATCAATATCAATTCTTTCTTTGAAAGTGGATAGTAAGTTTCATCAATAGAACTTTGGGATTGTCTTGGATCATTGTATTGTTGAGAATAGTTGTCATTCACAGTTCATCAAACAATATTGCTGTCTCTGTGCACATGTTCTTTTGGTTTTGCTACACTTCAATTGTACATCAGTTCATATATGTTTTTCCAGGCCTTTCTATAGTCATCCTGCTTGTCATTTCTTATAGCACAATAATATTTCATCAACATCATATGCCATAACTTGTTTAGCCATTCCCCAATTGATGGGCATTCTTTTAATTTCCAATCCTTAGCCACTACAAAAAGAACTGCTATAAATATTTTTTGTACAAATAGGTCTTTTTTCTCTTTTGGGGGGTATCTTTGGGATATAAACCATGTAGTAGTATTATTGAATCAAAGGATATGCACAGTTCTTAGCCCTTTAGGAAAAGTTCAAAATTGCCTCTCCCAATTGGTTTGGACCATTTCATAACTCCACCAATAGTGGATTGAGTGTCCCTACTTCCGCCACATCCCCTCTAACATCAGAGGGATTTTAAGAGATTTACTAAGGGAAAGGAATAAAAGAATAATGGGAGTTAACCCTTTAATATTTGAAAGTAGAATGGTTTCATATCTTTTTTCTGAGTCATTTTTGATGCTGGATATATCTTGGAGTCATTTTTAAAAAAGTTTCATATGTGGTATGCATAGAAATTATACACACATATGACATACACACTACATATACACATATACTTACCCACATCTATGTGTATGTATACATATGCATATATTTTTTATACACGTATTACATATACATAGTGTAGTTATAAATATGCTTTTATTCCATGGGCCTTTGAACATACCCAATCTTCCTTATGTGTTCCTAGGAATCTAACATCAACAACTCTTTCTATTTGAAATATCTGTTTAGGAAAAAATATATTTCTTTTCCTTTTCCAAGACTTAGTGGGTTTTTTTTCCTCCTGAAGATCCTCTCAGGATTAGAAACTTACCTTTGCTTAGATGTAGCAGATAAGGAACTGGACTGAGCCAACATATCTCATTTCAAATCCTTCCACATCAGACACTTATAGCTTATATCTATGTGATTCTGTACAAAACATTTAAACTTTTTTGCCTTAGTTTCCTCCATATGTAAAATTAGATTGTTGGACCTAGGGGGCCTGTAAGGTTCCTATCCAGTTACAAATCTACGATCCTAAACTGGTAATTGTAATTTGTTATACTGAACTTTACAAATAAATACCAAAGAGTCATAATATAAATTTACTAACATTCCTTGAAAAAGGAAAACATAATAATATCAAAAAATGTTTATGCTCAATATTTTATTGTATCTGTCACCACTGTCAATAAAGGTAGTAAATCTATTGGTATGTATTGTAGACCAGTGATACTTTCTCATCTAGTTCTTGTCTGTGACGCACAAAAATCCTCAACAGAGGTATACAACATGCTGGTGGACTTCTCAAATCTTAAAACCACTCCCTGAGTACTAGAATAGCACTTGGGTTGTCAGATATTATCCCTCACACTTTTTGCAATTTTACATTTCCTGGAATATATATTTTTCTTCCATTTCTGCCTACTGGTAATTACTGGTAGTGTTTTGCTGCCTAATTTTCTCACAAAATATATTTCTCCGTTGTCCTTTAAGTTACTCATAGATTTGTTTCTTATGTGCTTTTTTTTCCATTCATAAACATTCAGTTTGAAAGGAAAGTTTAAGCATTAGAAATAATTGTTTATGTTTTAATCTATGAAAAATATAATTATATTTGCTATTAATTCACATATGATATCACAATTTGTAGAGTTTGTGCTTAAATAAGGCAATAAGGCATGCCTTAAATTACACATATTGTATTTGACAAAACAAGATCTTTCTTCTCATATGCTATAAATTTTATAGGAATATTATGAATTACTAAAACTTATAGAACAGAGAAGAAAAACTAGTAACTACAGCATAATTATATGAAAAGAAAGCAGAATTAATTATTTAGAGTTTTAGTCAGCAAAAATCATGAAATTTTCCTCTGGCTCCGACACAACTTTTTTTTTCCCTAAATTCTTAAAGCAGCAAGAACAATTAGATAGTCTAATGGTTTACTTTGTCTCAGGTAATTATAATAACATTCTGTGCTTTCTACCTGGATCACATGAAGTAATAGGGATAATGTTGCCTTTAAAGAGTTATTTGAAATGTTTGTCTTTGGGGCAAGCTAGGTGGCGCAGTGGAGAGAGCACTGGCCCTGGAGTCAGGAGTACTGAGTTCAAATCCGGCCTCAGACACTTACACTTACTAGCTGTGTGACATGGGGAAGTCACTTAACCCCAACTGCCTCACTAAAAAAAAAAAAAAAAAAAAGGAAAAAGGAAAAAAAAGGAAAAAAAAGAAATGTTTGTCTTTAGGATTTTTCCCCCCCGCAGGGCAATGGGGGTTAAGTGACTTGCCCAGGGTCACACAGCTAGTAAGTGTCAAGTGTCTGAGGCCGGATTTGAACTCAGGTACTCCTGAATCCAGGGTTGGTGCTCTATCCACTGTGCCACCTAGCTGCCCCCAGGATTTTTTTAATGCACGGTAAAGTTTTATAATTAAGAAGATTGGTTTTAAGCATGTTTTGTGCAGTTTGAATTCCTCAATGAACAAGGATGTACATATGATCATAGATCTAGAAGTGACCTTAGAGGACCATGAAATCTGGTCCCTTCATTTTACAAATGAACAAAATGAGGGACAGAGAGGTTAAAAGATGTGCCTGGATGGGGGCAGCTATGTGGGTGCAGTGGATAAAGCACCAGCCCTGGATTCAGGAGGACATGAGTTCAATCCGGCCTCAGGACACTTGACACTTACTAGCTGTGTGACCCTGGTCAAGTCACTTAACTCTCATTGCCCCACAAAAAGAAAATAAAAACAAAAAAACAAACAAAAGATGTGCCTAGATTTAGATCACTAATAAGTATCTGAGGTCAAACTGGCACTGATACCCAAGGTATTCTCAAGTGCTAATCTCAACATTCACCTGTAGACTTTTGATTACAATTTTTTCTTGACCCATTAATAAAGTTTTCAACCACAGAACTAATGTAAACATAAAATAAATCCACCTTTCCATAAGTGTCATCCAGTTAATGTTCATAATTCAATTCAACACGAAATAATACAAAAGTTGGATAAGACATGATACTTGATTTCATGGAACTTAACCTCTAACAATTTCTCAGTTAGTAAGGGTAACAATACATTTGCAAGGCAAATAAACTTGGTTTTATCATACACTATCCTATTTAATCTGTACAACAATTCTCAGACTTTGGTAGCACAAATTATATTATCATTATATTATCTTTTTTACAGATGAAGAAACAAACCTAGGGAATTTTTCCTGAGATCACTTTACTAATAAATGGAAGATAGCCAAATTAGCAAACTATGTGGGATTTCTTTTATAAAGGCATAACTCTGACAATAAGAATAAAACACAAATACCTGTTCTTATTGTATACTTTTGTCAGGAACACTAGAAATCCTTAGAATCCCTGATAAGAATAGTATTCATTAATCAAACAAAATTACTAGGATGAGAAAAATTCTATTAATGTAGACATATCTGTTTCTCTATGCTTAAGTTGGAAGATGAAAAAGACAGCCTAAAGGTGGTTTTAAAAAAAGTGAAACTTCTGGTTCAGAAAGACAATATGTATATTTGGGCTATAATATGTATGATTTTCTTCTAGTTAGCTGCTCATTTCTGAGCAAATCATTTTGATCATGGACTGTGAGACAAAAAATTTCTACTTCAAAAACAGATGACATTTATGCTAAGGAAAATCCCCCAGCAATCTTCGTGGAGGCTGTGATTTTAGCGCACAAATCAGAATTTTCTCCCACTCTTTCCAATCTCTTTGTCAAAAGCTTGAGCTTCTGAATCACAGTGGTTAATAGCTTGAAACCATTAGAATTGTGGTATGCCCTTTTCCAACCAATAACCTGGGAGGAATGCCAATTTATGTCCACTAGATAAAATGAGTGATGCTAAATTGTTTCATTTCTGCTATAATGCTTGACTACTTCTGAAATCTATAGAATCTTTAAAAAATTATGTTCTTACCTCCATATCTGGCTTGCATGTCTAGAAAATTTAAGAATAAAATACATATCCTTTTTGTTTCACAAACAAAAGTGAGAATCTAAGTTGAAAATGTATTTGATACTCAGACCATTAGTTTTGAGGAAAAAAAAATCAAACACTATGCACTGAGCCAGAATTACTTCCTGCAGCTCAGTTGGGGATTCATCTTCTATTCTATTTCATAAGGTATTATCCAGCCCCATGTTGATATAGTAGATGCTATCTTATTTCAGAAAACATTCATTTGCATAGTGAGATGCAGGTAGCACTTGAATTATTCAAAACAAAGTTCAGTAATGAATTATTGTAAGGTTGTGACTTATCGTTTAGAAATTTGGCAGATAAGGTACATATTTTACGCAAAGCACAAATCATAAACCTTATATCATGAAATATTCTAATACTTTAATGGGACAACAATCTCATCATTATCAGTACTTTTTCAGATGACAAAGAACACCTCAGCCATGTCTCATTTTTTATTATTATTATTCAACTTTTCCCATATAGCCTGCATATATGATCTACTCAATTTGGTATAGACCTTTCTTTAGGTCTTAAAATTTCATAGCTATCACTTCATCCTTGAACTCTTCATTTGTCATCCTCCAGTCTTACTACACAACTGGTGCAGATACTTATCTGGTCAGATAGTTCCCAAATATATGAGCTTGACTTTAATTCCCCCCCAAATCTCTAAAAATTTATTATTAAAGAAGCTGGTTAGACATTATCTACACAATGAAACAGTGACAAAAATAGCACAGTTAAATCAAAAATGGCTTGTGTCTTACTTCATAAGCTGGCAGATGGAAAGAATGCTGTAAATACTATTTACCTAGATTTTAGTTACAGTATTTTAAAAGTATTTAATGTTACTATTTTGAGGAATGATAGAAAGATATCAATTAGCTGCATTCAAACTATTTGCATGACTAGATTCAACAGCAAAGTCATGAATGATTCCATGATAATTTGGTATAGTAAAAAGAACACTGGATCTGGACTCTGAAGATGTACATTCAAAAGTTATTGCTGACCCTACTTGTTATACCTTGTGAAGTCATTGACCCTCTATGAGCATCAGTTTCCTCTTCTGTGAAATAAGAGATTAGACAAAAGGCCTCTTAAGTATTTTCTAGCTAAAGATCATATGAGAGGGGAAAAAGGAAGAGCAGAAGGTGATCATTATTCTTTCTAATTGGTTTAGAATTTGGAGGGAAGTTCATTGGTGTTGCTATGGATCTGTGCTGTGTAATGTTTCATCAGTGATATGGATAAATATATAGATGGTATGCTCATCAAGTCTTCATATGACAGAAAGTGTGTGGGGATAAAAACAATAGATATAAAGAATCAGCCTCCAAATAAGGCTCTTCACAAGATTAAAAAAAAAATTGTATTGAATCTAATTAACTAAAATTTATAGAGATAAACATAAGTCACTTTAGTTCAAGAAATTTAGTTCTAAAACTACAAGATGGAGGAGGAATAATTAGCAGTAGATGGAAATATTCTGAGGGGAGGAAAGTTGGTTAGGTTTAGGTTCCTACATATTCAGTATGAGTCAACAGTGTGATTGTGCTAATAACAATCATAGACTGACTCTCAGATTAGCATGAGCTTTCAGGTGGAATATGTGAAGGTAAGAGTCTCCCTTGATTTTGTCATCTTGCAGACTACCACCTGGAGTCTTCATATTTGATTCTGAGCCAACACATCTTATGAAGGCCATTAATAAGCCAGAGGGCATCGAGAGAAGACGTAAGAAACATAGCCCAAAGTCTTTTGATCGTTGCCACATAGAGGATCAATCAATGAACTGAGGCATGTTATCCTGATTGAAGAGAAAGAGTTAGGAAGAACTTATAGAGTGTGATCCAATCTTTTGAAAACTGTCATTGGGAGAGAAGGATTCGATTTGATTCCTATGCTTCAAGGGACAAAAATAGGGGAATAATGAGTAAAAAGGTAGAAAGCATTGATCCTTTATACTTTACAGGGGAAAATACTTTCTACAGGATAAAGCTATTACATGTGGACTGGGCTACCAATGAGATCCAGATGGTGTTTTTTTCCGTCTTAAAGTCCTTTAAGCCCGACTTGATGCCCATTTTAGTGTTGTTGGTAAACTTTTTTTTGAGTGTGTGTGTATGTGTTGCATGGGAACAGATGGATGCTGGGATCTACTTCCAACTTGTGAAATTCCTCTGTGCTTCTTGTGCCCCTTTTCCATTACTTATGTGGTAGCCACCTCTGGAAATAATGCTATAGTCCGCTCAGTTATCCTTAATTTAAATTTTTCTCTACCTCTGCTAATTTAATACTTCAAAGTCTTTTTTGAGCACCTCTATGGCCTGAGACCAATTCCTATTTTTCTTGGAAGCTTTAGATATAGGGGCCCTGATGTTGACATCTTCCTCTGAGGGTGCCACATAGATCTTCTTTGTCACTAAGGAAACTTTCTATGGTCTTTTACCTTTCTCTCTGTCTGCTCTCTTGCCTTTCTTTTACCTGACTTTTAGCTCCTTAAAGTGGGGTACTATTTCTGGGCTGCACTATCCCAAGCATCAGAATGTCCCAAGTGTAGGATTTAAGGAGGAAGCAGGTTCTTCACTTGCTTGGCCTGTTCTCTGGTCCATAAAAGACCCCAGACTAACTGCTAATCAACCAGCTTGTGTTTTGTGGTGTTAGCTCTGACGAGCCTATTCCCTCCCCGACCTAGGCCACTGCTACTTGAGCCTACTTTCCTGCTTCCCAGCAGGGGTGAAAAATCCGAGTTCTGCCTCAGCACCAGCATAGACCCCTGTAATCACCCCCCTGCCCAGGGCTCAGCCCCCTCACCAGACTGTGAGCTTAGTTCCAGACAACACTGGCGCTTCAACCGATTCAGAGGCTCTGGGGGTCTGCTTCTCTGGTGAGGCCTTCCTGGACTGGATCTGTGTGGTTTTGGACTCAATTCCTGTATCACCCACAGCAGCTTCCTCCTTCTGACCTTCCAAGCTGTTCTTGGTTAGAAGATGATTTCAGCACATTCTTCTGAGAGTTTTGCTGCTCCAGGATTTTCCTTATGGCGTTATTTGGATGTTTTTTGGAGCGATTGTGCATGAGTTCGAGAGCTCACTGTCTTTCCTCTGCCGTCTTGGCTCTGCCCTGGAAGGTCCAATTTAAATTTTTCAGTGATTAAAGTGTTTTCATGATTTATGATGATATAGGTAATATTGGTGTTATGTTTTTGTGTGACAGATTTGCTTGGTACTCTTTGAAAGGGGCTTTGCACTTTTACAAAAGACTCAAGTCCTTTTCCTTTCTTCTCTTCAATTCTGGAATTTATTGATTATTTGTATCATTATCTAAGAAATATGTACTTGTGGGGCAGCTAGGTGGTGCAGTGGATAGAGCACCGGCCCTGGATTCAGGTAGTACCTGAGTCACAATCCTACCATCAGACACTAACACTTACTAGCTGTGTGACCCTGGGCAAGTCATTTAAACCCAATTGCCTCACTTAAAAAAAAAAAAGAAAGAAAGAAATATTACTTGTGGGCCTTACTAAATGGACTATCCCATCCATTCAAGGGACTTAATAGGGACTGGACTGTGATTTCATTTCATTTCTTTTCATTCCCTCTCAATGAGGGAAACACTCTCAGCCAATATAAATAGGTACTTTCTCTGTACTTTATACTATTATAGAGCTGTTTAGAGAAATTGAGAGGTTAAGGGACTTGTTCAGGTTTACATATTTTTTTCCAGAGGTAGGGTCATGGCATAGTGAATATAACACCGACTTCCAAAACAGGAAGACTTGGGTTCAAGTAATACTTCTCAAATGCATTTCATAGTCTGAATAATAGGCTTTAAAAGTGTATTTGTTCTTTTTCTATGTGGATTCTTAGATTAATTTCTTTTGAGTGACTGAAAATCTCATTGAAGGGGTATGATGGAAAGATTTTTTTGCATGGCCCTGAAAAGGACTGTGTTTGCTCTATTAGGCCCACCCTTATTAAGTTAGGAGAAACTCATTTCCAGTATGTTGCTTAATAGGAACTGGCTAATCCAAAAGAGATTGCTGACCTGTTATTCTCATAGTGTTTGTAGTACGAACCCTGAGGAATAGAACCACCATCGGTGTGTTTTCATAGTAGTATCGGTGAGGCATATTACAGGTTAATTTTTTCAAAGAGTAGTACTAAGATGGTTTCATTAAGAAGAATTGGTAGGCAGCTAGGTGGCACAGTGGTTAAGCCTGGACCTGGATTCAGGAGGATCTGAGTTCAAATTTGGCTCTAAGTATTCTAGAGTAAGAGAGAATGGGATATTTCAGCTTTATCTGCCTTAAGGGCAGAGCTACATTGCTGAGGAAACTCGTGGATCATGGGGTTATGGATTTATAGATGGAAGAGACATTAAGTCCATGTATGCTTTCATTTATAGATGAAGAACTAAGGAGGCCCACATGGAGAAGATAACAGATTTGCCCAATATTTCACATGTATTAAGTTGTAGATCTGGGAAATGAACTGAGATCCTAGGACTATAAACTCAACACATTTTCCACTGTATCCCACTTATAGGGGAATTCTCAGGCTTAACAGAGGCCATGCTTATATTTAGTTCCAATATTTTGGGGATGGAGGTTGTTGACTCTTACCATTTGACTTCTGCCACTACTATCACTATGGAATCAGAGTTGGTCACGTTCCTTTCACCTTTTGCGCCATACTTCATATGTAATAAGAATACATATGGGGCAACTTCTACTTTAAAGATACACCCAGAATATAAAGCTTAAGTAAATGGGCTTAAAGAAAACAAAACCTGACTATAATATTTTGGAGGATGAAACTGTTTTCTCTTAATAATGAGATTCACCAGTTATATCCTCCCACTGTTCTTTTATGTTAGAAAATCTTTTCCATTAATAGTACATATCTAAATAAACAGAAGACATTTTTGTCCCAGCTCTGCTACTACAGTGAGTTCTGTTATTCAGTTTGTGTTGTGTGCTGCATGCATTTGTATATTAACTCTTTACTCTTATTAAATATGCTTCAGATTCATTTATGTAAAGGGAACCAAAACTTTTTCATGACTAATATGTTTTCCCTGGTCTTCTGTTTTCCCTGCTTTCCTGTTACCTTTTTTTTCCAGTCACAGTTATTCTTTCTTTTATGCCTTAAAGATATAAATTTCAGGTAGAAAAAAGATGATTTGATATTGATTATTACCTTTCTGCATAATGAAATTCAGATTAATTTTCTTTAATCATAAAAGTATTTCATTATTTTCCAGTTACGTATAAAGGAAGTTTTCAACATTTATTTTCATAAGATTTTTAGTTCCAATTTTTCTCCTGCCCTCCCTTCCCATTCCCCTCCACAGAAAATAAGTAATCTGATATAGTTTATATATGTACAATCACATTAAACATATTTCTGCATTAGTCATATTGTGAAAAAAGAATCAGAACACAAGGGAAAACCTCAAAAAAGAAAAAAAACAGCCTAAAAGTAGAAATAGTATGGTTCAATCTGCAATCAGAATCCACAGTTATTTTTTTGCTAGATGTGGAGAATATTTTTCCATCATGAGTCCTTTGGAATTGTCTTGGATCCTCTCACTGCTGGAAAGAGCCAAGTCTTTCACAGTTGATCATCCACATAATATTGCTGTTATTATATACAATATTCTCCTTGTTCCACTCACTTCACTCAGCATCAGTCCTCTTAAGATCTTTCCAGGTTATTCTGAAATCTGTCTGCTCATCATTTCTTATAGCACAATAGTATTCCATTACATTTAGTGTACCACAGCTTGTTCAGCCATTCCCCAATTGATGAGCATTCCCTCAATTTCCAATTCTTTGCCACCACAAAGAGAGCTGCTATAAATAATTTTTACATGTGGTTCCTTTTCCCTTTTCTTATGATCTCTTTCAGATACACACCTAGTAGTGGTATTACTGGGTCAAAGGCTATGTTTGCACAATCTCATGGCCATTTGGGCATAGTTCCAAATTGCTCTCCAAAATAGTGGATCATTTCACAACTCTACCAACAATGCATTAGTATTCCAATTTTCCCACAGCTTCTCCAACATTTATTTCCTTTTTTCTCATATTAGCAAATCTGATAGTTGTGAGGTGGTACCTCAGAGTTGCTTTAATTTACATTTCAGATTAATTTTAACCCAAGAACTTCAACTTCCATTTCCACTAATTCATTGTATTAACTAAATTTAGCAAAGAACCAAGAAACAGGAAGGCATCTGAGAAATTTGTTGCATAGAATCTATTTACTTTCATGTAGGATATCAAATAATTTGTTTAGTTTAAGAAACACATCTAAATATATTGTTGGGGGCAATGAGGGTTCAGTGACTTGCCCAGGGGTTACACAGCTAGTAAGTGTAAAGTATCTGAGGCCTGATTTGAACTCAGGTCCCGCCTGAATCCAGGGCTGTTCTTTATCCACTGTGCCACATCAGCTGCCCATTAAATATCTTTTAGTGAAACTTGAGGCAATACCACCAAAATCTTTTGTGTAAAAAAAAAAAACATTATCATAGATAGATGATAGATAGATAGACATGCATACATATATATACACACATACATATATACACATATATGTATTATAGGCTAATTCTACTACAGGAGAATCCAAATTTCTGACTTGCCTATTGCAATATACATTAATTGCATTATTATTTATTTGGAACATTGTTGGAATAAGGTTCAGTATAAAAAAACTGCAGAGAACATTTAGGGTTCTTTGACAATTTGCCAAATACTATTATTTGAAAAGAGAAGATGATCCTGGTTGTGTTATGCTATCATAGGGGCATAAAGCGAAACTATAATTCCAAAACCGTTTTATGACAATAGAATTCAGAAATTGCCACATCCTAGATTTTCTGTGTCAATTTCCAGCTAAAGAAGGCAAAGAGAGTAGTAATAATGGTGCAATGCTGTCAAATTTAGTGGCATTTGCTAAGCAATGACATGGGAAAAACAAACCAAATGTACAACAATCTTGAAATTCACATCCTAGGTTATGCGGAAAGAATACCATATTTACATAGATAAGTAAATACAAGGTAATTTCAGGTGGGAAAACCCACTTAAGAGTTCAGGGTCTTAGGAAAGCATTCCTATACAATATAGCACTTAAGTTTAGTCTTTATGGAAGGTAATCAATGCAAGATGCAGAGGTAAAGAAATAATTCCATGAGTTGGAGCAAAGCTATTCCATGAGTTGGATATAAGCAATGGCATAGTGAGTTAGGTGACAAATTTGGAGACAAGTATGACTTGAACAAAGATTGCATGTAGGTATAAAATAAATAATAAAAATAAAATAAAATAGATCTGGAAAGAGGACTAAAGCCAGATTCTAAGCGCCATTAAATGCCAAAAAGAAGAGTTTTATTTCATCCTAAAGACAATGGAGAGTTGCTGAAGGTCCTCAGGAGCAAAAATTCCTGTGTTTTAGACAATTAATTTTAGCAACATTTGGAATAAATATTGAAGAGAAGATAGATTGATAGGAGGGAACCAAAAGAGCTCTTTCCATAGTCCAAGTTAAAGGTGATGATAGTCTGAATGATGGTGTTTGACCATGTGACTAGAGAAAAGAGAACAGGTCTGAGATGCTGTGAAGGTTAAGTTGATATACTTGACAATTTCTTGGATATGAGTGGGAAGAAGTTATAAAAGAGAGTTAAAGTTGTGGGTGACTATAAGATAGTGAATTTGAGTGACTAGAAGGATGATAGTGCCCTTAAGAAAAATATGAAAATTTGAACAGTTATATTGAAGCTGATCAGGTATATTTCAGACATATTGGGTTTGAATTGCTTATAAGAGATCCAGTTAAGAATGGTCGGTAGGCACTAACTGGTGCTGAGGCTCAAGTTCACAAATGAGATGAGTTCTTGATATGTAGCTACGGGAGTCATCTGTTTGGAGATCATAATTAAAACTATGGAAACTGATGATATTTTTTCGAGAATATATAAAATGATGAACATTTCTTTACTATTGGTATGAGTTTCTAGGAAGCAAGATTGGTAAATTGAGGTGTGTTTTAAGTGGAAAAACTTTCATATGGTCATGAAATACAGTATTGTTTAAATGGAACTATTTGACTAATGCCAAAGCATGATTTTGACTCAGTCTCCTATGGCTCTGGCTTCTGTTTTCTCTGTCAGATCTACCAGTGGAAGTGTGTAATTGTTGGATTCTTCCTTTCATATCACTAATTAGGAACTATGCCAAGGATTGCATCAGTATTGTTTTTGAAAAATATTTTTAAAGAGAAAAATATGGAATTAAATTAAATATAATTGATAGGTATAGTTTATTATAGCAGATTTGGAGCAAATGGTAGGAAAGTATTTCAGTGGGCAGGTGATACAAAAGTAAAAATGTTACTCCCAATTGTATTAATAGACTCCAAAAGCAATATACCTCCTCAATCAGGAACCTTTAAATAGCCTAATCACTTAATTCTTTTCTCAGACCTTATTTTCTTTGTTTCTTTACAACATTAAGTCCTTCTGATTCTTCTGAGGAAGTACTAACCTACTTCTTTTGCTGTTCCCACTGATCTGTGCTTCTTTGTGCATTTCTTCTCTGGGCTCTTAAATGTATTTGTGATCTAAGGTTCTCTATTCATCAACTTCCATAATTTCTCTCTTGATGTGATGTTTGATGTGAATGATTGATAAAATGCAATATTTCAAGCCATAAGAATTTCTCTAGAAGCCAGTTTGACATTTCTCACTATCTACTGGACATTTTTACTTGGATATCATACCATAAGCTAAAGCTTAATATGTCGTAATACCAGTCTTTTCACCTCTTTGGTCTTTATCTAACTAAGCAGCAATCTTCCAGCTTGTCTACTTCTATTTTCTGGAACCAAAATCTTGAAATCATCTTTGATTTCTTTTTTCCCAGGTGGATAATATCGTCAAAGACAAAGTCTTACTGATCTTTAATGGCATTGTTTCTTGCATGTGTCTCTATGTTTTATTTTCCACTACCAATACTTTAGTTCAGATGTTGAAAATTTCATGTCTAGAGCAACTGTAACAGACTACTAAGTGGCTTTTTGACCTTTGGTTACTGTTTCCTTTAGGCCATTCTGTATACTGCTTTAGATTACTTTTTCTACAACACTTTCAGTAAAAGTCAGTATTTCAAAATAATTTACTTCAGCAGACCACATCTTCACATAGTTGACTAAAAGGTAAAAAAAAAATTAAAATCCTATTGTTAAGAATTCAAAAACATTTGATTCTTTTGATCAAAATGCTACTTTAAAGGAACACCTACAATAGGGTGTTTCATGTGCATATGTTAATATACAAAATTAAATGGAATGTGACAACAGGAATAACTTTATTCAAAGACAAAAATATCAAATGAAACCTACGCAAGAAAAAATTCTCACTAAAGTTGTTTGGAGGATGCCTAGCACAAACATTAGATCAAAATGAGGTCCTCAAGACAGATGCTCATAGAAACCTGTAAGGACTTGCATGAACTAATGATGAGTGAGATGAGCAGAACCAGGAGAACATTATACATTGTCTCATCAACATTATGTATTGATCAACTGTGATAGACTTGACTCTTCTCAGCAATACAACGGTACAAGATAGTTCCAAAGGACTCATGATGGAAAAGGCTCTCCAAATCCAGAAAAAAACAAAAACTGTGAAACATGATGCAGATTGAATCATACTATTTCTTTTGTTTTTGGTGCTGTTGTTTTTCTTTTTTGAGGTTTTTCCTTTTTGTTCTGATTCTTCTCTTATAACATGACTAATATAGAAATATGTTTAATGTTATTGTACATATATACCTATATCAGATTACTTGCTGTCTTGGGAAGAGGGGGGAGGGAGGGAAGGGAGGGAAAAATTGAAACTAGAAATCTTATAAAAACAAAATGTTGAAAACTATCTTTACATGTAACTGGAAAATATAAAATACTTTTATATTAAAAAATAGATAGATGCTCATATTTCATTGTCACATTCCACACATTTCATATTCTCTAAAGTGAAATCCATAATCACTCAAAAGCATCCAGGCTAACTTTCTAAAGAGGAAAAGAACTAGTTGTACAGCTAATAGAGATAGCCCATGAGTTCATGTCACTTCCCAATGAAACAAATTCCATTGACTCCTCATTTTCTGCAGGATCTTATTAGATATAGGATTTGGCATTCAACAACTTGGCCTTCACATCATGTCCACAATCTACCTCTCCATCATTTATAACATTCTTCCCCTCCATCCACACTATGGTCTAGTCAAACTACCCTTCTCCTCTTCCTTATGGATAAACTATATATCTTTCACATTTGTTCTTTTACATTGGCTTTCCCCATGGTCAAAATGATTTCCTTCCTTAACTCTCCCTCTAAGGACCCTTAGTCTCCATGAAGAACACAAGTGACACCTTTCTGCATGAACTATTCCTGATCCCCACAGCTGCTAGTGTCTCCTAAAGTGCTTGTATTTAACTTGTATATGTTTTGCACCTTTATATGTATATTTTTATTTGCTTTTGATAGACTATAAGCTCCTTCAAGACAGAACATCCCCAGTGCCAAACACAGTATCTCATATATAGTGGGCCTTGATGAGTGCTTATTGACTGACTGAGTAATTGCTGTTTATATATCATTGACAGGCATTATAGTAGACAATGGACTAGGTATATATTTAAATTAAACAATGGGTTGAATTGCTTTAAGAAGTTGTATGTTTTTCATGATGCCAATGTTATCTCTGAAACAAAGACCCATCTCTTTTACATTAATATACTTCAAGTAATGTTATAACATTTTAATGCAAGAAATCCTTTAGTTTTGTAGTGCTAAAGTTGTAGGTCATCCAAAACAGTAATAGAGAGATGCATGATTAGTGTGAATAAGCTCCAGGAGTAATGGTATACAAGATAATGTCAAAGAAATGTATGACTCAAAAACATGTATCAAGTAATAAGAGTAAAGGATAACCAATGGATGTTTTAGTTATTATATGTTATTATGTTAAAGGACTGGTTATGATACTATTTCCACTCAGATTTATAAATCTATATCCATATTCACGCATATATTTGAAATTATATATATGTACATATATATAATATTGGAGAATTTGTTTTTATTTATCTTTATCTAGATGAAATTTATTGGACTAAATCTGGTTGTAGCTAAAAATGTGTGATGTCAATAATGCTTCACAAATTAAATATTTGGTAAAAAATAGTGTCAGCGTGGGGTCAAAGGTTCCACAGGAGAAAAGGTTATTACATGGGAAAGATTCCTCCTGTAAATAAATGTCAAAATGATGACATTTATGGATAAAAATGTCTTGTACTCCCAGTTCTCCAACAAACAACATAATCAAAAGAACATCTGATTTAAAGTAGTGATCTGTTTTTTCATAATTAGTTTTGATTCATAGTACCAGTTTCCATTAGTAAATACTAAAGTGATGTTTTTATTACAAATTACATTATGCATGAGTTCAGGGGAAAATGTGTTTATGAAGCATTTAGAAGTCAGATCCTTGCAGTTAACAATTTTGATTTGTAAAGCAAAGCATATTATGCCTCTTTCCATTTTCCACAGATTGTAAAATGAACATGATCAAACTTTTATAATTAATCTGTATTGTTTTTATTTTCCCTTAAGATGTCCTTCCTTCTTGTATTTCTTTTTGTTTGTTCATGAGGTACAAAGCATTCTTTTTTTTCCCTTTTGAGGGTAAATTACTTCATTTCACTATGTTCTAAAGTATATTGAATAGGGTTTGGCAGTATGAAAGTAAAATGTATTTTTAAACTCTAGTGATGTGAATAACTTGTGTACTAGGTTATAGTTCTATAAAAACCAAGTATGTGTTTTATTCTGTTGAAGAGGAAAATAATATCTCAGAAAAGGTGATGATATAAAGACTGCTCCTCTCAGATTTCTATCTTTTGGTCCTTTCTAATCTACTTGAGAACATTTTAAAATAGTAAAATATATTTTCCCATTGAATTAAATATTAATCAACAAGCATTTATTAATTTCTTACTTTATTAGATGATGAAAATGTGACTCAATTTGATAAATATTTTGCTTTGGAACCCCACATTTGATATGCACTATGCAAGAAGTGGAATTAATTTCATATTCATGAGATGTCAATAAAGACAAGTTTTTTCTTAAGGTATTCATAGTAGTGAAGCATCACTAAATACCCTTTAAGAATAATCCTAGTAAAAAGTAATAGAGAATCATTGAAATTTAATGTAGGGTAATATTTTAAATTTACAAGGAAGAGAGACACATATACTACTATTGTTCATAGAAGGATGGACGGATCATATTTTGTTAAAGGGGAATAGGGCTAAAGCAGACATTGAATGTCGGAGATTTAAATGGATAAAGATGGTGTTAGAGGACATCCCAAGTGGAGGAAACAGCATAAGTAAAGACCTATGTAAAGGAAGTCGTGGGTACATTTAAGGACAGCAAATAGTGCATTTTGGTTGGAAGAAGGGGATCAATGTGAAATTAGACTGCAAAATTATATTGACATCTTATTAAAAAGGATTACATAGTTTTGGCACAATTTCAAGAATTCCACCTTGCATGGGGATTTGAGTCAGATCATTTGTTCTTAGAAGGATCTTTAGAAAGTTCCTTGTGAGACCCAATGACTAAAATTGTTTCCTTATTGAATCATATGCCAAAACCTTTTTACTCAGATGACTATTCTATTCATAGAATTATCTTTGCTGCTTGTTTATTGTTATCCTTTATTCTCAAAGAGGACCAAAATGACATCACTATATTGGAGTCCAGGTGCAGTGTGTTCAATTGTGGCTGATCAGACCAATTTGCCTTCTTTTGAGCTATTGCAATTCTGGTTGACTAATAGATCATAGTGCCTTCTTTTACCCAGGGATGCAATACTGGGTGGTCTTTCCTCAGTTCTCCTGTGCTCACAATTGATTCCAAAGTTCTTCAGTGATGTAAAAGTATTTTATTAACTAGGCCTAATTTGGGGCTAATCTGACTGCAGGACTAATCTGGGGATTTTTGACTGACTGGCTATCTGACTGCTTTTAACTTAATGTGGGCCATTTATAAAGTTCCACCACACTGCTCCACTCCCAAAATTGATAAGCAAAATATTAAGAAGCCTCTTAACTAAATAATCAAAGCAGAGTTTATTTATGAGATACTATTTAAATTAAGAATACAGGGAAATAAAATGTACAACCTGACTGCGTTCCCCATCAGGGTGCTTCCACCTCCTGCTTCCACAACTTTTTTAATACAATATGGCCTTAGCCTCCTCTTGCCTCAGGGTATGTTCCACTTTTCTCTAACTTTCAATCTTTTCTCCTTCACTTCAGCTTCCCTGCTTCACTTTCACTTCTAACTCTACCTGCCTTAATCTTTGCTTTCTCCAACCTGTACCTGTGCTGACAGCTTCTGTGCTCTCTGCTTCCTCCTGTTCTGTCTGTCTGTCTGCTCCTTCCTCTGCCACCTTTGCTGCCCCTCTAATCTTGTCAGTTGGCCTCCAGTACGCTTGTCTGCCCCCCCATCCCCTCTTTGCACCTAGTCCTTTAACCTTCTCCCGTGTCCTTCTAGCCCCCTGTCTCTCCTCTGCCCGCCCCCCCCCCCCCCCCCCCCCCCCGTTCCTTCTCATCTGCTGGCCCCTAATCTCATCCGCCAGCCTCCAGTCCTCTTCTCAGCCCCCCTCTCCTCCTCTTGTCCATCCTGTCTCCCTATCTTGTCCTTCAGCCTCCAGTCCTCCTGTCCAACCCCGCCCCCCCCATCTTCTCAGATGTTCCTGAGTCTAACCCCCAGGTCTATATATCTTTCCTTCTCAAATCTGGGGCTTCCTGCACCCCCACAGACCAAGCTAATCTGCCAGCCAGGGGTGTGGCTGGTGGGGGGTGGGGAGGCAGTGCGCTTGAGCCTCACGTGCCTCAGCACAGGCTACGCCAGAGTCCGGCCTGGACAAGCCCAGGATCTGTCGAATAGCTCTGCTCAGGGAGGAGGGGAGCTAATGCTCCCTTCCCCCAGCTGTCTGACCTGGCGTCTTGTACATCCCATGGGGCTTTTTGGCTCTGCTGAAGCAGAGGGGGAGGGGCACCAGCTCCTCCCACACCAAAGAGACCCTGAGGGCCTAAGACTTTCTAATCTCAGCCTAAAGGTAGGGTCCCCAAATCAAAATAAATTTCCACAGTGAGAACTTGAGAATGTCCTTGTATTGATTCTTCTGGCCACTATGTGAGTGTTTTTCCTTATGTGAGTTCTCCATAAAAGTCTTTTAGGCAAATGTACATTGGCATTAGAACAATGGGGCCAACCCACTGGAGTTGTGATCTTGTGGCAGAATTTGAGTGCTTGGCAGTTAGACTCAAGAAAGAACTAGTGCTTTATCTTGCCAGATGGTCTTCAAAATCTTCCTACCACAATTCAGTTTCCTGATATGGCATTTGTAGACTGTCCACATTTCACAGGGATACAACAATAAGCCTGGCACAATGGCTTTGTAGACCTTCATTTTGGTAGGCAGCCTCATACCTATTCTTTTCCACACTTTCCATCCAAGCCTCCCAAACACTGAATTTGGTCTTGCAAAATGTGTGTTAACCTCATCATCCAGGTATACATTCCTGGAAAGGATAAGGTAAGTGAACTTATCTACAGTATTCAAAATTTTCTCCATTTACTATAACCAATGGTTACACATATGAATAGTGTGGTGCTGGCTAGTGGAGAATCTGTGTTTTTCTTGATGTTAATTGTTGGGCCAAAATTAGCACAAGCAGTAGAGAATGGATCCATAATTGCAGCTCAGCTTCAGAGGCCGTACTGAGTACACAATCGCTTAGGCATATTAGTCTATGTATGGGCAAACTAGGAATATTATATATGGCAACAGTGATATTAGGTACTCGGTAAATGCTTATTTGATGGAATTGTAAAGTTTGTTTATTGATATTATCATTTGCATTTCTCAAAAGCTCACTGTCATTAAAAGGAAAAATATTTGCTGTCTAGGATTTCTAAACTAAATAGCTAGATTCCTGAAATAAAGTAAATATAGGTACCTCTTGTACAGTTAAGAACATAATATGTGTAAAATGCATAGTTTGATAATAAACTACAAAGTGTGCATTGATACAATATTCAAAACATTTTCTGATGTTCTATGGCTTTATAAGGGTTAGCAGAGATATGACAGTTTTATTTTTAAAAAATTGAATTTGGAGTAATAGAGACCTCATGCATTAGTTGATGGAGGACTTTACTCAGAGTAAGGTATTCATTGGTTCAGTATCCACATCTCACACACACTGGCTCTGCATGCCTGCATGAGTCATTTAATATCTCAGTGGTACAGACAACTCTCTAAGACTGTAAGTCAAATACAAGATATTTATTGGCATCAGTGGAGGAAATTCTTTGCTAGGGAGATTCATTCAACAATATAATCTGAAGTATGGATTTATAATAAGATTTAATTATATTTTGAGAATAAAAATCATAATACTGTTGAAGCAAGACTCATGTATGATTAAGCTAGAAATTTAGCTGCTAATATGTTTGGTCCATGAATGTAGAAATATTCCTGATGTCAAGACATCTCTTACTTAATATTATTTTGATGACCTAGAGAAATCTGTACTGTAATACAATTATCTAAAATTCTTGGTGGCAAGATGTCATGTGTTGGTGCATATCTCAAATTAATCTGTACATTTATTGGGAAATTTTTCATAGCTATTTACTTCTAATTCAGAAGTGACTTCTTTGTTTTGTTCTTCTTACCTATCCTCAATTAATGGTGACTTGTTTTTTGGAGACAGGAATTCTAAAAGGCTATTAAAACATTTCGGAGACAAACATGGCAGTCTTAGACGTCCAATTCCATGAATTTGGTGGTTCATAGGGATAAACCATAATAACTGGAAAAGAAAGGTAAATATTTCTATGATTGGTTGAATAAATTTTGGAGATATTAAGCCCAGGGAAGAGAAGGCTTAAGAGAGAAATGATGGCTGTTTTTAAAGATGTAAATGAATGACATTGTGGAAGAGGGATTAGAATTTTTTTTCCTCCATAACCCAAGAGAACAGAGCTAGAAGTAATAGATGGAAACGGTTGAAAGAAATATTTGATTTCATTGTAAGGAAACATTTCCAATCAACCTAACAGTCAATCAACATGTATTATTTAAGTACCTACTATGTGCTAGCACATATGCTAAACACTGGGAATACAAATGCAAAAGAATAAAATAATTCCTACTATTATTCACAAGAACCTTACCTTCTTTTTTGGTCTTTTATTAAATTTTATTTTTAGTTTTGAAATTTCTCCCTCTCACATTGAGAACACCAGAAAATCAAAACCTGTAACAAATATATATATATATATATATATATATGCAAGGAAAAAATTCCCCCATTAGCCATGAAATTCTTTAAAAAGTTTTCATTTGCAATCTGAGTCTATTACTTCTCCATCTGGAGGTGGATAGTATGCTTCCTCATGAGTCCAATAAACTTACATTCCAATGGAAGGCCAAATAAACAGAAATATATACAGCAAAAATATAAAGTCAATAAATATAAATATCTGGAAATTTAAGTATAAGTTTATTTAGGAAGAGGTACACTGGCAACTGTGAGGATCAGCAAAAGTTTCTTTCAAAGATGGTGTCTCAGTTGCATCTGTAAAGGAAGGGAGGCATCTTATGAGGCAAAGGTAAGGAGTGAGTGGAATACATTGTGGATTGCAAGGGTAAAGGTGCAGAGAAAGGAGATATCCTGTAATATTTGAGGAACTGAGAGAAGGCCAGTTTGGCCTTATCACAAGGTATGGGAAGGAGATCAGTATCTATTGAGTCTGGAAAGATAGATTGGGGCCAGATTGTGTAGAGTCTTGAAGCTTACCAGAAAAATCTTCTTTTATCCTAAAGGCAATAAGACATCACCAGAGTTGGTTGAGAAAAGTAGTAGTCACATTGCAAGATCTAAACTTGAAGAAAGTTATTTTGGTAGCAGAATAACAGACTGTAGTGTAAAGAGGCTTGAGACGGGGAGATAATTAGAAATTTTCCAAAGTAAAGTTGAATGTTTGAGGAGGTAGTGGGTACCTGTACTTCAAGACAAGGCTTCATGGCCATTATTGGGGATGTCACAAAGGGGATTTTTTATTTTATATATAAACATTTATAGCCTTGTAGGTCCCTTCTGGGATTCTATGATTTGTGGTAACCTTGGTCATTCTTATGCTGTGTTTATTCACATATGTTTCAACAATTGCCTAGATAAATAATCTGAACATATTTGTTTCAGTTAAGGTTAAGTGAACCGTACAAAACTGGCCTCTCATTAAATACATGGAAGGAGCTTGAACTGAAGCGTAATGTGAAAAGTTTACTGTAGATCTAAGAGACATTAAATCTGGTTTTCAGGACTAGCATTTCATTCTGGGTCCCAGGAAGAATTATAAGACATTGCAGGCTTATATTTAGTACCTTTGGGCTACTCTTTTCTCTATCTGCTATGTCTCCCTACTTGCTTTTCTTTTATTCAAGGCAAAGTTAACTGCTTCTTGTTAAGGTATTGCAGCTTCTACTTGTGAAGAGCAGGGACACTAAAAACAAACCCCATAGTGAAGCCCTACCTGGAGAATTCCTGACAGCCTACTGTTTGATGCAGAAGTATTTTTTTCTGACATTCCCCAAAATACCCCACATCAGTAGCTATTTATTAATAAGGCTTTCTCTGCTGGCACCACAAAGTGTTTCCGATTGCTTACTCATTAAGATGAGGATAAAATATTTAAAAATGTGTTTTTCTAAGTCCAAGTTCTGATTGGATCAATTTCTTTTTTTTTTTCTTTTAGTGAGGCAATTGGGGTTAAGTGACTTGCCCAGGTCACACAGCTATACATGTTAAGTGTCTGAGGCCAGATTTGAACTAAGGTACTCCTGACTCTAGGGCCAGTGCTCCATCCATTGCGCCATCCAGCTGCCCCTCAATTTCTTTTTTAAATAAGGGATACAAAGCCTTGGATAAAAGTCTTGGCATTGTGTTTTGTTGGTCTTTTCCAATCCAATGGAAGTTGTTTTAACTTCATGAAGTACTCTAAATTATTTTGATGCATTTTGCCTGCTATGCCAAATGCCAGACACATTTTAATATGGCAAATTAAATATAACTGTCATAGTAGATGATTGCATTTAAGGACATGATAATACAAATGAATATACAGCAAGTGCAGATAAGAACATAAGCCTGAAGTTATCTGAACTCAAATTTTTTCTCTTAAGTTCTGGTTATATATGTTAAAAACAAAATCATTTCAACTTTTGTCACAAACACTGTGAATGAACAAAAGGCATTTCAACAAAAGGAAGTAAATGAAGTTAAGAATCACTATAGATTCTATCACAAATTTCTTTAGGCAAAAATGCATATAAATTTGCCACTGATTAGTTTTAGCTACAGTAATCACTTCAGTCTTTACTCATGAAATTAACACCATTCTTATTCAAGTGATTCTAAAAAATTAGACCTTTTCCCCCTTTCTGCCAGTGTTTATAGAAGGGACAAAATTCTAGTGAAAATATTCTATTTTTTCCAGTTGTCTAGAAAGAAGTTCTATTTACCATAAATAACAGTTGTTCACCTGCTTTTTTATTTCATTTTATATGAATAATAGTGAACACATTGATATCTAGTGAACAAATTATTTTCCAGTTTTCAGATATGTGTTAGGATTAAGAGTGAATGAGAGGGGACAGCTAGGTGGTGCAGTGGATAAAGCACTGGCCTTGGATTCAGGAGGACCTGAGTTCAAATCCAGCCTCAGACACTTGACACTTAACTAGCTGTGTGACCCTGGGCAAGTCACTTAACCCTTATTGCCTTGCAAAAAAAAAAGAGTGAATGAGAGTTTTAACTGCTTAAGTAAAAAAAAAAAACTGTATTTCAGATCTTTTATGGTGGAGTGAATCAAGTTCTGAATACTATTTTTAACTCATTTTGTAAAGGAAGGAGGCAAACCTATGATAAATGACTGTGATACACATGCATTTTTCCATAGAAATTTCAGAAGTGAAGTGTTTGATTTGTCTGTGTTCTGAACAAATCTTTTTTTTTTTAGAAAAATGATGGACACTAACCTCTGAGTTTCCCAGAGGCATACAAATGCTAAATGTCATTTCTTTTCTGTTTCTTTGCTATATTTTTTGCACCAGTATCCTGAATTCTTTGACTCCAATTGATGATTCATATTGTTCCTGAGGAGTTCATTTTGAAAGGCTTCACAGATTAGTGTCATAAATGTTACCTTTAATTATAGGTCTTTCTATTCACATAGATTGGATGAATTACTTCAAATTCCAAGAATTCTGAATTCTTATGAGTTCACATGAAGGGAAATTTCTGTGGCCACTGGTCCTATATAACTTTAGGAATATATAGTAAAAACATGAGAGCTTGAAGTGAATGAAGCAAGTGGTTGAAGGATTATGGAGGTTTATAGGGTATAAGCAAGGATAGGATGAAAATAGAGTTAGGGGTCCTGTTATTAGAAACAAATGGATGAACTATTGCCTACCTGTCCCTTCTTTTCTTGTTCTGTTCCTCAGTCAGCAAAGTAGAAACTTGAAGATTTGGCTGAGTATCTAGTTCCTGTGCCATTATCACCAATACATTTCTAGACACTATAAAATCAGTCTTCTAGTGCTGGATCCAGGATGACAATAAGAGGAGAATGTGATAGGAAGAGGCTTCAATGAAAAGGGGGAGGGTTTATGTCAGATCGTGGTATATTGAGATATAACAGGGACTAGTCCATAATATAAGCATGGTAGTGGTGAAGGGGACATGCTATCATAGATGAGGTTTAGGACACAATTTCATTCTGCTCATCCCCTTCTCTGCTGACTTTCTTTACCACATATTCTTTCCTTGTTATTTGGAAATAGCTAATTTTTAGGAGAGAAACTGATTTTCAGAATAAGAATAGACCAATAATGATATAAACAATTAATCCCTTAAAAGGAAGCCCCTCCTGTACTTTTGGGGGGGCATTCTGAAATTCTCATCTTTACCATATCTTCCTTAGAGTATTTTCACTCCACAAACGTGAGATTTATTCTTTTCCTTCATGATAATCTCTAATGCATTGATCTTTCCCTAGTTCTCCTCTCTGGATCCATTTGCTATAATCCCAGGCTGGATCCCATGGGCATAACTATTAGTTTTTCAAGTAGATTCTCAGTAGCACCCTTAAATCTCTCAAATTCTTGATCTTATGTCAGACTGACCTCAGCAAAACTTGATTCAATATTATACCCACTTCCTATTTTCTCAAGCTCTAAATCATTTTGGAGAAAATAATGTAACTTTGAATCAGTCTACTACATTCATTCTTTTTAAATGTATTTAGGTTCTACTAATAATACTTAGGAACAATTTTATTCATTTTTATTGACTCCCTTTTATATTGCCCTTACATAACAGTTATCCCAGTCATATTCCTAACCTTATGCCCTTGAACGAAATATCTATCTATCTATCTATCTATCTATCTATCTATCTATCTATCTATCTATCATCCTGTTATATAAGTTGTACATGTATGAGTTGAGAATTTCATTAGTTTCATGAACTTTGACTTTTCTGTAGCATTTAACACTTGATGGACCTCATTTTTCCTAAATCTCTCCTCCATTTGTTTGGGTCATACTTGTTCTTTTTACCTTTCAACATATCTTCTCTAGATATGCTTCTGCCTCAAATATCTTGTTCTACCTCCTAATTTTAGATATTACTTGAGGCTTTATACCTAATTTCCTTCTTACTTGACAGTCTATCCTTTGATCTCATCTTCTCGCTTGGCTTGAAATATGGTCTCTATGTAAAAACTTCCCAAATTTGAATTTCTACTTTCAAACTTGCATCCAAGCTCCATTCCTATTTTTTTAATTGTTTACTAAATATTTTGTCTGGATGTTGTACCTAGTACATACAGTTTGATATGTCCACAAACCTTCCTCATTACTCCTTATGTCTGTACTCCTCCCCGCAACAAAAAACAAAAATGACATATGTTTCTCCATATTTTTTAATAGTAATGTCATTTGGGGCAGCTAGGTGGCACAGTGGATAAAGCACCAGCCCTGGATTCAGGAGGTACTGAGTTCAAATCTGACATCAGACACTTGACACTTACTAATTGTGTGACCTTGGGCAAGTCACTTAACCCTCTTTGCCCTGAAGAAAAAAAAAAGTAATGTCATTTACTTAGTGACCAAGGTACAAAATTTAAGTCATATTTCACTTCTCCTTTCTCTCAATCTAATTAGTTGACATTCTCTCAATTATGTGTAGGCAATAACTTTTGAGTCTGCTTTCTTCTTTCTATTCTTTGTTGTATAAGCTTAATGTAATCTTTGATTATTAGAATAGTCTATGTAAGAGGTAGCTTCCTAACTACTCTCCTTGATTTCTTGGCTCTGCACTCCTCCATATTCAGTCCATTTGAACATTTTTCTTTATTAAAGTGTTTGATTATTTCAGACTTTTCATTGCCTACTAATTGCAGTCCAAAATTTTAGCATGACATTCGAGGTCCTTTATAATCTGGCTCCAACTTACTGTTGCGGGCATATTCACCTCTCTATTCTTCCACCCATCCTGGATTTCAGTCAAACCATACTCTTAGTTATTCTCGGAACATGCCCTATACCAATTCCCACTGATAGAACTCTTTTTTATTTACTTATTTTTTTTATTTTTTTAGTGAGGCAATTGGGGTTAAGTGACTTGCCCAGGGTCACACAGCTAGTAAGTGTTAAGTGTCTGAGGCCAGATTTGAACTCAGGTATTCCTGACTCCAGAGCCGGTGCTCTATCCACTGCGCCACCTAGCTGCCCTGATATAAGTCTTTTGCTGTTATTCCCATTTGAAATGCCTTTCCTCTCTCATCTTTTACTATCAAAATCCTAGTCATCCATCAAGGTCCAAATAAATAAATACTTTTCAGTTGTTGAAAATACAATAACAATTTGTTCCTGTTCTATGTATGAATCACATTCTTTCTTGTATTTTAATGAGTTACATACATAGCTTATTTCCCTTAGAAGGTTTTAATATTTTCATTAGCAGGGACTGTACACATAATTGAATCATCATACCTCTAGATTTATATATAGTAGGTATTCAATAAACATTTGTTTAGTTGAGTTGCATAAAGAGGGGAGAGATATTATATCCATTGATAAGGAGGGTAAGTGCTAATTTATGAGATTTTATTTTTTCTACCCTGAAATGATCCTACGAATTTTATATGTTGGGTGTTATATATGTATATTATAAACTTATATACATATACATATTTATGTGTATGGTATGTGTTTATACATACATATACATATACATATACATATACATATACATATACATATACATATATATATGTTATATTTCTTTACCCTTCTTGGACAATTCCACAAAATAAAATTTTAAATAAGTCCTGCAGTTGACAATGGAATTCACACATAGACATATGTGAAAATATTTGAATAAAAACTCTGCAATTCTCTTTATAGGGTTGTCCTGATTTCAGGTAAATTTGCTGTGTATAGGACACCAGATCATCTTTATTAAAACCAATGTAATATTTATGAACATTCCCAGGTCATTTGAAACTATCTTTACATAAGATACATTTTTCCCTTATTTCTTAACCTATTTCTTCATCTATCAGGATTTCAAGAATATTTTCTCTAGTCCTGTTTGATAGGTTGGTGCTAGAAAGTTTGCTCTTCTGAAAGCTAGTACACATTTCTTTTGCATACAACCTAATGGCCCCTCAGCCATTGAGTCAGAGTGCCTCAGATGTTAAAGTTATCCTCTACCAAAAGATTATGGTAATGTCATATTTTTTCTAGTAGATTCACTTGACACAAACATACTTATTGTTATAATAAACAGGTGGGGCAGGCTAGGTGGTACAGTGGATAAAGCACTGTCCTTGGATTTAGGAAGACTTGAGTTCAAATCCAGACTCAGACACTTGACACTAGCTGTGTGACCCTGAGAATTAAAAAGGCTACTTGTCACCTCCACCTTCACTACTGCCAACCCCTAATCATACCTCTTACTGTGAGTAAGTACAAATATTTTTCTCTCCTCTTTCATCGCACCCTGTTTGCCTTCTAGGACTGTGGAGTAGGTCTTGTAGCTTGCTGCCTGGTCCATGGAAACAAGCTGGAGAATATGTGATCTGAAAAGCTCTTCCTTAGTCTAGGTTTTTTTTCTTTCTTTCTTTCTTTCTTTCTTTCTTTCTTTCTTTCTTTCTTTCTTTCTTTCTTTCTTTCTTTCTTTCTTTCTTTCTTTTCTTTCTTTCTTTCTTTCTTTCTTCTTTTACTTTGGTCCAAATCTGGTAAGATGTATTGATTTTTCTCCACTTTCCTGGCATAAGTTTGGCTATGATGTCTAGAAGTAATTTTGGTATGCATGTTCATTATAAAGAGATCCCAATGAATCATATTCAAATAAGACCGTCTGTTGTAGTCTCTCAACCCTCTTTTTAGTATGCTCTGTTAGTGCAAGTGTAAATTTGATCATTTACCTCGATATGTTGCCAGTACAAGTGAAATTGCACTTCAAGGTTTAAAATTATCCAGGGCATTGAAACTGCAGTTAATTTAAAATGTACTAGTGGGTTGATGAGTCAGTACAACTTTGATCATAAGATTTAAAGCTGGAAGAAACCAGAGAGATGAGCATGGGAATATCTGAATATAAAACTCCTAATACCACGACCCATTTTTTAGAGATCTTTTTATGTATCTTTTCTGGAAACAACAGTAAAAATAAATAAATAAAAGAAGAAATTCTAAATTGTAAACTACATTATGGAAGTTTTTACTGAGATATTTTGTAGCATAGTTAAGTTTTATGGTACTCTGTATTAATGAGACCCTTGGGCTGCTTAAAATACTTGGCCAATTATAAAACTCTAGCCTTTAATAATTATGTAATGTTGATTAAATACTAAAAATGCACTGGCCATAATATATAGAGAGAGCATAGTGGAATTCCTATTTAAATTAAACATGATTAAAAGACATTAAGGAAATTTCAGTTTAGATTTGGATAGCATCCCAAAATTTACAATCAGACCAGTTGTTTAAAATCTTTGAACTCATAAATAGTAGTGTTCTTTTTCTTCTCTTCCCCGACCTCTCTCTTTGTCTTTCTGTCCCTGTCTCTCTGTCCTTCTGTCTCAGTGTCAGTCTGTCTTTCTCTCTCCCTCTTTCTTGCTGTCGTTGTCTCCTCCCTCTCCCTGTCCGCCCCCCCCCTTTCTCTCTCTCTCTCTCTCTCTCTCTCTCTCTCTCTCTCTCTCTCTCTCTCTCTCTCTCTCGGATTGGCTCTCCCCAACTTGTAAAATTTCTCCTCTGGGAACATTTTTTTCACACCTCTTCACAAGTTATATTCCCAAATCCACAATATGCAGCCAAATTTCACAGAACTCAACAAATTGTTGACTTCCATTTCAATGGGAAATGTTAAAAAATAAAGAAGTAGTTCATGTCTTTCTTTTTGTTATTGAAAAATTTATTATGCATGTTCAGGCCTATGTAAAAGTGGCCAAGCTTTTCATCTTCTGTGTGTCCTTTTCCAAAATTCTTCTTCACCCTCTCTAGTCTCTGGTGTTCCAGGAGGACTAGCACCTCTAGTGTGAGGGCTTGCCAAGCCTTTTTCTGGACTGCTAATCTACCTTTCGTTTCTACCTTTCACCTAACTCTCACTTGTTTCTACCTTTCACCTAACTCTCACTTGTGACTCCAAGAAATTGTGGTATGCACGGCAGCCACATACTGGTAAACCCTCTAGGCAGACAAGCTAAACCAGGTTGAGGGTAACTGACAGGTGAGTTAGAGAAGTGTCTACCTCAAGCAAATGAAGACTTCCCCTCAGTGAAATAGGTGGATGAGAACAATTTATTTCAACAGCCATGAAGGCAGCTGAATCAGGTGCTATGTATAGCTTAGAGCTTAGTCAGACATCTAAGATACCAAGGTCAACCACTGCATCTGGAGCCATTGCCATCTAGGGCCATATTTGGTCCTGCCACTGGACAACAATGACTCTGGAAGAAAGAGTGATGTTGACTTCTTTGCACAGCTCTGCCTCACTTAAATCCAAATTATCCATAAGTCAAGACATCATCCATGTCATTTGTCCTACTAGAAAACAAAGGATGAACAAACAACTGTATTCCCATCCAGTGAAACTTGATAGAGGCAGCTAGGTGGCACAGTGGATAAAGCACTGGCCCTGGATTCAGGAGTACCTGAGTTCAAATCCGGCCTCAGATACTTGACACTTACTAGCTGTGTGACCCTGGTCAAGTCACTTAACCCTCATTGCCCCGGAAAAAAAAAAAGAAACTTGATAGCCAGTGCTCCCTATTTTTTCTTTCCTCCCAGAAGTATAACACGATTCCATAAACTATATGTTTGGTGGTATAAATGACTGGTAAAGTTGGATGTATTGCATTTCTTAGAGGTATACACCTTTTAATCAGGAACAGAGGCTCATGCCAACATGTGTCCCTTGTGTTGGCAGTTTATGCATCCAAAATAGATGTCAAATATATTTTAGGTAGACCTTCTGAACCATATGGGGCACATAAAGTGAAAGGTTTGTAAGCTATTCAATTCAACAAGCATAAGGTAAGCACCTACTGTGTGCAAGGCACTGTACCAATGTTATCAGACTAAATAGAATGTTTAGGTCATTTTTTGAACTCAATACTATGCCTCCAAATCTCTTCCTTCACCTTATTTCTAGTGATAATATTTGATTCAGTTTTACTGGTAATGTAGCTGTCTTGCAAAAGAATTCATTGGGAGTAAGTCAAACAATCTGTGAATATGTTCTGCCTACTACGTGCTTTCTTGAATGTTATATGTTAGAACAAATTTGGATGATAGAGTCTGTCTTCTAACAGCCTATATGATATTGTTAGACAGGCATGTAATAGTGCCACTTACTGGTTGTTTGATCCTGTCGAATCAACTTAAGTCCTCTGAGTCTCTGGAAAATAAAGAAGGCAAAGCCAACTGAAAGTATGGGCATAAAGGAGAAACAAGATTTTGTAAAGTCCTTTGAATACTTTAAGGTGCAATATGAATATCAATTACTACTTTTTTAAAGCAGATTTCATTTTATAGATCAGAATATTTAGTCCCATTGAAATCAAGTTCTTTGTTCAAGGGCTTACCAGTAGTAGGGTTCAGAGGTGAGGTATAAACTCAAATTCACTGAAACTAGAGGCAATTTTCCACTGTTCCACAGTGCCTCCAAGATTTGAGTCAATAAATTGTCATGTTTTAAAAAATAAATATTAAATTCCTGTGTGTTGTAAATCATTTCCAATGATGGCTTCTGTATAAAAATGAGGGAAAAGATATTGAAGATTTTTTTTTTACTAGCAAGAGTTGTATTGCTCATATGGTGAAAACGAGATGCAATAAATGGACAATTTAAGTTGTTCATTGGCATCCTCATACTATTAAAGGAAGAAGAGAAAAGTCTCTGTAGTTCTAGATAAATTCTTTTTTTTTTTTTTTAGTGAGGCAATTGGGGTTAAGTGACTTGTCCAGGGTCACACAGCTAGTAAGTGTTAAGTGTCTGAGGCCGGATTTGAACTCAGGTCCTCCTGATTCCAGGGCCGGTGCTCTATCCACTGTGCCACCTAGCTGCCCTAGATAAATTCTTAATGGAATGTTTAGAGAAACACTTGGTAAAATGTTGTGCAGGATGGGAATGCTTCAAGGGAGTGAGATTTGCCTTGGAGACAGGAATACCCATATCCATAAAATCATAGATATTCTAAAATATATCTAGCATGAAATCTATTTAGGTATTATGGATTTCTCTTTGGAGTTCAGCACCACTTCTTTAGGCAGGTGCATGATTTCATAAGATAATTTGTTCACAGTCACCTTCAAACTCTAAGAAAAATGTGATAATATGGTATCTTTTTAAATACAATAATTAAGGAGAAGTGATGAATTCTTTATGTAAAAGCTGAAACTAGGTTTATGCAATATTAAGTTGTCTGGATGATTTTGAAAAAAAAGATCATCTCGATCTTTATGTCTCAAGGCATTTAGCATTATGGATTAGAAAATGTTTTATGAATTTTTCACATTTCATCTTGATAATTTGTATTTCTAAGACTTAAACCATATCCTACATTGATTAAACCATAAATCCATACCAAAAGGTAGATAAACCACAACTGGATTCTATATTTGCTCTTTACCATAGTGAGAAATCTATTTTCCCCTCAATTTGAGGATAATGAAACAACAGGGGATTAGAATTTAATGTTTTTGTCAAGTTAAAGTGAATTCAACTTTGGCTGGTTGAAGGAAATTATAATTCAAGTCATATTCAATAATGTTTCATGGTTTCTGAACAGCCAAGAAGGTAGACGTTTTTTCACAGTTTATAAGTAAGAATAACTATATACCATAAACTGTAAGACTGATTACAATGTATACCCTTAAAAATAATTGAAAGTGCATCACAAGACTTTTGTAAATTTGTGTGGAAAATCACCAGCCCTAAAAATTATCTTTATTCAACAGAATTCATGCTGAATATGTAAAGCAAGATAATTTTCCCCACTTTTGATAGAACAACACTTCCATTATTCCCCTTCATGCCTATAATCTATCTAAGAAGCTTAGTCACCAAGCCATGTATTGGGGTTCCTAAGAAAATCAAATATAATAGAATGGTAGAATTCATGATTACACAAATTATTTCGCGTCCATTATGCCCTCTTCTGTGTGCTTTGGGTAGATGGTTAAGGACTTACATATGTATTTTTCTTTGTTTATGTTGTTATAGTTGTTCTTTTGTGGCTGTATACCAGTGACATGTAAAATAATTTAAATGAAAGAATTTGGATTCCATTTACCCCTTCATTTTTTATTGAATATTTCATCAAGAGTAATATGGGGGGGGGCAGCTAGATGGCGCAGTGGATAGAGCACCAGCCCTGGATTCAGGGGGACCTGAGTCCAAATCTGGCCTCAGACACTTAACAATTACTAGCTGTGTGACCCTAGGCAAGTCACTTAACCCCAATTGCCACACACACACACACACACACACACACACACACACACACACACATACACACACACAAAGAGTAATATGGTGGGGGGGGGGGAAGTTAGGTGGCACAGTAGATAAAGCACTGGCCCTGGATTCAGGAGGACCTGAGTTCAAATCCAACCTCAGACACTTGATACTTACTAGCTGTGTGACCCTGTCCAAGTCAATTAACCCTCATTGTCCTGCAAAAAATGATAATAATAATAATAATTTAAATTTTAAAAAGAGTAATATGGAGTTTATCCAAACATTCAGCAAATTTCTATGCTTTGACCAAAGACCACCACCCTCTCAAGATTTGTAAAAAAATTAGATACTTGTGCATAAGTGTTGTGACTAGAGGTTTTTATATTAATGAGGCCTAAGTAATGATTTGATACATAACCTCAGTTAAAGGTAAAAGGAAGTAGAATTTCCAACTTCCTACAGAAATAGTATTTTCTAGTCCCTGTGATTTTAGATATTTTAGCTTATTATGGGTCAAGAAGGGGACAATTAAACTAGCTTCTCATTACTATTAATACTAGCTAACATTTATATGGTTCTTTACTATTCATAAAATACTTTATATTCAGTATTTGACTAGATGAGTATAGTACTTCTGTGAGGCAGATAGCATAAATGTATTTTTATCCTGCATTTGTAAATTAGGAAACTGAGGTACTGAGAAATCAATGATTTGTCTAGGTCATACCATAAGTAAATGATGACTGAGAAGTGTATTATCATCCCAATTTTCAGGTAAAGATTCTGAGACTTAGAAGAGGCAACTGATTGGCCAAATATAGAAATTAGTCACGGTTATAGCTAGCAAGGGCCAGAGTAATGTTCAGGACAAGGTAGTGTGAGGGCCAAGATTTGATATACTGAGCGTTATTTGGGTGACTCACCTTAATATTGGGGTCCCAGAAATATGAGGGACCTTTACAATTTACTTTCCCCTCTGAACTGCCCTTTTTTAGATATTTCTCCAAGGCCAATAAGAAAGGAGCCTCTAAGCTTTAGTTCACAAAAGGATCAGATTTTATTACTTAGGAATTAGTTAAACAACAAAGGTGAAACTAATAAAAATCAAAGCTAAGGAAATAGGAAAATAGAAATAGAGAGAAATGTTCTTAACTCTAAACTTAGCCAATTAGGGTTTTCTGTAATTAAACTCACCAAACACCTGAACAGCCTGCCAGTCTAAGGTTGCTCGTGGGCCACCCAGACCACAGTCGCCACACCAAGAGCACAAACACACACCGCCTGTGCAAGGGCCCAGAGGGAAAAAGTTCTGGAGAACGCATAGCGTTCTGGAAGCAGCCTAACCTCCCTTCAGCGAGCATTCAAGCTCTCCTCCCCCAAAAGGAGAGGTCCTTCAAAAGCTGCCTTTCTGAGCTCAGTAGCATAGGTAACCTTGGGGTGGAACAGATGTGGCCCCTCCCAAATGTTAGCTAAAAATGAGAATATTAATCTTTACCACAAATAATTTTTACCAAAGTAGGAAGAGGAAATCCACAGTAATCTAAGACCCAAGATATTTAAACCCAACACATTCAAATCCAGGGCTCTTTCTAACTATACCACTCTTTCGCTGTCTCTCAATGAATCCGTCCCCTAAGATGATGCAGGCAGTAGGTTGCAGTGGGTAAAGGGTTTCACCTGAAGTCAAGAAGCCCTGATTTCAAACCCAGTTTTATACACTTACTGGATTGTGACCATAGCAAGTCACAACCTCTGTCTGCTTCAGTTCCTTCAAATGTAAAATGGCTATAATAATAGCACCTATCTGCCAGGATTGTTTAAAGGATCAAATGAGATAATGTTTATAAAACAGAATCTGACACACATACTAGGGGTTTAATAAATGCTTATTCCCCTTCCCTAACTCACAGTCTTTGAACCTTAATCAACTACAAATGAAAATAAGATTTAAATGACTATGAGATTAAGAATAAATCATTTGACGCCCACTCTGGTTTCTTGGCTGAATTTGATCAAACTAGATGACTGATTAACAATTTAACCAAGAAATTCAATAGGCTTTTTTTAAAGTGCCATGTGAGATAACCATTTTGAAATGGAAATCTTATCTATTTAATGTTCTGTGCTTTGCAGGGTGTAAAATTCATCATCAATGTATCTTATTCCCTAAGAGATTATCCTTTTTCTTAGGAGACAGCACAAAATTTTCAACCGTTAATGTTCAATAACGATGTTACTTGCAACTATCTACTTTAGTGCCCTTTTTGTGAAATCCCCTAGGCTTTGTTATTTGGCTTGGATCTTGAGAACTCTAATTAGAACAGCTTCCTCTCACGTGCTCTCTCCAAGGAATTTTGAATGTATTATTTGAACAACATTCATTTGCCTTAAGTAGGCTGTGTCTTCAGGATTCTGTTCTTTTATTTTGCCAGTTAGTGCCAGCTGTTAACATGTCATTTTCTACAAAATGGACTTGCACCCCTGATTTATGTTGATGAAATCTGGAGCACTTTTTAAATCATATATAATTTGGTCAGTATAATATCTTAAAATCTGTAGAAAAAGCCCACTTTCATGAATCATAATATAAGCTATTTCTGTACATCTTCATGATTTTCTACTGAGTTAATTAGGGTGAACTTTATGCTAGTACATATGGAATAAATAATAAACAAGTAGAAACTGTTCGAATATAAATCTATTTAGAGCAGCTATTGATATCACTCACCTTGAAAGTGGAGCTTGAGTGCTTTTTGTCTATAGCTAAACATTTATCATTTCTGTGTTTTAATAATGCATGGATCCTGTTCATACGAAGCAGGATGACAGTTTCAATTCATATCTAGCTGGTGATATTAGAAAAATAGAAATCTTTGATCTCTCTTTAACTTGATAAAATTTGTGTTTAGGTGCATGAACCACATCCTGACATAGGTTGCTTCTCTGATCTAGCTACTATCATGGGCTGCTGTTACTCTGCTTGGACATTTGAAATGCAATTTCTGCTAGCTTCCTTCTTTTTAGCACCCTCCTTCCATTTCTCCCCTCACACACATTCTGGCCACATAAATCATAGAGATGACTTAGTTGTTTTTCCATTATAGCTTTTACACCTTTATCCTACCCTTCCATTCTTCTCAGTTGCTTATATATTGATTTCCCTTTACAGAATTCATGAAGATCATTTTGAATATGATCCTGTGAATCCAACAATTTTTCTTTTCACCATCTCTAGACTAGTTTTCATTTGCTATCAGTTGCTCTCCACTGTGCCCTCCAGCCCCACAATATAGGGAAACTTGGAAAATTTCAGGCTAAACATTTTTCATTGAATCATATATTGAGAGCCAAAAGGGATCTTAATGGTCATCTAGTCAAACTCCCCATTTTAGAGGTAGGGAAACTGAAGCACAGGGAAGTCATGTGATTTTATCCAAGTTGACACAGGTTGTATTGAGAGGTATGTTTTGAAAGCAGGGCTTCTAGCTTCAGATGAAGTGTTCTAAGTATTATATGCCTCACCCCTTGTTTCCTAGTTAACATCTTAGGTAGGGGAAATTATTCAGGGTCTCTCAGTAGGAGTCCTTTCATCTCTACACAAACCTTCAAAACTCTGATGAGGTGTGATGCCTGAGTTGATCCAGGAGCTGCTTTGAAGCATGGATCCAGGAATCTTCCATCATTGTGGATTTCCTCTTGCTGCCTTATCCTGAAGACCATCATCCAACAGCTCCCTAGAATGTATCTTAGCAGCAACACATAGTTCAACTCAATCTACATGTAAGGAAGCTGAAACTCAGGAGTTTTTATAAATTGCAGTTAAAACAAAAAATATATATATGCTTTATTTGTCTAGATTTAATGGTGTACTTTTGGTACTATTTGCAAATATCTTATTTAAAACATATATCAAACATATTAATATTCCTCAACATTGTAACACAATTTTAAGAGAGTAACTACTTTAGATTTGCCCTGTTTGACACTTAACATTTATGACTTGGTATTTAGGAGTTGAATATCATTAATACTAACACCACCCCTACAGGTTGGCTCATTATTGAGTAACTTTCTTGCCATTAGTTATAAGGAAAATGTTCTTTGGAAATATTCTTTCATCCATGTAAGAAATGGAGTGGAAGACTGGATATGACTTTTAGTACATATTTTTATGACTATATGAAAAATACAGTGACAGAAACTTTTACATGAATAAGCTCAACAGAAATATGTTTTTCTGATAGACATCTTTTTGGAACAATCTTCAGATAAATCAGTAGCTGCATAGGAATAAATTAAGAAATTGAAATGAAATAAGTATTCAGTTTTTTGGAGTAGACATAATTGGAACCTTTATTAACTTTAGGAATTGAGTAGTTTTGAAAGGAATATCAATATACGAGAGGCAAATGGGAAATGTAGACCTTAGAATAAGAAAGATTTGAAAGGTTTGGGGGGGGGTTATACTGTGAATTAGTGGGAGCAGATGAAGCAAGAGTTGGAGGGCTTTTTGTAATTTAAATTGTATTTTTATTTTCAGTTTCAAATTCCCCCCCTTGCTCTACCCTTCCCTCCACCCATGGAGAAGGCAAGAAATATGATATTCATTATATATGTATATATTAAATTATATAAAACATATTTCCACATTATCCATGTTCTTCCAAAAAGTAAGGAAAATAAAGAAAGGGAAAAAATATGCTTCAATCTGCACTCTGTGAACATCAGTTCTTTATCTGGAGGTGGATAGCATTTTACATAAAGTGTCCTTTGGAATGACAATGGATCATTGTATTGATCATGGATACTTAGTCTTTAACAGTTGATTATATTTACAGTATTGCTATTATGACATGGATTGTTTTCTGGCTTGTTCATGTAATGATTGGACTGATGCCACCTGCTGGAGACTTACTGTAGGAAAGCTCCACCATGAGGAAAAGGCCTCTGAGGGCAAAGCCATGCAGCTTTTCTTTGGCATCAGGAAGTGACGTTTGCATGTGGGAGGAAGAGGGGGTGAGGCTGGCTCTCTCGCTCTTTTTTTCCTCAGGACTCGGGTGGAGAAGGGAGCTGGAAATGCACTCTCCCTTTAATAGATAGATGAATCTAGGCCTTTCTCTTTCTCTTCATCAAATTCTTATTCTCCTTAATAAGTGCTTAAAGGTCTAACTCTTGCTAAAGCTTATAATTTATTGGCAACCACTCATTAGATATTTTAGACAGACTAGCTAGAATTTTACGCCCTTACATTCACTTACATTAATGCATGTAAGTCTTCCTAAGTTTTTCTGAATCTATCCCCTTCATAATTTCTTAAACTCTATAGTATCCCATTACATTCATATGCTGCATCTGCTTCAACCATTCCCAAATTAATGGGCATTCTCTCCATTTCCAATACTTTCCCACCACAAAATGAGTTGCTATAAATATTTTTGTGCGTATGGTTTCATTTCCTCTCTTTGAGATCCTGAGGATGTAGAACTAATATCAGTATTGCTGGGTCAAAGGGTATGAGGACTTTTTTAGGTCTTTGAACAGAGTTCAAATTGTTCTCCAAAATAGTTGGTCTAATTCACAGGTCCACCAACGGTGCTTTAATGTTCCTATTTTTTCACATCCCTTGGGAGGGCTTTAAGGAAGCAAGCTTAGGAAAATAAGATCATTGTTAGGGATTTAGTAAAAATCTTTGCATTCAACTAGCTCTTCCCCTCCCCATTTTTTTTTTAATAGAAGAGGGAACTAAGGTCCAGAAAAGGTAGATAACTTAACCAAGGTCAATCAGGTAGCATATAACAGAACAGGAATTCAAATCTAGATGCTTTGACTCCAAACACATTGTGCTTAACATTCTACCAGAAAAAGCTGAGCATGTGAAGTACCTAGATGTGTTAGAGACACTGTCATAGATTAGGCTCTTGGGAATTCTTCCATAACCATGGGCACTAAGATGAATTATAAATAATTTCATGATTCATTGCATCTGTGATTTCATTGAAGAAGTTATTCCCTCCAGTGCAGTAGTTTGTAAACTCTTCATGATTTCTCATCCTCTCTGTGAAATCCTCCCCAGGGTGTTCGCCCAACATGCTTGAAAACATTTCTATGGTTTTCTTGATATTAGATAGATGGCAGCATAGCTTCTAGGTTGTCGATCAGCTTATCCTTTGCTTTCATCACATGGCCAGTCCACCTTCTTTTCTAGTCATAATTTTCTCTGACAGAATTTTTTTTATGTGATGTCTTTTGTGCAGTTCTTTATAGCTTATGAAAAGACAACTAATGTCCTCCATATATGCCTTACAGGTGACTATCAATTTGAATTTCTTGATACAGTGACATTCTATAACTATACACCACATAGTATAACCACAAAAAATGTAAGTGCTATAAAATGGGTCTTTGCAGAAACCTGTATTTAAAAAAAAACATTGTGCAGTTTCTCAATGGTAATCTAACCCATTTCACCTTCCCTTTGAATTATCTGCTAGATAAAATCTCTGTCCAAGCTATAAGTACTGCTCTATTAGTTCTATGGGTTTTTTACCCCTCCAAATCTTTCTGTACAATGGGCATTTTTTTATCCATTTTTTTTTCTAGTTTATATAATTAGGCCAAACTCTTAAAATGAAAATACATGGTGTAAGGTCTAAAATTCTAGCAGTGTTGTCTAAAATCTAATGAGTGGTTGCCTTAAATTAGAAAATGTATAGCACTAATCTTTGGGCTTTAAGTATTTGTTAAAGTATATTAGGGGTTAGTAAAGAAAAACACTTAGATAAAGTATGAGAGTTGTCTACTCTCCCTATTCTGCCTGTCCCTGCCGCCTCTGCTGCCAAACCTCCGTCTGGGAACCAAAAAGGCCCTCACTCCCCTGCAGCTTCTCCCAGAAGCCTCCTGTGAAACAGGAAACAGGGCCATCCACATACACAGCTCCAAGCTAATTGGCTGGTAACACTGATTGACTGGACACACAGGCGGCAGACATCACTTCCAAACTGACTTTTGAAACCCCAGAAAAGGTCACTTCCGGATGCTTACTCATGAGCTTTCTTTTCATGGTGGAGCTTCCCTGAAATATCTTTCTCAACAGGGTGGTAGCACTCTAATTCTCACAGTAGAAAACATTTAGGAAATATGTATGGAAAAAAATTTACAAAAAATATATGGAAACACTTAGGAAACTCAGAAAAGTTTCAGTATTATAAGGTCATCAGCAAACTGAATTTGAAATACCTTACTATCTATGAAATCACACTTTCATCTGGATTGTCTGTGAGACAAGCCCCCCACCCTCCAATTGCAGTATACAATTAGGTATGGAAACATCTCCTTGTTTTTTGCTTTGCATGCTACTACTCCTCAGAGAGCCACTGAACAACATTATCTCAATTTTCTTATCTTTCAAAGAATCTTTTATAGTTTTGTCCAGTGCCTGGGCAATACATTGATAAAAAGATTGTTCTAGGTAGAATTTTGTTCTACTAAATCAGATGCCTTTTTCTTTTTTTTTTCTTTTAAACTATTCCTTCTCAAAAGTGTTTTACTTCTGACTGTCCCTTCCCCTACTCTGCACTCCCTTTTTTTTCACCCTTCCTTCCTTATCCTCTTCCCCTCATACTTTCCTGTAGGGTTAAATAGATTACTCCTCCCAACTGGGTGTGAATGTTGTTCCCTCCATGAGCCAACTCTGATGAGTTTAAGGTCTTTGAGCTAATTCTATGTTCCAAATTTTCTTCCTCTCTCTCTCCTCAACCCTCCCTATGAAATCAAGCAATTCAACATGTCATACTTGTGCTGTTATGCCAAACATCTTTACCTTCCTTGAAAGTATTTTGCTCTTTACTACTTTCTCCCCGAATCCGCCCTTCCCTCCTTCCCCTCTCTCCCCCCCTTATCTCCCACCCCTCCCTCAGGGCAAAAATATATTACTATACCCACTTGAGTATGTATGTTAGTCTTTCTTTGAGTCAATTCTGATGATATTAAGGTTCATTCACTCCCCAATTCCTTCCCCTCTTCCCCTCCCCTCCATAAGCTTTTTTTCTTGTTTCCTTCATGTGAACAACCTCTCCCCAGACCATCTCTCCCCTTCCCCCTCCCCCAGTCTATTTCTCCTACACCTCAACCCTATTTTAAGGATGTCATTATGGGTTAGTTAGGTGGTACAGTGGACAATGCAAATACCTTTTTACAATCAACAAATTATAAGCATGTCACAGTTTTGTTTTCTCTGAACTTTTAAACCAGTTGTGTAATTATAAAGATGCAATATAGGAGAAAATACCATTTGCAAAGGTCTGCCTGTTCCCTTGTATGTATGTTATTCTCAAAAATGTTTGTAGCAATGGGAAATAAGTTTGGGGTCTTTAGCTATTAACATTAGCTTGTCTACTTTTTTATAAAAACTTTTGATAATTTCAATATTTTTTCTAAACCTTTAGTACTTTTATGTATTTTACCTACCTTCAAACTCAGTTCCTTAGCAGTGTCATTACTATGTCAGCTCCAGCAAGGATCTCTTCTATAAACCTAAGCTTCAATTATTGTATTCTTTAGTGCTATTTCCAATGTATCACATAGTCTACAAAAGGATTTTGATATTAAGGTTTAAAATATAGTGGAGACTGTCATTTTACATGGATAATTATTTGTTTCAAAAACTATTTGTAGATTTTTTGCATTTTCATCTATTTGTTGTCCTCCCTCTACTTTCATCCTTACATATATTCATCCATTTTGCTTAGTTGGTCCTTGTGCCAAGACTTCTATAAACATATTTTCTCTTCCATAGTTTTTTGCTATTTATAGGGTGATAGTGATCAAGCTTATGTGATAGACAACTTGAGGAGAAAGTCACAAGGTATTGGGCTGGCAAACACAAAATAACTTCACAAAAATTAAATTGATTTCATTTTGACAGGAAATTACTAGTTATTAATTATAAGTATGGAAAATAGCTCTAATTATTATGTCAGAATATTGGTACATATATTTTGGAAGTATGCTGTAATGCTTCAATAATTGTATTATCTCATTAATGTTGAGTAGTACCCTCTAGGATTGCAGATCAAAATCCATACTTTTCCTATCCTTTGTGAAACCTTGTGTTCTCCAATAAATCTTCCTATCTTTTGTAACTCTTTTTTTGTAAATCTTTTCCCATAAATCTGTCCAGTGGATTTCCTTTATGTCTTTTAAGATGATGTATATACCAGAACCTCAAAAAGGCTCTGTATCTGTAATTCTTTATTCTGACTACTTGACTGGCCTACTACCTCTTCTCATCCTGCATTTCTTTAATGATATTCCGATGCCTCTTACTTCATGTAATTTTTTGTTGTCAACATGCAGCATCCTATCTACGCCAGCTGTACATTTCTCCATCTCTCTTTTGTTGACCTAAAGTTTTTATTTTACAAAGACTCTAGTACTTTCTGTGTTCTACAATCATTAATTTTTAAAACAGTCTAACTCCTAAAACTACACTTTTACTCTGAGATTTTTATTGTACTATAGTACAGTACTGTACTATAGAATTCCATGTTCTGATGTACTGCTTAGAAATTTTCTTTTTTCAACTTGGAGACAAATAATTATAAGTTCACTTTATAAATGACCACTAAAATATATTTTTTAAATCTTTATGAAAGGATAAAATGAGGTGCCTATGTCCCTTTAGTGAATATCACTATTTAGGTCTATTTATAGCTCTTTGGATTTACGCATGAAGAACTATTCTAATCTTTATTGTTGCTTCATAGTTAAAGTGTAAAAGTCCCTCTCTGTACATGTATTTTATTATTATCTTCTTGTGTGTGTGTGTGTGTGTGTATGTGTATGTGTGTGTGTGTGTGTGTGTTTGTTTGGTGAGGCAATTGGGGTTAAGTGACTTGCCCAGGGTCACACAGCTCGTAAGTGTCAAGTGTCTGAGGCCAGATTTGAACTCAGGTCCTCCTGGCTCCAGGGCCAGTGCTCTATCCACTGCACCACCTAGCTGCCCCTATTATTATCTTCTTTAAGGGTCAATTCCCTCTTAGTACCTAATTTAGTTTTAGCAAAACACAGAGAAGGTTTTGATGGCTTGTTTTTGTTATACAATGATTAATAATGCTTAAAAACCATTGGTAAAGTAATGAATACTGGTCCTGCCTTCCTTTGGCAGCCTTGACTTTATCATCGAAAGATGTGATCATGTATCAGTCAAGCTTCAGAGCCTCTTGCTGCTGCTGTTCATTTTGCAAGTACTCTAAGCCTGATGTTTCTTTAGATGTCAGCATATTTACTTGTGCCTTTATGAGAGAGAGAGATCACTTTAGCTACATCTATTTCATGTAACTGAGAACTTAAACAGAATATAGCTTACCACACATGCACCTATGTGTGTATGAACATATCTACATTTCCTTCCTTTCGTTTTCCCTTTCCCTCTCTCTCTCTCCCTTCCTTGCTTCCTTGCTTCCTTCCTTCCTTCCTTCCATCCATCCATCCATCCATCCATCCATCCATCCACCCATCCATCCATCCATTCATTAAAAATGTCATAATAGGGCCAGCTAGGTGGTGCAGTGAATAGAGCACCAGCCCTGGATTCAGGAGGACCCAAGTTCAAATCCAGCCAAAAACATTTGGCACTTACTAGCTGTGTGACACTGCACAAGTCACATAACCCTCATTGCTCCACAAATAATAATAATAATAAATAAATAAAATTATTTTGCCCCCCCCCACACCTTAGGATCTCCTGTTTCTCTCTATGCATTACTATCTATAAACTCTCTTCATCTTTCCTCTCCCTCTCTTTCCCTTTCTTTCCCCCCTCTGCCCTTCCTTTCATTTTTCAGGCTTCTTATCCTTTATCCCTACAAAACCCATCTTTATAAAAAGGTTAGAGGTAAAAGTCCTTGCAAAAGAAAAAAAAGTAGATATATGAGTTACTTTACAAGGAACACATATTGGGTTCTAAGATACAGTGAATCTGGTCTCTAGGTGAATACATCCTGGAACTGGTTGCCCGGGAAATAAGTATGAGGGAGCACTTTTTTCACTGCCTGAACGTCAAAAACCTCATATCTCTTCTAGTTTATTTCTTATTGGATTCTTTCTGGTCACATGTTAGAAAATTAGTATATCAGCTAATAGGTTGGTTAATTAGAAGTAACACACATGCATACATATATATGTATGTGTGTGTGTGTGTATATATATATATATATCCTGAATTTAGTGGCTTGATGAAACACAAGTTTTCATGTTTATGTTGTTTTGTTTAGCAAGTAATATAATTTGAAGTGGAAAACCTTATATCTTTTACAGTAAAAATCTCATACATAATGAATGTAAAAACTGACTAAGAATGATTTCTAGAAAAAAGTATAAAGCATATACATAGAAATAATAAAATCTATGAACTGTTACAAAGAAACTATCAGTAGAACTAGAACTTGAGAACTGGGAAGCACCTCATTTCATATATGAAAAAAAAAACACCTGAACCACAGAGACATTACATAACTGGTCCAGAGTCACATAGCAAGTAACTAGTAGAGCTGGTATAAAAACCTAGGTTTTAATTTACAATCAGCCCACTGTGTTTTTCCCTGTCAAATGAGTAGCCTATAGAGTACTTAAAATGGCAGCTATATAATGATAAAAATTTATTTTAAATTAATATATCACTCAATGAAGCAGTAGATAAATAGATTTAATTAGAAGGTAATGAACCTCATTCAAGTGCCCATTCTTTTAATGGTTTGAGAGTCATTTGAAAAATGGATGAATCTCAAATGTCAATAGGAACATTTAAGTGAATATTATTCCATTTATATATGTATATCATATATACACATATGGAATAATACGTATATATATATATATGGGATAATTTTTAAAATAAAATACATGGTATGTACTTTATTTGTAAGTAGCATTAGATGACTAAAAAGACAAAACATTTCCCAAGGCTTACTACAATTTTATCTTGGTAGAATATCATAACCCATTTTTATTAATATCATTGCCTTCTGATCTGGAATGCCTGATGGTCACGTCTCTATAAATGGCATAGAATTCATATATGTGAACAGAGCTTATTTCTAATTTAAAAGGGGTACTAATGTGGAAAAATGTACTTCAATCACTCTCAAATTGCATTTAAGGAGCTTAATTCTTCTAAAATATTTATGGTACTTTAATTGTCTCAGATTTATTTCACCAGTTCCCCTCCAAAAGACACATTGCTTGTTTTGGTGAAATGTATATCTTTTGTTATTGTTGTTGTTGTTGTTTGGTGAGGCAATTGGGGTTAAGTGACTTGCCCAGGGTCATGACACAGCTAATAAGTGTCAAGTGTCTGAGGTAGGATTTGAACTCAGATCTTCCTGACTCCAGGTCTGGTGCTCTATCCACTGCGCCACCTAGCTGCCCCTAAAGGTATATCTTTTTAAAGCAAAATGGACAAATGAAAAGATCTCTTAAAATACATCTTATAAATAAGGTATAATAATGAGGTGGTAATCTAACATTTTCTCTTCCATATTTAACATTTATACATCTCTCCATGCATAAAATAGCCATAGCTGTACTTATTTGTGTAAAGCAATGTGGTATGTTGGCAAAAGCCCTGATTTAGGCATTAGGAAGACAGTTTCAAATCCTCCTCTGAGTCTACTTCAAAGCCATATCTTGAGCCTGAATGGACTTTCTCAAAGAGGATCTTTCAAACAATATAAAATCAATAAATGCTCTTACAGATTTAGTGTATGCTACAGAAATTCCAAAAATATGATTCTCTATTTGTAGTTAGCATATTATTCACCACCACCATCACCATCACTAATAATAATTTTTGTTATTATTATTCTCTTCATTGTATTTGGAGTATTAAGTCACCTGAAAGGAGGAAAGCCAGTATTGGTCCACAAGGGGCTGAGACTTTTTTTCTTTTTCTTTTTTATTCAGGTGCAGAGTCATCCTGGCTTTTTCAGTCACTTTAAACTTCACATAGTTATACTGGTTGAGTTACTTGTTTTAGAAATGTCTTTTTTAGAAGTGACTATCCAAAAAAAGATACATCACTTTGTTTGTAGTTTGCTCTTGTGACAGCCAACTTGAGAAGTGTAGGCCAAAAAACAATGTTCAAAATGCAAGCAAAACCACTTGAGGCAGAGTTCTGAGCCAATACCCATTTATGAAAGGAACCTAGCTTCCTTTAATGAAGAGGATGTCAGATCTTCCTAGTCATCTAAGATGTCCTCTTCAGGGCCTTAACTTAATAGTCCTTGAGGCCCACAAAATACAGGTGAAGCAAACTGAAAGCACAGAGTTTTATTGGTAGATAGATGTTGCCCTTGACCCTCCAGGAGGGTCTACACAAAATGCAGACAATGGGCAGACCTTAAGAGACTTATCTTGGGGCAGCTAGGTGGTGCAGCGGATAAAGCTCCAGCCTCACAATTTCCTAGAGTAAAAACACAAATATCACAGATTAAAATTCTTGGCATTGTTCAGAAAAACACATTTTTATATAACTCACCATCCACCATGTTGAGGAAGTTAGTTTTAGGCTCAGGGAAAAGGGAGCCCTGGCAGTCAAGAATTGAACTATGGAAAGAAGCACATCCCAGCTATGCAACTTGAAGAGGTGCTGTATACAAGGTAGAACTGGACAAAGTCTAGACAGAGAGAAAAACATTGAGAGCAGTCAGTACCACAATTGTGATTGCCTTGATCATATATATCGCCTAGATATATGTGATCCTGACATATGTGATCCTACCATGCTACTCTAGGTTTCTGACCACTCTTCACACAAACACCATATGTATAGATATTATTCCAAAGAGTTTTGGAGTGTGGTTTATAATCAGTATGGATTTGTGAGCACAGCTGACAAATTTAGTCCTCTCCCTAAGCAATTTTCTTTTAGTGTCTTGTTTGGATCTCTTCTTCATTCTCTAACACTCTCTACATTACTTTAAACTTCATCCTGTATATGTTATATCATGCATTTGTCCAGTAGAACAAAACACCCTGACAACAAGGACCATGAAATGTATCCTCATTTTCTAGAGGCATTGTGGATTAGTAGATAGGGAGCTGACTTTGAAGCCAAGAAAATCTGGATGTGTCATGGCACTGACGTATGCTAGTTGTGTGACTCTGGAGAGGTTACTTAAAATCTCAGTGCTGTAGGCAAATGTTTGAGATTGGAAATTTCAGAAAATGTGTCAACCCACATCGCTAGATAAGGTATCTTTCTGGGAGCTCTCTACACCAGTGAAATCACAGGTCTTGTTCTTAAGCACCCACCATAGTTTCTTGCACATAATAAATGTATAATATGTGCTGGTATGGTTGGATTGAATTGAAGGGATTGTACCAGGGATTGTTTTGTTTTGTTGATTTCAAAGCAAGGCAGTGCATTATGAAAAATAGAGAATTGTTGAAAATAGCAGTTGCAAAATTGATAGGTGTTAATATTTTCTCAAAAGAGCTGTGATTTCATCAGTGTGTATATTTGTCAAACAGACAAAGTCTAACCCCCTCCTTTAATACCCTATATAATTATCACTATATGTTGTTTTGACCAAATGCAAGAAAACTGCTCACCTTTTGGCTTACCTTATAGTGACAGTACTCTCCAAATTTAGGCTCCTACTTACTGCTTTTCTATTTTAGCAGACCCTGTCAGCTTCTGCTCTGCACAAGTCACAACCTTGGGGAATTAAGGGCCTTCTGTATGCCATGGGGAGACATCATGTCTTCATTTTGGTAGAGGACAAATATGATATTAAAATTTTATGAAGCAACCATTAAGGTAAACAGAAATATGGTGTCTGTGTACTTTACCTTGAAGATGAAATGTAAATGCAGACATGAAGGCATTGAGGTCATTTATCAAGGCTTATATAGTTTTTAATTTTATTTGCAGGTTATCTTAGTGTAAATCATGCTATTTGTGGAGATTTTCTATAGCATTCGTGATTTAAGATCTTTTAATGTACCTTTCCTTTTTTGCCCTTTATTTTCATTTCACTGTGGAACAATAAACTTGGAATAATTTTATTTCCCCCCCCTTTTGGGGGGGCAGGATAATGTGGGTTAAGTGATGTGCCCAGGGTCACGCAGCTGGTTAAGTGTCAAGTGTCTGACACCGGATTTGAACTCAGGTCCTCCTGAATCCAGAGCCAGTGCTTTATCCACTGCACCACCTAGCTGCCCCAATTTTATTCCTTTTAACAAATATTTACTATACATCTGTCTTCTTCATAGTATGGCATTAGGGACAAGGTGAGTTACCAAGATTAAATAAAGTGTGGTAAAATGCAACCTAACCCTCATGTTGCTTGTAATTACCAGAGTAAAATAATTTTAGTTACCTTTTTTAGTTTAGTTCATTAAATTAAGGCTTCAGTGAAAAATTCATTTTCATAATACCATTGTGGATTAGATAGAAAAGTGAAGGCTTGACAGTAGTTAATTTAAGAGTATCTTCTATTGATTGATCAACTAAAGACAATAAACATATGGTTTTAGAGCTTGACAGGTGCTTAGAGGCCTTCAATTCCAAATGACAGATAAGGAAAGTAAGGAAAAGCTATTGAGCAACTTGTCCAGGATCAGGCAGCTAGTGAGTGTCTGAGGCCAGACTCTAATCTTTATCGTTCTTCCTTTTTCTAATGATAGAGATTGCATAATTTTTGTTGTCAAGAGTCTTATCTAGTGTGGCAAAGAAAGAAATATATTTTTAAAAAACTATAATAAAAAAAGGAATGTTATAAATGTCAAAGAGGGATAAAGGCAAAATCCAATGAAAAGTATGAAAAAGAGATGAGTTCCAGCTAGCAGAGTTTTGGGAAGGCTTCATTAAGGAAGGAGCAAATGTATTGGTATTTCAGGAACATGTAGATTGTAGAGATGGGGTTGAAGTGTAAAGGATGTCGTTATCAAAGAAATGGGAAAGAGTAAGAGTAAATGCAGGATAGAAAATGGTCCAGCTTTCATGCAACATGGAAGCTGCAAGGAAGAGTAGTATGACAATAAATTGGATTAAAAAGAGTTGTAGTTTACCTTAAATGTCATAGTGAAGATTACAAAATTTATTCAAGACAGTGGAGAATAACATGATCAGATTGATATGTTAGGAAGATTATGTAGGCATCATTGTGAAGGTTAGATTGGAAAGAAAAGATATTGGAATCAGTAAGACCCATTTAAAAGGTAATAGTCTAGACAAAAAGAGATGTTGGTCTAAGTAGAGTTTTTAAAGTAGAAGTTAGTAGAAAGGAGGGAACACTATTGTGTATATAGACTTGGCAGACATACTAGAAAGTTTGATATGGAGGAGTGGGAAAGGAAAGGGAAGACTCAAAGGTGACTCAAATATTATCTAAAATTATTTGGAATGGGTATTGAAATGAGTGTAATGGGGTATATGATATGGGTGTTAATTGAATCAAGGGAAAATGTTAGCTTATAATAACATGTTTTTATATAGCTAAGTTTCCAGCTCTCTGAAGTTCTCAGCAAGTTAGATAAACCCTTTATGGTAGACTTAAGAAAGGGCACATGGATAGATAACAAAGAAAGAGCAGGTCATGGATGACTTGTAAATCTAAATCCAAATCATTGAGATTACAGATCCATTTGTGTGATTATACAATAGTTAATATATACAAAATGTTTTCTTCCCAACTGTATGAAAAGGATAAGTTTTATCACCTCATTGACATATGAGGAATCTGAGGCCTGGAGAAGGAAATAATTTGTCTTTTGTCATATAACTAGAAAATGGCAGATCCTAGATTGTAAGCAAGGTCTCTGTATTCCACAGGCAGTATTCTATCTACAGTATACCACTTGATTAGAGCATGGAGACTAAAGTCAGGGGCTGAATTTCTATACATACTCCATCAACAGTCAACAAATATTTATTAAGCACTATGTACCTGGCACTGTGCTAAGCATTGAGGATTCAAGTATAAGCAAAAATAAATACTTCCTGACCTCACCTGGCATACTGTTCAGTGGGAGAGGATGCAAGATTAAAGAGGAGGATGAAAAGTGGGAGGCAGAGGAGATACCAATTAGGGGACATGGTCATGAAGTCCAGAGAGTTAGAAGCAGAGTCAAGAGAGACCTAAAGGATAAGCTGTTCCAAGTCCTCACCAAAGATGAAGTTTCTAGGAGTAACTCAGCAATGGAAGAATGGATCACAAAGAGAGAATGAGAAAGCTCCATGAACTGAGGGAACTTCCAGAATGAAAAGGCAACAAAGTTATGGTAGTGTGGTGAAATAATGGAATTTGGTAGATGCCCAGGGGTCCAACTTGATTGACTTAGTAGTGTGTGAATTGGGTGTGAATGAAGAACTACTAAGTACCCACTTAAAGGTGATTAGATCTTGAATTTAAATTTAGCCAACCCTGAGAAGCAGTGTTTTCAGAGGCTATGGACTGTGACATCAACAGAACACCTCTCTCAAACAATCAACTTGAAGAACCTCCCATTTCTGGGAGGAAGACAGGAAGTAGGAAGGGGTGGAGGGGGAGGGACTGATGGATGGGATCTTTCTCTTTTGGTTCTAGACATCGGCTTGGTGGCAGGACTTCATGTGGGCTGTTAGGAAGGCTAGGATTTCTGTGCTATAAGGAATCTGTTATCAATCTTTCTCTCTCTTTACTATCTTATATCTTTTAACCCTTAAAAGCTTAAACTATTGGTGAATTTATCAGTGATTTTAGCCAATTTCTCCCCAAAACTGGGGGGTGGGGGGCAGATTAGAACCCACATTTAGAAATTTAAATAACACAGCTGAGAAGTTTGGAGACACAAAAGCAGATCCAGGAGAATATCATACACAATCATAATGTTTCACAGCTCTAGCATTCACTACATATTTCATAACTGATACACATTGTGGGTCACATAGGATAAGTTGAGAAAACATAAATGTTTCATCAAAAGCCATCACTCCTACCAGAAAGTTCACACGAATGTCATTGTTCTTATTTGCCTGTTTGACAAGCGGATGAATTGTATTAATTATTTAACAAATATTTTATACTTCAAAAATATGTTAATAAAACATTGTTTACTTATAGAACTTCACATACGAAGATGACAAGAAACAAATGTGTATGTTTCTACATTTACATTTTAAAACAAATTTAATTGGCCATTATTCTTTTATGTTGGAAGACAAGAAAATAATGAGGAAGAATGCCTTATATGTGAAAGATTTAGGATCGAATTCTCCTTAACCAATGATCTGAATTCAAATAAATAAGGCTTGATGAGGTAACTTTGTTCAACAAAATGCAATGAGGTCATTTAAAAGAATAGGATTTATATGATTATTATTTTATTCATTCACCAAATACTTATTGAACACCTATTGTGTTCTAAAGCCCTGTTCTAGATGTTGGGGACAAAAATATTAACCAGAGTCCTGACTCCAAGGAAGGATAAAATATAGGGATAAAAAGATATGTATATAAATAATTACAATTATTAATAAGGCAGCAACATGTGATGAATGCTATAAGAGAATAGAAAAGTAGAAATTTGGATAGGGATATAACCATATAAGTAGAGTAGGATGTCATAATAGATAATCAATAAAACTTGTTTAGTAAACAAATAGATATGGTAAATAGATTAGTGTGATCAGAAGATAGGATTTGTGGGGGCAGCTAGGTGGCACAGTGGATAAAGCATGGGCCCTGGATTCAGGAGGACCTGAGTTCAAATTCAGCCTCAGACACTTGACATTTACTAGCTGTGTGACCCTGGGCAAGTCACTTAACCCTCATTGCCCTGAAACAAACAAAAAATAAGATTGGATTTGTTTGCATAAACTATCAGAGACAATACTGAAAATGTCTGTTGTATATATACATACATATACATATATATATACACACATGTATATACATACACATATATACATGTATACACACACACACACACACACACACATATATATCCATGGAAACAGCATGGTATTGTAGAAAGATCAGATCTAGTATCTGCAAAAGTTAAAGCCCCCACATTCTCAGCAACTACAGACTCTGAAGACATAGAAAAGATAACTCTCTTCTCCAAATTCCTCCACTATTGAATGGTTGAACATCATAAATGGATATATTTTTTATCAGTAGAAATAACATTAAAGAAGATATGTTACCATCTGCTTTGATGCTGTATCATGAGGACTGTGGGAACTTTTTTTTAACTGACTTAGAACTGAAATGACCTATAAGTTTTATGAAATCCATAAGAATGTAAACTCCTTGAGATCTGAGATACTCCTATTAGTATCCACAGTGCTTATAGATGATAAGCACATTTATGCACTGTAAAAAAAAAATTAACTTATCCTGATCTGTAAATTTTATAACTGTGGGCTATTTGAAAAATTATATCTATATAAAAATTATAAGTTTAGGAAAATTATAATTGGGCCATAAATCCCTTCATGATTGCCATTCAAATGTGAGAATATCCTTACTAACTGGGCCTTAATCTGTTGACTTTTGACTGGCTATTTATTTCTTAAGCCCATCTGTTAGGGTCATTTAAAAATTTCCACCCTGCTACTCCCAAATTAATAAGCAAACAGCCTCTTTTATTTAAAATAATCAAATCAGGGCTTATTTATAAAAATAAATATAAAAGGTAAGGGTAAAGAAATGCAAAGTTATACTACCAACCTTCCAGGTACATCTCTCTGGCCCCTGAGCTTCTCTCACCAACCTCTCGGCATCTCTAGCATCTCCTTAACCTCCTCTGTGCTGACAAACCTTCTTCTAGCATTCCCCCTTTCCATCTAACTTCCCTCTCTGCACCATAGCAACGACCCCCGAAAAGCCCCTAACTCCATTTTCTTGTGAACCCTCTTTCTTTATTGTAGCTACCTACAGCATCTCTAGCATCTCAGGCTATATATCCCTTTTCTCCCCTCAAACTTCCGGCTCCATGCTCTCCTGCACACGCCAAGCTAATTCGCTGACCACCCTAATGTAGTGGCCTGGGAGCTCAAGTGAACCATGCATATCATGGGCTGGGCTGGGCCCAGATATCCAGGTTATATCCCCATCAGGGTAGAGGGAGCTGGGGCTTTCCTTAAGGCCCACGGGGCTTCTCAGCTCCTTTGCTGAACCAGAGTAGGAGGGGCAACTCTGCTTGGCAAGCCTGAGGCTAATTTTAATGCCCACAACACACGTACATATGCACATTCACTCACATGTACACATATTTATATATATATGAAATTTGTTCATTTTTTAAATTCTTTCATTCATTCATACTATTGGATTTTAAGATAGATGATCTAATTTTGGTGCTTAACTGCCAAGTCACCTGTATGACTTTGGATAAGTCATTTAACCTGTCCGACTCAATTGCCTCATTTATAAAATGAGGAAGTCAGACTGCATGAACTCTAAGGTTCTTTCCAGCTCTAAATCCTAATGAGAATTTTTTTTCGTTCTAATTGTTCAGATTCTATTAATAGAAAATTTTATTTTACTTAGGTGATTGAACTTGGACTTGGAATGTATTTCTTATTAATGAAGATTATAATTGCTCATAATTGAATTCTCTCATGAGAGTTATTGTATTTCCAGGAAAAGACTGAACTATGTCATATAGTTATTTTTAATACTAAGTATTTTGGTGAGAATAAAAAATCTATTATTGTAGTAATTTTTAAATCTAGAGCTCCATGAATAAATTGTTTGATTTATTGAAAAAAGTTCATTTAGTTTGAATTAAATTACTATTTCCCTGTTTTACAACAAAAATCCATTCAGGATAAGACGTAGCTACTTTTCTCAATTTTTAAAAAAGATTAAGACCTAAGAGCTCTAATTTTGATTAATCACAAGTAGATTGCTTTCTTGGTGAATGATTCTCAGAGATGCAGAAACTCTTTGACTGAACTCCTTAGCTGGTCTCCTAAGGCTAAGGCAAAAGACCATTACATTTGGATCTGGGCCTAGAGGAAAATAATTGATTTTATATGAATATCTGAAATGAAGAAAGATTTAGCTTCATTCCTTGTAGAAGGAGCACTGAGTTGAAAATCCTAAGACCTGGGTCATAATAATAACTCTGATATCAAAGCACTTTTTCACACAGCAATCTAAACTAAGTACTACATATATTATTTTCATCTAACATCAAAAACATCAGTTTCAGAAGAGGAAATAACTTATGTACCATCATAGAGTTAGCATATAGGAGAATAGGGATTTTATGTTAAGCCTTGATACTCCAACTCCAGTGATCTTTTCTTGATATTATATTGCTTCATAGTCCAGTCAGTGTTACCAACCAGCTGTGTATGTGTGACTCTGGGGCAAGTTACTTAATCTCTTTCAGCCTCTGTTTCCTTATCTGTAAAATTAGTAAGATAATAATAGTAACTGCTTTACAGGGCTAATGTATCAAATGAAATATATGTACAGCACATTTCAAACCTTAAAGCACTATTAGTTCACTATTATGTTATAATGTATTATCATGTGTTAGAAAGTCCTTTGACTCTTCTCAATAATACAATGATCCAAGACAATTCCAAAGGACTCATAATTGAAAATTTTCTCCAACATTGTATACAGTATCAACATTGTTGTGTGTTGATCATCTGTGATAGAGTTGACTCTTCTTGGCAATGCAATGGTCCAGGATAATTCCAAAGACTCATGATGGAAAATGCTTTCCAAATCCAGAAATAACAGCTGTGAAATCTAGATGCAGATTGAACCATACTGCTTTTACTTTTTTTGTTTTTCTTTTTTGAGTTTTTTCCCCCTTTTGTTCTTATTCTACTTTCATAGTGTAAAAAACTTAATTATTAATAACTATAACTAACCTGGAAAAATTATGATAACTGGACTTATGAAAAAATATGATTATATGAAAAATCATAGGTTTAGAAAAATTCTAAGTGGGCCGTAAGTCCCTTTGTGGTCGCCATTCAAATGTTAGAATATTTTTAAATTGACTAGCCTAATTTGGGGGGCTAATCTGACTGGAAGACTAATCTAGGGACTTTTGACTATTTGGCTATCTGACTTCATTAATTTAATGTGGGCCCTTTATAAAGTTCCACCACACTGCTCCCAAACTGATAGACTAAAGCTTAAGAAGCCTCTTAACCAAATAATCAAAGCAGAGTTCATTTATGAGATACTATTTCAAATTAGGAATACAGGGAAATAAAGTACAACCTGACTGCTTTCCTGCGGTCTCTTTCCACTGCATCTCTTTCTCACCAGCTGCGCTTCAACTTTTTGAATACAATAAGGGCCTTAGGGCACTCAGGTCCTTTATTCTAACTCCTCTTAATCTTCACTTTCTCCAACCTGTACCCTGTGCTGACCTGCTTCTGTGCTCTCTGCTGCCTCCTGGTCAGTCTGTCTTCTGCCGCCTTTGTGTTGCTGTTCGTCTTGTCCCCCTGTCTCTCCTTTCTAATCTTGTCAGCCACCCTCTTGACCTCTTCTCAGTCCCCTGTCTCCTTGTCTGAACTGAATTCTCCTCCATCCTTGTCCGTGCTCCCCTCTAGTTCTGTCTATCTAGTCCCTCCTCCCTCCTGTCTCACTCCCAGATCTATATATACCTTTTCTTCTCTCCACTCAAATCTCGGGGCTTCCTTCACCCCCACAGACCAAGCTAATCCACCAGCCAGGGCTGTGGCTGGTTTGGGGAGGGGGTGCACTCCCACTTCACATGCCTCAGCACAGGCTATCGGGATCTTTTGGATAGCTCCTCTCAGGTCGGAGGGAGCTGGGGCTTCCCCCCCCCCCACCCCAGCTGTCTGACCTGGTGTCTTGTATAGCCCACGGGGCTTTTTCGCTCAGCTGAAGCTGAGGAGGAGGGGGAGAGACCCTGAGGGCTTAAGGCTTTCTAATCTCAGCCTAAAGGTAGGGTCCCCAAATCAAAATAAATTTCCACAATAGCATGACTAATGCATAAATATGTTTAATGTAATTGCACATATGTAACCTATAGCAGATAGCTTGGCGGTCTTGGGGAGGTGATAGGGAGGGGAGGGTGGGAGAAAAATTTGGAACTAGAAATCTCATAAAAACAAATGTTGACACCCCCAATTGAGAAATGGTCAAAGGATATGAACAGGCAGTTTTCTGATGAAGAAACCAAAGCTATCTATTCCCATATGAAAAAATGCTCTAAATCACTATTGATTAGATAGATGCAAATTAAAACAACTCTGAAGTACCACCTGACACCTATCAGATTGGCTAAAATGACAAAAAAGGAAAATAATAAATGTTGGAGAATCTGTGGGAAAATTGGAACACTAATACATTGTTGGTGGAGCTGTGAACTGATCCAACCATTCTGGAGAGCAATTTGGAATTATGCCCAAAGGGCGATAAAGCTGTCCATACCCTTTGACCCAGCAATACCACTTTTGGGTCTTTTTCCCAAAGAAATCATGGAAAGGGGAAAGGGACCCACATGTACAAAAATATTTATAGCTTCTCTTTATGTGGTGGCAAGGAATTGGAAGTTATGGGGATGCCCATCAGTTGGGGAATGGCTGGACAAGTTGTGGTATATGAATACAATGGAATACTATTGTGCTGTAAGAAACAATGAGCAGAAGGAGTTCAGAGAAACCTGGAGGGTCTTGCATGGGCTGAGGATGAGTGAGATGAGCAGAACCAGAAGACCATTGTACACAGTATCATCAACATTGAGTGTTGATCTACTGTGATGGACTATATTCTTCTCACCAATGCAATGGTACAGAAGAGTTTCAGGGAACTCATGATAGAAGAGGATCTCCAAATCCAAGAAAAAAAAAAAAAAGAACTGTGAAGTATAGATGCTGAATGAACCATACTATTTCTTTTGTTTTTGGTGCTGTTGTTTTTTCTGTTTTGAGGTTTTTCGTCATTGCTCTGATTTTTCTATTATAACATGACTAATGCAGAAATAGGATTAATGTTATTATGTGTGTGTGTGTGTATATATATATATAAAACTTCTGTCAGATTACCTGCTCTCTAGGGGAGGGGGGAGGGAGGGGAGGGAGGGAGAAAAATCTGAAATTGGAAAGCTTGTATAAACAAAAGTTGAGAACTATCTTTACATGTAATAGAAAAAAATAAATTAATTTTTAAAAAAAAGAAATAATGAGCAGGTAGATTTCAGAAAAACCTGGAAAGACTTAAGTGGACTGATGCTGAGTGAAATGAGCAGAACCAGGAGAACATTGTACATAGTAACAGCAACATTGTGTCATCAATGATCAACTGTGATAGACTTGGCTCTTCTTAGCAATGCAATGATCCAAGACAATTCCAAAGAACTCATGATGTAAAATGTTCTCCACATCCAAAAAAACCAAAACAAAACAAAAAAAGAACTGTGGATTCTGAATGCAGATTGAACCATACTGTTTCTACTTTTTGATTTTTTTTTCTTTTTTGAGGTTTTCCTCTCTTGTTCTGATTCTTCTTTCACAACATGACTAATACAGAAATATGTTTAATGTGATTGTACATGATTAACCTATATCCGATTGCTTTCTGTCTTGGGGAGAGGGGAGGGAAGGGAGGGAGGGAGAAAAATTTGGAACTAAAAATCTTATGAAAACAAATGTTGTAAATGATCTTTACATGTAACCGGAAAATAATAAAATACTTTTATGATTAAAAAATAAAAAACCCCAAATGTTGAAAACTATCTCTACATGTAAATAGAAAATAATAAAGTACTTTTATGATTTAACACCAAAAAAAGTAAAAAAAAAGAAAAAAAAAGAAAATGTTCTCCATATCCAGAAAAAAGAACTGTGGAATCTGGATGCAGATTAAACTATACTGTTTCTACTTTTTTTTTTCTTTTTTAAGGTTTTTCCTTTTGTTCTGATTCTTCTTTCATAGCATGACTAATGCATAAATATGTTTAATGTGATTGTATATTTATAAAACCTATATCATATTGCTTGCTGTCTTGGGGAAGGGGGGGAAGAAAGGGAGGGAGAAAAATTTGGAACTAGAAATCTTATAAAAACAAATGTTGGAAACTTTCTCTACAGGTAACTAGAAAAAAATAAACTACTGTTAATGATTTAAAAAAAAAAAGTTTTCCTAGGTAGATCAGTGAAAGTTATAGTAAGTTTGATTTTGTAAGACCTCACCTTCCCATTCCTTCCACTTAGCTCTACTCCCTGAAAGGAAAATAAAAATAGACATTAAATTATATTTTCAGTGCATAATATTTGCCATCAGTTTGTTATACATAAGAATCTGGAAGTTGTTCATATTTGGCCTGCCAAATCTATGTTTTTTTCCCTCTCTCAAATGTAAGATTTTGTCTGTCAAAAGATCTATGGAAGGACTCTCTGCAAATTGTTTTTGTATTAATGTAAACAAGATTTTTTTAAATGTTAAAGAAGTTTAACATTAAATTATACATCTAGCTCTCTTTTGGGGGGGGGGGCAGGGCAATGAGGGTTAAGTGACCTGCCCAGGGTCACACAACTAGTAAGTGTCAAGTATCTGAGGTTGGATTTGAATTCGGGTCCTCCTGAATCCAGGGCCAGTGCTTTATCCACTGAGCCACCTAGCTTCCCCCCTCTAGCTCTCTTTGCCTTTGCCATTATGTGATTCAACAGGAGATGAGTAAAGTTCCTTCCTTAGATGGGAGTAATGGGAATGGGAGAGTCATTTAGCTAAGTCCAGAGAATTGTAATGAAATTCGATCCTCAGGGCAATCTCAAAATCTTACCTTCCAAATCATGGATCCCTCACCAGTGGTTTGGGTAAATTCCTGTTGTTGCCCCACCACCACCACCTCCACCCCCAGAAAATAAGGGAGAAATTTTACTCCAGAGAATTAAATCCAAAGGATTAAGACTTTACATTTCTTCTCTCATTCCTTTCCTCCTAATTAGTCATTTATTGAGCACCTATATATACTCTAGGAGTATTCCTGCATATTATTCATTGGTTATCTACTAGCAGCTTAACAAGGTTTTACCTACTGTGAGGTGGCCAAAAGACTTTTTTTTTTCCCCCTTTCTGACATTCCATGAAGGAAATAGAATTTCTAGAATGTTGAAAAATACAAGAATTATTCCATGGATCTTAAAGAATTTATGTGCCACCTTTTAAAAAATAATTTATGGAAAGATGAATTGATAATAAATGGAAAAACAGAGAAACAATGTAATATAATGTAATTAGCAGTGTACTAGTGTCTAGGAGATCTGGGTTCTAATCTGCATCTACTAGTAATTAATTCTCTGGAAGAATTTAGAAAGTTCCGTCATCCATGAGCTTTAATCTCATCTGTAAAATGAAAGGGTTTAACTATTTGATCTCAAAAGTTCTTTACAGGTTTGACATTATGTAATATTTGTATTTCATATAGTTTTTCTTCTAGACATTTTAACATTTCTGTGAAGAAATAGAGTATATCACACAAGAGAAGAGACAAATGTTATTCCTCCCTTTGGAGGTAATTACCAATGTCAATATTTTGTTCATTTATGCAAATCACCAATTCATCTATAACTTATAGTTTTAAAGAATTGTTTGCAACACTGATCACACAGATAGTATGTCACAGAAACAGGACTTGTAACTAGAAATGCCTGATTCCATGGCTAGGTGATCTTTCTACTATAGCATGTTCCTCCATGATTATGTTGCTTCCTTAGTCCAGAAACTCCAGGCATTCTATTGCCTCCAGGAACAAATACAAAATGCGATTCAAAGCACTTCATAACCTAGCCCCCTCCTTCCCTTCAAGGCTTCTTATACCTTATTTCCTGACCTGTACTCTTCCTTCCAATGATATTGGCCTCCTGGCTTTTCCACATATAAGACACTCCCAGTCTTGCTTCTGGGCATTCTCTCTGGCTGTCCCCCATGCTTGGAATTTTATTCCTGCTCTACTCAGACTACTGAACTCCCTGGCTTCTTTTAAGTCCCAAATGAAATTCACCTTCAGTGAGAACTCTTTCCTAACCCCTGTTAATTCCAGTTCTTTCCCTCATTTAATTATTTATTATTTATCCTGTATATCACTTGTTTTCTATAAAATTTTTTGCATGTTGTCTTCCATGTTAAAATGTAAGCTTCTTGAGGGCAGACACTTTTTCTTCATTTTGTACCCCCAGCACATAGCACAGTGCCTGACAAATAGTAAGTACTTAATAAATGTTTATTGAATTTAACTGAACTGAATTATCTTTGTTTTCCATCCTTAGTTCATTTTCAATCTTAATATTCCTGATCCCATTATTATAGAAACATGACTTTGTCTCTCTTTTTTTTTCTCAACAAACATTTATTTTATTTCCCATTTACATGTAAGGGTGGTTTTCAACATTCATTTTCATAAGATTTAGAGTTCCAAATTTTTCTCCCTCCCTCCCTTTCCTCCCCCCTCCACAAGATTGCAATCAGGTTATATATGTACAATTCACAAGTGTTCTTTTTATCAGTTCTTTCTATAGCAGTGCATAGTATGCTTCCTCATTAGTTCCTTGGGATTGTCCTGGATCATTATACTGCTGAGAATGGTTAAGTCATTCACAATTACTCACTGAACAATACTGCTGTCACTACACACAATGTCCTCTCAGCTCTGCTCACTTCACCATACATCAATATTCATTAGTCTTTCAAGGTTTTTCGGGGATCATACTGTTTGTCATTTCTTGTAGCACAAGACCATTCCACTACAATCATATAACACAGCTTTTCCCATCATTCCTCAATTGATGGACATTCCCTTGATTCTCAATTCTTAGCCTCCACCAATAGTTGCTATAAATATTTTTTGTATAATTTTCCCCCCTTTTCTCTTTTTCATGATTACTATTGTTAACTGTTTCCCTTCCATCCTATTCCCTTCTCCATGATATTTATTCTATTATCCATCTTCTTTCATCCTATCACTCTTCAAAAGGGATTTGCTTCTGTCTGTCCTCTCTCCCACTCTGCCCTTCCTTCTTTTGCCCCTCTTTCTTTATCTCCTTCCCCTCCTATTTTCCTGCAGGGTTATAGAGATTACTCTACCCAATTGAGTGTGTACATTAGTCCCTCCTTGAGCCAATTCTAATGAGATTGAGGTCTTAGAGCCAATTTTAATGAGTGTTAGGCTCATTTACTGCCTAGATTAAATAGATTACTCCACCCAGTTGGGTGTGTCTATTTGAGGCAGCTCTGATGAGTTTAAGATCTTTGAGCCTTTTCTGATGAGGATAAAATTCATTTACTGCCCTGCTCCTCTCCCATCTCTTCCCCCACTCCATAAGCCTTTTCCTGTTACTTTCATGTAGGATTTCACTTCTGCCCTTCTGCCTCCCCCAATGAATTCCCTTCACCCCTCAATTTAACCCTAAAGATGCTATCATCTAGCTAAGTGACACACTGGACAAATCATCACCCCTGGACCCAGGGGGATCCCAGCCAAAACCTGGCCTCAGACACAAGAGAGTCATCCACTGTATGACCCCAGGTATGTCCCCCAGCTCCAATTTTTTTTTTTTTATGGTCCTCTAGGGTCTTGTATTTGAAAGTCAATTTTGCCATTCAGTTCAGGTCTTTTCATTAAAGTCCCATTTTTTTCCGCTGAAAGATAATACTGAGTTTTGCTGGGTAGGTGATTCTTGGTTGTAATCCCATTTCCTTTGCCCTTTGGAATATCATATTCCATGCCCTCCGGTCCTTTAATGTAGAAGCTACTAGAACTTATGCTATCCTGATTGGAGCTCCACAGTACTTGAATTCTTTCTTTTTGGCAGCTGGCAATATTTTCTCCTTGACCCAAGAACTCTGGAATTTGGCTATAATATTCCTAGGAGTTTTCTTTTTGGGATCTCTTTCTGGAGGTGATTGGTGGATTCTTTCAATTTCTATTTTAGCTTCTTCTTCTAGAATTTCAGGGTAATTTTCCCTGAGAATATCTTGGAAGATGGTGTCTAAGCTCTTTCCTTGATCGTGGTTTTCAGGTAGACCAATAATTTTCAAATTATCTCTCCTGGACCTATTTTCCAGGTCGGCAGTTTTTCTCAGAAGATATTTCACATTGCCCTCTATTTTTTTTTATTCATTTGGATTTGCTTTATTGTGTCTTGGTTTCTCATAAAGTCACTGGCTTCCATTTATTCGATCCTAATTCTTAGGCAATTATTTTCATCAGAGAGCTTTTGTACGTCCTTTTCCATTTGACTTTTCAAGCTGTTGACTTTTTTCTCATGTCTTTCCTGCATCACCCTCATTTCTCTTTACATTTTTTCCTCTACCTCTCTAATTTGATCTTCAAAGCCCTTTTTGAGCACCTCTATGGACTGACCAATTTGTATTTTTCTTGGAAGCTTTAGATAAAGGGGCCCTGATGTTGACATCTTCCTCTGAGGGTTCCCCTTGGTCTTCTTTGTTACTGAAGAAACTTTCTATGGTCCTCACCTTTCTCTGTCAGCTCATCTTGCCTTTCTTTTACTAGACTTTTAGCTCCTTAACGTGGGGCACTGTTTCCAGGCTGCAGTATCCCAAGCTTAAGAAGTCCCAGGTGGTATGATTTAAGGAGAATCAGGTTCCTCACTTGCCTGGCCTGTTCCCTGGTCCTTAGATGACCCCAGACCAACTTGCTAATCAACCAGCTTTGTGTGTTGTGGTTGTTAGCTCTGATGAGCCTGTGCCCCTCCCCCACCTGGGCCACTTCTACTGGAGCCTACCACCTGGTTTTCAGTAGGGTTGTAAAATCCAAGTTCTGCCTTAGCACCAGCATAGACCCCTGTAGTCTCTCCCCTGCCCAGGGTTCAGTCCACTCACCAGACTGTGAGCTTAGTTCCAGACAACACTGGTGCTTCAGCTGATTCAGAGGCTCTGGGGGTCTCCTTCTCTGGTGAGGACTTCCTGAGACTGGATCTGTGTCAGGATGACTGTGGGGTTGGGCCCGACTCCTGTATCAGCACAGCAGCTCCCTCCTTCTGACCTTCCAAGCCGTTCTTGGTTAGAAGATGATTTCAGCACATACTTCTGTGAGTTTTGCTGCTCTGGGCATTTTCCTCTATGACCTTATTTGGATGTTTTTTGGAGTGATCGTGACATGAGTTCAGGAGCTCACTCGTTCCTCTTTTTTTATATATTTCTTTTTCATTAGTAGGTAAGTTCCCTGTAAATGACTCTCCCTTTCTTCTTTATTATATGTATTTCTTCTTTTGTTTTGTTTTGTTTTCAGAATTTCATTCCCAAATGAATGCCCATAATACCTAGCTTTCTTGGAGAACTTGTCCTGTAGAGTTGTAGGCCTCTGAGATAATACCTGTCCTCTCTCAGAAATCAAATCAAGTCAAGTCAACATGCAAGTATTAATGACCTCTTTATTTTGTTCCAAGCACTGTGCTAAGGATAACCCCACCCCACAGCAACAACAGCAACAAAAATTGAAAAATAGTCTCTTGTCTCAAGAAACTCATGGTCCATGGGGCAGCTAGGTGGCACAGTGGATAGAACACGGGCCCTGGAGTCAGGAGTACCTGGGTTCAAATCCAGCCCCAGACACTTAACACTTACTAGCTGTGTGACCCTGGGCGAGTCACTTAACCCTAATTGCCTCACTAAAAAAAAAAGAAAGAAAGAAAGAAAGAGAAAGAAAGAAAGAAAGAAACTCATGGTCCAGTAGGGCAGACACACACACACACACACACACACACACACACACACACACACCCCGAAAAAAAACCTATATACTTACAAGTGAAATTGGACGTAAATTTAGACTTAGATTAAGTAGCTGGAAAAATTTCTTGCAACAGGTGAGACTTTTGCTAAAACTTGAAGGAAGCCAGGAGGTAGAGATGACATAAGAAATAATTAAAGGGATAGGGATCTGTTACTGAGAATGCTGGGAATTGTAGAGTGGTCCATGCAAAAAACATCAATATCACTGTGGGTAGAAGAGAGGAAAGTATAAGAATACTGGAAAGGTAGGAAGGTGCGAAGTTATAAAGGGTTTTAAAGGCCAAACAGACAAGTACACTAATTTGAAATGTGCTCTCCAAAAATCTAGGATGCATGGCAACTTATACCTGTATATCCTTTCATTCTCTCTCAGATTTAAGATGGAATTAGTAGTCACTTCTCCCCCAGGTCTCCCATCACTTATTCTTCAGTAACCAATTTCTCCTTGATTATGTGAATCAAATCTAAAGTCTCAATTTCTCTCATTGCTTCCTTCTTTTAAGGATAAAATTATTATTAAAATGTGACAAGAACATTTTTTAGCTGCTCTTTTTGGATATACTAGTAGAAAACAAAATGTTTGCCAGCCCTTATGAAAGGCCCATGGTTTCTGTATTTTAAGCCATAATTCAGAAATCTAAGTCTTGTTGTCAGGTTCTATTCTTAACAAGCTATTTACTTCTCAAATCCACCTTTGCTTTCTACAAAAGCTTATTTTGTAAATCTGTTCCATAGTCTAGAATTCTGAAGTGTTAAATCAGTTTTGGAAGTTTCACATTTGGCTTAATAGGATACAGATGGTAATTATTTATGCAGATGGTAGCAGTCCAGAGATGATGATGTAAGCCAATTGGCTAATCACTCTTCTCTTAGGGAGCTAATAATCCAAACGTGTTCAGAGCCAGTATTACTAGGAGAATGGTGTCTTCTACAATACTGTCTTAAAAACCTCATGCTAACATTGTTTTGTTTTGTTTTGTTTTTGGTGAGGCAATTGGGGTTAAGTGACTTGCCCAGGGGCACACAGCTAGTAAGTGTTAAGTGTCTGAGGTCAGATTTGAACTCAGGTCCTCCTGAATCCATGTCCGGTGCTCTATCCACTTTGCCACCTAGTTGCCCCATAATGCTAACATTTTTGAGAGTTAATCTTGCTGGAAACTCTGATATGAATTATGGAACAGAAATAAGAAGTGGAGAGAAGGGTCACATTTTGAGAGGAAGATGATGCATTTATTTTACCTATTCTCTCTAGACTACCTAAACTCACCTGAATCAGAATAGAGGGTATCTGCTTTCTATATACTTCCAAAGAATTGGCTTAACCTCCCAGAAAACATTTAATTGATTATTCTGTGGTTCTATAGAAATTGTCTAAGTTGAATTTAGCTCATTATTTATCTACTTAAATTTCAAGCTAATAATAAACTTAGAGATTTAATTCAAATTCTTTTTTTTTAAACTCTATTTTTAATACATGATACATCTGAGGCCCCAAAAGTGAACTGACTTGGCTAACATCACACAGATAACACAGGGCAAAGTTTTGATTCTATCCTATGTCTTCTGACACTAAATTTTCATTTTTGACTTGACATTCATGTTTGGGGTATGAATTGTCCTCTCAATGAAGAAATTAAAAGGTATGATATTTACTGCCTCTGAAACAATGGGTTGTTGTTCTCAGCCAAAACAAAAAATATATATATTTTCCATTTCACAATGAGTGATCTATTCCAGGGTTACAATTAATTTATTTTAACCCACTAAATAATACAAATAAATATAAATTGTATAATAGATACAAATTTATTACTGAATAGTCTATTCTAATTTCTTATCAGGGAAAATTCACTCTAAAACTTACATGAAAAATTATTACTGCTGTTGTTTTATAGCCATTTCCTTTACTGAACATTATTTCCATAAATTTGGTCAGAATTTGAATTTTCTAGCAATATAACATTTATCTCTAAACAAAAATGAATGAAAAAATCATTTGACAAGTGTTTACTATGTGCAAATAACTTCTCTGTAGAAGTATAATACAGAATTTGCTTTTAAGGAAATATTAAAACATCTTCCTAAGTTGACTTATTGCAAGGAATTCTCAATTTGGGGTCTTTGAAGCTACTTTTAAAAATTTAAGTATAATTGGCTATATTTGTATTCCGTTTTACATATTTCAAAACTAAATTCTAGGAAAGGGTCAACATATTTCAGACTGTCCAAAGTGTCCATTGTTAAGAGAAAAAAAAAGGTTAAGAATCCTTGGGTTCTGGTTTTGTGCTTCTTGGCTATACATATTGGAACTAGAAAAGCTACATAACTCCTCACATGTTCACTTTAAGTGATAAGAAACGCTGTAGATAATGGGCCCCATAAATAACTATGTTGAAATATTAAGGTTTAAATGGATTCTTCTTACGGCCAGTTAAGTTCCCAAAATAGTAAAATGGCGTCACATTTTCACAAAGCCAGTGGTGAATTTCTTCAAATAAAACAAATAACTCATTGTGACTGAATGTCACAGGTCATTACTGATCTCATTCTAAAATTCTTCTGTAGGCTCTTTCTTCTTTCTACTCACTTATTGCCCAGTGGGGAAGAAAGGTGTCCTATTTTTCATTTTATATTTTTGTCCCCCTACTTGGCTTGAATTTAGTATTTATTTTAAATGATAAAATGGATCATGCTTATTTCCTATGATGTTTTAACAAAAGATTTCCTTTTTAAGGACCAAAATGATGTCTTAGAAGTTCCTTATTGGATTTCCAAATAATTCACAACATGTGGCCAGGAGTCTAGTAGTTTTAACAAAATAAAAGGAAAACAAATGTACCTCTTCCTGTGGGAAACACCCTAAAATGGTTTTAGTATGAAATTAAAATATATATCTTATCTTGTTCTCTTAATAGATGAAAAATATACAAAGTCAATTTTCTTGTCCATATGAAGAAAGGAAAAATAAATTAGGCTATGGTTTGGGAATGTTTTCATTTAATTACTATACACTGCTACAGTGGGAATATTTGAACTCCATTTGAGCTATTATGCCTCTCTGTGAAGTTGGTCAACTGAGTCAAGAAAATTAAGTTCCCAAGCAGGAAATTGCTCCTTGTTGGCATTGCTGTTTCAGTAGTACACACTTACCTTGCCAATTATTTGCAGTGAAATTGTGCTCAATAGCCAGTTGGCCTTCCTGATTTAATGCTGATGAGCTATTATGCAAATCCTGACCTTGACAAGTTATATCACAGTCTTGATGGGGAATCTCTCTTCAGTCTTTTAATGCCTATATGTGTCTGGATTAATGTCTAATTTCCCTTTTCCACAGTGCATGCTTTTTTGTTCCTGTTAAAAAAAGGAAAAAAAAAGAACCAAAACCCAAACAAATTTACGTATTTATTACATAGTTTTTCTGATACCTTTGAAATAACCATTGTTAATATAAAATTTTAATATAATTTTTAATATAATTTAATAATGCCTGAAACTTTCACTATAAAGTTTTTAATGAAATATATATTTTGAGGGAATGATGTTTGGCAGGAGGCCAAAAGTCTATTATCCAATATATTTGATATTTCAATTCAATTAACCAAAATTCTATTAAATTTTTGTTATTCTCTTTTTTAAATTAAAATAATTGTTATTCTCAAGGAACTATGCTAAGTATTGAGTTTTATAAACAAATGAAAAATATTACCCGCTCTCAAGAAGCCTCCTTTCATGTGACTTCAAATTGAATTAGAAATGTTAAGATGAGCATTATAGCTTTTAAGTATTTCTGAAAGATTGACCATGTTTTCTAATACATTTTTCACAAAATAGCTCTTTTTAAGTAATTGTTCGGGGCAGCTAGGTGGCGCAGTGGATAGAGCACCGGCCCTGGAGTCAGGAGTACCTGAGTTCAAATCCTGTCTCAGACACTTGACACTTACTAGCTGTGTGACCCTGGGCAAGTCACTTAACCCCCATTGCCTCACAAAAAAAAAAAAAAAAGGAAATTTAAGTAACTGTTCTCTGTACTTTAAAACTATTTATTCATAAAATAACTCATAATATTAAAATTGAGCAGACAAGTAGATGTTGGATTAAAAATATGTTTTAAGGTAGGCTAATTGCTTTGGCTCATTATGTATGTAATAGGAATGCACATTATCATATTTATCAGAAACTCAGCAAAATTATCTAGAGACATTTCAAAGCTACTTTCAGTTGATGCTGGATAGAGGACAAGGCATGGTGAAAAAATCTGCCAAGTTTTGGTTTTGTTGTTATTGTTTTATATAATTAACTTATCATCTATGACAGTGGAACCTCCATATTCAGATTCATTATCTCATTACCAGATCTTTCAACAATTCCAACAGAGTATAAATTCCTTGACAATAGGAACTATTGGGACAGTCACCAAGGTGATCTGCTCCCAGGCCATATATTCCTCGCCTAATAAATCTCTTTTTATTTAAAAAAGGGAGAATAGGAACTGTTGATAAAAATAGTTACCATCTAATACGGTGCCATATGCATAGTATGCATTTAACAAATGCTTGGCTGATAATGAAAAGTCTTGCTGATTAGGTACCTTTATGAGAGTGTGGGGGGGAGGAGGGTTATTTTTATTGTTACTTTACTAGTTGTATCCTTGGATTTTTAGCGACTAAATCCAAAATAAATTATCTCATCTCTGATCACTGTAGGTATGGAGTATTGCTTAATGTTCTTAAAAATGAAGCATTATGACATCTGAATTTTAATTCCAACTCCACCACTGCCTATGTAAATTATATTATCCACTTACCCTCTCAGAACCTCAGTATCTTCATCAGTATCTTGATTGAAATCATATATAACTAGGTTTACTCCAAAAATCAAATGAGATTACTTATAAAATCTTTCTGGGGGCAGCTAGGTGGCTCAGTGGATAAAGCACTGGCCTTGGATTCAGGAGGACCTGAGTTCAAATCCGGTCTCAGACACTTGACATTTACTAGCTGTGTGACCCTGGGCAAGTCACTTAACCCTCATTGATTGCCCCACCAAAAAAAACAAAAACAAAAAAACTTTCTGTAACTTGCAAATCACCATACAAATATGAATATTATATTGCTTTGCCAAAGCAATGCCTATTTGTTATCACAAATAGAAAGGCAGAGCAGATGAAGTTTGTGATAGGAATGCAGCTGGCTCTGTGACCCTAATGAGGTCACTACCACCCTTTGTTTTACTGTGTGGCTACCCATAGGCAAGATATAAAAATAAAGTTAGCCTTTTCCCTGGGTTGATGTACAGACTGGTCCATTATAGAGTAGTGACAAGGTAGCATGTGTTAGATCATTGTGCTGCACTCTGGGAATAGAAATACAACAAACAACTCATGTGCTTAAAGAGCTTAGATTCTCATATATAATGACAATATAAGCATATATATGTACATACATATAAAGAGAATATAAGCATACATACATACATACATATATATATATACATACATATACACACACACACACATATATATATATCCATAATTGCAAGATAACTTAAAGGGAGAGGAACATTTCACAAGTGGGGGAATAAAAAAGGTTTAATTTAGGAGGTGATAAGGGCACTTGAAGAATACTTGAAATTCTGACAAACCTTGAAGAGAAAGTATGTTCTTGGTAGAGAAAATCTATATAAAGTTCAAGAAATGGAAGAGATAATATTGAATTCTTAGAGGCTAGTTTGCATAAAACATAGACTTCATGGAGAGGAGCAATGTGAAGGGTCTGGAAAGTTAGGTAGTACTTTAAAGACCAAATTGCAGATTTTGTATTTTTTTGTGTGAGATAGGAAATAGATAACTACTAAAAATTCTTTAACAGGTGAGTCACATAATCAAACTCATGTTTTAGGAATATCATTTGTTAGATGTACGGAAGAAAAATTGTAGAGGGAAGATGCCAGAATCATGGAGACCAATCAAGAGACTATTATTATAGCCCAAATGAAAGTTGGAGATTCTGAAATAAGATAATGATGATATAAATGGAAAGTAGGGAGATAATATAAAAAGTAAGTAGAATTGACTAAATACAATATATTTTGAATTTGATACTAAAACCATATTGTTTTCCACAGGAATGGGGTTATTTGTTTTTCCTTTTGTAGTTGTCAAAGCTACTAGATGCCTGGCCATATATTATGAATTATTTGAAAATCCACTAAGAAACCTGGTTCTAAAATATAATGTTGGTCCTTAAGGAAAAAAAAATAGATCTTTTGTTAAAATAACATTGGAAATAGGCACCATCCATACAAGTGATATGATGAAAGTAAAGGAAGAGTCAAAAATGACCTTGAAGTTCCAAACCTTGATGATAGGAAGAATATGGGGCTCTTAATAACAACAGCAAAAGAAAAGAGAAAAAAAATTATGAATTTAGGAGGAAAAAGAATGAATCCGATGTTTGTTATATTGGACTTGAAATGACAATGGGCCATTCACTTCTGTATATCTGGCAGTTGCCAATGTGGGAAGAGTTAAGGGTAAGTATTCAAGGTGAATTTTATAGATTGAGGAAAACAGATTAGATTTCATCATGACCTTCTCTTTTATGAGCACCATCTTTCCTAGGCAATAGATAGAGCTCCAGGCCTGGAGTAAGGAAGACCCATTTTTCTGTTCAAATCCAGCCTTAGATACTTACTAGCTGTGTGACTCTGACCAAGTCACTGTGCCCTGTTTGCCTCAGTTTCCTCATCTAAAAAATGAGCTGGATGATGAAATGCAAACCAGTCTAGTATCTCTGCCAAAAACTCCAAATAGGGTCATGGAGAATTAGACACGACTGAAACTACTCAACAGCAACATATCCAACTTGTCACTTAGTTCTCAACCTCTGAGTTATTAAAGGCTCTTCTGTCTTCTTTAACTTCCTTTCCACTTGCTTGCAGGTTCTTACTCTACATTATTTCCCTTTCATTCAACTTACATGTCTGTTCCCTTAGTTACCCTTATCACCTATTCTGGGCTGTTAGAATGGCTTTTTAATTTGTTCCCCTTTGTTCCCCTAAACAATCTATCCTCCACAAAATTAAAAAAACTTAATAATTGAAAGCTGAGATAATTATATTTTCTTCCCTGTAATTTGCATGGAAGAAAATAACTTTTATAAGTTTTTTTTTTTCTTTACCCATATATTTATTAAAATAGACCTAAACTAAAATACAAATAATTGCAATCTTATATTATGGAAATATGTTTATATAACACTTTATTGAATCATATTATCAGACTAAGCAGTGTGATGAAGTCATTCTCTGGTGTGATCAGTATTATTTATCTTTCACAAAACAGAAGTGATTATCCTTCATGTCATCTCTGCCGAGTTCCATTGGTATGGTAGATCATGACATCATTGTCAATGCCAGGTTGTTGTTGTTGTTTTTCTGTTTCCTTAAAATGTAAATTTGACTACCCTATGAGAAATTAGAAGAGTGGGCACCATGCAGCCAAACTGTTAGCTTGACTGCAATAGGAAAAAAAAAAAAGGGTCATCATTTTCATTTGGAAAAACAGTCAACCATGACTAGCACATCTGTTCTAAATCTTTCCATAAACAAGTAGGTTTCTTCACCTTCCGCATTAAGTAGTGAGTATTTATGTTAGTGTACAAACACAAATAAGATAACTATATTTCCCAATACATTCCTCCCCTGCAAAGAGCCATCCCCCTATAACAAAGAATAAGAAAGAGAAAAAGAAACTGGTTGAGCAAAATTAATCAAAACACAAACCAAGTCCAAAATTACATTCAGTATTCTACTCCAACCTCTATAAAGAAGTGAAAGGTGAAGGGCAGCTAGGTGGTGAAATAGTTAAAGCACAGGCCCTGGATTCAGAAGAACCTGAGTTCAAATCAGGCCTCAGCCACTTGACACTTACTAGCTGTCTGACCCTAGGCAAGTCACTTAACCCTCATTTCCTTGCCCCCCCCCCAAAAAGAAGTGAAAGGTGAGAATAGTATACTCTGTCTCTTTGAGCATAAGCTTGGTTATTATACTTAGACATTAGTTTTGATTTTTAAATTCTTTTCATTTCTATTGTTGTAATCTATACACACATAAATATATTTTTTCTTTATTCTGCTCACTTCACTTTGCATCAGTTCATTTATCTATCCATCCTTCTTTGCGTGTTTCATATTTATTGTTTCTTACAGTGCAGTAAAATTCCATTGTATCAGTGTAACAAAACTTATTTAGCAATTCCCCAAAAGATGTTTCTACTTCTTTGCTACTACAAAAAGTGCTCAGCTGAAACTTTAAAAGGGGAAAAATACAGTTTTTTTCAGATGGACACTTCTTTCTCTGAGCAGCTTAGAAAACAAGGGATGTTGCAGTTTCACATTTTTTAAGCTGTTGTAAAGCAGCTATTAAATGTACCATAGCATGCTTAAAACTCCTATAAATCACAGAAACCTACACTCTCTTCAATATTTCAACATCTCACTCTGATATTCTCTGAGGGTTTAATTGCCAGTCAACTATTCAGTTGACCTCCTGTTGGGGATATGACTTTTGCTCTTGAAATATCCTGTGGGTGATTGAAGTACTGCCTGCAGTAAGTTGACAACTATTAGTTGGTAATTGAAAAAGAAGAAATCTAATTGCCTTGTAATCCTAAAGTTGATTTGGTTTCTTGATTTACCTCCTGTATGAATACAGATTGAGGGATAACCTAGAGTGTTTGTTTTTTTCAAGTGCAGCTGCCTCCCCCACCAACCAATCTATCCTTGTCCTTGGTTACTTCCTTATCAAACATCCCCAAAGCATTGTTTTGATTCAGAGGTCCTGGAGATTGTTTCTTTTCTGAGGTAATTAAGATCACTTCTGGCAATAACCTGAATTGATCTGCCCTGGTCTTCTCTAGCACACCATAAATCCATCGTTTCATTCAATTCAACATTCAGCAAATGTATTCAACACATAGTGTGTACAGAACACTCTGCTTTGTGCAAATGACAACGCTTAAACAAGTCAGTCAGTCAAGAATTTATTTAGTGCTCACTATGTGTACTAGGCACTGTGATTGCCTTCATGGGGCACAAGGCTAAGGTAGCAATGCAGATAGCTAAAATATATATTACACATAATATATGATAAGTGCATTGAAGAGTTGTAAAACAAACTGATTTGTGAAGTCTTAATGGAGGTAATTTGAGAGTAAGGAGATTCAAGAAAGCCTACTTCAGGTAGCTATATAAGTATTAGATTCAAAGACTGAATGAGAATTCCATATGCAAAAAGACAGAAGAGAGAACATACTAGGAATAGGATATAGTATGAATATAGGAACAGAGGAAGGAGAGCACAGAGCCTATTAATGGGATAGGGATTAGACTAGATTAACTGGAATATAAAGTACATATCAATAGAGGTAAGAGAGCTTGAAAGGTATAGTGGGGGCAAATTGTTGAGGACTTTGGATACTGGGAAAAGGAAATTAAACTTTATTTGATAGTTTCTAGGGAGCCTCTGAAAATATTAATCCAAATAGTGAAATGACCAAACCTATGCCTATAATAGTCAGAAAACATGATTAACTGATTGCCCATTACATGTATAACTAGCACTAGTATCTATAAAGAATAAAAAAATGTATTATGTTATTCTAAAATAATCTTGTTAGGGAGAAAAGAAACTAATAATAATTTGTGATTGAGATTGTTTTAATTTGTTAAATGTTGAATGAATGTAGATGACTGAATTAAATTTGGATTCATCATACAAACTTTTCTGTTCCAACAAGTGGAAGAAGGGAGGGAGTGGACAAGAGAAATAGAACATAGAGACTCTATAAAGGAAAGTGGAACTTATCCTGGCTCTTGACTCCAGAATGTAAAGGCTTTAGAAGGGCAGAATGGAGGAGAGAGTTCATTTTAGGTATGTAGAACAGAAGATAAAATATAGGCTGGGTGAGAAATATTACTGTGTGGAACCAGTTTGGGGGGTTGAGGAGGAATCTGGTGCAAGTTGTCTTTTGCAATGGGCATTTTGATTATCTTCTTCCCAAAATCTTCCATCTTCCCAACTTCCTTTTTGTTGTTAAGGAAACCCCTATCTTTCCAGTCGCAGGCTTGCAACCTCACAGTCATAGTTAACTGCTTTCTCAAACTTGCTCCACATATCCAATCTGTTTATAAGTTTTGTCATTTCTACCTTTATATGATTCTTCATATATGTCCCTTTCTTTTGTTGTTGTTGTTTTTTTGTTTTGTTTTTTAATTGAATAGAATTTTATTTTCCAAAATATATGTAAAAACAAATTTTGACATCAATTTTTAAAACTTTGTATTCCAACTTCTTTTCCCCCCTCCCTTCCCACTCCCCACCCACAAGAGCTCAAGCAATTCAAAATAAGTCATACATGACTAGTCATGGAAAACATTCCCACATTAACTAGGTTGTGAGAGAAAACATTCAAAAAAACAAAACTTCAGATTAAGGAATTGTCAAAGACGAAAAGAGAAAAAATAAAACGTGTTTCCATCTGTTTTCAGATACTATCAGTTCTTTCTCTTTAGATGGGTTGCAATTTTCATAAGTCCTTCAGGGTTATATTGGATGATTGACTTGCTGAAAATAACCACATGCTTCCCAGCAGATCTTCTTACATTACTGCTGTTATTTTGTATACAGTACATTACACTCTGCTTCAATTCATATAGGTCTTTCCAGGTTTTTCTGATAGGATCCTGTTCATCATAACCTGTATATAGTACCTTAAACTTGACAGAGCATTTTCTTCATAATAGCCCAGCAAAGTAGGTACCATATGTTTTGCTATTATAATCAATCATCATAACTATTTCCCTCCATCCTATTCCCTTCCCATATTTACTCTATTTTCTATCTTCTTTTAAACTATTCCTCCTCAAAAGTGTTTTACTTCTGACTGTCCCCTCCCCTGCTCTACACTCCCTTTTTTCACCCTTCCCTCCTTATCCTCTTCCCCTCTTATTTCCTGTAGGGTTAAATAGATTAGTCCTCCCAATTGGGTGTGAATGCTATTCGTTCCTTGAGCCCACTCTGATGAGATTAAGGTCTTTGAGCTAATTCTGTGTTCTAAATTTTCTTCTTCCCTCCCTCTTCAACCCTCCCTATAGAATCAAGTAATTCAATATGTCATACTTGTACAGTAATGCACAACATCTTCACCTTCCTTGAAAGTATTTTACTTTTTATTTCTCTCTCCCCCACTCTGCCCTTCCCCCCTTCCCTTCTCCCCCCCACCCCTTATCTCCCTACCTCTACCTCAGGGCAAAAATATATTACTATACCTACTTGAGTTTGTATGATATTCCTTCTTTGAGCTAGTTCTGATGATAGTAAGGTTCACTCAATCCCCAACTCCTTCCCCCTCTTCCCATCCCCTCCATAAGCTTTTTTCTTGTTTCCTTCATGTGAACTACCTCTCCCCAGATCATCTCTCACCTTCCCCCTCCCCCAGTCTATTCCTCCTACACCTCAACCCTATTTTGGAGATGTCATCATGGCTTAGTTAGGTGGTACAGTGGTCAAAGCACCAGCCCTGGACCCAGGAAGCCTCAAGCACAAATCCGGCCCCAGATATAAGACACCCCACCCTTTCTGCCCGACAAAGAACAAAACATAAATGCTTTATAGATACCATCCCTTCATATTCAGGTCAGACCTGTGTCTTCTGTGAATTCCTTACTGAGATAGTTCTTATGAGTTTGAAGTATTATCTTCCCATGTAGGAATGTAATCAGTTTGGTCTTTTAATATCCCTCATGGAATCTTTTTCCTGTTTACCTTTTTATGCTTCTCCAGGGTCTTGTATTTGAAAGTCAAATTTTCTATTCAGTTCAGGTCTTTTTGTCACAAATGCCTGGAAGTCCTCTTTTTCATTGAAGTCCCACTCTTTCCTCTGAAAGAGTATACACAGTTTTGCTGGGTACATGATTCTTGGCTATAGTCCCAGTTCCTTTGCCCTCTGGAATATCATATTCCATGCCCTCTAGTCTTTTAATGTAGATGCTGCTAGATCTTGTTTTAGCCTTATTGAAGCTCCACAGTATTTGAATTCCTTTTTTCTAGCTGCTTGCAACATTTTCTCCTTGACCTGGGAGCTCTGGAATTTGGCTATAATATTCCTGGAGGTTTTCCTTTTGGGATCTCTTTCAGGAGGTGATTAGTGGGTTCTTTCAATTTCTACTTTGCCTTCTGCTTCCAGAATATCAGGGCAATTTTCCCTGACAATCTCTTGGAGGACGGTTTCTAAGTTCTTATTTTAGTCATGGTTGTCAGGTAGTCCAATGATTTTCAAATTATCTCTCCTGGATCTGTTTTCCAGGTCAGCTGTTTTTCCAAGGAGATATTTTATATTGCCCTCTTTTTATTCAGTTGGATTTGTCTTACTGTGTCTTTATTTCTCATAAGGTCACTAGCTTCCATTTATTCTATCCTAATTCTTAGGCAATTATTTTCTTGAGAGAGCCTTTCTATTTCTTTTCTCATTTGGCTTTTCAAACTGTTGATTTTTTTTTCTCATGACTTTCCTTGATTGCTCTCATTTCTCTTTCTATTGTTTCCTCCATCTCTCTAAATTTTCCCTTCTATTTCTCCTTTCTCTTCAAAGTCCCTTTTGAGTGCTTCTATGGCTGTAGACCAATTCATATTCTTCTTGGAAGCTTTGAATGTTGGAGCTTTGACACTGTTATCTTCTTCTTCTGAGGGTGTATTGTGGTCTACCTTCCCCCCAAAGAAGTTTTTAGTGGTCTGCTGCTTTCTCTGCCTACTCATCCTGGCTGACTATTTCTTGGCTTTTAACTCCTTCTTAAAGTGCAGCACTGCTTCCAGGACACACTGTTCTAGCTACAGTGTGGCCCAGGGGGTGATTGGGCTTCTTCTCAGCCTTCCTGGCCTGTGAGTAATCACAGCCACTTTCTCTTTGACCCAGAAAGAGAAGTCTGATTGAACTCTGATTCTCTATGGTCGGAAGCTTGGTGTGCCTGTGCCCCTCCCCCACTGGGCCACCACCACTCGATTCAGCCCACTGGCTCAGACCCAGGGCACTCTGCCCCAACTCCAGCAGAGACTGCCTCCACTTTACCCTGGCCTACTGCCGAACACCCTCACCAGTCCGTGATCAGAGCCTTAGAAGTTGCTGGCACTGAAGACTCTAACAGGCACTAGAAGCACTGTCTTCTCCTGGCTGGGTCTGGACATCATGCTGAGCTCTTCAGCCTGATCAGTAGGTGATTGGAATTTCCCTCTTTTGCTGAGAAATTGTCTCACTCTGTTCTTATGTGCATTAGCCTGCTCTGAGGCTTTTTGTTGTTGTTGTTGTTGTTGTTTTTTACTTCGTTATTTGGGCTGCGTGAATGGGTTTATCTGGAGCTTGTGGGAGTCACAGCCTCTCCTCCACCATCTTGGCTCTGCCCACTGTGTCCCTTACTTTCTAATCATGTGGTCAACATCCTTGTGCAGGATCTTATCACCTCGTTCCTAGATTATTGATTATAGCCTGCTTTTTAGTCTTCCTGTTTCAAGTCTCTCCTAACCCCAGTCCATTCTTGCTCAACTGCCTAAGTAATCTTCTAAAAGTTCAAGTCTTACTATGTCATTGACTCTAACATCCTGCCAGTTCTGAAAACTTCATTGGTTCCTTATTCCCTCCAGAGAGAGATACAAAATCTTCTGATTGATTTTTAAATTCTTTTACAACATATTCCCTTCCTACCTTTTAAGGCTTCCTACACTTTACTCCCCTATACATTCTCTTATCATCCAGCAACAGACACTGGCCTTCTTGGTTTTCTTCATGCACAGCACTCCATCTATTAACTCCATGCCTTTGCAGTGGCTGTCCTCCATGCCTAGAATGTTCTCCTTTCTTACCTTCACATCTTAGCTTCATTGACTTCCTTCAAGTTTTGGCACTAATTGTAATTTCTGCAAGAGGCCTTTCCCTTCTTCACCTCCAACTTCTATTGCCTTCTTTTCAGGGTTGCCTCCCATTTTACTGAATATATCTTTATATACATATTTTTTCCATGTCTTCTCCCCCATCAGAATATGAGATCCTTGGCGGTAGGTGACCATGTGTTTGTTTGTTTTTTGTTGGTGGTGGTTTTGTTTTTTTTAACTTTCTTTGTATCTCCAACAGTTAGCACATGAAAAGCACCAAATAAATGCTTATTAATTAACTTATTTCTTGATTAAAGAAATGAACAGTGTCAGAGTAGTGATTTTACAGTACATGTACCTTTTTGGAAAGCAAGAAACCAAGACCAGAAATTTATGGAGATTCTGATTTTTGGACTTTAATTCTTTATCCAGTTTTGATGGGTGTTTTAGCTCAGATTACCAGTCATTTACATAGAATTCTAGAGTTAGAAGGGACCTTAGAGATAAATCAGCATAATCCCTCCCTGCCCCTAAATAGATAAGGAAAGTGAGGTCCAGAGGGTTATACTAAATTAACTAGAGTAATACAACTATTAAATAGCAGGTCAGACATAGAGCTAGAAATATAGTTTGTTTCTTTTCTATTGTACTACAATCATTTGTTAGCTGGGTGGCACAGTGGTAGCACAAGGCCTGTAATCAGGCAGACCTGAAATCAAATCTGGCCTCAGATACTTACTAGCTATGTGACCCTGGGCAAGTCTCATCTATAAAATGATCTGGGAAAGGAAATGACAAACCACTCCAGCATCTTTGCCAAGAAAACCCAAGTGGGGTCATGGAGAGTCAGACACTATTGACAAATGATTCAACACCAATAATTATTTGGGTCTGTGATGATTAAAAAGGTTCAAGAAACATAGTTTCTGAGTAATTTAACCATTTTATTAAGGCTAGCAGGTTATTAATAAAAGTATGGTCATTTGGAGGTCTCTCTTAGACTAAAGACCCCAAATAGCAATGGGGTCACAGTTTCTATGCAAGTGGAAGAGGAGATATTCCCAAAGGGTGTCTACTCAACTCTGATTGGTTAACACAATGGGAGGTGTGTGTATCTATTAAAATGAAGGTCTTTGAGTGACTTAAGTTACTCAAATCTTGGTCAAAGGGACATCAATTTCTGTATCACCTATCTTTATAATAGGGAGAATCAATCCTTCCCCAGCCCTGTCTGACCAAACACAATGAGCTGAAATATATACATTAGCCTAAATTTAGAGTTTCTTTTACAGTCTGATTAGATCTTGGCCTGGGTAAATCTTTAAAAGAGATTTCCCACACTGGTTGTTGATTTCTGCATGAAGAAGTAGAAAAGGGGTAAAAACCTTGGTCCTAATACAATAATTAGTTATTAAATATGAAGGAAATATTCATTTTTCATAGCTCTTAGTGCTGTCCTTTGAAGAATTGGGTGAACTTGTTCATTCCTGAATGTCATGGGTACATAAAAATAAAATGTTTATCTGTCTTTGGCATTTATTGGAGTTGATATAAAATATGAACTTAGATATTATTATCACATTGATGACTATAGTTTAAAATGTCCAGACAGTATATTCAAATACACTAGTGTATATTTGTAAGGGTATCATGAGTGAAAAGGTACTGAGAAGGAGCCTAAGCACTAGAAAAGATGTCAAGCTTTTTTTTTTTTTCCCCTCACTGGCATGCAATTATGTGGCTTATTTGCCCCACAGACTGAAGTTCTGGAGTACAGCAGAATGTGTACCTGCATCAAAAGCCTGAGTCTTATGTCTAATTGTTGTTCCTGGGCAGATCCTCAGAGACTGAATGGAAGGAGGATCTTAGGGATAGTCAATCAGCAGGAGGTGACCCCACTCCCCTTATAAACACAAAGATACTGTGATTAGTACTTTGCTAAACTTTCATGTCTGCTCATCTCTTATTCCTAATCCTAAGTGTAGCTGACCAAGCCAATTGTTGGATACATAGGAACTTCCCAGTGTATAGGCAATTCAACTATTGGTAAAACATAGCATCACTTCTATCAACAAAGACATAGTCAACAGGCCAATCTTGATGATGTTTTTTGGGAGCAACTATAGAGGGTGTTCATTTTATAATAACATTTCTAAAAACCTTGTATGAGTAATATTTAAATTCACGTAGTACTCTTTGCAAAATGAAAACATCAATTGATGTTTACTATTGTTTTAATTTTATTTACAAAATTACATCAATTTGTAAGGTTGGTAATAAGAAAACTTCCTTTAGAATCCTTTGGAAAATTTATGGAGCATTGCTTAGTAAAAATATTCATTAGCCTTGTTTGCTAAACCTTTCAGTCAATGTTACAACAACAAATTTGAGGAGAGAATTTGCATAAAATATAAGCATGTACTTTCACTACTGAAGCCTTATTTACTGTGCCTTACTATATTTCCTATAGAGATTTGAAATATTTTCCTTTACTTGTTGTGTTTTATATTCTTATTGAAGTGTTTAGCAGCTCATCAAGCAAGAAAACTAAGATTTTCCTTCTCTCTACTGAAACATTTTAACAGTAACTAGCCATTTCCATTTCTTTAATAAGACTTGGCTAAGTGTGTTACTTGAGGTATCGATTCTCTTTACTTTTTAGAATTTGTTTCTGGCAAAAGCACTGATGGTCTTTTTATTGTTTCATTTCTACCAGACAAACTACAATACAGTGTAAGAAATCTTATCTGTACCTAAGGCTTCAAAGTTTAAAATAAACCTATGAACCACAGAGACAAATTTTCCAAAACACAAATGTGTATTTTCTTTAGGGCTTCAGACATAGGCTAGATATTACTTGCAAGTTTGAGTTATTTTTCTTTAATTTCAGGTGGGAAAAAACCTACTAGCTTGACAATAGTTTGAGATCAATAAAAAGAACAACATAGAATGTAAATATTATCCCCATGCTCTGTGGTTGACTTCAAGAAATCATAAATTTAAGAAATATAAGAATAGTATAGGCCTTTGATTTTGTGAACACATCATTTAATTATGTGGTGTTGGTAGAAGTATTTTAAATCTTCTATGAAATGGCTACACATATTGTATGTATGTATATTCACATATATATGAATATATCCATGTATACAAAATTATTCTCCCCATAAAGATATGTTCTTCACTAGAAAAGAATTAGTACCTTTCTATTCTGTTAAAAAAAATAGCTCATTGTTTAGTTGTCTCCCTACCTAAATCTCTCATGGCATTGCTTATTGAGTGTCTACCATTTGATAGAATATTTCCTGAATTTAAAAAAATATGCAAAGACAGTCCCCCACAATGTAAATTCTTTTTAAAATCTATAGCTATTTCAAGAAACTCAAAAGCAATAAGTAGCAGAATGCTCCTTCTCATTGCATAGGTTATTGTACTGAGTGACTCTTCCACCAACGTAGGATTTCAAATAACTAGTTTTAGTGGAAAATAGTATTTCATTGACCCAGTGACCCACATTTGAAAATTGTTGTCATCTAACTTCTTGCTTCTTGTTTCCTCCCTTGCTTCTTACATCCAGTTATCAATTCCTGTCATTTCAACCTTCAGAATACCTCTTTCTGATATAAGGGGGACAAGTTAAAAAATAAAAATGTTCCTATCATTTCTAGCTATCTCAGAATGGAATGGGTTGCCTCAGAAGTGAGGGATTCACTGGAACTCATCAAACCAAGGCTGGATAATTGCTTGTGAGGTCAGTTTTAGAAATGGGTTTTTTTGTTTGTTTGTTTGTTTGTTTGTTTGTTTTTTGTGGGGGCAGCTACATGGCGTAGTGGATAAAGCATGGGCCCTGGATTCAGGAGGACCTGAGTTCAAATCTGGCCTCAGGCACTTGACACTTACTAGCTGTGTGACCCTGGGCAAGTCACCTAACCCATAGTGCCCTGCAAAAAAAAAATATATATATATTTTTGCTTAGATTTAAGTTGAACTAGATGGCCTTGAAGTATCTTGCAACTTTATTAGTTTGTGATTCTTTTATCCATTTCCTCTCTCTACTTCCACTATCCTATTACATTCCCTTACAATGAATATCTTAAAACAGTAGTTCTTAAATTGTAGTCCTCAGAACTCTAAAAGACCCTGAGAAAGTTTCAAGGGGTCCAGGTTCAAAAGGACAAAACTATATTCATAGAAATGTTAAGAAATTTTTTGGCCTGTTAAAATACTCCTCCATTTTCCAAGTTTATATCTGTATGAGGATAGATTTTCTTCATATATTTCAAACAAATACCATATCACAAGAAACTCCATAAAGAAGCAAATATGAGAATCATTTTTCTTTTATTAAGCTCGACATTAAAGAGATTTGCAAAAAATATGGAAAATCATACCATTCTTATCACTAAATGTTCTTGTTTTGGAAGATCTTGTTACTTTTCATAAAATATTTGCTAATAAGCAATCTGTTATTATTTTTATTTTTAAATGATTTAAAATTTTTAAATGTATGGGTTTTCATTTCTAACACAATTTCTATAGATAAGACCTACATAAACAAAAGGTCTTTGAAGTTCTCAATAATATTCAAGAATGTAAAGGGATCTTGAAGTCAAAGTTTGAAAAATGCTGCCCTGGGCAATGCCAACAGCCTCCTAGGTCTTTTTCCTCTCCCAAGCCCTCTCCCATCCTTAGTCTTCCTGATAAGATGTGTTCATGTCCCTATTGTGCTTATTTCCTTTCAATGGCTCCCTCCTTACTAACAAATTCCATTTTCTATAGCATCATACTTAAATCTTTGTTACTCTGTCCTCCCAATTTTATCTCTTGTTATTCCTTACCACATGTTCTATGGCCCAGTGAAACTGGACTCTTATAGTTGCCCAATAACAAAATTCTATACACTTCCATCTCTTTGTCTTTGGTCACACTTTTCCCAAACTCTTGAGTATTAATTTCCCTTATCATTGCCTCTTAAAATCCAGCTACCTATTTTTCAATACTCAGTTCAAATGTCACATCCTGAATAAAATGGACCCTGATGTACCCTTTCCCCATTCTTCAGGAATTTTACCTACCTCTAATGCACTTCTGATTTTTTACTTTGAGTTAGTCATTTTCACATATATCCTGCCCCCAGACCCTCCTTTTGCCCACTGAACTGTAAATATCATGAGGACAGGGATTGCATTTTACTTAATCTTTCAAATCCTATCATGGTGACATGAATATAGTAGGAACTTAATGAAAACTTATTTAATTGAAGTTTATTGGGCTGTTGAAGGAGGTCATCTTGTTTCTAAAAAAGAACCAAGGCATTTACTACCTTTCAGAAAGAAGTTATTGCCTCCCTGCTTATACCATATGCAGTGCTAATGATGGGAAATGATCCATTTGTCTATTCCTATCCACCACCCAGCATTTGAGTGCCTGGTGTTGTGCCAGGTATTCTAAGGATATAAAAATACATGATAAATATGAGGTTCTCACTAGCTCATAGGTGACATCTCTAAAGATCATGCAGTGCAATATTAGATGTGTCACTACAGAAGTATTAAGTGCTAGAGCAGTTCAGAGAAGGGAGAGATTACTATTGGCTAAAAGGATCTGAGAAGGCTACATGGAAGAAATGGTATTTGAGCTGGATTTTATAGTATGGAGAGGACTCTTCTCTAATGTTTTTGGATGGATGCTTTACCTTATTATAGTGCCTGCTTTATTATAGGTAGTCAATAAATGCTCACTGACTTAAGTTGACTGAAACTATGCATTTAAGTAGTACCAATGGGATACTCCCTCCTAAAGGAAAGCTTTCCTACAAGAAGTTGTAATATAGATACATGAATCATATTTTCCTACAAATGATTAAATATAGTATTGTCCTGATCATTTTTTTTAGTGAGGCAATTGGGGTTAAGTGACTTGCCCAGGGTCACACAGCTAGTAAGTGTTAAATGTCTGAGGCCGGATTTGAACTCAGGTACTCCTGACTCCAGGGCCCATGCTCTATCCACTGCACCACCTAGCTGCCCCTGTCCTGATCATTTTAAATTTCTTCTTTCTACTGGTAAATCTTAGAGTTACCAAGGATATCAGAGGTCATCTAATAGTCTATTCTACACTTAAAAAGGAATCCCTGAATTTTGAGTCCAAGGCCAGTGCTTTATCCACTGTGCTACCTAGCTGCCCCCAGGGTATATAATTTTTATAAATCAATAAAATGAACATGTAAAGATTTTTTTTTTAGTGAGGCATTTGGGGTTATATGACTTGCCCAGAGTCACACAGCTAGTAAGTATTAAGTGTCTGAGGCCGGATTTGAACTCAGGTACTCCTGACTCCAGGGCCGGTGCTCTATCCACTGTGCCACCTAGCTGCCCCTAAAGATTTTTTAAAGTCCTTCTTCCCATAGAATTTTTGTAGGTAAATCTGCATGCCTGCATGTTATTGAAAATCTTTCTAATGATGCCATCTAAATATAGCTAATTTCATCACTCATATTTTACTGATATCACAGAATAAAATTTTATTTCATTCTCAAAATTGTTCATTATACCAGGAATTAGAGTAGTGTCAAAGTATAGTCAGTGTTATCATTGATTGCTATTTTAGAACATTTGGCCATTTGAAAGAGGTAATACAGCCCAGTGTTCTAAGGTTTGTTGGGGAAAAGAAATGGGTCCATTATGTATTGTTATAAATACTACCTCTTTGATACATAATCATTATTAGTTATCCTAGTTTATGCAACCTTTGATGATTTTCTTACATTGTGCAGATTCATGTTTCACAGTAGGCAAACATGATTTAATGCCTTGTTGTTCTGGCATTTCCAACTCTTTATGATCCCATTTGGGGTTTTCTTGGCAAAGACAGTGGAGTGGTTTGGCATTTCTTTTTCCAGTTTATTTTACAGATGAGTAGACTAAGGCAAAACAGGTGAAATGACTTGCTTGGGTCAGTCACACAACTATTGTTTCTGAGGGCAGATTTGAATTCAAGAAGATGATTTTTCCTGATTTTAGGTTGGACACTCTATCCACTGTGTCACCTAGCTGTCCAATTCAATGCCTATATTTAGTTTGATAAAAGACATTTAACAACCAGCATTGCATCCAATTAGCAAATATCTGAATGCCTGCTTCTTGAACTAGGCAAGTCATTCAGGAAAAAAAAAAAAAAACACTGCAAACCTGTTATAGAGGTTCATATCTATGAGCAGTTACCCTGATTATGGATGTCTATTGAATATCTCAATTCTGAAAAATCAATTCCTGTGCAGATTAATCCCCCAGACTTCATTCAGTGGTCCAGGGATTTCTTTTTCTGTAATCTAAACCTTGCTTTTCTTTAAACCCTAAATGGACATACTAATATTTACCTTATTGGCCTCCAATTCTCTAGGTTTCTGTGCATCAAAGATCTAGCTTGAGCTTGTCCCTGGAGCTATGCCTAAATATGTCACATACACCTACCCAGAATGAAAAAGACTTTGTCTCAGAAAACCCTGCTTCACTTTAGAATTGTCCCCCTACTCCCACAGCCAGCTTTTGTGGATTAAGTCCATCTATGTGTTTACAATTCCAGGCCCACCCATATTCATTTAGGTGGTCTCCTAGTAGATAAAAGACTTTTATATTTTCAGATATTCTTAAGTATTTTCTAGAAAACTAATCATCTGCCCATATTAGCACTAGATAATTAGGAAAAAAGCAAAAACAAAACAGGTAAATTTTCCAGGAAAATCATCCTAAAATCCAGGATACAATACTTTTATAGATAGGAATTAAGGCCATAGTTATGCATTAATTTTCAAGTCCCCTTACAATTCACTTACAAAGTGAAACAATAGCATTGTCCTTACTTTTTTTTTTTACTTTTATTCTACCAGAACAATCAGGGTTGAAAAACATAAGGCAAAGCACAACAGGTAACCATTTAAAGTTCACTGTTCTGGCTCTGTTGTGTATTCCGTTTAAAGGGATCCATATTGCCTCATCAGAGAGCATCTGCTCCACAGATCCCTGTTTCCCTTTCACAGTGAATTGTAAGTCAGCTGCCTACAGATAGATTTGGGCACAGTGACCATTTTCAGACATTTACTGCCTACGTTATGAATCCCATGGTCTTCTTTCAGCCATCCTCAGTCTTATTTTAAATCCCTAAGATGATCCCAGGAGCTCTGGAGGCTTTATATTTGGGATGGAGAAGCAAATGAGAGGGGTCAAAATGATGCATGGAAAAAGTGGCAATATAGTTGTGATGTCATTTCTTAGTTACTTGGCCACATTGGCCGTCCTCTGCAGAAAGTTTTTGCATAAAGGAGAAATTCTTAACTGGTAACTGTGACCTTGTCTTATAATAACTACTTCAATGTATTCTATGTCCTTTGTAATCTTGTGTATTTCATTTAGTATATTTGAAAACATTATTCTGAGAATTCCATTGGCTACCAGAGAGGTCCATGATATACACAAAAGTTAAAAACCATTGGCATAAAGAATTCTTTATTTCTCCATAATCATTTGTTGGTAATATATATATATATATATATATATATATATATATATATATTGTTTGTTATTTAAGAAAAAACATGACATAGATTAGATATGACTACTTTTTTCTCTCCATACTTTTAAATAGTGAGTACATTATTTCATAAATGTTTATTTAATTTCACATTCAATTACATTCAAAATCAAATCTCAAGCTTATTTTAATTGTTCAGTGTGAATTATTTTCCCTGAACATTAGGTTTTCTTTCTTCATGAAGTACATTAACTTTTTTTTTTTTTTAGTGAGGCAATTGGGGTTAAGTGACTTGCTCAGGGTCACACAGCTAGTAAGTGTTAAGTGTCTGAGGCCGGATTTGAACTCTGGTGCTCCTGACTCCAGGGCCAGTGCTCTATCCACTGTACCACCCAGCTGCCCCTGAAGTACATTAACTTTTTTTTTTTTTTTTTTTTTTTTTTTTTTTTTAGTACATTAACTTTTAAAGAATGTGCTCATGCTTAGCAAAAGTGTTTGGCAAGTAAGTAGACACTTGATAAATGCACTGACTTATTTTTATATACATTGTTATAACTTCATAAGTTCTCCTCATGAGTAATAGATCTGTCTCTTTTAACAAAGGAAACTTAAGCTAATCGTTGCCCACATCTGAAAATGTTCTTCATTCTCTACTTTCAACCAAAGAGGCCAGAAGCATATTTCATCAATAGTCTTTTAAAGTTACAATTGCTTAGCTGATCCTTTCTGAGTTTTACACTGTTGTTTTATTTTATTTTGCGTAGTCGAGACTAAGTGTTGCACAAATATTAGTTATTATTATTATGTTACCTTACATTCTTATCCTGGTTCTTCTTTTTTTTTTTTTTTTTTAGGGCAATGAGGGTTAAGTGACTTGCCCAGGGTTACACAGCTAGTAAGTGTTAAGTGTTGGAGGCTGGATTTGAACTCAGGTACTCCTGAATCTAGGTCCAGTGCTTTATCCACTGTGCCATCTAGCTGCCCCCCCCCCCAGTTCTTCTTATAGTGCTCTGCATCAATTACTGTGTCTTCCCAAGATTTTTTTTTCTGAATTTTTCATATTCATCATTTCTTACAGCACAACAATTTTCTATTACATGCATATACCATGATTTTTCCATAGTGCCTGAATCTGTGAGCATTTACTTTCCTTCTAGTTCTCTTTTACTACCAAAAACATTTCTTTTTTTGTTTGTTTGTTTTGTTTTTGTTTTTGTTTTGTTTTTTTGCAGGGCAATGAGGGTTAAGTGATTTGCCCAAAGTCACATACTTAGTAAGTGTTAAGTATTTGAGGCCGAATTTGAACTCAGGTACTTCTGAATCCAGGGCTGGTGCTTTATCCACTGTGCCACCTAGCTGCCCCCAAAAGCATTTCTATAAATAATTATGTATATGTGGTGCATTTCCCTTTCAGAAGGTCTTTGATCTCCTTGGATATGAGCCTAGTTGTAGTATCGTTACGTAAAAGGTTAAGTATAATTTAATGTCTTTTCTGGTATAGTTACAAATTATTTTCTAGTTGAAACAATTCAGAGCTTTGATGATGATGCATTAATAGTGCTTGTCTTCCTACAGCCTTTCTAATGGCATTTACCATTTTTTCCTTTGCCATTTTAATCAATAAATAAATATTTATTAATCACCTATATATGTCAGGCACTATGCTAAGGACTGAGGATATGAGAAGAGGCAAAAAGGATACCCTGCCCTTAAGGACCTTATAGTTGAATGGGGGAGAGAGTGTAAACCAATGTCTTCAGAGCAAGCTATACCAAAATAAATAGGAAATAATAAGCAAAGAGGAATCACCGGAATTAAGGTACATTGGAAAAGGCTTCCTAGAGAAGATGGAATTTTAGTTGAAAGAGATAAGGAATGAGAATATTCCAGGTAGGGGGTGAGCCAGAGAAAATGCCTGAAGCCAAGAGATGGAACGTCTTGTTTGTAGAACACCAAAACAGCCAATGTCACTGGACTGAAGAGTACCAGAGTTTATTGAGTAGAGGGGTGACATGGTCAGACCTGGACTTTAGGCACATCACTTTGTAGCTGAATGGGGGATGGATTGGAATAGGAAGAAATCTGAGGCAGGCAGAACCATCAGCAGGCTACTGCAGTAATCACTGTGTGAGGTGATGAGGGCCTGCCCTAGGGTGGTGGTGGTGTCAGAGGAGAGAAAGGAGCATAAGTAAGATCCCTTGGCCTGTAAGCCTTAGGGAATACAGGAATGGTGTTGTCCTTTCAGTAATAGGAGAAGTGGTGGAGTTCAGGGGAAAGGACAGTAAGTTTGGTTTTAGATATGTTTAGTTTAAATTTTCTACTGGATATTCAATTTAAAGATGTAAGTATGGAAGTCAATAGAGAAGCTGAATCAGTGTAGGTAAAATTGTGAATCACTCGAATAAAAAGAGTGATTAAGTCTAGCAGAATTGATCACTAAAATCATGAAGTGAGGAAGTATGAAGGGAGAAGAGAAGAAGGCCTAGCTCAGAACAGTGAGGGCCTCCTATAGTTAGAAGGCTTGATCTGGATGCGGATAAAGGAGTATTTCAATCTGTGAGCCTAGAGGAAGGAGTGAAGAGGCTGCTAGTACTGGAAAGAGTGTTGAAGGAGAAGGTTGTTTCATAAGGTGGGGAAGGGGGAGAGGGGAAAGGAAGGAGTGGGAGAGGAATAGGTTTAAGATGAAGGGAAGTTTGTTGCTCATGGACTAGGCCTTCCAGAGGGCACAGTGGAAGGGCTAAGTAGAATTAGGGTAAAGTTGGGGTAGGAGGAGAAATAGCAATGACGGGGTGATAAGTGTTGTTTGGAGGATGGTCTGTAAGAACTCAGAGTCACTGTGATGTGAATGGTATGGCCAGGTGTCATTTCACTTCATAAAAGAAGGTGCAAATGTGCAGCTAGGTGGCACAGTGTATAGAGCACTGGCCCTGGAGTCAGGAGGAACTGAGTTCATATTCGGCCTCAGTCACTTGACATTTACCAAAAAAAAAAAAAAAAAGGTGGAGATTGGGCTACAGATGGGAGGCAAAAGATCAGATTATCAATGGGAAGTCCTATTCCCTCCAAAGAGCAGAGATTAAGCAGGGAAGGGTGTAGCAGGAGATAAAAATTGAACCTGAATGAGAGAAAGAAATTTATTTCCCCACCAACTTTCATTTTCTCTCAAGGAAAAGTACAGCTAGATATGGAAGGCCTGAGGTCAAAGGGAAGGTTGTTTCTCTTTGTGCCCGAGGTTTTCTATGTCCTGGTTGAGAGACTAGGCAGGTGACAAGAGGTGGAAGTTGCTTTGTACTGGTACAAATGAAAGTCATTGCTTTAGGGCAGAAAGAAGAAATCCAGTCTTGTCCCTTGCTGCTTTCACTCAGGGGACATGCTTAGACCATCAGGAAATGGAAGGCTCAATGTATGTGGTCAGAGACTGAAGATCATATGGCAGGCCAAGGAGGAAGTCACTTTGGGGCAGATGGAAGACACCAGGCCTGACCCCTTTCTACCTTTCCCTTAGGGGACACAGCAGTAGATAGAAAGCACAAGGTGTGAGGCCAGAGGAAGATTTTGCCAATTTATTGAATATGCTGTGAACGTGTTAATTTAATTTAATTTAATTTAATTTAATTTTGTACTGTTAGTGATTTGGAACATTCTTTTCATATGGCTGTTAATAGCTTTGGATTTTTTCTCGAGAATTGATGAATATTGTGAATATTTATCCTTTGAGCAGTTATCTATAGGGGCAGGGTTCTTATACTCCTAAATTGTATCTGTTCACTAGGTATACTACCCATTAGTTCTTTATCTGATATATTTGATGTTAAGATTTTCCCCCATCTTTACTGTTAATAAGAATTTACATAATTTTGTTCTTATTAAATATTTTTTCATTTTATGAAATAGAAATTATATCTTTTCTATTTAATGATCACTTCTGTTTCTTATTTAGTTAGAAATTATATCCCTAACCATAGTTGTTCAAGGTACGTCCTTCCTTTCTCCTTTAGGAATTTAAATTTAAATCTTGTTGCCTTTTATTATTTTAGGGAATTATTTTCAATAACACTTCTGTTAGAATTACTGACCATTTCTTTACTGCTAAATTTAATGTGTATTTTGAAGAGTTATTTGGTACATGTTTCAAAGTTCAAAGATATACTTTTTAATTATATGCCACATTTCCTTCAAAGTATATAAGAAGAGTTTTACATCTATAAATCCCTAAGAAATATTTTTCCAGTTATAATTCTGTGTTTAAAATCAATATATTTTTGTAGTCTGTTAATTTTCCTAGCAATAATACTGAGGTTGATGTGATATCGATAATAGCCTATTCAAATGTATTTATTCAAACTAAGACTTATTAATGGGCAGCTTGGTGGCTCAGTATATAGAAAGTTGGGCCTTGATTCAGGAAGACCTGAGTTCAAATCCAGCTTCAGACACTTACTAGCTGTGTGACACTGAAAAAATCACTTAACTCTGTTTCCTTCAGTTCCTCAACTGTAAAATGAGCTGGAGAAGTAAACGGCAAGCCTCTCCAGTATCTTTGCCAAGAAAACCCAAAAGGAGATAATGAAGAATTGGGCATTTCTCAATCAACTGAATACAAATTATAGTATGTTATCAGATGAGGGACTTGAATCTTCAAATACAGCCTTTTTTTCACCAGACAACACTGCCTTGCTCAAATTTGAATTATCCCATTCACTTACAGCTATAGATCATCCATGTCCTTCTTCATCATTATTCTTCAGCTCACTGGGATTTGAGAACTTTGCTTCTCTTAAAGCACTTCTATACTTTGTGTTAGCATGCTCTAGGAATAGTAGGTAAAATTAAAATCCACTTTCTTTCTAATAGCAGGCTTTATAGAAAGCTGACTAAAGGGATGATGTGTGCATTTCTTGAACAGTATAGTTTCTTTTCCCCATTAGATGGATGATTGAGAATTGATGTGATGGGGGCAGCTAGGTGGCACAGTGGATAGAGCACCGGTGCTGGAGTCAGGAGTACCTGAGTTCAAATCCGGCCTCAGACACTTAACAATTACCAGCTGTGTGACCCTGGGCAAGTCACTTAACCCCAATTGCCTCACCAAAAAAAAAAAGAGAGAGAGAATTGATGTGATATGCTAAGCAAACTCCCCCAATTAATTTTGAAGAATTTAGTGAGGCAGGAAATTCATATTGAGTTTTGAGGCAAAGCAAATATGGATGAACATGGAACAGCTAGGTGGCACAGTGGATAGAGCACCGGACATGGATTCAGCAGGACCTGAATTCAAATCTGGCCTCAGACACTTAACACTTACTAGCTGTGTGACCCTGGGCAAGTCACTTAACCCCAATTGCCTTACCAAAAAAAAAAAAAAAAGGATGAACATTTGTATCTCTAGGAAAACTCATTTTGGAGGTTAAGTTATGTCAAGGGGCACTCTGTATGCGAGGACAGTAGGCTTTACCATCTCTTTGAAGCTAGAAACATTGCCTTACACATGATTGGATATTTCTGAATCTTCATTCCTTTTGACATCCAATTTATATTGGCCTCATAACCATATAGGTCAGTTGATTTTTTGAAGGACAAAATTCACTTTTTCTCTTTTAAGGTACATTGAACATCAGGCTGATATGTTACTGCATTTCTGAGATAACCAGTCATAAAATCATCAGTCATGCTTTTTTTAAAGGACAGGCCGATCATTGTATTTTATTGGCAGTAAAGCATATGACAATTTACAAGAGTTAAAAGCCCTGAATACATAACTTTATTTATTCTAAAAATCATTTGCTCTTTTAAAGAGCTTCATTCAAGAGGGCTTTGGTATATAGTAAAAATGATAATACTAAATATTATAAAAAACAAATCTGGTTACAGTGTGATAATTGAGGTATGGCAGAATTCTGTGTCATCTGAATACATCAACTAAGAATATCAAATGAAGCACTCTTCTGATTAATATATTTTGTAGTGAGATACTTGATAAAGAATGTATTCATCTAATAAGAATTGGGAAAAGAATGAATTTGTAACTCCCTATGAAAGAATGAGCCTTATCTTTAACATTAAACAGGTTCCTACTGTAAATAAATAAATCACAGGATTAGCAAATATTTAAAACAGAGTAGAGATGGCTAGTTGTACAATGGATAGAGTGCTGGGTCTGGACTCAAGAAGGTCACTGCTCAAATTAGACCTGAAACATTTATAAGCTGTGTGACCCTGGCCAAGTTACCTAACATCAGTTTAGTTTCTTCATCTTTACTGCACGTGTTCTGCAATTTAAACTCCTAGAGTTGCCTGTGGGTTCTGAGTGATTAAAGGCCTTGTCCAGGGTCACATTTCCAGTGTATCAGGTCTTCCTAATTCCAAGGCTGACTCTCTCCAGTACACCACCTTTCAAGTCTTCTATAGAGCTGGTAGCACAGTAGATAAAACACTGGGCTTGGGGTCATGAAGACCCAAATTTAAATCGTACCCCAGACACTTACTCGCTGTGTGACCCTGAGTGAGTCACTCAACCTCTATTTTCCTCAGTATCTTCACCAGGAAAATGGTGGGCTCTTAATAAATACTGGACTTGACTTCAGGGTAGGTACTTAATAAATACCTGCATTGAACAGAAATGGAGAGTGAATGAGAATCAAATAAGAATAGAAGTCTTATCTAGAATCATAGGATTTAAATGTGGAAGAGACCTTAGAGATTATCCAATCCAATAGCCTTCCTTTGCAAATGAGAAAACTGAAGGTGAAGTGAATTGTTGAGAGTCACAGCACTGCTAGTTGTTGGTAGAGCTAAGAACCTGAGTGACCTATTTTCACCCCAAAACTGATATAGCTGGACATAGATCTCCTCTTGTTTTTTTTTTTGTCTTCTTTCCCCTTCCCTCCTTCATATCTGTTACTTCCAGGTCATCAAGAAGAACTTCTGAAGAACAATCCAGGCTTGCCTAAGGACATCACACCCACACTCCAAGTTTACATTTGTTTGCTCTTATAGTCATTCCTTTGCATTCTCCAACCCCTCTCCTGAGCCCCTTCCTTCTATCTAAGCTTGTTTCTGCTCAGACCACCACAGATGTTGATTTGACCAAAATTACTCATATTAAGTTTGGATAGTGTTAGCTTTGGAATGGAGTACTTGTCTATTTGTTACAACCCGCCATTTCCCTGACAAACTGCTCCCCATTGGTGGCAGTGTGAGGGAGGAGCCAAATGTTTGTCAATAGAAAAAAATTAAAGAAGTTTAAAAAAAAACAGTTGAGCATATTTGTTTCAATGAATCTCCAATTGTTAGACTTCATAGGATAGACATTTCTGAGGAAGAGGAAGTCCAGATTCATTTGTTAACTCCAGGCAATGAGAAGAAACTAGTCAACCAAGGAGTGAATAAACAGATTTATTATTGTTTATTAGCTTTTAGCACTATTTCTGCATACACAGAAAGCTCAGTAAAATATTTTGTAATTAATTCTTTGAATATGAGAGATGAATGGTTTTCCTAGAAAAAAGTTCTCAACCTGGAGTCCATGGTCCATGGTCCATGGATATATTTCACAGGGTCTGTAAACTTGTATGACTAAAAATTTACAACTTTATTTTTTCTAACCACAAAATGAAATTAAGAATTACCATCAATCGTGAATGTAGGCAACAAACTTTATTTTGAGATGTGGTCCCTAGCTGTCTCTGGACTGCAAAATATGCCCATGATATGGGGGGAAAAAAAGGTTGTTAACCTTTGCCCTAAAAGAATGGAGAAGTGAAGGGAGAATCCAGTATTCAGAATAAGACCCTGAATCTAGGAGGTATAAGATTTTTTTTTTAAGTTTCCTAGTTAGAAGAGCTGTCAAAATCATCATTCGTTTGAAAATTCTATGATGCAATCACTAACAAATCACTCAATCTCTCGTTTTCCTTTCTTTTCTCTTACTATTCAATACTAAGTGCTAATTCTTTAGTGCCAGCCATCAGAGACTAATGTAAGTGCTCTTTCTAGTGTCCATCAAATGGGCTTTTTCCAGCTTACAGTCTCTAGTAGAGAGTCTTATTGTGGTTAGAATCTATTAAGCCTTTGGACCTGGCTGCTGTCTAAATATATTAATACTCACAGCATCACATATTGTGTGCTATGATAATGGGGTTATAGTCTGGGTTGCTATTGGAATTATTCCCAAAAAGAAAATTATATGGCAGAGAGCTGTTTTAAATGCACATTTGAAAGCCAGGCCTCTGTCAATATTACTGCATTAGGCTTAATGCAGCCTAGCAACCTACTTCAATTTGATCCTTGAAGGTTTTTGTTTTGTTTTTTGATAGTTTGTTTTTAACTAGCCAAAACAAGTTTAAATAATAAATAATATACAATATTTATTTTTACATTCCTTTGCTTTCAACTTTTTCTTTATCAATTGACTAACATTCTACCAGAAATAAAATTTCAGAATAAACACATTTTTATCTTCCTCCTAGTTATGACCTTGAATACCAATAGGATAGCATCAGACCTACCAGTGTTTTTACTTTAACTTACCTACTCCATTTTATTCTTTTATGCCTTTATTACATGAAAAGGATAGAGATTGTATTTCAATATAAAGTTATTAGTTTTCTTGGCTAACCCAGTGGCCATCAACAATTCAGACTTCATAAATCCTCACCTTTCCAAATGATGTAAGGTAGTAAAGGAGGAAGAGAAGGGGATGAACAGGAGCTGAAGGAGAAGAGAATCTCTTTAGTTATGAAGATGCAGCCCTTAAGTGCTTAACAACAATGAAATACTTCCTTAGAAGATCTGTCTTCTTACCGGGTTCCTATTTTCACCAGTTTTCATTTCTGTAAATAGAAAAAGCACTCTTCTTTTTCATTCCATCTGAGTTTTTCCCATTTTCTTCCATAAATCACCCACTGATTATCTATCTAAAACTCTTAAGATTTTGTGTAACTTATTTTAGCTATAATTTCAGTAGCATCATAAAACTGTCATTATTCAAATGTTTGTCATACTTCATATATGACTGGCCCATCCCCTTTTTCAATCATGCATGTTCTTACTGTCTTTTCTCTTCTTGTAAGCAGGTTGTTATTGGTTAATGGTACTGCTGCATATCCTTGAAATATGTTTTCAGTGTCCTTTAGTTCATATGCAATTTTGATTCCTCTGAGATCATGGTCGTCTATGATTTTTAAATGCATACAGGATCACAAGAGGAGTATTAAAAGCATTTTGGTTTGTATGTATGTGTATATAGTTCAAAAGATTAGGATCACTGAAAATATTGACTAATTTCACAAATGCTATTCACCCTGATATCTTCCTTCTATTTAAATCTGATCCTGGCTCACTGTTCAACTGCAACATACATCTATACATATACACATGGATTACCTTAGTTGAATGCCTTTCCAATGCTTTTTTTTAATCCAATCTGTTTTTCAAATAGTTAAATTCAATTAAAATATTTTAAATTTCACTGACAACTCTATAGATTCTTTGGTTAATATAATTAATACAGTGTTATCTCTGAGTAGTAACACTTAGAAAACATAGCCATCAATAGACAATCCTATTTGGATTTTTCACAAAAACGTCATCTAAGACATTGTTTAACAGGTTTCATTCAGCACACATTATATAGTTATGAAACAAACATATATGGCCAAAAATAAAGAAAAAAAAAACCCTGGAAACTCAAAGAATATAGTGATTCAACATCAGTGTGAAGTGATTATTTCATTTTTGTGGCAATTAACTGAGTAACAATAAATAGTCTTTTCAAAAATGAGTAACACAAAGCAATGGATAAGCAACATAAGTCAGAAGATAAGCAAGAAGATAACTGGGGAGAAGAGAAAAGAAGGCAGTGAGATAGTAAAGGTGTGATGATTAGAAGCAATGATTAGGGGTCATAGGAGGTATGGCAATAGCAGGGATCATTAGAGTTGGGGGAAGATAGTGATAACAAAGAGATTCAATAATGAAGACACAATTCCTTGGAAAAAATGGGTTTTTTTGGAAGGGGATTCTTTTGGTTTTGTCTATCATAGTACTTTGCATGCTCTTTTTCCCAAGTAAAACTATGTTTATTATGTTGTGAATTCTCAGTGAGCAAATTCCTGATACCAATAAAGTTGAAACTTAGTCTTAGATTTGCTCTGGTTCACATAGCCAGTTTGTATTAGATGCATGACTTGTGCCTAGGTCTTTCTGACTCAGAGATTGACTTTCCAGTGTCTCTGCCATGCTGTCAGTGCCTTGAATACAGCTGGTGTTTATAAAGGTTTGATGCATCAAATTTTTATATTAACTAAAAAGAGAACAATTTTGCACTTTGTGGCAAATAACTGCCTTCAGCATGAGACTTTAGTACTCTATTACACTGCTGTAACATTCAAAAGGTACCCGTTTTTAAGAGACTAATAATCTAAATTTCGAGACTCATAGTTACAACCTATCATATTTATACCTATATTCTCTTTCAGGCATGTATGCATTTATTGCTTCATATGGAACTGGAGACTTGGGAAGATAAGGGTAATGCTTTAAAAAAAAAAAAGAAAAAAGCTTGTAGCCTCAATTCTTAGCTATTATGAATATTTGGCCTTTCACTGCAACTCATTTCTAAGGCTACTGTATAAGCAAGATTTTGTTGTAATATTTCTTTTTGTTCAACTTTTACTATACTACTCATTGGATTTTTGTTCTGTGACCCTAATGAGACATATAGAACATGGCAATAAACCACAGGGATAAAGAGATTACATTCTCATCTTGACAGCACTGGAAAATGAACTGCTTCTATGGGTCATTGAAGTTATCATGGTTGCATGTGAAAGTCTCCAACTTGGTTTGTGTTTGACAGTGCTGCTGAGGCAGCACATCTCGATCAGTCTCAGGAAGCTTTTCACTAAGGCTCATCAGCTGTCAAGAATAGTGGGGAAAAAAGATTAAGCTGGTAAGCAGCAATTTGCTTACATGCAGTTGTTTTGCTTTCTCTGTCTGTAAGACTCTTATCTGAGAAGTATTTTATCCTCAAAGGGAATAGGGAGGGGGGAGAATAGAAGGACGGATTTCAGAGAACATGATGTATTTATCTTAATTTCCCTATTTTTCTCCTTGTATTTGAATTCATTCCCGAAATAGAAAAAGGAATAGGCACGTACTTTCTTTCATCTGTACTGGACCTGAGGCTTTAATTACCTAAGATCTCATTCTTCCCTCAAAGATGTCAGCATTTTTTGTTTGCCTTAAGATGGGATTTTTTTTTTCCTCTAGGAAAGTAGAAAAATCAAGCTGAGATACTTAGGTACATTATCTAAAGGGTACATAGTAGATCCCTAAAGCTGGCTTTGAAGAAGTTAATTAATTAAAGATGGTACGGAAATGCCTGAAAATTATACAGAGAAAAATGAGATATCAGGAATAATCATCTTAAAAGATGAAAATTGCCAAGAATAAAAGAATATCATTCAATTTGTTGTTTAACATGTAAACTTAAGGATACTTAACAGTGATGATAATCTGAATTTGTTGACATTTCACAAACCTTTTCTATGATCTTTTTGTGGTGGTATTTCTTTTATTTTTATTTTTATTTATTTTTATTTCTTGAGAGGCAATCAGGGTTAAGTGACTTGCCAAAAGACACATAGCTAGTAAGTATCAAGTTTCTGAGGTTGGATTTGAACTCCAGTCCTCCAGGACCAGTGCTCTATCCACTATACCACCTAGCTGCCCCTCTTTCATTTGTTTTTTAATGTTAATTTTGTTTTTCCGCATGTTTGCTTAACATATGAAGTAGCATGATTACAGTAGATAAAACTCTGGCTCTAGAGTCAGAGACCTGGGTTCAAATCTTTCCTCTGATACTGATAATCTTCATGACATTTGAAAACATCATTTAACCTTCCTCAGCTTCAGTTTCCTCATCTATAAAATGAGATTACTTTTTTTTTTTGGAGGGCAATGAGGGTTAAGTGACTTGCCCAGGGTCATACAGCTAGTATGTGTCAAATGTTTACGGCCAGATTTGAACTCATGTCCTCCTGAATCCAGGGCCAGTGCTTTATCCACTGCACTACCTAGCTACCCCCAATGAGTTGATTTTATTAGTTGGCCTCTGAGATCCTTTCTAGTTTGTAAAAAAAAAAAAAATATTAACTAGCTAATCTTAATCAGAAAAAAATTTTATAAATGTGGGCTATATGAAAAATTATAATTATATGGAAAATGATAACTTTAGAAAAATTATAATTGGGCCATAAATCCCATCTTGGTTGCCATTCAAATGTGGAAATATTTTAACTGACTAGGCCCTAATTTGGCTGGGGGGGGGGGCTAATCTGACTGGAGGATTAATCTAGGGACTATTGACTAATGTGTGGATGTTTTGACTGTCTGGCTATCTGACTGCGATTAATTTCCTATGGGCTTTTTATAAAATTTCCCCCACTGCTCCCAAATTGATAAGCAAATGATTAAGAAGCCTCTTCATTAAATAATCAAAGCAGAATTTATTTATAAAAATCAATGTAGAGTTAAGAAATGCAAATTATACAACCTTTCTCCTCTTTTAATTCAATAAGGGTCATTGCTGCCTCTTGCCTTAGGGTATGCTCCAGCTTTCTCCAAAGTTATCCTTCACTCTAACTCCCCTGTGCTGACTGCCCCCACAGAATGAATAGCCCCCTGCTTCACTCTTTAACTTCTCTCTCACTACTGTAGTGATGAACCCCTGAAAAGCCCCTTGCTCCATACCGCTCCTTCCTCTGTCTGTCTCCTCTCTTAGTCTTGTCAGCCAGAGCTCTTTCTTGCTTTCTCCAACTTCTGTACCATCCTTCTGTTCTCTGAATTTTCTGGCCTCCCTCTCAGTATCTCTAGCATCCCTTTCTCACTGACCTCTCAGTGTCTCTAGTCTCCGGAGTTCTCTTCTCTTAATCTTTCACCCCCTCCCCAACTCCCTTATATATATCTTCCTTCTAACCCCTCAAACCTCGGGCTCTCTGCGCCCCTGCACATGCCAAGCTAATCTGCAGCAGCGATAGCTAGCATCCTGTGTGTACCACACCCAGAGCTCCGGGGGCCCATGCCCCCTGCTGTGTGGCCTGGGACTTCTTCACTTGCTACGCCAGAGGCTAGCTTGGACAAGCCTGAGATCTCTGGGATAGATCCTGTCAGGTAGGAGGTTGCTGAGGCTTTTCCCCCAGTCCTCTGACCTGGAGTCCCGTAGAGCCCACAGGGCTTTTGGCTCAACTGTAGCAGAAGGGGAGGGGCACCAGTCCCGCTGACAGAAAAAACCCTGAGGGCCTTAAACTTTTTACTCTGAGCCCAAAGGCAGGGTCCCCAAATCAAAATAAATTTCCACAAGTTATAGATCTATGAGCAACTTCTAAATAAATCCATTTTCCTACTTTAGTGAATGATTCATTCCTTATAAGAAGGATTTTTGAAGTATTTTAATAAAACAAAAAAACTGATTCCAACAGAATATGTAATATTCCACACAGATATATTTCACCCAGTTGATATTTATAGTTTCTTAATTCATATTTGTAGCCTGACGTGATCATTTTTAATTGTACAGTGTTAGTTCTTGGTTCTTTTCACTTATATTGTTGTCATCATGTGTATTGTTTTCCTAAATCTACTTTCTTCCCTCTACATCCATCCATATAGTTTCCTGAATTTGACATATTCATAATTTCTTATGACACTATAGCATGGCTAATGGTTTAGCCATTCTTGGTGATGGACTTTTACTTCTTTACTACCCCCAAAATAAAAATATTTTGGTATATATGAGAATTTACTTTCTGTCTCTCTATTCCTTGGGACATATCCAGTAGTGCAATTGCTGAGTAAAAAGTATTTTTATTTTAATCATATTTTTAAAGTGTAACTCCTGTTTGCTTTTTCAGAATGGCTGAACCAATTAACTCCACCAACATTTTAATACTCTGCCTGTCTCCCCTATTATTTTCTACAGTGAGATTATGCACCTTTTTTTCCATTTGGCCAAATGAATTTTTTAAGGCTTTGTTTTCTTCAGCTTCCTTTTCCAAGCTGCTGATTCTTTTTTCATAGTTTTTTTGTTTTGCTTTCATTTCTCTCCCCATTTTTTCTTCTACCTCTTGCAATTGATTTTTTTTTATTTTTTTTTTTTTAGTGAGGCAATTGGGGTTAAGTGACTTGCCCAGGGTCACACAGCTAGTAAGTGTTAAGTGTCTGAGGCTGGCTTTGAACTCAGGTCCTCCTGACTCCAGGGCCAGTGCTTTATCCACTGCGCCACCTAGCTGCCCCGCAATTGATTTTTAAAATCCTTTTTGAGCTCTTCCAGGGAGGCTTTTTGTTCTTGCGACCAATTCACCTTCCCTTGTGAGGCTTCAGATGTAGCCAATTTGAGGCTATTGTCCTCATCTGAGTTTGTGTTGGCTTCTTCCCTATTGATACAGAAGCTCTCAATGGAGAGGGCTCTTTTTTGCTTCTTACTCATTATTGCAGCTTATTTATTTATTCTTTAAGTTGAGGTCTGCTCTGGGGGCACCAGGGTCCCTGTTTGGGGCTTCTTGTGCAGGGGTATAGGTGCTGTGTGACCGGGCTTTTACTCTGAGGCCTTTATGGTGTGTGGAGATCCCCCGCCCTGCACTTCTTGTCTGATTGTGCTCGGCCAGCCAGGCGCCAGACCCCGGCGTCTGATCCCGCCATTCGTGGCCCTCTCGGCCGGTGCAGGTAGGTTTTTCCACTGTCCTTCTTGGCCACCAGATTTTTGAACCAGGTTCCGGGAGCCTCAGTTGTTCGGCTGTGGCCCGCAGCTCCTGCTGACTTGCCCCAACCCCCTCGGTGCTGGGTTGCTGCCCTGCGCTGGGCCTCCCTTTTGCCCGAGTCAGACTGACCTTTTCCTGAAGTCTTCTAAATTATCTCTGGTTGGAGGACTGTGTCTCTCTGTCTCTTTGCAGGTTCTGTAGTTTCAGAATCCGTCCAGAGGCTTGATTTAATGTTCGTTTTGAGGGAACAGAAGGAGAGCTCAGGCAGCTTGCTGCTTCCTCTCCGCCATCTTCTCCTATTATTTTCTAACATTGACTAAAGATAACTGCTGTCATCTTTTCCAATTTGCCAGGAGATAATTTAATTTATATTTTATTATTAGTGATTTGAAATACCTTCCTATGATTATTGTTTGCAGTTCTTCATCTGAGAACTTTATAAAGACCATTTAGCTATTGGGAAATATTTCTTGGTCCTATATATTTGTCATTTACTTGTATATTAGATTCTTATTAGTAATATTTAATGTAATAATTTGTCCCAGTTAAATATTTCCCCTCCTATGCTACTTGTACTTAAATTGCAAAAAAAAGTTTTCAGTTTCTTGTAATTTGAAATAATCCATTTTATCTTTTGTGATGTTTTCTAACACTGATTAACTGTTCTTCCATTGTCATAATTTTTTAGATCTGCATTGTTTTTTCCTAATTTAAGAAATCTTACACATTTATAAACATATTGTAATTTTAATGAACCTGTACTACTATTTAATTTACTCTTGTATCTTTTAATTTCATATGCAACTACATGAAAATACATAAAAAGAAGAATATTCATGTGTATTTAGGATACGTCTATACACTATGTATCTGTTCAGCCAACTCCCTTTGGGTACTCTTCATTCAGAGATTTTTAAGAGCTTTACTGTTTTTACTACCAGGGTTTTAAATGACATTTTATCAGTCACAATATGAAATTGTACCCACAAGCTATCTGGAAGCATTGAGGAATAACCCCTAGAATGGTCATGGCTACAAAGAGCATATCATGAGCTGATAAAATCTAATCTTTGCCTTGAATTCCAACTCTGTCAGAATCTTTGCTATAACTCTGCAGTGACTGATAGCATGCCCTTTGGTTCCTTATATTCTGTCCATTGCAATTTGTGGAAGGAATTCTCATCTAAAAACGTCAGGAAAGAACAATGGAATGCATTATTTCAGAAGAAAGGAAGGAAAAACTTACATAAAATATAAAAATAGCCTAAAATTCTGAAGAAATGATATGATTATTTTTAACAAAACTAAAAAGATGTTAATTAAGAAATTATGGTTGGGCTAAACTGGTTAAAATGTCCTTTATCCACTTGTAGCTGCTATGCCAAAATTTTTATAATACAGCTTATATAACACACATTTGTACGTAATTATGAGCTCTTACTATATGCATTTTAACACAAAATAACCTAATATACAGTGGATCCTGGAAATTTTAGTACAATTTTAAGCTATCAAAGCTTAATCTGAACTAAGACTTTTGGGACATTGCATCACAATTTTATATGCAGCTACTCAACTGTTCATGAAAAGAAAACATTCTTTCTCTGTTATTTGGTATTACTACTAACTAAAACCTTAGGACATCTATAACATAGTGAAATATTTATGATGGTGATCCTGAGACACTTACAATTTTAAAATGTCTGTTGAATAAATATAAAACTGTTTTTAGTGAAAGAATATGTTTTAAAAGCATTTATTATATTGACTAGTTTAATTTTTTGCTAATTGTTTTTAATGTGCAATACTTTTTATTCCATTCAATCTAACCAATGTTTATAAAGTGACAACTAGTCTTTCTCACAAGAATAGCATATTCTTTGGCTTTACCTCATAGTTGTTATTTTTATTGGGTACCTTCCTTTCCTCCTACCTTAGTTTTTCATTTCTATTTCATGAATTGTCATTTCTCATTAGAACAAAAGCTTCTTTTGTATGTGGGGGTGGGATGGGGTGAGGCAATTGGGGTTAAGTGACTTGCCCAGGGTCACACAAGTATCAAGTGTTCAAGGCCAGATTTAAAATTTGGTCCCCCTGACTCCAGGGCCATTGCTCTATCCACTGCACCACCTAGTTGCCGCAGAATAAAAGTTTCTTGAAAGCAGAGACTATCCTTTTTAACTTGTATTTGTATTCCCAGTGTTTTACAAAGTGCCTGGAACATATTAAGCACTTAACAAATTCTTGTTCTTGACTTGTTGTCTTTGTCTTTGATGTTGACTTTTAATTTGAAGAAGTTAAGATGACCATAATGCTATCACTCTTTCCATAGATAGATGACAGATAGGTAAGTAGATAGATAGATAGATATGGAAAGTAGGTAGATATATAGACATATATAGTTATATCTTTTATATTTTATTGCTATTAAGATTCTATATAATAATGGTAATTAACAGCATAGGTTAATGGCATGAATGGGCTTGAAAGCCCCGTTCTGCTACTAAAACAGCTTGATCTTTGGTAAGTCATTAATTTTCTCTGCTCCTCAGTTTCCTTTTCTGTATAAAAATAGGTTTGAAATACATGACAGCTGAGATATTTTTGTATCTACTGGCTTGTGACTATGAAATAATTAGAGTAAATTTTGGGAAAAAAAATCCTTTCTCTTAATTTCATGATGGTTATCCCCACCAACGTTTGTGAACAAGAGCAATTCAGAATTTATGTAATCATATTCCATATTTTCACTGAAGGCATGCTGATGTGTGCCTTCTGATCATTCCCAAAAGCTCTGGTTATAAGTAGGCATAATTTATGGCTGAAAAAAAAATTAGTGAAAAAAGTGGAAGGTTTTGAAAAAAATGAATAAAAATATATGTGGAAATAACTGGAATGGGAGAGTTTACATTTCTTATCTGACTATTTAAAGAAAACTCATTTCTATGAGAAGTGAATATCCTACCAGAGCATTTTTAGTGTAGCTCAGTTGTGTGGAGAGTGTTCAGATCTCAAGAGAGTAAACAATTTGAATGTTACTGTAGTGCTTTACAGTATTCTCCCAGAGGCAGTTTCACTGCTACAGGGACCATCATAAGTATGGAGCTGGAGACTCTTCTGATGATAGTGTGCAAGTAGGATCTCTTAGAGGAATTTCTTCTCTATAGGATAACATGCCTGTGAAAGGCTGAATGTATTTTAAAAATATTTTTCCCAGTTATATATAAACAATTTTAACATTCATTTAAAAATTGAGTTCCAAATTTTCTCTCTCCTTCTCTCAGTTCCAACCCCCCTGAGACAGTAAGCACTTTGATAGAGGTTATACATGTTCAGTCATGTAAAACATATTATCATATATGTCATGTAGTGAAAGAAGGCACAGAACCAAAGCAGGGGGAGGGATATGAAAAAAGTACAGAAAGTGAAAAATAGTCTGCTTCTATCTGCATTCAGAATGCATCAGTTCTTTCTCTGGAAATGGATAACATTTTTCATCATGAGTACTTTGGAATTCTCTTGAATCATTGTATTGCTGAGTAAAGCTAAGTCATTCACAGGTGATCATTGTACAGTATTATTGTTACTATGTTAAAGTGGTCACCTGGTTCTATTTACTTCACTTAGCATCAATTCATATAATTCTTTCCAGATTTTTCTGAAATCTGCCTGCTCATCATTTCTTATAAAGCTGACTGTATTTACAAAGTTCATGTAGAATCCTCTTACACTAGAGTAACACTCCAATGATTTAACCCCCAGTAGTTCCTGAAATCTGGGGGTGGGGGGGTGGGAATGGATAATCTATATGGATATTTAGGTTTGTAGTGAATCTAGGAGCTGAGAAATAAGAATTAGATATTGGCTATGAATAAAGTCTAAAGATATTGAACCTTACTTTCTATCCTCTACTCAGATCGAGTTTCATAAAAACCAGGAAGTTTATATCTAGCTTTCCTATTTGTAAATAAGATTTAAAAGGGCCTTTAGGTTGCATAGTGGATAGAGTTCTTGGCAAGGAACATAGGAGGATCTGAGTTCAAATGAATCCTCAGATAATTACTGTGGGGCCATGGATTTTTACCTCTCATTCCCCATCTGTGAAAAGAGGATAATAAGCACCTACATCCCAAGGTTGATGATCCATTTACATAATATGTGTAAAGGATTCAGTGAAATAATATTTAGAAAGGATTTAGTAAAGTGCCTGGCATGGAGTAAATAGATAATAAATGTTTCCTTACTTTTCCCCCTAATTTTAAAGTTTGATGTTAGATGACTTCTAAGGTTCTTCCCAGCTCTAAATTCATAATCCTGTGATATAGACTAAAGAATGTTCATCCCCAAGTAAACCCCAGAAGTACCTGTAATAGAACAAAACCAGAACAACCTCTGTTATCTTCTTTTTATGTTGGACTCTCCCCTCCATCAGAAAACTCAGTACTTCCATTTCTTTTTTGGCATCTAGAGATCTGTAAAAATGTAAGAAGGGAAAGCAGCTAATGGCCAAGGGGGTGGGGGTGGGGATGCTTCAATTTATCCATTTTCAATGACTGAGAAATTAATATAAAATATATATAGAATCTCAAAAAATATCATCCATAGTTTCATAGCTCCTGAAGATGCACTAACAGCATTTGAAATAAAAACTCTTAATTTAAAATAATGCAAGATTGCAAAGGAACCAATTCAAGTATTCTGTGCAGCTGTGGTTTATATGAATCTCCCTGGGAGAAAGCTTCCACAGTCTCTCTAACACTTTATTCCCAGACTGGTGTAGTGATGTAGAGAAGAACAGCAAAACCCATGAAGCTAATAATTTAAAAGATTAATAGTATACTTCAATTTACTTCAATAAACATTTATTAAATACCTACTATGTGCCAGGCACACTTTTAAGCACTGGAGATCAAATAAGAAGAAAAAAAGAAAAAGAAACACAATCCTTGCCCTCAAGGAGCTTACAAGCAAATTGGGGGAGATGGTGAGGGAAACAATACAAAATGGTGTGAAGGTAAGGTGGGGAAATAGCCCAAGGGGTACACAGGATGGGGTCATCTCATTAAATGGAACTAAAATGAAGTGGAATTACTGTTTCAAAGTAGAATGAATAAATATGATTCAACTTGGGTTATAAATTCTAACAGTTTCTAAACAAAATTCTGGAGGTGGCAGCTATAGTTTTTGGTATCATACTCAACCAAGTAATAAACTATCTTATGAGTTCTTACTTTGGCAAAAAAGTTTAAGGCTACCTCTAGCAGCCTGACAACTACTCTACTGTAGCTTGAAATCTAAATGGAGATTTGGTGAGATGGAAGCATATATCAATAACAAATATATAACGCTATAACTTATATATTCAATAAATGGTGATTATCATATCACATCAAACTAAAAAAATAAGCATAATTGCTGATACACTCAGACTACTATATAGATTTACTATAGAATCTTGATCAAAAGAACTTGCTAAACTTTAAGAACTTACATAACCATTAGCTATTATGATTATTGAGTAGTAAGTTTAAAAGTGCATTCTCTCTTTTTTTTTTTTTGACTGAACATAGTGCTATTCTCTACTATCATCAGATGACTGGTGCATCTCCCCATCCTCTATAATAATACCTTTATGCTGCTTCTCTTGCACAGTTCATTAGCAATTTATTGCAGCCTTCTCATAACCACCATGTATTTTTCCTTTGCATTTTCAGTAACTTTTAACTTTTAATTCTTCAGAAACATGATGTTCTGTTACTTATAGGTCTATAGAATAGTGGAAGAAAAATGATGGTAAAAAAAGTAGGCCTTTGTTTTAGGGAGAAGTTAGGGATCATAAAAAGCATCACACCATTCCTTAAGGCAATCTACCCCCCCTTCTACTCAAATCTGGCCCCCTATTAATTGTCCATTTGTAATGTCCAGATAACATCAATGCTGGACAAACTCTAGTAAGCATACAGCTCCTTGTTCTATGCCTTGTTTTATTTTTGTAATTGAAGGGTCATAGAGCAAAGTTATTTTTGTTGTTTTATCATTTTTAGGAATTTTGTTTGGTTTTATGCATTGGAACATGAGTGTGTAACACACATTTCTTTAGGGTGCTCACTTAGTCTATTTCTTTAAGACATTAATTGAGTAGTGAATCATAAACTAACTAAATTCATCTGACTAAAGAAAATAAAATTTTATTAGATAAACAACTAAGTGTTTTAAAAAAATAAAGAAAACCTTTGAAAAGAATCCTAGTAATCAATCAGTCCAATTCAATTCAATAATAATTTATTAAGTACCTACTATGTGCCAGGCACTGTGCTAAATTCTGAAGATATAAATAAGAAAAATAAACAATCGCTGCCCATAAGGAGCTTTACAATCTAAGGGAGGAAGATAATAGCCAAAAGGAAGCCAAGAAAAGGTTCTGTGTATTTGTGTATCTGAGGGTATGCAGTACTGGAGGAGGGGATGAGTTGTTTACTGGAGTTTAAGTCAAGCAGAGTAGCTAATGAAAAATATAATTACTACTAAGGTAGTGAGCCCTCTATAAAGGCTTTGGGAGAAGGTTAGTGTTCTACCCATAAGCCCTCCAATCAGAGTGGAAAGGCAAATGAAGGAGAGTTGGGAAAATATAAAATATCAAAATCTGAGCCATTATCAATGGTGATGAGATGCAGGTAATGATCAGCTTATCCTGTTTTAGGGTGGAGGGTGGGCATGTTGCTCCATGGAATCTAAGCCATTTTCTTTCCCTTAAAATACATTTTTCTAGCCTTATTTTCTTGGGCAAAGAGGCATATTTTGAGTTTGAGCTGGACCATGATGCCCAATCCCATACTTTCCCATGGAGGGCCAATGGTAAAACTTAAGGCCTAGTGTTAAGAAGCACATTTTAGGGGCACCTAGGTGTTGCGGTGGATAAAGCACCAGCCCTGGATTCAGAAGGACCTGAGTTCAAATCCGACCTCAGATACTTGACACTTACTAGCTGTGTGACCCTGGGCAATTCACTTAACCCTCATTGCCCCACCAAAAAAAAAAAAAAAAGAAGCACATTTTTAAAAATTAATATATTTTAAAGTTTGCTATATTACCAAAGCCCAAGGGATATGTAGTCAAGTAATGAAAAATAAAGAGTCCAAGAGGATATAAATGTCCCTATCCTCTATGTAGTTAGATGGAGAATAGGCAAGGGCAGAGGGATTTCTAGAATTGGAAAGGCATATAGCCTTGTTCCTCATTTGTTGCCAATGGTGTCGTATCTCAACGATTGAACAAGGAGACTAACATTGCATCATTGTATTAGCTAAGGAAAGTTCTAGAATTTCGTCTCCTTATTGTGGCAATCACTTTGATAAGTTTGTGGTGACAGATCACCTTAGGAAAAACACCTTCCTTAGGAAGTAATGATATGCCATTTTTGAAGATAATTCCTTAGAAAATGATCATACTTTTTTTCCAATATCTTGTTCTCTTTACCCATGTCCCATTTTTATCATCATCAGCTTATTTAATTAGTGAGATTGCAGTTTCCTGAATTTTGTTATATCTTTTAATTTTATATGGGTTTTGAATTTGCTGTAATAAGTATTAATGTCTGTTGACAGATGGCTGATTCAGAAAGAATTGTAGAGTTGCTAATAGTTCATTTCCTGTGTGTTAAAATATAATCAACTTCATTTTTCATGTGTTTGAGGGTTCTAAAATATCATGAGTCTTTTGTCTCTCCTTAAAAATAAAAACAAACAAAAACCCTTAAACTATGCTTTCCATGGATGAAAAATCTAGAGTCTGTCTATAGTTAAGAAATAAAGTAACTGGGAGAAAAGATGGATGTGTTTTCAACAGAAATAGAGGAATTTGGGAGAAAAGTAGACTTCGGAGAGAAAGTAATGAGTATAAATCTTGGGCTTGTTGAGTTTGAAGTGTAGATAGGAGAAATTAAGGTACAGAAATCTAGATGCAGTACTACTGGGCCTTAGGATAGCAGATAAGGTTGGGTATAATGATTTGGGATTCATGTATGTAGAGTTGATAATTGAATTTTAGGAAACTGATGAGATTGTTATTTTATATTGATTTAAGGCATTGTTTCGTTCAGTTCAATTTATCGAACATAACGTTAGTCATTAGAGAAAAGATGAAGACAGTCAGGGCACTCAAGCTGTTTATAGTTTAATGGGGAACAAGAGGCATATACAGACACATATAGCATAAGGGCAGCGAGGTGGAGCCAATGATAGAGCGCTAGGCCTGAAGTCAGGAAGACTCATTTTCATGAGTTCAGATCTGGTCTCAGATACTTGCTAACTGTGTGACCTAGGTCAAGTCACTTAACCCTGTTTGCCTCACTTCTTCATTTGAAAATGAGATGGAGGGGCAGCTAGGTGGCACAGTGGATAGAGCGCCGGCCCTGGAGTCAGGAGTACCTGAGTTCAAATCCGGCCTCAGACACTTAACACTGACCTAGCAGTGTGACCCTGGCAAGTCACTTAACCCCAATTGCCTAACTAAAAATTAAAAAAAAAATGAGATGGAGAAAGAAATGCAAACTACTCTAGAATCTCTGCCAAGAAAACCTCACACAGGGTCACAAAGAGTTGTACACAAGTGTTACTACTGAATAACAAGATGATACAATATTAGATGTAGAAGCAAAAAAGTGGCCAAATGAAGTTTGAAGGAGGAGAACATTGCTTTTTTTAATCTTGCCATAAAAATTCCAGTGAACATGCTTTACTATATTATTTTGTAGTTTATGGTCTGGATTCAAATCAAGTTCTGTTACTACCTATGTGATGATGGACAAGTCACTTAGTCTATCGGGCACTGTATTTCCTGATCTATAAAATGAGAATTTTGACCCAGATGATCTATGAAATCCCTTCTCACTTGAAATTTAATGAAATTATAATTATTTTATATATGATAGTATTAAAACAGTATAATTCTTTTGGGGAACAAAGGGCAAGATTTCAAATTTTGCTTGTTTCAGGTTTGTGCTGACTACTCTTAACCTCCATGATAGTTTTTGTAAATCACCTTGATCTCTTACCCCTGTAAGCAGAACCAGGATACCATGAAGACAGAGTATTTTAGAAGACAGAAACACAAATTGATGCTTGAGCCCCTAAGATAACCTTTCTAGAAGACATTTCATATCACTTAGGGACTTCAGTGGAGAAGAGTAATTTAAAGACTGCCTCCAGAAACATGCCACTTATTTAACTTTCTTCTTTTGTAAAGGGCCATGGTAATGCCTTTTAAATTGTGAATAATTAACTAGGAAACATTATCTTGACTAGCTTAGATGATAGTCCAATTAAGAATTTCTAATGTTCAGTGATTACAAAGAAGGACCAATAACAAGCTACAGTATCTGAGTCTTCCCAAACCCTAGCTTTAAGGACCACGCATTTCATTTAATAGCAATGACTTGGAAATTCTTTTAAAAGTCCTTCTTATGTGCATCTCTTCATTGCTTCATTTCATCTAGAAAATAACTTCTGTCCTCTATTCAGCTGACTTCTTCTGTTACTTCTATCTCTGGGTACTCAAAGCCAACTGATTTTTATAGCCACAGTATATCCTGAAAGAAATACTGACTTGGGAAGTGTATAGTATGAATGGTGAACTGCTTCTAAGAGATAAAAAGTAATAAAAGGCCCTTTAGTGCCCAGTGCCTAGCAATTATGTTTATAGAGGAATCTATAACAGCTTGGAGAAGAAATGTATTTGGATACCCTGGATCTCCTGTAGAATTGTTCATTCTCATTATCCAGCAAAGATTTTATATGTGTGGCCTTACATATGAAAGTCTTTCTATAGATTTTGAAGGGCTAGCACAGAAGTTTCATTCAATCCAAGAATTTTTCTGACACAGTAAACCCCAAGACTGAAAATTCCCTTGACCCCAAACACTGTTTTCCTTCTTTTCTTCAACATCTTTCTCTTATTCCTAATCATCTGTTTTTTTAAGGGCTGCAAAGGGCTTTGTATAGTTTTTCTTTGTCAATTTGTTTTTTAATATATAGCCTCTGTTTTCATTAAACTTAAAATTAAAAACCTAACTATATTATTATTATTATTATTATTATTTTGATTTAACAATAGGTTTGGTTCACTTTTAACCAAAATAAATTATATAATTAAAAACTAAGAAAAATGTTTATCAGATTAGGGAGACATTTCATATTCATAATTTTTGCCAATCTATAAAATTATTAGTTTACCTTAAATTAAGAACATTAATTCCTTTCTCATCCTCAGTCTAATGAAACAGTGATCACTCAATAGCAAGCATAATCTGTTTGCTTTTGCTTCATCAATATATATTCTGATTATAAGAATTGGTTTGGGGACCCTGCCTTTGGCTAAGATTAGAAAGCCCTAGGCCCTCAGGGTTTTTCTCTGTGTGAGCCAGGCTTCAGCTGCCCCTCCCCCTTGGTTTCAGCTGTAGAATCCCCATGGACCTCTGAGCCTGGCTAAGCAGTGTGGACGAAAACCCCGGGCCCCAGGCATGGCACAATGTGGCCCGTGCGGAGACCACGGGCACACAGCGGGGGGCATGGCTCCCTCAAGCCTTGAGCGTGGTACCCATGCACAGCTCCCTCAAGCCCCCTGGCTACCAACCAATTAGCTTGGTGTTTGTGGGTTCCCAATAAGAGAGGCCTTTTATATATGGGGAAATTAGACGGTGGGGGGACTGAAGAAGGAAAGAGTGGCAGTTGTGGGGGAGCTGACAAGGAAAGAGGAAGCTGATAAGAAAAGAAGGGGTTTCCAGTGAGTTGCATGAGGGTGGCTTTCAGTTAGGGGGACATAGTGAAGACCAAGGAGACTCAGGGGAGCTAGAGTGAAGGGGGGTGGGGGCAACAGTGGCCAGACAGAGAAAAATCCTGAGGGCCTAAGGCTTTCTAATCTTTTTTTTTTTGGGGGGGGGTAGGGCAATGGGGGTTAAGTGACTTGCCCGGGGTCACACAGCTAGTAAGTGTCAAGTGTCTGAGGCCGGATTTGAACTCAGGTCCTCCTGAATCCAGGGCCAATGCCTTATCCCCTGTGCCACCTAGCTGCTCCAGGCTTTCTAATTTTAGTCAAAGGTGGGGTCCCCAAACCAATTCTTACATTATGAAATTGGAAAAATGGGGCTGAAGGGTGGGGTGAGATTGGAGGGGTAAATGCATTAGATTTAAGTATTGCTTTAACCTTCTTTGTGCTGAAGAAATATAATGATTTGAAAATTTGCCATATTTGGAGCTGAACAGGGGGGCAGAGCCAAGATGGCAGAGGAAAGACATTAAATGCACAGAGCTCCTGACACAATTACACCCCAACCAGCAATAAAACAACTCTTGAAGCAGAAAAAAACATAAAAAGATGGGCAGAGATTATTTTCCAGGCAAAGACAGCTTAGAAGTGGCCGTGCTTGAGGGGCAGCTAGTTGGCATGGTGGATAAAGCACCAGCCTTGGAATCAGGAAGACCCGAGTTCAAATATGGACTCAGACCCTTGCTACTTCCTAGTTGGTATGACCCTGGGCAAGTTACTTAATCCTCATTTCCCTGCCCCCCAAAAAAAAGATAGAAAGGGGAAAGCATACTGGGGATAATGATGACATAAGAAACAGAAGACATCAATAAAAAAAATTAAAAAAAAAAAAAAAGAAGGGGCCATGCTGGGCTGCAAGCAGAGTCCAACCCTGCAATCACACAGACACAGTCCCCAGGCAGACTGCGCCAGAGAAACTTACCCCTGAGCCTCTGAATCAGCTGTAGCACCAACATCTTCTGTTCTGGTGAGAGGGCTGAATATCTGGTGGTGGGGGTGGAGAAATACTGGGGTGTCTACAGGAACTGGGGAGGAATTTAGTTATCTTACCCCACCAGGGAACCAGGAAGAAATCCTGAGAGGTGGGAGGTCCAGGTGGGGGAGGGGAACAGGCTCATCAGAGCTAAGAACCACAGCACACAAAGTTTGGCTGGCTGGTTAATCAGTAAGTTGGCTTGAGGTTATCTTTGGACCAGAGAACAGGCCAGGCAAGAGAAAAACCTGCCCTTCCTCAAACTGAAACACCTGGGACTCTCTGAAGCTTGGGACAGTATAGCTTGGAAGTAAGGCCCCACTCTAAGAAGGAGTTAAAAGTCAAGTAAAAGACAGCAAGGTGAGCAAGCAAAGAAAGTTGAGGGTTATAGAAAATTTCTTCAGCAACAAGGAAGATCGAGGTGCACCCTCAGAAGAGGATAATAACCTCAGGGTGCCTACATCCAAAGCTTCCAAGAAAAATATGAACTGGTCTCAGGCCAGAGAGGAGCTCAAAAAGGACTTTGAAGAGAAAGTAGGAGAGATAGAAGGAAGATTTAAAGAGGTAGAGGAAAGAATGGAAAGAGAAATGAGAGTGATGCAGAAGAGTCATGAGAAAAAAGTTCACAGTTTAAAAATCCAAATGGAAAAGGAGATAAAAAAGCTCTCAGAAGAAAATAATTGCCTAAGAATTAGGATTGAACAAATGGCACCTAGTGATTTTGTGAGAAACCAAGACACAGTAAAGTAAATCCAAATGAATGAAAAAATAGAGAGCAATATGAAATATCTCCTCGGGAAAACTCCTGACCTGGAAAATAGTTCCAGGAGAGATAATTCGAAAATTATTGGACTACCTGAAAACCATGACCAAAATAAGAGGTTAGAGAGCATCTTCCAAGAAATTGTCAGGGAAAATTGACCTGATATTCGAGAAGCAGAAGGTAATATAGAAATTGAAAGAATCCACTGATTATCTCCTGAAAGATATCCCAAAAGAAAAACCTCCAGAAATATTATAGCCAAATTCTAGAGCTCCCAGGTCAAGAAGAAATATTGCAAACTGCTAGAAAAAGGGAATTCAAATACTGCGGAGCTACATTAAGGCTAAAACAAGATCTAGCAGCATCTATATTAAAAGACTGGGGAGGGGGGGGGGTGTAGCTAGGTGGTGCAGTGGATAGAGAACCGGCTCTAGATTCAGGAGGACCTGAGTTTAAATCCGACCTCAGTCACATGACACTTACTAGCTGTGTGACCCTGGGCAAGTCACTTAACCCTCATTGCCCTGCCAAAAAAAAAAAAAAAAGACTGGAGGTCATGGAATATGGTATTCCAGAGGGCAAAGGAACTGGGACTACAGCAATGAATCACGTACCTAGCAAAACTTGTATAATCTTTTAGAGGAAAAAATGGGACTTCAATGGAAAAGAGGACTTTCAGGCATTTGTGATGAAAAGACATTAACTGAATACAAAATTTATACAGGAGTCAAAGCTGGATAGAGGTTAGAAGTTGATATGCTTCAACTAAGCTTAATTCTCAAATGTCTACAAAAAAGATACAAAGTAAAAATGAATTAATTCCTTGGGTTTCAGCCATGCATTGGAACATAGTGAGGTACTCTAGGTCATTGGAGTCAAACTCAAAAAGAAACAATCCTCTATCCCTTATATAAGGATGCAATATGTTGGAACACAGTAACTTAGAAAACCATATATTGACATTATCTGTGATCAATTGTTTTTTTATTTATTTTGTTAAATATTCCCCAGTTCCACTTTCATCTGGTTCAGTCTGTACTCAGGAGTGTTGGGCCATGCTTGACACCTAAACTCTAGGTACTCTTCTTAGTAGAAGACATTGTGCTGATTACATCAAGCACATCCCAGAGTCTGCTTAATGAAATTCATAATCATCCAAAATAGGTTGAGCATAACAATACCCACAAGAGAAGACTATATGGATGAAAAAAATGTCTTTTGTTGGAGTTGAATTAATGTAACAGACACTGAAGATGGATGAAGAAGTAAATAATAGGAGGAGAACAGGCTATTTTGGATTTGGAAAATAACAAGAATTTTTGAAAATCCTAACCCATATAGTGAAAACTCAATTGACATTTAACAAGCAGCCTGCTGTACAATTCCCTGTGCTAGGTGTTATGCATACAATAATGAAACATGATTAGCATGGAATTAGGCTGGAGAATGCTAAACTTATAAGTATGATACAAGGACGAATACATTAGCAGCAAATGTGAGCTATGCTATGAGAAATGGGAGGAGCAAAAAATCCTTTTCTCATGGCCTAAAATTTGGAGTAAGCATCAAAAATGAATTGAGATCTGACTTGTTTGGAAGGGAAAGGTTTCAATTTATCAGATTTTTAAATGCCGATTGTATGCACATGCATAAAACAGATGTGGATGGGAGCCTTAAGGACAATTAATAATAATAATAATAATAATAATAATTAGAATTTTAAGATTTAAGTTTTACAAAGTGCTATACAGAAATTATCTCATTTTATCTTCATAAAAAACCATAGGAGGTATATGCTAAGATTTTCCCCATTTTACAGATGAGGAAATATATACTTTGTATATATTTATGTTTATTAGCTTATATTTATACTGATATATTTTACATGTACTTGTTGGCTTCCCTATTATAATGGAAAATTGTTAAAAGAAGGGTCTGTTTCATTCTGTGTACTTATATCTGTAGCACCTAAAATAGTGCCTTAATATAGTAGGCACTTAATATTTATTGATTAATGTAGACGTATTGCCATTTTTGCAGAAGAAGTGACCTATGAATTTATAGATAAGTCTTAGGGTGTTGCATGAAGTACATAGTAGTCAAGTAATTTCCCCCTGTATTCATTATGTATCACAGATGAATTGAAATTCAGGTCTTTCTGACTTCAAACCAGCATTCTTTATTGTACCATTATGCCATATAGAGAGATAGATAGATACAGATAGATGTGTGTATGTGTATATGTATATATGTACATATACACACATACATATATACACATGTATGTGTGCATGTGCATGTGTATGTATATATGCACATGTGTATATGTATTCATGTATACATATAAATTGTTTCTGTAGATTAACCACACTTTTGATTTGGAAACATTTGTTCATGTTTATGTAATCATATATTTTAAAATTTGCCTAAAAACATCTTAATCATTCATACCTTCATCTCACTCATCATACTTTATGCAGCATAAGATACTGTTTACCATGTTCTTCTCCTTTAATTAATAAATTACACTGACTTATTTTTCTCCTGCTTTTTTCTATCATTCTTCCCCAATCTAATTTGTTCTTCTGTCCCTCTAAATGTATCTAAATCCTAATGTTCAATCCTTAATCTTTTGCTCTTCTTCTATACTAAACCTTAGATCAAGTGTCAACCACATGACCTTCAGACCAACAGGCAACATTTTTGACTGTACCACATCCAGATCAAAATGTAATTGGGGGGAGGAGTTGAGGGGGGAAGGTAGAGCTAAGATAGCAGAGTAGAGAAATAATCAGTTTCAGTTTCCCAAACTCCCCTCCAAACAACTCTAAAATAATGCCTCAAATAGAATTCTGCAGCAGCAGGAACCAAGCAAAGTTCAGGTGAAACAATTTTACATCCCAAGACAACTTAGGAGGTAGACAGGAAAAGTCTATTTTACTAAGATTGTGTTTAGGATGCTGTAGCACAGGCCTCCCTACAGCACCAGCAGTGGACCTTGGAGGCAGATGCATTGGCAGCAGTAGAAGTCTTGGAGGTCCCAGTAAATGGTTGGTGGAAAGGGTTGGACAATTGCTCCGAAGGAAATCTCCAGGGACCCTTTGTGGGTGGTGAGTTCAAGAACCTGGTACATTGCCCATAGATTGTTCTGATTCACAGTCCTGGGGCCAAAAGGAGCAATAGTGCTTGCGACCCCAGGGGAACAGAGTCACTGTTGGTAGTTCTGAGGCAGAGAAAATGGCTTGTGATCACTCATGGGGGATTATAGACTCTGTTCTCAATTCTAAGACAGAGGGGAGGAACTAGAAATTATTGGTGCAAGAGAGTGGCATACCTGGTCACATCTCAGGGTTGGGAGAAATGCTAGCTCTGATGGCTACAGGGAAACAAGATCCTTTCATGTGTAAAGACCAGAGAACAGATCAGGAAAGCAGTGACAACATCTCTCCTTGTGTCATTATTAGAAGTTCTAAAAACCTACAGATCCCCAAATCTAGCTCTGACAACAGGAGCAAGAAAGCCCTGAAACCTGAGATACTGCCTGATTCACCCTGGAATCAGCCTTAACTTTGAGTTACAAGTTATAAAGTAGGCAGGAAAATTGAATTAAAAAGAAACAGCAAAAACAACAAAAAAGAACGTGACCATAGAAAGTTACTGTGGTGACAGGGAAGATCAAGACACAAACACTGAAGAAGACAACCATGTCAAAACACATTCAAGCAAAACCTCTAAGAAAAATATGAATTGAACCCTAAACCAACAAGAGTTCCTAGAAGAGGTCAAAAAGGATTAAGAATCAAATAGAAGTAGAGGAAAAATCAAGAAAAGAAATGAGAGAGATACAAGAAAATTTTGTCAACAGTTTAATAAAGGAGGCACCAAAAAAAGTACTGAAAAAATTACCCCTTAAAAAACCAGAATTGTCTAAATGGAAAAAAAAAGAAGCACAAAAACATACTGAAGACAAGAAATCTTTCTAAAAAGCATAATTTTCCAAATGGGAAAAAAGAGGTAAAAAAGCTGACAAAAATAACTACTTAAAAATTAGAATTGGGCAAATGGAAGTTAATAACTCCACGAGATACCAAGAAACAATAAAACAAAATCAAAAGTATGAAAAAGGAGAAAATTTAAAATATCTGACTGGAAAAACAATTGTCCTGGAAAATTCATTGGCGAGAGATCATTTAAGAATTATTGACAGATTGAAGCATGATATTTTTCACTTTCTTTTTTTTTCTTTTATTTGAGTTTTCTACAAAATGAGGCTTACAGCCTCAGTGAGGGTAATAAAAAAAGTTTATCACTCAAAAAAAATTATTGGACTCCTGGAAAGCCATGCTAAAAAAGAGCCTAGACATCATATTTCAAGAAAATATTGAGGAAAACTGCCCTGGTATCCTACAACCAGAGGGTAAAATTAGAATTTGAAAGAATCTACTCATCACCTTCTAACTGAAATACCAAAATGAAACTCTTAATATAACCAAATTCCAAAGCTGACAGGTCAAGGAGAAAATATTGTAAGCAGTCAGAAAGAAACAATTCAAGTATCGTGGTACCAAAACCAGGATCCCATGAGATATAGCAGCTCTCACATGTAAGGCTCCAAGAATATGATATTCCAGATATAATATTCTCTAGTATCCATTGTGATGTTTAAAATCTAAATTGTGTTGTTGCCCTATATTAGAAGCTTTAGCACCAGTCTTTGGGCATTAAGCATTTATTTAAGCATACTAGATATCTACCTCACCATGTAGATAATAGGAAGGAAAGGACATAATAGAAGTGGAGAGAAACTGAGAGAAGGGAGGGTGGATTAAGGGAGCTAGTGGTCAGAAGAAGAAAAAAAAAGCTCAAAGAGAGAGAGGGAGAAAGAGAGGAAGGGAGGAGAGAAAGAAAACAATAAATAGGGAAAATAGGATGGAGATACATACACAGTTAATAATCTTGTTTGTTTCTTTGTTTTGCAGGGTAGTGAGGATTAAGTGACTTGCCCAGGGTCACACAGATAGTAAGTATCAAGTGTCTGAGGCCAGATTTGAACTCAGGCCCTCCTGAATACAGGGCTGGTGCTTTATCCACTGTACCACCTAGCTGCCCCCACACAGTTAATAACCTTAACTGAGAGTATAAATGGGATGAGTTCACCCATAAAATTGAAGTGTATAGCACAATGGATTATAAAACAGAATCCAAATAAATAAATAAATAACAGAATCCAGCCATATGTTATTTATAAGAAACACACATGAGGGAAAGCTAGGTGGCGCAGTGGATAGAGCACCGGCCCTGGATTCAGGAGGACCTGAGTTCAAATCCGGCCTCAGACACTTACTAGCTGTGTGACCCTGGGAAAGTCACTTAACCCCAATTGCCTCACAAAAAAAAAAAGGGAAAAAAAACACACATGAAACACAGAGACACAAATAGAGTAAATATAAGGGCCTGAAGTGGAATCTATTATGCTTCAGCTGAGGTCAAACAAACAAACAAACAACAACAACAAAAACAGGGGTAGCAAAGATGATCTCAGAAAAAAATCTAAAAACAGATCTAAAAGAGATAAGCAGGGAAACTACATTTTGCTAAAAGGAATCATAGACAATGAAATACTATCAGTACTAAACACATATGCACCAAAGGGCATAATATTCAATTTCTTAAAGGAAATGTTAAATGAATTACAGGAGGAAATAGACACTAAAACTATTCTAGCACGAGTCCTCAACTTACCCCTCCCAGAACTAGATGAATCTAACCAATAAAGTAGGTAAACAAGAAAGAGGTTAAGAAGGTGAATAGAATTTTGGAGAAGTTGGATATGATTGACCTCTGAAAAAAAATTGTTTGGGAATTGAGAGTATCTCTTTTTAAAAAAAAAAAAAATGTTGTACATAGTACCTTCATAAGAATTGGTCATGTATTAAGGCATAAAAACTTCAGAAGCAAAATGGAGAATAGCACAAATACTAAATGCATCTTTTTCAGACAAAAGGTCAAGAATGCCAAGGAAAAAAATGAAAAGAAAAAAAAAAGATTGTGAAGGAAGATGACCTAGCAGTACTGTATCTCAAACTGTATTACAAAGTGGTAATGATCAAAACAATCTGACGCTGGCTCAGAAATAGAATAGATCAACAAAATAGATTAGATTCAAAATAAATAATAGTAAATGAAATTAATAATCTGGTGTTTGACAAACCCAAAGATTGAATGTATTGGATTTCCAAAAATTTCAGGAAAACTGGAAATCAGTTTGGCAGAAACTAGCTATGGACAACATTCACCCTGTATACTGAGATAAGGTTTAAATGGGTACATGATTTAGACATAATGGTTGATAGAAGCAAATCAGAGGAACATGAAATATTTTACCTGTCAGATTTATAGATAAAAGAAAAAATTATGACCAAAACAAGAGAGCATTAACAGGATGTAAATTTGATCACATCAAATTCTTCAAAATGTACAAAACCAATGCAGCCAGATTAAAAGGGAAGCAAGAAATGGGGGAGAATTTTTTTCAATCAAGTTTCTCTGAAAAAGGCTTCATTTCTGAAATATATAGAGAACTGAGTCAAATTTATAATAATATGAATCATCCTTCCCTGACTGGCAAAGGGTTAAAAGATATGAACAGTTTTCAGAAGAAGAAATCAAACCTATCTAAGGTCATCTGAACAAATGCCCCAAATCACTATTGATTAGATAAATGCAAATTGAAACAATTCTCAAGTACCACTTTACACCTATCAGATGGGCTAGTATGACAGAAAAAGAAAATTACAAATGTTGAAAGGGGTGTGTAAAAACTAGAACACCGATGTATTGCTGGAGTTGCAAACACATCCAACTGTTCTGGAGAGCAATATAGAACTATGCTGAAAATGCTGAAAAACTGTGCGTACAGTTTGACCTAGAAATTGCACTACTAGGTCTGTATCCCAGAGAAATTATAAAAAAGGGGAAAGGACCCACATGTAAAAAAATATTTATAGCAGCTCTTTTTGGTGGTGGCAATGTATTAGAAATTGAGGGGATGCCTGTCATATGGGGAATGACTGAAAAAATTCTGGTATATGATTGTGATAGAATACTCTTGTGTTATAAGAAATGACAAATTCTGGTTTCAGAAAAACCTATGAAGAAATAAATACCTGAAGTGATATAAAATGAAATGAGCGGAACCAGGAGAACATTGTACACAGTAACAGCAACATTGTATGATGATTATCTGTGAATGACTTAGCTATTTTCAGCAATATAATCAGCCAAAACAATTCTGAATGACTTCTGATGAAAAAAAAAAAACAAAAAAACTATATACCACCAGAGAAAGAATTAATGAGTCTGTATGCAGATCAAAGCATCCTTTTATTTTACTCTATTATCCTAGGGATTTTTTTTGTCTTGGTTTTCTTTTGCAACATTTCTAGTATGGAAATATTTTGAATGACTGAATATGTATAATGTATATCAAATTGTATGCCTTTTAAGGGGAGGGAGGGGAAATGGAGGAAAAGAATTTGGAGCTCAGAATTTTTAAAAATGTTTAAAAATTGTATTTTCAAAAAAATTAAATGTAAAGAAATGTAATTGTGAAATATTTGATGATGTATATAAAATGCAGTACAATATAAGTAATGTTAATGTGTGGTTTTCTAAGTCAGTATATCTTGTCCCCCCCCCCCCCTGCACTGCCCAAGGGATTCTTATGCATGGTTTAGTGGCCTCATTTCTATTTGAGTTTGACATTACTGCCTTCAATATCTAATCCATTTATAAGGCTTTATTCATCCAATCTCCAGAAATAACCTCCAACCTGCTCCCTCTTCTTTCTATATCTCTTACTAGAAGTATTTTGTCATTACCTGAAACTCAACATATCTAAAATCAAACCAATTTTCCATAAAATTAACCTCGCCTCAGATATCTGCATTTCTTTTAATGAAACTACTATTTTTCTAGTTTTAGGACATGAAATCTTGAAGTCATGCTTGAATTCCTCTCTCTTCCTTGCCCCAGCCCTCTACTGCATCCATCCCTTAAGTGTTCCCTACACAATATCTGTCATAGCGGCTCCTTTCCACTTCTATGAACCCAGTTTAGTTTTGCCTCATTTCATCCTTTGGTTATTACAGTAGTTTTTGAATTCATCTTCTCACCTCTGATCCTTTCCCTCTTCAATCCAGATGAATGTTCTCAACCAATGTTTTCAAATCCTTGATTTCCTTATACTCCTCCCTTACTCAAATACTTTCAATGGTTCTCTAGTGTCTACAGAATAAACTGGTAATTCTTTATCCTCTTTTCAAAGTCTGGTTTCAGATCTAGTCCCTCAAGAAAACCTGTTTTGACTGCTCTCAATCTCAATAATTAGTTCTAAATTCTTCTATATGATTTATTATCTCTACCCCTCATTTATTACTTAACATGTAATCTTTACATTGTGATATATACATATATACATACGTACATATACACACATATTTCCTACAGTTTTCTCAACAAATATAAGCCTCCAAAGCCTGGCACTGCTTTATATACCATTTGTATCCCCAGCATCTTGTGTATTACCCTCCATCAGGAAGCCATATGGTCAATAAATGTTTTGTTTATAATGATGATGCTATACATGGTAATCTTATGGCTTTATGCACTCACATAAATTATAGCTATATTTCCTCAAATCATTTGTTATAATATATTTTTAAAGGATTTAAAAAATACAATTTGGGTACTTTAATTTCAAAATGTCTTTTATTGCCCACATTGCTAGTTCTCGTATTTATTCATCTCCTATGAATGAAATGATATTTTGTTTCCTAATTTATGTACCTCACAATTTAAAGGGTAACTGCAAACATATTCTCTTCACAGCAGTAAGGAGTTGGTGTTTTATCCAAGTTTCTATAATATTTTTTAGTTATTCCTCAGCATTGCTTGTATTTTTAATTTCCTTTTGATGCCTGTTTTTACCTATGATTTTTTTCTCAGTCATTCCTCTCCTGTTTGTTTTCTTTTTTTGTATTTTGACATTTCCAGATTTTGGCATCCCCCCGAGTCTGGTTCATCCCATCTGTTGCTGGTCCTCTGCCTGTGTGCATCCAACCTTGTGCTATGCCCTTATTTACATGCACCACTCAGAGAGCGGGATAGGAAGGGGCTTACCTACCTTTCCAATATTTGATCACCTACGCAGGATGAGCACTTCTCATAAAAACAATCAGGTTATCATGGGCTTTGGGGGCTGCCAATTTTTGCATCTTCTCAGAAAAAAATAGACTGTGTTGTATCACATTTTAAAAATAAAATGTGTTTGTGAAGAAGCAAGTGTCAGGGAAGGTTGTATTACCTGGCCTTTTGACCATGCTAAACATCTAAATGAGGAATTTCAAGATAAAATGAAATAATGATGTACTGGGATTGTTGTGGGAATTTCTGAATTGATGTGAACATAATAGAAAATTTAATAATTTACAAAGCAGAGGAACATTTTAGCATTGTAATATTGATATTAAAGTTTTAGAAAATATACTCAACAACTAATTACAATTTTAATGTTCCTTAATTTTCACATAAAACAATTTCCAAGTTAGACACAGCCTATGCTTATTCCAGAAAGTAGCATAATTCCTTTAGAAAAGTAATTGTAAGTATAAAAAGATGATCCATAATTGGTATCACATTAAGTTCACATTTTTTTAACAGTGGGGAATATGTCATCCTAAATCTATAAAGCTCTGTCTAATCTCTGGGGAATATTCAAGGACAGATAGATGTACGTGTATGTATACATACCTATGTATGTATTTGCGTGTGTATACAAGAAAATTGGGCTTTCTTGCAAATTCCTGAAAAAATGATAAATATTTCTTTGCTTTTGGATTCAGAAAATCAAATCAGTATTAATTTTTATGTGTAGTCCCTGACCTAGAGTTACTTATGAGTCCATTCACGATGTCTGAAATATTCCAGTCCAAAGTGCTCCCCTCTTACCCCAACTCACTACATAAAATTGTTTTGTCATTTAAATGAAAATACCTTGAGGGCAGGTACTGTCTTTATTTTTGTCTAAGAGTTCTTAGAGAATTGTGTACTGAGACGTTGTTATGTGACACTAGTCACACAGCATGTATCTGTCAGAGGCTATAATTGAACCAGGTATTCCTGACTCCAAAACTCCAAAGTCTTCTATTCATTTAGCCTTTATGCTAGCTTGATTTTTTTAAACAAATATTATTAATTGCTAATTTCTATGTTATACTATAAGGTATAGACTTTTATATGTGCATTATCTCTTTTGAGTCTCACCAAAAATGAGTTATTGAGAGTGTTATCCCAATTTTACAAAAGAGGAAGCAAATCAGAGAAGTTAAGAGACTTACCCATGGTCTCACAATTATGTCTGACTCAATATTTGAACGTGAGTACCTTCTTATTTCTTGTCTAGCATTCTCTATCATAGAACTGAATATTGATTGCTTTCTTTCACCAAACTGTCAAGTGTAGATGCATAATTCTAGAGTTATAGTGAAAGAATATTTAAAGTGGTATTTCAAAGTTTTCTTTGTGTAAGTGAATACTCATCTACCCCTCTCCCCCACATTACTTACTTTAGAACCAACTCAACTTTAAGGTTGGAAATATCCAGGTTTGTAACTTAGATTGATTTTATTATCTGGCTTTATTATCAAATTTTCTTTGCATTTTGAGGTACAGAAAATTTCCAATCCTATTTCTAGTTCACATTACTTTTGTAAGAATTGTCACTCGCTTCACCCATGTTTTGCACCAAATTCTCTCAGGTACTTTTTTGAGAGTTTCAATTTCTTCTCTGGTCTAAATGGTATTTAAAAGTCAAATCCTAATATAGATTTATGCCTCTATAATATTGTAGTATCTGGAAGTACAGTATCTTTAACAAGATGTGAATGTATTTTAAATTAATCTTTGGTCATTTAATGAACAGGGATGGGTCTCAGCAAAATTGTTAGGTATACAAAGTATAAATTGTGGTTATACTACATAGTCCCTTATCCTGGCATTGACTATATTTTAGATTTGCATTTTTTCCTTTATTTCTATCAAATTAAAAGCATTAATTTTATTTCAGTGAATATTTAAGTGCCTGATATGTCTAAGATGCTGAGTATATGAAGTTGAAAAATAGCACAATTTTCATCTGAAAGGAGCTTAATCTTAGTAAAGGGATTAAGGCTTGTGTCCAAATTGTTAGAACAAAAATTGTATATAAAAAGGACATTGCATTCTACTAATAAAGCCTAAGGTTTCATTAGCTTTAATTTTCTTTCTAAATATAACATAAATATTTCAATATACAAAAAAAGAACAATAAAGGATGATATAAGGAACCATGCTATTTACAGTTTGTTTTATGTTAGAAATATATATACATGAAAATATGCTTTAATAGGGTATGACAAAATGCTCTATTTGCGTCTGTTTCTATACTGCTTTTTTGCGTATTAATTTTTGACAGATACCTCTTATTGTTGGCTCATTTTAAATTTGTGTTAAGCTAAAAAAAAACCCCTGCATTTTAAAAGAAAAATGATTGATACATTGTGTTTTGACAAAACAGATACTTTTCCCTAAGCAGTTACCTTATTGATTGTCAAGTAAAGGATGAATGTGTCCTTTAAATTTGGCTTTAAGTTTTCTTTAGCATCATATTAATATTGATAGTATTTGATCAGGGCTTGTATTTCTCAGAATTTATTTACTTCAATTTGGTCCTTGTCCAAATTGTTGTTTTGCCTATGCCTATTTCACTCAGCAGCACTTCACACAAGCTTTCCCATGGTGTTTCTCTGCATTCCTCATATTTATCATTTCTTATATAACAGTAATATCATTTCATATCTATATAGTATTATTTGTTCAACCATCCACCACTCTTTACACATGTTTTATTATCTTCTAAAAATATATAGTGGGGCAGCTAGGTGGCGTAGTGGATGGAGCACAGGCCCTAGATTCAGGAGTACCTGAGTTCAAATCCGGCCTCAGACACAACAATTACTAGCTGTGTGACCCTGGGCAAGTCACTTAACCCCAATTACCTCACTAAAAAAAACCACAAAAAACCCCCACCATATATAGTAATAATGATCTGTTGGGCTAGTGTAAGTTCATTATCAGAAAATTAGGTTCTTTCTTGTGTATGGCTCCTATTTTCATATGGGTAGAGCCACTCTTTCTAAAATCCTCTCTTCAGACAACCTTCAGGGAAATGACTTTCCCATAAGTCAAAGCTTTCATTTCTTCCATCACTGCATATTTTAGGGAATCTGTGATTAGGCTGAGAGTGAACACTGGGGGAAGGAAAGTTGCCTGAGATCCCAACTTCTGAGGAAAGCAGTGAAGTATAATCTGATCATATTGTATGATGTTCCCAGTCTGATTTAATTAACAAGCAGTCCAGGTAGAATGTCCTCTAACATGAAGTCTGCAAGACTAGGACTAAGGAGTGAGAAGACAAACTTAAAGGAAAATAAATTTTACTGTACTAAGGTCTAGAAGTGACTTCAGCTACTTAGGCTACAGCTTGGGTTTTTATAGTTTTTTAGGCCCACTTGGAATATACAGACAGTAATCAGCATTCTGTAGTAGAATAGACATGGGGTAAGTGTGCAAACCTTGGGGTCTACAGAGTGGCTAAGGATTTGTTCCCATTGGAAATGCATTTCTCTGAAGTTATACTTCCCAAAATTACCTGTATTGATAGGAAATCCTTAAGATGGCAGAAGCTCCTCTTAAAATAGAATAAATTTTATTTGTCTTATTGTTACCAATATGAAGGAAAGCACAGAGCATACCCCATGGTTCTGTTTCCTTGCTCTCAGAAGACAATGTATCTGGGGAGTACATGCTTCCCCCAACTCACTGTTATCCTTCTACTCCACATTTACCCAGTCTCCTTGAAATATATGGACAAAAGTCAGCATTCTGTGGAAGAATAGAAATGGGGGGAGTGTGCAGACCTTGGAATCCAAGGAATGGCTAGTTAAATCTGCTTACTTAAAGCTCACAACCCATTAATTGCCCTGCCCAACTTTCTAGGCTTCTTATACCCTCCCTACCTACTTCTTAAATGTTTCATTGCTCCCTTAGGTTCCAGCTAAAATCTCACCTTCCAGAGAAATCCTTTCCCCATTCATCTTCTGCTGAGGGGGCCAAAAGTCATGAAGGTGATTCAGTATTTAATAACTCCTTTTTTGTTTATAATTTATAATACCATAGCATCATACATAGTATATATAGGAAATGGATTTGTGTTATGTGTGAAAAATCAAATCACATAATTGGTGAAAAATAAAGAAAAGGTAATTTTCAAAAGGTTATTAAAACATCATGACCTTTTGCCCACCCTGTACTATCTTCCCTCTTTTGATTATTTACAATTAATTCTGTATATAACTTCCTACTCCTGAATGTCTACCTCCCCTCCCCTGTGTCTCAGGACAGAGCCCTGTCCACTTAGATAAAAGGTCTGAACCTTTTTTCCTTTCTGTCAGTGGTTCTTAACTTTTTACATTTCCTGGCAGTCTGGTAAATTCTATGAGATGCTCAGAATAGTGTTATAAATGCATAAAATAAAATATATAGGATAATAGTGGAAACCACTTTTATTGAAATAATTAACAAAATCTTAACAATTCAAGTTCATGACTCCAGGTTGAAAAATCTCATTTATCTTTATATTTCATGGGCCAGTGGACAACCCTAGGAGCAGCTAGGTGGCCCAGTAGATAAAGCACTGGCCCTGGATTCAGAAGGACCTGAGTTCAAACCCGGCCTCAGACATTTGACACTTACTAGCTATGTGACTCTCTATGCAAGTTACTTAACCCTTATTGCCCCACAAAAAACCAAAACAAACAAAAACAAACAAAAAAAACAACCCCCCCCCACACACACATGTTTCCACAACCAAGAACTATTAATATTCATTCTTTTTCTATTTGACTTTGGTATTCATAAAAGCAGCAAATAAACAACCTTAAAGAACAGGAAATCTTTGGTTTAAACTTGTGTACTCCTATGTAGAAAAGAAGAGAAACAGGTTGTTATCAACTTCAGAATTTCTTGGTCAGAGAAAAGTTTGCCCCCAGTTGTATACTCTCCATACTCTGTCCAAAACTGTACTACCACTGATGATGGAGCTCAACACCAAACACAGCCACCTATCCCTTTTTACTTCTTCACCACACTCTTAAATCATTCAGTTAGTCAGCAAACTTCTTTAAGTTATTCTAAAAAGCAAAGATAGTGCTAAGTGCTGGGGATATAATCCCTACTCTCCAGAAGCTCACATTCTAATGGAGAAGAAGCCAACATGTAAGCAAATATGCACATACAAGATAAATACAAAGAAAATGGAAAATAATTTCAGAGAGAAGGAACTAATAGTATGGGTCTGTGTAGTAGGGAGGTGAGTAATCAAAGAAAGCCTCATGTGGAAGGTGGGCTTTGAAGTACACCTTGAAACTAAGAAACAGAGATTAGGAGAGTGATTTTCCCAGCATGATAGACAACCAGGGCAAAGGAGTTACATGTGAAGTGGCATGGGTAGGTGGTTTGTACAGAGGAGCAAATAATGTGTGAGGGGGTTGGAAAGATAGGAAGGGACCAGGTTGTGAAGGCTTTAAATAATTTTCCAAGATTTAAAATCAAGTTTTTGGGTAATCAAATAATAAAATCTTAGGACCTAAGAATTTTAGTTAACAAGATACAAATGATCTGTTTAAAAATTAAAGAACTTCAAAATCTGGCTCCTTCCTGCCTTTTTAATGATCTTAAATTTTACTCCCCTCCATGGACTCTCAGATCCAATGCCACTGGCCTCCTTGATATTCATCACAAAGACACTCAGTCTCCTGACTAGGCATTTTCACTGGCTGTCCCTCATGCCTGGATTGCTTTCCTCCTTATTTCTACTTCCTGGATCCTCTGGATTCCTTTAGTTCCAGCTAAAATCCCACCTTCTACAATAAGCCTCTCCTGGTTTACCTTAATGCTATTGCCTTCCTTCTATTGATTATCACCAATTTGTCCTGCATATATCTTGCTTGCACATAGTTGTTTGCATGTCGTCTCTACCATATGACTTTGAATGCCTTAAGACAGAGGGTTTTGTTTTTTTTTATTTTTTGGCTTTTCTTTTTATGCATAGCCATTAGTACAGTGCTTGGCACATAGTGGCTGTTCAATAAATGTTTGTTGACTACACATGACCTAACAAAAATAGTAATAGTAAGCTGAATATTTTTTGGGGGGGAGACTTTATTTTGTATACTGGAGATCAAAGGGAGCCCATGGAGTTTCTGTTTTAGAAATGTATATGTTGAAATGCTTATGGGACATCCTTTTTGAAATTTCCAAAAGGCAGTAAGTGATTCAAAAGTGGAGCACAGGAAAAAGAATAGGAGTAGATAAACAGATCTAGGAATCATCTTTATAGAGAAATTAAATACATCCATGAACTTGCTTAGACTCTTGTCTTCCAACTTTGGGTCTGGTCACATGGAGCTGTTCTGGAAGTAGCAGAAAAGTTAGACATGTCAGTATGGATTTTCTTCCTCCTTGAGCTCTTCCACCTGTCTAGAAATATATGTTCTACAGTCTTCTCTCAAGACCAGATGATATCTATCACCTCAATAGGGTCTCTCAGGATGGGAAGAAAAAGTATTCCACTTGAGACTACATTTTCCAGAAATTCATTTAGTTAGTCTCTGAATACATTCTCTCCCTTCCTAAAGAGGAACTGATTTCCTCAAAACATCAATGTATTCCTTGGAACATTCTTGTGTAGCAAGTTTGATCTGGGTTACTCTCCTAGAGCCAAGCTGGCTACATCTGTGCCTCATGGCACTTGGAGGATTTAAGGTATATTTTCCATAATATCATTAAGTCACTGGCCTACTATTTGTGTTTAACGTAGTATTAGGGGCCAGTGCTGAGCACTCTTCTCACATGTAAACCATTTCATGTCAATCAGCATTTTTTTAATGGATATTTACTTTTAAGATTTAATAAAAACAAATATTCCTTATACTACTTTGTTCTCTGGGAAGAGTAAGTTCAGGTCACCTAGAAAAGTTCCTGATGTGGGAAAAGTTTGAAGGCAAAAGGAAAAGAGACAGCAGAGGATGAGATGAATAGATAGTGTCATGGAAACAATGAATGTGAACTTGGATAGACTTCTTGAGATGGATGATAGGAGGGCCTGGCACGCTATGGTCCATGGGTTCACGGATAGTTGGACATGACTGAATAATTGAACAACAACATTCTAAAGCAAGTATTTCAAAAATGCACTTAATCTGTAAAGCATGATTCACCTACTTTGTAACTTACATTCTCAGATTTAATAAAACTTTTACTATTCAGTGGAGGATTATCTTTTAGTTGCTCTGATATGTTTCATGCCCACTTCTGTCTTAAAAATTATGACAAATTAATAATTTATAGCTCTGGTGTTTTTCCCCTTAAGAAAATCTCATACTAGTGGAAAAATGTGTTTTTGTAGTCCATGAAGACTAACACATTTCAGTCCTGAAATATATTAATCTCTTTTAAGTGTCTGGTGGTTAAGATAATTTATAGAGTCTAGTGAAAAACTGATGTAACCTGGAAGACATTTAACATTCTTAACTACCTGTCAGGCTACATTTGCAAAAACCAGTTGACTCTTACAGGTTTTGTTTCCAGTTCTTAGAACAGCCTATTTTGAGTTATTATTTTGTTAAATTAGGAGGACATTATGAAAAATCGAACATTCAAAAAAATCTCACAGTTTGTGATTACAAGTCACATTTAGCCAAGTACAATATAATTAATGATTCAAAAGAAGATAGTCTGGTTTTTATCATATGCAAAATATAAGAAAATTAGTTAGAAAATATAGATGGTTAAAATCTATACTGCAATTTATATCTTCTATAACATCTTGAGTTATTCTTTCCCTGCTTCCTCTACTTAGAAGGGATCAGTGACTTAACTTTGAATTAAGGTATGGATGATAGCAAGTGGGAAATTTTAAGAATCAGATTTTCTAGCCAAGAGTCTGGACATGTCATTTTGTTCATAAGTCTCAAGTCCTATGAATAAATATAAATAGAAAGCCCTAGATATTATATGTTTGTGAATTTCTATGAAGCAATGGAATTGATAATTAAAATTTCAAGTAAGCACTTTTTATCGTGTACAATAGAGTACCAAAGTAGTAGCCCAGTTTTCTAGGTTCTGAATGACACATACCATGGGGGTCATGGGGGATTCCAAGTAGAAATTGTATGAAATTCTAACTAGTGACTCCAACTTGTCTGTGGAACAAGTTGATCAGATACAGATAGACTAGAAGGCTTTAGAGGTCATCTCAAAATCTTGGATTCTGTAATTTTGTGATGTGTCTAACCTGTCCTTTATAAGACTTCAGGATCCCCCATGTCTTTCCATGAAATTGCACATAAAATTATAAATTTTCTCAAGACTTTGATATTAAGTATCATTTTAACAGATATTTTGGATGCTGATTCAAAAGAATCTTGATATGTTTCCTCTGAAACTGTTCACCTAGTGCATAGGAGTTTAGGGGTCTTTACACAACAGAAGCAAATTATTTTATTTAATGATTTATTCATCACCCTAATTAAAGGAAGTATGAAGTACTGTAAAGGATACCCTTCATGTTTTTTTATTCCGTTGGTGCTATGCTAATATTTGACATTTGTAAAATAATGTAGGAGTTAGGGAATATAAAAGGAAGATTTGATAACCAATTTAAAAATTATTTTACTTTATTTTATATGTATTTCAAACTTTCTTATTATTCTGAATAGCTATGAATCTGTGAAGATGAAAAATATATATTGTCACAGTAGTAATATACTATTTGCCTTCCACCAAAGGAACAAAAAGTACAGTTGATATTGTTGTTTAATGAAATCCTTGTCATGGGCTTTAGGGATGGAAATATTGAAGATTATCATTTTGTGTAGTCACTGAGATTAAATACACACATAATATAATAACACTAGTCACAATAATATATTTGTCAAAGCAAAGTATCTTGGGGAATATAATTAATGTCTGCTGCTTTGTTCAAGTTGCTAAATTTGAAGACTCGGCGCAACATGAGGATGCTTTTCAAAACTGATGTTATATATGTAAAGGGATAGAAATGTTGCTATTTCCCCTGCCTTTGACTGCCCATCAATTTTTTTAATGTCATTTTTTATTTGAACTTTGCTTCACAAAGAAAAATATTTCACATAATTTTCTTGTAGTTCAGAGCATTTTTTGATGTCTGTTTTCTTCTGTGAACAATGACAGAAATGATTGGTAGCACCCCATTTTCTATACTGAAAAAAATTAACTATTTACCAACTACTTTTTAATACTTTCTTAGTCACCAAAATTTGTCTTTATACTCATTCTATTTAGTGTTACCTATGCCCTCATAGAACCTATTATTTCTTATTCTACCATCTAAATATTCAGTTACTCAACAACATTTATCTAAATTGTTCAATAAATTTGTACTTTTTTAGCCCTAACGTATCTGACACTTGTAGGCTTTCCTTTTTTCATTACCAAAGTTCTCAAAACATGATAGGAATTTGTGATGATCATCTCATTATATATTTGAATCATGTACAATTCTTTCATTTCTTAATTCTATAGAGTGTGTTTTATAATATAAGATGTTTGAGCATTAATGATATGGGCAGCAGATCTCTCTTGCTTATAATCCAGATGTTTATTACTTCATAAGACTATAATGGATACATTAAAATAGTTTATTCAGAAAGTAGGGTGGTTTTTTTGAGGGTGCAGATGTCTAGAAATATCAGTTCATAAACAGGTGTAAAAATAGGAAAATTCTCCTGTTCCAGTAAAGTCTTTATCCATTGTTTATAAAACAAACTATGTTCATCTGTGTAATAATTATTTCTCTTCTTACATACCTCAGTTTCCACTTTCATTAGTTCAACTATCAGAATCACATATTTATTTATTGTTTAAGGTGTTTCTTCTAATTAAGATGACAATATCAAACTCTTCTACTGCATTATAAATTAGCCTTTTTAATTTAGTTTTTAATTCAAACAAAATTATAATCAATCCATATTTAAGGCCTATTTGTAGGCATTTATACTTGAACACGTTATTATGCTTATGCAGATAGCTGCAGAAGCCGTGTGAATAAGGGATTTCAGGCAGAAGAAAGATTTGATTTATTCTCTTTGGCCCCAGGAGGAAGAACTTGGACCAATAGAAAGAAGTTGCCCAGAGGTCTAATGCTCACTCTAAATTTTAAAAACAAGCTCATCGATTAGAGTTGTCCAAAAATGGGGAAGTAGTGTGTTTTCAGGAGGCCTTCAAGTGAAGGCTTGACATGAACTTGTCATAAATGTTGTGTACAACATCCATACTGGGGCAACTAGGTAGAGAAGTGGACAAAACACTGGCCTTGGATTCAGGAGGACCTGAGTTCAAATCCAGGCTCAGACACTTGATACTTAGTAGCTGTGTGACCCTGGGCAAGTCAATTAACTCTCATTGCCCTGCAAAAGCAAAAGCAAAAACAAACAAAAAAGCCCCCAAAGCAAACAACCACCACCACCAGCAACAACAAAACAACATCCATGCTATAGGTAACAGCAAGACTAGATGACCTCTGAGATCTCTTCCAACTCTCTATTTTATTCTTTATCCTCGATTCATACATATTCAGCCTCCACGTATGTTCTGTACCAAACAAATTTCACTTTATGTATTTATCTTAATATTTAGTTGTAATTCCCCTATCATGAATTACCACCAAAAAATTCTCAATTAACTTTCATTTCTCCAACTGGAGTTGAAGTTCATGTTAAGCATAATGCTGTACTTCATATAGGACAAATATATTACTGATATGCTATGACTAGGCCATGTAACAAGTTGTCTTTCTAGTCATAGAACCATAATATTTTAACTAAAACAGACCTTATCATTCATCTGGTGGTTTAACAATCTCTTTTTACAGTTATAAACCTAAAGCCCAGAGAGGTAAAGTGTTCATGCAGGTGTTAAGTGGCAGAATTGGGACTCAAATCCTGATTCTCAGGGTGATAGATTTGAGTTGTTCTACCAAACTCTTTTACTTGGTCTTCCTGTGACCACTGGCAGATATTGTATGATGTGTGCCTCATATTGTTTGCAAGCTGTGGCAAAATAATGGTCCTCAATGTATAGCTTGAACCCTGGCTTCTTTAGGACTATATGCTAACCAAATGAGTTAACCAAATACACATAAGAGAAAGCTAGCATCTGATGGTGGTACAAATTCAATACATAAAGAAACAGCTAATACCAAAACATCAAAATGATCACAAGTCCCTGATCCTTGTGGTGAATTTTATTGTTGCTACTTAAAAGCCAACTTGTCAGAATAATAAGAAATTTATGTCTTTTTGGTCCATTTTCAAAATTGTGAAAGGGAAGGTCTCTGTTCTCCTTGCATTGGCTTTAACATCCCTTTGTTATAATTTGACAAAGTATATGGCTGCAATACATACTTTCATCTGTCTCCGTTCCTGAATTATGTTCAAATTACCAAATGCTAGACAATTTTTTGAAAAGGGACTTCTTTGAGACTTATCCCAAAGACACTTTACTAGTTAGTGGAAACATATGATGAATTGTCCATTTCAATAAGCATTTATTAAGCTCTTTACTATGTGCTGGGCACTGAAAATACAAAGTCAAAAAAACCAATCTTTACCTTCAACAAGTTTATATTCTACTGTTAGAAAATAACATGTATGTAAATAGGTTAACTCTCTTTCTCTCTCTACTCTCTTTTTCTTATTCTCTCTGTATAAATATGCATATATACATAATATATTCGTGTAAATTTTCACATGCATGTCTACAACATAATATATATATATGAAGTGAAAAGTAATTTATGGGGAACATTAACAATTGAGGGAGATAAGGAAAGATACCAGATGGTGGTACCTCTAGGTGGTGGTAGTTGAACCTCAAAGGGACATAAGGATTATAAGATACATAGGTAAGGTAGATGATCATTTCAAGGAGATTAACAAATGTTTAGTACATACATAGAGCCTTGATTAACTCTGAAAGATTTAAAAATATAAACTGCAATTCAATGGATTTATTCCCTTCCTCCTTCTAACTAAATTCATTGTTGTTTCTTTGGACTATTCTTTTGCTATGGCAAATGTCCTATTGGCCTCTTTGCTGTATTATGGATTTGTCCCCTGAAACTCTTGAGCAAAGCTTTTTACAGTGGTGAGGCCCAACTAGCTAATGAAATTAGTCCAGGTGCAACTGATCAGTAATTAACAGATTTCCACTGCAAACTACATGCAACTGTAGTCTGCAACACTGATGGATCCATTGAAGAATCTTAACTCTGAGCTACTTCCAGGTAGTTCTCTCATTTTCCCTGCTCAACACTGCTATCTTTGTAATTCAACACTTCCAAAGTGGTTTCAGGTTTTTCTGAAAATATTATCTTGTCCATTTCTGGCCTTTCTCAAGGTACAGTTCACATTGTGATGGGCTTAAGGCATCCAGCTTTGTTGAGAGCCTGTAGGATTAGAGAAAGAAGTGCTCTGCGTGTATTCTTATTGTTTGTTTCTGACTAGATTGGTTTAGATGGCCAGAATTTTTCTGTACCTTAGGGGTTTCCATTACTGGAAATAGAATGCTCTGAACAACATTTACTTCAATGGCTTTTCAATTCATTAGGAATTCTGGCCCTTAAGTCAGTCAGTAGTTCCTTTCTCTTCCCCACCTCCACCCCCCATCCCACCTCCATACCCCATCATGGCATTCTCCAAACCTATTTCTACATCCTTTCATGCACTCTCTGTTTTAACTAAAAAGGACTACGTACAGACCCTGAAATCAGCTTTCTATCCCTCAGGTACATTAATTCACACAAGCTGCCTCCCATGACTAGAACACATTCCCTTCTACTCTCTGACTTTCAGAAGCTTTGTCTTCCTAAAGGCTTAGCTTGAGTGTCACCTTCTCCATCAGAAAATTTTTTTCGATAGCCCTGGTTATTTCTAATCTATTCTACCTTAATCTTTCTTAGAGCTCCGTATCTTATATTTTGACTGCCCTTTTTGCTCTTGTTATTATTACTACATCTCCATTTATTATTCCATTCCCTTCTCCCATTCCTCAGAATAAAAGTTCTTTGAGGCCACATACTGATTAATTTTTTTTTGTTTCCCCAGAAGGTAGTGCACTTAATAATTACCTTATAATTAAATTGATTGTGTTAAAATAATGGTCTTGGCAAAAGATCTGGTTTTGGACAGCATTTTGATAAAACAGAAAGATGAATTTCCTATTTTCATTTTCTTTTACTTAATTTCAGGATTTGATTGGTAATTTATGTTTATTATAATCGTAGTAATAACCTTTCAGTTAAAAATCAATCTTTAAAATGTAAATGTATATTTGTATGTATTTGAGAACAAATAATGCAGTATGAACTTTTAAAAAGCATACTTCCGTTAAAGTAATTGTTCTCTTATTTGGAATTTGGGGAGTTTGGAATTTATGTGGTTAAATACTTCACAAAACTCAAACCTTTCATTTTGTCAACTTCTATGGATGAATCATTGGCCTCAGAAAAAAGTAGGTTGAGGGGGAAAAGTCTTTGTAAGGCCTTTTTCTGCCAATAACTTTATCTGAGTGACCTTGGATAAATTACATAACCTTACTTTCCAAAACCTTGAAGCAAGGGATTTGGACAAAATTATATCTAATATCTTGTCTAATTCTAAGATTCTATGATTCATTCATCTTCTTTAAATAAAAAGGATAGTTAAAATTACTCTTTTTTATTATTTAGTGAGTTTATTTTTAAAGGGGTAGATTAGAACAGATATTCACCTTTTCTTTCTTAAAACATCAATCCAGACATTACTAATAGGAATTTATATCAGCTCAATTACAATACATTTTTCATTATCCAGTATATAGGCTTTAATAATGTAACTTTCTATTCATGATATACTATTAAGTAACTAAGGCCTATAGTAACTTTTGAATGTATTTACATTTCACTTGTTAATTTTATACATATGAAAATTTATAATACATATAGTAACTGTAATATGAGAGTCCTTCCTGTAAAGTAATACACATTTAAAGAATGCTCAATTGATTCACAATTAGGGAAGTGATTATCTAGGAAATTATGTTCCTAAAGTTTGGCCTGGCTTGGTTTTTAAATGGTTTCTCCCCATATGTCACATCATCATATATAAATACTAGTCATTATGTTGGATTTAGATCTATGATGCTACAAACTACATTTTGAACTCAGTGCAGTAGGAAAATTTGAAGAGAGAATGAATGCACCAGAGAGAGGAGAGCTAGCTTAGCTATATTTCTTGTGAAAAGAACCTAAAACTAAGTAGACCATGATCTCTTATAGCATTAGAGAATAGAGAACAGGGGAAGTAATAGTTGAATTTCCCTTGTTGGATATTTTGTAATTTAGAGGACAGAAAATATAGATATAGGCCCCTCAGCTTTCTCTTCCCATTGCCCACCGTTTCCTTACTGACACTGGATTGATGAACTGGTGAAGATAGAGATCCAGAGTGTACATTCTCTCTTTCTATTCCCAGAGCAAGCAGGCATGACCAGTTTACTACTTCCACATGAAGTCCCCACTTACTGTTAGCCAGTTTCTCCTTCAGGACAAACTCTTCAGCTTGAATGGAAGCATTCTCTCTCTAATTAATCAACCAACAAACATTGATTAAAGACCTACTGTGTATCAGGCTTTATGCTACGTGTTAAAAGATAAACATTTGATGTGATGTCCTAGACTTCTAGATGCATGATTCCCTTCACAGAATGACTTAATGAAAGTTATATTATCAGCACTTTTCTACCCAGAAATGCAAGGGAACACCTGCATCCTGGGTGAATCACATTATTTATTCTGACCAGAAATTGCTTAACCCCAAGGAAATCGTTGTAAACGTCATTTCTGTAATCTCTTCTTCCAGTTCAATTCAACAAACATTTACTGGGTGCCTACTCTGTGTATAGAATTCTACTAAGAACTGTAGAGACAAACACACGCAAAATGGTCTTTGCCTTAAGGAAGATTTATCCTACTTTAGGGATGGGTAGGCATTCTTACAGTATATTTAACTAAGAATAACATAAGGATAATTTGGAAAGGAGCAAAGAGAAACAATTGAGAAAATCAAAGAAAATTTGCCAAAGGAAGTTTTGTGTGTATGTATGCATACCTACACACATACATACACATACATGCATGCATGCATACATACATACACAGAAGTAAGCCTTAAACAAAGGCAACATTGTGAGAAGAAGGAATCATGAGGACATCCATTCTAAGAATAGAGGCTGGCAGGTGTGTGTGCTTGGTGGCAGTAGATTGAGCATCAAGTTCAAGCAATGGGTGCTAGTGCAATTTGGCTACAATGGAAAGTCAGTGAAAAGATCGAGTATGAAACAAAGCTTGAAGGAAATGGCATTCAAAGTATTTAAGTAAATAAATATCAGTCCAAGAATTTGTGTTTTATCTTTTAGGCAATGGGAAAGGACTTAATTTGTTGGGGATTTTGTTTTGTTTTTTTGAGAACAGAAATGGAGGTCAAATTTGTGTGTTAAGAAGATTTTTTGGTTGCTTTCTTGAAGTTGAATTGGAACAGAGAAATGAAAAGCAGAGAAACCAATTAGTAGTTTGTTAAATCAAATAGCATTTATTAAATAATTGCTATTGCCATGTCACAGTGCTAAGGGAATAGATGTGAAAGCAAAAAAAGAGTTTACATTCCACTTGGGGAATACAATATATACAATGATGCTTAAAAGTAAAGAGAGAGGTACCAGGATGGCATGTCTTAACTATGTAAGAAATATTTCATAGGTGGAGTGAACTTCCAGGTTGAAAAAGTTTCTTTGGAGACTCAGGAGTCCAATTTGCTGAGTAATGGTAGAGTCATCTAGGTGACAAGAACTTGACCAGGGATTATGACTATATGAAAGAAGATCATTAGCTGAGTTCCCATTTCCAAGGCAGATCCTCAGAACAGAATACAACCCAATATATCCTGTATAGGAAAGTCCACATCTGAGAATCACCCCTAAGAGGGTCATTGACAAAGTAAAGAATGTCAAATGGCTGATGAGAGAAGAAAGTTCTGTCTGCTAAACATGGTATATAAATGGTTGGTGGAAGTTGTTGTGTTTATCCTGGAGAAGTGAGAACTTTTGTGGGGTAGCTCTATTTAAGTGTCTGAAGAAATTTTATTTATTTTAACTTTAAATAACCAATACTGCTAGTGATTATACAAGGATGGTTATTAGAAGAAAAATTATACAATTGAATCAATTTCCCACTAAGCTTCACCTATACCATTTATTTCAGTGAAACTATGAAATATAATTTTTTAAAAATGTGTCTTGAAATGAAATCTTAAGTGTTTATTGTGTAGCACCTCATATTTTTAACAGAATGGAATTAACAGAGGAAATGAAGTTTACATCTACTTATTTCTTTGTAATGTTTCAATAATACCCATATTAAGAAGGGTTATTTTTAGGGGGAAAGGCATAGTTTTGTGTAAAAGCTCATTGACCTACTTTCTTTTTATAAAATGCCATCTTTAAAAATGTCATTTACTACAATTTCTAGTTCAAGCTTAGGGCTAAATGGTTAGGATAGAAAAATATTGGTTTAATTAGTTTCCCCAAACTATTTCTTTGTTGCCACATTGCTATAGGTCACTTTGAGTCTCGATTCAAATTAAATGAACTGATTTGAAAAGCATAGTAGGATATGCGAGTAAAACCCTTCCTTGGTTACCTGCAAGAGCAAAGGTTAACCTCTGAAGCACTTCAGCAATAATAGCTCCAGAGATTGAAATGAAGCCAGAGTCAATTCCCTACATAATGGCTCAGCATTTCAGTACCAAGAAACCCAGGAAAGATGGGAAGATGGGAAGCTAGAGGAAATTTCCCTGAAACCCTCTTCTCTCATTCCCTAGATGTTTGTGTCAGAGTTCTAAGAATGTAGCACTAAGCTATCCTATGAATCTATCGTCTAGTCTTTCTGCTTCAAATGGAAACACATAAAGATTGTCTACTCTAGAGAAATTCCCCTCTCATTTTTAGGGACTGTTAATTTAAACAACCCACTGTAGCTTTCCTGAAAGGAAAATGTAAACTTTTCCTCTAAAATTAAATGGGCAAATTTCCATGAGTTGACAGGATATAATATCCTTCCTTTGATACAAGCAGGCATAGGGCTTATAAATTAAATCCCATGTTTAAAGAAATATATATACAGGACAGTGTCCTAAAGTAGATTAAAACATTGGACAACACATGAGGTAAGCAAATATGAGTGAAATGGTTGCTAACAGAGGGGAACTTGAGCATTTGGTTTCTCCTATTGATACCGATGGTGCTAATGCACCTGGTTGACAAAACAGAAGCTCTGGGAAGGAACTCATTAGACATTGTTACTTGGCAACGAGTGAATAGGGCAGCTTTATTGGCATTTTCCCTCCCTACAAATTCAATCTTTCTTTGAGACCAATAAGGGCAGGCAGAATGTAATCCACTGAACGATCTTTAAAGCAATTAACCATTTTAAGTGTAGTTAGGATTTTATGTATTGCTCACCACACCACTGTTTTGTATACTCTTAACAATTTTTACTAAAACTGTTATTATGAAAATGTTCAATAATTTTAGCAATCATATGATAAAACAAATCAAATTGCTTGAATGAGATATCAATTATTAATTGTTAGTAGAAGTAAATATTGGTTTTTAAAAAGTTATTAGACTGTTCGTTGACAAGAGTATTCATTTAATGAATATTTCTAATCCTCGATGGATTCTTGTTTTAATGGTTTGGGTATTTCTTCCACATTTCATTTCAAACAATCCAGTCCTTATCCTATGTGATAAATAAATAGATAGATACATATACACACATTTACCAAACCTACAATTTCATAAGTGACTGAAAATTTTCATGAACAATTTTTCTACCACTGCAATTGGACATCTCTTCTCCAAATTAAAATCTTGGAAATTTACCTGGGGAACTGAGAAATTAAGTGACTTATCCAGTCAAACATCAAATGTGTTTTAGAGAAGGGTTTAAAAACAGGTTGACCTGTCTCTAGGGAAACTCCATTCTTCCTTTCTTAAATCCTTCAAAGAGAATCTCCTCTTCCAATGCATAGCAAAGTTTCCTCTAGATCTGTAAATATTTCCTGAATACCGTGGAGCATTCAGCTGTTCATATCTAGATTACTCATTCATACTATAAAACTGATCTACCTACTTATATAGAAATGCTGTTGCTTTTTGAAGATTTATTTTGTACTCTGATACTTTGCTGAAGTTTTTGCCTCAATTAGTATTTTTGCTTATTTCCTAAGATTTTCTAAATCAAGCATAATTAAAGATATGTTTATTGCTTCTTTGTCTTTAGTTTTATTTATTTTTTCTTTTCTTAATGTTATTGCCAGCATTTACAGAAATTAGGAAATAACAGTCGTAAAACTGGGATATTTTTGCTTTAGCCTTGTGTTTATTTTTTTTCAATTATTATTTAGTCATGTTTAACATTTTTTCTTTTTAAATTTTGAGTTTCAAATTCTCTCCTTCACTCTGAAACTTCCCACACACACTGAGATGGCAAACACAATTATATTAATTATACAAGTGAAATCATGCAAAACTTAATTACATATTAGCAATATTTCAAAGTAAAGAAAATGAGACAATTGTACTTTAATTTGTATTCGGAGTTCATCAGGTCACTCTTTCTGGAGATGGATATCATTTTTTCATCATCAGTGCTTTGGAATTATCTTCGATCCTTGTATTGATCAGAGTAGCCAAGTTGTCACTTGGTGCTAAGTATGCACAATGTTACTTGCTGTTATTATGCACATGATATTCTGGTTCATCTCACTTTATTATGCATCATATGGGTCTTGCTAAGATTTTTTAAAATTTGTTTTTTTTTCCTGAAACCTTATTCTCATGATTTCCAATAGCATAATTGTATTCCACAATCATATGCCACAACTAGTTCAGCTCAAAGGGTATACAAAAATTTAAAGTCCTTTGAGAATAGTTCCAGATGGTTCTCCAGAATTGTTACACAAATTCATATATCCAACAATATTTAGTAATATATCTATTTTCCCATATTCCCTCCAACAGCTGTCATTTCTAATAGGTGTGAAGTGGTACCTCATAGTTGTTTTAAAGTGCATTTTTCTAAAAAAAGTGATGTGGGGCATTTTATGTGACTATAGATAACTTTAGTTTATTCCTCTGAAAAATACCTTTTCATATCCTTTTACCATTTATCAATTGGGGAATCAATCACTCTTATGTTTGTATTTTTTTATATAGATGTGTATAGTGTGCGTGTGTGTGTGTGTGTGTGTGTGTGTGTGTGTGTCTGAGAGAGAGAGAGAGAGAGAGAGAGAGAGAGAGAGAGAGAGGGAGGGAGGCAGAGAGGAGGCCTTTATCAAAGAAACTTTACCAGAATAAAATTTCCCTGCTTATCTTTTTTAATTGGGTTTCCTTTGGCTTTTGCTTTGTCTGAGATCAGGATTGCTATCCCTGCCTTTTATTTTTTAATTTCATCTGGAGTATAATAGGTTCTGTTCCAGACCTTTATTTTAATTTTCTGTGTGTCTTTCTGCTTCAAGTGTGTCTCTTTTAAACAACGTATTATTGGATTCTGGTTTCTAATCCATTCTTCTGTCTGCTTTCATTTTCTGAGTGATCCCATCCCATTCAAAATCTCAGTTATGATTACTAATCATCTATTTCCCTCCATCCTACTTTCTTCTGTTTATCCTTCTTTCTCTTTTTATCCTTGTCCTCCTCAAAAATCTGTTTTGTTTCTCACCAATGTCTTCCTTAATCAACTTTCCTTTGATCATCCCCCCATATCTTTTGGGGGGGCGGGGCAATGGGGAGGGGTAAGTGACTTGCCCAGGGTCACACAGCTAGTAAGTGTCAAGTGTCTAAGGCTGGATTTAAACTCAGGTCCTCCTGAATCCAGGGCTGGTGCTTTATCCACTGTGCTACCTAGCTCCACCCCCCCCGCCATGTCTTTTATCCTCTTCCTCTACTAATTTTTATTGGGTAAATTAAATTTCTATATCTAACCAACATATATATATATATATATATATATATATATACATATATATACATATATATATATTCTTCCTTCTTTGAACAGTTTTGATGAGTGAATGCTCTCAATTTTCTTTCCCATATAAAATCTCTTCCTTGCATGCCTCTTCTATATCAGAAAGTTTCTTCTTCCAGTCCATATCCCCTTCTCCCAATGCATTCCTCTTTCTTAACTGTTCCTTTGTTTGCAGATCATACCAACATAAATGACTCACACTCATGCCTTTTGTCAGTGTGTATACCTTCGAATTGCCCTAATAATTATAAAGTTCTTAGGAGTAATATGTGTCATCTTCCCATAAAGGAATGTAAATATTTTAACATTATTGAGTCTCTTAAGATTACTCTTTCATAATTACATTTTTATATTTCTTTTGAGTCTTGTGTTTCAATGTCAGACTTTCTATTCAGCCCTGATCTTTACATCAGGAATGCTTAAATATAGTCAAGTTCATTAAATATCCATTTTCTTCTAGGAGGTTTATACTCAATTTTGCTGGTTAGGCTATTCAGGTTTGATATCATAGCTCTTTTCAACTCCAAAATATCATATTCTAAGCCCTCAGATCTTAAAATATGGGAGCTGCTATAGCTTGTGTGATCCTGACTGTGGCTCCATGATATTTGAATTATTTTTCTCTGGCTGTTTGCAACATTTTCTCCTTGATCTGGGAGCTCTGGGAGTTTTCATTTTGAGATCTCTTTCAGGAGGAGATTGGTGGATTCTTTCTGGATCTAAACTATCAGGGCGGGTTTCCTTTATATTTTCTTGAAATATGACAGGCTCTTTTTTATCATGGCTTTCAGGTGGTTTAATAATTCTTAAATTTTCTCTCCTTGGGGCAGCCAAGTGGCGCAGTGGATAGAGCACTCGCCCTGGAGTCAGGAGTACCTGAGTTCAAATCCCGCCTCAGACACTTAACACTTACTAGCTGTCTGGCCCTGGGCAAGTCACTTAACCCCAATTGCCTCAATAAAAGAAAAATAATTAAATAAATAAACAAACAAACAAACAAATAAATAAATAATCTCTCCTCAAATGTTTTTCTAAGTAATTTGTTTTTCTGATGATATATTTCACATTTCCTATTTTTTTCATTCTTTTGACTTTGTTTTGTTCCTCAATGTCTCATATCACCTTTAGCTTCCACTTGCCAAAGTCTTATTTTTGATGACTTACTTTCATCAGTGAGTTTTTGTACCTCTTTTTCCATTTGGCCAATTCTGCTTTTTAAGGAAATCTTCAGTGAATTTTTTAAGTGTTATTTTCTTTGATATTTTTGTGTCTCTTTTACCATTTTTAATTTTTTTTCATAATTTTTTGTATCTCTTATTTCTTTTTCCAGTATTTCCTTTACCACTTTTATCTATTTCTTTAACTCCTCCAGGAATTTCTTGTTTGACTTTGGTCCAATTAGCATTTTTCTTGGAGGGTTTGGTTGTGGCTCTGCTTCCTCCTGTAATAACTCTATTATTTATACTTAGCTTTAGGGTGGAGAGGCGCATCAGCAATGCAGGAAAGAAAGTGCCATAGTCACAGTTCCAAGGCCAAGAAGCATTTTATTTTAGGTGTACGGGGTGAAGGAGCCCTTCCAGGGTTAAAACCAGAGCAGCAGAGTAGCAGAGCAGGAAAGCAGTGACCACACCTCTCCCTGGATCACACACACCACCTTGGAAGCACTGAAAACTTGTATATTTCCAGAATGAGCCATGAAAACAGCAGCACAGAAAAGTCTAAAGCTTAGGACACTGCCTGCTAAATTCAGGTGAGCAGGAACCAACTTTAACATGAAGTTCAAAGTCAAATAATATGTTGAAAAAAATGAGCAAACAACAAAAAAGAACTTGATCATAAAAATCTACTTCACTTGTAGGGAAAAACAAGATATAATCTCAGAAGACAGGGACAACAAAGGGGTCCCCTGTATTCTTTCTGACCAGTTATCTGACTCCCTTACTGTCTTTGGACTAAGCTCCTGAAGCTGCTGCTGTTGCTCTCATGGCCACCTCTAATCTCCATGGCTGGTCTTGCTTCCAAATGTGCTCTGGACAGACTCCAGCCTGGTGTCACTGGCCTCTTCTGCCAACCTTCTAAGATGTCTTAGACTAGAAAAAAAAAATGTCTTACTCTGATTTTTTTGGGCTCGGTCGTTTTGATTTGTGGTGTTATTTTAAAATTTGTAGAATGCTGTTGGGAGAGTTCAGCTTGGTTGTTGCCTGTACACCACCATCTTGGCTCTGCTTCCTCCTGTAATAATGTTTAAAATGTCTAATGTATCCCCTTTGCAAAAGATGTTTATTTTTAATTTTAGAGGAGTGTGTGTGCGTGTGTGTGTGTGTATGTGTGTGTCAAGAGACAGACAGACACAGACAGAGAGGGTGAGAGAGAGAGAGAGCACCCCTCTAATCTTATAGTGGGTTTGGGGCATAAATTAATTGTTTATTTGATAAAACACTTTTCCTGTTCTGTTGAGATGTTTTTCTTTGTAATGTGATTATTTCTATTGGTTGTTTTCCTACTATTGTACCATCCTTATATCCCTGGTATAAATAAATACACATTGGTCATTATGAGTGAAGTCTTAGATGAATCATTGCCGTCTGTTTGACAGGATTCTTTTAATAAATTTTTTTTAAATTAAAAAAAAAATTTTTAGTGAGGGAATTGGGGTTAAGTGACTTGCCCAGGGTCACACAGCCAGTAAGTGTCAAGTGTCTGAGGCCAGATTTGAACTCAGGTACTCCTGAATCCAGGGCCAGTGCTCTACCTAATGCACCACCTAGCTGCCCCTTAATAAATTTTTGGATCAACATTTATTAATGTTTTTACTCTGTCATTTTGCTTTGGTGTTTTAGCATTGCCTGTTATCGGAATATTTGTTTCATAAAATGATCTGGTAGGGTGCCTTCTTTCTCAGTTTTTGAGAATAATTTTTATAGTTTTGCTATTATTTATCCTTTAAATTTTTATATAATTCTGCTATGAATCCATTAAAACCAAGAGTCTCTCTCCTTTCCCCTGCTAATTGTTTTTCTTTTCCCAATATTGAATTACTAAGATTTGCTCTTATTTTTTTTTTGGTCTTCTGTTAGTTTGGGTATTTTTCCAGGTATTCCTTTATTTCTTTTGCTTTCCTGGTTTTGGTGTTATATAATTGACAATGCTCATTTGCTTTGTTGATTTGATTTTCTGCCCTCTTTTTTATGAGATTGGCTAAAGGTTAGGTAAATACTATTAAAAATTCTCAGTGTCAAAGTAAAAATGAATGAAGAAAAACCTTTTACATCAAGCAGCTCACTCTCTTACTACTTCCATAGAGACTGCTCTCAACTCCTATTTGTCCTACTCACATGATAGTCAAAGTTCATCCCCAAGGAAACCCCAGAAGTACCTGTAATAGAACAAAACCAGCACAACTTCTGTTATCTTCTTTTTATGTTGGACTCTCTCCTCCATCAATAAACTCAGTACTTCCATTTCTTTTTAGCATCTAGAGATCTGGAAAAATGTAAGGAGGGAAAAAACTAATGGCCAAAGGGCAGGGTTTGGGGGATGCTTCAAACAGAACTACATAAATAACAATATTAAAGTTTTTTTTTTTAAAGAATAAGATATTAATTTGGAAACTGATATAAAAGTGCCCTACTGCTAAGTCTGGATAACATATTGTATATTGATGGTAACATTCAGGAACATTTTTTTTTTTTGCACAGGGCAATGGGGGTTAAGTGACTTGCCCAGGGTCACACAGCTAGTAAGTGTCAAGTGTCTGAGGCCAGATTTGAACTCAGGTCCTTCTGAATCCAGGGCCGGTGCTTCCACTGCGCCACCTAGCCGCCCCCCAGGAACATTATTAATTGAAGCTATTTATTATTGTTTCCTTTAGATGTATAACCATGATCTCAGTTTGGATAATCCTTAATCAATAGAGGTCAAAATGCTTCCATGCCTTCTGGTCCTGTGTGATTCTTGTCTCTCCTGAGTTTGATCCAACAATTATTAAATGCCTACCTTTGTATGAGGCACTATTCTACTTCCTATAGATATAAAGAAAACATTCCTTATTCTCAAGGAATTTATTTTCTATGGTGGAGGTTGAGTCATATTTGATGTAAACAAAATATGTAAACTGTAAAATATGTAAAAATGAGGTTAGAAAAAGTACTAGCAATGGTGAGTATCAGGGAAGACTTCACAGAAGTGTCTTTCAGAACTCAGTGCTCCAAAAGCTTTGCCATAGTTCTTTCAATATTTCATGGTAAGTGGTATTTCAAGCTAAGTCGTATTCACCACTTAGTCGGTTCTTCCCTGTTATCCTTTACTCTTACTGAATCACTACCCTACCTCCTTTTCCATTCAGAGATTATGTTTTATAATTGTGTTTTAAGAGCCATCAGATCAATTTATTTACTAGTAAGAGGTTCACTAAACAAAGTTAACACTATTCTTTGAAACTGCATCTTACTAGAAGTTATTGCATTGTAATTTTTGTATTTATTTTAAATTTAAGTTTTCTCAGTGATTACTAACAAAAGAAGATAGTTAGAAGCTTGTCAATGCTAGCAACTATGAGTCATACTGTTTTCTTTTGGGAATGCCAATAGAGTTGAGAAATTCTGCCTTCCCCTACCAAGAAAAGTTTGATTTCTTAATTTAGTCAGTAATCAGATTTGTGACTGCCAAAGGCTCAGTTACCTGCAATTAATTCACTTATCATTGTTTCCTTGGAGTTGCTAAACCAAATTAGACATACTAAATGGATAGACCAATATAGATAAGAAATGAAATGAACAAAGGAAATTTAAACAAAATGTTATAAAAGTTAATTAAATACAGGAATTTGTATTAAGGAATAATGTTGGTAATAGTTATAATGATAATAGCTTCCATTTTAGTGAAGCAAAAACTTTTATTTATGATTACTTTGGATAGTTATACCTAATTTTAACTAAAAATAGGAGATAAATAATACTTATAAGCAGCTGAATAATATCAGTATTTTAAAAGTGAAAAATGGTGTCTATTTACCTAAAACACATTACTGTAACAGGTTAATTATTGCATTGTCAATAATTTTCTTCTCCAGAAAAATTGCCATTTGTTCCTTTGGTATTATTCTTTTTACCTTTCAATATAAAATACTATTTTTTTGTCTTTTCTACAGTGTTCAAGTATGATTTAAATTCTTCTGTCAAAATAAGCTTAATGTGTTACCAAGCTCAGAGTAGTATAATATTTTTAATACTTTGTTCTTCAAATGGATCATTCGACCTGAATGAAGAGGAGTTATTTAGTTTAAAAAATAAGTCTTGGAGACTACATTCTGAATATTTAATTTCTGGATCTGCTTTCAGAATAAAAGAAGACTTATTCCTGTGCATTTACTATCTATGAAAGTAGTGAGAAGTAATGATTTTCACTCATGTAGTTCTAATGATTTTGAAAAAAAATCAATGATGAATTGATTTAAAATCAAAATTTCAAGGAAAATATTCAGTTTATTTCAGAAGTGAATAAAGGTAGTCTGTGCCAGCTGGTACAATGGATCTTACCATCTATAGTTTGAGAAAAGCTGTTGTCCTCTTCAATCCATTTTTATGGTCATAACCTAATTAGGAAGGGAGGTCTATCTCCCAAGGGTTGGCAGTTGAAGAGGGAAAAAAAAGGCAACATACACACACTGTTTTCTAGTTCTTTCTACAGCCTGACAAACTTTGGTGGGGTGGAGGAAGGAGAATGGTTGTCTTCTCTATACTGACATTCTATCAAATACTATCACATTCAAAAGACAGAGCTTAAGGAAGGAAGAAAACAAGAGATTTGGCTGGTCCATACTTAAGTAATTCAATGGGTCAATGATATCATAAAAATGAGAACTCTGTCCAGTTACAGTTTGTATGTTATGCATGCCTTCTACTCTTGCACGCCATTTATTCATACATTTCCATAAATAATTTCATAAGAGGTCCATCCAGCAATGTTCTTTAAGATTGCCCATACAAATGCAGCATCCAGGATGTTTATTCTTCTACTATTTTGACAATTGGAGTGACACCCCCTGCTGGAGAAATACTGTAGGAAAGCTCCACTGTGAGGAGAAGGCATCTGAGGGCAAGCCATGTATCTTGGAAGGTCAGTTCCTTGACGTCAGGAAGTGACGTTTGATTTTTCCAGTTTAGACAGGAGGCTTGTGGGACAAAGAAGGGGTGAGGCTCTCTCTTTTTCGTCAGGACCTCAGGGGGGAGGGGAGCTAGAAATGCTGGCTCCCTAAGATAGATAGCTGTAGGCATCTAGGCCTCTTTCTTTCTCTTCACCAAACTCTTATTCTCCTTAATAAATGCTTAAAAGTCTAAACTCTTGCTAAAGCTTATAATTTATTGGTAACCATTCATTAGATATTTTAAACAGTATAGCTAGATAGCAACTTCACACTTTGTAACAACACACTTCCTTTTCCTGATATGTAACCTTTTCGTAATATTTTAAGATATTTCTTTAATAAAAGTTATCAGTAAGATTCTACAACTTTTTTAGTCTGATGCACATTTTTCCATTGCTCCTTGGGTGACCTCAATTTTTATTTATTAGAAATTGCAATATTGCAGAGTTGCAGCTAGATAGTATCACTGGAAGAATACCAGTGTTAAAAAGCATGTGTTTCACTATTTCTTTTGTTTTTGGTGCTGATGTTTTTCTATTTTGAGGTTTTTCTTCATTGCTCTGATTTTTCTCTTATAACATGACTAATGCAGAAATATGTTTAATGTTATCATGTATATATATTATATATATGTGTGTGTGTGTGTGTGTGTAAAACCTATATCAGATTACCTGCTGTCTAGGGGAGGGGGGGAGGGAGGGGAGGGAGGGAGAAAAATCTGAAATTGGAAAGCTTGTATAAACAAAAGTTGAGAACTATCTTTACATGTAACGGGGAAAAAAATAAAATACTTCATTAATTTTTTAAAAAGCATGTGTTTCAATGTTATTGAAAGGCTACAATTATGAAAAGCACTATACTGTTTCTCAAATACATTTTTCTTCTTTTTTGAATTATGGAAATAGCTCATTATCCATATGCAGTATACAAACATAGAATATGTATGCACACATATCTATATATACATATTATGTATAATTTGTAAATTTATGCCTTGTGCACAAGTACATATGTATATATATATATATATATATATATATTAGCGAGGCAATTGGGGTTAAGTGACTTGCCCAGGGTCACACAGCTAGTAAGTGTTAAGTGTCTGAGGCGGGATTTGAACTCAGGTACTCCTGACTCCAGGGCCGGTGCTCCATCCACTGCGCCACCTAGCTGCCCCTACATATATATTTTTTAAGAAAGGCAAAGAGAACCTCTATGGGATCTCCATCCTCTTGCATATTAAAATCTAGACAACAAAAATCTTTGCTGGCTTATTTTTGTAATATGAGTTGCTGAACCAAAGTATTTTAAGTGATTATCAAGGTCATTTAAGAGGGATCATAGTGTTAAAGGGACCGAGGCAGTCAATACAAGGTCATGCAAAAATGGAGCATTTACAGTATCTTCTTTTACAAAAATTCCTTTTTCCATTTTTACTCGGAGCAGCACACATTCCAAAACAGTGAAGAACACCATTGTTGAATGCTTCCTTGTTTTATGACTCACTTGATATTCATGATAAAACCATCATGAAGCAAAATTATCTCTGCTCATGTATACAATGTAAATATATTTTTACTTATATACATGAGGCATTATTGATTAAGAACCTTTAAAAATAGCATTTTATTTATCCAAAATAAAATTTTTAAATCACATCAAAAAACTAAAATATAGAATGAATTTCATTTTTTCTGTACTTTGAAGTCAAGTTTGTGACTAAGTATATGTGGTCCACTGTACACTGTTATTTGCAAACCCTAACCTTTTCCTTTGCCAATATTCATCATTATGCCTACCATACAGGTATAAATCACTCTTAAAAATTCTTAAGATAGATATGCATATATGTCATTTGTAAGGTCAGTCTTACTTTGTATCAATATCATTTGCATTTTCTCCAATGATTTTTAAGAGATCTTAATGTTTGATCTCCCACTTTCCTAGAAATTGTGATACCTTCATCATATATATTTTCTCTTTATCCTTAACCTGGTCCAGAAAAATCTCTTCCCATCCTCCCCCCTCCCCACCTTAGTGCTATTTCTATTGCTTTAAGTAGCATTTTAGGGATTATGAGCCCATATGTGGTAACTCTACATGTCATCAAGGAATATAATACTTCATTATAGAAATGTTGTCCAGTCTTTTGCATTTTTTTACTTATTACTCTCTTCCAGTTTCATCTTTAAAAGCCTTAGATATAATCCAGTTCAGTTGGCTCTAACAACATATATTCTGCAAACTCATTTTCCCCTCCACTGAGGTTTACTGGTTATTTTTTTTTAGATCATATTCCACTATCCTCCTATTAAAAGGTTTTAAAATATTGAGCTTATATGCTAAATTTTAATTACCTTTTGAGTGCCATATAATCTTATTTGGTAAAGCCATCAAGTTTATGTTTCTTGTGGTTTCTAGGAAAATTTGGTAATTTATTTGAATAATTTAAATTTTCATAGGCAATCATGATAGTCCATGTTGATGTCTATTTGCTTATTCATTTCCCATTTTAAATGTAACTAATTTGAGTAAACCAAAGCTAGGTGGCACAGTAGATAGAATGCCAGGCCTGAAGTCAGAAAGACTCATCTTCCTGAATTCACATCTGGCCTTAGACATTTACTGGCTGTGTGACCCTGGGCAAGTCACTAAATCCTATTTGCCTCAGTTTTTTTTTTTTTTTTTTTTTACAGGGCAATGGGGTTAAGTGACTTGCCCAGCGTCACACAGCTAGTAAGTGTCAAGTGTCTGAGACCAGATTTGAACTCAGGAACTCCTGAATCCAGGGCCAGTGCTTTATCCACTGTGCCACCTAGCCACCCCTGCCTCAGTTCTTTATCTGTAAAATGAGCTGGATAAAGGAAATGCAAACCACTCTAGTATCTTTGCCAACAGAACCTTAAATGGGGTCATGAAGAGTCCAACATGACAAAAACAACTGAACTACAACAAATATTTTAAAACCACATCATAATTTTTTTCATCTTTATCCTTTTTCCTAATTTAGATTTGATTTTTGTTTTTCTTCTAAAAAATCTGATTGTACATGGACAATTGATTTTTAAATTGCTCCCACATTAGTGACAAGTCATTTCAGGACTGGTAAATTTAGTTAATTTCATTTTTTGTGTGTGCTGTTATTCAGAGCCCTCCTTGCCTAATATCTTCCAACTTTCTTCCAGAAGAAATTATTAATAAATCTAGGCATGTAACTACAGTATTTTCTGAAAGCTTCTGGTCTCATTCATTTCTTGATCCTCAGCTATATTTTCTAACATATGTTTTAGCATCTGTTCATTTAATTAGAGCATATTATTGAGTTATTCACAGGATTGCTCTGTCTTTTCATCATCTGTAATAGACATTAGTACATACAATGCAGCTAATTTGGTGGCTATCTCTTTGCTTATGCTAACCGTGAATGAAACATCTAGATGACCAACTATGTTTATTGTTATTTTTGGAGGTATGACAGAATTAATTCCTTCATTTACTACCCCAGGGAAAATGTATGGCCCTTCCTCCATTTATTTACAACTTCTTTATAATTTTTGGTTTCATTTATATCGATAATTTTAATATTGGTATGGTTCAATCTCCCCAGTAATAATTCACTTCTTAGCCAAGTGATACGGCTCATTTTTAAAATACCCAAAATAGCATTGTTTAAAGATGGACTAAAAATTGTGATTCTTAGCATCTTCTGATCCCCCCTTTTCCCCTGTCTGTTACCATCAATGATGAAATAGAGACCACACAGTTATGAGCACAATTTTGAATTTTACTTCATTTTATTTATTTATTTTTTATTTATAATTTTCCCCACCTTACATGTAATAATAGATTGTAACATCGATTTTTAAAAATTTGTGTTCCAAATTCTCTTCCTTACTATACCCCCTTAAAACCTTTAGCAATTCAATATAAGTTATATAGGTGCAGTCATGCAAAACACAGCAGACAAAAAAAAAACTTTAGAAAAAGGAACTAACAACAACAACAAAATATACTTCCATCTGTATTCAGATACCATCAGTTCTTTCTCTGTAGATGGATTGCATTTTTCATAAGTCCTTCAGAGTTGTCTTGGATCATTGCATTGCTGAGAATAACTAAGTCATTTGCAGCAGATCATCTTACAATATTGCTATTATTTTTGTATATAGTACATTTCACCTTGAATCAGCTCATATAAGTCTTTCCAGGTTTTTCTGGTAACATCCTGCTCATCTTTTTTTTAATAGTAAACTACATTTATATAGTACTTTAAAGGGATATTTCCTTACAACACATCCATGAAGTTGATTACTGCAACAATAGCTAACATTTATATAGTACCTTATACCTGACAAAGATTTTTTTTTCACAATAGCCCAGCAAAGTAAGTACCATCATCATCATTCTCATCCTCATCCTCATCTTACATTGCTCTTGCCTCTGCTTCAAATTTTTTTCCCAGTTACTATTGCTAATTGTGTTTCCCTCCATCCTATTTGCAACCCATGTGTCCTATCTTCTTTTACCCTTTCCCTCCTCAAAAGTGTTTTGCTTTTGACTGCCTCTCCCCCAATCTGCCCTCCCTTTCTTCACCACTCCCCCTTTATCTTCTTCCCTTCCCACTTCCCTGCAGGGCAGAATTTTACTTCATTCATAGATTGGAATGTGTAAATATTTTTTTTTAATTTTGTTTCTGGTTTTTTGGTGAGGCAATTGGGGTTAAGTGACTTGCCCAGGTTCACACAGCTAGAAAGTGTTAAGTGTCTAGACTGGTTTTTGGACAATATATGTAGTCTGTTGCTGGGATTGTATTAGAATGCACAACAGTTTGTGCTGTGCTAACATAGTTTTGCAGAATGGAGCATCATTCTATACCTCAGTGGTGAACTGGACTAGGACCATTTTGAAGGCTTTATGGAGAACGTTTTGTAGGTATAGAGATTCTTTAGTACATGAAATACCTGGATATGGAAGTCACTTCTACCAATGCAGGTTAGCACCTTCTCTGCAAGTGAGGCTAAGAAATTGCCTAGAGCAGCAGGATCAGATTTCACATTGGGGTGCAAGCAGCCCACAAAATTCTGCAGTGCTGTTGTTGGGAAATGTTAACAAAATGAATCAAAATACAGCATGATGTTAATTTGTGATTTGCTAAGTGACAGGCAGGGATTCATTTTTATTCCAGTTTGACAACACTAGCCTAAAAGACTGAAAAGTTAATTAAAATGTGGCAGTGTCACAGCCATTATGAGTCACAGGAAGGACTTGAACTTAATTCTTCCTGCCCTGAAGTTGGCTTTCAATCCACTATGAAATACCACCTCTTTCTATAGTTTTGTGAATCTTTGAATGATAGATGGCTCTGATAATCATCATTATGATTGGTTTACTATATTATCCAGGGTAGTACATCCATACCAACTCACTTTGTCCAATGGTACATTAATTTACACATTCCATCTTGGTTTAGTTGATAATATATAGCATTTCAATTTCCCTTTTTCAATCATTCACACTCGTAGACCCTCATTAGCATGAAATGTGATCATGATTTTGTAATTTTCTTCTATGCAGTTATTTTCACTTCAATTCAGAAGATATGATCTCTAGGCTGGAATTTGGACATATTTAAGGCATGGAGGCATTTCCAAATTAATATTTTCCATATTTAATTGCATTTGGAAGCTTCCCTAATTTAGAATGTTGCTCTGCCATGTTCATTTGGTGAAAATTCCTATTACAAATTTCTATGTATAAAAGATATGTTCCTATAAAATATCTTGTAATTAGGATTTATTTCCTCATCTGAACATCCTATATTAGATAGTTAGCATGCCATGAAACCTTCACACAGAGTTTAAAGCAAATTACATGATTCACATTGCTTAAATTTGAACCTTATAGCAGCCTACTAGCAGCTATTAAAGCTTTCATAATTATGAAGTGTTGTGAGCTCCCTGAGTGGGCAGTCTTCTCACGTATGTTTTATTTTAAACCATTTAGAATTCTCTTAATTTTATTATTGCTTATATTTTAATATCAATTAATAAAAAGTATTGAACTCTTTTCCCTAAGTTATTTCTCAGAGTTTACTTATTTATTTGGAGGCAATCAGGATTAAGTGACTTGCCCAGGGTCACACAGCTAGTGTCTAAGGACACATTTGAACTCGGGTCTTCCTGACTGCATAGCCAGTGCTGTATCCACTGCATCACTTAGTTGTCCCTGAGTTTATTTTGCCTGCAAAGTTTCTACTTTTGTTTCTCCTGAATCTCCCACATTTTCTATTTGTGGTTCTAACCATATACTAACAAGTATTTTCCTATCTTCTAAAGCCAAACTATTGTGGGGATGGTGTTTCCCATCTGTAATTTCTTCTGTGTAGGAAACTTGTCATATGGAACATTGCTCCACTAATGCAGCTCAGCAATTCATCCATCACATAGTCTTAGAGAGTTGTCTCAGGCACAGCTATCAAATGATTTTCAAATGGTCACATAGTTGGGATTATAAGATGCTGAATTTGTACATCAGTCTTCCTGACTCCCCACAGTGGCTTTCTATCAATTATGCCATGTTTTCCTCTCCTGAAAACTATAACTGCTCTTTATCCATCATTTATAATTAACTACTTCTAAAAGGTCAGACAAGGCTTGTAAAGTTAAATAAAAAATAAAACAAGGCAGTTGAAAGTAAAACAAAACCAATTTAAAAGAGAAGAGATGTTACTTTGAGATTATGCTAAATCCTTTACTATGGCTAAATACTAGTTTAAGTTTCCTATCTGTGAAAAATGTAATGGGACGTCATTGCCCTTAAGTTGATTTTATTGTCTAATAAAAAGTAAGCATACAAATTCATCTTTAGTGACAAATGTTTTCTGGGCACTGAATCTAAGAAACTATTTACCATGTGGTCTTTTAGTGGCATTATGTAACAAAGGATTAATCATTCAGCTGCAGATTTTTAAAGAACAGGATATATACATATATGTATGTATGTATATATGCACATATGTTGAATATATGTATATATTCTAAGTGGCAATATCTCATTCTACTGTGAAATTTTTCCTTGACTTTAATTTTTTTCATATCACTTCTAACATAAATTCACTTCACTTTCAGATATTTTCAACATTAGTACCATGGATATACTGCATTGTTGAAAAATGAAATGCCTTGCTAAGTATAATTTGCTAGCCAGCTATGTTTGTATTAATGATTTTTACCAAGTCTTTACCATATAGTCTCTCTATGTCTCTCTACGTGCCTGGTATGATTCTGACTGCAGAGCAGGAACCTAATAAATGATTACAGATTGATTGAAAATGAGAGTTTATCAAAATGATTCAAGCACATTTTTTTTTGCAGGGCAATGGGGGTTAAGTGACTTGCCCAGAGTCACACAGCTAGTAAGTGTTAAGTGTTTGAGGCCGGATTTGAACTCAGATACTCCTGAATCCAGGGCCAGCACTTTAACCACTGTGCCATCTAGCTGCCCCTCTCAAGCACATTTTTAATTCCAAATTTTGCCTCCTACCTTGCCTGGATGACAGGCAAGAAAATACATTATTAATTTAGTAAACATTACTAAATTTAGTAAAACATTACTAAACCATAAACTCTTGGATTGTCTTAACTAGAGATAATTCTACAATTACCTATTGAATACCCACCATACACTGTGCATTGTTAGTATTAGCCAAATACATTTAAGAGCTATTTATTGTAATTATTAGTCTTTGAATCAGATCTGTGTGGGTGACTGGTTAGTAAATATATTCATTAGAATTATATGAAACATGTTGCAGGATCATGGTTGAAGGGATAGGCAGAATTGTTTATTCATTTACTCCCTTATTTTTTGTGTATATGTAGATTTTTTTGTCCTATATCAAGCTGAAATTCATTTGTAACTTCTCCCTTGCTTTTATTTTTGTTCTCTGGGATAAGCATCCCTGAGTAATAGAATTCCATTGGCCATCTAGTTCAATCAATAGTTTTACATGTATTCTCTCTGTGAGAAAGGATGCTTATTTGTCAAAGGTACTTCCTTTCATGTTTTAAAAGATTTCATTTTTAGTAGGTTTCTCACTACTAAAATCATCTGAAGTATCTGCAATCATATTGAATTGGGAGTTCAGCCTAGTTATGAATATCACAACCCATCAAAGTTTGTCTGTCCTGTGCACCTCTTCTCCATGCATATTCTCCTGTAAATTTATTACACAGAGTGTCCCCAGTGTGCAAGAGCCCTTTCTTATTTTTTCTGACATCTTATGGCTACCATAGGGTCACTGTAGATATCCACTTATTCCTCAATCTTGTTGCACGATATTTGTAGCTCTTCCTTTCAGAGTTATTCATTGATTATGTTATAACCTTCTTATACCCACCATGTGCTTCTTCATTGCTACTGTATGATATTCAATTTCAATTCTGTTGAGGTTGTTGTATTGCATTTTTTATTGCTATATATCAGTGCCAGTAGATTATTACTATTTTTAACATAACAGAAACCTTCAATATCATGGTAAATTCAGGATCAGTAAGGAAGATTTACAAATTCACAAAAATAATCCATTCCATTCTCCTCCTCTTATTCAACTCCAGACACAATTCATTGTTCATCTGTTCTGTATGTCCCAGCTAAATACTCCAAATGATTGTCCATCCAAATACATATTAAAATCTTGACAATAGACATTGTTCATCCACTTGAACTTTTCTGTGTGGATTTAGAGTGGTTGTTGATCTCTTCCAGAGGGCTCAATGATCTAGGCCTTAATGAAACCATGACAATGTTATCTATAAGCAAAAGCAATCTGAAAGACCTCACCATTCATGAAGGTCTCTTTAAGCTGGACTCTGAAATGGATCTCCTCCATCATAATGGTATGTACTTTTAACAAAAAACAAGTTTCTCAGTATTATCCCTTGAAGTATATTTATGATTAGAGGAACTTCCAACAAAGGAATATTTGTTGTTAGGTCCCTCAAGACCTCTTGAATGATTTTAATGCATAAATTGGAGATACTTTGTTGTAAAAGTCGCATTAGTTGTTAAAACAAATCCTTCTTTTGTTATCATACAATAATTACCACAGCTTACTTTCAGTTAATTGAGAAAAGGCAAAGATATTGTTGAATGATTGAATATCACTTAGAAAAGCCTACTTGTTCCCAACTAATAACCTATGAAAGATATCACTAATGTGTGTATCATTTGGTACTCCTCATATCATTGGTAGATTCACCTACCAATTGTTTTTGTTGTTTTAAGAAAGCATTCATGACATAAAAACTACAAGTATTTGACCTCTCTTATTCCTTCTTTCTAAACCATGCTTTTCCACATAATTTCCCCTATTCCATCTTTTAGTTGGAAGTCAGTAAATGTCACAGTTTATATCATTTAGTTGGTAAAGTCTTATTAAGTTTTTCATAGAATTTCTCAAGCACTTCATTCTCTATAATTGATAAGACGCAGTTACTTCTGTGGTAGTCTTTTAGAAATGATGGTTTTATCATTAGAACTGTAACATGTAATTAACAAATATCCAATTGAGCAATATCTACTTCCTTTTTAAAATGTTCACCAATCATAAATAAATAGCATATTTTTTTGGGGGGGGGGCAGAGCAATGAGGGTTAAGTGACTTGCCCAGGCTCGCACAGCTAGTAAGTGTCAAGTGTCAGAGGCCAGATTTGAAATGAGATCCTCCTGAATCCAGGTGTAAAAACAAGGTTTTCTGTCTTATTTCTTGTGGGCCACTTTATCTGCTTTTAAAATTACTGCATGTTTCTTTTTCTGGTATTCTCCATGATCCATTCTTTATCACTTTAAATGATCTTTTAATCTCAGCAATCATTTCTAGTAACTCCCAGTGTCCAAAAATGATGTTCATCTCTACTTGGGAACTTTAACTCATTAAGGGACAAATAGATCTTGATTTTAAATAGATCTTGGATTTTGATTTTAATCATAGTGATCGTTATTGTTGTGTCCTTTTTGTTCCACAGGGCATTCATGTTGGCAGTAAAAATAGAAGCAAAATAAGAGCCATGTGCTTTCTTTCCATTGTCCATTACTATTACCCCATCCAAAATAAGCAATAATTCTATCCCTTCTATAAACTCATTGTCTTCCCACTATAACTATAACATTTAAAATTCTTGTCTTTGTGATTTCTTTCTGGCCTCAGCTTATTCTGAGCTCTTTTTTCCTCCTACTCTAATCCATTAATTGTTAAATGTCCTTCCTGCAGGCTCTTTCCTCAACCTAGAATGTTCTTTTCCTCCCTCTACTTATCAAAATCCTATTAATTGCTTAAGATCCAAATCTATTATATCTCCTTCATAAAGCATTTCCAATCCATACTGATTTCTACCTTATCAGAATTTACCTGTTGACTTCCAGGGATTATGGAAAAATGGAGATATTTCCCAGTACAGAAGAGTATAAAAGTAAGAACTGAAGTTATTCAATTCATTAAGGCATTGAAGATGGCCTTTTATGTACAAAGTTCTTTACTAGTGGGTATTAGGATTTAAAAAAAAAAAAAAAGGTGTATAAGACACCATCCCTGCTTTCAAGGAGCTGAGATTTTAACTGGAGAAGTAAAAGGTATACAAATTGCTAAATTATAAAAAAAAAATTATATAAATAGTACCAAAGAAAGGCACAAAGTTTTATTGTTGAATCTGTAATAAAATATTTATTAATGTCTACTACTGACCACATTTTCTGCTAGGCTTTGAAGATGAAAAGACAAATAATAAAACACACTCTGTTCCATGGAAGTTTATATTCTATGAGAGGAGACAATGTATACATTCAAGCATGTATAAAATAAGTGCAAAATATTTATATATGAGGTAGTTTGAGATAGAAGGCACTTGAGTTAGAGATATCAAGAAAGACTTTGCGTGAAAGGTGACACTTTAGATGAATCTGGAAGGAAGTTAAGGATTTTAGGAAGCTGAGGTGAGGAGGGAATGCATTCTAGCCATGGGGACAGCCAGCCAGTGCAAATACATGGAGATAGATGATAGAGTGCCATGTACAAGGAAAACAGAAAAGACTTTTTGCCATAGTGCAAATAAAAGGTAGTGATATATAATGAGGCTGAAAAGGAAATAGCCAAGCAGAGTCATTTCTATTTTATCATAGAGGCAGTATATTGGAGGTGGCAATTGATAATTGTGGGTGGTGATGGAAAAGTAAAAATCAAAAAGAACTCTAAAATATTGAGCCAAGACAAATAAGAAAATCATGATGCCACCTACAGAAAGAGATTAGTTGGAATAATTATAAGGAGACATATCAATATGGACAACTATCATTATTTTTATATTTTTATAGATAATGGATCTATATTTCATATAATATATATTTTATAGATAATTTATATACAATGGGACTGAGATATTATCCGCTAGAATTTATACATAAAAATACTGCTGTATTTGGCACCCATGTTTCCAGTTGGGACTGAACAGCCTTATTCTTCTGTACTTTAGTGCTCTATCAAAAGTATTTGTATTTGTCCTTCTTAAAAGTACTAAGAAATGAGAAATGGACTTACCATAATTATAAAATGAGAAGTAAGAGATAATTAAGAGAATCATCAAACTCTGTAATCAAGGACAAGTCCTTCCTACCCTAATATGATTTTAAGGGCCTAAAATTCTAGCTGTGATATCTAAAATCTAATGAGTGGTCGCCTTAAATTAGAAGCTTTAGCAAGAGTTTAGACTTTTAAGTATTTATTAAAGTGCACTAGAAGTTAGTGAGGAGAGAGAGAGAGATTGAGAACAGATTCCTTATAGCATAGAAAATCCTAGTTTCGATCTATTCTGTATAGCCAGAGAGAAAAACTTGCCTTTCCCTAACAGCCCACGTGAATTTCTTCCTATTCTGCCAGTCCCTGCCACCAAGCTGAAGTCCCGAAAACACAAGGCCTTGCTTCCCCCAAGGCTTCTCCCAGAACCCTCCTGTGAAACTGGAAACAGGGCTGTCCATACACACACACACACACACACACACACACACACACACACACACACACACACACACACACAGATCTCAAAGCTAATTGGCTGGTAACACTGATTGACAGGACCCATAGATGGCAGATACAACTTCTGGACTCCAAAGTCACATGTTTTCTTTTCAGGCCAGAGCTCACAATGTCCCTCCCAGCAGGGGGTGTCATTTCAATTCTCACATGATGAAGTATTTAACTTTTTAAATGCTGTATTGAAGGTGTGGAGATATCATGTTGGGCTTAACTGTGACATACCATGCAGACACATGAAATTCTGTCATTTATGACAGGAAATTTAACTGATAAAGATAAGAAAAATAATTTTTGGGGGGGAGTTTACACAGTTTATATATCATATTTTCTGTGTATTTATATCATGTTCTTGATAAGATGTCAGTGTGCTACAACAAACAGTGTAGTTTTGACAATTACACAAAACAGTTTAAATTATCTAGTCCTTACCATTTTAATAATCCTCTCTCTGGGGCCAGTGATAATCACATAGTGGTTTTGCTTTGTCCTCTTTTGTAGTATTTTTTCCCTATTTTGATCTATTAGTGATTTAATTACTGAGCTGATAAAATATTATAAGATTTTTTCTGATGAATATTGTATTTGAAGTGATAGAGAGATGGGAGAATATTTAAGTAATGCAGGCTGTTTGGGATTTATAAAGACATAATAGGGGGGCAGCTAAGTGGTGTAGTAGATAAAGCACCAGCCCTGGATTCAGGAGGACCTGAGTTCAAATCTGGCCTCAGATACTTGAAACTTACTATCTGTGTGACCTTGGACAAGTCACTTAACCCTTATTGCCTTGAAAAAAAAGGGCATACTAGAATTCAATTATCTTTCAGTGATACAATTAAAACTAACATTAATTAGTTTAGGAGAGGGGAGAAGAGGGGAGGGAAGGGAATGGCTTGTCTTCCTCCATTATTCACTTATGAGCTTTCACCTGATGATCTAAGAACTCTCAGAAGCATAACAGAACTTTAGAGACTTGAGTTCAAATCCTAACTCTATTATTTGTTGGATTATGTTGGACAAATCACTGGAAGTCTAGAGGTTCAGTTCATCAAGCTATAAAACGTGGATCATAATACTTATTCTAGCTCCCTCAGAGGACATCTTTAGGAAAGTGTTTTTATAGCTCAATGAGTTGTTATAATTTCCATTTATACTACTATTAGTGATATTACTGTTGCTATATGTACTCCAATTATCACATACACAAAACAATTATAATTTTTTTAAATGAGAGTTACTGAAATGTGGCATTATTTTAAAAATCTATTATAAAAATTATGAGCAATTAATAAATCAAAAGTGTATATGCCCCTCATCTATCTTGGGTATTTAAAAACTGGCTCCTAATTCAATCATTTCTCCATTTCTTTTCCCTGTAATATAATATTTGCAATTTAGATTAATGTTGAAACTTTGCTATGTGCTTCAAGATTTTTGACCTATTTTGATAATTTCTTAACTATCTTTAAACATTTCTCTCCCTTATGCAGCCTCCTATGAGAAAACGCTGTTTCCTTTAGCTTACATTTGTTCTTTTATTTTTTTCTATTAGTTTAATTCTGTTCTATATTTCTTAATCAAATAAAACCTCACCTACCAAATTAACCACTAAATTCCCCATAGGAATTTATTTCAATATCTAAGATTGATAGACAGTTTTCTGCTAGCATTGCCTATTTGTTCATGTTTAATGAAAATTTTCTCTTTGCATAAATTAAATTATTTTTGTCCTTTGAAAGTAATACATATTCAATTACCTAAGTTTACTCTGCACTTAAATAATATAATCTTTGCATTACAATAATTTGAAGATTTTAGAGGTAATACACGAACAAATTTCATTTTGCTCTTGTTTTTTAAAAGAAGCACATGATAAGTGACATAAAGAAGGTAAGCATATTTCTCAGACATTAGCATTTTTCTTCCACTGAAATTCTAATCTTATGCCTCATCAAGGATTGGAGGCATCATTAACTTCTGGAATTCCAGGATTACATTGTAACTCTGTGGTCTAATGACCAGACCAGTTACTTTCAGAGAGACCATTCACCAGATTGGCTAAAACAACTCTTGAAGACTGTATATCAAATGTTACTGGGGTTGTGTTCTAGATTACTAAAGGAAGTTATGTATAACAACAAAATCATAGCTTCTTGAAGTACTAAGAGAAATAGCACAGCTATAATTTAAGCAAATGTATATTTTACATTTATAGTCTATTTTATATAAAATGCATTAAATATCATGTGTATTAACATATAACATTATATTTTATAATTTTATATTATCTATTATATTATATTACATACAGCTATGATTTTAAGTAAATTTCCAGAAAGGGGTGGGGATACCGAATCCTCATATTAAAAATTTCCTTTTGAGGCAGCTTCATGAGGAGTTATTACTGAAATTATTTGGGGAGAAATATCCATATATAATATATACATGTACGTATATATATATATATATATAGTGTGTGTATATATACATAAATATGTGTTTTATACACATATATGCGTATTTGCCTATATGTACATGTCTGTAATAGGTAAATTCATGATAAATTATAACTTTTTGTGCCTCCAGGCAAATCTAGATCAATTGTGCAGATCAGGGACCTGTCTACAATTATACAAGTGACCTTAATCAATCAAATTACAAATCTGGTGAAAATTGATTAAGAAGGAATGTGGAGGGGCAGCTAGGTGGTGCAGTGGATAGAGCACCAGCCCTGGCTTCAGAAGGACCTGAATTTAGATCTGGCCTCAGACACTTACTAACTGTGTGACTCTGGGCAAGTCACTTAACCCCAATTGCCTCACCAAAATAAAAAAAAATTAACAAATGTGGTAAGAGTGGAGCCAAGATGGTAGAATAGAAGAAGTACTCAACTGACCTCTTCCAACATTCCTCTCCAAACAATTTTAAATCAATGCCTCAAAATCTGGAGTAGCAAGGCCAAGAAAAAAGTCAGGATGAGACATGCTTCTAGCCCAAGAAAACATGGGAGGTCAGAAGGAGACATCTTTGATACAGGGGTTGAAATTGTGCAAAACCAGTGGTGGATCTAGGTTGTGGTGACAGAAGCAGCAGCAGCTTTGGGCATTCTCAACTAAGAGACAATATGGGGACCTGGCAATTGGTCAGAAAGAGATTCCAGGGGATACCTGTGCTAGAACTGGGTGCAGGACTGCAAGCTGTCTAACAAATTCATTCCCTATGAACACTTCTGAGTCACAGTTCAAGGGCTGAGAGGAGCACTTCTAGTCAACAGGAAGTAAGATCCCTGAGGAGCATTATGACTTTTGATCACAAGGGACACTGAGGATCATTATCAGTTGAAGTCTCAACAGATGAGGAACTTTTCTTGGTGAGGTCCTGTGAGTGAAATTTTCCCCACCCCTTAGATATCAGTGATTTAACTGTGGTAATAATTGATATCATATGAGACAAATGGTGATTAAGTATTCTTTAGTCTCTTAAGTTAGTGTAGATATTATATCACTTGTTCTTTATGTGTTCTAAATATTTTATAGTGGCTTAAGCAAACACAGTAATATGTTCTCATGTATCAACTTTATATAAATTTGTTTCTTGATCATTATAACTGATGTCCCTTAATCCTTATGGTTAACCACAAGGTACTGAAAATAGCATCTTCTAAGCTGAAGGAGCCAATCAGCTTCAGAGAAAGAGTTACCAACATCAATTGTGCCAAATGAACATATAGGTGTTGTCACAAACTTCCTGGGTGCACGACAGTATGGGACCAATAAGCATAAGAGATTGGAGGAGGTCAAGAGGACACATGGCTATAACAGTGACTTGAGACAAGTGGCTAATCCCTACTCTGCTTTTTTTGTACATGAGTACCTTTAATCTGTTGTATATTTGGGAGGAGTTTGTCTAAAAACAATAGGGTATAAATACTTTTAAAGCCCTGTAGGGTTATAAAAACTACCAGATCCCTAGGCTTGGGTCTTCGGGTCCTAGACCTGAGACCAGATTTATTGTAAAATAGGCCCTCTCTCAATAAACCTATTTTCTATGGCTTGAAAACTTCATTTTTCTTTTCTTCATGATACTTAGAAATTTTTACAACAGTCCAGAGCTCAGACTAGGAAAGAAGTGAACACACGTTTTCCAAAATCACACTACTTTGGAAGTACTGAAAACTTCCAATCTCAAGACCTAGTTCTAAAAGCAGGAGTGTGAAAAAGTCTAAAACTTGGGACAGTACCCCTGACTCCCCAATGCCAGGAACGTAGTAGAAATTTAACATAAATTCAAAGTCAAGAAATAGGCTGGAAAATGAGCAAACAACCAAAAATGAAACTGATCATAAAAAGCTACTATGACAGGGAAGATGAAAACAGAAACTCAGAAGACAAGGAAATCAAATTGGCTATAAGCAAATTATCAAAGGGGAAAAAAAAAGATATGGTTTACCTAACTTCTTCCATTGATCTACTTGAGAATATATATTTTACATACATTATCAGGTCATTTGAATAATCACTGCTTTGTAGTATTACTTGAGATCTTATAACACCAGTTCCTTTTTCTTTCTACTTTTTCACCATTTTAACATAATTTTAATCATTTATTCTTCCAAATGAATTTTATTATCATTCTGTTTTTATAAATAGTCATTTATAGATGGTCATTTGAATGATATAGTACTAAATATTAAAACAATCAGGATATCATAATTTTTTTATAAATTAATTGCCACAACCCTGAGCATTATGTCTCCAGTTGTTGGGTTTTTTATTTTTTATTCAGTAATTCTAATTTTATAATTCCTTTTGAATTTTGATAACTTCTAGATTCATTTTTTTTATCTTAAATGAAAATGTCTTCACTCACTTTGTTTTGAATATTGTTAGTATTATAAAGAAAAGCTTATTGTTGTGGATTTACTCTGTATTCTGCTACTTTACTGAAGCTGTTAACTATCTCAAGTACATTTTTTCTTGATTATGTATCATTCTCTAAATAGGCCATCATAGTATCTACAAAAAGAGATCATTTTGTCTAGCTTGTGCCTGTGTTTATTCCCTATGATTCGTTTGCTTGACTTCATTTTATTATGAGTATTTCTAACACTTTCCCAAATAAGAGTGGAGAAAATAGGCATCAATATCCTGTCTTTCTGAGAAAATTTCCAGTTATTCTCCACTAAAAATGATGATAAACTATGTTTTTGTATGCTTTTGAAAATACTAAGGAAAAGTGCCTTTATTCATAGATAGTACTTTAGTCAAGATCAATAAGTATTTATTAAGCGCACATTATGTACCAGTCCTTGTCTCAAGAATTGGTGATACAAAGGAAAAAAAAAGTTTCTGTCCTCAAGCATCTTACAGTATTCTGGGGAGACAATATGCAAACAACTATGTGCTAGCAATATGAAGATATGATAAATTGAATATAGTCTTAAAGGGAAGGCACTAGTATTAAGGGAGATGAGGATAAGACTTCTTGCAGAATGTAGGATTCTAAGTAACACTTGAAAAAGACTAGAGAAGATGGAGAACAGAAAAATAAACATGGTAGGCATGGAGTGGGGGTCAACTAGTTAAAATGCATAGAGATAGGAAATGAAATGTCTGGTGGAAGGAATAGTAAGGAGGTCAATGTCACTGTGTCTTAGAGTAAGTAGAGCAGAGTAAAGTGTTAAAAAAAAAAAAAAGACCATAAAGGTAGGAAGGCCCAGGTTATAAAGGGTTTTAAGTGCCAAATGGAAGATTTTATATTTGATTCAGGAACTAATAGGTAGTTATTGGAACTTTTTTTTTAATATGAAGAGGGTAACATAATGAAACCTAAAATTTGGAAAGATCAATTTGATAGCTAAAGGGATTTTCCCATATATTTATATAATCATTTACAAATATTTTTTGTTATACTGTTTGTTTATAGTTTTGACAATGGCCATAATATACATTAAATACATATTGATATAGCCTTTTCACTAATATTTTTAAAAGCTTTCCAATTATTCTTGGCTTTTTTTTTTTTTGTCATCCACTGATTGCTTTTTGACATGAATGGTTCTAGTGATAATTGTTGCAGAATTAGGCTTGCTCTTCTTGGAATTATATTTTAGAAGTCTTTTCACTGTTGTATTTCTAATAGCCATCGCATTAGTTCAGGCCATTATCAACACTCTTAGATAATTGCAATCACTTCCTAATTGCTATCCATGCCTCAACTTTCTGTTTATCCCAGTCTATAACCTAAGGTACTCTGGAGGTTTTCTCTAATTGAAGATCTGACACTGTCATTCTCCAATTCAGTAGTCTTAAGTGGTTTCATATTGCCCCTAGAATGATATGATGTGATATATGATGTGATAGGATTGATATGATATATAAATGTTATATTTATGATACAATTAACATGTGCATGCTACATGTAATATGTTGTGTATCTTGCACACCCCCTTGCTCTCCAATCCAACCAAACTCCCTCTCCATTTCCCTGACTTCACTGGCATTTACCAGGCTTTGGATGCATTCCTTTCTCACCTCCACTTCTTAGAATTCTTCTTTTCCTTCAAGACACAGCCCATTCACCATCTTATAAATGAAACTTTTCTTGTTCCAACCATTAATGTCATCTCCCTTTACTTACCTTATATTTAACTTGTAATTATTTTGTATTTATATATACATATTTATTGCATCTGTATTTATCTCCACAGTTGCAATATAAAATCATTGTTAATAGTGCAGTTGAATTCATATCTTCCTTACTCCAAGTCCAGAACTCTACCCAATATTCCACACTGCAATCTTGCCAGTAGTCCTGATACAATATCTTACTAACTGTATATTCTTTTGAACAATCTTCCTTTCTTTTCTAATATTTATTTTATATGAGGATTGTTGTGCTCATTTTATATGAACAATGTTATTCAGTAACTTATGTTCTCCTTTATACTTTCCAGTAAGTAATTTAATATAAAAATATGATTATCATTTGAAGGTCTATACCCAGGGTAACAAAAGTGCTAAGAGAATGAACCAAGGTGAATGTAAGTTGATAATGTGAACTTTATTAAACAGATATATGATGTGAGTTGCTGTTGATAGCAGGATTTGCTCCTAGGTCTCCTCTTTAGCTGACCTGGACTTTGGGATTTTATTCTTTTTCATTAGAGGATTGTACATGGGATTGCTAGGTAGTGCAGTGGATAGAATGCCAGCTCTGGAGTCAGGGGAACCTGATTTCAATTGTGACCTCAGACACTTACTAACTGTGTGGCCTTGAACAAGTCACTTAACTTCTTTTTCCTAGGAAGTGGCTAGATGTCCTAGTGAATAGACTGCTGGGCCTTAAGTCAGTAAAATCTGAGTTCAAAACTCGCCTCACAAATTTACAAGATGTGTGACCCTGGTCAAGACATTTAACCAGTTTACCTTAATCCACTGGAGAAGAAAATGGCAAACCATTTCACTATCTTTGCCCCTGGGACAGTATGGTCCATGGGATTATGAAGAGACAGACTCGGTTAAAGAAGAACCACAACAATCATAAATCTAGATTATAATAGGGGGCAATATAGGCAAGAACACAACTATAAGTTTTTATTATTACTGTTATTTATAAAGAGATGGTACTTAAGAACTTTCTGAGGGGACTATCAGTGCCAAGATGGCAGAAGGAGGAAGGAAACTTCTGAAGCCTTCCCAAATTCCCCTCCAAACAACTAAAAACCCCCATGAAAATTGATCTAAGAACAGGAACGTAGTTTACCAGCCCCACAGGAAAGGTCTATGGGAAGGGAGCCAGGTCCAAGAGAAGCAAAAGCAGCCCCCAGCCTCATAGAAGGGGGCCTGCAGCAAGGCCCCAAGCAATCCACCAGTGAGGCCCTGCCCTTCTGCAAACCAGCAGCCTCCAGGCAAGTGAGCAGTCTGTGTAATACAGCAAGGTCCTACCCCAGAAACCCCACCCCAGCATAAGCCACCAGGGAGACCTTGACACCATTGCTGAACATTAATGAACCCCCTCCCCCCAGGGCCAACAGTGAGACCCCATCTCTGTGACCTACCAGCAGAGAGGCCCTGTTGCCATGGCAACCTAGAAACAGGGTCCCGCACCTAGAGTAGTACAGCAGTTAAACCTCCTACACACACACACCCTGGGGAGGCCAACTAGGAGGACCACCCCACAGTACAAGCAAGAAGGGAATATGACAATAAAGGAAAATGTTGGATGTTAGAGGGAAAACTGGAACACTAATATACTTTTGGCAGAGTTGTGAATTATGCCTAAAGGACTATAAAACTACATACCCCTTGCTCTAGCAATACCACTGCTAGGTCTATATTCCCAAGACATCCCCCCCCAAAAAAAAATAAATGAGATAGGACTTATTTGTACAAAAATATTTATAGCAGCTCTTTTCAAGAATTGGAAATCAAAGGAATGCCAATCAATTGAGGAATGGCTAAAGAAGCTGTAGTATATAATTGTAATGAAATATTTTTGTGTTATAAGAAATGACAAGCAGGATGATTTAAGAAAAATCTGGACTTACATGAAATGATGCATAGTGAAGTGAACAAAAGCAGGTGAACATTGTACACAATAACAGCAATAGTGTTCAGTAAAGAACTGGGAATGGCTTAACTATTCTCAGCAATAAAGTGATTCAAGACAATTTCAAAGGACAAATGATGAAAGATACTTTCTACCTGTAGAGAAAGGGCAGATATTGATTGAATATTGACTGAAGAATGTTATTTTTCCCTTTCTTTTTTCCCTTTTATTTAAATCCTGTACAAAATGACTAATATGAAAATGTTTTACATGATTACACAAGTATAATCTATAACTAAATGTTTATGGTCTTGGGGTGGGGGAGGAGAGGAAAGTAGGGATAGAATTTGGAACTCAAAACTAAATAAAAATGCTAAAATTGGGGGAAAAAACAATTTAAAAGGAATAGAGAGTTGTACATAGTAGATTTTCAGTTTAGTGTGCGATCATTTTTTATTATACTATATTAATGAAATGTTTGTTTCATTCAACAAATTAAAAATAAAATATATTTTAAAAGAATTTGCTGAATATATAACATTCCTTGACAAGGACACAACAAAGAATGTAAAATAAGCATTTCACATTGGGTTAAAATTCAGCTCAAGTATTTGTCCTCAATTGAGTAAAGACAAAAGAAATACCCAAAATACTCCTAAATGTTTTTTTTTTTAAAGAAGATAGATCTATGGGGGAGTTAGGTCTTACAGTGGATAAAGCACTGGCCCTGGATTCAGGAGGACCTGAGTTCAAATCCGACCTCAAGTACTTGACACTTTCTAGCTATGTGACTCTGGGCAAGTCACTTAACACTCATTGCCCCGAAAAACAAAACAAAACAAAAAAAGATTTTGACAGAGATGTAGATAGGTATTTCTGACATTGGGGATAACCTTCATCAATGATGACAGAGGTAAGTGTATGCAGAATGAGATTCAGAATAAGTGTTTGGTTTGGTTCTGATATTGAATATATAAATGGGAGTAGAGTAAAATACTGCGGGACAGACATCATAAATCCAGACTATGGACAATGCGTAGTTTACATTGTAAATGAGGCCAATCAATGAACATTTTTTTTAAACGTGGAAAGAGCATAAATTGATTTGAAAGGAGGAACAGGTTTGGTGGAGATGATGAGTTTAATTTTGTACAGTTTTGAGTTAGCTAGATGTCATGGAGGATGAAACACTGGGCTTAGAGTCAAGAAGACTTAGATTCATCCTGCTTCAGACACTTAGCCATATGTTCCTGGGCATCACATAACATCTCTCAGCCACAATTTCCTCTTTTGTAAAATTGGTATAACAATAGCACCTACCTTCAAGGGTTGTGAGGATGAAATTATTTAACATGACCCTTGGTGAACTGTAGTGTACTATATTAATTCCACTTATTTATTTATTATTATTATTATTATTAATGTGTTCATTTAGAAATGTTTACAGGATATCATGGGAAAAAATTATAAGGAGCTAGCTCTGGGGAAAGATTAGGGATTAATAAACAGATATGGGAACCTGCATGGAGATGCTAATTGAAGACATGAAAGCAGATGACCTCTTAGTGAGAAAGTATAATGAAAGAGAAGAAAAGAGAGTAGAGAACAACCCTGTGGTATTTCCACACCAAAGGGATAAAAGAAGAGAATAAACTAAAACAGGGCACTGAAAGGTGGTCAGGTAGGTAAGAGAATTCAGAGAATGCAAAGTAAAGAGAAACTTCCATTTACTTTTGTGAGATTTAAAATTGGATATTAGATCATAAATCTCCCCTACTTAACCCTTCCCTTAATTTATCTCCCAGACTAGTAAATGGAAGAAGCTTCTGGTTTTCTAGATAGAGCCGTTATTGTATATAAGGTGTTGTTGATTAGAAGGATAGGAAAATAGAAATACAGTACAAATCGTCTTAAATCTAGGCTTAGTCTATATTCCTTATAAAAACTCACCAAACCGAAAAAGGCCACCTTTGGAGTGAGTCAGACCGTCTGTGCCGCGCCGCCAGGAGTCCCGCCAAGCCGGCAAAAAGGCTACTCTCCTTCTCTCCACCCCGGAAGTCAAAAAAAAACCCGGCAGGCAGTCTGACATGCGCAGCAGGCGGACTGTTCATCTCCTCCCCAAAAGGGTGGTCCTTGAAAAACTGGCGTCTTTCAGTTATCCAAACCGACTGTTAAAAACTTTCATATTTTACCACACTTTAGAATCTATAGATAGCATTAAATCAATGGTGTTTGACTTGATTGTCTTGCTTGGATTACTGGAATAACTTGCTGCAATTAAGAGCAATTTCTCAGTCCAATTTAAGCATTAACATTCATTTCACACTAAAACCTCCATATCCCCCCATAATTTTCTATATCTTCTTGTATTATCTTCCTTTTCCTTCCTTTCTTATTAGAAGCCTGTTTGCTTTGAGTGCATTTTGCACAAACATAAAGGTGAGTGGATCATAATTGTACAAATCAAATGTTTTGTTCAAATGCCTAAATCATCTTTCTTGCATTAGTGCATGGTCCAACTCCATTTAAAGTCCTATTTCATAAAGGCATCACACACATATCACTATTATAATTTAATCTTCATCTTTTTCAGTGCAGTACAAATAGAATTGGTCCCAGGACAAGTTATAATTCTACAAGTGATTATATTTAATGTGTTACTACTATTTCACAGATGAATAAAACAACTTTTTTTGTTATTAAGTAAAAGTATTAGGATATAAGCTCATCTTCTGCAAGCTCACTGATAACACCTAACATCATTGTTGTATAGATGAGTAAATGAATAAAGCATTTATTAAGTGCTTACTATGCACAAAACACAGTGCTAAGTACTGGGATACAAATAAATAAGCATGTCAGTCTCTTCTTAAAGAGCTTGAATTCTAAAGAAGAGGTAAAAGATGGAAGGTTTCAACTGCAAATTAGATGGAAAAGTCTTATCCTGCTTGGTTACAGCAGTGAAGCTAATGGAAATGCCTCTTTTAAAGTCCACTAAATATCATATCAGTTTCTGTTATTCAACTATTAGATAGGGCAAAGGATTTTGGTGGCAAAGACATTTTTTGAATTAAGATTGTAATGAAGTAAAAAAAAAGTTTTTTAATACATTGTTTTAAAATGTTTAAATTCTAAATTATGCTTTATTATGGTATAACTAATATTTTAGAATATTATTCAAATAAAAAGGTGATCACAAATGGCAAACAAAATTATTTCATAAGTATTCATTTGGAGGAAAAACTAAAAGTAGAAATTCTTGGGCAAATAATGTGATCTACAGGATAGACTCTTAATCCTGTAGTTTTCTCATACAAATAGACAATTAATTTTATATTCACAATAAAAATACACACTTAAAAAATAAGTTAGACATTTTGCTCTGGGGCATATATTTCAAGCTTTCAAATTTGGATACATTGTGACAGTTGGGAAAAATACCATAAGTCTCAGTCTTGTATGCCCCCAAAAGCTACAGTTTTTAAGTTTAATTCACCTGGAATAAAAGAAACTTTTAATTTCAAAGGATACATTTTTAAAATAAATCTTTATAAACAGATAAAAATGAATGGTTATAATAATAATTTCAGTGAAATGAATTCATATTATATTCATAGGTTGCATTTTAAAAATAATTCTCATTTTTCCATAATAGACAAATGTAATAACTCTCCTACTTCTCAATTTTTCTTCCTTCCTTATAGACCATAATTCTCTCACTGAATCAGAACCCAAATTATGTCTTGCCATTGATAAGATTGATCTTTTTAAAACTACTCTTAAATCTCTCATGACTACCAAGAGACCACAGTCAGTCTTTGCTTTCTTTTCTCTCTAAGCTATTACAGACTCACAGGGTGGGGGCGGCTAGGTGGCGCAGTGGATAAAGCACTGGCCCTGGATTCAGGAGCACCTGAGTTCAAATCTGGCCTCAGACACTTGACACTTATTAGCTGTGTGACCCTGGGCAAGTCACTTAACCCCCATTGCCCTGTAAAAAAAAACCCCAAAAACAAAAAACAGACTCACGGTGCAATTTCTTCAAAAAAAGTCTGTTTCCCACTCTATCTGTAAGCTCTTGGCCATTTTTTACACATATAAGCTAAAATATCATTACCTTAAAATTTTTCAGGTGCACAAAGAATGTATAAGTTGGGATATGCTATTTGCTTTGGATTTCATGCTATTTTGAATTACATATTAATTAGGCATGCTTCTCTTTCCAACTTTTATCTTAAACTAAGAATAACAGTGCATTGGATGTTATCAGCCATAAGATATTGTTGCTGTGTTATTGTTTCCATTAACTTTCATAATGTAACATCAATCTTATAAGGAGAAGTGCCACTTTGCCTACATGGTTCCGCCAAGTCAAAAGGGGTTTCCTTTTTTTCTGATCTGAACTGTCCCCTGTGAAGGCAAATATATCAAATTAAGCATCTCAGTCATTTTAGAAAAAAGTTGGACTGAGAGAAAAACTGGATACCACCCAGTAGTCCAAACATTTTTTAAAAAATTCTACATAACAAATTGATATATTATTTTCTGTTATGTATATTCTGTTATTTATATATTACCCTATATATTAAAACAATTACACATAATATTATTGCATGATTATGAGCTGGTATTATATCTTAGAATCAAAATATTAGAACATTGATTGCAAGGGAAAGATGGCCACTTGTTACCATGTGAAGTTGGGGGTCATTAGAGAAGCTTTGCAAATTACCAAAGGCAATCCAGCCTCCTTCTGCTCTAGGCCCAATTTATTGCCCACATGTATTATCTATCAAAGATGTGCATAATGTCAGCAAGCTTTTCTAGGTTTTCCATCCAAATATGTATCATAATCTGGACAATAAACATCCCTCATCCACTTAAAACAATACAAAGTTCAAGGACTTGATTGAAGCAGAGCAATGATGTACACAAGCACAAACATCTGGAGGACCTCAGCATCCATAAAAACAAACAAACAAACAAAAAAAAACCCCACCTATTCACCATAGGTTCTGTGCTGGATCTCTTCTATAACAGTTACAAAGACCTCAAGCAAAACACATATTTATCACCTTATTTAATGCCTCACCTAATGGTATTATGAGTCATTTAACATGGATATTTCTGTGATTATATCCTTTAAATAATATTTTATAATTTTGATAGCTGAATGAGATTATATAGGATGAATTGCATTACTGTAAAAGAGTCTTCAAGGTTCAACAGAATATAACAAACAATAATCAAAATGGGATCTTATATCTTCTACATCTTTAAGTCAATTGTGTTATCATAAAGATAACATCCATTAGTGAAATATAACTTGCAAAAGCCTGCTTGTCATCTATTAATAACCCAAATTAGGAAGCCTTTAATTGAAGTATAAATGCCAAACATAACCATTTTGCATATTTAGAAGAGTAGATAATTAAATCACCAGTTGATAATATTTTAATGGCCTTTGCTATTAATAAGGTCTAAAATTTTTTGTACAGTTTTGGTATCTTCCTTGGTTTCAAATAACTTGCTTAAAATCACTTAAAGTTGGGTCTTCTCCAACTCAGATCTTTCTATATAACCTTAATCTGAGGCAATTGCTTTTCCCATCTTTCTTCTTTTTATTACCAGTTTGTTAATCTTTTCCATTTTCTCTATTTTGTTGATCTCTTTCAATTTTCCTTTAGTGTTTCTAGAATATCTTTGATTAGTTGGATCTCTTGCAAAGCTTTCTTTAAATTATTATTATCCATCATCCTTTTAAGATTTTATAAGCAAGTTTATATTCTAAACTGGTGTTGCAGTTGGTTTTCATCTGTCCAACTGATAAATCAAATATGTGCTCTGACTACAGCACTTTCTGGTGTTTTTGACAATAGATTTATATTGATTAAGCTAGAATAAAATATTTAAATCAATGTCAGTGACATGTTTGATGTCAATATCTCACTTCTTATTACTTGAACAATTCCATTTTGAACCCTTTTATAATGTTATAACTTTTACCTCATTATTAGCAGTTTTTTGCCCTTTAAGTTGGTAGTCTGATTGTACATAGATGGCTAATAGAAAGTTCACTCCTACATCGGTAATAAGTATTTTCAATGTTATAATGTTTCATTCTTTTGCAGTGTTAATTAATGTTCACCAAACCAGTATTTACCAATTCCTTTCTTTAGGAATGTATTTGGGGCAGCTAGGTAGCGCAGTGGATAGAGCACCAGCCCTGGATTCAGAAGGACCTGAGTTCAAATTCGACCTCAGACACTTAACACTTACTAGCTGTGTGACCCTGGACAAGTCATTTAACCCCAATTGCCTCACCAGAAAAAAAAAAAAGGAATGTATTCAAGATATGAGGATGTAAGTTTGATGCTTAGTCTCTATGTTCTTGGCTTCTCATTTCTTTTTTCTTGAAAACGCTTTTCATAGCTTTTTCTCTCCATTAATAACACTTCCCCACATTTTCACTGATATCACTGAGTACCAGAATTCATGGTGACTCTTTATAGTGTTTTAACTTCTTGTTGTTTTTCAGTTGTTTCAGTCACATCCAACTCTTTGTTATCCCCATTTGGAGTTTTCCTGGCAAAGGTACTGGAGTGCTTTGGCATTTCCTTCTCCAGTTAATTTTGCAGATGAGGAACTGAGTCACACATGGTTAAGTGACTTTCCCAGGGTCACACAGATAGTAAGTGTCTGAGGCTGTATTGGAACTCATCAAGATGAGTCTTCCTGATTCTAAGCTCTGTAGGTCTAGGAGCTTCTAGTTTAATGGGGAACAAGAGGCAAAAATAGACACATATAAGGGGAGTGAAGTGTCACAGTGGATAGAGTGCTCGCCTGAAATCAGGAAGACTCATCTTGATGAGTACAAATCATTTTTTCAGTAGTACAATGATTATATGTTGGAGTATGATAAAACCAACCTGACCAATCCTTTCCCCAGCCTTCCCAGTAGTATCTCTAACACATTGCTTCATTTAGTTCAAATTCCATTTTTAAAAATCTAATTTCATTTATAGGAATAATACTGATATACTCTGATATGACTCAAGTTTTTGCCAAAGTATGTCCATCTTTTTGGTCACTGGACAAACATTACATTTCATAACACTAACAGTCAAATAAAAGTATATAGATGGTCTAAAAACTAGGTGATCTTTAGTACCTTCTACTTGCTCTACAATTCTGTCACTATCATTGAAAAAACATAAGCAGGATTCATAGAACTTATGCTCATTTGTATTTATTCTTGTTTTATGAGTTCTCATACCTAAAAAAAAAAATTACCACCTAGAAATTAGACAAGTAGTAACGAGATCCAATTCATATTTAGCTATGCTAAGATCTCAGAAGGTAAATTTAGATTTATTTTAATTAATGTTTAGGTTACTAGAAATGATATGCTCTTACTATATGGGACACTGACAATCCTGAGATAATACTTACTTGATTATTGTTTAAGTTCCACAGCTGTCCTTTTGTTGTAGTAGTTGTTTATGACCTCAAATCAAATAACCACTTAGCAACTCACTTTCTTCAGCAGTGAAATCATCCTTGTATATTACCTTCCTATACATCTCACAGGGATGCTGTAAGATACACATAAAATCATTTATAGAAAAATTTCTTGCAAAGCTCCAAAAGGATATTTGCATATAAAGAATGAATACTCCTTTTGTTGGTAGAAAGACCATGTTTCCATATTTGATACTGAAACATTTTGGCATTTGAATGTCTTTTAAGCAAAATACTTTTCTATAGTCTGTCAGGTTATATCTTTGAAAGATATCATTTCATTCACATGAAGATTTATATTTGCAAATTTGTAGTTACTTTTGAATGATCTTATAAAATATCTTGTGATTTTCATTTAGTTTTAGTATGTTCTAGTATATTTCTGTCATCCAAATATATATTTGCATATATGTATATATAATGTATATATGACATTATACATGTATGCATATAAAGAAGGCATATATTTCAGTGGAAAACAGTACAGTATAGACTACACAAAAAAGTGTTTAAAAAGTCATTTAGTTACCAATTGATACTATACTTGGTGATTGTTACTCCTCAAAAATTCAAAACTAGTAGCTAGTTTCTGGTATAAGGATATAATGTGGGGCAGCTAGGTGGCACAGTGGATAGAGCACCAGCCCCAGAGTCAGGAGGACCTGAGTTCAAATCCAGCCTCAGGGGAAGCTAGGTGGCACAGTGGATAGAGCACCAGCCCTGGAGTCAGGAGTACCTCAGTTCAAATCCGGCCACAGACATTTAACACTAACTAGCTGTGTGACCCTGGGCAAGTCACTTAACCCCAATTGCCTCACTAAAAATAATAAAAAAACAAAAACAAATCCAGCCTCAGACACTTGACACTTATTAGCTGTGGGAACCCGGGCAAGTCACTTAGCCCCAATTGCCTCACCAAAAAATAAAAAGGGAATAATGCAATACAAACCTATTAAAATGAATTGATTAAAATCCTATATGTCAAAATGCAAAATTAGGAATTTTAATAATTCTTTTGAAAAAACATGTTTGTTTGGTTTTTTTCTATTGGAGTTAAAGGTATTGTGTGTTGAGTGATTAGCTAGAGCCAGATCATAAAGAGTTGAGAAGTGAGAGGAGTGTGAATGGAGACATCAAATTTAGATAATCTTTTTCTAGAAGCTTTGATGAGAAGGGGAGAGATAGATAGTACAATAGCTTGAGATGATGGTAGGGTCAAGTGAAAATTTTTAATAATGGAGATATGAACATGTTGGAAGACTGTATGGAAAGAACCAATTGATTGAAGAGGTTGGAAAGAAAGAGAAGGAAAGAAGGAGGGAGGGAGAGAGGAGTAATGATTGAAAATGCAGTCTGATGAGGACAAGTAGAGGGGTTTTTGTTATTGTTAGAGATTTGGGAAAGGAGAGGATGAAAGATGATGTTGAGAAACTTTGAGGTGAAGAAAATGAAAGAAGAGTGAACTCACAGCAAAGCACCTCAGCTTTTTTTCATTAATGTATAAGCAAGGTCCTTGGCTGAGAGGGAAGGGAGAAAGGATATGGGGATCTTAAGGAGGGAAGAAATGATTACCACAGTCTACCTCCCCACCCCTCTGATTGGAGGGCTGGAAAGTAGAGTAACAAACTCCTCCTAAAGCCTTCCTTTATAAAGGGGAAAAATTGGATTTCCAGCTCACTCTAGTTGATGTCTGAAGCACTGCCTGGTTTTAATTCTATGGAAAAAGATGCTCTCACTCAGGGTAGTCTCTCATGTATCTTTTTCCCCTTTCCAGCCTCCTTTTGTGAGTTATCTTCCCCTTTAGATTGTAAGCACATTGAAGTCAGGGACTTTCTTTTTGTTATTTATATCCTCAGCAATTAGCTGGGTGTGACAGAGTGTCTGTCACATAGTGGCTCTTAATAAATGTATATTGAGTTGATTTTTTACAAAATTGTTTTATTTCATTTTTACCTACACAAAAAGACTATTTTAACCCTCTCTTTTTTTGGAGTTCCAAGTTCCCATGTCCTTTCTTCCCCACCAAATCCTTGAGAAGGCACACCCTTTGATAGAGATTATACATGTATACTCACGCAAAACATAGTTTTATATTAGCCATGTTGCAAAAGAAAACACAGATCAAAAGATAAAAAACAAGAATAATAAAGTTCAAAAAGTGTGCTTCAATCAGTATTTAGAGTCCATAAGTTCTTTCTCTGGAGGTAGACAAGCATTTTTCTTAAGTCCTTTGAAATTGTTTTGCATGGTTGTATTGCTGAGAATAGCTACATTCACATTTACTGTGTACAGTGATAGGACTCTGTCATTTCACTTTGCATCAGTTCATATAAGTATTCCCATGTTTTTCTGAAACCATCCTGCTCAGTATTTCTCATAGCACAATAGTATTCCTTCACAGTCATATACAACTTGTTCAGACATTCCACAATTGATGGGCAGCCCTTTGATTTCCAATTCTTTGCCACCACAAAAACAGCTGATATATTTTTTATACATATAGGACCTTTTCATTTTTCTTAGATCTCTTTGGAATACAGACCTAGTAGTGCTATTGCAAAGGGTATGCACAGTTTTATAACCCTTTGGGCATAGTTCCAAACTGCTCTCCAAAATGGTCCTATCAGGGGGCAGCTAGGTAGTGCAGTGGATAGAGCACCAGCCCTGGATTCGGGAGGACCTGAGTTCAAATCTGACCTCAGACACTTAACAATTACTAGCTGTGTGACCCTGGGCAAGTCACTTAACCCCAATTGGGTTTAACAAAAACAAAAAACAAAAATAAAATGGTGCTTTCAGTTCACAAATCCAGCAAGAGTATATTAGTCTCAATTTTTCCAAATCTATTCCAACATTGGCCAATTGAATAGGTGTGAAGTGGTATCTAAAAGTTGTTTTTTATCAATTGAGTAATAACTTGTTGAATTGAATTTTGAAATGAGGTTGCTTTTTTGCCTCCTCTCCCCTTTTTGATCTAATCCAAAATTTAGTGCTTACTTTTAGTTCCTTCTCAGTGTACTAACTCTGACTTTTTACCTGTGTGCATGCTTCCAGTACAGCACAGACAAGAATTGGAATACAGAAAATAATTGCTGAAAAGTATCAAGCACTGAATTCTAGACTTTTTATTGGAAGACCTTGATGGAAACTTCTCTTTGATGAAATAGCCAAATGTAACAGAGGGAAAACAGTTGGTGTTTTCTGTTGTGGACGCAGTTCTATTTCCAAGACTCTTCATCAACTGAGTAACCAGAACAATGCTTATGGGACAAGATTTGAATACATAATATTTCATGATACAAACTTCCTTTCTCTCTTTTTTCTCCTATATTCCTTTACTCTCTATCAGAAATTCCATTCCATTAGTGTAGACTACAGCACACTTATGAAATATGAATTTTCCTATAATCTTAGTCATAAACAGAGTATACTGAGGCCACACATTCTCCCCACCCCCTCCTCCCTCTCCCTCCCTCCCTCCCTCTCTCTCTCTCTCTCTCTCTCTCTCTCTCTCTCTCTCTCTCTCTCTCTCTATATATATATATATATATATATATATATATATATATATATATATACATATATAAGTATATATATTCATAAATACACATATATATGTAGGGAATAGTGTAATATTTTATAATTATAATGAATACAGAGAAAATAGGGCAGATCATCTTTTTTTTTTTCATTTTTCCCCATTCCTATTTCTCATATACATTTGCGTTAGCAAAAAGAGGACAATGCTCACTTGAGAAAAGTTGTAGCTATGTGATATAGCCTTCCAAACTAATCTTAATATCTTAAATTGGACATTGGCTCACTGTTTGCCTCTTGTGCCTTGGGAAAAAATGCAAACTGGACAAAGTTTATATTTGTCTCCTTGCCAAGTATCTTTGGGAATCCTCTTACAATTGCTGCCTCTTCTCTTTTATCTCCTGTGCTGTCCTCTGTGTTCTCTTAGCCTAGTCAGAGTATTGAGTGAAAAGTTTCACTATAAAGGTTGACATAGGCACAAATCAGGTGTTGAATTAATTCTGAAGGTCAGCATATCAAATATTTAATTCACTGACTCTTGCATTCTTACTATGTACCACAGAGACCGGGGGTCATTCACTCAATTGTATTCTCTACATCAGTATAACTAGGTTGCCTTCATTTGAAAAAGTCAATTTAGCTGTTGAAGGACTAGCCCAGTTACATAAGTAAATAGAAACACATTTTGACATTCAATCACGTCATAATCAAAAGAGTACTTGAATGATAGAGTTTCTGCAGGGCAGAACAAACGTATTTAGATAGCTTGAAATGTTACAGAGCTTTGTGCATAGTCTTGATTAGGGGAAGAAGAAGCTAATGAAAATGAAAGATAATTTATATGAATTCTGGCAATCACTTGTACTAGAAACATTTACCAATCCACTACTGGATTAAGACTCTAGATCCATCTATGTCGCATAAAAATACAGAGATATAATGCTCTTCTCAAAAAAAAAAGTCTGAGGCATGGTTTTTTTTTCTTTATTTAGAAAGAAATAGTGGACTTCTTTTAAGGCTTGCTTACTTAGAAAAAGATACTGTCAAGATAACAGTACTGTCTGATCAGAAGATTTTTTAAACCATTTTCCTACAAATAGAATAGCAACTATCTCCCTCTAATATTATTTGGTATTACAATAAAATTCTGGCAATTCTTGTTTAAAGACCTCCAGGTGGGGCAGCTAGGTGGCACAGTGGATAAAGCACTGGCCTTGGATTCAGAAGGACCTGAGTTACAGACACTTGACACTTACTAGCTGTGTGACCCCGGGCAAGTCACTTAACCTTCATTGCCTCAAAAACAAACAAACAAACAAACAAAAAAAAACACCACCATAAAGACCTCCAGGTAACTCCCCTCCCTCCTGCAATGAGTTCAGGATCTGGTTCACAATTTTTCTCTTCTCCTCATCTTCTGCCCTCATACAAAGATACTTTGACATATATTTTGACTCTCCTTCATATATCCTACTCAGTTTCTCAGTTTGCTAAATTCTTAAAATCTACCCCTCTATCCCACCTAAGCCACACATGGTCATACCCTTGATCTTTCCATCACCACAAATACACCACCTCCATGTTTAAGAATTCTGAAATCCTCTTACCTAACCGTTATCTATTGGTTTTCCCCCTCTTCTTCATCACCATACCAAATCCTACTCTTCATCCATCCTCTGTGATCTCCAATCCCTAGAGACCTCTATTCTCTCCCATCATTACATTTGTACTAGCCACACTCTCCTCTTTTCCCCACCTTAAACCCTGCTGAACCAGTTAAACTTTACACTGTCCTCTTCTCTTGACATCTTGGCCACCTTGTCACATCACTGATTGTGTCCTGCCAAGTTTTAGTCCTGGATTCATAAACCATTGGTGCTGAATGAAGATGAGGAAAATTGTATAACCTTTCTGATTAATTCCACTATAAATTCATGTTACATGACCTCGAGCGGGCCATCACAGCTGCCAGGACATATTTCTACACTTCCCTTATTAACTTGCTATTCCACTCTCCACATCTACTCTTCTAACCCTTTTAATCCCTTCTCAGATATCTCATAGCTCCCTCTCCTTTGACCCTCTCATATTTTACAGAAAAAATCGAGGCCTTTCTTTCCCCTCCCTTTCTTTATCTTATATCCTTCAGATGCCTTCTGCCCCTATCTCCTCCTTTATTCATTCCTGTTTCACTCAAAGTGGTAGTACAGACCACTCTACCCATTCAAGTGATTCCATTTCATTCTGTCTCCTCGAACAAAATGATCTTTTTGTTCTCTATCTTCTTCCTTATTTTCCATCTCTCCCTAACTAGTGGCTGCTACTGCCTACAAACATGCCCTTGTTTCATCCATCCTCAAAAAACCCTCACTTGATCTTTCTATCCCCATTAATTATCATTCTAATATTTCTTCTTGATTTTGTGGCAAAACTCCTTGAGAAGATGACTGTCACTCCATTTTCTTCTTGTGCTCTTCTTAAGCACCCCACATCTCAGATTCTGTCCTCATAATCACACCAAAATCGCTCTCTCCAAAGTTGTCAGTGACCTTTAAATTTCCAGGTCAAATGGTGTCTCCTCAATCTCCATTTTTATTGACTTCTGTGCTGCCTTTGACCATGCTGATCACTCTTTTTTTTTCTTTATATTCTCTTCTCCCTAGGCTGTTCTACCTATCTTACCTCCCCTAAGTGTCCTTTGCTTGATCCCCATTCTGATCATAACCTCTATTTCTGAATGTGTTCCACAGATGTCCTGGATCCTCATCTTTCTCCCTCTATACTACCGCATTTGGTGATTTCCATGGACATGATTATTATTCTGATGTTGATGATTTTCAAATCTACCTCTCCTGCCCTAACCTTTGTGCTGAACTCTAGCATCTCCAAATGCCTTTCACACATTTCAAACTGAATAGCCAGTAGACATCTTAAATTCAACACATCTAAATTTAAACTTATTTAGTTGTTCTAATACTCTTGAGAGCACTACTGTCCTACTAAGGCATGAGGCTTACAATCTAGGTGTCATCCTTGACTCTACACTGTCACCAAAGCCTACTGATTTCACCTTAGCAACATCTCTCTAGGATGCCCCTTTCTCCTGTAATACTGCCACTACTCTTATGCAGGGCCTCATTGCTCATACTTGTACTGTTGTAATAGCCTGCTGGTGGGATTTCTTGTTTCAAGGCTCTTCACTCCAATCCACCCTCCATTCTGCCACCAATGTGATTTTCTTAATGTGTAGGTCCAACCATATCACCTTCACAAATAAACTCCAGTGGCTCCCTACCACCTTGAGAATAAAAACCGAAACCTTCTCTTTGACATTCAAAGCGATCTATAACCTAGTTCCACCTCCCACCTTTCCCATCTTCTTACACCTTATTCAATACCATATACTCTTAAGGTGCTTAAGAAATTCTTTTTGAATGGCAGACAGTAACTAGGTCTGTATGTGTATTGAATACACAGCTAAACATATATAATTCACAAAGTGAATTAGGCCACAATATGTTGTTTATGTACAATGTAGAAGGATATACATATATAAATATATATTGTTTTATAAATGAATACACACATTCTTTCTATTGCTTGACTATCCTTTGACATTAATTTTTTTCTGTATTTTGTCTTTTCTAAATCTAATTTATGGTCTTTAAAATTAGTAAATTTTCCATTTGTAGAAATGGTTATTTGCATTTATGTTTTGTAATATATTAATAAATGTATTTATTTAGGTATATTTGTTCATTGTAATGGGTATAGAACCACAGACAAATGTTGAAAACAATGGAAGTAAAAAAAAATAAGTAGGACAGAAGAATCATAAAATGAAAGAAAGTTACTGGACTATTTGGTATTCTTAAAATGAAAATCCAAACATTGTCACTCATTTAAATTCTCTAGAAGATGGGACAATTTAAAAAAATGGATAAGAATGGCAGTTTTCACTATTCAATTTCTGGAAAGCCACTCTTTTTAAAATAATGTTTTATTTTCCCAGTTATATATAAAAATAATTTTAACATTTTTTCTAATTTTTGAGTTCTGAATTATCTCCTTTCCTCTCTTTCCTTCTCCCCCTTGAGACAGTAAGCAGTATAAGTTATACATGTGCAATCATGCAAAACATAGTTCCATAGTAGTCATGTTGTGAAAGAAGACACAGATAAAAAGCATGAATAAAATAAAGGGGAAAATAGTATGCTTCCATCTGCATTCAAACTCCATTAATTCTTTCTCTGAATATGGATAGCATTTTTCATCATAAGTCATTTGGAATTATCTTATATCATTACATTGCTGAGAATAACCAAGTCATTCACCATTTAACATGGTACAATATTTTGGACAATATTCTTCTGGTTCTACTCATTTCACATTGCATCAGTTCCTATGTCTTTCCATGATATTTTGAAATCATCTTACTCATCATTTCTTATAGAACAGTAGTATTGCATTACAATAATATACGACAACTTGTTCAGCCATGCCCCAATTGATAGGCATCCCCAAATTTGGAAAATCACTTTTTTTTTTTTTGGCAGGGCAATAGGGGTTAAGTGACTTGCCCAGGGTCACACAGCTAGTAAGTGTCAAGTGTCTGAGGCTGGATTTGAACTCAGGTACTCCTGAATCCAGGGCCGGTGCTTTATCCACTGCACCACCTAGCTGCCCCGAAAATCACTCTTAATGTTTGATGTGCAGTGTGTGTGTGTGTGTGTGTGTGTGTGTGTGTGTGTGTGTGTGTGTGTATACCTAATTATATACCATGTGGTCTTTTCATCCCCTATGAAATTGAATCTTCCTTTATTAATGGTTTTACCCAATTAGAATGAGCTCCTTAAAAGCAAGGATTATTTCATCTTTTATTTGTCTCTCTTATGCTTGATGCAGTTTTGGCTCATGGTTTGCAGTTTTGCATTGTATTTCATATTATTTTACATATCATAAATATGTGTGTGCTTATATAGACATGTCTGTATAAGCTAAAAATTCCTCACCTAGACAATTAGTCATATATTATTGATATGCAATTTTTGGTTTGTTATTTATGTTAGAAAGTAAATTATACTTTCAAAGATACAGTGTGGGAATAACATTCCTCTGACAGTTATAGGAACCAAAAAAAAAGTACTGTAATATTTCTTGGCAAAAAGCAGCTAATGAGAAAAGAAAATATACATGTTTAATTAATTCTGGTGGCAATGGTAAGTACAGTATGAGAGAATGGAGGTTATTATAAATATATCATCGAATACACACACAAAACATAGCCTTTACATTGTACTTAATATTCACATTCCCAGATTTTATCGGTCCATAGGTACAACGAGGCAAAAGTGAATCTAGCCAACTTAATTCTTGGTAATCCACAAGAGACTAAATGTGTAAATGTTAATATATTAATTCATTTTAAGAAATGTGAGCAGGCTCCAAAATTAAAATCTGTATTTATAAACTGAATAAGACAATCAGGTGAAAGTTAAGGCCATTTAAGGTTAAGACTTTATATGTGTTAATTAAAATTTCTGAATGATGTTAAATGATAGATTAATTAGATACAGCTGATTCTTGTATCTATGGAAATATGTTGTAGGACTTTTGATGAGCAAAATGATTATTTCTGAGCAGGTTGTCTTTTTTTTTCCCTAAAAAAGATACACGTCTAAATATGGATGGAAAATAATGCTTTAGTTGCATGTTTAAGAAAGATAAGAAATTCTCCAAACCTGTCTATCCATATCTAATGAAGATTCATGTTAAAATCATATTTAAAGGACTTATCAATCTGTTGGAGTTATCATCATCAGCCTTCAGAGAGGGTTTTTTTTTTCATAAAAAAATAGGCTGTCCTCAAGTTCTAAGATTTTCCTTAATGGCATTGTTGCCACTGTTTACACTGACATGTTATATAAAGCAAATTGCTTATTGATGTAAAAAGAAAAAAAAAAAGCTGAGTAACCCTGCAGCATCTTTTTCATTCTCTTGACTTTTATTTCCTTTATCCTATTCCTTCCTCTTCCCTGCTATACTCACCTTAAGACTAAAAAAGCCTTTGGTTGTATTATACCTCATTATTTTGTTTTATTTTTAACAAAATATTGCAAAGTAAAATGGTGCAAAAATAGCTGCATTTTCTTAGATTTAGTAACTGTCAATTGGATACGTCAGGTCTTGACATCAGCTTGAAGCTATTTTTATTTTCTCATTATTATTAAGGTTGTCTCTAAATACAGTGAGGTTGTGGAACCCTGAGTAAGTGCTTAAGAACTGCGGTTAACACTTTCATTCTATTCTTACTAGGAATTTGATAAGATATTGTTTAAATTTCCCAAACACTAATGGATGGGGGGGGGTCTATTTTTTTTTTTTGCAGGCAGTGGGGGTTAAGTGACTTGCCCAGGGTAACACAGCTAGTAAGTGTCAAGTGTCTGAGGCCAAATTTGAACTCAGGTCCTCCTGAATCCAGGGCCAATGCTTTATCCACTGCACCACCTAGCTGCCCCTGGGTGTCTAATTTTTAACATTGCCTGCACCTTTTTCAGAATTCTTACAACATTTTGCCTGAGATAAAATACGTTAGAAAATCAATACTCATAAAGAAAAAAAATTCAATGGCATATGTATGTATATAATGATAAATAACAGTCAAAGAATGTGTCTATTGTAAAATTTGTAAAGCATTCATCTCATCCCAAAATTAGCAGTCCATCAATGATACATCCTGGTTTTAAAATTCAGTCAATTGTTTCAAAAGTTAGAAAATCAGGTTTCTTTCACATTGGGGTTATTTTTAGAAGCAATAATATGCTTTATTGAATATGAACCATGGGCTGTGACATAGAATGATATAGAATTCTGAATATGTCATATTGTAATATGGTATATTTCATCCCTGGCTAAATTATTTTGAGTATGATGATAGTTAAGAACTACAAAGTATTTTCACATCACTTAAAATAATATAATAAAATAACATTTATGAAATGCCTACTATGCACAAGTTGGCATTAAATTATGTTTCTCAATGTTCTGAGGTAGAAACATTGCTTTAGATAAAATAGCAATAACTTTTACCAACTAAAAATGAAGCCCATAATGGATTCTGTCTTGGACAGCTATTTCTTAACTCTCTTCCCATTATTATGCCTCTGAAGATGTGTAATTTCTTCAATGTGGATAATTATTCTGGCCCAACATACAAGAAACTCTCCATATTTTCTCATCTGATAGATCGTATTTATATTTACCCATAAAATCTCTGGCTCCATATGAGTGCCAATAGGACATATGGGTTATCAATTTTTTTCTTCCACTGAATGAGCAGCCCACCTTTTCCCCCAACATTCATTTCTTTAATGAGATCTTTACTTTTCTTCCTATTATAAAATTATTTCTTGGTCATCAGGCAACAAACGTTTATTAGGTATTTACCATTTGTCAGAAGCAATGTTAAGAGCTTAGGATGCAAAGAAAAAAAACAAAAACAGACCTTATCTTCAAGAAACTTATGTTCTAAGGAAGGAGGCAACATGATAAAAGTGTTGATGGGGGGGTGTGGAGCTAGGTGGTGCAATGGATAAAGCACTGGTCCTGAATTCAGGAGGACCTGAGTTCAAATCTGGCCTCAGACACTTGACACTTACAAGCTGTGTGACCCTGGCCAAGTCACTTAACCCTCATTGCCCCACCAAAAAAAAAAAAAGCATTGAAAGTTCTGATGGAAGGTAGCATTAGAAGCAAAGGTGGGATTTGAGCTGAGTCTTGAAGGAATCCACAGATTTTTAGAGGTGGAGGTGATGAGGCAGAATACACCAGGCATGGAGGAAAGCTAATACAAAGTCGTGGAGAGAGAAGGTGAAGTATAGTGTGTGAGGAATAACAGTTAGGCCATTATGATTGGCCTAGTGTCTGTGGAGAGGAGTAACTCCTCTCTCTCACACGCACACGCACACGCACACATGCAAACGAAAGATCAGAAGGGGCCAAACTGAAAAACTTTGTGTCCATAACTTTGATAAAAAAGGTAAATAGTATTCTCATGAAACAATTACAGAATTACAAAATCTCAGAGATGTTGGACCATATATACACCCCTCAAAGTATCTTTCAAAAAGATACTTTGGCAGTGATCACCTAACCTTTGAGACATCAATTGAAGAAAAGCCCAGTATTTCCTAAGTCAATTTCTGTTACCTTTGGATGGCTATAATTTTTAGGAAGATTTTTTTTTCCTTAAAAACTGATGTAACATCAAACCTAAAATTGCCCCATTGCAACTTTCACTCATGTTCCTAGTTCTTTTCCTGGGGACCAAGCAGAATAAGTCTAATCTTCAGCTTTTCATATACTACACAAAGATAGCTAACATCTCTCATCTGAAGCTCATTTTCTACATTTAACATTCCCAATTCTTTAAATTGATCCACATATGGCATGAAATTGAGGCCTTTGATCATTCCTGTTGCCCTTCACTAGTCTCTCCCTAACTTATCAATGTCCTTTCTAAAATGCAACATCTATAACTGAACACAGGACCCTAGATGTGTTCTGACCAGGAAATAGTATAGCAACACAACAGCCTCATTATTCCTCAAATCTATGCCTCTTAATGCAGGCATTAGCTTTTTTGTCAACCATATTCCACTCAACAGAATGACAGCCCAGTTCCATTTGGTATAGCAGAATATTGCAAAAAAACCACAAATTTTTACTAAGAAATTTTCATCAGTTGACATGACAATGGCCCCTTTTCCAAAAAGCAGGTTTGGTGACATGTCATCAAGTATGAGGGGAGAGATTCCAGGTTGTTATTACTTTGTCAACATAAAACATTGTCCCATTCAAGATACTAAGCGTAGCAAAAGCATATAGCATAATCCCTGAGAATATTTTAAAATGTTACTTTTAATTTCCAATTCAAATTAGATAAACACTTAAGTAAAAGGGTACATGGATTAATAAAGGGAGATACCAGGATAGTGTTTTTTTTTCCTTTTTTTTTTGTTAAAACAAAGCCTCAAAAAATTGACTTATCTTTTTAATGTAAACAAATTATTCTTTAGAGGAATTGTTTGTAGACTCACTAAGTTTATTTTTATACTGACAAAGTAAAACATGTTATTTGCCTGAACTCTGGGGACTGCGTTTTTCAAAGTCCTAGAATAAAAACATTAAGGTGATGAATGTACACTCATCTATAATTATCACTTTCCTATGATGCTCCCTCAATAGCTTCCCTTTAAACAGGTTTTATTCAACAAAATATTATATTAATGAAATATTATTTGATTAGCACGAGAGTAAGATGATTGGTAATATTCTATCTCCAAATGCTCAGTGAAATCTGACATTTTCTAATGAATCAATTATTCCAACTGATTGAAAGTTGACAACTGTGGGGAAAAAAGATAACCTTCTCAATATCTCTTATAGTTTTAGATCAAAATATGTCCTTCTTGGGATCTTTAATCCAAAGTTAGCTTTGGACCTTTCGACCCTAGGTATTAAAATTTCACTGTGGCAAAGCTATTTTTTTTTATTCTGGTTTCCAAAGGAATTCAAACTTTGAATGAAAATAGTACATGCAGTGGCCCAGCCAAGTAATGTTTGCTGAAACCACTAGACAGATTAAGAGGATTGATTTTCTATATGTGTTATTGAATCTGACCCGCTGGGGAGTGTTCAGTACCAAGACTGAGGCTTTTAGTATTTGACATATGGAATAGAATGATTTTCTTCCCTCTGGCTATACATGCAGGTTCTCTCTCTCTCTCTCTCTCTCTCTCTCTCTCTCTCTCTCTCACACACACACACACACACACACACACACACACACACACACACACACACACTCATACAGTCACATTTCAAATTAAAGCTGCCTGGACATGAAATTAGGAATAACTATTGTTTTGAATATTGATACAGACAAAAAAGTACAAACGAGACCATGGTACTTGCATTTTAGAAACAATGTTTTAGTCTTTGGAATGCCTTAAAAAGGATAATAATCAATCGTAACTAAACTTTTTTTTGGTGAGGCAATTGGGGTTAAGTGACTTGCCCAGGGTCACACAGCTAGTAACTTTCAAGTGTCTGAGGTTGGATTTGAACTCAGGTCCTCCTTACTTAAGGGCCGGTGCTCTATCTACTACACCACCTAGCTGCCCCTAAACTTCTTTTAGGTCAGCAAATATTAAATCTTCTTGCTGATTAATGGCAGAATATAATCAGAGAAACTAAGAAACTTTCTTAAAGTTTCCAACAGACATAAGTAGAGCAGAGACATGCAGATTTATGCACACTTTTCCTCCTGCCTACAAACATGCCCAGATCTCACCTTCCTTTGAAAAAATGAAAAAAGCAAAACCTTCCTTCCCCATGCCATCCCACGGAAGCTATTGCCCTATAGATCTCCCTTACTTTCCATAGCCACACTGCTTCAAAAAACCATTTAAACTCTCCTTTGGTTTCCTCACCACTCCTGAGCACCTTGCAATCTGGTTTATGATCCCCATCACTAGATTGAAAAGATTCTTTCCAAATTTATCAGTCATCTCTCAATTGCTAAACTCAAAGACCTTTTCCCAGTTCTCATCCTTCTTGACTCCTCTGCAATGTTTGACACTATTAACTACACCAGACACCTGCCTTCCTGAATAATCTCTCCCCTCTGGATTTTCAAGACACTATACAGTTCTGGTATGCCTATTACCTATCTGATATCTCCTCAGTCTCCTTTCTCGATCATCATCATCATCTTTTTTTCTCCTCCAGTTCCCATCCCAGAGAACTGTCTTTGTCCATATAACCTTCTCAGGACTGTCTCTTTTAGTAATCTCATTATTTCAAATGGATTCAATTATCATCTATATAGAGATGAATCACATCTTCATATCCAAACTTCAACTCTGTGAAGTCCCATATCACCACCTGTCTTCTGTTTATATCCACCTAGAGATCCTGTAGACATCTCAAACTCAACTTGTCTACAACTAGTTATCTTTTCCCCTTTCCCTAACTCCCATATGCCTATTGAGGGCACCATCATCCCAATCCCCGAGTCATCCTAGACTCTTCATTCTCATTCTTGTCTGTCCCCTTACCCATAAGTTACCAAGTTATGTGGCTCTGGACTCTAGCATTATAGCTTCTTAACTGGTCTTCTTCATGGAACCCACATTTCTAGTTTGTCCTTCACAAAGCTAATATATTGGTACTCTAAATGCACAGGTCTGACTATAAGACTGTCCCATCCAAGAAACTTCCTTACTTCCTATTATCTCCAGGTTCTCTGGCACTCCCCCATATCTACTCTACATTCTAATAAAACTGGTCTATCTGTGTTTCTCTGTATGACTGTCCATCTCCTATGTCTATGTTATGACTTTCTACAATGTATGGAATACTCTCCCTTATTACTTCTGCACCTTGGAATTCCTAGTCCCCTTCATGTTTCCACCCAAGCTCTTCCTCCCTCATGATGCCTTTCCTTACCTTTCTAGCTGCTCTTTCCTTCCACTGTTGATATACTTTCTATTTTGTTTACTTAGGATTATAGGTTCATAGATTTATAGTTGGAAGAGACCTTAGAAACGATCTGGTCCAGGGGCAGCTAGATGGCACAGTAGATAGAGCACTGGCCCTGGATTGAGGAGGACCTGAGTTCAAATCTGGCCTTGGATACCTGACACTTACTAGCTGTGTGGCCCTGAGCAAGTCACTTAACCCTCATTGCCCCACCAAAAAAAGAAAGAGAGAGAGAGAGAGAGAGAGAAAGAAAGAGAAAGAAAGAAGGAAAGAAGGAAAGAAAGAAGGAAAGAAAAAGAAAGAAAGAAAGAAAGAAAGAAAGAAAGAAAGAAAGAAAGAAAGAAAGAAAGAAAGAAAGAAAGAAAGAAAGAAAGAAAGAAAGAAAGAAAGAAAGAGAGAGAGAAAGAGAGAAAGAAAGAGAGAAAGAGAGAAAGAAAGAAAGAAATGATCTGGTTCAACCTCTTAATTCTACAAATGAGCAAACTGAGGCTTAGAGGGGTGATATGACTAAGGTCATACAGGTATAAAGTACTTGCCTGAGATCATACAGTTATAAATTGCAGAGCAAGAATTAAAACTCAGATTCTAAAACTAGCATTTGTTCCACTAGGCAATTCTGCCTCTTGCATACTCTTTGTCTTCCACCTGCAATTGTGCACTCCACCCCCCCAACTAAGTATTCTCCTTGAAGGCAGAGACATGTTTTTTTTAATACCAACTATTAGCAAAATCCCCAAATAATTCACAATGAGGAACTGAAAAAAGTAGATTAGAATTTGTGACTCATTTAAGCTTCCTGGAAAAGAAAATTATAGAAAATTATTAGCATGATCCTGGCCTCAAAAAAATCTAATCAAGTAAGGCTTACCTTAAAAAAAAACTGGGGGTGGGGGGGTGGGTAACAGGAAGTATGGTCATCAAGTGCATCTTATTTAACTTAATTTGACCATCATTTGTCCTACAGTAAATATGTAAGGAATTCCCTGAGTTAATTAATCAGAAAACAATTGAATAAACATTCTGAAAACCTATAGACAGTAATGCGTGGCTGTAGCATTGCTTCAACCACTTGTAGAAGTTTGAATAATTCATGACCTTCATTATGATGGAAGTAGAAAGAGAAAAGTGTTCTTGCTATACTCTAATCCTCTCCTCCCAAAGCTGCCAAAGCCCTGTTCCATAATACATAGGAATGATTCCATCAGTACCCTGCTCCAGAGCCACCAGTGGCTCCTCAAAAAGCTACTAAATAAAATACTAACTCAGACTGGAATTCAAGACCCTTCACAATCTGACTCAGGTCAGGCAACAAGCATTTATTGAGTGCTTGTTATTTAAGAGGCACTGTGCTAAGCTCTGGGGTTACTGAAAAAGGAAAAAAAACCCAAAACTTTTGTCAAAAATTAAATATAGTTTTATTGCCTGTCTCCTACCAAAAAAAAAAATAAACAGATCAGAGAAATTAATTTTATAATACCTCCTACAATGTTTCCATACCTGTCCTCCTACCAAAATAAACCAACCAACACATCAGAGAACATAATGTAAACAGATCAGAGACAGACCAAAAAAAACAAAAAACAAAACCATAGTATCTGTTTATTTGTCTCAAGAAGAAAGAAACATGATCATGTGAACAACCCCTTCCAATAGGGGCTCAGGGACTGCCTCTTTCTGAGGGTATATAAGGTTTTTGTTGTTGTTCACTGGTTACTGGGTGTTAGTTTCATTAGCATGATACAAATCAACACCCCCCAAAAATACTAGCAGTTTTAACAATTTCAGTTATAAAAAGTATAGAGGAAATATAGATAGGATCGCAGGGTTCCAAAAAGGAGTTTGGCAAGGATGGGGACACCCAGATGTCCCCATAAGATAGGGACTTACTACCCTGAGGAAAGAAGTCACTAGGTAGGGACTTTTATCAGCTAGCTATCTGGGTTCAGTTTGGAGTTCAGTTGAAAGACATTTTATTTTGCTCCTATTAATCCAGGGTTTCATAAATACCTTTGGATAATAAGGCACCTCCATCAAATCCAGGTGATCCATACATTCATATTAACACTTTCATACTCTTCCCCTTCATAGACATAGCTAGGAGGCATAGTGGATGGGACTCAGGAAGACTAGTTCACATCCAGCCTCAGGTACTTATTAGCTGTGGGACTGTGGACAACTCACTTTACCTCTGCTTCAGCTGGGGAAGATAATACCTAATTCAAATGGCCATTGTAAAGATATATATACATACATGTATATATATACATGTATTTATTCATTTTTGTGGGTCAATAAGGGTTAAGTGACTTGCCCAAGGTCACACAGCTAGTAAGTGTCAAGTGTTCAAGGCCAAATTTGAACTCAGGTCCTCCTAAATCCATGGCTGGTCCTTTATTCACTGAGCCACCTAGCTGCCCCCCAATTTAGATAATATTTCTAAAGCACTTAGTGTAATTCCTGGCCCATACTAGATATTTGTTAAGTGCTTGGTTCCTTCCTTCCATCCTGCCTTATAGTTAGTGTTCTAGGCAAACTAAAAATCTAACTTTTTTCTTTAATTTCAACATACTTTTTTAAAAAAATTATGACATTTTGCATATCCGGAATAAATTAATATATACTTTTGTTTTTAAAAATACTTCTCAAAAAAAATAAAAATACTTCTCTTTGATTAGGAAAAATAAAATAAAATATTTCTAAGCCCAGTTCAGGTGTCATCAATTATTCCTTAAAGTCTTCCCTCATTCTCCTCCTTTCCCAGAATTGAAGTGATCTTTTCTTGGACTTAATAGTGTCATTTTGACATCTTCTATCTATTTAAAAATATTTTAAATTGTACAGTATTTTCTTTGTTTTGCTTTTTGTTTTTCATCTGTATTCTCCATAGCTATATTATAAACTCCTCGAGAACGGGTACATTTTTCTAATGAAATGTGGGTTCCTTAATACTAGGCACTGTTTTTAATTTTGTCTTTGTCCCTAGCTAGATCTTGGCACACAATGCCTTGCACATAATAAGTACAGTACTTGTTGGGTTGCATTGAATTTGCATTCTTGGTAGTCTCAGAGATAGAATATGTACTTAAGAAGTGTTGAACTAAATTGCTTACACTTATATTACAATTTATAGTTATAGACAAGACTGGCTTAATAAATATATTTGCTTTGAATTGGGGTAAACATACTTATAAGTATTAGGACAATTTTCTAATTTTGAAGTATTTTCTTTATAGATAAGTGAAGATTTGCCCTTAAGTGAGTTTACCCAAAAGATCCTTGCAAAAAAGTTAATATGTCTTATAGTGTGTATTATAGTGAGCTCAAGGTCAGAGTATGCTGGTAAATGTTTAACACCTGGCTCTCTTGGGGGCAAGGGGGGGGGAATACATGTAGGACACACTTTTAAGTTTAATTACAATTTCACATCACTTTCCTAAGTCTAGACAATAGGGGAAAAACAACAATAAATCAAGTCCTCATATGATATGAAGTATTTGTCCATTTCCAAGGTATAAATGTTCACACTGAAAATTTAACAATCTGCTTTACAGCTTTAGCAATACAGCTGGCTTGAGCACAGTGAGTGTTTTTAGATAGAAGGGAGGAAAGGATGGAAGGGGGGGGAGGGAGGAGAGGGAGAGGAATAGGAATAGGGCCTTGGACTTGGAGTCAGGAACGTTTTGATTTCTGTCTTGACACTTGCTTCAGAAACTCCAGGGTATACTCTGCTGCCTCTAGAATAAATACTAATTCCTCTGTTCGACATTCAAAGCTCTTCATCCAGTCTGGCCCACCTTTCCAAACTTAGTACTCCTTCTCTTTTGTCTGCCTCTTAGACTGTCATCCCCTTCACAGCTTAGTCCAATTATAACCTCTCATGAGATATTTCCTGACTTCCCAGCAGCTAACTCTCATCCCTAAATTAATTATAAAGGTTCATGATTTCCCCCCCTTGAAGGATAAGACCATTTCATTTTTGTCTTTGTACCCCCAGTGTCTAGCAAAGTGCCTAAAATAGTGCTTAATGATGCTAGTTAATTTATGGATTCCTGGTTGTATGACCTAAGTAGCTCTCTTAACCTCTGTGAACCTCAGTTTCCTCTTCTATCAATAGAGGTAGTAAATAAATCCTACCACTCAGGGTTGTTAATGGTATTAAAGGAAGCAGTGTATGTAATGTGCTTGCAGACACTGTAATGCTATATAAGGTAAGCTGTCACTGTTATTAGTATTGTTATTGTGACCCCAAAGACGTTATATACATAATATATATTTGATGGTTGATTGTTAATAACTCTTTATCATTTTCTAACAATTATAAAAAAGTTGCACCACATTTGAAATTCCTTATTTCAGGAGATATGTTTATGTACGTCAAACATATGTGTTAAGCTATTAAAGCTTAAAACTGTACAAAGACTTTTGTGACACCCTATATACATTTTATATATATACCTTGTATTTGTATTCCGGTCCTTACCATAGTGCCTGGCATAGACTTAGCTCTTAATACATGCTGACTGGCTTATTCAGTGATTGTGTTTATGTCTCTATGTTATAGTTAGCATAGGGACCAGACCTGTGATTTCACTGGGATAGAAAACTCCCACATGAGGCAACCCTCTCTATCACGATTGGTCGGTACCTTCTCAGTAACATATGGTCTTAAAGAATTTCTTAAAGCGGTGGGCAACTAAGTGAATTGCCCAGGATGGCACAGATGTTATGTTTAAGATGCAGTTCTTGAACATAGCCCATCTCTCTGTCCACTATGCCATGTTATTCTTCATATATTATAGTTATCTTGGTGAGATATAGAAGGCCCACTCATAGTCACATTTAATTTAGATAGTAACAATATATGTCTAATATCATTGTCTCCTCCAAGGGCCAATGTGTCTTAAGTGGTTCACTGATATATTATTACTGTTATGATTTATGTGTTACTACTCAATCCTTCTGAATGGGATAATTCTGGTTCCCTATGTATGTCATTTAGCCATCTTCCCTACTACTACTACTACTACTACTACTACTACTACTACTACTACTACTACCACCCCTTGAATCTTAAGTGCCCTGAGAGACAGACAGACCAGACAGACAGACAGACAAGACAGACAGTCTCTCCCTCTCCCTCTCTCTCTCTCTCTCTCTCTCTCTCTCTCTCTCTCTCTCTCTCTTTCACACACACACACACACACACACACACACACACACACACACACACTTGCTCTCCACCTCCCTTGATGCTGGCTAAATTATATATTCCATTGAACTACCAATTAAAGTCTATTGCTGAGGATGCTATGACCTTTAATGATTTTCACCAATTGGAGATGGAATGGTAAGGAAAGATGCTCTGAGTATTTAAGAGGTTCAGGACAGAGAGAAGGCCTGACCTCTATAGGCAAAATGGGTATGGAGGGGAAATAAGTTCTCACTACTGATAAAGTTGAGTTAAATCTATGGGCTTTGCTCTTCTAGAAACTTTGAGGGATTGTCCTCAGTGCTTACCTCCTCCTGACCCATCTTGCCTGTGGACAGTATTTAGTTCTCAGTTCTCAAATTTTCTTCTGGTCATTGGGGGGATAGGCATATATATGGAGGTAAGCACTGAGGACAATCCCTCAAAGTTTATATGTGTGTGTATATGTTTATGTATGTATATATACATACATATATGTGTATACACACATGTATGTGTAAATGTATAGGTGTATACATATATATGTGATTGATGATTAAAGAAAACTTTCTTGCTCTCTGGTTCTACCCAATTTCACCCTATATGGCCAGGTTGAACTAGTGTGTGGGAATTGGCATATTTCATAGTTATCATTTTAAATATTTTTCTGTGTATTAAAAATATTGTTTTTATGGCATTATGTTTAAATGCCATATGTAATTAGCATACATATATTTGTTGTTTAGTTGATTAAGTCTTCTTGGCAAAGATACTGGAGTGTTTTGTCTTTTTTTTTTTTTTTTGCTTAATTTACAGATGAGAAAACTGAGGCAAAGAGGGTTAATTGACTTGCCCAGGGTTGCACAGTCAGCATCTAAGGACAGATTCGAACTCAGGTCCTCTTGATGTCAGAAGCTGGAACTCTCTCCACTGTGCCACCACATTGCCCCAGCATACATATAAACACACACATGCATATATAAAATGTATATGTGTATATGCATAAACATGTATATACATTTACATGTGTGCACTTGCATACATTCACACTTGTGTTTATTTTGTGTGTGTATATACAAAAATGCATACATATGTGCACAAATGTGTGTATATGTATGTTTGGGCAGATAGGTGGTACAGTGGATAGAGTACCAGCTTTCAAGTCAAAAGCACCTGAGTTCAAATCCTGACCTTAGATGAGCTTTGTGTGTGTGAATGTGAATGTACATATCTATACAATCATAAAATGAATGCACACAAAGGCTCTACATAAACAATCCATAAAATAGCAAAACAGTACTGGGAAATAAATTGATATTTATTTTAAAAGTACTGTATTTCAGGAGAGCTATGTGGCACAGTGGATAGAGCACCAGTCCTGGAGTCAGGAGGACCTGAGTTCAAATCCAGATTCAGACACTTGACACTTACTAGCTGTGTGACCCTGGGCAAGTCATTTAACCCCAACTGCCTCAACAACAACAAAAAATTTTTAAAAATAAAAATAAAAAGTATTGTACTTCAATAAAAAACTATAGTTATGCCTCCAGATATATCTAATTTTCATTATGTACCTTACTATTGTCAAAAATTTTATTAATTTGTTTCCATTGAAGTCAATGAAAGTCATTTCATAAGCTGAAATGGGATAGAGATTAAAATAATGTTTCTCCTTACTTCCCTCCTTGTTGATCATTTGTTATCAGGGATTGCTGTCTGGGAATAGAAGGGAAGATGGATACTCTAGGAAATATAGGTGACATAAAAATGAATGAGGCCAATAAAATGATTTGAAAATAACCAAAAGAAGTGTGAAAAAAACCAGTAAGAAACATTCCTGGATCTTTCTAGTAGGAGTTCACCAGTTCACTAGTAGGAGACATTGTAGCTATATATTATTTTTCTACATAAAACTATGGATACAGGTATAGATATATTACATAGCCTTCAAATTATAATTTTATTGTAAGAACAGTTGTCTAAAACATACTTCTGAAATGTCAAAATCTCTTCATAATTGTCAACTTTTCAAACAGTTTTCTATTTGCTCAGAAGAGCTCTTCTTTCATGCACCAGAAAAGGGAGAAAAAAATATGAACTGATAAGTATTTATTATTGAGTTATTGCTTCATTATGCTTTAATTTTATATACTCAACCTATTCATGTTGAATTCTTTTTTTTTCTTTTGTAGGTTCAAGAATGGCTATGCTTAAACTGCCAGACTCAGAGAGCAATATCAGGACAACTTGGGGATATGGGCAAAATGCCACCTTCAACCCCACCTGTTTCTTCAGAGATTATACAAAAACCGTCAGCTGCGCCTCAGAGTCAGCCTTCTGTGACAGAGCAAACAACTCCGAAAACATCCTCAATGCCTCTCCAAGCAGCAGAAAAAAAGAAAGAACCAGAAGCACAAAAAGAAGATGAAAAAGTAGAAAAAGTGAAAGACATACCTTCGCTTGAAAAGAAGCCCCCATTGATAAGCACAGATGAAAAGCATGAGGAAAGCAAATTGAAAGACAAGATTATAGAACCTGATGATTTAGAAAAAAGGCCCAAAGAGGGACAGTCACAAGAGATAATGAAACCTCAGATGCCAGCTGCTAAAGAAAAAGCCTTAGATGTGGTGCCTCCTAAGGAAATACAGGAAAAACAAGACAAGACCAAGACAGAAGATTCAGCACCTGGAGTCCCCCAGGGTTTGTCCAAAGAAGAGGACACTCAGAAAAGAGATGCCCTTCCACAGGCAACACCATTAGTAAAACCTGATCAGGTGGAAACAGTGAAAGAAAAAATAGTAAGTGGCTTATTTGTTGCAGATATTGTTGTTTAGTTAAATGTTTACACAGAGTTTGTGTGCATATAGTTAATTCTTAACTAAAACACACAAATTCTTTTTAGAGACATCTACACATTCAAAATGTAAAGGAAGGTGACATAATTTTCAGTTACTTTGGATATGTCTTTGTATCCAAATTGTAAAAAAAATCTGGAAAATTCAGGACCAACCAAAAAAAATGGTTTTGTTTCTACTTGTTTTGATTTTTAAAAATTTATCAACCAATTATCCAAGTACACACTTATTAAACTTAAAGGCAGAAATTTAAGAGTTAATTTTCTTTGTGAAATCATCAGAGGCATAGATATATGGATAAATAGATACATAGAAAGATAAATGCACACACAGATTTCTTTAAGTTAATAGCAACTTGAATGTGTGTGTATGTGTGTGGATAGAGTGAGAGAGTTAGCATTAATGAGTGGGTGAGAGAGAGAGAGAGAGAGAGAGAGAAAGAATATGAGAATTCTTCAAGTCAACACCAACTTGAATTCACAGGTTAGGCTCCCAAGAAAATGACTACCTTGGCTTTAGGATACTTTATTAACACACACTCTTAAAATTGTAGCTCATGAGTCCCTGGTTATTCACTCCCTTTTAATAATAAATCAGTTGACATGATTAGTTCAAAGCAAAGGCTTTCACTAAAAGAAGACTTAAAAGAAACATGATAACTATCTTCAGGTTTTGGAACTTGATAAATGGATAGTGGGGCAGCTAGGTGGTGCAGTGGATAAAGCAACACGGCCTTGGATTCAGGAGGACCTGAGTTCAAATCTGGACTCAGACACGTGACATTTATTAGCTGTGTGACTGTGGGCAAGTCACTTAATCCTCATTGGCCTGCAAAAAAATAATAGATAGATAGATAGATAGATAGATAGATAGATAGATAGATAGATAGATAGATAAATGGATAATGATTCAATTACCACACATGTGCAAAAGGAATTAGGCTTTTTTGTAACTCCATAGGACTAATTATTAGCAAAAATTAGAAGTTGTAAGGATTTAGATTTTGACTTGACTTAAGGGGAAAAAAAACTTCCTTATCTTTGACCTATCCAGAAGTGAAATGGGTTCCTTCAAGAGGGAAAGAGTTGCTACTTAGTGGTGATCTTCAAGTAAACACTAAATAAACACCTTAGGTTTATTGTAGAGAGAATTCTTTCTCCAATACAGATTGAACTGGAATGGAAAGTTCCTAAATTTTGTTCATGAGGTCTGCTTTAAAATTCTAAGATTCTTCTGGGATTATATAATTCCATAATTAATTTTCTCACTTATCAATATTCTTCCTAATATGTGTGATTTCCAAAACTCAAAACAATTCTCCACATGTTTTGACGAGGTAGAATATACAATGAGACTATTGCCTCCCTGGATAATATGTTTCTTTTCATGGAATTTCATATTGTCTTAGATGCATGCATGCACACGTGTGCATATTTGTATATGCACATGCATGCTTATGTGTAAATGCATGTATGCTTGTGTAAATGTGTGCATACATGCATACAGCTACCATATCACCCTAATTCTGTAAATAAATTCCAGGTATTCTGCAATAGTAGATAAAATTCTACAACTAGAGTCAGAAAGACCTGAGTTTAAATCCTGTTTCAGATACTGATTAGCTCTGTGATTATGGGCTAGACACTTAATCCTCTCAGCCTCAGTTTATCTGTTTAGCAGGGATAATAATAACACCTACTTTTCTCTGAGGATAAGATGATATCATGTATATAAAAATCTTTTAAAACCTTAAAGTGCTATGTAAATGTAAACTATCATTAATGGGAAAGTGTCATTGTTCAAGGTATAAGGTTTTCTAGTGACAAGCAGTTTAGCACTGCACAATTGCTCAAATGCAATCTAATCCTATGTCCTCTTCTGATTGCCTTCCTTTACAAATTTTAAATAAGATCCTACATTTGCATTTCATCACATCCTGCTGCTCTGCCATAATCACTTTTTGGAGAAGAAGGATATTTTTGAGGAAAATGCATATTCTCTTTAATGGAGGTTATCGATACAAACATAGGTGTACTTTGCTTTATGAACTATATATGGACTTAAAAGTTAAATGCAATAGGCTGTACAAAGGATTTTTTTTAAACACAAAACTACCATGATCATGTCTATGTGTAAGAAAGATTTTCCTGGTAAGGTAGGAAGAATAGCTTTGTGGGAGAGGAGGTACCTAATATGTGCTTTTTCTATCAGATTAGATTAGATATAGAATCTATAAAACTTGGTAACCAGTTAGGATATAAGGGTGATGGAAATAAATAGTAAACATTAACTCCAAATAATAATGATAAATGGTAACAGCTAACATTTATATAGTGCTTTAAGGTTGTTGTTTCTTTAAGTACTTTGTATATATGATAATTCTATAAGATGAAGTGAATGACTCTAGTACAGATAGAAATTGTGTACTCAGAAGAAAGAACAGGTTTAGGAGGAAAGCTAGTGAGTCTAGTTGTATAAACGATGGACATGAATGCTATTGAATCCACAGGAGAACTGAGAGATGCAGATAAAATACTTAGGAATTAACACCAGAGAACCATAATATTTAGAGTGCTTACTTTACACACCTCTACTACCATCTTCCACATGCTTACAGCATCAGGAGAGCACAAGTAAATTCACAAGCTGTTGCCAGGTCTGCTATAGGTTAGGGACTCACTACTGCAGTGACCCTGTTGAAGATCCTTTGCTTTCCTATACCTTTAAGAAGGAGCAGATTCTATTTCAATGCAATTTAGTTCTGTAATCATTTCTTAACAGCCTTTTTTTTTCTTTGTTAGACACTGTGCTAGGATTACAAAAATAAATTTAAAAAGAAACAAAAACAAAAAAGAAAAGAAACAAAGAAATAAAGACAGTCCCTGTCATCATGGAGCTTAGCATTTAATGGGGGCAGACAACACACACAAGATAGCTAGAAAGGAAGAGGAAGGTAGATGGGGAAGACACATCTCGTTTCATGGAGTTCAGACCAAGCAGAGCTGCAGATAGAAAGTGGAGTGACTTTATTCACTCATAAAGTAAAAGAGATGAGTAGAGGGTTCTGGTAAGGTTGCAGTCTGGAAGGCAGTTCCAGAACTGAAGAAAAGTAGATAGTGGGGACAGAATTGGTGAATCATCACAAGGGCTCTGAGGTAGCTTTGTAGCCCAGCCTTGGACATATATCCATAAGCAAAATGAGAAGGACCAGAAAGTAAGATAGGATAATATGTAAAGAATTGAAACACTATTAAACATAGTGTTTCACTCCATAGATGATAGATAGATAGATTATAGACAGACAGAAGATGATAGCTAAATACATGATAGATTAGATAGATAGATATAGACATATATAGTGTTTATACACACACCTCAATAAAAGTCCATCTCACAGATATATCAACAGCATATCCCAAAATTCAAAGAAAGAATGAGTAAATTAATAAAGAAAATACAACGTTCTTTTTAACAAATTATAATACAAAGGAAAATAAACTGACTAATGAAAGACAGACTCTTCTAGACTCACCAGAGGGCATGAAACAATAAGAAATCCTGGAATGGCTCAAAAGAGAAATGAAATCAGGGCAGCTAGGTGGCACAGTGGATAAAGCACCGGCCCTGGATTCAGAAGGACCTGAATTCAAATCCGGCCTCAGACACTTGACACTAGCTGTGTGACCCTGGGCAAGTCACTTGAACCTCATTGCCCCACAAAAAAAGAGAGAGAAATGAAATCTATAAAATTTGAAAGAATTTATGCCAGAAATTATAGTTCTTTGTGCAATTAAAAAAACCCAAACAATTAGCAATTTTTAAAAAGAAAATGAATCCATGATGAAGAATCTTTCCAAAGACAAATTTGGAACACAAGAATACTGAAATAGAAGAAAAGTTGTCAGAAAAGAAAAAAAATCAGTAACCTTGAGAGAACATATGAGTTCTAGACAATCCATTACAACTGACTTTGAAAATAGGTGAACACAGATAACTTAGTGGTTGTAGGTCTTGCAAACATGACATTAAAGAAAGAAACAAATTTTGATACCATAATATAAGACACATTAAAAGAAAATTTCATTTGTCTCAATATATACACGAAAACTTCAATCAAGAGGAAACAGCCACCTACATACATTTAATAAATTCAGTGAAAAATATCAAGTTTTGTGAGCATCCAGGTTAAAACCTTCAAATATGAAGGAAAGGAAATTTTAATAACAGAGGATTAGTCTATAGCCATGAGAAATTGAAGGAGGTGATGGAATAGTATATTATAAAAGGCAATAGAGCTTAAAGTATAACCCAAAATTATATACCCTGAAAACCTGAACATAATCTTTTTTTTTTCAAAAAAGGTTGGACATTTGACAAAAGACACTTAAAGCATTCTTGAAAAAACAAAACCACAACATTATAAATAAACAAAATATTAAGTTTATAAATAAAACAATACAAGATAGATAAATTAGTAAAACCAAGGAAAGACTAAATAACCTCTTGTCTTAGAAGTTATGGTTAAGAGGGAAATAGGGAGAGACAGAGATAAGGAGAAATAATGAGAGAGAGAGGAGGGAGGAAGAGGGGAGGAGAAAGAGGGGGAAGGGGAAGTAGAGGGGGAGGGAAATATTTACCAATGGCTGGTTTTGTTCTTATTTTAAAAACAAAGAGTGATATTTAAGTTGTTTTTTTAAAAAAGACATAGAAAAGGGGCAGCTAGGTGGCACAGTGGATAGAGCACCGGCCCTGGAGTCAGGAGTACCTGAGTTCAAATCCGGCCTCAGACACTTAACACTTACTAGTTGTGTGACCCTGGGCAAGTCACTAAAAAAAACAACAAAACAAACAAACAAAAAAAAAACATAGAAAAGAGTTAAACAGAACCTAAAGAATTAAATGCATAGAAGGTTTGGGAGAGCTGAGCTGAGACATCATGGGATAAAGTCCCTGCTGTTGGATGTAGTTACACTGAGAGTTTCCCTAAAGCTGCATAAGGGCAAAATGGAATAGGGACTGTATCCCTAACAAGGTCATGAGTGGACAATAAAAAGATCATGATTTGTATAAGTCCAAGCAATAGAGAGGGTAATGGTGGTGTTGCAGCTGGAAAATGAGAAAGGTAGTAAAGGGTAAGAATTGAGTCTGGGGTACTGGAATCTCACCCTACTTGGTTGGGGAGAGATATTCCCACTGACTATCATTCCTATGGTGGAAGAGCTGTATACTTGCAATGAGATGGGAAACTCATGTTAGATTTTTCTATGGAGAGTTTGAGCATAGGGAGACCTTCTTCCATTTAAGAGTGTTGTGCTTTCACGGGTATTATCTCACTCCAGAAGTAATACATGAATCCCCTGTAACCTAGCAAGTCACTTAACCTTTCTATGCCTCAATTCCTGATTTGTAAAATGAGAGATTTGGAATCAGTGATATCTCAGTTCCCCTCCAGCTCTGTATAAGATTCTATAATATTGGGAAATGTATGTGATGCAAAAACAAACAAAAACAAAAAAAGACTAACATGTAAAATGAAAAATCTTTGAAAGATTTTATTTAGTGAAGATCATAGTTATCTATTTTATGCCCTATCTCTCTACTATATGTATAACCAGGAATTATAAGCTGGGCTTTTTAAAATGACTGGTTTTTTTTTTTAATGGAGGAAGGACATTTGTAATCTTCATGAGGATAGATAATATGTAATAGCATCCGTCCCTAGTCCCAACGTAGTGCTAAACCCAGAGGAAGATTAATGCTTAAGAAAGGTTATTGGGGGTAGCTTGGTGGTGCAGTGGATAAAGCACCAGTCCTGGATTTAGGAGGACTTGAGTTCAAATCTGGCCTTAGACACTTGACACTTACTAGCTGTGTGACCCTGGGCAAGTCATTTAACCCCAGTTGCCCTGCCCCCCCAAAAAGATTATTAATATAAGCTTCATTTTGTATTTTTCCTCTATATACCCCCACATTAAAACCAAATTAGATTACCATTCCCAATGTACACCATGTGATTTACCACTTGTGGTTTGGCTCATGCCATTCCATCTTTGAGAAGTAGCATGAAGTAGTGGGTAAAGAGCTAGCCTCAGAGCCAATAATATTGGGGCTCAAGTTCCATTTCTGACACATGCTAGCTGTGTCATCCTGGACAAAATGATGTAACCTCTCTTTGCTACTCTAGGCCACTCTCTTAACGCTAAAAATTTCAGAGAATGTGCCTACCTTCTCTGACAGAGAAATAATAGGACCATAAATTTAGAGCTAAAAAGGACTTTGAAGGCCATCTCAACAAACTGCCTCATTTTACAAATAAGGAAAATAAGGCACAGAGTGGTTAAATAACTTGCCAAGGGTTGCACAGCTAGCAAATGCCTGAGTCAGAATTTGAACCCAGATTGTCTCTACTCCAAATCTAGTACTCTAGCCAATCCTTGAGTTTTTTCATCCAGGTTATCCCTCTATCAATGAAATCAAAGGTCCAGTCTCTCTCCCACTCCCTACCCTCACCTCACTCCTTTTAAATAAAATATACTGTTTATTTCCACTTATCAAAATCCCATTCATACTTCAGAGCCCCACTAAGTTTCAATAGCCTCCATGTTGCTAGAAATTATTTCTCCCTTGTCTGTCAATAGCATTTTACATGTTTATTGTGCTGCTTCCCACATACTACCTTTCATTGTCATTACTTATGTTTTTGTGTTGTTTCTATGATTAGTCATAATGTAGAGACAATGTCCATATCCTTTTCATATTCCTTGTTTGCTTTGCTTGTTTATTTTCTTTTTTAAATTTTGGAAGAAAACAAGCATTTCCATAACATAGTACCCCCCAAAAGATGATTATACATGAAATTTCAAATCTACTATGCACAACTTCCTTGTTTTTCAAATATACAACAAAATTATCATGTAAATTTCTTTTCTTTCTTTCCTCATCCCACCCTAGAGATGGCTACCTTTAGACACAAATAGGTATACATGTAAGTGCGTGTGTGTGTGTATATATATGTATATATATATATGTATATGTATGTATATATGTGTATATGTATGTATATATACAAATAAGTACATATATGTAAAATTATTCTATTCTATATTTTTATTTATCAGTTCTTTCTCTAGATGCAGGTAGAGACTTTCTTCATATGTCCTTTATGGTTAATTTGGGTATTTATAATAGAAAAAATAATTTGTTCATTTAAAGTTGTTTTAAAACATTATTGCTGTTACTGTATACAATGTTCTCTTGGTTCTGCTCATTTTGCTCTTCATTATTTCATGAAATTCTTTCCATGTTTTTTTTTTTCTAAAATCATTGAGCTCATCGTTTCTTATAGGCCAGTAGTATCCCATCACAATCATATACCACGACTTGTTCAGCCATTCCTCAATTGATGGGCATCCCTGGAATTTCCAATTCTTTGACACCACAAAGCGAGCTACTATAAACATTTTGTAACATACAGGTTCTTTTCCTTTTTCCCTAATCATCTTTGGAAATAGACTAATAAGTGGTATTGCTGGCTCAATGAGTATAAGTAATTAAAAAAATTTGTTTAGCAAGTTGTTATTAAACCTTATAGAATTATTTTTTGCAATTAATAACCACAATCAGTATATAATATCAAATTTTGTTTAACATTTTTAGAATTAAAATCTAGTCGGGATTCTATCTTCTCTATCAATATAGATTTAAAGGAAATGTTGGTGTATGTTTGATTCAGTATCAAAAAAGATACCATACTTTTTGCCTATGTATAAGTTTTATGGCATCATTCAAACTCTTAACTTTTTTTTTTTTGGCGGGGCACTGGGGGTTAAGTGACTTGCCCAGGGTCACACAGCTAGTAAGTGTCAAGTGTCTGAGGCTGGATTTGAACTCAAGTGCTCCTGAATCCAGGGCCGATGCTTTATCCACTGTGCCACCTAGCCGCCCCTCTTAACTTCTTTAAATGGATACTTCTAATATTTACTAACCAGACAGCAAAATGTGAATATGGTTCCAACTATTTCACTGATTCAGAATTAAAGGGGACTAAATTTTTTGGTCAGTTTGAGTGGCCAAAACCAATCCTCCACAGCTATGCTCCAGGGTACCTGGGAATGAGTACTAATCTTTCCTGATGAGACATGGTAAGCAGGAAAAAAAAAAATGAATTCTTCAATCCTATTCAATCTTGGTGCCAAATAGGAGGAATCAATTCTACTATTACTCTGTATCTAGATAGATCAAAAGTGAAGGATCCTGGCAGAGTAAAGCGATAACACCTGAAAGTACAGATAACACCTGAAGACAGGGCCTTTTATTTAGGCTAGATTTTTTTTTTCTCCAACTCAGTGATAGTAGAAAGTCTGTAAGAAGCCACAATCATAGAAATTTGTACACAGTTATTCTTGCAAATGTAGAATTTCACAACCTATTCTGTTACCAGAGACTATGATAGGATAGAAAAAACCCTTCCATACTTGATTTATTAAATACTTTCTAGCTGCAGTTCTTCCTGTTCTTGTATGACCGCATATGCTGTGTAGAATGTGACAGTGTAAAACTGAGATAAAAATGCAATCTAATTCCCCCTTTTTTTTCTACTCCTGAGTAGCAAGTGAAAATGAAGCTTAGACTCTAGTGACTTTAAATAATCGTTTCATCTTGCCACAGCAGAAAAACCCAAGTGGTCATAATTCTCAACATGGGAACAATGCAATGCATTATTAAAATACAAGTTTTTGTGTAATAGATTTTAATGGTAACCTGCTTTCAAAGCCAGAGAGAAAATGTGTTTCTCAAAGGACTGTACAATAATATTGCAAGCAAGAAAACATTAAATGCTTTAACCACACTTCTTCCTACTCACCACCTCCTTCAAGAGTAACAAATCATAAAGTCTTCACATAAATGCTAAATACTAATAACTTTATTTTCATGCAAGATTCACATCTCATTTGAAGTGCTGTTATGTTCAAAGATGGATATGCTGAAATACAATTAAGTCTTGGTTATTCATTTAAATAGGGACAAGGTGCATAAATAAATTAAGTACAAAGGAATTTTTAGGATAGGTTTCAAGAGCATTTTTCATCTTTTCCTCAGTTTTCATTTTTCTTGAGATTTCTCAAAAATTCCCCCTTTCTACTAAGAGCAGAAGTACCTAGGAACATATCCCCTGATGATACATTGAAAAAAAAAAAAGATGGTCTTCCCTTCCTAAAATCATCTCTCCTTGAAATGATTTCTTTCCTTGAACGTCACATAGGTTTACATCTTGTCATGTTTTTACAATGCTTTATTCTGTAATCTATTTATTGATGCATAGGCCCTCAGGCTTCTCAGATGTCTCAAGGAATGGACCATGCTTTATATATCTTTGTATTCCTTCCAGCCTTTAAGATAATTCTTGCACATAATTGTGTTGTTGTCAAGTCATTTTAGTTGTATCTGACTCTTTGTGACCCTTTTTTGGTGTTTCCTTGGCAAAGATATTAGAGTGATTTCCTTTTCCATTTTCTTCTCCAGCCTACTTTATGGATGAGGAACTGAGTTAAATAGAGTTAAGTGACTTGCCCAGGGTCATAGAGCTAGTAAAGGTCTGAGACTGGATTTGAACTCATGAAAATGAGTCTTCCTGATTCAAAGCCCAGTGCTTTTATCCACCGTACCAACTAGCTGCCCATGCACATAGTTGGTATTTATTAAATGTTTCTTGAATTGAATTACATTATACTGAAAACAGGATCTGGGTCTTCCTGCTGGTTACGAAATTGCCTGGGAGAAGGCATTTTTCTCTCCTCGTATAAAGCACATAAAATACTGGTAAATTTATGACATCTTTACCTCTAAATAATTAAGGAATTAACAAACCTGGGTTTTATATCTTTTTGCTCTGTGTTTTGTCTTGTTTGGGCAAGTTAATTAAGTTAGATAAAAGATGCAATTTAGGCTGTTTATGGGTATTATAGCATTCTGCATCTAAAGGCAAAAGGGAACGCAGAGACTGTTTCTTTCAAACCCCTCATTTGACAAAGGAGCAAAATTGAGGACCAGAAAGTTAAATTTTCCTAAGGTCACCCATGGGCATCATCCAAGATAGGAGAGGGACCCAGCTCCTCTGACTTCAAGGCTAGTGCTCTTTTCACTATGGGTTTTCCAGTTAATTACCTACACACTTCCAAAGACATAAATGGCAGTGTGCCCCTCAACTAGCTATCTTATACATGTATTCCTTCAGTCATGGTAGGCAACAATGACAGCTGGTATAAATACCATTAAGAACTTGTCTAAAATTAGAACATTATAATTAAATATTAATGGCAACACATTTTGGTAAAGAGAATCATGAGGGCTAAAAGTAAGTAGAACTTCATCAAGGGATGGGCCAGAACAAACAAAGATACTATGATATGACTAACTATGATAATGAATGATCTAGAAGAGAGGTTGGATTTGCAGACCTCAGGCAGCAAGCAAGCAGTCCCTAACTGCCCCCCCTCTTTCAAAAAGATCATAATAAAATTGAAAAATGTTTAAAAAATAAATAAAAATATAATGCAGCACAGATAATGCTAATTTGTAGTTTTTTAAGTCAATATGCCACTCACAGAAAAATGTTTTAAGTATGACACCACTAATCTCGAATATCATATGGAAATATAGTTTAAGTCAATGTGATTTTTCTCCCCATCAAAATATGTGGCACATAGTTATGAGTATTAAAGTTTCAATTCATGAACTGAATGCCACTGAGTTTGGTATATCTATATTTTTTATCATGAGTAAAGAAGCTAAAATCTTTTGCATTTTAACAAAAAATTATAATATCCTCGAAAGTGAATAGTTGGCTTTTATTTGAATAGAGTAACACAGTAGTTCCAATTAGCAATCTACATGCATTTAATTGAATGCTGCCTTCTTTAAAATGTTTAAAAGTTTAACCATAGATATTATTCAATAGAAATTCTTAGGACCAAAAAGGTCTTGGAAATTAGCTTTTTGCTGCAATGATATTAACGATTTTCAGTTCAGTCATTTTTCAGTCATGTCCAACTCTTTGTGACCGCATTTGGGGTTTCTTGGCAAAGATACTGGAGTGGTTTGCCATTTCCTTCCCAAGCTCATTTTACAGATGATTAGAGACTTACTAATTGTTTTTCAATTCTATTTAAGTATGTGCCAGTGGCCAAATATCACCTTTATAAAAGGTCATTGAAGACAAATTAAATCAGTGAAAAGTCATTGATAAAGCACAGATTCATATTATAAAAAAACTAATATCTTAGTGGCAGCATGTATATCTTTTTTGTGTGTATACATGTGTGTATGTTTGTGTATGAACATTATTTGATAGATATGTTGGCAGCAATAAAAAAGCCCTGGTCTTGAAGAGCCAAAGATACATGAATTTAAGTCCCATATCTGATTTATACAGACTCTGTGATCCCAGAAGTCACTTAACCTCTTGAAATGTTAGGGAATTCTCAAATTATAGTTTGCAGAGAAAATACCAAGCTACATTAGTAAAGGGAGTTTTTTTCATCCTAGAATTCTCTAGATAATTGAAATCACACATTCATTACCTATTATCTATCTATATGTATGTATGTGTGCATATATATAACATTAAATAAATGTACAGAAACTGGAACTTTATTCTATATTGTTCACATAAATTACAAATCATACTGCAACATGAGTATTTTAAAATATAAGAATGATTAATATTTTCTTGACAATCCCTTAGGGAAAGCATAATTTGATGGTCTTTCTCATGTTGGTTGTTTACTGATGTGTTGTTGAAAGGGAAAGTGGGGTAGAAAGGAAAGATAAAGGATTTACAAACAGGATGGTATACAGGATGGCCTATGCAAATATATTCAATTTACATATGAATGAGTGAAAACATTTTTTTTTATGTGACTAAACTGATTTTTTTGTTGAATATTCCGACCTTATGTCCTTTTCAAATGTGTTTCTCTTAAAATGGGAGTGGGTAGATGGTTAAAAAGACAGCATGAGGGGCAGCTAGATGGCGCAGTGGATAAAGCACTGGCCCTGGATTCAGGAGTAACTGAGTTCAAATCCGGCCTCAGACACTTAACACTTACTAGCTGTGTGACCCTGGGCAAGTCACTTAACCCCAATTGCCTCACCAAAAAAATAAAAATAATAAAAAGACAGCATGATAGAAGCCTTTCAACTGTATGCCTTATTTTTCTAATGATGACAAAGGCTTGTAAATACAGAAGATTATTATTTTCCTGAAGATAATTCAGTAAGGTCAAAGGAAGATCTTAATCTAGTATATCTTCCTCTAGAAGGGGTAACTTGAGCTGTATGTGTTTTTCTCATCTTATCAGTTGAAGAGAAATGTTTCCCTATCATGTGTGATCTTAAGTGTTCACAAATCTGATAAAGGCCTTTGATATTAACTATAAATTGCCTTCCAACAATAGCCTGAAATAATATTGCTAAAATATATTAATATAGAATATTGAGATCGGATATAGAACTGTTATCTTAAAAATCTTTTACATCATTAATTTAAATCATCTAAAATATAAAAGTAGTTTTCCATAAAGATTGAATGGCAGGGCAGCTAGGTGATGCAATGGATAAAACACTGGCCTTGGATTCAGGAGGACCTGAATTCAAATCCAGCCTTAGACATTAACACTAGCTATGTGACCCTAGGCAAGTCATTTAACCCTCATTGCCCCGCAAAAACAAAAACAAAAATACAAAAAAGATTGAATGGCCTTCTCCTTCTCCTTCTCCTTCTCCTTCTCCTTCTTCTTCTTCTTCTTGGCAATGAGGGTTAAGTGACTTGCCCAGGGTCACACAGCTATTCAAGTGTCAAGTGTCTGAGGCTAGATTTGAACTCAGGTCCTCCTGAATCCAAGGCTGGTGCTTTTATCCACTGCACCATCTAGCTGCCCCATTTTTTTTTCTTCTTAAAAAAAAAAGGACATATATCTTGGAAAATAAAATTCTAAAAAAAAAAAAGAAAGAAAAAAAAAGAAAAAAGTTTTATTTCATCTAGTGTTTAGGCAAATTCATTATAACTTTTTTTAATTGATACTGGGAAAAGCTATCATCAAATGGTGCAAGTAACAAAAATATAAAATGCTTTTTTATCTTAATATCAGGAGCATTTTTTAAATGTTTTAAAAATCCATTACAAAAATTAATGTGATTATTGCTGAGTTTATGAAACAATAGCTAGCTTTTTTTGTTGACCGTTTTGTTGGGTTGTTTTATTTGTTGTTGGTTTTGGTTTTGGCGAATGGAAGGAAAGGTTTGATACTAGGGAACATAGGTTTCCAGTTCCACTTTCATTAGTTTCAATAGGACACAGCTAAAATGACATCATTATAGAAGATTTTACACATTTAAATTACACTTTAACATACCTACATTTCTCATTTTTCTTTTCCTTATGCCCTATGAAGTAATCACGGCAGTACCTCTCTACCTGTTTTATAACTGAAGAAATGGAGTGCCAAAGAAGTTTAGTGACTTGCCCAAGATCATTGTCAGAATCACAGACACTCAAAATTAGTTTAAGCTATTTTGTGCATGAGAGGTCCTTCTAAAACCCTGACAAATATCCATGTTTCCTCTGTTTGGGCAACTTGGCTCTCTCTTCATGCAACCTGAGATTAAGTTAGTTTTTTTTTACTGCCATGTCTCATTATTACAACATTTTGAGTTTTCATTCTACTACAACTCCCATGCCCCCTAATCAATTACTAAGTTGCAGAGCCAACACCAAAACTGGTTTTCTGACTCTGTCATGCTGCAGAACTATGGAAAATTCTAGTTGAGTAGATATTCATGCTTATCTCGAAATATACTATTAAATAAATACTCTGAATATAATGCTGTATATATATGCAAAGAGTCAGTGTGTATACACACACACACACACACACACACACACACACACACACACACAGAAATTGGAGGGAAAGCACTAAATGCAAAACCCTGACTCTAGTCTCTACTATCTATTGAGTCTTGGCAAGCCAATTCCCCTCTCTAGGCCTTTGCTTCTTAATCTTTGAAATGAAAGGGTTATTTAAGACAAAAATTGAAATTCAATCACATTTTATATAAAAGGGAATAATAAAATAAATGGCATAAACATATAGTTGCCTTCTAAATTGTTATTCATACGAAATTAACCTCTAGTAGAAAAAGCTATCATCAAATGGTACATCAAATGGTACAAAATATGTTAATTCTTGGTGGGGTTTTTTTTTCAGTAAGATGAAAACTATTAAATCAGTAACATTTTTGAAATGTATTGATAATTTAACCGCAGTTCTTATGAGAATTGCTAAATATTTCTCAAATGAAATAGTTGGAGGGCATAAAGATGATAAATATAGTAATTTGGTAATATTAAGTTTTGATATATCTTTTTTTTCCTAGGAAAAGGAAGATGACAAATCAGATACATCAAGTTCTCAGCAACAGAAAAGCCCTCAAGGTTTGAGTGACACAGGCTATTCTTCTGATGGAATATCAGGTTCCCTTGGTGAAATTCCAAGTCTTATCCCAGGTGATGAAAAAGATTTGCCACAGGAACTCAAAAAAGATTCTCATTCTCAAGAAAGTAGTCCTACCAGTCCTTCTGATCTTGCAAAGTTAGAAAGTACTGTCCTGTCCATTTTGGAAGCTCAAGCTAATTCACTTGTTGAAGAAAAATCGGAAAAGAAAAAAGAATTATATGGTGGGCTTCCTGAGCAGCCCAGAGATCAACAGAAAACCAAGGATTTTCCTGTCACAATGGAATCTTATAGTTCAGAAGAAGAAGAGCTCAAGGAAGTTCAAGAAGAAAAGAAAGATACCCTTGTAAGAGGTGACAAAGAAAGTATTCCTTCCATAAAGGGCCTCAGAGAAAAAAGTGACTTGGTAGATGATGTGACAGCTAGAAGGCAGCGTTATGATTCACTAGAAGATAGCAGTGAAAGTGAAAATTCCCCTGTCTCAAGAAGAAAAAGAAGAACGAGTGTTGGTTCATCCAGCAGTGATGAATATAAGCAGGAAGACAGTCAAGGATCAGGTGATGATGAAGACTTCATTAGAAAACAGATCATAGAGATGAGTGCTGATGAAGATGCCTCTGGTTCAGATGATGATGATTTCATCAGAAAACAACTCAAAGAAATCAGTGTTAGTGAGAGCCAGAAGAAGGAAGAAACAAAAGGAAAGGGGAAAGGGATAATTGGGAAGCACAGGCGACTCACCAGAAAAAGTAGTACAAGCTTTGATGATGATGCAGGGAGACGCCATTCCTGGCATGATGAAGATGATGAACCATTCGATGAAAGCCCAGAACTAAAATATCGAGAAACCAAAAGTCAGGAGAGTGAAGAACTCACTGTGACTGGTGGAGGAGGTCTTAGAAGGTTCAAAACTATTGAATTAAATAGCACAGTGACAGATAAATTCTCTGAAGACTCTGTGCAAAAGAAAACGAGTCTATATTTTGATGAAGAACCAGAACTTGAAATGGAAAGTCTTACAGATTCACCAGAAGATAGGTCACGAGGAGAAGGATCTTCTAGTCTGCATGCCTCCAGTTTCACACCTGGCACATCTCCCACATCAGTATCATCTCTTGACGAGGATAGTGACAGTAGCCCTAGCCACAAAAAGGGAGAGAGCAAGCAGCGTAAATCTAGGCACCGATCACATGGTCCTCTTCTTCCCACTATTGAAGATTCTTCAGAAGAAGAAGAGATGAGAGAAGAAGAAGAATTATTAAAGGAGCAAGAAAAACAACGTGAATTAGAACAGCAGCAAAGAAAGAGTTCCAGTAAAAAATCAAAGAAAGACAAAGATGAACTTCGGGCTCAAAGAAGAAGAGAAAGGCCAAAGACACCACCCAGCAACCTCTCTCCAATCGAAGATGCATCTCCCACAGAAGAATTACGTCAGGCTGCAGAGATGGAGGAGTTGCATCGTTCCTCTTGCTCTGAATATTCACCAAGCATAGAATCAGACCCAGAAGGGTTTGAAATTAGCCCAGAAAAAATAATAGAAGTGCAAAAAGTTTACAAATTGCCCACAGCTGTTTCTTTATATTCTCCAACAGATGAACAGTCTACTGCCATTCAAAAAGAAGGTGGTCAAAAGGTATTAAAAAGTGCCGAGGAAATGTATGAAGAAATGATGCAGAAATCCCACAAATCAAAAGCATTTCCAGCTCCAACAGAGAAGGATGAAGTATTTGAGAAGGAGCCATTGTATGGTGGAATGCTAATTGAGGATTATATTTACGAATCTCTGGTGGAAGATACATACAATGTTGCTGGTGACAGTAATCTATTAACAAGACAAGATGAGAGTAGTGAATTTATTCAGCCAGGAGGGAGAGACAGAAAAATGAGACTTCCAGAGGAAATCTATGAAGATCCTATGCAGAAAATCTCAGATTTGCAGAAAGAATTTTATGAGCTAGAGAGTTTACACTCTATGGTGCCTCAAGAAGATATTGTATCAAGCTCATATATAATCCCTGAGAGTCATGAAATTGTGGATCTAGGAACTATGGTAACATCGACAAGTGAAGAAAAACAGTTACTAGATGCAGATGCAGCCTATGAGGAGCTCATGAAGAGGCAACAAATGCAACTAACCCCAGGATCTAGTCCAACTCAACCAGCCACTGAGCATGATATAACAGAGCCTCCGATAGACTTTGACAGAATGCCAGATACCTCAATGACATCTAGTATTCTCTCAGGAGCCTCACTTACAGACTCAACTAGCAGTGCAACACTTTCTATTCCAGATGTGAAAATAACACAGCACTTTTCACCAGAGGAAATAGAGGATGAATATATAAGTGATTATACCAGAGAAATTCAAGAAATAATTGCCCATGAGTCATCAATCTTAGCATACTCTGAGCCCTCAGAGAGTGCAACATCTGTGGTACCATCTGACACACCTTCTCTTACATCATCCATTTCATCAGTTTGTACAACAGATAGCTCCTCACCTATTACTGCACCAGAGACCACAACTGCAGTTTTTACAGATACAATGGACCAAGTAGCTAAATTTCAGGATTCTGAAAAGATTCCATCATTACCTCCCTTTCCAGTAGACACAACAGTGTATTCAGGAATAGATAGATCTTTAGATGAGACTGCCCAAGTCCCACCTAAAACAATTGTTGATCATGTCACAATTTCACTTCCTGACATTCCACGGTCTGTCATAGTACCTGAAGAAGCCAAACTGAAGCAGTCTATTTCTGAATCTTTTTCTGTTGATTCATCTGTATCTGAAGAAGAAGATACAGTAAGGAAAGCTAAGAGTAAAAATGGAAATGGCGTCATGCTAGAAACTTACAAAGATAAAAGTAAGGTGCCTGTACCTTCACTACGTAGAATTAGCTCTATAGATTCTGTGCCTGCTCAACCACCTCCAAGTACCATTGCAGTTCCAGTTAGTGATCAAGTGTCAACAATTTCTTCTATATCTAGAGAGGTGATGGATACTCTATCGCAATTGCCATCTATGACATCTCCAGTTCCTTCTGTGATACCTAGAGCACCTCTCCTTTGGAGAAGTTCTTCTTTGGATTCATCTGCCCCACCTGCTCCCCCTCCTCCCCCACCTCCCCCACCTCCCCCACCTCCCCCACTCCCACCACCAACTCCACCTAAACCTGCTATTTATCCTAAAAAGAAGTCAGTGAAAGCTCCTCCAGTGACATCAGCTGCTATTGTACCTTCAGTCGACACTGTTGCTACTGTGGAGGCTACTGTGGAGGCTCCTGCTATCCCGAAGAACAATGTGACACCCGTAACAAAAGCATCCACCCCTGCACCACCTCCTGTTCCACCTAAGCCGTCTTCAATTCCGTCAGGACTTGTATTTACTCACAGGTCTGTTGAGGGAACCAAACCACCAATTGCTCCTAAACCAGTAATTCCTCAGCCTCCAATAACTACACAGATGCCAATGGATGCACATCCCAAGCCAACAGGTTTATCCTTAACCTCAAGTATGACGTTGAATTTAGTGACTTCAGCAGATTATAAATTGCCATCTCCTACATCCCCCTTGTCACCACATTCTAACAAGTCCTCACCGAGGTTTTCCAAATCACTGATGGAGACTTATGTTGTTATAACATTGCCATCTGAACCTGGAACTCCAACAGATTCTCTAACTAGTCAGGCAGTGACTAGCTGGCCTTTGGGATCACCTTCTAAGGAACTGGTTTCTGTGGAGCCTATATTTACTACAGTTCTTCCTGTGACAGGCATGGAAATTCAGAGCCTGTATACATCAGGTGCTTTACAGACTCTCTCTGCTGCCCCAGTGATGACACAGTCTTCATTCCATGTAGGCCCAGGCTCAGTAACTCCATTACTAACAAGTGAAGTGACCAAAACCTCAGTTTCATTAGCAGGCAGCACGGTTCCTAGTGTTGCTTCAAGTAGTGTTTCTATAACAATTCCTCCAGAGTCCATGCCTCAAGAACCCTTAGCATTAGAGAAACCAAGATATAAAGAAAATGGAAAGTTTCAACTCTTTGGGGATGTTATTGATCTGCGTATGGTACCAAAAGTTGATGGTGATATACCTGGAAGCTGCATGGATCTGTCTGCTTCTCAGGTGGATGTGAGAAGGCAGACCACAGCAAGTGAGGCATATGGCAGACAAATCAGCACTGTACAACCTGCTATTATAAATCTCAGTGCAACATCATCAGTAGTGACACCATTAGCTCTGGTCACAGAAACTATGGCTGTTGTGACTTGTACTACTAGCATAAGTCATACCACAAGCACAGAAAGCCTGGTTGGGACAGATCATTCTTTGATGACGCCACTTCAGTTAACAACTTCAAAACATGCTGAGTCTACCTACAGAAAAACAAGTGTCCAGGTCTTCCCTACCCTTAGGGAGGAAGCACCAATAAACTTATCTCTAGGTACTTCTGCCCATGCAGTAACACTGCCTGACACCAAACCTGTCACTGTACCTCCACCTAGTGTTACAAATGGATGGGCTGATCTTTCCACATCTCAGGAGCCCCAAGATGGTGGTGCAGTGGATCTCAGCACTACAAAGTCTCACCGAACTATGGTCACAATGGATGAATCTACTTCAGGTGTTGTGACTACTGTCATAGAAGATGATGAGAAACCAGTAGATTTGACTGCAGGAAGAAGAGCAGTTTGCTGTGATGTTGTTTATAAGTTACCATTTGGGAGAAGCTGCACAACACAACAGCCTGCAACCACTCTTCCAGAAGATCGTTTTGGTTACAGGGATGATCATTACCAGTATGATCGGTCGGGGCCATATGGTTATAGAGGCATTGGGGGCATGAAGCCTTCTATGTCTGACACGAACTTAGCAGACACTGGAGTTTTTCTTTACAAAAGTAAGAATACTTTTGATTATACTGGAGGGGCCGATACAGCAGTAGATCTAACTTCTGGAAGAATAACTACAGGTCAGTATGACACGGCAGCAGATCTTTCATTGAAATATCATTATGGGGTCGCTCATCTCATTTCAGGATGAATTTTTTTCCTTTTTTTTCCCATTATGTTTTTTTTTCCTTTCTTTTCAATGATATGGCAGCATATTGTGGAGTACACGTGCATTTTTTTTAATTTCCTCATTTTACTTATGTTCTGCCCAAACTGCCTGCATGTGCCTGCATGTTCAACGTTGCTTTCTCTTCGCATATAAGTAGGCTAAACTGTGGATTTGCATGCAGTTCTCTCCATTATGTTCATCAAGATGAGAGGGTTTTCAGGCGCACAAAGCACCATTCTTTCTTGGAACTGGACTATAACTCTACCCTGTATTTCAGGTGAGGTAATGGATTATTCAAGCAAGACCACAGGTCCCTATCCTGAGACTCGCCAAGTTATGTCAGGCACTGGGATTAGTGGACCACAGTATTCTACAGCAAGAATGACCCCTCCACCAGGATCCCAGTATGGCATGGGAAGTGTTTTGAGATCCTCCAATGGTGTAGTCTATTCTTCAGTAGCAACTCCAATCCCTTCCACATTTGCTATCACGACTCAGCCTGGCTCTATTTTCAGCACCACAGTGAGGGATTTGTCTGCCATTCACACAACTGATACAATAACATCTTTGGCTGCTTTGCAGCAAACCCAGCCTTTACCTAGATCATATGGTTTCCTAACGACAGGAGCATCTGATAAGGACAGTTCTGGGGCTGCTATAGATATCGAAACAAGCTTGCAAACTTTGACCGTGGAAGGTCTCACTGCTGAGGCCATTGATGTTATTCCCACTTTGACCACAGCATCTGAGGTATTTCCTGAAGTCCTGGGAGATGACAGTACTCTTGTCGTTGGGACTGAAGAAGATAAACAGCAGCAACTTGATTTGGAGCGGGAGCTCCTAGAGCTTGAGAAACTTAAACAACAGCGCTTTGCCGAGGAGTTAGAGTGGGAGCGACAGGAAATTCAAAGATTCCGAGAGCAGGAGAAGTTTATGGTTCAAAAGAAACTGGAGGAGTTGCAGTCTATGAAGCAGCACCTCCTCTTACAGCAAGAAGAAGAAAGGCAAGCTCAGTTTATGATGAGACAAGAAACACTAGCACAGCAACAGCTACAACTTGAACAAATCCAGCAACTTCAACAGCAACTTCACCAGCAGCTAGAAGAGCAAAAGATCCGCCAGATATACCAATATAACTATGATCCTTCTGGAACAGCCTCACCACAAACAACAACCGAACAAGCAATTCTGGAAGGTCAGTATCCAGCAGTGGAGAGCAATCAGTTTTGGCCTGCTGAAGATGTCACCACCACAGCTTCAGCTGTAGTGGCCATTGAAATCCCACAGAGCCAAGGCTGGTACACAGTTCAGTCCGATGGTGTTACTCAATATATTGCTCCACCTGGCATACTGAGTACTGTTTCTGAAATGCCTCTAAATGATGTTGTTGTGAAGGATGATAAACAACTTAAAAAGAGGACCTCTGGAGCCAAGCTGCGTGGTCAGTATGATGAGCTCGAGGAAACTGTGGGTGAAGATCCCCGGTGTTTTAAAAAGATAGTAGACAGTGGAGTACAAACTGACGATGAAGATGGAGCAGACAGAAGTTATACCAATAGGAGAAGAAGAAGTAAAAAGAGTGTGGATACGAGTGTCCAGACTGATGATGAAGATCAAGATGAGTGGGATGTGCCCAGTAGGTCCCGGAGAAAATCACGTCCTGGGAAATATAGTGATACTACCACTGAAATTGACAAGACCAAACCCCTTTCCAAGGTATCTAGCATAGCAGTTCAAACAGTAGCAGAAATATCAGTGCAGACTGAACCAGTTGGAACGATAAGAACACCTTCCATACGTGCTCGAGTAGATGCAAAAGTTGAAATAATCAAACACATTTCAGCTCCTGAAAAGACATACAAAGGTGGAAGTTTAGGATGTCAAACAGAGACGGACCCAGATGCTCAGAGTCCTCAGTATTTGAGTGCCACATCTTCACCCAAAGACAAGAAACGTCCAACACCTTTAGAAATAGGTTATTCATCTCATCTTCGGGCAGATTCCACACTACAGCTAGTACCATCCCCACCAAAATCTCCAAAAGTCCTTTATTCACCCATTTCTCCAATTTCACCAGGCAAAGCCTTAGAATCAGCCTTTGTACCTTATGAAAAACCCATCACTGATGATATCAGCCCTCAGAAAATATTGCACCCAGACATGGCAAAGGTTGCACCAGCAAGCCCAAAGTCTGCAAAAATGATGCAGAGGTCAATGTCTGACCCGAAGCCTTTGAGTCCAACAGCAGAAGAGAGTTCCAGAGTCCACTTTCAGTACACAGAGGGCTACTTGGTAAGAGTTAATTTGTTGGTGGTTTTTTTTTATATGATAGGTAATTTCGGTAGTTATTTAATATCAGGTATATATGTGCAGGGCTACATATTCACATTAAACCTATAGCTCATATAAGGTTGTCTCAATATAATTTGGAGAAAATATGGCAGTGAATAAATAATGTCATCTCATTACATACTGTGATTAGAGTAGCATATGTAATATTATGAGGCTGTGCCAGAAATAGTTTGATGTTTTTAGTTAATGATATAACAGACACTGCTTTGTGAATTTTGAGTGCTTTTAACAGGCATTTTTCTCTCTAGTGCCTATTATATTGTGTGTATTGTTTGCTTTTATGTATTTAAGTATAATTGCCACAAAATTGTATCCAAAAAGGTCAGGAAGACTATTTCTATAAAACAAGCTTAACAAATTTCCATGATGCTGGTCACTAGACAGTAACCATTTATTAAGTGCCTTTTATATATCAGGCTTTGGGCTAAGCACTAGAGATGCAAATAAAAACAAAAGACAGTCCCTGCCTTTGAGAAGCTCACAATCTAATGAGGAAGACAAAAATAAAGTTACCACATAAGGAATAAATAGAAAATATAGAATAATAGAAATAAGGCACTAGAATCAAGAGAGGTTGGCATAAGCTTTCTGTAGAGCATAGTATCTTAGTTGGAACTTAAAGAAATATAGGGGGCAGTCAGGTAGTGCCATGGATAAAGCACCAGCCCTGGATTCAGGAGGACCTGAGTTCAAATCCAGCTTCAGACACTTGACACTTACTAGCCGTGTGACCCTGGGCAAGTCACTTAATCCCAATTGCCCTGCAAAAACAAAAAAAAAGAAAAAGAAAAAGGAAAGAAAAATAGATAGAAAGAAAGAAAAAGAAATATAGGGAAGCCAGGAGGCAGAGATGAGAAGGGAGAAAATTTTGGGCATGGGCAACAGCCAATGAAGATGCTCTGAGTAAAGAGATAGAATCTCTCGTTTGTGGAACAGCAAGTAGACCAGTGTCACTGGGTCAAAGAATATATGGCAGGGAGTAAGGTATAAGAAAACTGTAAAGATCTCAGAGGCATAGAGTAAGGCCTAGGTTACAAAGGACTTTGAATGCCAAAGGATATTGTATTTTAACCTGGAGGTGATAGTGAGCCACTGGATTTTATTAACCACATGGCCAAAGACACTTTCAGAGCTGTTTTAGATGTTCTTAATAATTTTTAAGGGTGGAAAGGGATTCTGAAACTTAAAATTTAAGAACTGCCGATGTAAATGAGTCCCTCAAACTGATGAAGCATGGATAGATTGAACTTCAAGATATAAGAGAATATTTTGTTTTTCCTTTGGCTAAACCAAAGAGGTAGGTTTTTTGTTTTGTTTTGTTTTTTGTTTTTAATGAGGAGGATAGGTTGATAGAGTCTCAAAAATTCTATTCTTCAAATGTGTATAATAATTTTACATGTCTTATAGTTCAAGAACAGTTATAATAATCTATAGAGGTTTAAATATGTAGACATAGATATGTATTATTTATATATGTATGTACATATTTATTTATAATGAGCAATCTATGCATTTGCAAATACTTTAACAATTTTTCTACATAATTTGTTTCTTTTTAAAAATTACTCAGATTGAACAAAATTACATACCTCCTAAACATAATTAAATAAAGGCATTGCAAATACTAATTGAGAAGTAGTTATGCTGGGAATACAAAAGAATTTCAAAGAGCTGTGAGACAAAATTGAGCCTGGTGAAGAACAGCTTGTTGCGGCTATATCACTTGAGTGAAAATTCATGCTTGTCAGTTTACTCTTGGTTTTTGATCCTTAGATTGTGCCTCTGTCAATTCCCCACCCCCCAATCTTTGATGAGTTTCTAGGCTGGATATTAATTAACTTGCCCCTCATTGTAAAGAGTAGGCCTCTGCAGGCCTTGAGCATCCTAATGAGTAGTGACCTTTCCTGGACCCTATTATTTAGACTGTTCAGGCTTATTAGCTGAACATTCATATTACACAGCTCTCTACTGCACACATTTCTAAAAACACAAATCTAAACCTTAATTATAGTAAGAATATTGATATTAAGGTGACAAAATAGAAACTCCAAAAATCTACAACCAGAAAATATATATAGCTACTCCTCAAAAATAATATTTTTACCTAATAATTTCTTTAAAGAAGCTAATATATTTTTAATTGGAAGTGAAATAGAATTATGGGATCTATTTATAATATCATTTAGTTGATCTTTCAGTCTGTCTCAATACAAATTCTTTTCTTTTCATTACATTTATATTTTTGGTCACTTCAGGAGGGTAGTTTGTGAGCAAATGACTGAGGTAGTAGGGGTGAAGAAATTGAAGCTTAGAAGAGTTGATGACCACTTAGGATTTTCAATTGATAGAATAACTTTAAATTCACCCTGATGTAGTTTAAATTGGTCTCACATATTATATAGAAATTTTATTCAAAGAGAGAGAGAGAGAGAGAAGCATATGTTCTGTATACTAACAAGTGATCATTTTAGGAAATGATGGTAAGTATAAATTCAAAGAAGTCATCAAAAATTTACTAGAATTTCTGGGACTTTCATGAAATGTTCCTCTTTTCTGCTATGCCAAGTGGACAAAATAAGTGTACCTGATAGACCTAAAAATTAAAGACAATTACAGTGGCTTAGAAATTCCTATTTGATATTGCTAAAGAGAAGGGGCAGAATATGATAACATTATCAAGAAGTGATGATACTGATACTGAAATACAGGCAATGGTTGACAAATAATTTTGTACAAATAATTCTTTTAGAAATAACTTTGATTGAAGCTACAAGAGCTCCTCAAAGCTGATAATTTTAGAGTAAATTGTAGATATATAAAGCCTCTTAATGCCTGAATCCTGTGGTCAGTTGGATTGATAAACCATGCTATTGTAGATAAATATTAATTCCTTAATGGTTTCATAAACACCAGGTCAATAGGAGTATTTCTCTTCTGTTCTATTTTTGTTTTAGACCTAGATCTAGTTCAATGGATTCAAAGGATGTTAGCACTAGAAATGGATCTTAGAAAACATTGGTTTTACAAATGAAGACATTAAGACCAAGTGTAGGAGTTATAATTAATAATAATTCAAATTAATTCAAATACAGAATCCTTTGCTTTCTGAAGTTCAAATATTAAGGCTGTCATTTTGTTAAAATATAGAAATTTGGGGGGGGGGGGTGCAGCTAGGTGGCACAGTGGATAGAGCACCGGCCCTGGAGTCAGGAGGACCTGAGTTCAAATCTGGCCTAAGACACTTAACACTTACTGGCTGTGTGACTCTAAGGAAGTGGTTTAACCCCAATTGCCTCACCAAAAAGAAAACAAAAAAATATATAGAAATCTGAAGTATTTCGATCTATCTTCTGAATCTTGTTTCTGAAAATCATCAGGTTTTCTTATGCCTTCTTCCCTTAACTCCATTCCAAAACAGAGTGTGCAGAAGTTCCATTTTCCGTGGTCTTAAGAAAACTAGTACTATGGTCTTTACAATAAGGATCTACTCATATGTATTTTGGTGGGGAAAGGTAGATATGATTTGTGTGTGTATTTATATAAAACATATTCCACTGCCAGATTAAGCAACATGGCCAAAACCACCTAAGAATAAGAAATCAAAACATTCCTATAGTCATTCAACAGCCAACAAGCATTTATTAAGTACTTATTGTGTGCCAGAAGAAAAGAAGACAAAGTGAAGTATTTGGCTATGAACCACCCTTTCCTTTGGATAGTAAAACCATTAAATAATGACATGGCATGGGAGTCTTAACCCTAGTAGTTATGGTTCCTGTACTTTGAAATATTTCTTATTACTACATTGCCATAATACCTAAAATTTCACCATTAGAAATTTTTTTATTTTAGGCCTTGAAGTCATTTTTTGTACCCTATCCCCCCCCCCCCTTTTTTTTCTTCCCCATCCACCCTATCCCTTTTAAAGATGCCACTGGGTGGGAGGAAACTATTAAATTCTGTACTTAAAGAGAGATGGATTGATAATAAACTGCAATAGAAAGACAGGAAATTTATGGCCAAAGTGGGAGATAAGATGCTAGCTTCTGAATTGTTCCACTGGCTCTGGGTTCTATAATTCCAGATAGTTCTATCCTCCAGCTCACCTTGCTCAACTTCCAAGAATGGCTAGAAGAAACAAATTGTCTTACCTTATCACTTATGGGAAATCTTCCCTCTATTCAAGAGCACAAGTCCAGCCCCCACCAGCTGAGTAGATTTGGAATAAACTAGTTCAACAACACTGGGCTTTATCTACTTTAACACACATGGAGGCACTCAAGAATATGCACCTAAATATATTAAACTCATAGCATTCGTTCTTTCCTGATATTCAATGGCATGCTTGGGACAAAGAATAACAACTTCATTCACTATCACAGTTAGGCAAACTAGGGACAATGATACATCTCCATAAAAATCTTTTCCTTTTATGAGCACAACCTACCATTTTCTAAACTTATTTTTTCTAAAATAAATGTGTTAATATCTATACCATTTAATTCTATTTAAAAAAGCATTTATTAAGTGATTAGTAGGTACAGAGTACTGTGGTAGATATAAGGAAAATAATGGTCTCCCTTACCATTGTTACTTTTAATGGTAATGTGGAAATTTATTTTGATTTGGGGACCCTACCTTTGGGCTGAGATTAGAAAGCCTTGGGCCCCGCAGGGTTTTTTCTGTGTGGGAGGGGCTGGTTCCCCTCCCCGTCAGCTTCAGGTGAGCCAAAAAGCCCCATGGGCTGTATGAGAGGCAAGGTCAGATGGCTGGGGGACAAAGCCCCAGCTCCCCCGGCCCTGAGAGGATCTATCCCAGAGGTCCCTGGCTCATCCAGGCTGGGCTCTGGCGTAGCCCCTGCAGAGGTCCAAGGTGCTCAGCAGGTCCCAGGTGTGCAGCAGGGGCACGGGGCCCCTGGGTGTGGTCTAGCCTCCCCGGCTGCAGCCCTAATGTGGCCAGCAGATTAGTTTGGTATGTGTAGGGGCGCAGGGAGTGCTGACGCTTGAGTAGAGAGAAGGAAGATATAGATACCAGGGAGTTAGACAGAAAAGGGGCACACCAGAGGACTGGAAGCAAGTGAGAGGCCTGGAAGATTAAGAGGTTGGAGAGGATAGACAGGGAAGCTACTACAAGGACGCTAAGGAGACTGAGGCTATATAAGGAAAGGGGTGCGGACTGATTGAAGCAGACAGAACAAAAGGAGGGCTCTAGGAGCACTAGAATGCTAGAAGAGGAGGAGGCTAAAAAGTTCCAGGCAGGCAGGTGGAAAGAAGTCAGGTTGTACATTTAATTTCCCTGTATTTTTATGTTTAAATTGTATCTCATAAATAAACTCTGCTTTGTTTATTTAGTTAAGAGGCTTCTTAATCTTTTGCTTATCAATTTGGGAGCAGTGTGGAGAAATTTTTTAAATGGCCCATACTAAGTTAATAGCAGTCAGATAGCCAGTGAGTCAAAAGGCTACAGATTAGTCCTCCAGTCAGACTAGTCCCCCCAAATTAGCTAAAATATTTCCACATTTGAATGGCGACCACAGCAGGACTTACAGCCAAATTATAATTTTTCTAAAGTTATAATGTTTCATATAATTATAATTTTTCATATAAGTACAGTTATAAATTTTTCTAGATTAGTTAAGTTAATTTTTTTTTACAGTAACAAAATCCCAGTTATTAGAGTTCTTCAGACAGAGGTTGAACGAGCACTTGTCTGGAGGAATAGAAAAAGGATTCATAATTTGGTTAGAGGCTAAACTTACTTAAGAACCTCTAATGTCTATTCCAATGTTGAGATCCTATGAAAAATAAGGATTTTTTACTAGTCATATAACAAATTAATAATAAAATAATGAAAAGAAGTCACGGACCTGAGTTTTTTCATTTCTCCCAGAGATTATACTCACATAGTCATACTCAGTACTTTTAAAAAAATTATCTTATTTTTGATTTATTGAATAAAACAAGCATCTCCATAAGAGTACAATAAAAAAAAGTATTGCACATGTAACTACAAATCTACTATATATAATTTGCTATTCCTTTTAAATATATAATAGTTATTATAAATTACTTTTTATTTCTTTTCTTCCCTCTTCTCCACCCTAGAGATGGCCACCATTAGACACAGATGGTGTGTAGATATACACATATGCGTATATACATATGTATGTATTATACATATATGTGCATACTAGATACACATGTATATAAATATATGTATATATATATATGAAAAATTATTCCATACATACTTCTATTTATCAGTTCTTTCTCTGGATGCAGATAGCATCTTTCTTCCTATGTCCTTTATAGTTAATTTGGATATTTATAATAGTCAAAAATAATCTATTCATTCAAAGTCATTCTTAAAACAGTATTGCTGTTACTGTATGTAAAATTCTCTTGGTTCTGCTCATTTTGCTCTTCATTATTTCATGCAGGTCTTTCCATGTTTTTCTAAAATCATTGAGCTTACCATTACTTATAGCCCAGTAGTGTTCCATCACAATCATATACCACAACTTGTTCAACAATTCCCCAGTTTATGGGCATCACTGTAATTTCCAGTTCTTTCCCATCACAAAGAAAGCTGCTATAAACATTCTGGAACATGCAATTTTCTTTTTCTTTTTTCCCTAATTGTCTTTGGAAATAGACCAAGTAGTGATATCGCTGAGTCAAAAGATATAGGCAGTTAGATAACTCTTTGGCATAATACCAAATTACTCTCTAAAGTGGTTGGATTAGTTCACAGTTCAACCAACAATGAATTAGTGTACCAATTTTTCCACATTCCTTCCAACATTTGTCTCTTCCTCCCTCAATCATTTTAGCCAATTTGGTAGATACAAAACGATATCTCAAGTTTGTTTTAATTTGAATTTCTCTAATAATTCAGAGTATTTTTCCAAATGATTATTTTTTCTTTTTTAATTGTATTTTTGATATATGATTATATTTTACACATATATCAGACATAGATATATGCATATAATTTTCTACATTATAGGAGAATTTAGGACCAAAGAAGATATAGAGAATAAAATTAAATATAAATTGTTTTGTTACTCAGTATCTAATGCATAATGTTCATTGTAAAAATACAGTTAAGAAAGGCATTTGTTAGGTTAGAGAGTTTATAAACCCTGTAAATCACAGATAGGAAAAAAACACCGCCACCCTGTCCTTGGACTGTTCTCAATGAATGTAGCTCAGTGACATTTCATAAGGTAACACTCCAATTCAGAGAATCATGAAAATAGAAAGCACTTTGGGGCCCAAGCTATTGAGCCCCTCCTCTTATCTAATATGGCAATCCCCTCCGTAATAGTATTGATAGTCATCTAACTTCGATTCCCCACCAAATTGTCTAAATCAATCTTGTTATAGATTAATGAGTATTTATTAAATGCCTATTATTTGTCAGACACTGTGTTAAGTTATTGGTACAACAGAGACAAAAGTGAAGCCTTATATACAAGGAGCTTACAATCTAGTGGGGGAGTGGTAGAGAAAACATAGACATATATAATTATATGTAGAATACATAGAAAATGTATACAAGATGGTTTAGGGCTAGGGAGATCATGAGAACTTGCTTAATCTGGCTTTCCTCATTCTGTATGTTTTTATTTCAGACTAATTTTCAATAATACATCCCACTACTTCTCAAAACACACCCTGAATTCCAATTCAAATCTACTCTTCACTATGATATCACTGATCCCAATGCCTTTTCTTCTCTGACCTTTTATTTTTATTGTTTCCAGCATGTAAAATGTCTTTATTCCCATCTCTGCCTGTCAAAACCCTTCCTGTTCTTCCAGGTTAAACTAAAATGCTAACTTTCCTAAACACCTTAGTCATTTATGATCTTTCATCCCTTTAAGATCTGAAGACTGCATAGTTTTAACTGTCTTGAGAATTAGCCATATTCTTATTTTTTATTAATTTGTATAAATATTTCAATACTAGACTATAAGTTTCTTGAAGGAAGGACTATGTATTCTTCATATATCTATCTACCAAAGTACCTTGAACAATGTAAAGATTTGAAAAGTATCCTTACTATGACTTACTTTACTTTTGATTAAGTGAATGAGTGCCAACACATTCCTTTTTTTTTTTTCCGGACACTTCTAATCACTAGTAACTTGTTAGCACTACTTGGCTAACTTGTAATTCCATCTATTAGTTATATTTCAAACTCTGAAGCAATATTCAAGCATTTTCATATGAAAAATACTTGAGAAAACTTGATATGTTTGGTCTGGAGAAAGAAGAAACATGAGCAGAATATAATAGTGGTCTTCACATATTTGAGGGGTTTCCAGGTGGATGAGGTATTAGAATTAGGATGTACCTGAAATGGATGATTAACTTCTACAGTATTCTCTCATGAGGCATTTTTCCCATATGATTAAGGCCACCAGATATTCTTCAGGATGACAACACATAGTAATTCTCTATTGCTAGAATCTGTGTAGTTAACATACAGTATGGATCTCTGATGTCACAGGCCCACTACACATCCACCCATACCCACAATTTCTCTTCTATTGTGTCACTCATTTTCTTCCATTAGACAATGACAACACTTAGGGACCTAGAATCAGTGTGCTACCTGGTGAGCTACTGGTATGAAAATCTAATGGCAATATGAAATTTTGTAAGTGTTCATCATTAAAATACTTCAGTTGTACTCCCATCTAGAGTATACAGTCACCTAATTCCTTATATTTCTAAGTGGAGGAAGGATATTTGCCACTCTTCCCTCCCAATATTTCTACATGGCTCATCAGTTATCAATTAAATTGTTAAACAGGAAAGAGCTAACCACCAAGCCTTGGGGAACTTAAATTATTTATTTCTATAGATTATTATGATATTCATCACTCATTTTGTTATGATATTTTTATTATGAATTTAATATTCATTAACAAACATGAGCATTTCAAATTATAAAGATGAACCTTACCCTCTAAAAAAGAGGGACAGTATATAAAAATGTTACCTTATGTCAAATATAGTTGTCTTTTTAAAAGTGTGTATTAAATTTAGCATGGCAGCAACAAAATTGTCTTGTTTGCTTATGATGATCTCTCTTAAATGAACATTCCAACTTATCTTCACTATCGGATTTTTTCCCATGGAGGCACCAAATTCTAGGATTCCCTGTCTAGTATTATATTAAAGTCCTTATCATTGATGAATTCATGGAAGGCTCATGAAGTAGTTTTGCAATATTTCAGGTATGTGGTGTAAAAAAAAATAAAATTAAGAAACTCTAATGATAGCTTTTTAACCTATCTATCAATACGATTGGCATTCTCCTACCAAAGATATGATTTGTGAAATACATCATATGCCTGAACTAAAAGCAAAGTGAGCATTTTCAAGCCTCCTCTGACTGTTTAATTTCTGTTATATTTTTCTTCCATAAAAGATAACTGTTCTGTGCTACTCCATCATCTACTCAGCTAAAAATAGTCTCTTGTGGCATTGGGACATGTGTGTATGCAAATGCTTTCTTGAATTTCAAGCATTTATTGAATTCTCAGTCAGTACTACTAAATATAATGGAAAGAAACCACTTTCCTACCACTGATGCTTCACCCTATGGTTCGAGGGCTAGCACTGAGATACTATAGCTTACTGGTAAAGAACAATGTAATCTCAAGAATGAAACTTGGCTTGCCTAGAGAAAAAAACAACAAAACACTTTTGCTACTGTTATAGAAGTCAGGAAGCTTCATCATTACCTCTATAAGCTCTGCCTTTATAATTTGTACTAAACAAAAGTTTCATACAATTTTTTATGAGCATGGGATTGTATCCTTAATAATACTATTAATCATGTTACATCTAGTCTTTGTATGATTACCTATCTGTTTGTTTGTTGTTTGTTTGTTTTTAATCTCAGTATATGTGACCACAGGTTTGAAATAGCTTTATTGACTTATCTAAGGACATACCTTTTAGTCATGTTTCCTGGATAAATAATAGTGCCCAGTGCTACCTGCTATTATTAAATTCATATTTTATCCTTCCACTAAAGTAATTGATATTAGAATATTTCCTTGATCTATTTCTTCAGCATGATAAAAAATACATTTAAATAACCCTTAAAGATGCCCAAACAATCTTCCTCAAAACAACCTTGTCAGGAAGGATACTTGAGTATTTTTATCCTTATTAACAGATGAGGAAAATAAAAGTCTGATAAACTGTTGAATCCTAATTGGTTCATACTCTTTTTTTTTTTTTGGTGGGGCAGTGAGGGTTAAGTGACTTGCCCAAGGTCACACAGCTAGTAAGTGTCAAATGTCTGAGGCCACATTTGAACTCAGGACCTCCTGAATCCAGGACCAGTGCTTTATCTACTGCACCACCTAGCTGCCCCGGTTCATACTCTTGAAATAAATCTTTAAGTGAATATATAGTATATAAATGAAGCTATAGAAGTATATAGATGCAGTTCACAGATGTCATGACTAGATATGATCTGAGACCTGGCCCACTTTTACAGAGTAGGACCATTCTAGCATCACATTTCCCTCCACTCAGCAGCATAGTAGTGGGGTAGGAATGTGGAGAAAGGCAGAAGGCAGGATTCTGGCCCTTTGAGGATGTGATCTCTCTTCCAGTCTCCAAGATAGGTACCAGGCAAGAATTATCTCTGTCTTCCACTTTTTAGAACCTGAGATACAATTCTGGGGGCGGGGGGGTGGGTGAATAAAATAATGAAAACCAATTCCCTGATTATTCTCAAAGTAGGAGGGCAGTTCTTCAGTTCTTCATCAGTTTTATTTTCTTCCTACCAAATACTGATTGCACAAAAGACCATGACAAGTAGCTGTTGATTAAAGAAAGCAGTCAACAGCAATCAGAGAATGTTACACCTATTAGAATATACCCCAAGAATAGGTGAATGAATAAGCTCTTTGGCTGAAAGAAAAATCAGATCTTTGTTCAAAGCAGGAGACAGGAAGCAATCTCATTCTCAGGGACTACAAGTGCTAGAAGTTAAGGGACATTATGAGAACTGGCTCCTCACCTGTCCCATAGATCCCAGGGCTACTATCAGCATCAAAAATTTCCACTTTGACTGTCTTATGGTGCTTTCTTTTTTAAAATTTTTTGCCAGGCAATAAGGGTTAAGTGACTTACCCAGGGTCACACAACTAGTAAGTGTCAAGTATCTGAGGCTGGATTTGAAATCAGGTACTCCTGACTCCGGGCCGGTACTCTATCCACTGTGCCACCTAGCTGCCCCTGGCTCTATAATTCTTGAAAAATTAATATGAATCTTAGAAATAGGTCTACATAGATCATGGGGCAGGTGTGCCTGTGTGCCAGATTAACCAGGTGCATGCCATCTGGAGCAATATCTTCAGGAAAAGACCAGTCATGATGTTCACTCCAGTGTCACCTATCATGTACACATGATAGTAATCAAGCCTTCATATATTGTTGGGAAATTAAGTGCCTTTCATTAGGCAATATTAAGTAACCTGATTTATGTTATATTCCTTTATAGTCGTTTGACTTTCAAAATCAAATATGGGCGGGGCAGCTAGGTGCCTCAGTGGATAAAGCACCGGCCCTGGATTCAGGAGTTCCTGAGTTCAAATCCGGCCTCTGGCACTTGGCACTTACTGGCTGTGTGACCCTGGGCAAGTCACTTAACCCCCATTGCCCCCACACACTAAAAAAATCAAATATGGGGCAACACAGAATTGCATCTAGACGATGATTGATATGAACAATACCCAGATTCTCTATAGGTGGTCAAGATAACATGATGATCGCCTGCAGAAATAGCCATTGACCACTATTTCTCTCTTCTGTCACATTCTACTAACAGCATTCCCCCAAATATGGAAGAACTTATGAATCATTCATTTTAAATTGTGCTGTAGACTCTCTTCACTCTGCAGGAGAAAGTTAATGAGTTTTCTATCTCTTTAGTACCCCCCCCTTTTCTCTCTCTTGTCACTAATTTAAATTTGTTCTAGCTCTTCAAAATATTTTTCTGTCTTCTTGAATTGTATCTTTCATCCTGTCTCTCTAATGTATCTTGAGGATAGAGGGCTATATATCAGGCCTCATTATCTTTTGCTTTAGCCAGAAGACCAATATGCAATCATGGCACGAAGAAGCAGGCAAGACAAGCAAAGCACATGCCCTTTCCAATAGAGACCAAAGATAAAAGCAACATATTCCTTAAATTTTTTATGTATCTTTTTTTTTGTAAATCTTAATTTATGAATTACTTATTAGCATAAAATAATTTTGTATCAGAACTGTCTAAATAGCTTTCATTTTCCATATTAATTATACTTTCTCCTTTTATAAAAATTATTTTACAGTTATTATTTTTACGTTAAAATGTACTACATTCAAAGCACTATTAACATTGGTTTGCCCTTTTACCAGTGAATTGGCCATTATAATAATAAAGACATATTGCCTTTTCTTAGATACCTGAAATTTTTTTAGTTTTTTTCTAATAAAAATCATAACCAAAATACATTTATGCTGATTTAATGCCTGCCAGGTCTCTATTGCAAACCAGCTGCTATTCATGAGCTATTATTAGAAATATATTTTTTGTTTCACTGATGAATGTTTTGGTGACTAGTGTTAAGATTTTTGGAACTCTTCTGATAATTCCTTGTCCTAAAATTGAGGCTTTATACTTCTGTCACTTCTAGGGGAATTTTTTAAAAGGTTCAAAATATAATTTTATAGTATAAAAGGTGACTTTGATAGAAAATATTAATTGGGAAAACTTAAAACTTGATGGATTTAAGGAGATTGTGTTACATTATTTCTCTTCATTGTAAACAACCTTAAATAACTATCTCTAGTAAAATAAGCTGCTTAATGTTTTATTTATTAATATTATTTCTTAACTTCCTGTCTCACTAGCCAATTACTTCATTTCTAATTCATACTTAATGATTAATATTTGCTTCTAAACTACATATTTTTAAATGAAAATGGAAATTTTCCATTTATGATTTAATTATATAGCTTATGACATACTTGCATTAAAACTGTTGGTAATGAAAATAATCATATACCTCCCTGTCAGCTACAGATCTTAATGTGTGAGTCAGGGAGTGGCAAACTTTAATTTGCTTTACTTTATGCAGAAAAATAAACTGACAATTCTCTCTTTCAATGATGTTGATAGGAATTGATGTGGGTGCTCAATTACATGATTCAAACATGTTTAAAGAAATTAATGGATTGGTTCAATCAGTCTGTACATATTATCTCTTAACAGAGAAACAATTTTATTTTTATCATTGCAGTGGTATATGAAGACATTACAAGTTTCAAATAAGCATAAGTTGATCTTATTAATTTATTTTTTCAGTATTTAATGCTCACATCTTTATCATCAATATTTCAAAAGAAACTATATACGCTGAGTGAAACAGGAAGATGAGTCTTCCTGAGTTCAAATCTGTGTGACCCAGGCAAGTCACTTAACCCTATTTGCCTCTGTTTCCTCATCTGTAAAATGAATGAACTGGAGAAGGAAATAGCAAACCATGCCAATATCTCTGCCAAGAAACCCCTAGTGTGGTCAAAAAAACAAAGTCAGAAACAACTGAAAATGACTGAACAACAAAAATCTAAATTTTGATGTTTTTTTTTCTAAAATAATTTTAGCATTTATAACTAAAGTTGCATAAATTTAAAAATTAAGCAATCTATTTAATTTTAGTATAAATTTAGTATTATTAAGTAACTGAAATTAGCAAGGAGATATCTATGTGTATATATCTATGTGTATATATATGTGTGTGTATTTATATATATATAATCATACATGTATGTACATATATTTGAATAATTTTTCATATTAGCACTTTTTCTTTGATAGTTTTTATGAAATGAGAATAATCCTTGTGATACCAGTCTCACAAGGGATGTGAGTATTAAATAAGTTAATATATGCAAAAAGCATTGTAAAATTCTTTGTGAATGTAAGGTATTACTATTTTTGACTACATATAAAGAATTCCACTTAATTTTCATCACTATAAAAACTTTTGTTAAAATGCCTATGTGGAGGGGCAGCTAGGTGGCACAGTGGAATAAAGCACTGGCCCTGATTCAGGAAGACCTGAGTTCAAATCTGCCCCTCAGGCACTTGACACTAGCTGTGTGACCCTGGGCAAGTCACTTAACTCTCATTGCCCTGCAAAAAAAAAAATGCCTATGTGGTTTCTTATTTTCTTGAGAAGCTCTCCCAGCATGACTCCCTACCCTCAAAGACATTTCAATTCAAATGTATGCAATATAGCCTAAGATATCACCCACCTGATCTAGAGTCTGAATTGTTATAATTTCTATACTACACTACAAAATTTTCATTTCCTTAACATATTTGTGACATAAGTAGGACATTACCCCTATTTTGTTGTTGAGGAAGCTGAGAATGAGTGAATTAAGGTGACTTGGTTAAGATCTTACTCCAGAACCAAGATAAGAACCAAGCTTTCTTTCCAGCCATTCCTTCCATACTCTCCTGTGCTTCTGTAACTGTTAATGTGGTCCCACAATTTATCAAAATGTATTTGTTTGCATTTTACAGTCACCAAGGTGATCTGTTTCCTGGCTATATACTCCTTTCCTATTAAATCTCTTTTTATTTAATATATATATTTGGATACTCTGGTGCACCTTGAATAATGGGAAGGATTCCATTAATGCTAGAAATACTAATTAAGTGCAACACTGTACTAGATAAACAATTAGTTAGGACACAGTCCTTGACCTTGGAAAGAGTCCAGTGAAATGCAATAGAAATTGCTTTGGAGTTATAAAGTGAGTTCTGAGTGGACCAGCTAAATGATAGGAGATTTTGTGACCTGGAGAAGAGAAATCTAAATTACAGATTTTTATTACATGGAGAAATATACCAAAAGATGGATTAACAACTGCTCTCCTTTTCCACTGAGAACTAGATTTACATTAAACAGTTCAGAGAATTATTCTATTATTGTTTTGCACAAAAGCATTACCAAAGGAGGCTATAGAATGGATTGGTGTGGCTACATTCCATACATGCTGGCACTCTGCTGAGTACTATACAAGTGTTATTTGAGAATAGGGGTTCTTGGCTTGGAGTCTAAATGGATAGATTTTAAGAGATCTGTGAACTTGAATTGGGGTGGGGAGATTACATCTGTATTTTCACTAATCTAACTGAAAAATTGCTATTCCTTCAGTTGTGATTTGCAGAAAACAAACAACAAATTTGACAAAGAGTCTTTAGGCTTTACCATAATACAACAGGGTTCTGTGCTATACACACACACACACACACACACACACACACACACACGTTGAGTCATTGTTATAGAAGATCCTTATGTGAACTTTTAAAAATACGTGAGAGAACTACCCACCCTTAACATCAATCAATCCAGCATGTATTTAGATTAAAAACTGGATAAAATACCCCAATCTGAGAAATTCTATTATTTCTATGTTGAAGGAAATAAAATTAGTACATGAAAGAGAAAACTTAAAAGATAAGTAAAGGGGCAGCTAGTTGGCGCAGTGGATAGACCACCGGCACTGGAGTCAGGAGTACCTGAGTTCAAATCCGGCCTCAGACACCTAACACTTACTAGCTGTGTGACCCTGGGCAAGTCACTTAACCCCAATGCCCTCACTAAAAAAAAAAAAAAAAAAAAAAAAAAAAGTTAAGTAAAACTAACCATCTTTTTAGTCCCATCCAAAGTCAAATTCAGGTAAAGCATGTATAATAGAACTATAAAAAACTTGAGTCACACTTTGCAAATTTGGCTCTATAAACAAAATAGGGTAGTATAATATGACTCTTTTTTTATTCTTTCTCTTTCAACCAGATACTGCTTATATAAAACCTAAATGGGGCAAACTGTTTAATTATCCTATTTTGTGACTTGTCTCAAATTAAACCTCAGGGATTCATCCCCAAACAGACACCAATTTCATCAATTCTCTGAGCTTTCTGCTAAAATTACTATACAAGTTACTAATTAAAAGTAATTGTAGACAGAGTTAGAAATATCATTTCAAATGACCACATAATAGTTTCCTTTTCACAGGATTAAATGTATACAATTTTTTTTTAATGTAACACAAAGGAACAACATTGCTCTGCAGTGTGTACAGAGAACTACTTTGTCAAATAGCCACAACAATCCATCCTTTCCTGAATGTATTCCGAACTGCTTCTCTAAGTGGTTTGCTTTAAAAATGTGCTTTTAGAATAAAGAGCTGCTAAACTGTAAATGAATTCATGCTATGCTAATTATCCATTTGGAACAGCATTTAATCGCACACCTAATTGCACATCTAGTAGTTTCTGAATGGGTAAAACTCAATCTAAAAAGAAAAATGTATTTCTTAAAATGACAGTGATAGTTGTATTTAGAAGTATAAAAGTAAGAAACTGAGCAGCTTACTCTAGAAAAATTAAATGAACGAAAAATATTATTTTCATCCACTGAACATTATATGTCATATAAACCCCTTTACTTATAGTGACGTCCTCATGTGTATATAATACATCACTCTTAAATTAGGTTCATGAAATAGAGGAAATAATCTGTAATTCATATGGCTTAACATATTCCCTTATTCTGATTTTCTAATATTTTTAGTAAGATTATAGATTTTGAGGTTCGACGGAATCCTTGGATGCTTTCCAGTCCAATTGTTTAGCTTTAAAGATGAGAAAACTGAGACCCACACAAGCAAAGTGACTTGCCTATGGTCTATAAGGAATCTTTTGCAGAAGCAGAATTCTGAGGCCAGACTCTCTTTTTTTTGGGGGGGGGGGCTCGGCAATGGGGGTTAAGTGACTTGCCCAGGGTCACACAGCTAGTAAGTGTCAAGTGTCTGAGGCCGGATTTGAACTCAGGTCCTCATGAATCCAGGGCCGGTGCTTTATCCACTGCACCACCTAGCTGCCTGGCCAGACTCTCTTAATCCAAATCCTGGTCTCCTTTAACCACACTATGCTGCCACCTTTTTACAAGTCCTTCTCTTCCTCAACTTCTTTGTGACTGTTGGCCATCCTGTCATTAAAATTTTCCTCCTTTATGTTCATTATATTACACTATCCTGGTTCTCTTACTTCTTTATAATATCCTTTCATCATCTCCACCCCCCCCAACCTTCCATTTCCTTCCATCCCATACACACACACACACACACACACACACTCTCTCTCTCTCTCTCTCTTAAATATAGATCTTCCCCAATGTTTTATCCTAAATACTTTTCAATTGCTCATTGGGTATCCTTACTTCATTGTCCTCCTGTTACTTCAAATTTAACCTGTCAGGAAATCAAGCCATTTTTTCAGTAGTGCAGGAAACATTGACCTGCAAGCAAGGGTATGCTGAGGTCAGTGCTTACTAGCTTATGCTTTCTCAATTTTTGGTTTGTACATTTACACCTTAGAAATCAACAAATACTACTTAACAGGGCTTAACAATAAATTTTGTTTTGTTGATTGTTTAGAACACTGGTATCAGACTTAAATAGAAACTAAGGGCCACTGAACACATTTGGTTACATATTGAGTTAGAAAATTGTATATTAACACAATCATTTTTATATTTTTTCTCATATACTTTCCAATTACATTTTAATCTTTTTCACACAACACTTTGGAGTGTTCAACTTTCAAGCACTTGGTTTGACACCTTCGGTATAGACAATATTGTTATGGGAAAATGTTAATGATTCATTCATTAAAAGTATATTATACTTGGAGGGCAGCTAGTTGGCACAATGGATAAAGCAATGGATTCAGGAGGACCTGAATTCAAATCCAGCCTCAGACACTTGACACTTACTAGCTGTGTAACCCTGGGTGAGTCACTTAACCCCAATTGCCTCAAAAAAAAAAGGAACTAAGAAGGAAGAAAAAGTATATTATACTTTTCAGGGGAGCCAGTTGTTTAAATATTTAGCAGCACACACCTGCCTGACAATCAGGAGACTTTGGTCCAGTAAGCTCATTAAGGCAGGGACTGTTTCCATTTGTTGAATGTATAACACACTTGAAAAATGTTGAATTGAACTGAATAACCTCAATTTTGCCCCATTTGTGTAACTTTGGGCTTCATTTTTCTCATCTGCAAAATAAGACTGAAATATGATTTTTCTCATTCTTGAGAGTCATGATTCCCTTGTTCTCTATCCAAAATAACATAACTGGAGGTGTTGCATTTTACATCCATTACTTAAAGGTCATTTGGTCTTAGTCATCCAACACAGATGAATTTTCCAGAATCATTCTAGCTATTGCACTCTAAGTTCATGGGTCATTTTAGTTATTCTTCCGAAAACTGTTATTCCAACATTGAGGGATCCAGCCAGTATAATATAACCCCTCCTTCTCTAAAAACAAAGGAATAGAAGGTAAAAATGAGAAAGAAAATATATTATTTAATTTTATTGGATATACATTTTATTAGGATTCTTGGAGACAGGTATTTGAATTATTTAAGTTTTATCCTTCATATTGAACTCATATTCTTTCATCAGCCCAAGATTTCCTTCACTGTGAAAGGGAGACAGTAAAATTAAGCACATTATTTTAATATAACAGAACTAAAGGCAATTTTGTCCATGGAGAAGCAATCAGCATTAGATCATTGGAAAGACCAAAGATTTTGCTACTTCAACACTATAAGTTTAAATGAGACATAAAATGGAAAACGGGTTGCTTCTGGCTAAATTTCTTTGATTTGAGTCCTATTATTTCTGCCCTTGCTCTACTCTCCATCATCTTGAAGATATTTTACTGATTTTAAATTTCTGTTATTTCACATGCTTACTAGTGAAAACCATTTTTCAACTAAGCAGGAGGCTAAGAATATTTCTTGGTGCAAAGGAGAGGTGACCTCTTGTCTTCATCAAGTTATACTTGATTTCACATGATGTTGGTAGTTAGGTGTATTGTGTGGTTTATCTCAGCCCCTCTGAATTATTGCCCTCACCCCCAAATTCTGAGAACCTCAAAACGTGAATTCACTATGAATCAAGCATGAATTGATATCAAGTCACCTTGTGAGCAAATGGTTCAAAACACTCCAAGATGGAAAGCAAAATATATATACAACATGAAGCAAACACATAGATTTTACAACAGGAACTCATGAAAATGAAAGTCACCAATAATAAATCCCTCCATACCAGAGACTTATATAGTTTCAGTCATTAACAGCCACATAGTAGCCTGGACATTTGGCAGGTATTGCCTCTTACAGTTTCTTTTTTTTTTTCTTTTAAGTCATGTAAAAATTCCCATATTAGCTAGTTGTGAGAGAAAAAAGTCAAAAAAAACCCAAAACTTCAGATTAAGGAATTGTCAAAGAGGAAATAGAAAAAAAAAATTGTAAATGTGTTTCCATCTGTTTTCAGATACTGTCAGTTCTTTCTCTGCAGATGGGCTGCAATCTTCATAAGTCTTTCAGAGTTATATTGTATCATTGCCTTGCAGAAAATAACCACATGCTTCCCAGAATATCATCCCCACTATTGCTGTTATTTTGTATAGAGTACATTTCACTCTGCTTCAGTTCATGTAGGTCTTTCCAGGGTTTTTCTGATAGTATCCTGTTCATCATAAACTTTATATAGTACCTTCATGTGAACTACCTCTCCCCAGACCATCTCTCCCTTCTCCCTCCCCCAGTTTATTGTCTCCTACACCTCAACCCTATTTTAAGATGTCATCATGGATTAGTTAGGTGGGCACAGTGGACAAAGCACCAGCCCTGGACCCAGGAGGCCCCAAGCCCAAATCCAGCCCCAACATAAGACCCCCACCCTGTCTGCCCTACAAAGAACAAAACATAAATGCTTTACAGATATCATCTCTTCATATTCAGTTCAGCCCTATCTTCTGTGAATTTCTTACTGAGATAGTTCTTATGATTTCAAAGTACATCTTCCATGTAGGAATGTAACAGTTTGATCTTTTAATATCCCTCATGAAGTCTTTTTCCTGTTTACTTTTTTTATGCTTCTCCAGGATCTTGTATTTGAAAGTCAAATTTTCTATCCAGTTCAGGTCTTTTCATCACAAATGCTTGAAAGACCTCTTTCTCATTGAAATCCCATTTTTGCCTCTGAAAAATTATAATCAGTTTTGCTGGGTATGTGATTTTTGGCTGTAGTCCCAGTTCCTTTGCCCTCTGGAATATCATACTCCATGCCCTTTGGTGCTTTAATGTAGAAGCTGCTAGGGAGCTCCACAGTATTTGAATTCTTTTTTTCTAGCTGCTTGCAGTATTTTCTCCTTGACTTGGAAGTTCTAGGATTTGGCTATAATATTCCTGGAGGTTTCCCTTTTGGGATCTCTTTTAGGAGGTTATCAGTGGATTCTTTCAATTTCTATTTTAGCTTCTGCTTCTAGAATATCAGGGCAATTTTTCCTCACAATCTCTTTGGAGGATGGTGTCTAAGCTCTTGTTTTGGTCATGGTTTTCAGGTAGTCCAATGATTTTCAAATTATCTCTCCTAGATTTTATTTCTAGGTCAGCTGTTTTCCAAGGAGATATTTCACATTGCCCTCTATTTTTTCATTCAATTGGATTTGCTTTACTGCATCTTGTTTCTCATAAGGTCACTAGCTTCCATTTGTTCAATCCTAATTCTTAGGCAGTTATTTTCATCAGACAGTTTTTTAATCTCCTTTTCCATTGGCTTTTCAAACTGTTGACTTTTTCTCATGACTCTCCTGCATCGCTCTCATTTCCCTTTCCATTCTTTCCTCCTTTTCTCTACATCTTCTTTCTATTTCTCCTACTTTCTCTTCAAAGTCCTTTTTGAGAGCTTCCATGGCCTGAGACCAGTTCATATTTTTCTTGGAAGCTTTGGATGTTGGAGCTTTGACCCTGTTATTATCTTCTTCTTCTGAGGTTGTATTGTGGTCTACCTTACCCCCAAAAAAGTTTTCGATGGTCCTTCTGCTTTCTCTGCCTACTCATCCTGTCTTACTATTTCTTGGCTTTTAACTCCTTCTTAAAGTGTGGCACTGCTTCCAGGACACACTGTTCAAGTTATAGCGTGGCCTGGGGGGATGATTGGGCTTCTTCTCAGCCTGCCTGGCCTTGCTTTCATTTGATTTTAAACTCTCCACTAGGGGGTGGGGGGTCTGCTTCTCGGCTCCACTCCTGTTCTCAGCTTCAGAGCTCCCAGTTGTTTTGGGTTGAGGAGAGGCAGGCTTTAATCTCACCTGGCCTGTTCTCAGGTTCGGAGATAACCTCAGGCCTGCTTTACTAAGCAGCCAACCAGCAAAGCTTTCTGGGGTGTGGTTCTCAGCTTCAGATGAGACTGCTCCCCTGCTCCCCTCCCCTACCTGGGCCTTCTGCCACTCAGGATTTCTTCCTGGTTGCCTGCTAGGGTGGGACAGTCGAATCCTTCCCCCCAGTCCACTGGTACCCCTGCACTTACACCCCCCTCCACATACCCCCACACCCATGCCCGGGCCAGCCGTTCAGTCCGACTGCACACTAGGTTCCAGAAGATGCTGGTGCTGCAGCCGATTCAGAGGCACTGGGGCAAATTCCTCAGGGCGGTTGTCTGGCATGTTGGCCTGATTGCAGGGTTAGGCTTTATTCGTGGCCCAGCACGGCCCCCTGAAATCTTCTATAACTGGAGAAAACTCTCAGCCTGTATTTTTGTGTTTTTTTTTCTGTCCCAAGGGTTCTTTTATTGCTATTTTTGGGGTGATTGTATCAGGACCCCTGTGGGTTTAATGTCTTTCCTCTGCCATCTTGGCTCCACCCCCCTTATAGTTTCTTAATGGTTTCTGTTCTATGCAGACCCCAGCATATGGTTTCAAGTGCTTCTACCCAAAAAGAGCACTTTTCTCCTTCTTCCCCTCTGTGATTTCTTTGTTCTCAGTGATATAGCAGTATGGTAATGCTCCTCAGGCATTACTAGCATTTTTTTTTCCAGAGAAAGAATTTTCTTTGCCTTGAACAACATCCCTGCCCAGTAGAAGGTGATGATCTAGTGTCTTCGTGTTAGGACACACATCTTTTCCTACATTATAACTTATTATAATGTAGGAAATAATTATAATTATAATATTATATTAAAATATAATATAATATTATTATAATAAAATTATTATAAAGGATTGTAGATTTAGAGGTAGAAGGGGACCTTAGAAGCCATTGAGTCATTGAATCTAAACTCTTAATTTTACAAATGAGGAAACTGTGGCATGAAGAGATAAAATGTTATTGCAAGAGTCACACAACTGATAAGTACGTAAGTTTGAACTGGGTCATCCTTACTCCAAGACTAGTTCTTTATAAACTGACCTATTTGACATACATGAGGCCTCTGCCATGGATTCTCTTCTTTGTATCACACTTTCTGAAGATCTCTGGAACCACGGTACTTTGTCTGGAAAGGGCACATATGAGGAATAGAGAAAAGGTCAATTTATTTAAACTATAGAATATATGAAGAAAAACAATGTATAGTAAGCTTTTGAAAGTTGAGTTCGAGCAATGATTGTAAAGTGCTTTAAATACTAAACAGAATAATTTGTATTTGATTCTAGAAGCAAATGGGAACCTCTAGAGCTGGTTGAGCAGAAGAGAGATAGAATAAAACCCAAAGACATTTTAGGGCCTCTATAAAGTGTAAATTGACTGGAGTAGCCTCTTGAAGGCAAACTCATGATTTAAGTGATTCATGAGGAATAAATATCTCGCCAGTTATTTGTCTCCTTTATTTCTTTAAAGAGAATTTGTACTTGTATTGAAATGGGTTGTGTAGAGTCCTGAATAAATCAAGTTCAAAGTAAATAAAAATATAGAAGCAAAGGGGTCTTTAATTGAGATAAAGAGGGTCACACCCTTGGGCACCCATGTGTCTGAGTACATGGAGTCCACCATAAAAACTTACAGAAAGGTTTTTATACATTCAGGAAGAAAAAGGGAAGTGTGTGTGTTGGAGGGGGGGGGGGCGGAGTGGTGTACAATGACAGGGAGGTTATAGAGAAGCAGGGCCTGTCATGAAGTTCCAGCTGCCTTTGGTAATTTGAGCAAGAAAAACCTACTTCATGCTGGTTATTTCACCCTTCACAGTCCAATCTTAAAGAGATAATGCAAAGAGTCTAGGTTCACTTTCCATAGCCAAGACTAACCCAAGATTTTGTTTACAGGATAAACAGAACTTAGATTCCCAGGGTGGAGTCCAATTCAATGTAGTTGAGAATAAAATGCCTTAAGATTCTGGAATGCAATGACATTCTCTAGAAGTGGGGTTCTCTTATTGTCAGTATGACCTTTTGACAGTGAAGGGATATTACATTTGATATTAACAATATTAAAATTTATCTTTCCATCAGTCACATGTGATATGCTGGGTAAATTCTCAGAATGTTTTAGACATTTTTATTCCATTATCCCACCTTCTATAGGAAGTTTCTCCCAATCCCTTCATTACTAGAGCTTTAACATTTTGTTTACATCATTAGACTATGAATTGCTTGGGAACAGAGACTGATTTTTGTCTTTTTTTCTAAACTAGCTTTTAATATAGTGCCTGTCACATAGTAGGAATACTTAATTCATTTAATCAATTTATTAATGGCTGTTGGATTATTAATAATATTTTTTCAAATGAGTTTGTACTCTAAATTAATATTCCTGTTGCCTTCCACGTCTCTCTCAAGCAAAGTGTTAGCTGAAGTGGTTTAAGAGTTAGGTATTTTCCATCAGTTAAATTTCTCTAAGAAATGGTGACAGAATTAGTGTCTTTCATTTTATCAATTTGACATTTTTAGAATCAATAGTGTCTTTACATATGTGATATAAGTTGTTTTTGTTTTCTGTATCATCTTCTTATTTCCATTCTTTGATTTAGATGTACATGTATATAAACTATATATATATATATATTTTGGAGAGCAATTGGGGTTAAGTGATTTGCCCAAGGTCACACAGCTAGTAAGTGTCATGTTGATGTAGGAGGCAAAAAAGAGGTTAACAGAAAAACGTAAGACCCAAGCTCTAGTTCAGATATGAGCTCTAAGAGGGGATTCAGATCCCAGTTAATGGATAACTTAGGGATGTTAAGGATGCTAAGTTCTCTTACCCACAGTAATCAGTACCAATAATGGGAACAGAGGGAGCTAGGATATGAAGTTCTAAGACTATAACAATGATACATTGACAGGCTATAGAAACTCAAACTAGAACTAAATGATAAACGAAGATGTTTTGAAACTAGTTATGGGAAACAGAAAGAGATAGTCACAGAAAAGACCAAATTTGTCCCCAGATTTGCCATATGATGTGGAAACCCCAAAAACACACTTCCACAGAAAAAGGTACCCACCTCGGGTGTTGGCTTAGAACCCCAGGAACTCCAAATTAGGACAGGCCCTCCCCTGTACCTCCCTAAGGTGGAGATTATTATAATGGACTGATAATCAGTTTATCCATACTATAAATATAACTGTCTTTTCTTTCACTATTTGAGAGATACTTTTCCACTTTTCTGGTTCTCTCCTGTGGTCACTCACAGTATTGCAATCAAAATTGGGAAACTGAGTCACTGAGTCTTCTTTTGGGACAACTCACGATCAGTTTGACCCAAATTCCATCCCACATCAATGTGCCTGAGGCTAGATTTGAACTCAGGTTCTCCAGACTCTAGGGCTGTCACTCTATCCACTGTAACACCTAACTGCCCCCACCCTGTTGAAATGAGTAAATTTTCTTCTTTATATTATGTGTAATATTGCCAAGTCCAAATCCTACTCCTTCCATCTGAGTCCTTGATGAGTATATTAATGGTAATGAAAATCTAGAAACAAATATGCTCACAGCAATTGGGAATAACTAAATAAATTATGGTATGTAAATGCAATAGAATGTTACTGCTGGTTTTAATGATCTGGCATGATAAATTTCATCCCAAATTTTCATTTTTAGTCTCTTATACTTTAGAAAATGAAATGTGTTCCCTGTAAGCAGCATGTTACTGAATTTTGCTTTTTAATTCAATCTGTAATTGTTTTCTATTTTATTGAAGAATTTAGCCATTTGCATTTATCATTTAATTGTTAGGTTTGTCTTTTCCTCAGTCATATTCTTGGAAGAGAATATTTTATTCTTATCTATTCCTATTCCAAATTATCAAAATTAATCCTAATAAATGCTTTTTATATTAACAATATGTAGGTTAGTTTTTACTTCACTTCCCCTTCATTAAAATAGGAGCTCTGGGGATTACCCTCGTATGCCTCTTCACCACCAGATTGCTTTTTTTTTTTTATTTCTCTGAAATACCCTTCTTTGAAAGCTTTCCTCATTCAAATGCATCCAGAATATTCACATTATATTAGCAACTGTTCTATCTCAGCTGCTTTAAATACATATCATTTAAACTAGGAGGCTTCTTTGTTGTCAAACATATCTTTGAAATGATATGTCTTTATACTGTTGAAATTGTTTGCTTGTAAAATATTCATCTCCTATCTTCATAAAGTGTGCTATGTTTTCCAGGGTTTATCATCCTGATAGGTCATCAGTGGGTAAGAAGCACATGATTCTTAATTTTATAAATATATCAATCAATCAGTAAACATTTATTAAGTATCTACTTTGTCCTGGCACTGTACTAAGCACTAGCTATACAAAATGAAGCAAAAGACACACCCTCCCCTTAAGGAGCTTGCAATCTAACTTGGGAGACAACATACAAACAAATCTAAACAAAGCAAGTTTTATAAAGGATAAATTGTTGTTGCTTTTGTTGTTGTTGTTGGTGGTGGTGGTGGTGGTGGTGGTGGTGGTCATTCTTTCTGAAGAAAACCATGACCTGGGGTGATGTCATTACTTGCACTGAATTGGATTTAAGTGAGGAAGGGCTATGCAAGGTAATCAACCTCACTCTCTCTTCTAGAGCCATCTGAGTCCAATGGCAAGATATATTTCAGAATGACTAGAGATGGCCACCGATGTTTAAGGCAATTGTGGTTAAGTGAATTGCCTGGGGTCACACAGCTAGTCATTGTCTATGGTCACATTTGAACTCAGGTCTTCCCAACTTTAAAGGCCAGTGCTCTATCTACTGTGGCACTTAGCTGCCCCAGAAAAGAATAAATAGGAAATGATTAGAAGGAAGGCACTAGGATTAAGAGGGTTAGGGAAATCTTCTGTAAAAGATAGAATTTTAGTTCAGGTTTTAAAAAGCATTCCAGGCTGGGGGATAGGCAGGAAAAAAAAATGTATGGAGCAAAGAAATGGATTATTTTGTCTGTATAACAGTTAAGAGGCCAGTGTCACTGGTTGAAGAGTGAATTTTTGGAATATGGTGTTAGAAAGACCAGAAAGGTAGGAGGTGAGAGATTATGAATGACTTTGAATGCCAGACAGAGCATTTTGCATTTCATCTTGATGTAGGGGGTGGGTTTAATTGATCAAATTGATCGTGAGGCATCCCAAAGAATTACAAGACTCAGTGACTCAGTTTCTCAAATTCTATTACAATACTGTGAGTGACCACAGGGAGACCACCAGGGAGGTGTCTCAAACAGGGGAAAGAGTCCTCCCTGAATGGTTATATTGACCAAGTGTCCCATGAAATAATATTTTCTGGTTGCTTTGGATTCATAATGAAACCAACTTCATTGGGCCCTTTATTTTTCTGAGGAGCAGCTGAGAGTCATCCTTTCTTATGTGTAACTTCCTTTAGTTTATGACTTCATTTATTGGGTAAATGCAAATATGAATATGGTTAAGTTCCTCCATTTCACTGGTCACTGGACAAAGATCTTACATTAAGAACAACATTTAAATATATTTGTAGATGTGATAAAGTCTTTGTAATTCTTAGCATTTTCTGCTACTCTGCTACCTATATCTGTAAAATTGAAAAAGGCTCACAAAAGACTGAAATCTGCTTTGCAATTCTCATGTGCCACCATAGCCAAATATTTACCTTCTTTGTGAACAATAGCTTCATGGGTAAGCCAGTTAGTACTCAAATTGAAACTAAGATGTGTAAGTGACTAAGCTAAAGTGGATTATTGCAGGATGCACAGGAAAAGTTGGCAACCAGGAAACCCTTTACTACTGAGTGCTATCAACTAGATGCTCTGAACAAACAGTCTGATCCCCATATTCCCATTTATTGAGGGTGCTGTTAGCCTTCTCTGTATACACACAGGAATGAGTGGCAGGAAGTGCAGGACTATTGTACTTTTGCTTAGTGACTTAAAATACAAATCAGGGGAAATTTGCTTTAAAAATACTAATCTAGGGGGCAGCTAGGTGGCTCAGTGGAAAGATCACTGGGGCTGGAGTCTGGAGGACCTGAGTTCAAATCCAGTCTCAGACACTTCACATTTACTAGCTGTGTGACCCTGGGCAAATCACTTAACCCTCATTGCCCCCCCCCAAAAAAATGCTAATCTAACACCTCCCCCCTCACCCTCATCCCACTGATACTAGTCTCTCAAAGTGGAATAGAAAAGCCAAGTCAGAACCTAGTAGGGACTTTATTACTGTTTTAAGATGAATTATTTCCTAGCTTGCCTTCCAAAAGACAATCTCTAAAAATGAGGCAGAGATATGGGGGAAAGTGATAGATGTCAGCCATACTCCTGATGGGAAAGTCTGGGGCTAAGGAGAGCTAAGAGAACTAAGAAAAATTTACTAGAATTTCACATTTAAAGGTATGGGGAAATACCATTAATCAAAACTAGCATTTCCTAGTCAAGTAGCATCATTCTAGTCTCAGAGTCTCTCAAGAAGGTATTGGGCTAGGAAGAATCTAGAGGAGTAATCAAAAGTTTTGTTTATGGTTATATCTTAATTCAAGAAATAGTTTTAAAACAGAAAAGGGAAACTTGAATACACAACTGTAATTCATGTCAGTGTATTTTTGGAGAATCTGGATATTTCAGGTTAATTTAAAGGTAATAATCCAACTACTCTCCACCACTGCAACATTCTGGTGGTTTCTTTATTATGTTTAATGTTTTTATTTGATAGTAGGTGGTCTTTCATAAAAAATTATACTTAAACCATTCCAGGGGGCGGCTAGGTGGCGCAGTGGATAAAGCATCTGCCCTGGAATTCAGGAGTTCCTGAGTTCAAATCCGGCCTCAGACACTTGACACTTACTGGCTGTGTGACCCTGGGCAAGTCACTTAACCCCCATTTGCCCTGCAAAAAAAAAAAAAAAAAACCATTCCAGTTTAACAGCACCTTAAGATCCTAGGATTTAGAAGAGGGTAACTATCTTAAATCAATCAACAAGCATTCATATAAAGTGCCACTTACTGTACTAGGTACCAGGGATTCAAAGGCAAAAATGAAATAATCTTTCCCCGGAAAAGGCTTACATTCTATCTCAGCAAACAATGGAAATACATTAAAAATGTTAAATAAATACAAGGAAAATTTGGAAGGGAAAGGCTTGTCCAAACTCCATGTTTTAGTAGTTAACACACACACACACACACACACACACACACACACACACACACACACACACACACACACATACACACCAAGGCCCAGAAAGAATAAGTGATTTATCCAAGGTTACACAGATAGCAAATACCTGAGTTCAAAATCAAATTGCTGGGCTGTAACAGCAAATCCATCTTTGTTGAAATTTTACCATGTTAACTTCCATTCCCCAAAGTATAGAAAATTTTGCTGCCACTTTCTGAAAACGAATTTTGTGCTGGTCAAGTGAGGAGTGAGATATTATAATCCTTAGCAACACCCATCATATACATACATTTTTAAAAAATATATGTCTGCATGAAACCTCTTTTGAAGTCCCATTCTAGTGTCCCATTAGGGCTCAGATTTTTTGACCATGGGTCCTGGAACACAATGTCAGTTCAAGTACTGACCTGGTGAAATATGGCTGTAACTATCCATCAGAAAAATCTGCCTACCTTAGTTCAGAGAGGATCATCGCTGAATTTTTCAGCCACAATAACTTATGAAGATCTTAGAAAATCAAAGGTCATTGAAGTGTCAAAGTAACAGCATGCAGGTAACTTTCCTCCCTGATTTTGAAATGTAAACCTACTGGGCAAGCAATTACTTCTGCATTTTAATCTTTATTCAGAAATTTGAAGATTCATATGCCCTGCTCCTTTCAAAATGGAGAAACATGCATTTTGAAAGAGATATTTGTAGAGTATCTGCATGTAATCACATATGGTAAGGCATATGTTTTTATTTAATTTTGCATCTTATTGTATTTTAGCTTTATGTAAGATTTCATTTTTGGCATATTAAAACAGAAATCATTGATAAGTTATCCTTTACATTTTTCTCCTCTTGTGAACAAATATTTAGCTGTATTAATTCAAAATCACTGTACTTGCAACCATTTAATTAAATTCAGGGAACATTTATTAAGCATCAACTATGTGCAAAGGAACTATGCCAAGTGCTAGGAGTGGAGAATATAATAGATCTGTAAGACAGGCCCGCAACCCTCAATGCTCTATGTACTTAGACATGAGCATAAGTAATACAAAATGTCAACTCTAATTTTACCTTCCTATCTCCAGTACCTAGCCTATAGCATGACAGAAGCAAATGTTCAATCTTAACTTAACCTACTTAAGGAACGGCTAGATGGCTCAGTGGATAAAGCACTGGGCCTGGAGTCAAGAGAACTTGATTTCAAATGTGACCTCAGATTATTTCACTAGCTGTGTGACCCTGGGCAAGTCACTTAACTTCTTTGCCTCAATCCACTGGAGAAGAAAATGGCAAACCACTCCAGTATCTTTGCCAAGAAAACCTCATGGACAGCATTGGTGCTGTGGTCCACAAGGTCACAAAGAGTCAGGAATGACTGAACACAAAAATTTCCAATTGAAGCTTTTCTTTTTCTGCCCCACCCCCTATATTTCATTTTTATTTCTTGAAATTACTTTATACTTTTTCTATAACCAAGTTGTGTATAATTGTGTAACTTCTCAATAGAATATAAATAACCTGAGGGCATGGACTGTTTGGTTTTTGTCCTTACATTCCCTACAATGTAGACAGAACAATGCTTTGGTCAGAATAGAGAGTTAATAAATACTCAATTTAATTAAAGGGAAGGAGAAATTACATTGATAGCTTTTTAGCTTATAGAATTTCAATAATGCTCATAGGGTTCCAACATAACACTTTATTCCTTTAAATTTGGAAGACAAGTTGTTCCTGAGTTATCTATAAAAATACAAATACCCCTAGGAAGAATCAAACTTTCCGTTGGCTGGAATGGGGCAGGCTGAGGGCAGTGGGAGAGGTGGAGGTCTCCAAAGGCAATTTATTTCACAGTGTTGCTTAAGGGGTAAGCCCTATTTCAAAGTTTTAGATCCTTCAGAAAGTACACAGTTAAAAAAAAATTAGTTATCTTCATTAGAAAAGTTATCAGACTAGAAAATTGAAAAAGCTTAGGATAAATTTCAAAAGGCAAAGGTGTTAAGGCTTCAATTAAAAAGGGCAGAGGCCCTAAGAAGATAAGGAAAGTGCTCCCTAGGTGTTTAATTAACAACTTAATAAATGACCCTCTTTTGTGAAAGAACAGGACTAGAACCTAAGCATATTAGGACCTGCTAGGAAGCAGTCAGCTAGAGAGAGGGGCTGAGGTCATAGCCCATGGGGTGGCTTAATGACTCCTCTGTGATTCAGCTCAGAACCCTTACATCAGAAGTGTTAAAGGGAAAATGCTTAACCCCCAATGGCTAGCAAAAACCCAAGGAAAAGGAACATTGAAAGAAATCTAAGGGCAGCTTCATCAAAGGAGAACTGAAGGCAGAAGATGATTTGTCAGTCTTCAGAAGCTGACAGAAAAGGGGAAGATTATCTAGGACAATGAAAATGGAGTTAAATAGAATGTTCCCAATGACCTAAAAGTTTTCTGGTATAGATGACAATGAGCTTAATTGCAAGTATATTCATAGTGGTTCTTAGAGGGAATGAATGAACTGAATATTTCACTTTTCAATTTTGTGGTCAACCAATACACAGCCTTTGAAGGAAAAAGTCAAAAAACCACAGTAGGTTGATAGTATATATGTACATAGAAAATAAAATCAACAATACCTATTTTTGTTCTACAGAGACAGCCCTTTGTCCTTCAACTTGTTTCCTGGAAAAGACACTTTTAAATTGAAATTATAGATGAAGTAGCTCTGTTTGCTGAATTTCTGTCAATATCTCTACCTTCAGAACATAAAAGGATTCTAAAGATCAGAGGTGAATTAAGGTACTCAAGAACAGATTGAGTCACTATGAGAAACCTCATTACCTATACCCAAGGAATATAGTATGTCACTAAGGAGTGCCTAGATCATTTGTTCCAGCACTTCTTTCCCAATATTAATAAGGTTTGAGGATGAGATGAGTCTCCTATATTTACCTCTGAAGGAAAGATAGGCACCTAGGTGACTTTCTTAAGGGTAAAGGCTCTTATCACAGTCCTTTCTCCTCCCTTCTTTTTAGTGTGGTGAGACCAGCTTTGCTATTTGACTATGACTCATTTTAGAGCAGTGCTATCAAACAATTAGAAATGGATCCCTAAAGGATTCATCTTGACTTAGAAAAGGACAATTTAGCATTGTCTGTGTTATGTTGTGGGCAGCTGGGTAGTGCAGCGGATAAGGTAAAAGGCCTGGAGACCCATCTTCCTGAGTTCAAATCTGGTCTCAGACACTTACTAGCTGTGTGACCATGGACAAGTCACTATTTGACTCAGTTTCTTCATCCATAAAATGAACTGGAGAAGGAGACAAAGAGTTTATCACTTGATGGTATTTCCAATGCATTGAAGTATATTGGGCCTCACTGGTAGGGAGGCTGCAAAATCATACCCTCTCCACTCATTTTCAGTCCAGCAATTCTTGTTTTTTGGTTGGTGTTTTTTTTGTTTAGTTTTTGTTTTTTGTGAGGGCAATTGGGGTTAAGTGACTTGTCCAGGGTCACACAGCCAGTAAGTGTCAAGTGTCTGAAGCTGGATTTGAGACTCAGGTCTCCTGAATCCATGGCCAGTGCTCTATTCACTGCACCACTAGCTGCCCCTCCAGCAATTCTTTCTATCACATTCATCAACCCACCAATCTCTGATGCTGATTCACCTAGAACAGGCAAAACTAAATGGTAAAACAATCACCACAACTGAAACATTTGGGCATAGTCACATTACAGTATAAGTACTATGCCTTGCCTCAGTTGTATGAGTGAAGTTGTGGATTTAGTTGACAACTAATAGGATGCTTTGGTTACTAATTCTTTCTCCTTCTAATTGGGATTTTATTTGGCATATCCAAACATGAAATCAATGGACACATTTAAATCTAATATACCAAATATTGGAATCAAAATACATGGAGTAGAAAATAAATTGGTATACACTTAATCTGTCTAATCTTTGGAGCTTTCAGATATATTCCTGGAGGAATATAGTGGAATGTGACAGCTCTCATCTGTGTAGATGTATTATCTGGATTCTATTTGAATTTATATGCATAGCAGATTCATACTTTTCAAGGATAAAACACATAAGGCAAGATTAGGTTAGAGGTCTAAGCATGATAAACATGATATATGGGAGTGGAGAGTAGAATCACTAGGGCATTAGTCAAACAAGGCACAGATGATCCTCATAACCCATGTGACTGCCTTCTCTCTTTGGGTCAATGTACTGGAGAAGAACACAGAAAAGGCCACATAAGAGTAGTCTCCTTAGGGTATCCACATCGTATAAAAATGCCCTTATCTGTACCGCAAAAGCTAATTATCTCCCAAGGGGAAAAAACAGTTATAGCCAATCTCACATCCACCAACCTTTCTTTTCTTTAAATATACCAATGAAATGTACCTTTTGTGGGGCAGAAATGTAGCACAACTGCAACAATCAGATTAGTGCCATTATTTTTTAAATTAATCTGACCCTCCCACTATATTCTATCCTGTTTGTGCAAATTAAAAATATAAGCACTTAAAATGTAGAAAGTAACATATTCTTTAAGATAGTCAATGTGAGAATGTGTATTGCTGGACTATGCATTTATATATTGAGAGCTTTATTTTTTGTTTTTGCTTATGTTTTTAATTTGCACTTGGGGGAAGAAAGAAGCTATGTTAGAGAAATGCTATTCCTGTGGTATTGACTATTCTGTCATTTCTTATGGCTTTATAATATTCCATTCTATTAACATTCCGTAGTTTGTTTAGCCATTAACCAATAGGAGATTGCCCTGTTAGTTTCCAATTTGGGGCTACCACTAAAAGAGATACTATAAATGTTTTGGGGTTTTTTTTTATCCTTGATATCTTTAGAGTAGAGACCTGGTACTAGTACTAGTATGTATATATGAATCAAAGGGCCTATAAAATATAGTAACTTATATGAATTAAAGGGTTGTATATAACATAGTAACATTCGGGGCACAGATCCAAATTGTTTTCTAGAAAGCTTATAATAATTCCCAAGTCCATCAACTGACCATCTCTTTTCCCCTAGTTTTTTCCAATATTTGTAATTTTTTCTTTTTTGTCATCTTTTCAGTCTAATGAAATATAGGTAGAACTTCAGAGTAGCTTTAATTTGCTTTTCTCTCAATATTATCGATTTAGATTTTTTTCTATAGTTGTTGATAATTTAGATTTCTTCCTCTGGAAACTGCCTATTTATATTCTTTGACTATTAGAGAATGGCTCTCAGTCTTATATATTTGAATCAATCCTTTATAAATGTTGGATATCAGGCTTTTATCAGATAAATTTGCTGTAAAGATTTTTTTCCAGTTACATTTTTCCCTTCTAATTTTAACTACATTAAATTTGTTTTTGCAAACATGTTTTAATTTTAAATAATCAAAACTGTCTGTTTCATCTTCTGTGATCTCTATGCCTTCTTAGGCATCTCATAGGTATTGTGACAGTCAGATAAGGTAATGGATGTAAAGTTCTTTGAAACCTTTTTTAGGTTCCCAAAGTTTGTTCTTATATGTGACAATTATTGTTATTACTGTCATAATTAGTGTGTAGTCACAAGACCTTCAGTCTGGTGATGACTTCATTCCCTAGTACTACATTGCTGTTGAGCTCAAGCAATGTTTTTAGAGTATTCAGGGGGTGTGCTGGTAAATGTTTACCAACAGGGCTCTTGGAGGGAAAAAAAAAAAAAAAGTTTGTATACCCACTTTCAATTTAATCTGCATTTTGGGAAAGGATAGAAAAAAAAGGAATCAACAATTATATGATACCTACTATGTGCCAGGCTCTCTGCTAAGCACTTTTGACTATTATCTATTTGAACTTCACAACAGTCTTGGAAGGTATGTGCTATTTTTAATGCCCTTTTTGCTGATGTAAAAACGTAAGTAAACAGAGTTTTTGGTGACTTGCCCAAGGTCGTACAGTTAGTGAGTCTTTAAACTTAAATTTTTCTAACTTCAAGTCTGACTCTTTTTTCCCCTAGACCACCTAGCTGAGAAAGATAATAAGTTTGGTTTTAGTCATTGATTTTTTTTTTTGGAGGCAATTGGGGTTAGGTGTCTTGCCCAGGGTCACACAATTAGTTTAGTGTCTGAGGCTAGATTTGAACTCAGGTCCTCCTGACTTTCAGGGCCAGTGCTCTATGCACTGTGCCACCTAGCTGCCCCAGTCATTGAGTTTAAGATATTATCTCCACTAAATTTATGGTAGAAAATACATGTAACAGCTTAAACAGTATTACACAACTCAAATATTAGCAGTTCAAGTGTTGCTAGTAAGCTTGCTGCTCAAAAAAATACAATCAGGCAGCAGAGGGTAGGTGAAGGCATCTTTATTCATCTTTAAAGATGGGCACTGAATGTGCCAGAGGGTGAACTGAAGTGAGGTCTGGTACTGTTATTTATACCCATCAAGAGTCTCTCTCAACCAATCACATTACAGTTCCTATTTATATACAGCATTACAAAAACAAACAATCATAGTACATAATACCAACCTCCCATATATGGTAACTGTAAGGACCAATCAGATTGCACCAGTCAACCAATCAGATTGTGACACTAGGCCTTAAACCTTATTCTGAGTAAGACATATGCCCCTAATCCTCAGTAGAACAGTGCTGTGTTAACATAAATAACCATATATAACTTGTGCAAGAAACAAAACAAATTGGAGTTTGAACACTGGGGTCTTGTGGGGAATTACCTCAGTTGCCTCAAGGTGAAGTCCCAGCTTAGCTTGGCTCACACACAAAGTGCATGCCAGTTTCAGGCCTTGCTTGGGCCTAAGGCCCAGAGCCTTGTGTGCTGGGCAGCCCCCTGCTGGGAGGTTATGAGCAACAAAGTGGTCAGACTTGAAACCAAACTCACTCTCTGTCTTTAGGGCTCTGAGAAGAGTCCAAATCGGGTCTTTTCTCTCAATCTAGATCAAGATGTAAAAAAAGCAGTTGATAGAGGTGAGATGTTTTGGGAATATTTATTGGCAACTGTTATAAGATGAATTGGAAAAGGGAAAGACTTCGGGCAAGGAAATTAATTAGTAGTCTATTAAAGTAGCCCAGGCAAATGGATATAAATTTCTGACCTTGTGGTGTTGCCATCTGATTGGAGAAAAGATAATAGATGCAAAACACGGTATGGGTAGAATCCACAAGAGTTTAATAACTGATTGCAGTAAAGGTGAGTAAAGAATCAAAAATTGCTTTGAAATTGGGGAACCTTTTGATTGAGGATGCTGCTTAACCATCAACAACAGTAACAATAGTAGGAATAACAGAGAGGTTTAAGGGGAAAATGAATAGTGCATAATGCTGAATATGGGGTTCCAGAAAGATATCCAAGTGGTGATGTCCAGAAAGAAGTTGGAGATATGGGACTGGTGCTGAGGGGAGACAGGGCTGTAAATATAAAATTAGGAGTCATTTGTATAGAGATTACAGTTGGACTCATGAGAGCAGAGAAGATCAATGAGGGAGGGCTAGCTGGAAAGAGGAAAGAAGGTCCTGAACAAAGCCTTGGGGGACACCTGGGGGCCTTAGGGGTTAGGCCATGGATGATGATTGTCAGGGGGGAAATAGCTCCTGGGGTCCTTAGGTCTTCCTCTTTAAAGAATTACAACTCTTGAACACAATCCAATTAGAATAAAATAGTGTTTTATTTGGACCTTGGAGAAAGTGACCAAGGGAGAAGTCAAAGACTTTGCCTCCAGGGGAGGAGATGGCTTAGAGACATCTTTCTCCATTGAATGGAAGAAACGCCAAAGCTTTTATACATAGTTGGAAAGTTCCCTTTGGGGGTGGGGAAAACTCGAATGAGGGGTGGGATGTTTCTTTTGGAATGATAGACACCCCACCTCTAGAGTTATCTCTGTCTTCTAGCTCAGGTAGGAGCCACACCTAAATGACTTTCCTGCCGATGGAATTTAATCTCCCCCTACTTCTTAGGTGTGTCAGTCCATGATCATACTTGGCCAGTTTAAGTAAATTCCAGAAGGATGTTCAAGATCATCCAATCAATCTTCTCATTTTACAAGTAAGGAAACTGATGGTCAAGAAAGGTTAGGTGATTTTGTACAATTGCTCATATAGCAGAGTAGAAAGCAGAACTTTGACTCTAAATCTGGCAGTTTACCCACTTATTTTTGGGATTTTACAACTTTGTTACGGGTTTGTACTTCCTGAAGACTATTTTTTTGGTCTCCTGTTTTGTAATTCTATATAACTTTTTTAAGATTAATAAATCATTCTTTGCCTAACAAATCTGTGTGATAGCTAAAGTTAGAATTATCCTGTTTTAAATGATGAAGAATCTGTCTCTCAGAAGTTGAGTAATTTATACATGAGTATACATCTAGGAACGTCAGAGCAAGAAGTCTACTGATTTAAATCTAGGATAATTTGTTTCACATGCAGGGACATTTCTTTCTTCCTCTCCCTTCCCTTCCTTCCTAATACCTCACAGTCTCTCATACTCACAAAAGGATAGAGAAAAGTTGGAACAGCCTTATTAAAAAAGTCCTACTAAACCACTCCTGTTCATTTTATAAATAATTGTTAAATGATAGGATACTATTTGCCAATGTATTCATTTATAAGCTCTGTACAGGAAGGGACTGCATTATCTGTATACTCTTGCATATAACTGCTATTTTGTCATATTTAATAGCTATTTGTCATACAGAATTGAGTTCCTAATTTTTCAAAATACTAACAAGTATACTCAATTCAAAACAAAGTTTTTAAAAAAAGACCTTGCATGTGCTTCTTGTTGTTATTATTTTGTCATTTTTCAGTTGTGTCCTACTCTTTGTGAGGCCCTTTTGGGGCTTTCCTGGCAATTATACTGGAGTGGTTTTCCATTTCCTTCTCCAGCTTATTTTAACAGATGAAGAGACTGAGGCAAACAGGGGTCAACTGACTTGCCCAGGAAACACAAAGCTAGTAAATGTCTGAGCCCAGATTTGAACTCAGGAAAATGAGTTTCCTGATTCCAGGGCCCAGGCACATTATCCCCTGGTGCTATTACTTAGATATCCTTGAGTGTGATAAATAAAATGAAATTTCTTCCCCCTGTCTAGGATTTGAGCAGAATAGCAACTTTATATTGATTATCTGTGTTTAATTTCTAAGAAAACTTCATAAGAGGCTCTTCTGATGAGTAGTAATAACTTAAAAATTTAGGACTAACAATTACAAAATGAGCAATTTAATAAATTCACCAATTTTTCCCTCCACTGCTAAGAGATACTGGTCTACGGTCACATCCTAGGTGTGAGATGGTTAAGGCAAGTTATTTAGCCCCATCAGACTCCCTGGTATCTGGCATCCTTAAAAAACATAAATTAAAGTAATTTTCTTATCATGGTTCTCCCTATGTGCCTGAAAACAGAAGGCTCTATAAAAAAAAAAATACACAGCCACTGTGCTGTTCTCAAGGCCAGTGGACAGAAACTAAAACATCTTCTGCAATCATGACCCTTGCATAAAAACTGGACACTGTGAGGTTGGGGTTTGTATTTGTTTTGTCTGTTTTGTTTTTTTACTTTATATTTCCCTTGAGGAACATCATGCGGGGAATGGAGAATAGGACAAGTGAAGCCAAATTGTTACATAGAAAGGTCCAGTTAGATCTAAAATGGAACAGATTGAGAACTTATTAATAGCATACATAGATATAGCATACTTTAGTTTACAAATAGCAACCCTATGAAGTAGATAATATAATTATTATTATCTCTTTTTAATAGATGAAAAAACAGAATCATAGTGATTAAAGTATCTACTTCAATCAACCAGTAACCATTTATTAAGTAATTACTGCATGCCAGGTACTGTGCTAAACACCAGATTTACTAAAAGAGTCAAAAGACAGTCCCTGAACTCAAGGAATTTGCAATCTAGTAGGGGAGGCCGGCCATTCTATTGTAGGACATGCTCAAATTGGGAAATTTTTCCTTATGCCTGATGGGCCATACATCTCTAGAACTTCTACCCATTGTTCTTAGTTTTGCCCTCTGGATACAAATAGAACAAGTCTAACACATTTTCCATTTGACACATCTTGGAATACTTGATGTGATAAGAGGATTTCTGGCTTAACTTTCCTACTGCCATTTCCTCAAAACAAATATATCATGTAACATGCTAAAGTCTGCAAAGTCAAACTTGGGTTATCAACCATAGTTCTTTTGTGAACCAGCTTGTTTCCTCTTTTATCTGATAGAAATCTTTGCTTATCTGTTATCTGATCTTTGATGTGTAAATCATTATCTTCCCCTATTCATCTTTGAAATTCCATTGTACCCATCCTGCTTAACTAACCAAAACCAACAGAGTATAGCTTAAACTGATGCTTGGGGCAACCTTCAATCTAACTGTAATAAACTGCAATTTTGTCTTAGCTCTGAATCCTTGTTTGTTCATTGGCATCAGTATTTAGTCAACTCCTGAAAAATTTTGTCATATGGAAAACAGCTATCATGTCTTCCCTAAGTTTTCTCTTTGAAAAAAGAAATTCAGTTCCTTCAACTGATCCGTAATTAGATTTGTATGTAGTAAATCAATCCATTAATCAATGAGTATTAAGCATCTGAAATGTGCCAGGCACTGTTATAGGCCCTAGGGCTATAAATACAAAAATAAGATAGTCCCTGCCCTCAAGGAGATTATATTACATTAAATCCGATTTTTTCCACTTCCTCAGAGGTGGTAGCCAGAACAGAATTTTGCCAGAAGAATTCTAACAAGGACAGATTTTTGCCAGTCTAACAGCTAGATCTTTCTGTGTACTAATGCCTATTCCAAGAGCCTTAGATCCTGTTATCAGTCTCTCTTTTTTTTGCTCCCAATTTATACTGTTGAATCCTATTGAGCAGTCTGTTATCCACACAAACACACAAAACAACCCTCTAGTCTTATCTTTTTACATAAATTACCATCTTAGACCTGCAAAAATAAGTTTTTAATGGAAATATAGCACTTTGCAATTATTTTATTCCATCTTTGACCTATTCTTCTGAACTATCAAGAATTTGGGGATTTCTGATTTTGCATTACACCTTGTTTAACTTCCTTGTTAATTTAAAGGTTATCTGGAAATATAAGTATACCATTTATGCTTTGATACTTAGCATTCATAAAAATTGCTAAACAGGATAGGGTCAAATAAAGATTCTTGATACAGTGCAAAAAAAATGGCCCCTTCCCATTCTGCCATTGTTCTATGAATGACTACTGTTTGCATTTGATCATTTAAACATTCTCACAATATTGTTCTAATGTGACTCACACTTTCTTTTATTTGTATAAAATAGTGAATGATGCTACCTGTCTGAGAAACACTAGTTTGTGTTTCAAGCAAGTCTTCTATCCTCAAGCATTTGTTCTGAAGGCTTAAGACTTGGTCCTAAGGGCTATAGGATCAAAAATTTAGGGTTTGAGTATTTCAAATCAATGGGATCAGCAGCTTTGAAATCACTGGCATTGGGAGACATTAGAGTCAGACTTGATAACCTTGACCTCAAACTTGATGGCTATGGGATCAGATTTGGTGACCGTGGGGTCATTAGGTGTGGTGGACTTGCTAACTTTCAGTTCAGTGGGCTTGACAACTTTAGGGTTAAAGTTTCTGATAACATTAGTGTTCCTTATAACCAAAGGATTCTTGGACCTGCATGTTTGGTCAGTCTTGTGGGTCTGGTGGTAGACATTGGATCTGTGGGCTTTGTGGCCTTGGGCCTGAGGAATTTGGACTTAAAGACATTGGCATTAAGGGCCTTGATCACCTCTTTTAGGCCCTAATGGCCTTGACATTGCTGTCATGTTTCTTAGGATAACACATTTCGCAGAAATTTGGGATCAATCTCTTACAGAGACTGTGATAATTGTAAAATTTATGGGGTTTTTTATATTATAATTATAATGATAGGACCTCCTTATGGAGTCACTTAGGCTCAATGGTCCTAATGCCCATAAGAACATATAATCCAAGACAGACGAGTTTATACATTCTCAAACATTCTGACCCATGTTAACTCTTCAAGCAGATAAGGTTCATAGCTTTGATTGGATGACTCTTTGGCCAGTAGCCACTAGATCTAGGCTTCTGCCCCTTAGATATTTAACATTGATAACCACCCCCCCCAAACACACCCACACCCACATACTCACACAGACACAGTTTGTTGTCCTAATAAAGAAACTCCCTTATACAAGTTTCACCCAAGCCTTGGAGAAATGTCCCCTCCCACACAATAATATAATTTAAAATGCTATTATATAAGCTAAGAATATTATACCTGAAACATTTCTATGATCTATTAGACTTTTAGCCTGTCAATTTTTGTTTGTTTTTTTTTTGGTGGACAATGAGGGTTAAGTGACTTGCCCAGGGTCACACAGCTACTAAGTGTCAAGTGTCTGAGATCAGTTTTGAACTCAGGTCCTCCTGAATCCAGGGCTGGTTCTTTATTCACTGCACCACCTAGCTGCCCCAGCCCTGTCATTTAAAAAAAAAGGAGTTTAATCTGGCATGACCATAGCATGCTTGATCACACTTTAGTGAATAAGGTATGTCTCATTCAAAATGCTCAGGTTATCAACTTAGAAGAATTTTAAGAATTTTCATTTTAAGAATTCTAAGAATTCTACAGGGATCCAAGTCAAATTCCCCATTCTAGACTTGTATAATTCTGCCCTCTTAAGGTTTTTAAAAATCAAAGTTTTGTTTTCTCTCTTTTAGTGCTTTAGAACTTATTACCATTATTGTCATTATTCTAACACTTTAAAACCTTTATGGTTTGATGCCAACCAATGTCTCTTTTTTGTGTTCTGCATTCCAAATCCTTCTATTCATTTCTCTCATTTCATTTCATTTTGTATTGTTTCATTCCATTTCCCTTGCTCAATTCTTCCTTTTCTCAAGACATCCTTCATGCTTTGAATAAACATTATCTCCTCTTCCATTCTTTGATTAGTAAAATTCTTTCTTTCCTTAAAGGTCAATTCTGGATACTAATTATACCAGGAAGTATTCCTTCTCCAGTCTGAAAGTAGTCTATGTTTCTCCACATTTTGCATCAAAATTTTCCTTTACCTCTCTTTTATACTTAGCACATTATATTTTGGGTTATAATTATTTGTTTGTATATCTTAACCCATTAATGGATTGAAAGCTTGAGACAGTATCACAATAAATTGCATGGTAAATTTGGAGTCAGCTTCTAAGTCTGCTATGTCATTGACAAGTTATTTATCCTCTCTTTCCCTTAATTTCTTATCTATAAAACAGGGATAAACAGTACTTACACTATCAAACTCACAGGGTTTTTATGAGGCCTAACTGAGAAAATGAATGTAAGTCTTAAAACACTGTATAAATATTATTTAGAAAAAGAATTGATTGTTGTCTTCTTTGTATGACAAGACTGGATAGTTCAGTGGATAGAGTGTTGGGACTATGGTAGAGAATCCTGAGTTTGAATCTAGACTCAGACACTTACTAGCTGTGTGATCATGGGCAAATTACAAACTGTCTGCCTCAGTTTCCTCAACTATAAAATGTCGACCAAAATTGCACCTCCCTTGCATTGTGAGGATTAAATAAGATAATATTTGTAAAGCATTTAAAGTCTTGCACATAAAAGGCACTTAAAATGGTCATTCCCACCTTGCCCCTCACATATCTCAAACCATGCTTGCCCATAATAAGTACTTAGTTAAATATTGATGAATAAAAGTGAAGTTTTCTGACACTTAGAAAAGTTCCCTTTCAATCCTTTCATGAAGCCATGTGGAAAATTATAACTAGATATGTGGTAGCCTGTGACTTATTAGAATACAAATGAACCTAAGATCATAGGTTTCATTCCTTTATAAGCCAATTAGGTTTTCTCTGTTTCATGACCACATGCTCTTTTTTTTTTTTGTGAAGCAATTGGGGTTAAGTGACTTGCCCAGGGTCACACAGCTAGTAAATATCAAGTGTCTGAGGCCAGATTTGAACTCAGGTCCTCCTGAATCCAGGGCCAGTACTCTATCCACTGCCCCTGACCACATACTCCTGATCCTGGTCTGTTGACTTTTAAATGTGCTTTGAAGACAAGGGATACTGAGTGAGAATGTACAGATGTAAGAATCTGTCCTACTATTTTATCCCCTGTAGTGAGAGAGGAGATGATTCTTGTCTTTGTAGAGAATTAAAAATCCATAAAAGAAGAAATGACACTCGAATGTGATATAGACCAAAAAAAATTTGGAAGGTACAACTAAGCCCTGATTAGTTCAAATAATGAATCCCCCAGAGGTGGTCACATTACTGGAACTGTCACTGCATATTTCCACTGGGCTGGAACCAGTTACCATATTTTACATAATGATAATTTCAAATACTATAAATTTGAATACAATGTGACCACTTCAGGGAAATGTTTATTTCTACAGAGACCTAGCTCTAGCATATAAATAATTAAGATCATAAAGTTTAAGACTCTACTGAATATTCAAGTACTAGAACTCAGATGAAATTTTTTTTAAAAAAGGTCTTTTTTAAAAAATTTTTTGGTGAGGCAATTGGGGTTAAGTGACTTGCCCAGGATCACATAGCTAGTAAGTGTTAAGTGTCTGAGGCTGGATTTGAACTCAGGTCCTCCTGACTCCAGGGCCTGTATTCTATCCATTATGCCACCTAGCTGCCCCCGATATTTAAAAACAATATAGAAGTAGAGTTAGCATTTTTGAAAAGGCTGAGTCCTAATCTGGACCTTGACAGAAGTCTAGGATTTGGTTGGGTGCAGCAGAGGTGAGAGAAGTCCTTTGAGTTCTAAAGTAAATGAAAGAGAAAACATGGTACATAAGAAAGAGCACTAGATTTGGAGTCAAAGAACCTTGGCTTAAATCCCAGTTCTACTCACTGTCATGATGATTCTGTGACTTTGAGACTCCTCTTCTCTGGTTCCTAGGTTCCTCAATCCAAAATGAGGGAATTGGAATAGATCGTGTCTAGAGGTTGCTACCAATGCTAAATTTATTACCCTATGAAATCCATCTCCACTTCTTAGATAATTACTCAAAAGGACAACTCAATAACTGCATCAATAACATCGGCTTTGTGCAAGCTTAGTATATTACTATAGATGCCACCAAAGAGTTCAGGACCTGACTAGACATCTTTCTCATTGCTTTTCTGACATTGTGGATGAGGGATTTATACATTGTTTAACTTTAAGTTTTTATTCAACTGATAATACAAATAAAGATCACTGAGCTATTTTCTGCTTCTTTTTTCTCACCTGTTTTCTTTGTATTTTTGATACTGCAGATATCAAACACATTATAAATGATTGTTATGATCCTTAGATAATGTATGACATTTCTATGTAGATTTGACAGACTACACTTTAGAGAGACCTCAATAAGGAAAGATAGAAACCAATGAGGACCAGTCAGTAAAGGTCATGGTTCTAAATTAGATTAATGTATATTAAAATGGGAAGAATACTTGCTAATAAAGGTCAGATCTTTCTCTTCAGTCTCTTCACAGGTCACCTAAATAACATATTTAGTACAATCTGATAGAATATGTAAGAACAATGGCTTATTAGATCAAAATCAATTTCCATTTTATCATCTAGGATATCGTCACAGGGATTAATTATTCTTAGTCTAGAATTCAAACTACAAAATACTAAGGAAATATATGTATGTGCATTAGATACACACATATATACATATACATAATGTTGCCTAATTCATCCAATAATACCTCTAACCTTAATTCTAACCTATTCAGTGTTCTTACCATCTTACCAATATTTTGAATGAAGGTACCTATAGCAAATTAACTTCTTGGAATGCTACAAAACTGAGAGAAAGCTAAATATTTTAATACACCAGAACCAGGGGCAAAAACAAGTAAAACCAAATTTTATATGAATAAGCATAAAGGCTTATACTCAAGTTTAAGAAATTTCTTCCAGCAAATATGTGGAATAGGGAAGATGGTGGTTAATGTGAAAAAACAAAACAAAACCTGAAGGACATGGTAAACTGAAATCTCAACAATCAATTAAGAACATTGATTAAATGTATACTACGTATCTAGAAGTGTGATCTGGTTAATGAAAAAACTATTCTTAAACTTCAATGAATAAATAAATAATAGGATATACTGAAAGAAGATGATGTCCTGATCAGACCACATGTGAAGAGGAGGTTAATGCCATATTATGAAAAAATTGGTTAGCCTTGAGCAAAAATGATTGGAGGGAATAGAGGGTGTGGAGTCAGGAAAGAGCGATTAGATTTATTTTGTTTCTAGAGGCTTAATTACAAGGGATTATTGGTAGGCAGACTTCAAATTCCTAATAATCACATTCCCCAAAATAGAATGGGCTGCCACAAAAGGTAATGAATGCCCTGTAAATAAAGTTGCTAAAGCAAAAGCTACATTAACCTTTGTTGTCAATGTTATAGGGGGTACCTATTCTTCCTGTAGTGGTAGTAGGTACATGAAGAGTTGGGTTTGAGACAAATTTCTAATTCTAAGATTCTTTAATTCCAAATATTTATGGAAGTCACTATAAGGAACTGTGAAAGATACTAAGATACATGAAATGTATAAGTAAATGAAAAGTTGCATTGTATTTTTATGTCATGGTCCTTCTTGGACAATGAATGCTTCTTCATATTTGGTAACTTTCCTCATCAAGATGTTAAAATATCTTATAGTTAATATTGCTGATCTGACATTGTCCTGACATCTCCTTCTTTCCCCCTAGTGTACCCTACCAGGTGTTTTCACCCCCTTTCCTTTCAATAGTAAGCTTTCCTTGTTCCCTCCAACTAGACGATTCCTGCTTTGGAATTTGCATAACATTTTGTTTTCACATCTGCTTTAGCAGACTCAATTTTGTATATATTTATTTGTCTACATATTTGTTCTACTAGATTGTATTCTCTTCTTGGGCAAAACTATGACTGATCTTATCATTGTATTCCCCATAATGCCTAGCCAATGTTCACCTTGAAAAAACACTGAATAGCTATTGTTGAATGAATCAGTGAAATATTAAGAAGCATGTAAGTACTAAATAATGCTACTCCATGGTGGGTTACTAGAGGTAAATTAAATTGTCCATCCTGAAACTTAAAGGATAATTTCCTAGTTTGTACCTAATTCCATACTTTTCACAAAATAAAGGTGCAGTGGGATATTAGAACCAAATCGGGAATCAAGAGACTTAGATTCTAAATTCAGAATCTATAACTTTGGTGGAAGAAATTTAACCATTCTGAGGTTCAGTTACCTCTTCTGGAAAATGAGGGCATGGGACTGAATGATCTGGAAACTCCTTTCAGTTCACAAAATCTGTTATTCTATTAAAGGTATCTTTATGTAACTCTTAAAATATAATTTAACAGGGGCAGCTAGGTGGCACAGTGGATAGAGCACCGGCCCTGAAGTCAGGAGTACCTGAGTTCAAATCCAGCCTCAGACACTTGACACTTACTAGCTGTGTGACCCTGGGCAAGTCACTTAACCCCAATTGCCTCACTAAAAAAAATTTTTTTTAAATATATAATTTAACAAATAACAGTAATATTTATATAGTTCTTTTAGGATTGCAATGTACCATACATACGGTATCTCAGTCAAGTTTCACAAAAAAACAAAAACAAAAACAAACCTGTAAAGTAGAAACTACAGGTATTATTATCACCATTTTATAATGGAAATTGAAGCTCAAAGTGCTAAGGGCCATATAGCCAGGAACTGTCAGAGACTAGATTCACATCTTGTCTTTCTGATTATGAGTCTAGCATCCTATTGACTCTGCCTTATGTTTGTATATTCTGACACATTCACATGGGGAAATTATGTCCAAAAAAGAAGTAGCAAATTTTGAATGTGGTCTTAAGGTTTGGCTTTGGGAAAACAAATTGAATAGGAAGTAATTCAATAGCTCCAAATCCAATATTTTCAATTACCTGAGGTTAATAGCAAATGGTACATTCCCTGCAGTTGTCTGCAGCTCTTTTCTTAAGAAATTACATGGTAGTAGATTCTTTGATTATATCCCCTGGAAATTAAAGAAAAATAATAAGATACCTATTAAGATTAAAGAACAAGTAAACAAATAAAAAGTTTGGAACATGGTTAAAATAGATACAAATGCAGTGTTATAAGAAAATTAAAAAATATAATCTCCTCCTCTATTAAGAATTCATTAGTAATGAAAAAGATGTAGCTATTTAAATTCTAAATAAATTTGATAACTGTTAAGATATATAATATTGGCATTTTAAACATTTTTGTATAAACATTTTTTTAACATTGCTTACCTTTTATTGAGATCAGACCCAGGGATTTACACAGTAGATTACAGTTGGTTTTTCTTTGTTTTGTTTGTTGTTTTGTGTGTGTGTGTGTGTGTGTGTGTGTGTGTGTGTGTTTTGAGTATTAAAATTATGCTTTCACTAGTAGGGACCAATTTTTAATTGGGGAGTGTTAGCTAGGCAGCTCCCCACAATATTGGGGCAAGGAAGGAGAACAGCAGCCTCTCTCAAAACAGAGCAGGATTTATTTAACAAGAATGAACTTAAAAACCACAAACAGGATTGGTAGGATCAAGGGAAAGGAAATCAAATGGGTAAAAGGGAAATGATACACTGAACAACGCCACCGCCCAGAAATCAGCTGAGAACACACAGCAGCGTCCTGTCGCCTTCCAGCTTCAAGCTAGAATGCCAGAAAACCTGCCTTCTTCCCAGCAGACCCCAGGCTGACCACACACAGCCCCCAGCCAATTGGCTGGCCACTTTGACAGTCACATGACTGCCCTCAGTAGGCGTCCAATCATTATAATTTTGCCAGGCCCATGTAGGCGTTGGTGAGTGGTGATGACATGAAGTGCCAGGGCCATGGCAAGGGCTACAACCAATGGGTGGAGCACCATGTGGTTTGCAGAGCCCCAGGCCGGTGCCTGTGCTTAGGTTTTTTTTAAATTCTAGCCAAAAGATGGGGTCATAAAAACCTCAAATTACAATTAATTCTTTATACACTTTTTAATTCTTTGAACACAGTTTTAAGGAGGAGTTTGTTGGAGCAGAAAAGACAATGAATTTGGATTATGATAATCTTAGCTCAAACTCTGGCTCTTTCATTCACCATGTGACCTTAGTCAAGTTGTCCATTTGCTTAGGGCCTCCATTTCCTCATCTGTAAAATGAAGAATTTGTAATCAATCAATTGTTAATCAACAAGCATTAGTTAAGCACTAAGTTCCAGATATACCAAAAACAAATAAACAAACAAAAAACCCCAGAAAAACAATTCCTGTCCTCAAGAAGATCACAATCCAATTGGGGAGGGGGGTGGGATCAACAAGCAAATAACTATGTTCAAACAAACTATATACAGGATTAATTGGAAATAATCAACAGAGGGAAAGTTCTAGAATTAAAAGAGATCCGGAAAGTTATCCTGTAAAGGATGAGATTTTAGATAAGACTTCAAGGGAACAAGGGAAGCCATGAGACAGATATATGGGGAGAGAGCATTGCTGGAATGGGGGTCTATCAGTGAAAATTCAGAGTTGGGTGATACAGTATTGCATTCAAGAAACAGCAAGGTGACAGCTAGATGGTGCAGTGGATAAAGCACCGGCCCTGGATTCAGGAGGACCTGAATTCAAATCCAGCCTCAGACACTTAACACTTACTAGCTGTGTGACCCTGGGCAAGTCACTTAACCCCAATTGCCTCACAAAAAAAAAAAGAAAGAAAGAAAAGAAACAGCAAGATGGCCACTGAATCTAGATCATAGAGCATTTTGAAGGAGATTAAATATGGTGCACAGATGGAGTACTGTGCCTAAAATCAGGAAGACATCTTCCTGAGTTGACATTCCACCTGCAGCACTTACTAGCTGTGTGACCCTGGTCAAGTCACTTAATCCTATTTGCATCTGTTTCTCATCTGTAAAAATGAGAAGGAAAGGGAAAAAGCAAACCACTCCAGTATCTTTGCTAAGAAAACCCCAAGTGGGGTCATGAAGAATTAGATATGACTGAAATGACTAAACAATTACAACAAAAGATATAAGAATACTAGAAAGATAGGAAGGGGTTAGATTGTGAAGGATGTTAAAGAAAGGCTTTTATATTTGATCCTGGATGTTATAGGGAACCAATGGAGTTCATTGAGCAGATTTTTCACTTCAACCTTAGCCCTTAGGATCATATCCCCATTGTCTTTCAGTCAGTTCTGAAAACTAAAAGTTTATGTTGAAGGATAGTCATAGAAACTTTATATTATCTTTTATGTGGTTATATAAGGGCCTTGTTCATTTTAGGAAGAGAAGACCAATATATTGGTTATAATAGAAGCCATCCTATCTTCGGAAAATTTTGCATATCATTAAACTAGCTATAGTTATGGAATCCTTCTGAATTGGGGAAAATTACCTGGATTGATATATTTTATAGGTAACATTCACTAGAAGTCCCCAAAATTTTATAAGAAATAGGAAAGGTTTCCTCAAGGACTTTTATTTATATATGTGTAATATCTGAGTCAAAGAATGTGTCTGTGAAAAGAGTGGCTATGTTTTCTTGGGTTTTTGTTACTTCAGTGGGATAAAATTAAGATAGCTTGTAGAGATCAGGCATTTGTTCCTATTCTATCCCCACTCGTTGGAAATATAGCTATCTGATTTGATACATTTTAAACATATAACTAAATGAAGAAAAATTAATTTTAAAAATTCTTCACTAATCAGTTTTAAATATTTTACAAAAAATTTTGTGGTTATAAAAAATACTCTCTTGGGATTCTTCTAGAGAATAATAATAATAATAAACAATGAGTCTCTCAGTTTGGCATCTATAATACTTCAGTTTAGTGAGGAAGAAACTCGTTTTCTGCTTGACTGCCCAGCTCACAGCAAACTGCTTGCTTGGAGGAAAACTAGGGACAAGAGGTACATTAAAGGAAAGCTTAAAGATTAGTAATGTCATTGCTGAAATACTGAGTGCCATTCATGCATTTTTAATTGAGTAGAAATTTAGGCTATATCTCTACCATTTAACTTTGCATAAACACCTTAAATCCTGGTTTTATAAGCACTGATTACCTTTACATTGAGGCTTCTTTCTCTTCCTTTTACTAGTTCTATAGACATTAAATGTTAGATGAAAAAAAAATTCTATTAACAGCAGGATGATGATTATTTTCCCAAGGCAATAGTGATTCATTGTCAGTCATTGATAAAGATGTCTACCATTGGTCAATAATGCAAGGTTTTTCTTTTAGTGATGAAAATCCTTTGCTGGGGCTTTTCAACTTCAGTCCTAAACTACAATTCAGTCTTGTGAATTTTGACTCGTTAAGGAAATGTCAGTGTCTGACCTTTTATGAAGAAGATATTTTCCCTCTTTCTTCTGTCTTATTATTACTGGTCATATTTTTGTTTTTGCTTTTTTGCAAGATGTTTTAAGGGTGTGGTTTTTTTTCCAGTAGAGCCCCCTCATTTTATTCTAGTTTACCAGTGTCTCTTACAAAAATAGAAAATTCTTGAAAACAACTATAACCCATTTATACTAGTATATTCAGTTCTATGTATAAAGAAATGATATTTATGTATATATGTGTATATATGTAATCTTGAAAATACACAATATATTGTCAAAGCTATGTAAGCTTTAATAATTTAACACTATACTAAAACTTTCAGAACTCCTCGTATATATACACATAGTACAGTGAGTACTCCTGGCCTTCTCATGGCGGAACTGTTTCCACTAACAGGAGAAGGGGCCAAGGCGAGTCACTGGCACCTTAAAACCAGTCGCTTTGGGCAGATGGGGCTCCTTAGCCTTGGCAGGAAACCTGCCTAAGGGAAGGAACCCTGATTTTAAACCTCTGCTGCCTTGTGGCTATACCCATATATGGGAAAGGCTTTGGGAGTTAACCCTGAGGAAAAATCAGGAGTCGGAGTCCCTTAGGCAGTTGGATGTTGGACATCACATCCCTCTGATAACTCCTGCAGCGGCACTGGTGTCAAACTGTATTGGCTGTATTGGCTCTGCCTCTCCTTTGGATCCACCAATGTCGTGGAGAGGGAAAACCTGCTGCATGGGCAACAGCTTGTTTTCCATATTGATCCGCCCAGGCCAGCACCCTGGAGAGGACACTCCAGCTATTCCTCATGGAGTAGATACAACACGGGATGCAGCAGTTACGGGTTATAAGTCACTCAGGAGCTGCGGCTCCCATATTGGACTGCACAGCCACATTGTGGCCTGTGGCTCTTCAAGGCACTCATCCATGGTTGTCCGCAACTGGTGGAGGCCTACTACTGCTACAATATAATAAGGATGGAAGAGACTAATAGAAAGGGTTTATGATAAAACTCCAATGAGTTCCCCAACATATATACATATATGTTAAACATGTATAATATACATATACATAGGCATACACATACTCATAAGCATATACATATATGCTTATTTTGTTTATTGACTAATCCCCAAAATTATGCATGTGTAATAAGGTTGCCATTCAAGGGATTTTATAAATTGCTCTAGAAACTTTGGAAGGCATTTGGAATGACATTTCACCTTCACTAGTACTATGAAGAATAGAGATGGTGCAAGATGTAGCAAAGGGGTAAAGTCCCTACAGCACCTGTTGTTTTCCCCTTATGGACTCAACCTCATGGTGATACCATTCTGGAGGACTGTACTGGTTCCTGGTGGGAGTTGGAGCTAATCAAAAGGAAATTTTGTTTGATGCTTTATCACCTCAGAGTGTTTTACTCTCTATGATATAATTTCATATCAAGAATACTGCTATAAATTTGGATGATTGAATAGATCCTCAGGGAAAGTAAAGCCCATCAGACTGGGAATAGATGACCTGACCATTATGGGCCTAGATTTCGAATTTTTTTTTTATATATTCAGCAAGGTGGTATAGTGGCCAGAACACTGAGATTAGAGGCATGAACTTCAGAGTTCAAATCTTGCCCACATGCTTACTAGTTTTATGACATTGAACAAATCACTTAACAGTACTTTCTGTAAAATGAATATAATGATAACTGTGTCATTTAAAATATTGGCGGGGCTACTCTCTTTCTGTCTAAATTATTGGGGATCTAAGATGGAGTTTCCAAGATATTACTACTTATAAATGAATGGCTATTGCACCCATTTAGGCAGTAAACATTTATTAAATTATATAAATGTTAGGAGAGCATTGACTGCATTTAACAGAAGCCAAAAAAACCCAAAACCCTAGCACCATATTGTCTCTGAGAGAGAGCACATGGCTTCAAGCAGAGTTCAGAAGTCTTATGTTACCTAGAGAGAGAGCTACCAGACAGCCTTCCTCACTAACTGTGTCACCCAGAATAGCGTTCACCTCATGATCTCTGTCTCTTTTCCTCTTCTGATAGATGTGGCTCTTATACACTGATCAAAGCTAATTGACTAGCATCATTCAATTCCATTGGTTGACATGACTTGAATGTGGTCCATATAAAAATGATCTTTACCTATGACCTAATGATGTAATGTCTTAATGGGGAAGTGTACAAAAAGACCATCTTTGAAGGGCAAGGCAGATGAAGTCTAGGTGTGGCTAATCTCATCTAGTTAGTCTCCATTTCTATTGATCCAACCATGAGCTCCTAGGTGGTCCCAAAAGAGATTAGCTAAAGTTTCTACAAGTGGGGGTGAAGAGAAAGCTGACTAAGACTGGGTCCCTGTGTCCCCCAAAGAGATCCATTATCAATAATTATTTTCTAACATAACTCCTATCTTAAAGGAAAATTGTAAGGATCAAATGAAAAATATGCTAATTTTATAAGTGCTAAATAAATTAGTTATTATTGCTGTTGTTACTGAACTAATTAAGCCATCCCACCTTTAATAATTTTTTAGTGTTTTTCCATGAGAACTCAAAGCATTTTTCTTTCTTTAGATAAATGTGAGTCCAATTCTTTGTTTGCAGAAGAAAATTTGAGTGGAAGCATGAGTCAAAAAGAGATTTTGTGGGACAAACTCCCTAGTTCATCCTGGTCTATATAAACCTAAGAGTTTTGATTCTGGGAAATGGGTTACAAGACAGTATAGCTCACAGCCAAGGAAAGTTATATAATTTGTGTAATGAACATCAAGATCACATAGCTTTCAGCCAATATTAGAACCTAGATCTTATGACTTCTAATCAGGTGCCTTTCCTACTACTTTTTCTACTATTAAGTGTTAAATGAATTTCATATGTATGTTTTGGTCATCTCTACACATAGAATATATGACCTTTAAGAGAAAATTCTCTATTTATTTTTAGTTTCCTTATATCACTGATTATATTGCCTCAAAAAGTATGAGTTTTCACTAAATATTAATTAAACTTAGGGGCAGCTAGGTGGTGCAGTGGATAGAGCACTGGTCCTGGATTCAGGAGGACCTGAGTTCAAATCCAGCCTCAGACACTTAACACTTACTAGTGACCCTGGGCAAGTCACTTAACCCCAATTGCCTCACCAAAAAAAAAAATATATATATATATATATATATTAATCTTAATAAGAATATACAAGCATCTCATTCACATAAATAAAATAGGTATTAAGTTAATCCAAAGCAATTACTTATCCCTGATGATCTCCACTCCATATGTCTTTCCATGTTGATGATGAACCATGAAAAACAATCCTTTTCTTTTTAATATAAAATCCTTTGAGGAATTCCCTAACCACTTAAAATTTATGTGACTGAGACCATATCTTCTGAACCTGTTGATGGGAATGTCATACAGACAGAATAAAAAGGTTTGCTGAAGGCCAGCTAGATTACATCTAATTGCTCTGTCCTTATCTACATGGCCTTTTGCATTATCATTGCAGGAAATTAAATTGGGCTGTCATGATTTTCTCTTTACAAAACCACATTGATTTCTACCTTCTGCCTTCCCTATCCATCACTACAGATCATTGCAGTTTATTGTTTGATGACTTGTCTTAGCTGTTTCCCAAGATACTGAGTTAACTTTACCAGTCTTTGATGACCTAAGTTGTTTTACTTTACTCTGAAATAAGAAAAAGGAAAAAGTGAGATTATAATATGATACAATTTTCAAGGGTTTTTGTATGCATTATATTTGGTTTTCTTTTTCCACTTAAATATAGTACTCTATGTATTTGAAATAGGTTTCTTCCTTCCATTTTTCTATGCTATTGCTCTAAGTGGCAATTACAATCCGAAATCCTCAAATGACTCAATGTATTTCCTAAATACAAATACTGACAAAGAACTTCACTATGACTAACATTTACTTCTGTCAATGTGTATGTGTGTCTGTGTTTGGGAAAGGGGATGGTTACATATTAATAAGGTTAAACGCTAATTAGATTATGAGCTCCTTGAAGTCAGGAAATGTTTTTACCATTCTTTGTATCCCTAATGCTTAGGATAGGAGAGTACTTGGCATATGGTAGGTGCTTAGTAAATGCTTGTTGACATCTGATATCCTATTAGACTAATAGAAATAAAAATTGTATTTAGGAGTACTTGTACTTAACAGCTCTCATTTAATCTTTAATAATAATTACTTGATCATAAATGGCTAGACCTAGGGTGATCCCACTGCATATGGTAAGAGATCAATTAATATTTATTAGAGGAAGGGAAGAAAACAAGTAAGGGACACATTACAAATATGTCTTTAACCTTTAAGTAATCTATGGATTATTTCAGGTGTATCATTTATGAATTTATCTTACTATTTCTATAAATATATTTCTACCTTGTTTACTCATTTGTACGATTTGCCTTTCCTGATTGCCTTTCTTTTCTTTTCTCTTTCTTTCCTTCTTTCTTTTTTTTTTCTTTCTTTCTTTCTTTCTTTTTTTTGCGCGGGGCAATGAGGGTAAAGTGACTATCCCAGGGTCACACAGTTAGTAAGTGTTAAGTGTCTGAGGCTGGATTTGAATTCAGGTCCTCCTGAATCTACTCCTGAATCCAAGGCCAGTGCTTTATCCACTGCACCATTTAGCTGCCCCTGATTTTCCTTTAATTATAAAAATTCCTCATTACCATAGTAAGTGTTCTCTCTGTGTTGTGCATGATCCTTCTAACACTTAAACAGTTACAGGTGACAATATATCATGAGAAGTAACATCTCTTTACTATTTCAGTTGCAAGGGTATGTAGCTGAGTCACTCTTATGGAATGTTTCTGTGGGTGAATTTGGAAAGTAGGACTTAGTCTTGGGGTCATTTGTTTCTCAAATGAGTTTACCACCATATATTGTAATTTATATCTAGCTATTCTTCTAGCCCCCTTCACTCTTTTCCTTATTGTTCAGGCTCCCTATTCCTTCCCGTAATTCAGTGATCATTGATAGTGCTATTTTAAAATATTCTTTTCTTTTTTTTTTTGGGTAGAGCAATAAGGGTTAAGTGACTTGCCCAGGGTCATACAACCAGTAAGTGTCAAGTGTCTGATGCTGGATTTGAACTCAGGTCCTCCTGAATCCAGGGCCAGTGCTTTATCCACTGTGCCACCTAGCTGCTACTTAAAATATTCTTAATTAAAAGCTTTATATATAGCAACTTGAGTTCCTTAGGGTAGCAAAACTGTGCAAATATAAAAACCACTAGGATATCAATATCTTCCTAAGAGAAGCTTCATAAACATTAGGGATAACCATTTATTTAGAATATTGGTTAGGGACTCAGACCTCAGGCTTTGAGTTCTAACCCTTGTGGTTATTTATTGTTGTTCAGTTGTGTCCAACAACCCTTCATCACCCCTTCTGGAGTTTTCTTGGCAAAGTTACTAGATTGGTTTGCCTTTTCCTTCTGTAGCTCATTTTACAGATGAGGAAACTGAGGCAAACAGGGGTAAGTTACTTGCTCAGGGTCACATAACTAGTAAGTGTCTAAGGCCAAATTTGAACCCTGGAAGATTAGGCTTCCTTATTCCAAGCCCAGTTCTCTAGATGCCTCTTACTAGCTTTGCTTCTACTTACTGTGTGGTCTTGCATAAATCATTTACCATCTCTGAGACATAATTCATATATAAAATAGAGATAATAACCACTGAATTATCTACCTTTGAGGGTTGTCCTGAAGATTAAATGATATTATTATGAAACACTTTTAAATCCTAGATGAGTAAATAAATGATATGCTATTATTATATTCATTTCTAGACTCTTAAAGGAGTGTCTCTTATCTCATGTTTTTATGTTCTGAACTATTTGTTTAGCAAAATCTTATTATAAAGAGAGCTTAAACTAAATACAACATTCTAAATTTATTTTCACCATTTCAAATTCTCACATATTTTGAGTGATGAACTTATTTAGCATTTTCACTAAACCATAGTTTGAATTTTAGAATGACTAACAACATTTACTACCTTGAATTTTTAACACATAGAAATTTCATGTATATAAATATATGTGTATGTATGGCATGACTTCAATTTAAATGTTATAAACATTTCCTTTTAAAAATGAAACCTACATAAACTTCACATGACATTTTAATTTGGATTTTACAAAATTATTTTTAATGTTGTTCATAATATAATGATGCATACCCACACTCGAAGAGAAAAAAAGGGGTATGATGATTCCGGTGCATTTGAGGAAAATAGAGATAAATGAATTAGAATGAGGAAATCAATTAAAGATTGAAAATTGTATTATTGTAGTTATAGTTGTCAAATAAATAAGAGGAATCTTTTTTTAAGTTCCAGTTATGAATTATTTCCTTCACTTTTCTGATCAATTCTCCCTTTCTTTTACATTGTAGACCAAAGGTTCTCAGACTATAACAGCTTCCGGCACCCAGAAGAAAGTAAAGAGGACCCTACCAAATCCACCTCCTGAAGAAACTGCCTCAGGGACCCCGTCAGCCTACAGCACCATGGGTTCCGTTTCCCGAAGAAGAATCTGCAGAACTAATACAATGGCAAGAGCCAAAATCCTCCAGGATATAGATAGAGAACTTGATCTTGTGGAAAGGGAATCAGCAAAGCTCAGAAAGAAGCAAGCTGAACTGGATGAGGAAGAAAAAGAGATAGATGCAAAGTTGCGGTACTTGGAAATGGGAATCAACAGGAGAAAAGAAGCCCTGTTAAAGGAAAGAGAAAAGAGAGAGAGAGCCTACCTGCAGGGAGTAGCTGAGGACCGTGATTATATGTCAGACAGTGAAGTAAGCAGCACCAGGCCAACCCGAATAGAAAGTCAACACGGTTTGGAAAGGCCAAGAACTGCACCCCAAACGGAATTTAACCAGTTTTTGCCACCACAAACGCAGCCCGAATCTCAGTTAGTTCCACCAACAAGTCCTTACACCCAGTATCAGTTCTCCTCCCCTGCTCTTCCTACACAAGCACCAACTCAGTACACCCAGCAGACTCCTTACCAACAGCAGCAGCCTTTATACCATCAGCAGGTTTCACCTTATCAGACCCAGCCTACCTTCCAGACTGTGGCGACAATGTCCTTTACACCTCAAACACAGCCTCCACCAACTCCCCAGCCTTCGTATCAGCTCCCCTCCCAGATGATGGTGATACAGCAAAAGCCAAGGCAATCTACATTGTATTTGGAGCCTAAAATAACATCTAATTATGAGGTCATTCGAAACCAGCCCCTGATGATAGCACCTGTTTCCACTGAGAACACTTACGCAGTTTCCCACCTTGGTAGTAAGTATAATAGTTTAGACTTAAGAATGGGTTTAGAAGAAAGAAGCAGCATAGCAGGTAGTCCAATCTCAAGCATATCGGCAGATTCTTTCTATGCAGATATAGACCATCACACACCGCGGAATTATCTCCTGATTGATGATATTGGTGAGCTTACTAAGGGAACAGCAGCCCTGAGCACTGCATTTAGCCTTCATGACAAGGATTTGACAAAAACAGACCGCCTCCTTCAAACAACAGAGACACGCAGAACCCAAGAAGTCACCGATTTTCTGGCCCCTTTACAAACTTCTTCTAGACTACATTCCTATGTAAAAGCAGATGAAGACCCGATGGATGATCCCTATGAACTGAAGCTTCTCAAACATCAGATCAAGCAGGAATTCCGTCGTGGCGCTGAAAGTTTAGACCATCTCGCTGGTCTTTCCCATTATTACCATGCAGATACTGGCTATAGGCATTTCCCCAAATCAGAGAAATATAGCATAAGTAGACTGACACTTGAAAAACAGGCAGCAAAACAACTTCCAGCAGCAATCCTTTATCAAAAGCAGGCAAAGCATAAAAAGTCATTAATCGATCCCAAAATGTCAAAATTTTCACCGATTCAAGAAAGCAGAGACCTTGAACCTGATTATTCAAGTTATATGACTTCTAGCTCTCCATCAGTTGGAGGCATTTCCTCTAGGGCAAGACTTCTTCAGGATGATATTACATTTGGCCTTAGGAAAAATATCACAGACCAACAAAAATTCATAGGATCGTCCCTCACTTCGTCCCTTGGATCAGGGTTGGCACCTTGGGATCCACAATCAGGTCAGCGTTACAAGATAGGCAGACAACACGCCTTACAGTAGTGGCACTAGGTCAAGGCCTTCTTCTCGACCCTCCTCTGTCTATGGACTTGATTTATCCATAAAGAGAGATTCATCAAGCTCTTCTTTAAGACTGAAGGCTCAAGAGGCTGAAGCATTAGATGTATCTTTTAGTCACGTGACACCTTCTGGCAGAACTAAACCTACAAGTCTACCTATTAGCCAGAGCAGAGGAAGAATACCAATTGTTGCTCAGAACTCAGAAGAAGAAAGCCCTTTGAGCCCAGTTGGCCAACCATGGAATGGCACAGCTGCTCGCTGGACCACTGCCACCAATATCTGCTGATACCAGAGATCAGTTTGGATCAAGTCATTCGTTGCCTGAGGTCCAGCAGCATATGAGAGAAGAGTCCCGGACTCGAGGATATGATCGGGATATAGCATTCATCATGGATGACTTCCAACATGCCATTGTCAGACAAGCGAAGTAAACTAGGCTCACCGAGGCTGTTACATCCTCTCAAAACACAGATCCATCATTTCTCTGCATGTCCTAATTGTCCTTCTCCAAGGACTTATTCTTCCTGTTTTTCTTGGTGTGTGTTGTACATTTATTTTAATTTTATTTCTTGTAAAAGGAGAGTCTGTATGTGTGTAGATCTGGAAGCATGTTTTATTTTCATTCTTTTGTTGTTGTTGTTGTTGTTGTTATTGATATTTCTCTTCCTGTTCTAGTTTTCCCTTCATTTATTTGCATATGTTTCTGGTATTTCCTTATCTAAAGTAATTATCAAATAGCTACTTTTTAAATAAAATATGGCCATCCCTTACATTTATAGGTGGAACTTTAATCACTGGAAGTAACTTTAAATGTTCTTTCAAAAATTCATTTATACCTTTGAAAGACCCATGACCAATTTCCTTCAGTTGTGCTTGTAAATTAATGTCTTAACTGTAGTAATATTTCCCTGCTGAATTTTACCCTCCTCGATTTTATTAGGACCTATCTTATCATTCAAAAAAAACATATTTAAAGGTTAATAAGATTTAATCAACCAGTAATAATTTGACATTCCTTTTGACTTTAAATAGCTAGAATCATAGGACTTAGAAGTGAAAGCAACTGCAGAGTACATAGGATCTGAGGAATAATTTAATTATTGTTTTTAGAGAAGTTTAGGTAAATATTAAAGTTATATCTGTCATGGTCTATAGAATGGCCACTGGATTGACCATTTTATTTCATTGACCAGTCATTGATTTACACAGAGTACATTTGACTGATTTTTAAAAAAAATTTCATTTATATTTTGTTTGAATGAATTGATTGTCAATTAGTATTTATAGCATTATATGTCCCTAGCTTTTAATATTTTTGCAGAATTTTTATGTAAGCATCATTTAAAAACTTTTGTTGATTTAGAGAAAGGTGAGATGACTCTTCAACAATATTTTTTTTTAAAAAAGATACCACTGTTATAAGAGCAACTTGTTCATTTTAAGTGATTAAATAATAAAATGAAGAATTATGAATAATGAATATAATACAACATTTTATTGAGCTAAATAATATCTAAATACTCAGTATACCCATTGACAAAAGAGGTCAATGAAATACCAAAAATTCAGTCAGACATCTTATATGTTTTGTACACATGATGTCCAAACATGTAGATGTTTCTAGTATACAACTATGTGGTATTATTTATACAAAGATTTAGTATGAAAGACTGAATTTTTGATTTTTTCATGTGATAAGGAAGTATTAAATATATGAAATCCTATTGGTTGTGGTTTGGCTAAACTATGGTTAAAAGTCATACAATCTGACAGTAAACATTTATAAATTATAGAAAATGTATTGATTACAATAATGCAAGAAACATGCATGATTTAACATGAAATTTGTTTAAAATTTAAAGCAGAAAAAATAATGAAAATCACTTGGATGTTGAATGAAACAGGGAAATTGTAAAAATAATAATGCTTGCTATAAATTTTCATGTTTTTTGCGTTAATGTATCACAAAATAAAAATGCATGTCTTTTACTCCTTTGTAAATATGATTATCTAAATAGAAAATTGTGCATGACATGAAATAGTATAAGTTTCTTTCATTAATTTATATTTTCCAATTAACAAAATATTTCTGTTCAGGAATGTCTCATTTGTTTTTAAAACATTAGCTACTGTATTGCAATATGAAATAGAAATATTTTCAGAGTTCCCTCACAAAAGTCATTTTTGTTTTACATATGTGAAGTCATACTTTTCTTTCCAATTTGAAATATCAAAATAGTAAGGACTAAGCTAGAAGTACTAAAGAAACAGCATTGAAAGAGAAAATACAATGTTTGATAAATCAAACATTAGCTATTAGTTATTTTTTTGTTTTTAATATGTGGAGACATACCTTTGTAGGTTTTTTTTCAAGTGTTCCAATATTCTTATGTGCCTTGAATAAATCTTAAAGTGGTTAATTTATATATTTTTTTCTACATTGCATTATGCAATGGCTATAACCACCCTAACTTGATAAGAGTCTTTCATTATGAAATATAAGGTAAGTAAAGGAGCAGGTCTTTGAACCAGGATCTTATACTATAATAAAGTTAAGTTACTAATAAAGTTAAAATTACTACAGATTTATGCTATTTTTTAAAAAATGTAATAACATGTAGTGACTATATGTAATACACAAATTCTGTGGTGCATCATGCAGTGCCTTAATATTGGAGTAGTCACATCTCATTACCAAGCTTTACACATCGTTCCCTTCCATAAACCAGAATTGTGCTTAATGGAAATATAAAATCTTGTTTCATTTTACATGTATGTGAAGAGGCAAATTTTCCTTTTAATGAGTAAAGTTCAATCTCAGAAAAGAAAGATTGAGCCAACTCGTATATTTTTGATAGTGATCTTTAAAACTAAAAATAGTTTGGGGATTTTTTTTGTTATATATATTAATTTAAATTACTAATTAAATGTCAAGAATTTATCAGGAAAATTAATTGAAGATAATCATTAATTATTTTGTCCTTTAAAGAACACAAACCTTTTCTGTCCAATATATTAATTATTTTCAACTTTCGATACATTCTAATTAATTGTATGTCATTCCTGTAGTGATACTTCAAGTATAAACTAATTATTGTTCTCACATTAGATTTCTATATTTCCTTTTATATTCTCTGAGTTTTGCATTTATTAATTAAGGATATGTTTTGATTTTTTTTACTTGATTTATCAAATAATTTGAACAGTCAGAAAATGTAAATATGTGAGTGGTAGATTTATATGAACAAAATAGAATTGGATAGAATCTGAAATAATCACTGAAATCACTGGCTTTAGTTTACCATAAGCAAGGACATATTCAGATATATTAGTTCATTTTTTCATGGAAATATCATAAGAATCACATGAAATAATTCAGTCTTTATCATATATTTGCTATAGCTTTAGAGATGCAATCTAGAAAACATGTATTTCCTCATATTTGTAAATCTCTTCAGAACTGTGCATCTTAGAAGTGAATTCAAGCTACGCATAAAAACAAACAATGTATTAACTTACTTCAATTGTTAAAAGGGTTTTTTTTTATGTTAATATTAGGTACCAAAAATGAAAAAAAAAAAAAGAAAACCATGTATGTTCGGATAAGTTGGGAGGCAGATGGAGATGATTTGGATAAACAAATGAGTATTTTTGTAATTCATTTAATCTAATCATGGATCATTGGGTATAGTTTGTATTCTTTCTTCAAGACTACATTTCATATTAAATTTCTTTCTTTTTATAAATGATTAGCTGGAGCTAAAATTGGTCTATCATGAGGCACAACATAGATTGTGAAAAATGATTTAGTAACTTCTAATGAGGACCCTGGGGAGGAGTAGGTTTCAATGTAACAAAAATTATGCTTATCATAATTAGAAGGATATTAAACATCCTCTAAATACTGCTACTTGCTCTCATTTACATGCAGACATAAATAATTTAGCTTTGTTAAATTTTGTAATAATTCATCAATTCATTTATTGACTAAATTTTCACTGAGTAACTAATTATGCCCAAAGTATTCTGACAGACAATATAAGGAACATAAAATAAATGTCCTTATCCTTCAAGAAATTTATAGTCTAGTCATAAAACTATGGATGTGAACACATATCTGTAAACCAAAAAAATGTAATAAATAGTACAATATTTTGGAGATCAGGGACAGAGAGGATAATGGTACTGATGATCAAAGAAATATTTAAGACCATCAAGTATAAACTGGGCTTTAAAAGACAGGTAGGATATCAGATTAATATGAAAGAAGAGAATACTACTAACCTCAGTAACTATCATAAGCAGGGTGGTAGAAGTATTAGTACCATGGGTATTTCATTTTTGGTTCCAGAATAGACAATGGGATGGAAGTAGTAATGGGAAATAAAGTTGGGAAAAAGAGGAGTAATATAGTAGTAGGTATCTCCATTCAATGTCAGAGAAAGGGGGGTTGGATTTTAATTGGTTGGCAATCTGAGTCATTAAGAAGGGTAGATGGGAGAACAGATGGTAGTACAATGTCTAGGAAACCATAAGGTAAAAAAATGTCATGGGCAGCTAGGTGGTGCAGTGGATAAAACACCAGCCCTGGATTCAGGAGTACCTGAGTTCAAATATGGCCTGTGTGATCCTCATTACCCTGCAAAATGAATATATATATATATATATATATATATATATATTTATTTATTTATTTATTTAAAAAACTGAGATGCTTCTGGAGAGTCAAAGAAGCCAAGGACCGAATAAATGAAAATGTCACAGGATTTAGAGATTAGCTAGGCATCAGTTTCTAAAAGCTATCAATTTAGAACATTTCACAAGTATTTAAACAATTTTAAATAGATTTCATGTGCGTATGCAACATACATGTGTATATCTACATATACATGTGTATATAAACATACATATATTATTGTTAGTCTCATGGAGTTTTTCACATTTATTATGACAAGGTAGGAAACCCTTCTCAAAGATCAGTATGCACATAATAATCAACCATTCGTCAAGATTTAAAAAATTCAAAAATACTAGTATATAAGCTCCTGAAATAAGTTTCCCTTTTCACTTATTAATTAAACTAATAATCCATTCCATTGTAAAAGGAATTTTCTACTCAAGAGGAAGATTTTATTGTTAGATAGCTTAAACTAGGTAAATGACCTATTTAAAAGATGTATCACTTAAAATATTAAAAGAGATTAGAGATAAATGTGACCTGAATTTGGAAGACCTGAGAACATACTTAAGTGTTATCTTCATGAGAAAGGTTAAGTGATTTCCCAATTGCCTCAATAGCTATAACTCTTAGGCAAAATCTATTTCATTAATAATTTTGTATTTTAGAAATTGAGACCAGTAGTCTAGTTTTCTGTTCCAGGCTTAGAAAGCATGCTTTTAAAAATACAAGGAGGACCACTGTCTGAAGAGTATACATTCCTGTACCCTGTTGTGCCAAGAGATTGGGGAACAGGCATGCCTAGTCATATAAAAGGAGCTGTTATGATATTTGCTCTCCATAACCTTAACATCAGGAACTACATTTTCAAAGCTAGGAGAAATATGCACTAGAGACAAGGAATGTGAATGTGTTAGTAGAAGTTCCTCTCTACCCCATTTTCAGAAAACATGCCCTCAAAAACGGAGTGAGGGTAGGATATTTGAATTGAGAAGCTAATTCTAATGAATAGAATGACTTTGTAGAAGCAATTATGGCTCCAATGGTAAATGTGTTCCATAAATTGTCAATACATTTGTATTTATTTGTTTTAAAATAGATATGTTGCAATAGGAAAGCAGGCACCCTACAGTTACAAGAAGATAGACTTAATCTTATACCTATAAAATGTTTAACATGGTATAGCACCTGTGAAATATACCAAATAAGCCCAATATATGAGCTTTGACTGCAAAGAGATGACAAACTCATTGTGAAGGAAAAACATAAACCTACGAAACAAGAGAACAAGTTAGAACACAAAAAATTGTCAAACTTCCTGAGATGGATGATATGTAATAAAGGAATTTAGGGAAACCAGGAAGAGACTAGTGTCAAATGGAAAAACCAGGAAAACCTTTCTTCTTTTTCTTTCTTTTTTTCCGCAAGGATATTCATTTGAAATGGTTCTTGTAAGGTGGGTAGGATTTAAATATACATTGATCAAGAAGTCACCCATTGCCAAGAAGATAGGTCATTTCTAGCAAGAGAAGCAACATCAGTGAAAGTCCATGGAATGTAATTCAACTTATCTATAGGATGTGTTAAGAAGAGTGGCTGTCTTAGAATTGAGCAGTAGCAAAAAATGAAATGGAAGTATTTGCAAGCCTTACCTAAGAACACCAGCTTGATTTGGTAGTAAATTATAAGTCCTTGACAAATGTGGTGTTTTAGGGAATAGTACAGATGAGTTAGAAGTCAGAAAAAGTAAAACTAAGATGAGAGTCATAATGATCTAGAAGATTTGTAGTAATTAAGATATGAATTGATAAAAAAAAAACATTGTGATGGTGGCAATGAGAATAGGGGAATAAGGATATATACAAGGGGTATTGAAATTAAGAAGCAAGTGAAGGTTGTAGGAATAAAAGATTTAATTGTTTATTTTCTCCATCATATAACTGTCCTAATGAATGGGTGAAGTGAGGGTGGAAAGGGAAATAATTTTATATAAGGAGATGAGTGAAATGTGAATGATAGGTGTCAGAAGTGTCATCAAGCTGGAAGTTGAAGTTGCTGAAGATAATGGCAGACTATGGGGTAAGAGGAAAAATTTTCAGCTCATTGTCAAAACCACTGAAGTACAAGACTTTGTGTTGTAGAGATTTATTTATTGATGGTTTGCAACAAACTTAAATTAATGGATTGGATCGAGTTAATGATGGATCAGTTATCTTTAAAAAGCATTGGAATAAATCAACATTGAATGTAAGGTCCTACTGAGAAAATTCTTATACTTGAAGGAAATCCAAGTTTTACCTTAGAAGTAGAAAGAGAGGGTGCAGCTAGGTGGCACAGTGGATAAAGTGCTGGCCCCGGAGTCAGGAGGATCTGAATTCAAATACGACCTCAGACATTTGACACTTACTAGCTGTGTGACTCTGGGCAAGTCACTTAACCCTCATTGCCCTGCAAAAAAGAAAAAAAAAGTAGAAAGAGATCAGGAAGTATTTGGGATAAAGAAGAATTTGACCACAATTGAAGAGGATAATATTGCAGCAAGTTGCAGGGGGTAAAACAATGGAGATGAAGTGAATTGGTCTAAAATTTCAAAAGAAAGTAGAATTGATGGAAAGGCAAATTCATGAAAACAGATTATAAAGGAATCATGTTAGGAGGGTAAGGGTATTTTAATGGTAGCATGAAAGGTAGTGCTAGATAATTTCTTATTGCCAGAGGAACTTAGAATTTAGGCGACCTTGACATTTCAAAAGAATTTCTGATGCGGTTGTGCCTTGCAGCTGGCTATCTTGTATTGTGTTCAAGATTTCTGGTAGGTAGAGGAAGATCAATCTCCTATGTAAAACTGAAGGTACTAAAGAACTCTAAAGGGTTGTCTTTATATGCAGTAGGAAATGCAGTGCTGGAGCTCACTTGAGATGTTGAGGCATGATGTGTAGCACTGAGAGCATAAAGGAGATAGCTGATGGTAAGAGAAACACTGCCCAGGAGTATGTAGAAGAGAGAAAAGTCAAAATTCTAAGACTGAGGTTTTACAGTATGTTTGTATTGGGGTGTGGCATTTTAAAAGGGGAACAAAAAAATGAGGCATCAAAGGAATGATCATAGACCAGGGAAAGAATGAGATTATTATGTGAGCAAAAAGCAAAGGAGGAACTTGGGTTAAAAATGTCAGATTCAGGGCAGCTAGGTGGTGCAGTGGATAGAGCACCGGCCCTGGATTCAGAAGGACCTGAGTTCAAATCCGGCCTCAGACACTTAACACTTACTAGCTGTGTGACCCTGGGCAAGTCACCTTAACCCCAATTGCCTCACTAAAAAAAAAAAAATGTCAGATTCAGAGAAGAATGAGAAAAGGAGCATTGCCAATTTTTAATTTGAATATTGTGATATGCTGAACATTAGAGCAAAGATTGGGTTGATGGAAATCCACAAAAGAAAGTTTTCTGAGAATTTACACGACCAATTTGCCTTTTTTCATCCCTTATTTGCTCCTCTGGAATAACAAAATTAATTCTTGCCTTACTTTGGACCCAAAGGACATGTTATTTTAGTCGAATGAAACAAAAGAGAATCAGGCTAAAAGTCAAATAACAATAAAGAAATTGAAACATTGGTACCTAATTTCACTTGATAAATATTCTGTTTTCAAAGTACTCAATATAGCACCGAAGATTATTTTAGATTTGTTTCAATATGTTATATAAAGCAGCTTCTATTTTATACCATTCCATGGATTTGGGGGAGTTTTTGTTTTGTTTTGTTTTAGTTTTTAGGAAATAACACATCCTCCAATTGCTTTAATGTTTTAAGTCAAGATACAATTCATTCATTTGTGTTAATTTTTAAAATGACTTCTTTTATGTTTTTTTCATTTATTCCTGGAGCATCTGTTGAAAGGATTCTAACATTTCTGAGGGTAAAATGAATAATTAAGACAGTAGCTTATTTTTACTAAACTGAAAAAATTTTGAGAAAACTAAGAGCTCTGAAGCAATTTCTCAAGACTAAGAAAAAATTTAAAGAATTCATGTAATTGCATTTCATTAAATGGGTAGTTTGAAGATATCTCCATTCTATATCTTCAGTGTGTATAATAAAATTAATAAACATCCAAATATATACCTTTTCAAATTATAGATATAAAAACCTTGCCTTTTGAAACCTCAAATATACTAAAGTGAAAATGTTTCCACTGAAAATAACATTACAATATACAGAAAATATTTTTAAAACCAATCCATGGACTATTTTTGTCAGTGTGACACTTACAAAGGGTGTGACTGATTTTTCCCTTAATGAACTAACCAGTTGTCCAAGTGAATTAATAAAACTGATTCTTTTGAGGGGGGCAGCAGGTAGGTGCCACAGAGACTTTTGACTTTAAGGCAAGCACCTCATCATGTAATAACTTTTTTGTTTATTTGTTTTTATCTTTGTTTTTCTCTCCCGTGGCTTGAGTTTTTGTTTTTGTTTTTGTTTTCATTTTCATCAAACGATATTTAACTATCAGTCCAAATATCCCTGTATAAATGTCATCTCTTTTCCTTGAAGGGCATCCCTCTCTCCAGTCTGCAATCCAGTATAAAATTTTTCTCATCTTCTGGATATGTCTACATAGGGGAGCCAGTTAAACTTACCAGTCCATTTAGTTGTTACTGGTTGAATGTCTTTTTTAAACATTGAATGTTTAATAATTTCTAGAATTAATTACCCATATTAATATCAAATTAAAATAAGAGAGACTGAAATTTCATGAATTTCTCAGTGACTCATGAACTGATCGCTTAATTTGTGAGAGGAAATAATGGAAAATACATGTTATTGGCCTGCTTTTTCTACCTTTATGGAAATATTTGGCTAATAGCAAAGGGGAGAAGCTATTAGTTGCTTAAAAGTAGAAACATTTTAAAACTGATTTCCTTATTTGACATTTTTGCACCCCTAGAACTTATAATTCTATTTGAAAAGGGGAAAAATGCACACACACACACACATGCACACACACACATGCACATACACACACACAAAATAACTAGAAATACACAATTGAATTCAGTTGGAATGGCAACCATCTCATTCTCAAAAGAAGATAGAAGTTTGTGTTTGTTGTATTTTATACTCGCAATATGATTGTTTTAATGTGATACAAGTATTGTTATCAATAGTAATAGAGAACATAATATGCAGTATTCATTGACAATCTTCAAGAACAATACTTCACTAATGTATAACACATAGCTCATCTTGACATGATATATTAATCTATATCATTTAGCCTACATACTAGGAAATTACTGGAATCTGCCTTAAACTGGCAGCATTAATACAATACAGAATAAACTAAACATGGAAGGTTGCTACTATCTCATTTATTTGGGAGGCAGAGATATATAATGAGGATATTTAGAGAGAATTTTTTCTATCAGGCCCCCATTACACTCACATATGCACCTCCCCCCCAAACCCCAGGGTACTCAGTTTGGTCCTATACATCTTTACCAAAATTATGCTATTTATAGCTATGAAAACCTGAAAATGAGCAATGTTTTTAAGATAAAAAAGTTGTACACAAGGCAAAAAATTCAACTCATCACATTTACTAATAATTTTAAAACACAAAAAATGGCAATATAAGGATAAGCATAGAAAATATGTTTAACCAAATTTTATCTTTTATACAGTTCTAAGAAATGGCTGAAAAATGGCAAGACAGGAAAAAAGATAAGATCCCCATGATAAGATTAATGAGAATCTTTTATTGAGAATAAAATTAACATAAAAGCTTCTCTATGATTTTTTGAGAAGGCAAAATTAACTTGTGAATATTTTATTTTACATTTAACTTTCGACTTTAAAAATGTAGAAAGTCTAACAAATATTAACACCAGCCAAACCATCACTGCATTGAACTGAACACTTAAAGTGTTCTCTCAGTTTTTCTCTATGTATAAAAATATCTGACAGGAACCTTTAAATATAGCATTATTTTATGCTTGTGACTTAGTCCTCTCATATATTATTCCATAGTAATATGCTACTTTATGAATTTTATTATTGGTGTTTGGTATTTGAAACACTTGTCTTGCTCCCATGTGAAATTGCAATTTTAACTGCATGAAACCATTAAAAATGCATGTTTGATTATGGTATCATCTTTTGCGCACTCTCTTCTACTCTGTCATCTGGGTTGGAATGTTTGACATTTCCTTGTTTCCAAAGCCTATCACCTACTCGGGAGAAACAGATTGTTTGACAAGCCCAGGGAAACTCGTTTAGAGAATGACATGTCTTGACCTGGGAAACTACCAGAAAGACTGATTCATTCAAGACTCTCAGCAACATCAAGAACAAGTAAGTATTTCATCAAATTATCACTTTCAAATTATTCTTATAGTCAAATTCTACCCTAAATGTTCTCAATTGTTTTTTAAATAAAAATGAAATTATATTAACAAAGTCACAATTTAATCCTTTATAATTCTTAGCTAACAAAAAAATCATCATGTGACCCTGCCCCAATTAACATAATCAGTTGCAATTGATAATGACAAGTTGCATTGTAATGCAATGACAATGACACATCCATAACGCATTAAATTTGATAAGTAAATATAATTCTAAAATTCCAGTACCAAATTATTGCATTGAGATATTTTTTCGACATCAATTGGGGGGGGAAAGTTTGACTTGATTTGTTGCTTCCATTGAAAAATGGGTCCTTGAGTAATATTATTTTCCAATACTAATTGTAGGTCAACATGAGCTACAAATTAAGATCAATTTCTCACAGCATATAAAAAAACTAGAATGATAGCTCAAAAATTCAATACATTCATGTTTCTTCACTGTTTCTTTGATCACAATCCATTTTTAACATTGTAATAAAAGCTTAAAACAAAGATGTTTATCATTTTAATTCATTCATTCACTTTTTATTCTTTACCACTGTGTTATTTATTCTTTGTTATTGTTCAGACATATCCAATTGCTTTGTCACCTCATCTTTCTAATTCTTTTTGTTAATAACTAGTAGTATCTAAGTTCTGGGCCTTATTTCTTCCTTACTCCTTTGTGCCTAAAGTAAAGGAATAAGGCTGAACTCAATCCTAAACATATGAATTAAAAGGCATTTGAATTGACTTGAGTTTGCATGAAATGACAGAATGATGTATTCATAAATTCTCGTGATTTTAAAAATTCTAACAAATTATTCAGTGACAGAAATCCATTTTTATCTTTTTAAGATAGCATCTCCTTTAAGTCTTAACTTACTTTCCTATCTAGAAAATCAAAACACTGACAAAAAACCCAAAATACATAATAATATAAATATTTACATTGATATATACATATATATTGCTACATCATTATATTTTGCAGAAAAACTTTCTAATTCACCTATAAAATATAGATACGTAGGAAAAGGGTAAGTTTACATTTTACCATTAATTGTGTATAACTGTCACCCCATGGCATATATAGCAGTGTCACTCTTACTAGTAATTCATTGATGGAGGCACAGTAGATAGAGTGTTTATCTTGGAGTCAGAAGACTAGATCCTTCTATTTTGTTGAAATATTTTCTCTTTTTTGTTGTTGAAATATTTTATGTGATAAAAGTATAAGGGGTTACAATATAATTTTTATCAGCAGTTTCCTTTGACCTAACACTTCTTCCAAAGATTTTCCTAATTTTTTAAAATATAGCAACATCCTGTGCAAGAGGGAAAATATATCAACCTCATTTTCATCCTTTGTTTTACCCCTTAAATGCTAAAGAGGAATTGTGATCTATTGATACCAGAAACACAAATATTCCTATTTCAAACTTTATGCATCACTAAGATTTATGTTTATAAAACCTCAGAAAATTAAAAATAATAAGGAAAATGGACTAGTTATATAACTTACTAGATTTTTTAAAAGAAAAGAAAGTATTTTTACCTTAAATATAATATATAAGTAGTGAATAATATTAACATACTGTTACATCAATGAGTAATCATATCAGCTTAGAAACAAATCACAATTTGCAATTGAGTAACTGGGCTGAGTCAGGAAGACGCATTTTCTTGAGTAAAATCCATCCTCAAGAGCTTACTAGCTATGTGATCTAGGGGAATCACTCGGTCCTCAGTTTCCTCATCTGTAAAATGAACTGGAGAAGGAAATAGAAAAGAACTAAATTATCTATGCCAAGAAAATCCTTAATTGGGTAGAAAAGAGTCAGACACGACTGAAATATCTGAAAAAACACCAACAACAATATATGATATACTTAATTTTAATGGAAATAGTTGGAATACGAATTGACAGAATTGCTTCCATTCATGAATAGGACCTTGAACAAGTTATTCAATTTCCTTACATCTCAGTCACCTTGTCTACAAAAATCTGTTCCGTGCCTGCTTCCTGAATATCATGATAGTATCAATGGTATTGACTGTTCTGAGCCACTAAGCATAATTAAATCCTGTGATCCTAAATCTTGAAGGGAAATACTAAGCAATGGCAAAGGAAAGAAAACAGCAAAATAACAACAATAACAACTTGGGTATTAGTTAAAATGTTATGTCCTCACAATAGACATGTGTGATAAGTAGGTCAGTTATACACACACATATATAACATGTGTGTGCATACATGTTTGTGTGCCAGTTATCCATTCAGATACATGTCAAACACATATGTAAACATGTATTTTGTGTCTTAAGGAAACTGAGGCTTAGGGAGGAGTGACTTTGGCAGGTTTTTGCTGTAGAAAGAACAGGATTTGTGTCAGTGACAACTTGTCTCGATTACTTTAGACAAATTGCTTTACCTCTCCGGTGCTCAGTTTCCTCACTAAAAAAAAAAAAGAGATTAATTTAGATGATTATGGTCTTCTTGACCTTTTTCTACCATGCTAAATTCTCTGATCTTTTAATTTTTCAGAGTTACAGAGATAAGAAGTGGCAGAACTAGAACTGAACCCATGTGTCTTGCTCTAAATCTAGCTCATCCATACTTCTATGAGTATGGTGCCAATGTTTTCATAAGGTTCTTCCCCAAACCAAGCTAGGCTGATTGACCTACCCCCAGTATAATGCTAGTAGTAAACGAGACAGTTGATCTTAATAGAACGCATCACAGTTTATTCTACAATGGCACAGAACAGTGCTTTGCACTGGTAGCTTTCTAGAACCCTGGGTCATGATCCTTCATTCCACAAACAGACACTGAATAAAAACTCAATACTATTGGGTCATGATCCTCCATTCTTCAGACACTGACTTAAAAATCTTAGTACTATTTTGAATGAAACATTTTTATTTTTTCTATAGTATCTCTTCCTAATTCTCTTGGTATCATATTTCCTCCAATAACTTTTATGAAATTAAATTAAGAGATATATGAAATGAAGTGGTCTCTATCATTGGTTTCCAATTAACAGGACTGCCTTAACAAAGTAAAGTGTAGTCCACTCAGTGACGCATGCCAGTGTGGATAATTTAACCAACAAAAAAGTTTGTAATTAAAAGGTTAACTGTGGCAATGATTGAAGGATTTAGTCTGAGATTTTTTTTACTAGTTGACATTTGTTAATTATGTAATCAAATGTCATGTTTAAACACATAGACTTCAACTAGTACTTCTGGACCCAAGAGTTTATTGTTGAAGTTTTTTTCTCTGTTTCAATGTCTTCAGATAACTACTTAAGCTTTCTCTTTCCTTAAAAGTAGATATAGGTAATAGACTATATTCCTTTTTTTCTGAACACTTTAATTTTAGATTAAAAGTCCAAATTGTAATAAATCTTTAGATTGCAGTTAATTAAGAACAATTAGGTCACATGACTTTCCTGAGGCCATACCCTGAGTGATTCAGCTTGGGAATTGTGCTGGTCTATAACTGAATTAACTTCCTCTTAATCTAAGTTGTACATATCTGGCATTTACAGTGTACTTAAATATAATTTTTAATGGTCAGTAGTAAAATATCTACCTACTTAAATAGTAAAATGCAATTATGGTAGTTATTTTAAAAATGTAAATCTTTCTAAAAGTAGACCCCAACAATACTATTTAAAGATAACTGTCTATATTAATAAATCAATATTTTGTTTTTAAAATAAATTAGTCCCAAAGAACTAATGATGAAGCATACTATCTACCTCCAAAGAAAGTACTGATATTGACTGAACACAGACTGAAGCATGCTATTTTGTGCTTTTTTAAAACTTGAATCTTTTTATATAAAATGACTAATATGGTGATGTTTTACATAATTTCACATGTATAATCCATATCTGATTGCTTACCACCTCAGGGAGGGAGGAGGGTAGGGAGGAAGGAAATGAGAAAGGGATAGAATTTGGAACTCAAAACCTTAAACTAATTAATTAATTAAAAGTAAAATAAGGGTCATATTCATACCTCTTTCTATTGCACTAAATTGTAAAGAGAACAAAGCTAATTTTAATTATAATGCAGAAGTTTGCATTATTTAACTTGTTTTCTTTTTTCATAATTCATTTGGCCATGTAGAAACAGAGATGGCCCCAAAAATTCAGTTTTTATAGTCGTCTCAGAAATGAGAATTGAAATTGCAGTTATCACCATAGCTTTATGGCTTTCTAATTCTACCTTAAGAAAAACCTACAGTATATGATGGATAATGCTATTAATAATACCTTTTTGAACAGAAGAAGGCTTGAATGAGTGATGGGTTCGTGTATTTGCATACAATATGGTGGCTCTTTTGCCAATAAAATGTGTAAAATGCCATGATTTGTGGAACTTTAAAAAGTCCCTAGAGGTATGACCAATATGGAAAGAGGAGTACAGTACAAACAAGGTACATACTCTATTATTTAGAAATAAATTGTCCATATGCCTCATCATGGTCTGAAGGTGATTGGTTTTTCAAAAGCTATGCTATTTTCAGCTCAAACTCTGTTTGATTTTAACAAGAATAAAGGTTATTGAGTATGAGAGTATTAATGTACTCTGCAGTCTCCTTTCCCGAGATTAAGTTTAGAATTGAGAGATTTATCTCCATAAGGATAACCACTGCAGAGTGGCTGGTGGGGGCAGGGTGGGGGTGGAGAGGTTGGTGGGGAGTGTCCTATTTGACCTACAAATTTTATTTTTTATAAAGAAAAAAATACATTTACACTTATGTGATACCCTATCTACAATATCAGAATCAATGTGGTGAAATAGATATAGTACAGAAGATGATAAGAATCACCCAGCTCTTAAATATTCTAAAGAGTCAACAGGTCAGCATAGTAGATAAAGTATTGGCTTTTGAATCAGGAATACCTGAATTTTACAGTTGCCTTATTGGTATTGTGACCATAGTAGGCAAGGCATCAGCCTGTTTTTCTTAGCCTGTTTCACTCATATTAAGTGGGAATAATAGTAGAATCTAATTTATGGATTTGTTGTGGCTATCATATGAGATTATATATGAAAAGTTCTTTGCAAACTATAAAGTACTATGTAAATGTTAGTTCTTATTATTTTATAAAATTATTAATCATTAGTTCTGTTAACTCACTGACATTATTGTCCAACAACCAAATGCTATATAAAACTGGTAAGAATCAATAACATACATAGTGATTGAGTCACTGTAAGTGAAATGGGAAGGCATAAAGAAACCAGATTTATGAATGACTTACAAGCTTTTGAGGAATGAAAAAAATAGAGCTGGTTTTACTTCATGCCCACTAATAATGAAGAACATCAATTCATGGGTCATCTTGTCTTTTATTCATCATGCTAAGTGTAAATATACCTACTACTAGAAAGATAATTCTAACTTATGCACCAACATGTATTAAAGAGGAGGAAGCAGAGAAATTGGATGAAGAATATGACACAAACTTCCCAATTAAACTTTCATAGACAATGAAACATAGTAACTTTGCTGTGAAAATGAGCAAAGGCAAGGATAATGGAAATTATATTGGAAAATATAATTTGAGATTAAAAACAAAATGAATTAACCAGATTAATTATGCCTCATGCCTATAGACCATGAGCATTTTTTCTAGAGTAGAATCAGAAACCATAAGAAATAATGAATTGACAAATTCAGTAAAACATGATAAAACTTGTATGAACTAATGCAGAATGAAATAAAATGGGGGAGACATTCATAACTACAACAATATACATTACAAAAACAATAAAGCAACTGAATAGTATGTAATCTTCATAACCAAATTTGTTCCTGGAAAAATTTAGGAAATGTCCTTCTTCCTTTCCGCCCACCCTCCCTCCCTTCCTTTCTTCCTTCCTTTCTTTTTTCTTTATTTCTCTCTCTAGCAAAGTGGGGTACTGTGAATGTATTGGGGCATATTGGTTGCATGGGCTTTTAAATATAATCTCTATGTTGGTAGGTTTTGCTGTTTGTTACAAGAGAAAGATCACTGGGTGGAGTAAGGTAGAGGGCAATATTTGGAAATGATTGTGAAATGAAAACAAAAGGCTTCAATAAAACTTTTTAAAAGAATATAAAGGGGCAGCTAGGTGGCACAGTGGATAAAGCACTGGCCCTCGATTCAGGAGAACCTGACTTCAAATCTGACCTCAGACATTTGACACTTATTAGCTGTGACCCTGGGTAAGTCACTTAACCCTCACTGCTCCCCCACCCAAAAAAGAATATAACCTGATGCTTCTAGATATGACAAAATAAATAATATAACCATGAAATTGACTTGTGTCCTTAAATATAGGACCTCTCTCCCAACCTGTTTAAATAAGCTTTTAACTTGAAAAAGGTAAAATAGACATAATTAAGGTTTTCTTAAAAAGAATTTGAACATGCATGAATCACCAGAACAAGGAGAAAGCATCCAAAAACTACCACAGCTATCAAAATGCTTAATCCCCTCAACAAGAAGAGATTCATGGGAGACATGCAATACCAGTGTAAGCTCATTTTTAGTATATAACAGATGAAGGAAAACTGCAAGCAGACAGTGAAGAACAATTGAGGATAAAGTGAGCTGTCTGAGAGATTGGTACTAAATTCAGCTAAGCCAGGTCATCATCTTGAGAGTGTTTCTAGATGAAGCCACAAGGAGTACAACAAACATGAAATCTAATATCTTTGGCAGTGGTTATATAGTGAACTATGCTCATCAGTAACAGTAATGGAACCATCCCATTTCTACGCTACCACCTGAGTACCTAATGTACTAAGGTGAAGAAATGACAAGTGACATCTAAGAAGATGACATTTGGAAGAGTGCTAGCCCTGATTGTGCTGGAAATGACATTATTTTAATGAGAATCAGGGAATGATTTTCTAAAAATCTCAAAGATATGATGATTACAAAAGAATGGAAAGGATTATAGTTGGTGCTTTTATCAAGAAAAAATAAAAGCAACTGAAAATAGTTCAGTTTTCTGTGTCTCCAACAGAACTATAGCTAGGTTAAAGGGGGAAAAAGGTAAGCTTTCTTTCTCTTCTCTAGAAAGACATTATCAAAATAGTCCATGTTTTGAGGACATCTTTGATAAAAATATTAGGAGGAAACTAGGATTTTAAAGATGAGTTTCTAGCAGATCAAATACTTACAATTATACTTAAAATTGTACAGAATATAAGATCTGCCTGTCATTGTTTCAGTTTGTTATTAATATTTGACAGAGTAGAACAAAATTCAAGCCTGAATTTTGAGCCTGTGCTCAAAAAGCCTAGAAAAGGTACAGTGGAAAGAACCCAGGCTCTGAAGATAGAAGATATGTGTTCTAATTCCACTTGGTCTTCAATTTATTTATCTGTACACTTAAGCAATTATCTAGATGGCTTGTGCTCATTGCAGCACTAGACCTATGATCTATTATCAATGATGTGTGTGATTACTAGAATCAGGAATTATTTCATTATCAGTATCAAACATATAGCTTCATGTGAGCTATTCACTAATGTCAAGGAAAGATGCCTTGTGTAGAGTCTACATAGAAGGATTCTCTGTGGATGACTTTGTTTTCCAAAATGTTCAATTTATATTCAAAGTTTATATTGTAATTAATTCCATCTAACCCTGTCCTGTGGGGGCAGGTAGGTGGTGTCATAGTATATAGGTGTCAGATCTGGAGTCAGGAAGGCTCATTTTCATGACTTCAAATCTGGTCTCAAACACTTATTAGCTGTGTGACCCTGGGCAAGTCACTTAATTCTGTTTACTTCAGTTTCTTCATCTATAAAATGAACTGGACAAGGAAAAGGCAAACCACTCCACCCCCTTTGCCAAGAAAACCCCAAATAGGGTCACAAAGAGGCACAAAAAAAATGACTGAACAACAAACCCTGTAACCATTCTAAACTAAAAACAGATATGGCAGAAATTTTTTTAGCAGACAAGTATCTTTGTACCAAGCACATTTTGGCAATGCCATGAAGAACAGATGAGAGTACTGGACATAAGAAGGCTTAGGGGACTACTATAATGATCCAGATAGGGTATAAGGAGGACTTTTACTGTGGCAGTGAAGGGAATTGTCTTTGCATGGTTTTTGAGGTGACAGTGATAGGACTTGGTAACAGATTGGATTTGAGACACGAATGGGAAAAAATAGTCAAAGATGACTAAAAATGATAAGCAACTCAGTTTAGGACACACTCATCTTGAGGAACAAGTAGCACATAGACAAAGAGATGACCTATGAGTAGTGCAATTTCACTAGCCCATAGAATTTTTTAGAGTGGGAAGAGATCTCAGTGGCCATATAATCCAACTCATGCAAAAAAAAAAAAGAAAGAAAAAGAAAAGAATCTTCACTACAACATGATTCTGTAATTCCATAATAACTGATAAGTAGTTTCAGTCCCTATTTGGAAACGCCAAGGAGGAAAGCCCACTGTCTCTAAGGCAGCCCATTTCACTTTTCAGTATTCCAAATTGTGTATCAAGGCTAAATTTATTTCTTTGAAAATTCTGCCCATTACTTCTGGTTCTGTTCTTTGGTGACAATCAGAACAAGTCTAATCCTTCTTCCAAAGAACAAACTCTTCAAATATTTGAAGATAGCTATTATTCATCCTCACCCTGCTAGTCTTCTCTGCTGTAGGCTAAAGATCCCCATTGCCTTAGAAAGTTATTATGACAGGGATTCTAGGCCTTTCACCATCCTGCTTACCTTTCTCTAGATATTCTCAGACATCAGTTTTCTTCCAAGACAGTGGCACTGAGAGCAGAATGCTCTTTGAAACCATAACCTTCTGATTCTTGGAGGCCTCTTTTTTTTCAGCTCAAGGTTACATTAACATCTTTGGAGGGCCACATCATTGTGTTGATTCATTGATCTGGCAGTCTGCTAAAACCTACAGCCCTTTTTCTAAAACACTGATGGTCTAATTGTGCCTTTCCAATATAGTACTTGAGAAGTTGATTTTTTTGAACCCTATTGTGCCTTGATATGGCTACCTGTTGAGTTTCCTCTTATTAAAGTGAATCAAATGTTCTAGTCTGTCAAGAACATTTTGTATCTTGACTCCGATTTAGTCCGAAAGCTACCACTCCCAGCTTTGTTTCATCTAGGTATGATATGCTTATGTAGAACACAGAAAAGAAGTGGGTACAGAAAATAAGGGTTTAGGAATTATCTGAATATACTTAGTAGTAGGTAGATGGGAGCAGAAGCCCAATTTGTCCTACCTCCTAACTTGGAAAATGAAGAAAATTTGCCTGAACATCTCACTTTCCCACGTTTCCAGATTGAAAGTAGGAAAGTAAAAGTTTTGCAATCATTTCTTCTATCAACTCACTGCCATTATATTCTTTTCTTTCCTTTTTTTTTAAAGTGAGGCAATTGGGGTTAAGTGACTTGCCCAGAGTCACACAGCTAGTAAGTCTCAAGTGTCTGAGGCCGAATTTGAACTCAAGTCCTCCCGAATACAGGGCCGGTGCTCTATCCACCTAACTGCCCCATTATTTACTTAATAATTATTTAGGGATAGACTTTTATTGTCAGTTATAAACCAGCATTATCTTAGGAAAAATATATTAGTGTATAGCAATCATAGATTATTTAATTATTTAATTACAAAGGAAAAGTTATCACATACTGAAAAATTCAAAATGTCATTACCAAAAACAAGCAAAAAACAAGCTCTGCAATAACACTATTATCATGTAAGTAAGTTGGAAAGCTGTTACTCAAACCTTGTAATACATTTTTCATTGACTTATGAAAGATGTTATGAAATAAACCAGGAAAATATATGTGTGTATTAAAGTTGTACTTAAATGGATTATATATTTTGTAACATGTATGTTTTATATTCCTCAGATGAACGGGAAGCCTACACAGTACATCTTTCCTCATGCAAGAATAAAAATAACGAGAGACCTTAAGGATCATACAGTTTCAGGTAAAGCTAAATGAATAAACCAATGATTTACTATTTTATTAAAAAAATAGAAAATGGAATGCATCAAGATTTCTTTCTGGATGAGAGAGTGAAATGGATTCTGGTTATATTAAGATTTTTTGAGAAAAGCACACATACAAACTGAATTGGGATTCTGACCATTTCAATCCATGAAACATAATCATTCGTAATTATTCACATATGTAAGTCATTATCATCATCGAATAGTGCTTGTTGTCTTTGGACTTAGAGTATTATGTAATATATTCTATAAAGACAGCTGACTTGGCTTTGGATCCTACATCCTTCTTTTCGTTTATGAGAATCTAACTAGTTAACAACTTCTTTTAAGTACAAATCACCAAAACAACTGGTTGGTTCAATGAAAACATCAGTCAAATTGGTTGTAGCCCTTTTATAAAATTAAGAATTGATTAATTGAATGTTATGTGAATTGGGTAGATATAGATTGCATAGTACTTTGGGAATCTGATATTCTTTACTAATCTACAAAATAGGAATATTCTTGAAAATGACATTGTCTTTGTAGCCATCAGGCTAGTCAGCAAATAGAAAGATATCAAATGGAAATGTGAATGGAAAACGAGTAAAAAATGAAGAGGAGGCATTACTGAGATTTGCTCACATTGATAACATGGCAGAATGATGTAGTGAAGGAGTATTGGGTTCAGAGTTTAATGATCCAAGTTCAAATACAGGCTTTTCTACTTACTACCTATGTGTTTTGGCGATAAGTTCCAAATTCTATGAATCTCATAGAATTCTTGATTTGTAATGCAAAACTAGAAATCATTGGGTTATCTGGAATGCCCCTCTAGTTTTAAATTCTGTGATTGAATGAATCATAGGTTGTAATTTAAATAACATATGTAAAGTGATTTTCAAACCTTGTACCACTATATATACATTATGATTATTATATATATATATATATACATTATCATTATTACTAGTGGTAATAATATATAATCCTTAAAGGTTTACATTTACATGCTGGCATACAAATATTTTCTTTTAAATTTTATATTGAAAGACAGACTTGGGGCAGCTAGGTGGAGCAGTGGATAAAGCACCAGCCCTGGATTCAGGAAGACCTGAGTTCAAATCCAGGCTGACACTTGATACTTACTAGCTGTGTGACCCTGGGCAAGTCACTTAACCCTCATTGCCCCAACAACAACAAAAAAGACAAATTGCCATGGTTCAAAAAGAACATATTTCATAGGAAAAAAAGTTTATCTAGCTGCATGTAAATAGAAACTGTAGTTATAAATTCATATAATGAAATGTACTTGGCATTTCTGGACATGTGTGTCCAGTTATGATAATTCTAAGATTGCAATGTATACATGTTCTTTATAACTTTTATGTAGCTATTTTTTCATTTTACCTTTTGGTGGGATGTAGCAGAAATACTGAGCATTTTGGTCCATGATCAATTTTAGATAATAAAAAAACTGTTCCTTTACTTGTTTTCATAAGAGGATGAATTGATTAGATGGCATTTTTTCCCTTTAAGATATGTGATTTGTCATCTCCTAGAGGTATATAATTTAGGCTTTCATAATTTTACTTCAATTTTGAATGTCTTTTAAATACTGATGAAAATTTCAACAGTGAATCTCAAAATCCACTTTGCTATACAAATAATTACTTAATACAATCTTCTGAAACTCCCTACAGCTCAGAAAGGAAATCAACAGTATGTTTTCCAGCTTTGCAAAATATTGGTATTTTTCCAGCAGTTCCAATAGAAAATCTTAAATCTGGGGCATACATAAATTCTTTTGTCAGTTTCCTGAGTGTTTTATTTATTTGCACACTATAGAAGAGTATAGGAATAATATAATCTATTCCATTTTTTAAATGAAGAATCCCACTTATATAATTCTGTTTTTTTAATAATTCTGTTTTTATATTTGAAGATTCTAACTGTAGGTTAGTTTAAAATACTTTAGTAGAATAGTGGTATATGCTATATACCTTTAAAATCTAAACATACTATAAATTCTCATCAACATATTTGCTTTGCTTCAAGTTCAATTAAATTTCTTCTACATCTAAAATTTTAGCAGGGAGATTGAGCAAGAGTCTAAATATTATATAATATAGCACTCAGCCTCCTTAGGTTTTTACTTTGTAATTACTCTTACCATACCTATATATAGAAATGGGGGGAAAAGACTTTACCTGAAATAATTACTTACACAGATAAATATTTGTTAAAATGAATGATAAAAAGATTTGTCATGTCAAATTTAGTCCATATTGATGATTCACGTATAGATGTTTCCATTAATTCATTTAGATGGGATATTTTTTAAAAGTACGGTGAGTTAATACAGGGGTCTGTTTCTTCAACAACATAATTTTTAGTGTTTCTAATGTTTTTATCTTATTGCTTTACATGTATATATTTTATTTTGCTTATGAGTGAGATGCATTCTGGTTGAGTACAAAAATGACTGAATTTGGAGTAAGAAGACATAGGGTGATGTCCAAGTCTTAGTTTAGTTTAGTTGTTTAGTTTAGTTTTTTAATGATAGGCAAGCTCCTACAACTTCACTTTTTCATCAACAAAAGTTGGTTACCAATATTTGCTCTACCTGCTCTACCTTACTGGATTGCTTTGAAAATCAAATTAGAAAATATATGTAAACATTGTATAAATGTAAAGTTTAGCATGTGTGTGTCTCTCCATCTATCTGTCGATTTATCAGGCTATATAGAGCAAAGTTTGCAATTATCTATAACACTGGATAATTTGAAATTCTATGATAAGTCCATCTAAAACTCTGGGCAAATTTATGTTGCGTGAAAACTAGTCTAATGTGAAAGGCAAGTGAAATTATTAGCTGTTCGGGGGTAGGTAAATCACAACCTGCCTGACTTTGTTTCTGTAGATGGGAAAGTGCTTACAATACCTACTTCATATGGTGATTGTAAGCAAAGTTCATTTTTAAAAGTTTTATTGATGTCTTAATTTTTACATTATAAACATTTACATATTGTTCCCATTTCATGAAAAATCGCTTATAGTAAAACATTTACGTAAAATGAATAATAGATGACCTTATCTGAATGTTCATTCAGCATTTTCTAATTTGCAGCACCTCTAACACATACAAGTCCCCTTTTTTTTTTTAATGAACGCAAATCTATTTTCTCTCCCTTCCTCCCCTTCAATCCCTTGGGGGAGGGACGGAGGAACAAATTTCTTGTAAAATATGTAAAAGTTAAGCAAAATAAATGCCTTCAAAGCTTGTGTTACATTCTGTACCCTGAATCCATCACCTTTCTGTCATGAATAACGTTTCATCATCTATCTTCTGAAATCATGAATGGTCCTTGCATTGGTCATAGTTCTTACAGTTTTCAAAATTGTTTATTTTTTGTATGCTTATTATCATATAAATTGTTCCACATCTGTTCATTTTATTCATCACTTTGTAAGTTCTCCAAAATGTTCCTTTTTACAATATTGATTTTATAATATCAATTATTCTTTTCCTGCTTACTTCACTCTATATCAGTTTATATAAGACTTTACATGTCTTTTTGACATCATCTATTTCCTCATTTCTTAGATATACAATAGTGTTCCATCACATTCATATACCCCAAATTAGTCAACGATTCCTTAAACAATTGGTGTACCCTTAATTTCCATGTTTGACACTGCAAAAAGAGCCACTATAAATATTTGTGTACATAAAGAACCTGTTCTTCTTTCATTTAGTCCTTTTTGGTGTAGGCCCAATCTATAGCATCTTCTCACAAAATTATGAAAAAGTGTTATCATCACATTTTATGTAAAGACAAAACTAGAAATTCCCTCTAACCTCTAAATTAATAAACCCCATAATATACTTTTAAAATTATTTTTTTAAAAATGTTATATGCCTTTAAAACTATTTTCTCCACATATAGAACAGATAAGGAAAATCCTTTATATATATGCATATATATGCACACCATATTTACTTCTCCTAATACTTTAGTTCCTTGGTAACTTTAGCTACTAAATGAAGAATTGTGTTCATTTTTGTAACTCAGCATAGGCTAGTGTAGTTCCTTTGAAGTAAAAAAAATTATATCTAAAAGTTTCCATCAGAAATGTGAAGCATTTTAGAATGTATTACTCAACTTCTCAGTTTAATTGCCACATTAGTGATAAGAAAATGAAAGTATAGCAAAATGAGTCATTCAATAAATGGATCTCCATTTCCCTCTCCTTCCAATTGAATATCAGGTATGATTCTAGGAATATAACAGCTTTTGCAAAGCTAACGTTACCCTCTTCTGAATTTAAAAAAGAAGGTGGGGGGACACAGACGCTGGAGAAGAATAGAATGGCTCCATTTGTAAAACTAATGAGAAAGGACATGTGAATTGAGTCAGCTTGGTGTAATGGGGAAAAGCACTGATTTTGGACCCAGAAGACCTGGTTGTAACTTTTTTCTCTGTTACGAACTACAAGGATGATGTTAGACAATTCATTTAATCTCTTTGGGCTTCAGTTTCTTTATCTACATAATCATCCTTTCTGGTTCTATATCTTATGATTATAATGTTTTAATTGCATAATGTGGCAGTGTTTTCAAAGGAAATACCTTCTGTTTTCATCATTAGCCTATCATTTTCTTAGTCCTGTAGAAATATAGCTTAATTAATTATAAAAAATGCCATTGGCTCCAAGTAGGTAGCTACAACAAATCTGATATTATAATGTGTCTGTGTCATGTTTATGTATATATGTATATATAAACACATATTAGTATATGTATATATGCTATATATTAACACTATACTATATAGCTATATATACATACAACAAACAGATAGATGATAGATAATAGAAAGATAGATAGATAGATATGGAATAGGTAGAATGTTGGACCTGGGTTCAGCAAGACCCAGATTAAAATCCTGCTTCTGATATTTCTAACTGTATGACTGAGGTACATTTTCTTCATCTATAAAAGACAGCACTTACATCATAAGGTTGCTGCGAGGTTTAAATGAGGTGATATTTATAACAAGTATATACTGGCTCACTCTTCCAGAACCAAGCTGCTACGTCTGGCCCCTCAGGGATCTAGGGTACCCTCAAGGAAGATTGAAGTATATCTTCTCCACAGCCAAGGACTCCAGCTTCCACTGGCTGTGTTCTCTCCTGTGTTAGGAGCCAGTTTCCAACTCCTCAGTTCCATTTAGCCCCTTAACATCAACCTGAAGACATTATAAAAACAAACATCTATCAGGGCATCCTTTTAGCTGGATTTCCTCATAGTACTGGTCCCACCAAGTTCAATTCCTGATGCAGCCTGACTGCCAAAAAATCCTCTTCTCTGCTACCACTGACCTTATTCTTGAAATTTACTTTTGAAATTCCCTCCTTGCCTCTCAGGGAACCAGATACAACCCCAGAACAACAGGATGTCTTAAGGAGAGTGGGGGCTGCCTGTTGACCTTTGAAAACTCAGAAGGCTTAAATTCTGCTCCTTTCACCTAGAATAGAGAAGAACAAATACAGAGACCAAGGGCCCATGTAAACCTTTTTCTCAGGGCAACAGTACTTTAGAGATGAGAAGGCCATGAGGACTTGACCCTTATAGCAAGGTTTCTCAGTGAATGCCCACAAGCAAAACAGTCTAATTATAAAGAAGGCAACTGAAAGAACTAAGGCAAGAGAGAAATTGTTGAAGTCCACTAAGTCCTTTTGGTGCCTCTAGCGAATAAAAGAAGGGAAGAGAGGAATCCATTCTAGATGTTGGAGATATTATGCAGAAAGGCAAAGAGGTAGGAGATGACAGAATTAGATGAAAAGCTGGCAGCAGGGGATCAAGTTTAGAACAGAGTATGTATAAAGGGAAGTACAGTGGTTTGGAGCTAGATGGGATAGTCTTTCAATGTTGATTTATATTTTAGTTTGCTAAGAAATGAGGAGTTGCTGAAATTTTATGAGCAGGTGAGTTACATGGAAAGTAAGGCCTGTGCATAGGAACAATGCTTTAATACCAGAGTGAAGGAGAAATTGGAAGAGAGACACTGAAGTAAAGGGGACCAGTTAGGAAGTTGTTATAATATCGAGGAATGATGTAACAGGGGCCTAAACAAAGACCAGATCAGGGGCAGCTAGGTAGAGCAGTGGATAAAGCACTAGCCCTGGATTCAGGAGGACCTGAGTTCAAATCCAGCCTCAGACACTTGACACTTACTAGCTGTATGATCCTGGGCAAGTCACTTAACCCTCATTGCCCCACAAATCCCACCCCCCAAAAAAAACCCAACTTGTTCTCCTGGGCCATTACTCTTGCTGTGGGCTTATTTTCCTCAATTTCCAAGCTTGTCATCCAATTATACATTGTCCTCAACTCTCAAATTCCTTAATCCTTTGTGCAATCACCAGTTTTCCTTGACAAACCCAGTGCCAGGATACGCCCAACATCTGCTTTCTCTTCTCTAAATCATATACTGTTGAATGATGCTAGAGGAAGTAATACAACAATAGTAATTTGAGGGGTAGTTGGTGAAAAAACCCATAGGTCAGAGATAGAATGTCCTGTGTGAGGAATAGGAAGGAGGGTAGTGTCTCTGGATTACAAAGTACACCAGAGTGAGGAAGGCATAAGAAGAATGAAAAGATTATGGTCTTTGAGGGCCTGTACCAGGGTGGTGGTACTGTCAGAGACAAAAATAGGATGTAAACATGAGATGTTGTTAAGGTAAAAACAACAAGACTTGGCAACTAACTAAGTATAGGAGCAGGTAATTAATTCATTAATAAACATGTTGAGTTTAAGATGTCTACAGGACATCCAATTTGAGATGTCCAAGAGGTAGTGTGAGATGGGAAAATGGAGGTTAGGAGAGACAGTTGGGTTGGATAATTGAATATAGGGGATCTGAGGAGATCACCAAATGAAATAGGAGAAATAGAGAAGAGACTGTGGTCCTGGTAAATGACTTGGAGTTATGCATGGTAAGTGGATGTGACCTGGATGAAGATCCAGCAAAGGAAACGGAGGATGGTCAGACAGGTAGGAGAATGTTTGATATTTTATAAAATTGAAAGATTATGAGTTAAACATTTTGAAATTATGTATCATGTTTGAGTAATGATTTATCATATTAACACTCAAATAATCCAACATATTTTTGTTGTAATCTAAAGAAAAACAAATCTAATTTTTAAAATGTTAAGTTCCAGAGAACTAAACAAATACTTATTCATGGGAGGAAAAACATCTATAGAATGAAGTTTTTAGAAGATCTAGTGGGGCAGCTAGGTGGTGCAGTGGATAAAACACTGGCCCTGGATTCAGGAAGACCTGAGTTCAAATTTGACCTCAGACAATTGACACTTACGAGCTGTGTGACCCCGGGCAAGTCACTTAACCCTCATTGCCCCCCCACCCCAAATCTACTTTTGAAGAAGATCTAGTACTACTCCTAATCAATTGATACTTTTTATGGTCAGAAGAATCTATGATTTCTGTATAATAATTAGTCCTCAAAATAGTATGATAAATGATTCCTCACTGACTACACATAATGTTATATTTAATATTATAATCCGATAATACCTTTTGGTGCCTTAATTAGCACACTGCTTCATAAAGCTAGGTTTGGACAAATAGCCTACCGAGCACAAATCAATTTCTTAGTGAAAACAACTCATCAAAAACCATCCCATAGGCTCAAAACAATTACTTTTAGAGCTTATATTGTTTACTGTAATACTACCAAGTTTCTTATACTTTACCACCTGAAGTTTCCAGGTAGGAACTGGAATATCTGACCCAATTTTATTCCTATATTTCACTCACAGAATATTGTATTTATTTTAAACTCCCCCAATTATTTTAGTTCATTCCTGGGTTGTTTTAGGACACTGGATTAGGTCTATAATCCTCCTGTAAAGAACAGTCCAGACATAAAGCCCTTAGGGAAGATTAAGCACCTTTTTAGGCAATTTTTTATTTGTATTTTATGTAAGATCATACTAACATTAGGCTATCTTCTTGGATGAGAACCTAGCAGACCAGAACTAGCCTTGTCTTTGGAGCTAAGTAAGATGGTATTACCTTTGCTCATTTTATCTAGCATTCACCAAAAAAAATAATAATAATACATTGTGTCTGGGTACGAGCCATCTAATATAGATTGGCTGTATGAGTGGATGAATAGATTTCTGGTCCAGGAGTTGGCCTAGCCTTTCTCTGGAGACCCTGTGATTTCTGCCATTGCGAAAAGTAGGAGAGCCTTGACTTCCCTCTAATAACCTAGTGGCAGAAAGGGAGTATCCAGAAAAGCTGTAGTTGGGCAATCTCCTTTTCCTTTATGATTCTATTCAAGCATTTTACAAGGCTAAAAAAAATCAACATTCTGAGAAGTAGAAAAAGGCATTTTGAGTGGTAAATGAATTATTACTGTATTTTTTCAATTAATAAGGAAGATATATTGATTACAAAAAGGATTTCCTCACTAAATGAAAAACAGTAAGTAATTTCTAAGTATTACTAAAACTAACTTCTATAAAGGCATACCGTTCCTCAAAGCAATACAATAACTTCCTAAAATATAGAATTATAATATTGGATAAGGGCATCTATTATATCTATATATTTTGAACTTTATGTCAATTGCATACAAGTATCTCTAATTAATGCAAAAAACCATCCATGATTTGTTTCAAGACAGGAAAAAAGACCTCTCATTGGCATGAGATTAATTATTGAATCACTCTGAAAAATATACATGATCAGTTGATTGTTGGTCCAGCTTAAAGCATGTGTAAAATAAATAAGAATCATATGATAATAAGAACCTATATAACTTTGGACAAGTTTGTAACTTCTCCGGGAATATGACTGAGAATTTATTCATCTCTAAGATCTCCTTTATAACTAATTCTTAATTGTATATACATGAATATGTATGTATAAATTACACTCATGTACAAGCATACAAATACATACGTCCCAACTTTTTTGTGTCTATGTAGAAATACAATGGATCACAGGATCTTCTTGAGTAGGAAGTTGCCAAAGAGGCCATTTTGCAGGTGAGAAAACTGAGACCCATAGAGGATAAATAATTTGATCTGACAGATAAATAATAGGCTGTATCCAGAGTTGAATAAGAGAAGATAAGCTGGTTTACATTTTGGAAACTGATAGAGCTCTTGTTATTATGATCTTGAACTGCATGCTGTCACAAAATATCATTTAATACCAATAGTCTCCCAGTGATTCAATATGCTTGTAAATCTTGAAAGAGCACAAGCTCAGAAAAATTAAAATTTTAGATGACTAAAATGCAGTGGAAAACACATGAAGGATATCAACAGACTTAAGGATATTGCTGCTAAAATTGTTTACAAGAAACATATGTCCAGAAAAGTAGGTAGATGAGCCATGTATCAAGAGTGGAAGAAAAGATACAGAAAAATCCATTGCAGTAACCTAATATTTGATAAACCTAAGAACACAAAATCCTGGCATAAGAATCCATCTATGCAGCAAGAACTGATGAGAAAACTCAAAAGCAGTTGGAAAAAAATTAGATGCAAGACACCACATTATATCATATACCACAAAAAGTTCTAAATGGAAACTTGACATAAATATAAAATGCTATTATCAGCTTTATAGTTAAAGGGAAAATTTCTTAAGAAAAGGTAGAAGTTAACCTAAAACACTACTACTACTGATGCTGCTGCTTCTGATAATAATAATAATTTTAACAAATCGTTGACTCCAGGAAAAAAAAGGGACACTGGAAGGGAGGTAATAAATTATGAAACACATTCTTCTACTTTACAATTTTCTTCCTCAGGGAAGAGGTGGAGAAGAGAGATAGCAAAGCATGAAATGAAATGTCAAGCCAGATGGGCAAGCAACTGCTTGTTCTAAAATTTATTAAAATTTATTAAGTGCCTACTATGTGCCGCTAGTTCTGAAACTATTAGGGGAGGTGTGCTGGAACCAATTCGGACCAATAATTGTTAGATTTTGAATGTGAACAATTAAAATGAGCAAATGGTAATACTCAAGGCTTGATTTATTGTTTTGTTGATTATCTAGACTTAAGAAAGTGTTTGAGAAAATGTTAATAAGTTTTGGGGAATGCTGGTGAGATTTAGTAGGACCTCTGTGAAACAATTACCACAGTGTTGTGGTTGTGCTGATGACAACTTTAAATTCATTTCTAAAGGGAATTTATAGGATTTTCTATAAGTGTTTTGTCTATTTTCTGTTATCTTTATGTTTGTAGTTATCAATTATTCCTTGATAACTTTTTGCTCTTGGCTCCTTTACATTGTCACATATTCTAAGGGTTTGGGGTTTGTTTTATTAGAAACGCAGCTAACAGCTCGAATAGTGTCGCACAGCTCAAGTGCTAGCAGCTCGCATCTCGAAGAATCCAAGCAGGCAGCAGAGTGTGGGTGAAAGCTTTTTTATTCATCTTCATGAAGATGGGCACTCTTCTGAATGTGCTGGAGAATTCACCTGAAGTGAGGTCCTGCATCATTATTTATACCCACCAAGGGTCCCTCTCGACCAATCCATTATAGAAACAACCAATCACAGCCTCCCCACCCCCAAACATGGTAACTGTAATGACCAATCAGATTGAGATACTAGGCCTTTACCTTATTCTGGGCAAGAATGTCCATTGATTACTAGAACAGTGCTGTGTTAACATACATAAATATACATAACTTTTCAAGAAACAAAACTTAAGTGGGGGCATCGGAGTCATCTCAGCCACCTCAAGGGAAACTCTCAGCTAAGGTTCCCATAGAGCACAGGCCCTGTTCCAAGCCCTGCTCAGGCTTAAGTCCTAGGGGCCTTGGTTTCTCATTCTTGTCTGCTAGATGGCCCCCTGCTGGGAATTCGGGGGGGGGGGGCGGACAAGGTTGCGCAGCTTGAAACTAAACACTCTCTGAGAACAGTCCAAATTATAGTCTTTTCACTCAGTTTGAAAGGATAAAATTCTTTTCCCAGGGTCAACCCTATGATCAGATGGGCTCTATGTGAGTCTGGATGTCCTGGTAACCTTGCACCACGGGTCACATGTGTTTATGTTGCTCCCCCCAATAGAGAAAGAACGGTTTTATTTTCTTTGTTTTCTTAGCACCAAGAAGAATTCTTGGAATGGAGTAGGTACTTAGTAAATGCTCACTGCTTAATGAATCCTTACCAGTTAACTTTCTCTGCACTGACAAAAAGACAAATAGCTCACTTTAGATGTCATGGTGGGTAGACCACTGGGCCTGAAGACATCTGAGTTCAAATCCAGCCTCGGACATTTCAGTAGCTCTCTCTAGCAACCCTGTCCAAGTCACTTGACTCCTGTTTACCTCATTGAATAGGAGCTATATACTTATTCCCTTCCTTTCTTTAACTGAATTCTTTATCTGTCCTCGAAAGATACACAGACTAATAGCTGATGTTCTTGAAGTATGAAGAGCATCCTTCTCTGAGTGAGGAATTTTTTTAACAAAAAGATTTGAATGAAAACCAATGTATGTACTGGTAATACAGAAAGGATCCTCTTTTCCTTCTTTTGTTCCTCTTCCTCTTTCTCTTCTCCTTTTTCTCCTCCTACTTCTCCCCTTCCATAGATAGTAAGAAGAAAAATATGTTACTTTAAATTATATATTTTTAAGAACTATGGCATTCAGAGAAAAGATACTAATTTATTTTTATTAAAGCACGGACACTTTTTGTAGTAATAATTTCATAGAATGGTGGACCAAAGTGTCTTGCTTTTAAATGCAAATTCTGACAGATTATATTTATAAATATGGTGAAATTATCATAAAATCATAGATTTGGAATTGGAAGGGACCTTAGAGAACAACACCTCATTTTATTTTTGAGAACACTGGGACCCAAACAGATGAAGTGACCTTTGCCCACTGTTATGTTAGTAGTACATAGAAAGGACAGGATTTTAACCCAGGTTCTTTGTATCTAAATCCTACTAGTTGGGGCAGTTAGGTGGTGCAGTGGACAAAGCACCAGCTCTGGATTCAACAGGACCTGAGTTCAAATCCAGCCTGAGACACTTGACACTTACTAGCTGTGTGACCCTGGGCAAGTCACTTAACTCCAGTTGCCTCCCTCCACGCACCCCCCCCCAAAAAAAATCCTACCAGCACACATACACTGTACCATGTTGCCTAAATTAGACCGTGCCATATTTATGTTTTAACCTGCCCCAATTCATTGCCTTATACTTACACTTATACATGTTATATTTTTTAAAATTTGTATGAAAATATTAACACTTTCAAATCCCAGGGGGAAATCCAGATTGGATGGGCCTCTATAAGAAAAAAAAAAAGCTGGTGGGTCAGAGAAATGTCTATAGGCCTTTTTGTATATAATTGTACCAACAGCCTCACTGGCAGCTATTTGCTTCTTAGCATTTCCCTGGTCTTCATCCTGGCCTTTTCTCAGTGCCTTTTTGGTTTGTCCTATTTTCTGTTTATGTGTGACCTCAACACATCCTATTTTCCCCATGGTAACTTATATTTCAACTTGGATGTCTATCTTCTTTCTTTATGTATGCCCCTCTTCCTTTCCTGACTCTCAGGCCAGCTTGTTTGCAATAATGAACTATAATATAGAAGAAGCTGTAATTATTTCATAAACTACTATTTCATAGTAGTAAGATCATTCACTGGGAGACAGGAAGATATGATATACTCTCAGGGAAAAAAGATATTAAATTTTAAGAAACTATAGCATCACTTTATGTTATTTTTCTGACTCAGGCCCTAGTTCATTGGCTTTTGCAAGAGTAGATTCATATTATCTGTTGTTGTGGGAATTCTTTTGTAATTTCTGTCTATAAGAAAATTTCAATTAAACTGACAATTATCTTTCTAGTACTCACTGTTTATCTCTGGTACTCCCTCACGTACCCCTTCTCTCTTTCTCTTTCCCCCTTCTCGTATTTTCCTTGACATATTTGGCATTTCAAATCAAGTTAAAGCCTTTGGGAATAACACATCTGCAAGTTTCATCCAATTATATAATGGGTAGGGTCAAGTCCATGATTTCATTAGAAAGAACTCTCCAGATGAGGGAAAATAGAGCAGTGGATAAAGCAGTGGCCTTGTATTCAGGCAGACTTATGTTCAAATCTGGCCTTTGACACTGGCTGTTTGAACCTACACAAGTCACTTAAATTCTTTATGCCTCAGTTCCTCATCTGTAAAATGAGGATAAGAATAGATATCGGGGTGGGGCGGGGGGCAGCTAGGTGGCTCAGTCGATAAAGCACCAGCACTGGAGTCAGGAGGACCTGGGTTCAAATCCAGCCTCAGACACTTGATACTAGCTGTGTGACCCTGTGCAGGCCACTTAACCCTCACTGTTTGGCAAAAACAAACAAACAAAAAAAATAAAACAAACAAAAAAAAAGTATTAAAAAAATAATAGATTTAAGTCCCAGCATTGCCGTGAGAATAAAATGAGATATTTGTAATGTGTTTTGCAAACCATAAAGACCTATATAAATGCTAACTTATTATTATAATGCAGGTCAGCCCTTCTCTGAAATGCATAATCTTAAACAGTTGCCAAAAAAACTAGGATATTAAATAACTTCCCTGGATTCATATAGGCAGCATATGGCAAAGGTGCAGCTTGAACCCAGGACTTCCTGAACACTAGGCTAGCTCTCTATCCATTACATCATATCAGGAAACATGGTCAAGTAATTCTGGTATAAACAAAAATTTAACAATGATTCTAGAAAGCTCTGCATTTGGTGTAGGTTTCTGCAAAGAATGCTCTTCCCTTGGTCACTGTAGAAATGCCTTATAACCCCAAATAGTAGATAATGTATGTATTGAAACAGATAAATATATATTTCTTAAGCTTGAACTCTCTACCATTAACTTCTAGTATCAAAACCTACCTAGTCCATAATTTTACAGGAGAGAAAATGGATGCTTAGAAGGGTTGCAAGAATCTGATTTCTGGGGTCCTTTTTGATCATGGTCCTGCATAGACAGCAAGTACTAAGTTGGGCCTAACAAACAAGCAATCACATTTATGTCAAATGATCCGGTGCCAGACTTAATTACCAATGTCAATAACTCAGCAGTCAGCAGCTTTCTCTTGTTTTCATTGTGTAAACAGCTATGCAGAAAGCTAAGCATTTAGCATTTAGCAGTGATGAGAAGTGATCAGTGATTTGCAACTGAGATGCCTCTGAGAGAAAAAAAATAATATTTTAAAGTTTTGGAATGAAAATCATTTTTTGTCATTACATTTTTTAAAACCAGGTACAATGGGAAAAAATACCTAGTCTCTTCTAAAATCAGCCATATAGTATAAGCCTCTTATCACAAATGATGTTATAATGAAGACAGACCAAGCAATATTTTCATCTCTGGGCACTGTTTTCTTGTTTCATGTTTGGGGCTTATTAGTTTTAACATAATCTTAACAAAGCCTGTGATGGCCAACTTATGATCTGGATATAATCCACACAGAAATTTGAAGCATGGTCCTACAATCCTTAACTAGAAAGAGAGGAAGAGAGGGAGAAAGGGAGAGAGGGAGAAGGGGGGAGGAAGAGGAGGAGGAGAAGAAGGAGGAGGAGGAGAGGGGGGAGAGGGAGAGAGGGAGAGGGAGAGAGAGAGAGAGAGAGAGAGAGAGAGAGAGAGAGAGAGAGAGAGAGAGAGAGAGAGAGAGATTGGTTGATTGATTTATTCAGTAGTGTGCTGAAGTCAGGGAATACCTGATATCAAATCTGGCTCCCCCTACTTATTAGATGTGTGAGTTTCCTATATGACTATATGAATGTTTTTTATCTCTCTCTCTCTCTCTCTCTCTCTCTCTCTCTCTGTTTCTCTCAGTCTCTCTGTCTCTCCCTCCCTCCTATCCTCCTTCCCTCCTCCTTCCTCTCTTCCCATCCTTCACTTCCTTCTCTCCCTCTCTTCTTCTCCCCCCTTTCCCCCTCCTTCCCATCCTCCTTTCTCTATTTACATATAAAATAACAATAACAATGTGTTAAGTTAAAATTAAAGTAACTTTCATAAGCTATGTTGGTAGCAGGAGGAGGACTAACAAAATCCATTTTTCATTCTCAACTTCCCAAAGAAACAGTTATAAAAACCCATAGATAAGGAAATTATGACATTCAATGTGTCAAAGATTTGTCCAGTAATATTTTGACTGAGTCTGTTGTTTGTTGAATGGATTTTGTATCAAAATGTTGAAGAGCACTTGATATTTTTATTGCTTTTTCCCAACAGTTAAAAATCAAATGTTGTGGGGTTTTGTTTAGTTTTGTTTTCTCTCTATGGGGAGAGGATAGAATTTGTTTTCCTTTAAGCTGTTTACTTATCTGAGCAGTCATTCATAACTCTTCTTTTTGGGGGAAAGGAAGGATTTTTTACAGAATTGCAGACTAAGTACCTTTTGGACTGGTATTGAAACAAGGAATCTGCTCCTTAAAACAGAATTATAAAAGATAAAATTTTGATGCCCTTGTGCAAGGGGTTAAGGACATGTGTGGCTAGTATGTGAATGATGCTTACAAAGTTCATACAAAGTTCAGCTTTGTCAGAAGACTATAAACATATCCTAAACCTATGCTAAGTATGTGAACATTTACAGCTGTCATCAAGGTATATAAACACTTTATAGGTTTCTACGTAGAGGAATGAGATGAATAATTTTAACAGTTTTTCTTCATGCTGTCAACTATGAAATTGTCCTTTTATGTATCTAGTATCTTCCTACCGGTGGAAAGACATTTATATACAAATTTCAGGAATCACTTCTTTGTGCTGAAGGTAATTTATAGAAAACTATAGAATAAATCTTCCCAGCACACAGCAGGGCATTTCTTTGTGCAAACCAAGGTACATGACTATCATTTAGTGAGACAATGTATTTTGAGCTTTTTATAAGCTATAATAAAAAGAGCATGTTTTCAAATATTCTCCTTTTATTTTTCTTTTGTATCTGCATCCTGCAGTGACTGGAATTCTCTTTGATGATATTTTTTCTGCATTTCACCTGTTCCTGCTATTAATAGCCACACATCATTTCTCTCATAATTGTTCTGATACATGTTATGAACCTCTCCTATTATTCTTGTCACCCTATCTCGTGATGAGTTGCAAATGTGGTAACTAAGAATAAAGGAGCTTTTTTTGTTTTTTGTTTTTCCAAAATGGGATCTCAGGCACAAAGTTTATCAAATTCAGTCAGACATTCTTCATACTTTACCTTCTCCCTATATGGACATACTGGGTTAGCATAAATTTTTGAAGGGATTCCTGCTGAGTTTTCAGTGGACTGAGGATGAGGCAGGATGAAGGTGATTTCCTTTTCTTGGCAATAGCTCATAGCATATATTTGATCATTTTGTTAACAGTAATACCTTTCATTTTATATAGCACTTTTATTGTTCAAAGTGTTTCATGTATTTTCTTATCTCACTTGATACCCTATAACAATGATATGAGGTCAGTAGATCCAGTATTATACCCATTATGTAGATTTTTAAACTAACACCCAGAAGTAGCATGGCATTTTGAAATCTGATTCTATAGATTATGATTATCTGTGTGACCTTGAACAAGAAGTTTAAACTTCTTAGGCCTCAGTTCCCTCAGACCCTAGTAGGAGCCATCCCTCCCTCCTTTTTAGTGTTTAATTCTTTATAACTCAGCATCTAGTCTGCTTATTAGGAATAACAGATTAAACAACTATTTACTAAGCAGTAGTTTTATTTCCTATGTCATAGTAAAATAATTTACCAAAACCAAATTATGCTTCCTGCTATAACTGCTGTATTTCTTTCACAGCAAATTAATAACTTCACTTGGACTGGGGATAAGAATTGAAAGGAGTCTACTATACTAATTGAAATATGATATTGTGAGAGTCTGGTACACAATAAAGAGGGAGGCCCTGTAGTGCAACAAAAAGAATGTTAGATTTAGAGTCAGAGAAGTAGAATTGAAATCCCATTTCTGCCACTTAACCAACAATGAGACCAGTCCCTTAATCTTTCTGGAACTGTTTTTCCTAATATGCAAAATAAGGGGGCTTAGACTAGATGACTTCTGGAGTGCCATTCTGTGAAATGCAATGCAAGAGGTATTATGAAGGAAGAATGGACAAGGTTTGGTGACTGATTATTTATCAAATGACAGGAGGAAAGAGGGAAACAAATATGAACTGATAGTTTCTAACCAAGGCAACTGGGAAAATGATCATTTAATAAAAATAAGTAAATGTCAAGAAGAAGTTGGATTAAATTAAATTCAACAACCATTTGTTAAGCATCTACTGTGTACAAGAAAAGATACTGTGGTACTATTCTGGGCACTGGGGATAGAAAGACCTAGTGACAAACATACTTGGCTGTTATGGAACTGACATTCTATTGAGGGACATAACATATAAACATATATGGAATTACAAGTTGATCTGAGAAGGGAAAAAAGACTGTGTTTCTACCAGAAGTGACCTGTGAGCTGAGCCTTGAAAGAAACCACACATTCTAAGAGGCAAAAGGGAGGAGGGAGTATATTCTAGACATGGGGGAAGGCTGAATTTGAGGAACTTGTTAGATTTCTATTCCTAACAACACCAGCCTAACCACAATTCCTATTATCCCTTATTATTTTCCTTTGTTTTTACCTGACTTGGAGAACTACATCTTAATATCCACTGTGTTGGGATTTGAATGTTTCTCTTTACTGCTCATTTCTTTATTCTCCACAAAGAAGGAGTTAGGGAAGAAATCTGGTTCAAGTTTCTTGGCTACCTAGTACAATCAATTGTCAAGAAACATCTCTTGGGCAGCTAGGTGGCGCAGTGGATGGAGCATCAACCCTGGAGTCAGGAGTACCTGAGTTCAAATCTGGCCTCAGATACTTAACACTTACTAGCTGTGTGACCCTGAGCAAGTCACTTAACCCCAGTTGCCTCACTAAAAAAAAAAAAAAAGAAACATCTTTTATTGGAGAATAGTTATATATTGCCATGTTAGACCAACACCTCAGTAATATCCTTTACATCCCAGGATCCTATCTGTTAGATTACAAGGTTATTCTTTCACGTGATATTTTGCCTATAAACATGAGAAAAATATTACATATGTATGGTTGCTATTAGAAAGGATTCATGTTTTTATTATATGTTTTCTGCATGAACTACTCTATTCTACTGCATTTATTGTGATTTTTGTCCAGAAATGGGAAAAGATGTTTAAGTTCCCAACTGGCCATTGGAAAAATCTCTCTCTTTTTAGAAGCTCTACTTTATAGAATCAGCACAGGCATTTGGAAAAACTTATCATATCACCATATGTACATTAATAGTTACCACTAGTTTAAACTAATGGACTTACTGAAGTTTTATTTGTCTCTGGGGAATTTTTTTTTCATTTTTCCAAGTTTTATTGATGGTCTTTTAAAAAATATTTCTGTTATTTCATGTTGTCTTCTAGACTTGAGCAATAAACTGCCCCCCATAATAAGTAAGCATAATCAAGCAATATGAATCCAAATGGTGGCCATGTCTAATAGCATATACCGTGTTCTACACCTATTGTCTTCCATGTTAATGATGAAAACAGGAAGACATAATTCATTTGTCAGGATCTGAAGTCATGACTAGTAACTTCAATGACAAGAATTTGAACCTTTCAGTGTTTTCTTTATATTATTTAGTAATTGTGCCAGTTGATCAACTGTTTTTATTTATTTTCCTCTATCAATCTTCCCCCAAAAAACCCCAAATCTTTATATCCATCATTTATTATGGTGTAATAATATTCATTATATTCTTTTGGGGGGGGGAGATGGGGAAATGAGGGCTAAGTGACTTGCCCAGGGTTACACAACTATAAGTGTCAAGTGTCTGAGTTTGGATTTGAATTCAAGTCCTCCTGAATTCAGGGACTGTGCTTTATCCACTGAACCACACTCATTATATTCTTATATCACAGTTTGTTCAACTACTTTCCAACTGATTTACAATCACATTCCTTTCATTTTTTTCTACTAAAAATGGCTAGAAATATTTCTACATAAACAAAGAATTTCCCTCTGTCTTAATCCAAGAATATTCTATGCCAAGTCCTAGTATCAGTGTGTCAAACTATATATACAGCTGCCGTCAAGTATTTAAAGGACAATATTGAAATGGTTTATCAATATTATTTTATTTTTGCATCTCTGTCACTTCCCAGTGGTTTCCTCCCCAACCACCCCCTAGCACTCACTTTGAATAAGAGAAGCAAAACAAATCAACACAGTTGCTACCTCTGAAAATACATGCTTCACTCTGCACCTATACTATATCATATCTCTGCTAAGATACAGGAGACAAGTTTGACTGTTGGTTAGTCATGATTGGTTACTGCTTTAATCAAGTTTCTGAGGTATTTAAATATTGCTTTTCTTTATCTGGGAGGGAACATCCTATAAAATGCTCTGTACCTGTGCATATGTCTTCTCAAGTTTCTCTGAATTCCTTTTCATAATTTAAAGAACTAGAATGTGAAAATGGATTTGAATTCTTGCAGAGAGAACAACTAGGAGCAATAGGTGGGAATTACCACTCTCAGTTCTGTCTTCATAGCAGAAGGAAAACAACTCTATTGCCTCCCGTCTCCCAACTCAGAATATCATTTCTTCCCTCACCTACCCCTAAAGTCTTGTCTTTCTAAGGGGGCAGCTAGGTGGCACAGTGGATAGAGCACTGGCCCTGGATTCAATAGGACCTGAGTTCAAATTTGGCCTTAAACACTTGACACTTACTAGCTGAGTGACCCTGGGCAAGTCACTTAACCTTCATTGCCCTGCCCCCCTCCCCAAAAAAAGGTCTTGTCTTTCTAACATCCTTTCTAATTTTAATATTCTCTTATTTCATACTTATTTAATTCTGAGGTATTATCAGACTGTTACAAAAAATTATATATAGGGACTTATTTGTCATTAATAATTATATATTTTTAAATTTGGGAAACAAACTTTTTTTTGTTTTTTTGTTTTGTTTGTTTGTTTTTTGCAGGGCAATGAAGGTTAAGTGATTTGCCCAGGGTCACACAGCTAGTAAGTGTCAAGTGTCTGAGGTTAGATTTGAACTCAGGTTCTCCTAAATCCAGGGCCAGTGCTTTATCCACTGTGCCACCTACCTGCCCTCAAAACGTAAACTTTTAAAAGATTAATTGTATTAAAGAAACTGAACAGAGATTTAAAATTACTTGTTGGAAAAATAACTGGATATGGAGTTAGGACACCTGGGTTCAAATCCTAGGTCTTCCATTTCCTAGCTGTATGACCTTAAGTCACTTCTCTGAGCTTTAGTTTCTTCATCTGTAAAATGGAAACAACAATTAGAACAATAATAATAATGGTGGTATTACCCATCTCACAGGGTATAGTGAGGATCAAGTGGGGGGTAACAATGAACCAATAGATGTAAAACATCTATTTGAAATCTTAAAGATGTATAATATTAGTTTTCCTTATTGTTACTGCTGAAGCAAGCCAGATTTTTTAAAAAGAGGAGATAGAATTAAAATATTCGTATTTTGGCTATAGGTACCATTTTCTGACATCCATTTAAATGAGGTCTTCTAATATTTAAAAATTTAATTACTATTTAAATTTTATAATAAAAATAAATCATGTGGATGTAATCCTATATACACACATATATATATAAATCATTTGCTAAGATAAGAGAGTGCCCTCCAAAGAATGACAATTTAATAATATGTAACTCATAGGAAATTGTGTCCAGCTGCAAACATTTCTCCTCCTAACCTATCTCTGATCTGCTCTTTGTGCTTATCTCTAGTCCATTCCTTAAGATATAAAGAATTAAATGTCTTAAAGAAGACTATTTTGACTACCTTGAAATAAATGCCATGAAAACATATAAACTTTAATGGGGAAATAATTATTAGAAAATTCATGAACTGGAATTATATTTACATATTTATTATCAACCATAGGTATTTACATATCTAAATGAATCAGTTTATCTTATTCATGAGGCAGCTTTGTGATGAATAGATTGAAAGTAGGACTCAAAGATAGGAAGATCAGTGGCTCCCTGTTACCTCCTTGATCAAATATAAATCCTGCCTCAGACATTTACTAGCTTTTTCATCCTGAACAAGTCATTTAACTTTTTTCTGCTTTATTTTCCTCATCTGTAAAATGGGGAAAATAATAGTATGGAACTCACAGGAATGTTGTACAAATCAAATGAAATAATCTATTTAAAGTGATCTGTAAATTTTATAATGCTATATACATGCTAGCTTTTATTATTAATTATTTTCCAATAAAATGAGAAGTAATTTGATTTCACATATATATGGAGTAAATATTATATCATTTTCTTAGTGGGGCTACTCCTTAGTCAACATTTTTGGAGCATGACAGTTTTTTTTTTTTATAAAGGTGGCTGGCATTTGCAAATGATTGTCCTTCCCCATAGTACCATAAGCAGAACCTTCAAAAAATTTGCTGCTAGATTTTACCTTTATAGCACCCCCTAAGACTGACACATGCATAAATACATTAATTTTGAAGAGGTTGGAACTGGAAGCTATCAGATAAGATTTCTTTCTTCTTAATTGCCCATACCTAGGCTATGAATTTAGATTCAGACATCATCAAAAATTGGTGGTTCAGTTTTGTTTGTTTTGTTTGTTTTTCAGGGCAATGAGGGTTAAGTGACTTGCCCATCATCACACAGATAGTAAATGTCAAGTGTCTGAGGCTGTATTTGAACTTAGGTCCTCTTGAATCCAGGGCCAGTGCTTTATCCACTGAGCCACCTAGCTGCCCTGGTTGTTCAGTTTTAATGTAGACTTACTACCTAGCTACCTGTGGACTAGGAAAATGCCCAGAAAAGTCCATTGACATATCACAAAGTTATTGAAATAATAACTGAATATTTTCACGGTATCTAATTCCAACCTATGTGTATAGATACCTGTATATGACATTGTCTTTTTTAAAAAATGTATTTTATTTTATTTTCCATTTTTATGTAAAGATAGTTTTCAACATTCATTAATTTTTAAGATTTTGAGTTCCAAATTTTTCTTCCCACACCCTTCCCTCCCCACTCCTAAAGATCATAATCAATCTGATATAGGTTATGCAATACAATCATGTTAAACATATTTCCACAATGGTCATGTTGTGAGAGAAGAATCAGAACAAAAAGGGAAAACCACAAGAAAGAAGAAAACAACAAACGTGAAAATAGTATGCTTCAATCTGCATTCAGACTCCATAGTTCTTTTTCTGGATGTGGAGAGCATTTTCTATCACGAGTTTTTTGGAATTGTCTTTGATCATTGTATTGCTGAGAAGAACTAAGTCTGTCACCATTAATCATCAGGCAATATTGCTGTTACTGTGTGCAATGTCCTGTTGGTTCTGCTCACTTTACTTAGCATCATTTAAAATACCGCCTTGCATGGAATCAGAGCTTAATAAATGCTTGTTGGATTGGAATGGTTTGCATACTATCTATATACATTGTATGACTGTTGATGTCTAAATTCGTGGAGCTTTATTCATTATCCCTCTGATATGTTACCTCAGTTCTTACAGCTTCCAATATTTATTTTTTAAATAGGTAATGGGTTAGGAATCAGAATAGTAGGTGGAAAAGAAATCCCAGGAAATAGTGGAGAAATTGGAGCCTATATTGCCAAGATCCTCCCTGGAGGAAGTGCGGAGCAGACAGGAAAACTAATTGAAGGTAAGAAAAAATCAATTCAGTTAAAATTCCAGAAATGAAGAATTGATGTATAAAGTCTATACATCATTAATTGATATATGAGTTGCAATGGCATATCATTTACTTTGTCTTAGGTATTTATTTACTTAGTTAAATGGTATTTATTCTATTTTGGATTCTTAAAATTTCTCCTGATGATATCACTATATTCTGTTTTCAATTTCATCTTTCCATTTTGGTGGCTTTTTAGACATTTGAAAGTCCTGTTTTATTTTGAAAAATCTAATTATTCCAAGGTGTTTGTGCTTTCTGAATAATTTTCCAAAATAGTTTGGGTTGGGCAATTTACTGATATTTCTGTAAGGACCAAGGAGAAGCAAATTGCTATTAACATTACAACAGACTTATAAATACATGGCAATTTAGGAGCTAAAAAAAAATTGCTAGGTACTTATTGATTCTTTCAGTTTTAGAGAGTAATCTACCTCATTATATCTTAAGAATCTCCAGTTTATGATGAACTTTACAGAATATAATTAATGCTCTATTAAATATGTATTTCTTTTTTTTTTCTTTTTCCTTCTTTTCAGAACAGTTTAGCCAGATTCTGAAAATATTAGGTCTTAATTTCTAGTTGCTACTTTGTAGTAAAATTAGCCTCCTTTTGCACTCATAAAGCACACAGTATATCAGCTTTTAGTTCTCAATAGCAAACATTAGTCATCTCAGCTATTAGATGTTTTTTTTTTACTTTTTTGGTTATTTATTTGCACAATTTTATCTCTGTTATATTTTATGGTTTAATGGAAACTTACTTGTGGTTTTCTTCTAACACTCCTGTTTTTCCTCAAAATAAAAGTTACCATCATCTTAGAAGAATGTATATATTTTAATCCATCTGACTGAACATAATATTGGCTTGTTGCAAAGTGTCAATGAAGGGGATGGCTCCTGTGATGATGGAGATGAACTAGAAACAGTTTTTGTATAAGACTAAATTCTTAACTAGCTGTCAAGCATGTAAGTAGAAAGAGTTAACTGATAGGTTATTAGTAAGCTAGAACATGTGGGCCAAATAAACAAGACCAAGTCTAAACAGTTGAGACAAGTAATCTGAAGTTGTCATTGTTTAATTCTATCACCCTATGGTTTCTTTTTTCCTCCTTTGTTGTTTGAGAATGCAGACTAACTGCATTGGATTAGACCACATGTTAAGGCTTTGTACGCTGTGATCTTTTTCATGTTGACATGGTCTGAAAAGGAATTGATTATAGCATATACATTATAATATAAATCATCCTTAACAGAAGAAATTTGATGGACGCTGTCACTGTACAAGTTCTTATTGCTTTTTTCAGCCTGAGAGATTGCAGAATGAATTCCAACTCGGAGTGCCTAACTGTGAAGAAGTATAATCTATGGAAATGATTTATTTTATGCATAATACTGAGTAGTTAAGATGGAAATATAGTTGGCCATTTCTTATCCCCATTATAGTTTTCAAGAGTACAACAGTTTTCATTTCATTACAGGAAGTATTGATGAAAATTAACTATAGATATTAAGTTGGTCAGTAACTATTCATTAAGTACCTGCTATGTTCCAGGTACTGTGCTAAGTGCTGGGAATATAAAGAGGCAAAAAGACAGTCCTTGCCCTCAACAAACTGACAACTTAATGGGAGAGATAAAGAGTAAACAAATATGTACAAGCAACATATATGTGGGTGTATGTATGTATGTAGACACACAATACATATATATGTATGTGTGTGTAGACATACACTACATGTGTGTATGGAATAATTTACTTAGGAAAAGTACTAGAATTAAGAGGCATTGGAAAAGACTCCTGGTAGAAAGTGAAATTTTAATTAGAACTTGAATGAAGCAAGGAAACCCAGGCAGTAAAAATAAGGAAGGCAAACATTCCAGGCATGGACAGTAGCCAGAAAAAATGCCCAGAGTCAAGAAATGAAGTGTCTTGTTGGCAGAAAACCAAGGAGGCCAGTAGCACTGGTTTGAAGCGTACTTGGAGGTAGAGGGTGGGAGGGCTATAATGTGTAAGAAGACTGAAAAAGTGCAGTGGGTTGGGGAATGGATCTAGATTTTGAATGACAAGGCCAAACAGAGGAGTTTTGTATTTGATCATGGAGGTGATAGGGAGTCATTGGAGTTTATGAAGTTGGGGTGATACGGTCAGACCTGTGCTTTAGGAAAATCACTTGGGTGGCTTAATGGAGAATGGACTGGAGTAAGAAGAGGCTTGAGGCAGTTAAACCCCTGAGCAGACTATGTTGTCTTTTTATATATGGACTACATATGGTCCAGATGTGAGATGCTGAGGTACTGTACCAGGATGATGGAAGTAAGTGTCAGTGGAGACAGGGACATATTGGTGTTGCAAAAGTGAAATCATCATGATGATTAAATTGTTACCATATGAAAATTTCTCTTGGACTTTGTTTCTTTACATATAAAATGAAGGCTTTGGATGGATTATTTGGTGCCATTTTGGAATTTGCCATTTTATTATTAATTGAGCTTATTCTTTTTTGTTTTTTCATTTATTCTTATGTCTTTGTATATAGAATATCTTACATGAAATTATTGAATAAGAATGGTAATGCTTGATGTGTCATATTGTAGAACTTCGTAAAAATGTTTCTATTGTTAAAATAAGAAAAATGCACTCTAGATACATATATGGTTTTATTTTTGCCATTCACTTGTAATGGCTTACATTATCCATCTTCCCTAGACACCATATAAGATTTAAGTAGAGATTATTTTACCATCATATGAATCTAACTTGATTTTGCAGCAGTATCTTTGTGGCATTTCATAAAATAAACCTACTTTATAGGTGTCTTTTTCATCTAGAGTTGGAATCAATCAAAAGTGATAGTGCTTTATTATTGTGAATGTAAAGAATAAGGATTATATATAATTATATACATATATAATATGAGAATTTGAAAAATCAATATTCAAGGTCTCTAGTGTAAATGCTATTTTGTTTCACATCAGAGGCACTTCAGAAAGCACAGGAGCTTCTACCTTGGGCATTTAGCCTCTTGCTAAACCATTAACATTTCTGAAGAAAATTTATACTTGAAGATCATTCCCATTATGTATTTCTTAATGATAATTTCTCACACTATGAGGATGTCACTTTATTTATTTGTCTATTTATAAATTTATTTATTTGCCATTTATTTATTTATTCATTCATTCATTTGTTTATTTGTTTGTGTATTTATTGGGTGCAGATAATGGTGAATCTGATATGAAGATAAGCTTGCCAGCTAAAATCATGCAGTAGACTATTTGCTATCTAAGATACCAAAAAACTCCCAAACTTCACACTTCTAAAAGAGATGTAATGCCAATGCCTAGCACAGTGCCTGGCACAATTTAGGTATTTCATAAATTGCGGATCCATTGATTGATTTACATTGTGAAATGTACTCTGAGTATGGAATTATAGATCTCATAACAAGTAAAAAAGGAAATAAAACCCTAAACTTAAAGAAGGGGGGAGTAAGGAGGCTATATAATTAGAGCTATTTTTTTTATATGATGTTTTTCAGATGGCATATTCTTACATAAAATACTGCACTCAGAACTAATCTTCCAGATTGCGGAACAAAACCTGGTTAGTTCTTTAAGAAAACAAACACATGCGATTGATAGTCAACTTCTAATATATATATATATGTTCACAACAAAGGGAAGAGGAAGAAAAGGAGAGGAAAAGATAGATGTGTCTGTAGCAGGGAAATATGAGAGTTGGAGGAAAGCAAAGAGTTCTTTATCCTTTTCTCATTATCTACCCTTACAGAGAGGAGATAGACAGGAGGTAGGCAGGAGTGTGTATGCATTTATAAGAAGTGGAATTACTTTCCCATGATGCTTTGGGCTCTGGAAACATTGGCAGAAATGGATTAATTAGGGATGGGTCTGAGGAAGAAAGGAAAGACTTCCCATTGATAACTGGGAAAAGGGGAGGCAGAGAGATGTTTGAAAGACAAGGAGTTAGAATTGCCTAAGGCAAGAGAAGAGCTATGGACAGATGGCAGCAGCCTCCTGCAGGACCGTGTTGAAAGGAACAAGCTGGTAAACAGGAGGCAGCAAAGGCTGAGAGCCAAGATAAAGGCAATTCACATGAACTGGAACCAGGAATCATGCTAGCATTGAATCTAGAGACTTCGTGCTCATAAAGGTCTTTGAAGAGTGTTTCCTGAACAGTAAGGGAGAGAGCCAAGGGCTTCCACATAAGGAATGTTGCCTACAAACTTCACTCTAATAAGGTGTGTTTAAGATCAGTTGAGTTGGTAGCCTCAGTTGCTTATAGAGGGAAAAAGGAATACCTCTAAATAAGAACATGAACTAAATTCAGGAGAAATACTGGATAGGGATATAAGCTAAAGAGTGTGGTTATTGAGAAGATTCCAGTTATGAATTTGGGTCTATGTGAGTTCAAAGCTATTTCTTTGAGGCATGGAGTTTCATATTTTAATTCAAATTCTTTAACCCTAGAGATCTTTCATTCTAATGTATGAATTGAATTTATTTTCATTAAACATATATTTATAAGTCATCAATTTGTGAAAATAGATCAATGAATTCCTGTCAAAGATTAATTTTTACACTGCATAATCACTTATGGACACTAAAGTTGTACCAGATAAGGATTTGTTGAAAAGCCTGGAAGGTTTTGTGTGGAAAAGAGAAGCTATGAATAGGGAAGTCATATCACACCTGTCTCTAAATATTTCAAGGGCTTTCATGTGAACAACCTTTTTCTGCTTTGCTCCATGGGGAAGAATTAGGGACAACGAATTGAAGTTGCAAGGAGGCAGATTTAGGTGTCAAATATATTAAAGAGTGAATTTTTGTTTATTTAAATTGGGTTAGATTTCTGTTAGCCAAAGTCTCTTTTACTTCTAAGATTCTATGATTCTGTTATAAATCATTCTAATTTATTATTATATGACCATTAAAATATTCTATCATTTGATTCTACTTGGAATTGTAGTTTATAAAAACGGAAATCTTTTATTTGCTACTTTTCTTTAACTACTAAGTAATGAACATTTTGAAATTATGTATGCATGCAAAAATAGCAGTTCATAAAGTCATTCTAATAGAACCATTCTTTGGGCATGGAAAAAGAAATACCCCTTGTGCTGGTCAGATTGAGGAATGTGGCCCAAGGCATAGGGATTTAGGAAGGCACTGAGAAGAGTTTTTGCTACCAAAAACATGAGGCTTTCACACAATCAACCACTGAACACTATTCTTTTCCTCAAGGCATTGTGGCATTGTGGGTTAGATTGCTATTCTTTGTCTTTCTTCCCACCCCACTACACATGAAGCCATCAAGTTGTTAACTTTTATTGGTTATTTTCTCCTTCAGAGTTGCCCTTAATACTAACTTTAACCTAAGTTTAGCCATATAAAAATTGAAGGTGAGCATATTCTGAACTGATTTTTTTGAAGAATTGATTATATATCCTTAATTTTCTAAAATGAGTCTGATTTTTAATCAAGTTATTAGACTACTATAGTAGTAAGAGAGCTGACAATATAAAAAGCACCTAAGGGGCGGCTAGGTGGCACAGTGGATAAAGCACCGGCCCTGGATTCAGGAGTACCAGAGTTCAAATCTGGCCTCAGACACTTGACTTGACACTTACTAGCTGTGTGACCCTGGGCAAGTCACTTAACCCCCATTGCCCCGCAAAAAACAAAAACAAAACAAATAAAAAGCACCTAGAAGTCTCTTGAGCACATTGTGCTATGGCCTTGTCATTATAGTCTAAGACATAATGTTTTTAAGTACTTATCTGATGATGAATTTTCAAAAACAAAAATTGCTTATATTCGATGTATGTTTATGGATGAACTATATAAATGATGCTTTTTCACTCTTGATACCAGATTCTGATGTACTTCTGGCAAGCTAGATTATCTTCTAGAGAATTACATGGCAAAACAAAAAAAGGAAAGAAAATGGAAATATCCTAGCATAGCTTTTTATACCTGGAGTTGCTCATACGTTATTGACTAACATTATTTTTCAGCATCTTGCATTTAAAAGAATATTGCATATTGGGGCAACTAGGTGGGTCAGTGGATAGAGCACCGGTCCTGGAGTCAGGAGGACCTGAGTTCAAATCCGGCCTCAGACACTTAACACTTACTAGCTGTGTGACCCTGGGCAAGTCACTTAACCCCAATTGCCTCACCAAAAAAAAAAAAAAAAAAAAGAATATTGCATATTAAATCAGTGCATATGAGAGAGACCTGACTCTGAAACTTACTACTTTCACCACCTCTGAGATGTCACTCTCCACTCTAGTTCTCAGTTTCCTCATTTACAATATGAAGGGATTGGTCTTAGTAACCCCTGAGATACTTCCACCTATAAATCCATGATCCTGAGATTTTCAAAATAATGTGTCCATTTTAAGCCAGAGTAAGTGATAGCATCTTATCTGCTAAGGAAGTTCAAATTCTGCCTCAGCTACTTACTGGCTCTGTAACACTGGACGAGCCAATTAACCAGACAAAGGCTTACTTATTTGTAAAATAAAGATAATACTAGTAGCTACTTATAAGAGTTACTCGTCATCTTCATCAACTTCATTAATGGAGATTTTAGTGAAATACTAGGCCCTCATTTTAAGGCACTTCATACAACAAAGAATGTGTTGTTTGTTTGTTAATTTCATGGCAAGAACAGTGGGACAAAGATTATTTTTTGTTCCATATATGTTTCAAGATTTATGTCAAAAAGTTCTGTATCATAGATAAAAATAGATTAATCATAAGCATTGATCAAGTGCCTGCTATGTACCAGGTCCTGAGCTAGGTAGTGGAGATACAAAGATGTAAAAAATTAGTCACCAGCCTCAAGGACCTTACATGCTTACATTACATCAAGACAAAAATATGCTTTTAATAAATATAAGTTTATGAAAATATATGCAGAGAAAATACAACGTAATTTCTATAGTGAGGCAAGAAGCACTAGCAGCTGGGCTGAGGAGCACAACCTTTAAGTTGGAAGTTGCATGTGAGCTGAGCTTTAGTAAGGAGTTGTCATCTAGCTGCCTAATCATTAGAGGATTGTATTATTAGAGAGCAGTGCATTAAGAAATATATTAATATAAATAAGAAAGTTTTCCATAATGCTGAAAATCTTAAAGCACTGGACATTAGAGAGTGAAGCCCTGTTTGTCTGGAATCCAACTAAGCAGATGCTTCTACAAGAGAGTTTACATTTTTTCTGCTCTCTTTTTTCAGTTAAAAAGAAAAAGGCATACTGGGGCAGTTAGGTGGCGCAGTGGATAGAGCTCCGGCCCTGGAGTCAGGAGTACCTGAGTTCAAATCCAGCCTCAGACACTTAACACTTACTAGCTGTGTGACCCTGGGCATGTCACTTAACCCCAATTGTCTCACAAAAAAAAAAAGGCATACCACAGGAAGACAAGGTGATATGTTGTTATTATTATTATTATTATTATTAGTCACAATCTGCTGTGTTAAGGATATTTTGTACAGTTGTTACAAATTCTGTACAATAGATAATGAAGCTAGGGCAGCTAGGTGGTATTCTGGATAGAGTGCTGGGTCTGGAGTCAGGAAGACTCATCGTCCTGAGGTTAAATCCAAACTCAGACATTTATTAGCTGTATGACCCTGGGAAAGCTATAATACCCCGTTTGCCTCAGTTTCCTCATAGTAAAATGAGCTGGAAGAGGAATGACAGTCCACTATAGTATCTTTGCCAAGAAAACTCCAAATGAGGTCATGAAGAGTCCTACGTAACTGAAAAGACTGAACAACAAATACAACACTATGATAATTTTTTTAATGTCCCTCGTGATTTCTTTTTCCTGTTTACCTTTTTATTAAGCACTATGATAATTAAGGTTCAAAACGAATACCCAAGGCATTCTAATTTTTCTGAGGACTCAAATCATTCTAAAAATATTTGTAGAGCTTTTAAAGGTTTTTTTGTTTTGGGGGCAGCTAGGTGGTGCAGTGGATAAAGCACTGGTCTTGGATTCAGGAGGATCTGAGTTCAAATCTAGCCTCAGACACTTGACACTTACTAGCTGTGTGGCCCTGGGCAAGTCACTTAACCCTCATAGCCCCCCCACACACACACACACACAAAAAAGGGTTTTGTTTTGTTTTTTTAAATTCAGCTAACTAGTCTGTTTCCTGAGCAGAGTGAATAAGAAATGCTTTATGGACAAGTGAGTTTTATAAGCTTACAGTCTCCTACATTTTTCCTACCTTATCAAATAGCATTAAATTTCTTTTAAAACTGAGTAATATGCTTAGTTGAAAATTGTTTCCCTGGTGCATTCCTTAAGCCAAATAACAAAAGGTTAATGTATAGCAATTGCAATGAAGGATGTGGTCCCCTGGAAAATTGATTTGGGTCACAGTTCCAAGTTGCCTGCATCGCAGTCTTCAGAATTGGTAATATTTGATGCAATCATCCAGCTCATTTGCTACAGGTAGTGATTTGGATTACGAAGCCCAAAAGATAATCAGGATCTTTTTCAAAGAAGTTTAAATTTGGAAAGTTATTTCTTTCATAAATATTTATATGTCATGAGTTTAAATGGAATATTTTAAAGAAAGATATATATGACTATAGCTAAAAACAAAGCTATACTCTATTAGACACAATAAAATAATTTTCTCATAACCAAGTGTTGACATGTACAAAATTAGAATTGGAACCTTACTGCTCCAAAGTACTACCATTTAGATCACTCATCCTCTCTGGTTTGCTTCTTTTAAAAAAAAAAATCATGATTTCATGAAAACTTTATTTGAGAAAAGAATTGGAAGGGAGTAGATATGATAAGAACCAAATAACATCACAAAATGGGAGACAATATAGTCTAGCATATAAAAAATACCTGCTACTGATAGGGGAAGAATCTCTCATTCAGCTATTTGTGTTCGGTCAAAGTCTTCGTTAGGGCAAAGGTCATAATTAGGGGGGAAAAAGCAGCAATGATTAGGCATAATTATAATAATAATGAACCATGACATTCAATTGAAATCATTCAATCCTGAACTATTTAAAGAAGTCATCAGAAATCAGAAATGCGGGGGCAACTAGATGGTGCAGTGGACAGAGCACCGGCCTTGGAGTTAGGAGTACCTGAGTTCAAATCTGGCCTCAGACACTTAACACTTACTAGCTGTGTGACCCTGGGCAAGTCACTTAACCCCAATTGCCTCACTAAAAAACAAACAAACAAAAAAAAGAAATCAGAAATGCACATCAGAAATGGCATTGGCACTGAACAAAATATCAAATAGAAGTTACAGTATTATTGTCACAAAAAGAAGAAAGTGAACCAGAGAGTTCCTGATTCTGTAGTGATTTGATTTGTTAAGTAGAGAGAGATGGTGGCCAATGCAACAGCAATTTCAAATGTAAACTCCAACTCCTTTGTATAATCTTACAAAGAACTATGAGGATTATGAGCAGGATCATACCATCATGCCAAGAGAAATAGTGTTAAGTAAAACTACTTTAAAGAAAATTTGGTAGGAAATCTGACTAAGATGAAGATTTAAAGATGAAAATATAAAGGGGGGAATAGAAATAAAATAGGACATATCTGTAAAAATTACTATTTAACAAATAGTTCCCCAGTTGGACCCTAACATTAGTATCCAGGGTGTGCTTTGTTTTTGCCATTCAGTGATGTGTCCAACTCTTTGTGACCTCATTTGATTTACTTGTCAAAGATACTGGAGCAGTTTGTCATTTCCTTCTCCAGCTCTTTTTTTTTTTTTGCTGAGGCAATTGGGGTTAAGTGACTTGCCTAGGGTCACACAGCTAGTAAGTGTTAAGTGTCTGAGGCCGGATTTGAACTCAGGTTTTCCTGACTCCTGGGCCGGGACTCTATCCACTGAGCCACCTGGCTGCCCCCCCCCCCAGGTCATTTTTACAGAAGAAAAACTAAAGCAAATGGATGAAGTGACTTGCTCAGGGTCACACAGTTTGTAAGCCTCTGAGTCTAGATTTGAACTCAGCAAGATGAGTATTCCTGACTTCAGGTCCACTGCTCCATCCACGGAACCAACTACCTGCCTTATTAGGATGTGCCTACAGGTTAGATGAAAATAGCACAAAAGAGACATTTTCTCTCTGGATGATTTGGTGCTCCACATGTTTCTATTGGTGAATTACATTGTATAGGCTTCATCAACCTTTGGAATATCTGAAAGCTTTCCGGAAGAAATTTGTAAGCACTTAAAATAATGGCCCAATGATATATATAGGAAAGAACAAGTGAATTATGAATATATCTTTCCTCGACTATGATGTACATTTGAGTAGAAAAACTGTATACTTGCTGATCAGTATTTATTATTTGGAGCAGGCATGGATGAATTAAACTCAGATTTTAGCTTCATTTAATACATGTTAGAAAGTTTTTCATCAAGAATGGCCTATGGAGGGGCAGCTAGGTGGTGCAGTGGATAGGGCACTGGCCCTGGATTCAGGAGGTCCTGAGTTCAAATCTGACCTCAGACACTTGACACTAGCTGTGTGACCCTGGGCAAGTCACTTAACCCTCATTGTCCTGCAAAAACAAAACAAAACAACAACAACAAACCTCAGATTTGGACAGGAAGAAAACAGCAGATTATACCTCTGATTCTGAAATTCTAAGTCTTGTAAAATGACCCCAACATTCCCAGGGAATGAAAGGCCCATATTTTTTATGCCAATGTTTTGTCAATGTTGCTGTATGTCAGTAAAAGATGAAATACAATAGTTTCTGAAGAATTAAAAGTGTGTATCAAAATGAGCAATGAGAGGAAACTTGGTGGAGGTAGGGAGGCTGTAACATATAAACAATGAAGAACAAAGAAAAACCTTTGCATTCCATATAACCTTAACATAATCCCCTATTTACTCCTTTACTCCAATATCAAAGAAAGAGGTAGTTTTCCTTGCAAATGGCATCTCCTCTAATCATATCCTTGCTCACTTTTCTACAGGAATTTGCCCTTTGATTATACTCTTTTTTAAAAAAAAAATTATCTTTTCTTATCCTTCACTACTTTTTTCAAGCATTTCCTGATTTCTCTCCTTCTTAAAAAAATCATGTAACCATATGAATTTCTCAAGCCATAGTCCCCTTTTCTTTACAGCTAAAATCCCAGAAAAAGCAATCTATAGTTAATATCTCTCCTTTTCTCACCTCACACTTTATTTCTTAGCCCTTAGCATCCTTGCTTCTAATTTCATAACTTAACTTATACTATGGTTTTCAATGATAGATGACATAGTAATTGCCAAATGTAATAATTTTCATTTTTTTAAAATTATGACTTTAGCAATCATCAAAAACATGTCAATATACAAAGTTCCATCCCTCCTTGATATCTCTATATCATTTGACATTGTTAAATACCCACCTCTTCCTAGAAAATCTCTCTTCCCTAGGTTTATATGATCTTTAATATTCTCCTGGTTCTCTTCCTATCTACATAGGAACATTTCAATTTTCTGGGGCAAGACTCATCTAATCTTGTCCCACCCCATTTGTATGCATGTACGTAAGAGAGAGGTCCTGGACTCTCATTTCTTCTATACCTATCCCTACCCTTTTCTCCACCCCCAAAATATGTCTCTCTTCCTAATTTATCTTTTTCTGTCAGGCTATATGACTATTCGTTTAATCATCCAGGTTCCATGATCATAGTGTCATTTTTAATTCTTCCCTTTTCCTCACTTTCATATCTATTGCCTGCCAAGTTTTGTTTGACTTCTGCTGTTACAATGTAGCTTTCATCTATTCCCTTCTCTTTTATTCATATAGGAAAAAACCCACTTTTAAATCTTAATCATCTCTTTCCTGAACATTTGAAATAACCTTCCTAATTTGGCATCTTTGACTCCAGTCTCTCTTCTCCAATACAAATGATATACTACAGGGATGACCTGGACCATGCCACTCACCTATTTGAGAAACTTCAGAACTTCTCTTTTGCCTCCACAGTAACATCTAAACTTCTCTGTTTGGCATTTAAAGTCCCACATTACTCTCTTTAACACTACAAATTCTGTTCAAATCAACCAAATCCTTTTGTTATACAAAACTCATCTCATATGTCTGTGCTTTTGTACACAAGCTGTTTCCTGCACCTAGAATGTACTCTGTCTACACCTCTGACTCATAGAATTCTGTCCTCTTCCAAAGTCTAGCTCCAATGCTGCATCTACAAGAAATATGCCAAGATCTCTCCCGACTGAGATTGCTATTTGCCCTCCCCAAAAACATCTTCATCAATATTCTCATTCAGTCTCTCTCTCTCTCTCTCTCTCTCTCTCTCTCTCTCTCTCTCTCTCTCTCTCTCTCTTCTTTTCCCCAAGTAAGAAAAAGCTATGTAGGGCCAGACTTTTCTTTTTAATCTATGAATCTCCAATAAACTAATGCATTAGCTGGTATAGAGTAGGTACTTAATAAATATTTATTGAATTGAATATATGAAAATGTGTTTTGAGTGAGAACAGGTGACCATTTTAAACCATCAATGTGCATCCCTCTTGGCAATCTATTTATGGCTATCCTTTCTTCATAACAGACCATTAGAACTGAAAAGTCTTTCCTCTTGGCCATAAGCGCACTACTTGGAGTTGATTTGTTGATAAGGTAGTATAAAATATCACCAGTAGGGTATATTCTATGGGTTTTCTTTGCCTTTACATTTACATTCAATTCTCAAAGAACTGCTACTACTACTGAGGGAAGGGAAAACCTTATAAACCTGGAAAATAAAGTAACAACATCTGCCCATGCTGTGCCTGGGTCTGGTCAGGAGAGGTTTCTGTGCCAGTGCATTTTTTTTGCTCAGCATGAATAACAGAATCCCAGAAACATCTTATTTCTTCTGTCTTTTTGAAGAACACAGAAAGAGGCTCTAGGAGGTGAACTCCCGCCCTAAGTTTGCCAAGCCTGGACTTTGGTGGCAAGTGCTAAGGACAGCTGTGCAGATGTGTACTGTCCAACATATCTGTTTCTAATTCATTGGTGCTACAATGATATATGCACTTTGCCTCAAATCTTCCAAGTGGTACTAAAATGACAGAATGGTTAATTTTATCCCTCAATTATTAATTGGTAAAGAGGAATATGGTAGCTGCTAATTTATTCAAAATGGAAATAACATTCCCTAAATCCCTACTCTGAATCTATGCTCCACTTTATTCAGACAGTTTTCACTTCTCATTTCAGGCTTTGCTCACCTGCTTCCTATGCACACTCTATGCTATTCTATGTATCTGTCATCTATCTATCTATCTATCTATCTATCTATCTATCTATCTATCTATCTATCTGTCTATCTGTCATCTATTTGTCTGTCTGTCTGTCCATCTGTCTATCTTTCTATCTGTTTATATATCTATCATCTATCTGTCTGTCTGTCTGTCCATCTGTCTGTCTATCTGTCTTCTAGCAAGTTTCAGACTCAATTTATCCTTCCACTCTTCTGGTACTGGAAAGTCAAATCAAATTCCTCAGGATCCAGTACAGAGTTTATACAGTCAGTGCTCCTGAGGTGTTCACTCGCATCCCTTGTCTTTATCCTTGGAAAGTGTCTACATAGTCTTCATGGATCATCAATGTATGCAGGTGTCCAGTCCCAGCTTTAACTTCCATTATGCTGCCAGAATTTGGACAGGGTTGGAATTATTTATAATCAATGATAACACTCCAGTGAGGGTTGAAGGGTCTGGAAATACCAGCAACATTCTTGGTACATTTTGTTTCTGGGGCCAGTGGAGGCACAGAAAACAGTCCAAGGCCTACAGAAGCCAATCTTCTTCTCAGGAGGTAGCCATTGCCTGCTCAGAGGTAAATATTTCAACTCAGGTACCTTTGCAGGGCCATGAAGCTCCCATTTTCATGATTATATTACTTTCTACCTAGTCAACAACATCATCATCTCTTTCCTTTTCCCTTACAACCCACATACAATCAATTGACATGGCCTATCAATCTTAGTTCCTCAACATTTCCCACGTCTATCCCCATCTCTTTGTTCCTACTTCCAAGACTCAGGCTCAAGGCCTCAACATATTTTGTATGCTTTATCGTAATAATAGTAATTCTTTGCAACCAACTGCTCTGCTTGCTTTGACTCTACCATCACCTTCATCATGCCCCTGAGCTGTATACCTCGGGCACTACCCCTTTCCATTTTCAATTTATTTTTGTGTATTGTCTTCTCCTGTTAATAAGCTTCTTGCAGACAGGGACTGTCTTTTTTTCTTATTATTTGTATCCTCAGGGCTTAATACAATACCTGGCTCATAGTTGGTACTTAGTAAATCTTTGTTGTATATTATGGTAGAACTTCGAAACTGGTCTTCCTGTCTCTAATGTTTTCACTCTCTAATCTATTTTTCAAATAAGTGCTTAAATGATTGTTTTTATATACACATATAACTGTGCCAGTCTCTTACTCAGAAATCATGAGTGACTTAACTTCATGTAGGATAAAGCATATTTCATAGAGCTGCAAGTCACGTTTTCATTTTTGGTAGCTGGGATAATCTCCAAACAAACAAAGAAACATGTAGTTGGGCAAAACAGCATGAAAATATGCTGTCAAATCAACTTTAAAAAAAATTGAATTTGATAGAGTGGGTAGAGGGAAGACAGGGTTGTTGGAGGAGGGTTGAGATGAGGGAGACACTCACTGCAATGTACAGGAAAGAGGAAGAATCATGCCATTTTAAGTTTATTATTTTAGGTAATTATTCTCAGCTATTTCTACCCTAATGAAGTGCTGCCAGTATCCACTAATTCAGTACTCTGGGACAAAACACTTATCACACCACCCTAGTTACAACCGTACACATTCTTTCGTCTGCCATTTATGGATCTCCCTAGTCTGGGTCTACCCTTCTTTACTGCCTTGTTTCATATTTTTCCCATTTGCACAATCACTGCACTTTCAAGACAGATTGGATTTCTAGCTTCTCCCTAAATTGATTGCCACATCCTATCACCAAACACAGTTGTAACCTCCCCAGTCTCTCCCAGAACTAAGCTTGGAATAAACTCTCTCCCTTTCCTATCCAAAGCCTCTGTTCCTTGCTATAAATAAATGAATAAATTGTATAGAGAACATCATTTATTCAAAAGGGATATTGACAAATTTACGAATAATGGACATAAAATGACCACTGAGAAAAGCTGGATTATCAACGTTGAAAACAGGAAAAAAAAAATGTCCCTTGAGGTCTCTGTTGGTAATAGGATAGCTTGGAAAGGACCTCAGAGACCATGTAGTCCATGTAGTCCAGTCCTACATTATACAGATGTGAAATCTGAAGTGTAGAGAGGTGAATAGCTTTGGCCAAGGTGGCACAAACAGCAAGGAACAGAGACAGAAATTAAACCCAGGACCCCTGACTCCAAAGCCACAGCTTTCTCCATTTTACCATGTATGACACAATAATAAATAGTGACTTGGTTCCTAATTTTTTATCTTAAATGAATTGACTGTTCTTTTTAGCTATATTAGCTGGATTTTTATATCATTTAGGCAAAAAATTCAGGATGATAAAATGCATTCCTGGAACAGCATTTTAAAAACTCAAAAGTCACAAGAGAGCAATTAATTTGCAAATGACTGCATCCTCCATGATGACTAATTCTCTATATCCAAATTGCCTTCAATCAACAACAATGGATTGAGTCAATTGATAGAGTGGTAGTTACATTGTATCAGATATTTAAAAATACCTTTGGGTATTAAATTTTTTGGCTTATTGCTTATGAAAATTAAAACACACATACACAGGCCATGTTGCTTATATAGTGTCTGTCCTTATTGCATTTTACTAGCTTTTCAAGTACCTTTTTGATTGCTACAATAAAAATAGTCCTCTGTAAGGCATAAAGATAGATCCACTCTATCTAATGCTGATTATAGATTTAAACCAAGTTCCTGGAAATGCACTGTTTCTCATTTACTTTTTGAGCTCCAGTGGACTGTGCTTAGGCTGCCTTTGAGATTTTTCTTTCTGGGAAGAAAATTGTGACATAAGTTCTGCCTTCAGTGCTGGCTCCTATTGTTTTCATTTTCTGGTTTGTTTTTTAAATTCTCAGTTATCCATTGTCTAGATCTAAGTGTAGTCAGTCTTGTTTATCTCTCTGGAGTTTTGGAAGAAAAACTTAGTAACACTGACAGAAGTAAAAAAAATGGATTTAATGAGGAGCATTGGCTGAAGTGATTTTAAATTCAGTCACTGTTGGGCTGGTCATGTTGGTGTTAGGCTTCTGTCATCAGCTTTGAATGGCCTACAGAGTTGTTTCATTGAATAGTTGGCACTTTGAGAGACATTGTTGGAGAACAGGTTCTGATGATGTACAAGAGAGATTATATTCCTGGACCAGAAAAGTCTCTATTTCTGCTCATACTTTTTGACATATGTTACAGACAGAATGGCAGTGGCCAAATATGGAAACCAAGAAAGTGCATAATACAGATGAAGGATATTCCTTGTTCTTGTTCCAGGGGAGATTACCAGGTATGATTTAGGCATTAGAATGAGGTTAGGAAGATACCTCCCTGGTGCTCTCCCTGTGGTCAACAGTCTTTCAATAAAACTTGGGAAACTGGGGGAAAAAAAAAAGAATGTGGTCTATCAGAATTCCAAGACTATATTTAGGTATACAGAACTGCCAGTCACATTGTATTGAGATTTTTTTTTTTTGCAGGGCAATGGGGGTTAAGTGACTTGCCCAGCTTCCCTATAGATGTTTTGGAAAATAGTCAATATTTGCTCTTTTAGAAGAATGAATTAAAAGTTATTAATTGGACTAAGAGTTATATTATTCTTTTTAAAGGAATTAATGATAATTGTATTTTTCATTAATTTATTAGAATGTCATGCATATAAGTACATATTTCTCTTACCTTTATGTTGAGAACTCACCTGTTAATTATTAAAATTTGATTTCACAGTAATTCTGCAAGCATCATCTTCAAAATAATGTACATACTTGCCCTTCTGCTTTATAAGATAGTTTCTATCATTCTCATTTTGATGTGTTTTCTTTATTACTCAGGGGTAGTAAGTCTTGAAATATCTTGCTGTGTATAAATAGTAATGTCAAGGCTTTCTTAATGATAGTGTTTGTGAAAAAATGGTAGTTTGTGTATTCTTCTACTTAGATAATTAGATTTGAAAAATTCATATTCTTTAGAAATAGTGGAGTTTTCTTGGGTCTAGTTAATTTTCATCACCAAGTACTTCCTTTTTTAAAAGTCTTTTTTTGTTCTTTAAATGAACTTTTTTTTATTTCTAAAAAATTATTTTATTTTTAGTTCCAAATTTTTATCCTCCTGCTTCTCCCCTACCCCTCAAGAAAGCAAGAAATATTATATCCATTATACATATGAAGTCAAGTAAAACACTTCTTTATTAACTATCTTATGAAAAAATGGCAGGAAAAATAGAAAAAAATCAAGATTAACTCTGCACCCAGAGTTCATCTGTTCCCTTGATGAAAGTGAATATCATTTTTCATCCTGAGTTCTTTGTAATTCTTGTGGATCATTGTATTGATCAGAGTAGCTGTCTTGCACAGTTAATTATTGTTATAATATAGCTATTAGTAAAACATTCTCATTCTACTGACTTCATTTTGCATCAGTTCATATAAGTCTTCCCCAGTTTTTCCCAAACCATCCCTTTCTTCATTTCTTCCAGCACAATAGTATTCACTCACAATCATATACTACAACTTGTTAAGCTATTCCTCAATTAATGGGCATCCTCTCAATTTCTAATTCTTTGCCACCACTAAAAGATCTGTTATGAATATTTTTGTACGTACGGTTTTCCTTTTTCTTTGCTCTCTTTTGTGTACAGACTAAGTAGTGGTATATGCTGGGTTAAAGAGTATGCACAGTTTTATAGATTTTGGGACTAAGTTCCAAATTGTTCTCCAAATTGGTTGGGCAAGTTCATGGCTCCACAGACAGTGACATAGCATATCTATTTTTCCATATCTACTTCAGTATTTGTCATTTTCATTCAGATTATCCAATCTGATGGGTATGAGCTAATATCACAGAGTTGTTTTAATTTATATTTCTCTAATTATTAGATTTAGAGCATTTTAGATGATAATTGGTAGCTTTAATCTCATTCTAAAAACTGCCTGTTCATATCCTTTGACCATTCATCAATTGAGAAATGGCTCTTATTTTTACAAATTTGTCTCAGTTCCATATATATTGAGAAATGAAAACTTAGCAGAGAAATTTACTTTAAAATTTCCCCCATTTTCCTTCTTGTTTTATAACTTAGCTGCATTTATTTCTTTGTGTAAAAATGTTTTAATTTCATGCAATCCAAATTACCTATTTTATTTCTTGTGATCCTCTATATCTCTTGCACCATTAAATCTTCTGTTATACATAGATCTGACAAGTAATTTTTTTTCTGTATTTTCAGTGATTGCTTATTCTATCCATTTTGAGCTTATCTTGGTACACAGTATGAGATATTGGTATATGCCTGGTTTCTACCAGACTACCTTTCATTTTCCCCAGGTTTTTGTCAAACACTGAGTTCTTACCCCTATAGTTGGATCTTGGGTTTATAAATACTGGCTACTGTGGTCATTTACTTCTATATACTGTGTACTTAATCTATGCTCATTTCTTATGAAGTACCAGATTATGTTGATGATTAACACTTTGTAGTACAATTTGAGATCTGGTACTGTTAGGCCATCTTCCTCCACTTTTTTTTCCCCATTTATTTCCATGATATTCTTGACCATTTTTTCCTCAAGGTGATTTTTTTTTATTACTTTTCTAGCTCTATAAAATAATTTTTGGTAGTTTGATTGGTATGGTAATACATAAATAAATATGTTTAGGTAGTAGTATTGCCATTTTTATTATACTGGCTTGGCCTATTTCTCCAGTTGTTCAAACCCATCTTTATTTGTGTAACAAATGTTTTATAATTGTGTTTGTATGGTTCATCTCTGTGAGCGTGTGTGTGTGTGTGTGTGTGTGTGTGTATCTTTTGGCACATAGATTTGGTATGTATTTTATATTGTAAGTAGTTATTTCAAATGAAATTTCTCTCTGATAGGTTTGGTTGGTAATATGTGAGAAGTGTTGATGATTTATGTGGGTTTATTTTATATCCTACAACTTTATTAAGTTATTAGTTGTTTAGATGATTTCTTATTGATTCTCTAGGATTCTTTTAGTAAACTATGGTATCATGAGAAAAAAAAGGTTGTTTTGTTTCCTCATTGCCTATTCTTATTTCTTCAATATTTTTTAGCAATAAGATGTTGCTATAGTTAACATTTATAAATAATAGTGAATAATAATAGTGATAATTTATATTCTCGCTTTACAATGACCTAATAGGAAAGGCTTCTATTATATCCCCATTATAGGTAATGCTTTTTCTTGGTCTGGGATAGATAATACTTATCTTTATAAAAAAACTTCATTTATTCCTATGTTTTCTGGTTGTTGTTGTTTTTTTAAATAAGAATGGGGGGTGTATTCTGTCAAAAGCCTTTCATAATTCTATTGATAGATGATTTTGGTACTGATATGGTTGGTTATACTTATAGCTTCTCTAATATTGAACCAGTCCTGCATTCCTGTTATAAAATCTCACCTGGTCATGCTTTATTATCTCTGTGATATATTGCTGTAGTCTTCTTGTTAGCTTTTACTAAAAATTTTTTACATAGATATTCATTAGGGAAATTGGTCTATAGTTTTCTTTTTTTGATTTTACTCTCCCTGGTTTGGCTATCAAAACCATATTTATGTCATAGAGAGAATTTAGTAGGACTCTACCTTTTTTTATCAAATTATTTTAAAATATTAGAATTCCTTTTTCTTTTAGTGTTTGATAGAATTCAATTATAAATCCATCTGATACTAGGGAATTTTTCTGAGATAGGATTATTTAAATTTTCTATTTCTTCTATTAATCTGGGGAATTTATATTTCTGTAAATATTCATCTACTTCACTTAGATTGTTAGTTTTATTGGCATGTTATTGGGCAAAATAGCTCCCTGTTAATCACTTTAGTTTCATCTTATTTGTGGTTCATTCAACTTTTCATATTTTTTTCCCTATTACATTCCCCAAATTTCAGGAGTTTTTGTTCCTCCAAAGGAGGAGTTCCAGTTCTAAATATTAATTTCTATATATTGGTTTAAGACTAACTTTGTCAGTGAGTTCATTGAATATTTTCATTTTTATCATATTGGGATAATTCAGTCATTAGCAAGAAATATTTATTTAATTTTAATGATGATTTGTGTCTATAAAAAATATTTATTTGCATATTTATTTTTTGACTGTGTCTTGGTAGATTTATTCCCATTTAGGGGTAAGCTAGGTGGCACAGTGGATAAAGCACCAGCCCTGGATTCAGGAGGACCTGAGTTCAAATCTGACCTCAGACACTTGACACTTGCTACTATGTGACCTTGGGCAAGTCACTTAAACCCCCATTGTCCCACAAAATTAATTAATTAATTAAGTTACTCAGGATTTACTCCCATTTACTTTGTACATCTTACAGTTATTTTACATGAAATTTCTCTTTCTATATTTTTCTTCTATATTCCTATGTAGAAATAATGGTGATTTTTAGAATTTGCTTTTATTCTGCTTCTTTTTGGAAGCTATTAATTTCCTTAATTACTTTATTGATTGACAGATTCTCTAAGGATGTCTAAGTAATAAAATAGGACATATATATATATATATATATACATATATATATATTTCCTAGTGTCCATGCCTTTATTTATTTTTTCCTACCAGCATTATTATTGTTTTCTAGAAGTGTAACAGTATGGAGAGAGGCAGACATGATTAATACTATAATTTGCTAAGAAAGTTTCTTATATTTCTCTACTGTAAATAATGCTACCTTTTAGTTTAAGCTATGTGATTTAGTCATGAAAGAAGGAGCACAAACATCATCATTTACTTTAGATTTTTTTAAGATATGGAAGCAGTACTGTATTTTGTTGAGTGCTTTTCCTGTATTAAATTATATAAACATTTTGTTTTGTTTTAATTTTACTAAGATTATTTCTGTTAATTGTATTTCTGATGTTGCTATTCTTCTACAAAAGCCATTAATACACTTTGCTCATGGTGACTATTTTACTGAGTATTTTACTAAATCCTTTTCTTTTTGCTAGGACTTTATTTAAAATGTTTTCATCAATATTCACTTGTGATTTGGGTCTATATTATCTGTCTTTGATTTATTATTCCATGAATGAGATACTTTTTTGTTTTTCAAGATTAGGGCCATATTTAACCCATTAAAGGTTTTCAATAGAATATTTTTTTCAATTGTTGAGAATTTCTGTTGTATAGGTATCAGTTGATCCTATAATGTTGGATAAAATTCATTTGTAAATACATCTGGACAAGGTTGTTGTTTTTCTGTGGTAATAATTTGCTAAATCTCAGAAATGAGATTGAGTTATTATCTTTATTTCTTATTTTGTACATGGGCATTTTTGCATTTAAAAATAACTATCCATTATATGTTTGCCTTAAATAGTTGTTGGCAATACATAGTAGTTTTTTAAAGAGGAAACACTCTAGATTTATAAGTAACAAGGAAGTTGTTGATCTGCCTCAGGGAGAGAGAGTCTCCAAAATTGAAATACACTGTATTTGTAAAGTAAAAGGTCCAGAAATACTATCCCACCCCAAGAAAAAAAGCCTTAGATAATTACTTATATTTTTATTATTTTCATTGTTTATTTTAATTTGGTATTAGCTAAATGATTATCACTTTTGTCTTTTCATAGAATCAGCTTTTCAAAACTATATTTGTTGTTCTCTCTATGCCTCTCATTTGTATTGCATCTTATTTCCTCTATTTAAAATTTTCTTCTTTTTAAAATTTAATTTGCTTTTTTCTAGTTTTTTTTAAATAAAATGCTCAGTTCATTAATCCTCTCTTTTTTCTATTTTGTTAATGTATGTTTTCAGAGATATAATTTTTCCTCTGAGGACTACTTTAGCTGCATCCCAAAAATTTTGGTATGTTGTCTCATTTTATCATTCTCTTTTTGCATAGTTATTAATTGTTTCTATGATTTGTTTTTGACTCATTTCTTTTTCAGGATGTTATTTTCAGTTTAGGTATAATTTTTTTTTCTCATCTCCCTTGTACTAGTTAATATATTATTATACTATGGTCCATTAAGGATTTTCAGCCAATTTTTATTTATTTATACTTTCTCTGTTCTCTAGAACATGGTTCCTTTGTTGGAAAAGTACATATCATACTGAGAATTTTGAATATGTTTTGATGTTCCCAATCTAAAATTATTTCTTCCAAACTCTCTTTTCCAACAGCCCATTCATTTCTATATTTCTCTTTTTGTTTCTGTCAAATTTGTCTAGCTCTAAGAGTGGAGCATGAATGAATTCTATAATTGATGTGTTTCTTTTAAAAATTTAATGATATATTTAGATTCTATATAATTAATTCATATATATTTAATAATTACATTCTGTCATTGTCAATGGTGAGTTTCCTCGTTTATCTTTTTTAACATAGTAAACTCTTATTTTGGCTTTCTATGAGAGGCAATTTCACCTCCTACTTTTTTTTAAGAATCATGACCTGACACACAGCAATTTTTTTCCAATCTTCATTTTTACTTCAATTATATTTTTACTTTCCTTATTTTTCCTTTATGTAAAAAATTGTTGTATTTTATCCATTATGCTTTCTATTTCATTTTAGTATCAAGTTTAGTCAATTAACTTTTGTTTGCTTGATTGTGTTTTTTTGGTGGGGCAATCAGAGTTAAGTAACTCGCCCAGGGTCACACAGCTAATGTGTTAAGTGTCTAAGGCCGGATTTGAACTCAGGACCTCCTGACTCCAGGGCCAGTGCTCTATCCACTGTGCCAACTCCCTGACCCCAATTAACTTTTAAAATTGTAATTGTTTGCATTTTCTTACATTTATACCTTTTGCATTATTTTTCTCTTTCCGTTATTTTTCATTTAAGTCATGAGTTTATCATTGATGTTTTATTTTGCTTATGCTGATTTCATGTTAGTTGTAGGATGATAGTTCTATAGTTGGAAAGGACCTCAAATGTCATCTCATCCATCCCCCTCATTTTACAGTCAGGAAAACTGGTGCCTAAGGAGGATAAATCCAAGTTCATATAAGTAGTAAATGTCAGAGAAAGAATTTGAATCCAGGTCTTATTATGACACAGAGAGTGCTCTTTTTACTATACTGTGTGGCTATTGTTTTCATATCTTTTCTTCTTTCACCCTCTTTTTTAAAAAGTTTTCTTGTTCTGAACATTTCTCTTATAATTGTCTTCCATGTCTCCAAATACTGGTATATCCTACTTCTGATTCAAAGTCTCTCCTTTTGGTCTTAATGCCGGTAATACCCTGGGAGTTCTATATATCACTTTCTTAGTGTGATGTAATACTTGGAAGCATGAAACTTTATGAATGGTGATCTCCTATGGTGCAATAAAACCAAAAGAAGCTTCCTCTGAGATCACTCAAATTCTCCTTACCTTCTGAGAATATGGTTCATTGGCACTCTTCCCTTTTTTTCCTTCTTGAGAAAGACTAGACACAACTATATAGTTCCGCCCTGTCCCCTCATCCCTCTACTCTTACCCTATTTTCCTTTCATACATTCTTATGATGGTTAAGAACCTGAAGCAATTACTATTTACTTTTTGTTCACATACAGGATAGGGGAGAGTATATGACTATATACCCAGTACTTCTTCCCTCCCATTTTCCCCATTCAATTAATATCCCTCTGTGTTAACTTTTACTTACTTTTCTTACACCCACCACATACAAGACTGATTGTTTTATGGGGAACCATGAAATTTAGTTCATGGGATATGCATTCTTAATTCCTTTCTCCTGACTCTTTAATTTATCTTTAACCCATTAGATCCTTTTTTCCCCTTCTAGATGATCACTAGGTTCTTTTTTTTTTTTTTTTTGATGGTGGTTGATAATGTTTTTGTAAAAGTAGTGTTATGTCGCCCTTGAAGCTCATGAGAATTTATGGTTAGTGTAACGATTGGAATGACGCACCTGCTGGATACTTACTGTAGAAGAGTTCTGCCCATGAAGCGAAGGTCTTGAGGGCAAGACCAGGAGTCTTTTCTTTGGCGGGGAGGAAGTGACGCAGACTAGTGGGAGGAGGAAGGAAGAGACTGGCGCTGACTCTGGGGCTTTTTTCCTGAGGACGCTGGCGGAGAAGGGAGCTAGAAATGTGCTCTCCTCTTTAATAGATAGGAATCTAGGCCTTTCTCTCTCTCTTTACCAAATTCTTATTCTCCTTAATAAATGCTTAAAAGTCTAACTCTTGCTAAAGCTTGTAATTGATTGGCGACCACTCATTAGATATTTTAGACAGTTTAGCTAGAATTTTAGCCCTTAACATTAGGTTGAAATTTTCTGTTATTGGAGAGGAAGGAACATCCATATACCCCTGTTTTTTCAGAATATCATGTTTTAATCTCTTCTGATTCCTTATGAATGAGGATTACTATTGGCGTTTAAAATCAGATTCCTACAATGGTAAAAAGCTTTTATCTTGAATTCTCTCTGTCTCTCTGTCTCTCTTTCTCCCCCCTTGGGTTGGCTTTGAAATTTTGGAATTTAAGCACTATAAGACTTAGGGTTTCAAAATTTTTTTCTCATTGAAACATAGATTCTTCTAGCAATCAATATTCATAATTTTATTTTTTAAAACTTTCTAGAAACTTTATATTATTTTTTGCTGCATAATTTAAAATTTTTAAATTTATCATGCTTTTCTTGGGGACTCATATTCATTAAAATATTTCTGTGCCTTCTGCCTTCAAGTTCCATCACTTCCCTTTAGAGAGAATCTTGTGTTTTTGTCTTTTGCTTCTCCTCTGCCAGATTTTCTTCCACATATGTATTTTTGAAATTCTCTTATTCTCTTTTAGCGTGTGTTTTTTTTTTCCATTATGTGTTCTAAGTGTCTACATTGGTGTTTTTTTATCTATTTCTTGTTTCAAACATCTGATTTTTGATAATTCCCATTCTGATATCTTCATTTAAAATGTTTTGTCTCTTTTGAATAATTCTGGCATTTTCTTACTCTTATCCCATGATCTCCACTAAGTTCATGCAATCTGTTTTCTTATTTACATTCCTTTAAATCATAGCACCTATTCATTATCTTCTGTTTCTTTTTTTGTAATGATTGCCCATTTTTTCTACTTTAAGAATCTCCCTGGGGACAGCTAGGTGGTGCAGTGGATAAAGCACCAGCCCTGGATTCAGGAGGACCTGAGTTCAAATCTGGCCTCAAACACTTGACACTTACTAGCTGTGTGATCCTGAGCAAGTCACATAACCCTAATTGCCCCACTCAAAAAAAATAGAAAAAAAAATAAGAATCTCCCTCTTTGTTTATAAACTCATTATCTAGCCAGGGTAATAATATCCAGGCTTTCTCTTTTGATCTTACTTTCCTTCAGCCTACTTATTTTATTCTAAGCTTGTATCAGGTTTCCCTCATCATTGTTGGACCCTATCCTTTCACTACCATAGCTATCTATATCCTACATAGACATTTGAGTTTGTGTGGCCTTACATTGATGGGGTTTGTTGCCTGTGCCATGTTTATTCCACTGAAAGAAGAAAGTGTTAGTAAGTTTGTAGACACTTTTCTCTTAGTTATGGAAGCCCCTTCCCCCTCTTGACAGATCTGCAACTCTGGGTTTACCCCTCCTACAAACACACTTGCATTTGTACATCTTTTTGATAATCTGGTCAGATAGGATTGATGTTTTCTTCCAGTTTGTTTTCCCTGGTTATACTTCATTCTGGAGAATGCAAAGATATCTTAGATGAGCAGAAACTGTAGGTAGTTCAAACTTCCATTGTTAAATCCAAATGCTTTCCCTACCCCTTATATAAAGGTGTTTCTATCTTGTTATTTGCTATGTACTTTTCTTTTTGTTTTGAGGTTTGTGGGGTTTTTTGGAGGGTCAGAGTAGTTATGTTGAAAATTACATGTTGTCACAAGTAGAGAAGCAGTGTGGCATCCATCATGGCTAGAAGGCTAATCTTTGAGTTGCTTGCACTTATGTGCAACTACTACCTTTTATTTATATAGACATTTCCATGGTAATCTTGGGCAAGACACTTATCCTCTTAGTACCCCCAGCAATCCTCCAAGTCTTTAACTTATAGACAAGTTTCTGTTTTATATCAGTGGTGGGAATTTCCACCATGAATTCCATATTGACTTTGATTAATGATTTTCTTTTCAACTAATATTTTTATAGTGAAAAATACCAATTCAAAGTGGTAAGTAACAAAAATGTAATAGATTGCATTTTATAAAAGTGCTATCAGCAAATAGTACTGAAGTTATCATAAGTAGTGGTAGGAGGGGCAGCTCGGTGGCACAGTGGATAATGTACTGGCCCTGAAGTCAGGAAGACCTGAGTTCAAATCAGGTCTCAGACATTTAACACTTACTAGCTGTGTGACCCTGGGCAAGTCACTTAACCCCAATTGCCTCACCAAATAAATAAATAAATGAATGAATGAATGAATAAATAAATTAGTAGATAGATAGATAGATAGATAGATAGATAGATAGATAGATAGATAGATAGATAGATAGATAGATAAGTGGTGGTAGGGGATGACATAGATGATACTGGCTTGATTGTGTCAAGTCCCAGAACATTATAGGGGCTAGTGAGACCTTTGATTGCTCAAAAATTGGTATAAGAACACTAAAGGAAAACTATAATGAATTAGAAGTACCTATTTGTGTAGAATATATGCAGTTAGATGGTCAGTCTGAGTTAGTCCATCAATATCTATGACTTGGACAGGCAATGTAGTGGGACAATGCATGGATCCATAATCAAATAAGAGAAAAATAAGATACTTAAGCATACTTAAGGAACTGCAATTCTCATTCACAGTAGATTCTCATCCTAATTTGTTCTCCAAGAGAAAATATCACCTTTTTATCATCAGGCTTCTCCCAGTGATATGATATAGGTGTGAATTACAGAACAACAAAATCTCTAAATTATCAAAGTTGCATGTGACTCAAAAACCAGTGGAGAGAAAGAATAACATTAACAAAAATCAATGAGAGTGTTTAAAAGCTTGATATGTGCCAAAGGAAAGAGAATGTTCAAATTAATGAGCTCAGCATCCATTAAAGTAGACTGAAATTTTGAATCACCATCTTACATCTTTAAAATACAAAACTCAATGGGGCAATAGATGTCATTCTGTCCAACTACCTCGTTATACAGATGAGGAAACTGGTCCATAGAGTAACTGCCAATGTCCTTTATGCATACATAGTATAGGCATTGATGCTTCAGAAGAGATGATATAACCAAAATTTTGTCCAAAATAAAGTAGTATTATATTACAAAAAATTTAAATTGCATTTTTTAACAGAGTAATACAATTAAATACAAAAGTTGTACTTTTCCTGGATATTGGCTAAGGAGATTAGACTTGAAATAGAACCTGTGGTATGAGGTAGAGTGGGGTGGACTACAGCAGGGATGCTGGATTGTTGCTGTTCTCAGGCCTCTTGGACTTATTTGTTTGTATATTCAATTATTATTAAAATTGTTGGGATGAATAATGCTATCCCTATCACTTTTTTTTTTTTTTAGTGAGGCAATTGGGGTTAAGTGACTTGCCCAGGGTCACACAGCTAGTAAGTGTTAAGTGTCTGAGGCCAGCTTTGAACTCAGGTCCTCCTGACTCCAGGGCCGGTGCTCTATCCACTGCGCCACCTAGCTGCCCCTATCCCTATCACTTTTAAATTCTGATATTATAAAATAGTCTTTGCTATAGCTAGCACATTTGTTTTTATTTCAAACCTAGAAATTTGATTTTCTAGAATATTCTTTAGCATCATTCTATCAGTGGGGTAGTGGTAAGCAGAGACATTCTACAGCTAGATGGCACAGTGAATAGAGAATTGGAATCAGGAAGACATGAGTTTGAATCCTGCCTCAATACTTAATAATTGTGCCACTTAAACTTTTCCAGCCTCATTTTCCTTATCTGTAAAAATGGAATAATAATACTACAGATTAAATATAGCTACTTATTTTTATCACATTAAGATAATGACTAAATGATGCCAAAAGTAATGCTAGATAGAAACTGAAAAGCAATAAAAAACCAGGATTCTGCATATATGCCATGATGATAGCCAACCTAAATATTCTTTAGCATCTGGTTGCAAATTTTACACTAAAAGTACTCCAGAGGAGATGATAATCTGTTTATTATGTATTTCTATAAATTTAAAATCCAGAAGATGTAATTGTGAGCAGAATGCAGTTGGGTCTATTAATAAAAATTTAAAAGCTTTTGAGTGATCTGGTGTAGAATCGACTCAAGAAAAAGAGGTATAAACATTCTCCACAGAATCAAAAATGTATACATAGCATTAAAAGTCCAGCCTTGGGGGCGGCTAGGTGGCGCAGTGGATAAAGCACCGGCCCTGGATTCAGGAGTACCTGAGTTCAAATCCGGCCTCAGACATTTGACACTTACTAGCTGTGTGACCCTGGGCAAGTCACTTAACCCCCACTGCCCTGCAAAAAAAAAAAAAGTCCAGCCTTTAAGGATCATCATGATTTATAACCCATTATAACCTATATAAGTATAGATTTATTAGGAAAACTAGATTCTCCATTGGTTTTTCCCCCCACAAATGTTTGATTCAGATTGCACCTGAGTAGGAGAAATATTTGAAAATCGTTATGTAATTCCTTAGATCTTTCTATTTCTTGTAATTAGATCCATATTTTCAAAGAAGTGGTTAGGGACCTGAAGGAAGCCATAAATTACTTACATATCATCAAATCAGATTGGGAGGATAAGGGGCAGATTAAATACAACAGTATCCACAGCATTTAATACATTGTGTTCACGTGGACCCTCCCTCTACCAGTCCTGCAGTTGCATGCTATGAAGTTTGGACCAAATGTTTCAGTTCTTATCTGATGTGGCTTTTAATTGCTGACTACCTATGGTGACTGTGGGAACTGTACTTCATAGAACCTTAGTTTCCTTACCTGTAAAGTAGGAGTAAATAATACTATAAGTATTTACCTCGACACAGTTGTTGCAACAGCACATTTGGTCAACGTGATAGCACTGCATAAATGAGATTTGTTATTGAGAGTATGATTTTATTTGCATAGCTACAACTTAATACCCATAAATGAGGTACTATTATAGATTTTAATAAAAACATTTATATTCATGTTATGTTAAAATATAAAAACCAATAGTATTTTGCATGTTAAATTTCAACCTAGGTATTTGGAAGTATTGTTTGGGGTGATAAGACTTCACATGAAATATTTAGAGAATAATACAAGGCTGTATATAAAAAGAAACTAAATGTAATAATATGAAAAGTTGTATGGTATAGATTGTTAATTCTGTGACACCAATATAAAGAATTTTGATGTTATTGGGAGATGTTTTTAAGGCATATGTGGACAGTATAATGTGAGAAAACAGTTCTGGTTTAGGAGAGAGTGGATCCCAGCTCAAATTTTAACTCTACTGCTTATTATTTCTGTGACTTGTTGTAAGGCATTTAATTTTTATAGACCTGAATTTTTGCCTATGTATAAGAAACTATTTGGATAAGATGATCTCCAAGACCCTTTTCCACACTAGATCACATGACTCTAACTTGAGAAAAACCTTGAATGACTGATAAAACATGCACCAGTGATCCCACTTCATCCCTTTTTGTATAACAGATTGCCCCTATTATTATCCTCTTTGTCTTCATCTTTCTCTTTGTCTCTATCCCTCTTCTCCATTTTTTTCTCATTTTTACTCTTGGTCTTATTTCCTGGCTCCTCCTCTGCTGTCCATAAATATGATGTCTCCCCTATTCTTTAAAAAAAAAAATCATTTTATATGATCATCCCCACTAGCTATAGCCCTCCTTTTCTTTTCTTTTCTTTTCTTTTTTTTCTTTTCTTTCCTTTTTTTGTGGGGAAATGAGGGTTAAATGACTTGCCCAGGGTCACACAGGCAGTAAGTGTCCAGTGTGTGAAGCCAGATCTGAACTCAGGTCCTCCTGAATCCAGTGCTGGTGCTTTTATCCACTGGGCCACCTAGCTGCCCCCTAGCCCTCGTCTCCTTATCTACATTTTTTTTTAAAAAGCCAACTATACTAAGTGCCTCTACTTCCTCTACCCTCCCCATTTGTATCTAAATTTAAAGCAGTTTCTCTCCTGATCTCATCATTCGACTGAAACTCCTCTTTCTGGAAGTTGCTAATGGCTTTTTAATGGCAAAATCTAATGGGTTTTTTCCCCTCATTCTACATTTTTATTCACCTTTGATAATGTCTTCTCCTAAATACCATTTTCTTTCTTAAGTTCTCATGACAATAATCTCTCCTGTTTCTCCTCCTACCTTTCTATTAGCCCTCATCACCTTACACTTGGACTATTATAATAGCCCTCAGATCAATTTCCCTTTTTTTAAGCCTCTCCCCACTCCAACTCATCCTTCACTCTGATCCCAAAGTGAGTTTCCTGAAGCACCGAAATGATGCCATGCCCCTACTCTATATACTTCAGTAGCTTCCTAATACTTATAGATCAAATATAAAATCCTCTCTTTGGCATATAGAGCTCCTCACAATCTGCCCCATTCCTACCTTTCCATTATTTTGCTCTGTTCTCCTCAGTGCACTCTATGAGCCAGTGATGTTGACCTCCTTACAATCTTTTTTGGAGGTGGTGGTAGGGCAGGGCAGTGAGGGTTAAGCGACTTGGCCCCATGTCACACAGCGTAGTAAGTGTCATGGTTCTGAGGCTGGATTTGAACCCAGGTCCTTCTGAATCCAGGGCTGGTGCTTTTATCCATTGCCCAACTAGCTGCCCCCTCCTTACAATCTTTTACATACAACATTCCATCTCTTGATTGTCTTTTTTTTTTTTACCAGCTATTCCCCTATACTAAAATTCTCTCTCCTCAATTCCACCTTGTTTTCCCTGTGCTTCTTTCAAGACTAAACCAAATCCTGTCTTTTGTATGGCTTTTCTCCCTTCCCCCAACTACTAATAATTTTCCCTAAGATTCCTCATTATTGTACACAGTATATATTTGATAGATGCATGGTTTTTGGCATTTTGCCTCCCCATTAGAATGTGAGCTTCATGAGAGCAGGGAATATGGTTTCACTTTGTTTGTAGCTCTCTTGAAGTCACATATAAAATACTTAGTAAATTCTCATTGACAATTTTTTTTCATCGATTGGGATATGAAGAAAAGATTTCAGGTTGGAATGTAAAGGCTAACTGAACAGAGATTTTTTAAAAGTACTGAATGAGTTGAGTCAGGTATTTCAGAAGAGTCTCCGCTATTGGGTAAACCATCATTTCTCTAAATTTCTTTCCAAATCCAAAATTCTATTTGGTATTGGTAAATGTTTTTGTTTTTTCCTCATCAACCTTCCATTTTCTAACCCATTTCTTTCTCTCCTACACTTCATTGATAGACTTTTAGAGAGAAGAGTTAACACCCACGGTCACTTCCTCAACCCCCTATAAACCTGGCTTCTGTCCCCAGCTGTTTTGCTGGAACTGTTTTCATCTATGATCAACAACCTCTTAATTGGCAGCTTCATTAAGCTCAATCACTCCTTCTTTGTTGTGCAAGATATGCTTTTCTCCTGGTTTTCTTCCTAGTTTATTGACCCTACTGATTCTTTTTTTCTCCTCCAGTCTCTTTAACTGTGGGCCTCGTCAAGACTCTGCATCTTCTCTTCTTCAATACATCTTGCCCCTTATGATTCTCATCCATTTCAGTCCTCAATTAATACCTTTGTGTAAATGACTAAAAAAATCCTGCATCTCCAGTTTTTAGCTTCACTTCTTCATTTTTTAGATATCTTATACGTAGTGTCTAACTGGATAACTCAAAATCACTCTAGTCTCCTCCTGTCCCCCCCCACCCCCCCCCAAAAAAACTTATTCTTTCTAATGTCTTTATTTCGTTGAACTCCTAAAGAACCAAGTTGAAAATCTATTTTGCTCAGTTTCTTCAAAGCCCATCAGAAGATTGATAGATAGATAGATATAGATATGTGGTATATGTATACATATATAGAATATATGTATATGTATAGATGTATTTGTGGTGTGGTGTGTGTGTGTGTATTATGAAATTTATTTTGATTTGGGGACCCTGCCTTTGGGCTGAGATTAAAAAGCCTTAGGGCCCTCAGGTTGTTTTTTTTTCTGTGTGAGAGGAGCTAGGGCCCCTCCACCTCGCTTCAGCTTCAGGGGTCCACTGAGCCGGCTAAACTGTGCAGAGGAAAAACCCCAGGCCATGGCGCTGCCGTCGGCACAGGGGGGAGACGCAGGAAAACTCTCAGAGACACTGGGGTTTGCTTCACCCACCCCCAGCTCAGCCCCGGGAGCACGGGCTCAGCAGGGCCCTGGGGGTGGCCAGCCCCAGATTTCACCCTGAGAGAGAGAGAGTTGCATAAAAAGGGATACTAGAGGCCTGAGGGAGGCAGACTTTATGGAAATTTCGAGGAGGCCAGAAGATTAAGAGAACAGGCATACGATACAGGAGGTTGGAGAAGACAGTAAGGGCACAAGGAGGTTGGAGAAAGCAAGGAAAGGGCTACAATACAGAGCGCTAGAGACGCCAGGCGGTTGGCAACGGAGGTTAGGATGCTAAGGGGCTTTTCAGGGGGGCTGACAAAGTGAAAGGGGCTTGGAGTTAGAAGCAAGGAGCTGAGGCCTGTGAGCGTTAAAGAAAAGCTGGAGTGAAGGAGAAATAGAGTGAAAGTTGGAAAGGACTGGAGACAACCTGCCCAAACAGCATACCCTAAGGCAAGAGCAGCAAAGGCCCTTATTATATTAAAAGCACATGGGTTGGGCAGCTAGGTGGGCAGTGGATAGACCACCGGCCCTGGATTCAGGAGGACCTGACTTAAAATCTGACCTCAGACACTTATCACTTACTAGCTGTGTGACCCTGGGCAAGTCACTTAACCCCAATTGCCTCACCAAAAAAAAAAAAAAAGCACACAGGTTGTATAATTTACATTTCTTAACTTTCACCATTTACATTGATTTTTATAAATAAATTCTGCTTTGATTATTTAATTAAGAGCGTCTTAATCTTTTTGCTTATCAATTTGGGAGCAGAGTGGAGAAATTTTTTAATAGGCCCTAACAGATTGCTTTGGAAACTAATAGTAGTCAGATAGCAGCCACTCAAAAGTCCCCACATTAGTCCCAGTCAGATTAGTCCTCCAATAAGATTAGGCCCCAGTCAGATTAGGCCCTGTAGTAAAGATTAAAATATTTCCACAGTATGTGTATGATATTGTGAAGGGTAAATTGAAAGAACTATGCATATGCATGTGTCTTTATACATACATATGTATATATGTATATACACATACATAATTCCTTTTACCAATTTCCATTGTTACTATTCTAACTCATTTTCTCATAATTTATGCTATACTAAAGTAAGAGCTTAAATTACAATTACAAGAACAAGTTACTTAATCTCTCTGGACCCTAATTTTCTCCTTATAATAATAAGAGGTTAGACTAGATGATCTCAAAGGTCCCTATATCTCTAAATCTATCATCCTATAAGCCCTAAATCTTTGCCTTGTCCAATACACTCTAACCACCAACACCTATGTAAGCTTGACTAATTCACAAGCTTATGTTATTTAATAAACAATTTCAGAAATTCTCTACTATATTTGTTTCTAAGTTTACAATCTCTCTAAATTTAGATTCTGCACTAATTATTTGCCAAAGAGCCAATAGGAACTACATTTAATAGAAGAAATTAAGTACAATTGCCTTTGTTTATTACTCCCCTGCTACATAATTTACTTATCTGACACCATGAACATTAACCCATATAATGACATAAGAAATGAATTATTGGAGACAATATTAATAATTTTATACTCATAGCCTGCTCAAGGTACAGAAGTAGACTGCTCAAAATCAATAAATTGGACCCAGTCCTAAGGTTTAACATTATCTAATATCTTCTGTTACTTGGGAAATTAATACTACAGCAAAAAGGAATAAAGGGACCTAAGAGATATTCATATTCAAATGTATCCACCACTGATTTTAATGTTTTAATAGTAACAATGAAAATAAGAAGAACGAGTTGCTTTATATTGGGCCAAAAAATTTGAGTCTGAAAATTAGTATTTTAGACTGGAGTATTGAGATATTTACCCTAAGAAACACACTAGATATGTAGGGTTCACAGCATTGCTTCTGTTTATTTTCTTATTTTTTTCTTTACCACCATGGTATAAGTTCTGCTTATTTGTGTATTTTTAGTTTATTAACATTTCTCTAGAGAAAAAAAAGAAACATTGAGCTTTCAGTTCAGTTAAATATTATAATTTGTATTATGCTTTTTAATTAAACTCTTATGTGGAATGCTTGATAAGAAGTGGCTTTAGCTATGATGATTTTCTTTGCTAGTGCTCTGATATTTAATGGCCTCTTTTTATAACAGCTCAGAACAGGAACTGTGGATGATGTTAAATCATTGGTAGTTTTTGTGAATGCGATTACATATTTTCAGAAGTCAAAGTTGAAAGAAGTGGTAATATTCCATTTGACTTCATTACACTTGAACTTTGAGCCTAAAGGAATAAAATATGATTAATCAGAACTCTATATAAGATAGAAAGGCAGTTGATTCTGCATTATATTTTTAGAATATTATTGATTTCCCCCTTTTCTTACTAAAGAAGATAAAATTTGTACTGATTTTAAAAGGTTGCATGAAAGTATTAAAAGCATAATCGAGCAATACAGCTGAATAGACTTGGGTCCTATGCAGGTGTCATATACCTATCTAAAGTATTCTCTTATAAATTATTTTGGTGTTAAAAATATAGAGAATTTGGATATGT